>NC_141463.1:29155000-31555000 GCF_015680905.1 Coptis chinensis | reverse complement strand
AACCACCAAAATGTATTTCCAATGGGGCTGCTAAAAGGCTTCTAAATTTGGAAGGAGCCATAAACCCAGCCAAAGTTAAGACCTTCACTCGCAGCTACCATAATAAGTTTCGGGAGACAGACGGCATAGTTTCTGTCGTTTGTTGGTTATTTGTGGACAGACCGGTAGAGTTTCTACTGTCTGTTTTTAAGTTTAATTAAATTGACAAACGGTAGAAACTCTCGTCTGTACCTGAAAAGAAGAGAATTGTGTGTTTTAGCTCCATTGGAACATACGGTAGAAACTCTGCCGTTCGTATTCCGATTTTAACAGTTGCTAAAAAAATTCATTGGACGGGTTTTTGAATTTTCGGGTGCCAAATTTGACTGGGGCTGCTAAAAGGCTTATGTGGCACCTTTTAATAACCCATTATAGCAGCCCTCCATTGGATTTGCTCTAAAGATGAGGTAAAGTTTGTTTTATTCAGCATGGGGGTGGTCCTAAAGTCACCTGGACCATATGGGTTCCCAACACTTTTCTACCACTCCTCTTGGGACTTATTAGGAGAGGATATCTTTTTTTCTCCTCTACTCTCAACCATAGTAATATTGCTTTAATATCTAAATCACAAAATCCGGAAAAATGTACAAATTATAGGCATATAAGTCTCTATAACATATCCTATAAACTCATCTCTAAAACTCTAGCTAATAGGCTAAAATCAGTTCTTCATCCTTCTATCTCCCCTTATCAGAGTACATTATATTTGTCACTGGTAGACAAATATCTGACAATGTGATTCTAGCCCATGAGATCATTCACACTATAAAAAAGAAACAAGGTTCTTTTGGTCTCATGACTATAAAATTGGATATGTCCAAGGCTTTCGATAGGGTTAATTGGAAAACCTTGCTGGATACCTTGAGCTCCCTTGTATTAATCAACACAGTATCTCTCTCATTCATCAGTGCATTTCTTCCGCACACTTTTCTGTCATTGTGAATGGTACTCTATATAGTCACTTCACCACTACTAGGGGGCATTGGCAGGGAGACCCCCCTCTCTCCTCTTCTTTTCATCATATGCATGGAAGTGTTGTCAAGATTAATTGAAAGAACGATAAATGAGAATAAGTTGCATGGCATCAAGATTTCAAACAAGGGTGCTCCCATTGCACCTCTTCTTTTTGCAGATGATGCATTCATCTTTTGTAGGGCTAACTTGGAGGAAGCCCAAACTGTTCTAGACATTTTAACTGTTTTTGGTGCTATAACTGGCCAAACTATTGATTTTAGTAAGTCTGGTATACATTTCAGTAAAAATATGGAAGGTTAGCACATTGCCATGATACAAAAAAGTTTAAATATGAAAAAGATTGAGATTGGTTAAAAATATTTTGGCTAAAGTGCAAACTTCTTTCACAAGCTGCTAGAACTGTCTTAATAAAATCCATCTCTATTGCCATCCATAGTTCGGGATTTCGGAATTCTGGGAATTCTGATAAATCCAAAAACCGAAATCTATTAAATTTCAACCCTATTACATTCTGAATTTCAAATTCTTTTGGAATTTTGGATATTTCAACTCTATATTCGGAATTCTGGTTTTTTGAAAAACCGAAATTCCGAGCGGAATTCCGGAGTTTCGTTGGGAATCACGAACTATGCTGCCATCCCAGTTTATCATATGAGTACATTCCTCATCCCCATTTCTATAACTGAGAAAATTAATGCTCTTTAGAGAGATTTCTGGTGGGAGAAAAATCCTGAAAAAAAAACATCATTTATACCTTAAAAGTTGGTCGTTTATTTGCAAATCCGAAAAAGATGTGGTGGGTTGGGCATTAAAGATACTCACTTAAATAACAAAGCACATCTGTCTCGAATTTTCTGGCAAATTGTTTCTAATCCAAACTCTTTGTTAGCATCACAGATCAAAGGAAAGTACTTTCCCCATACTTCACTACCTCAGATGAATCAAAATAAAAATGGATCTTCCTGGTTTTGGCAAGGTATGTTGCACATACTCCCCCTTATCACAGAAAACTCAACCTAGCATGTGGGTACAGGTACAAATATTAATCCTTGGACTGATTCTTGGATACCAGATTTACCCCTGGGTAAAATACCATCTTCTACTACTGTAAATCACTGTTACACAACAATTTCTCAACTCATTGATACAGATACTAGAACTTGGAATTCTGTGACACTTGCTTATCTCTTTACTCCTGAAATAGTGAGAAAAATCCAAAATATACACTTGTCTGTTACAATTCTGCATGACTCTTTGCAGTGGAATTTAACAAAAAAAGGTGCTCATTCTGTAAAGTCTATGTATAATAAACTTTGTACACATACAACTCTTACTCCATCTCTTCAGGCTAATCATCTTGCTTTTTGGAATAACACATATTCACCTAGACAGGCTTTCCTAGCATGGAAACTTTACAATAACATTGACATCCCTACGACCCTACTAGAGACCACTTGGCAACTGTGATACATGTTCCTGATAAAAGATGTATGCTATGTGGATCTGACAATGAGAGTATACACCATCTACTTTTAGACTGTAACTTTTTACTAGAGCTCTTTGGTTCCAATCACCTTGGAATATGAGAATTGATAAATTTCAAAATCTACAAGTAAGAGATCGAATGGACCAATATGTGGTTTAATCCACCTCCAGACTGGCCTATAAATACCAACATTTGGTCAAAATTCTGCTTATTGCTGTACTCCAATATTTGGAGAGAGAGGTGCACAGTTTACCATAACAAGTCTATACCCTCTTTGTTTAGAATCTCTTATATTATAAGTTGTTTCTTCTTAGAACCTAGCAATGATACAACTCAATACTCTTATCAACAAGATTCCAACATCTGTGAAATGGAAACCACCAATTCAAAACTTCAAGAAGCTGAATGTGGATGCTAGTTACAAGCATATAGGTAACAAAGCTGGTTTTGGTTATGTTCTGAGGGATGAAAAAGGAGTTTTTTTGGCTGCAGGTACTAAATCAGGATGGGCAGCAGATGCAACAGACTCAGAATGCAGAGGATTACTCACTGCTCTCAAATGGTGCCGGGGGCACTGCACCACAAACTTAGTGGTGGAAATGGATGTCAAAGCTGTAACAGAATTCATACAAGAAAAACCATCCAGTATAGGATGGAGATCAAAAGGACTACTAACTGATGCAGCAACTTTTTTGAAGACCTTAGGAAATGCATAAATATCTTGTGTACACAGAAGTGGATACAAAGTAGCACATCTATTAGCTAACTTTGCAGTAAAGTATCCACAGTCCAATACCTGGACAACTTACCCTCCTGTTTGGCTTATAGATGAACTAGAGGTGGACTATCAACAAGCTATAATTAATGTACAGTCGTATGTGGGCGGACCCAGGAGAGGGCTGCACCAGGCTTCAGCCCGGGGTGGTTTCCTTAAAAAAAAAAAATTAGTAGGCATCGTGAAACTCTGAAAGCCAGCCTACTTAACAAAAAAAAAACCAAAGTTATTTCTCTTCTAAGGACGATTTTACGACTTTACGACAAAAAAAAACCAAATTAGTAGGAACAACTTTACAACTCTTCTAAGGGCGAACCCCATTCTTTCTCTCGACCTTATTTCTCTCTACCGACTCTACGAGACAACGACTAGTCGACTACAAAGTACAAACCCTGCTCTCTCTCTTTCTTCAGTCTCTTGAATCTTGAGGATTATTCTATTATGTTATTCAGATATATGATTTCCAGATATTAATTATAAGGCCTCAAACTTTTTACACATTGACTCGTTCAAACTTCGAAGGTATGTTCCGCTTATTATTATTATTATTATTATTATTATTACAATATATATGGTTGGAATTTTGAATGTTTTTGGGTTATCTAATTAAAGGTGAAAGATTATTGGAGCAACGAGCAACTAACCTTTGGGAACTATTCGTGGTGATATTATGTCGAGATTGGCTAATTGGCGGTGTAATTAGATTTGTTGTTCATTTGTTATATTGGTTTAGTTGTTGTTTTTATAGATTTGAGTTACATGAGTTGGTCCGATTATAGTATAATCTTGTTATGGTTGTTTGAATTAGAATTGGGTGAATAAAATATTTCATAAATTGCAAAACCATTTACGCCTCTCCCATGGGGTACCGCCTTGGGTAGGATCTTTTGTGCAAGTGTATTGAAACCATGTAGTTCTCATTTAGGTTTCTCATCAAACAGCTTATAAATAAATGTGTGATTTTTTTTTTTTTTTTTTTTTTTTAGGCATTCAATGTCAAAGGGAGTCGAAAAGATAGATTCTTTTTAAACCAAAAGAAACGGGCCGACACATCCAATGTTGCTAGTACTATTGAAAAGGATGATCAAGGCCATTCAAAGTTCCAAAGAGTTGAACCCATTGAACAAGTTCGTCCCAACTCTCAAGGGATTGAATCTAGTCAAACCGGTGTTACTAGTTCTTTGTATGCGTGACCATTTACGTCAAATAAGTGAATATCCTATTAATCAGCGTGGACGAGATCAGACGAGCTTATGTCACATTGGGGCCACTTCATTCTAGACTTCGGTGAATATCCGCCCACCATTGATGGAAAACAAAACCGTATTTTAATAGTCATTGGTTTGACGATTTTCCTTGGCTAGAATATTCTGAAGAAAAAGATAGTGTTTTCTTTTTTTCCTTGCTTTGTCTTTAGTTCTAGACGTTCTAATTTTGTTGTTAATGGATTTCGGGTTGGAAGAGAGTTCATTGTGGAGTTAAATGTGCATTTTGCAACATGTTGGAGGTCCTTGTTCCGCTCCATATGTCTCCATAGCTGCTTGTGAGGATCTAATGAATTCATCTCGGCACATTGGTAATATTTTAAATGCCCAATACAAGCGGGAGGTAGTGAAGAATAGGTTTATGTTGAAAACTATTTAGAATGGCTTGTATTACAAGGTTGTGCACTTAGAGGACATGATGAATCAATCAAGTCAAGTAATCGTGGAAACTTTCTTGAATTTATTAAGTTCTTAGCTGAATTGGATCCTGATATTGATCGTGTTTTAGATAATGCTTCTGAAAAAGCTACATATACTTCTCCGAATATTCAAAAAGAGCTTTTGAATATTATTAGTGATCATGTGAGGGGTAAGATTCGCGAGGAAGTTGGAGATGCTAAGTTTTGTATTCTTGTTGATGAATCACAAGATGTTTCAAATAGAGAACAAATAACTATTGTATTAAGATTTGTTGACTGTGATGGTTTTGTACGTGAACGGTTTTTAGATGTTGTCTGTGTTGATGACACTTGTTCACAAACCCTCAAGAATGAAATATGTGATATTCTTGTTCGAAACAATCTCTTTGTTGATGATATGAGGGGTCAAGAGTATGATGGTGCTAGCAAATACGCGGGTGCTTGGAATGGATTGCAAGCTTTATTTTTAGGGAGTGCTCTAATTATTGCATTGTTTTTCATCATCGTTTACAATTAGCATTGGTTGCATTTGCTAAAGATGTATCAGATATTTGGTTGTTTTTTCGGTTGGGCACAATTGTCAATTATTTTAAGGCTTCTCCTAAAAGCCAATTTGAGTTACTAGTTGTTCAAGTCGAAGAAATTGAAAAATTGATTGATTATGGTGAACCGGAGACGAAGGGGGAGAATCAGATTACGACATTGCAGAGAGAGTGGGTATCGTTTGGAGCTCCCATTTTTCGATCTGTAAAGAGTTTGATAGTTTCATTTAGTGCACTTTCTCGTGTTCTTGAGAACAACACAAAAACGGATCAACTAATTCTAACCGGGGAAGCTAAGGGTAATCTTATTGCACTTAGATCGTTTGAGTTTGTTTTCATGTTACATTTGCTACATAAGACTATGGGAAGACATACTTTGCAAAGCTCGCAAGATCAATCTCAAGACATTATTAACGCTTATGCATTTAGTCTCTACCACAAAAGTACTCCTTCAAAACCGAGAGCGATGGTTGGAGCATTTTTTTTGTGAAGTTGACTTGTTTTGCAAGAAGAATAACATTGATATGCGATATGGATGCACGTTAGATGGGCACGGTCGTTCTTGTCAAAACATGATTGCATAACGTTTGAGCATCGGTATCGTATTGATATATATACTTGATGCCATAGATTTTCAGTTAATGGAGTTGAAAAGTAGATTCACCGAGGAAACAATAGAGCTTTTTACTCTTAGTTTTGCTTTGACCCCTAAAGATGCTTTCAGATCATTTAAGATTGATGATATTTGTCTTGTCTTCTTTGAGAGATTTTACTTCGAGATTTCAGTGATCAAGAGTTACTTATATTGAGGACTGCAAAGACTATGAGATTGATGTTTGTCGTAATTCGGTTTTTTCCATAATATGTCCACGATGTCTGAGTCTGTAGAAGATTAGTTGAAACTGGAAAGTCGAAGTCCTACCACTTGATTGATAGATTGGTTCGTCTTGTACTCACTCTTCCCATATCTACAGCAACTACAGAAAGGGCGTTCTCAGCCATGAAACTTATCAAAACACAGCTTCGAAACAAGATGGAAGATGAGTTTTTAGCAGATTCAATGGTCATCTACATTGAAAGAGATTTTGCTAATGATATTGATCTGGATTTGGTAATAGATGATTTTGACGCCCGCAAGACTCGCAAAATACCATTTAAGTAGTTTTGCTTTTTAAATAGATTTGTAGTCGAACTTGATTAGATATTTTGATGAATTAGTATATATATTTGGCTACAACACTACTTAAAATTCTGTAAAGTCAACTGTCATAAACACCGCATTTTTCATCCCAATTTCAGGTTTGTGCCCTCCACATCGAGCTATACAGTTCTACTGCCCTACTGTTTCTTTGCATATTTTTAATAATCAACTGAGATGAGTTTGAGGTAGCCACATGGATCAACTCATTGGACAGCTTAATTTTCCAAATACAGTATTTTCTATGTCCAGAAAGAGATATATGTACAACATATTACTAAAAATTGACTTTTGCCCAGTTGGTGACAATAAGGTAGCAAGAAACTTACTTGCTCATCTGTTATTTTGCACAGCGGTGATCCTCCCCCGATATTGACCTACCAATCTAATTAGAAACAAAAAATATAACAAATATTGAGCTAACAATCTAATTAGATTACTCGAAAATCAGTATATGCAGATAAGAAAGTTAAAAAGTAAAGATTTGGAAAAACTTACCCCAAAACTCAAACAACGATATTCCACACTCCTTGAAAGTTTAGGGGAGAGTCTTATGCTCGAAGCACACATGACTACGAGAGAATTAAAAGGAGTTGGAGACTTGGAAAACTGACGACGAGACTGGCTTGATGGACTGGGATAGAAAACTACACAAGGTGTATAGCTAAGCAGGCCTTGGGTATCAAGTTTCAGTGAAAACAACCTGATACTCTTGGAGGCTTCATATTCAAAGAGGTTCAAAAATATTAGATGAAAAATATATCACAGGTTAATTTATGATTTATTCCTTTCTCCCACTATTTTTGGTTGTAGATGCATAAAAGGTGCGTGCAACAGTCTATATGCATTCATTACCATTTCATACATTGATCACACTAGTTATTCTGTTCTATATCGAGGAAAAAAAAACAGTTACCATAATGAGTTGATTAGAAGGGACATGTTTTAGACTGTTCACATTTAAACATTGAGTGATTGAGATAATATTAAACAGTATGAAAATCCAAGGACTACCTGCTATGTTATAACCTGACAACCACATTTTATGTGTTGGCAATTCAACAAACAAGAAAAATAGCCAGGAGCAAATACAGTACATATATTGAGGCAATATCGACATCCATCATGATTATAAAGGATGAAACAATAATTTTCACTATGATTAAAACCTAACCTCGACTCTAAAAAGCTAGTAATCTCCGGTTTTGAATTCTTACCTTGTTTTAGGTTATTTAAGGCTGACTATTATCTGCAGGGTAGCTTCCAAGAACTCTCAAGAATGTAGCAAATTCCTGTCAAAGAACTAGCATTTTAATAGCTTTTACTTGTATCACTCACCTGAACAAAGGACGAATTGGAAGAAACCATACCTCTAAATGCCTAAGTGCATTTTGAGAATTGGGATCAGCCGTTGAGGCTTCAAAGTCCACGTAAAAGAGATAGTCGAAGTACCTGGATAGTCAAAATAAAGACTTTGAATCAGAGTAGTGTCTGAATGTACCAAATGAAAAGGACTGCTACTACGACTTTCAACTCTTGGTTTGTAAGTGGCCCTACGATGTTTGGCCAACTCACAGACTTCACATTCTAAATGAACTGAACTGGAAATACTAGGAACTAAACTACGAAGTTTATTCAACGGAAGATGTCCAAGCCACCGGTGCCACTGAAGTGGAGATATTCTTGAAAAGTCGGAACTGTTTTTGGTTCTGGAAATAATACAACCCACTTTGCTCATACCCCCCCACCAATCGTTTGCTTGGTCTTTAGATCCTGAAAAACACAATGTGTAGGGAAAAATGTGACTAAACAATTTAGCGACTTGGTTATATTGCTAACTGACATAAGATTGAAAGAGCATTGATCAACGAGTAATACAGAGGAGAGGGGAAATTCTTTACTAGGATATATTGTGCCATAACCAATTATACTAGACTTTGACCCATTTGCAAGAGTCACAAAGGAGGTGGAATTGCAATTTTTTAAATGTTGAAAGATCTTGGGATTACCTCGTCATATGATCGAGGCACCGAAGTCTATAACCCGTGGTTGTGAGGTACTTGAGTGTAGGCAAATATTACTGTATCAGCTAAGGTAGCTGTAGATGACGAAGAAGCAACAGTCATGGCCTGCATTCGCTTTAGAAGTCAATCCATATCCTCTTGTAACTGTGAAAGAGTCTCTCCGTGACACTTATCCTTTGCAATAGATGCCTGGTTAGCTCTATGGTGTGGTGGTTTCCCAACCAAATCCCAACAGAACTCAGTAGCGTGGTTTGACAATCCGCAATTTTGACATGGTTGAAAACCGGT
This sequence comes from Coptis chinensis, assembly GCF_015680905.1. Lineage (NCBI taxonomy): Eukaryota > Viridiplantae > Streptophyta > Magnoliopsida > Ranunculales > Ranunculaceae > Coptis > Coptis chinensis. Next base: position 31,545,989 of record NC_141463.1, on the reverse strand, counting down.
TCCTCCTCGGCCTCGACCATGTCCCCAAGACTCACGACCACCACGTGAATGTCCCCCACGCCCACGGCCTCTACCACGAAAATTATCACTTCGATTGGTAGGTACAATTAGTGCAGACTTTTCACCTTTGTCAATGGCATGAAGCGTGTAAAGAACCCCGAACCCGAGTGTGCAACAAGTAGTGTGGGCGAGCTTTCTCTGCTTGGATATGTGAATGAACATGTTCATATTCAGGCCTTAATCCTGATAAAAACTTTGATACATGAAAATCTTCTCATACAAGGGGTTGGTACACATTCATTTCTTCCCACATCCCCCTAAGTTGGGAATAATACTCTCCTAGGGTCATATCACCCTGTTCCAACTTGAAAATCTGCTCATACAAGTCAAATACGTGAAAATTCTTTTCCCTTGAATATGAAAATAGAAAATCCCGTGATGATTTTCGAGGTATCATTGCAAAGGGGATTCAAAGTGATCCACACATTCATTTCATTCCCACAATTAAAATCCCCTAAGTTGGGAATTCAACTATGGGACAACAATATTCATCCATCGCAAATAAAACCAAAATCCTCATTTCTCCAACTTGAAAATCTGCTCATCACAACAAATTCAAAATCATCCATCCCGCCCAATCCAAAACCAATAATCACACCCAAAGTAGATTCAAAACCTATAATAAACATAAATATATACATTCACATCAATTTTCAACATGTGTACAATCAGGCATGGAATATAGCAACAAAATCAAGTAATACTAACGCAATCTATATACCATTGAAACAAGAAGAGTGTAAGTGACAACCGTCTTAACTAAGCTAGGCACAGGCAAATTTTACATTATTCGACAGGCTACAGAAACACCAACAAGAGAAACTAAACTATGTTACAACATGTTAAGCAAAGACTAGTACACACCTTTAGTTCGAGAATCCCAACGTTCAATGGAAAAACAGTCCAAGGCTCCACCATCCTCCCTCCTCCTTTATCCGGGCTTGGGACCGGCAATGCAAACCAATTATATTAATTTGCACAGGCAGAGTTAAAAATGGGTTAGGACTTTCTTCAACCTACTAAACAAACAAGCATACATACATACACTGCAATCAAATTTAATAAATAGATATAGTACGAACATATTAAAGTTAATACTCATCCATACCAAAAAAAGACCATAAGTTTGTCAAGTCACTATGACATCCATATTAAACAAAAAACAAACGGCATTCAAATCATAAAGAAGCCAAACCATACTAAAAAATCCTAAGTTCAGAAAGTTTGCATATCCCAAACAACTTATTAAGAAAACTGCATCCTTGACTCGAGCCAAATTAAAGGACCTCCAGCACTAAAGCCATCCAAAAATCTAACTCCATCTTGGGGCCCATCGTAAACAAGAGCATCACCAACCAAGACTTCCTCTATGTAAACCTTTTTTTCACCTGCAAGAACTTTTCTGCCATTGCAATCTCCAGCTGTCTCTATCATGACATACCCCTTAGCAACCAGTACACCATCCCTATCTAATAAGGATACATTTGGTGAAGAACCAAGCGTCCCAGAAGGAGGATTCAAATTTGCAAACATATTCATCAAGTTTTGTTGAGTCGAGTGACGAACAAAACTGGAACCGACTTCAGTTTCTGGTGTTAGGCCGCACGGTTGTTGAGTAGTTAATGTTCCATTATTTTTAACAGCCTTAAGTACATCCTGACACAATTTATAGTAACAATTGGTCATACATAATGAAATTGTATGCAAGAAAGCACAAGTGCAAACTACAAACTCACCTTTAACACGCCCATGACATTAGATAAGGAAGACTTCATCTCATTCATTTCCCCCTTCAACTCGGAATTGATGAAGAGCTTGCTTGCTGCAATAATGCCTTGGCAATACTCAGACGTTGCAATTGCTTCTTAGACTTGTTGGAGCTGATTCCACGAAGTTCTACTCCCTTTGTCAGCCCAAAGACTTGGACAACTCATCATTATCAAGTCTACTTCCATTACACTGCCCTCACCACCCGCACTTGCTTCTTTTCTTCTTTTATTAGAAGCCTCCACTTGTTCCTATATGAGTAATACATGCATAAATTATGAGAATGGTATGCAAGTATGCAACATAGTCTATGTACAATACCAACGCACAGGTAAGTTCAAGCTTCAATGTTATTAGAACTTACATAATGGGTTTGAGTGCTAGCTAATATAGTTCCATCACGATGCTCATGTCCTTTTTTCCAACTATCTACCCGTCCATGTTTTCTACTAGGATCTTCTTTATCCTACAAAAATAATCCTTAATAGTTGTTAGCATAAGGTGATAAGAAAACGTTAGTACAAGAATAGACACCTACCATTTTATCCAGTTTATGGGCATATGTGCCCCGCCCATTAGTATGTCGATATATGTTCTTTTTGGCATTCTCAAAGATTCTTTGCGTTTCTAGCTCTCACTTCAGCGGTACTCTCATTTCTGACAAACGCAGCCCAATGATTTGGATCCTTGCCATCTGGGCATGCTGCAATAGCTTCTTCCACGCTCCTACACTTACGCAAAATCTCTTTCCGAAAGGCATACTTTGATGATCTGAACTTTTGGGAAAGTCCTTTTCAACTTCTTGGCATGCCGTTGTTTGGGGAACATTAGGCTCAAATTCATCCTACATGAACAAAGTGACGTTTGTTCATTTCATATTAAGTAAATTTCCATACATAGGGCTGGACAACATGTAGATATAGGATTGGAAAAACATACTAATTATCAAGAATAATGGATGCTATCATTGAAATTAAAGTACATGTAAACCATACCATTAATTTGTTCCAGACATTATCCTTGAAGCTTCCATCTATTTTTCTCCAATCTTTGTAATGAATTGGAATACGAGCTCGAACATAAACTCCAACTTGGGTATTCCATTTGGCATAGTTAGGACCCACAGCGACGCTATCCCCATTAAAATTCTATAGGTAACTTGGTAATCGTTGGTAAGGCTTCTAAGGCTGAGATGTATGTGAGTCGGAAGTTAAATTATGAGATGGAAGTGGACTGAACTTGAAAATTTGGAAAGAAGATGTTGTGATTGACCTGATGACATTATTAAATAGCCTAATATGACAAAAAATTGTTAGAACAGAGAGGTAAAACTAGGATACCACAAAAAAAAATGACAAAGTTCAAAAGTATACATTTAGAAAGACCACTCTTGATAATAAAAAAACATAACTTTCACCTAATTGCACAAACAAACTTCAAAATAGAAAAAAGTAGAAAATGAGAAGTTCGCATGCAACTAAGAATCTTAAAAATATGATAATACAACTATTACAATCAGGTTAGACTTTGCATCAAAGGCTGCAAATTAGGTTGGTCCTCAAGAATAGATTGGAAGTCGGTTGGTGCATCTAGTTCATCAACTCGACTTGTCAATCGCCTAGGTGAATTTATCACTACCCACCAATTAGGATTTCTCAAATCCTTTGAGTAAAATACTTGACTAGCCTCGGAAGCAAGAATCGCCGGCTCATCAATATACTGATCAACACTCTTTAGCCTATTAAGATTAACCATCACCAAATTAGAATCTGGACAAAGTTTACAACCATTGGTCTTGTCCTCCACCTTCACCCAATTGCAGTAAAAGACAACATGCTGGAAGGTTGTATAGTCCAGCTCTATTATCTGTTCGATAACCCCATACCACTTAGTCGATACATCAATGGGATTTTTGTCCTTCCTACTTGACGTAAATGTAGTGATTGCATTCATGTAAACACCACTGTCTTGTGTAGCAACTGTTTCATCATGTGACCTAGTAGAGAACACAAAACCATTAACATGATACTTTTTATACGTTTTAGCTTTGAACAATGGTCCTTTGACAAATGGCCATAAGTCACAATTTGTGTCTTTTTTCACCAACAACCGTGGAAGTGAAAAAAAAACGACAATTAGAAAGTTAAAAGTACAAATTGTAATATCCTAGTAAACTAAATACATGAATAGAAGAAAACAATACCTTGTCATATAACCACACAATGAACTCAGTCTATATCTCCACTTCTGTCTTTGCTATCCCTTTTCTTCTACCACATGCACTTGCTTGCAAGGCACGATAATCACTGCAATTTGTTTATACAGTTTGACATGACTATTTATTACGACTTTCTAGACTAGTAATTTCAAGTCAAATGTGTCAAAAAAGAAATCAAACCTATAATGTTCATCAAGCTTTTCGGACGCCTAGTAAAAAGAACCCATCTACGGATTTGTATCCATTGTTCCTTGCCTAGGGTCACAGCTTTTACCCTCAAGTATAGGCCCTCATCACAATACTCTCCATCTTCATCTAGAAACACCTCACGAGTAGCTTTGTGATTTTCATCCCGTGAATTTGGCATGTACTCCATAGCATACCTAAATGATTCGAAACAATATAGGACTCCATAATAGAGCCTTCAACATAGCATTTATTGTTCGGAATATTTTTACACTCCTTCATTGCCCTATTAAAATAAACAAATCCAAAATTGTACTTAGTAGTTTTCGATGATAATTGCCATTAAATATGAAATAAAGGTAAAATTGTACATACCATTCAAATGGAAACATCCACCTAGGATACACGGGTCCACAAATCAGCCCTTCATCAGCCAAATGCACCAAGAGGTGGATGCTGATATAAAAAAAAGCGGTTGGAAAATACTTTTCCAGTACACACAATGCCTTTGCTACCATGTATTTGGCAACTTGGATTTCCTTTCGGATTAAGACTTTCGAACATAGGAGATTAAAGAATAAGCTAATCTGGTAAATAGCTCTACGCAAATCACGATGTTTTGGAAAAGCGTGTTGAAGCAAAACTAGAAGCAAGTAACACATAATCACGTGATAGTCGTGGTGATTTCATTGTAAGCAAACCAGAGGACTCAAAAGTGACAACATTTTTTAAATTGATTTAAAAACCCGAAGGAAGCTTCAAGTTCTTCAAAATTGTGCAAAACTCAAGTTTCTCATCTTTATTCAAGACAAATGGGGCCATTGGTTTAACAGATCTCCCTGTGATTGGGTCTGTTTGCATCCACTGACCACTATGAATCCCCATTTTCTTCAAATTCTCTTGCGCCTGTACTGTATTATTTGTTTTCTCTTTCTTGTCAAGAATTGCATTTATTATATGTTCTGCCACATTCTTCTCATCGTGCATCACATTAATAACATGTCGAATCTTATGTTTCGGCCAATATTCCAGTTCAAAGAGAATAGACCTCTTATACCATGCTTCAGTAACTTCATAATTTTCATCATCTTCATCATCTCCAATAGCAACCACATCTACACTCCGTTTGGCACCTTTTAATACTTTACTAGGTACATAATGGACACGACTTAGCATTTTCTCAATTACTTCTCCCTTTAACCTTGGTGGAGGGGGGTTTAACTCTTTTGTCTTAAGTCCTAAGTACTTGCCCTGCCTAAATGGGTGATCAGATTTAAGAAACATCCGGTAATTTGTATAAACGATCTTCCTTGCATTCCCAAGATGCATAGACGGAGTTTCATCACCACAAATAGGACAAGCTTTGTAACCATGTGTTACACAGCCTGATAAGTTACCATACGCAGGTAAATCATGAATCCCCCACATCAACATAGCCATCAAAGTAAAGTGCTCTCTTTTGTACATGTCATAAGCTGCCACCCCCTTCTTTCCATAATCTGTTGTAACTCATCAACTAGTGGTTGAAGAAATACATCAATGTTTTGACTCGGTGCCTTCGGCCCTGGTATTAATAATGACATCATATGGAACTCAGATTTCATGCACAAAGATGGAGGGAGATTATAAGGAACTATGTAAACAGGCCAACAATCAGTAACTAAATTGGATTGAACTCCACGTGGATTGAATCCATCAGGTTGCAATCCCAAGCCAAACATTACACCCTTCTTTAGCAAAGTCGGCGATCATCTTTACATGTCTTCCCATCTGAAGTGAATCGATTGGGTGTCGATATATAATTCCAAGAAGGTGTCGCTTCTATCGTGCCATGTCATTTCACGCGCTATCCATGCTATTGTGTACAACCTCTTGAGTCTTGGAATCAAAGGAAAATGTCTCAATACTTTTCTTTCGTCTCTTTTGTTTCTTTCTTCCCGTTTCCCCTCCTTCACTTTGTATCTAGGTGTTTCACATTGAGGACATACCGTTAAGTCGCCTTCGGGTCCTTCCAATATAACATACGCTTGTTTTCGCGATGCATCTATACACTTGGCTTTCATTCCCAAATCTTTTAACATTGCCTTCATTACATGATACTTTAAAGGCAACGTGTTTCCTTCCGGCAACCATTTTCTTAACATGGACAAGAGTGCGGTCACACTGTTTCCTGACCAATTATATTGCTTCTTCAAGTTTTGTAGGTCCACCACTGCCGAGAGAGTTGTTATAGGAGCCTCGCATGAAGGGTATAATTTTTCTTCCGCTTTTTGTTTATATTCATTATACCTTTTACCCAAATCTGGTTCAAGAACATATGGTGGTTCCAAATCTCCACCCTCACTTTCATCGCCTCCATTCAAATCACCTACTAGCCCTTCATGTATGCCATAAGCAACGTCAACAAGATTCCCCATTCTGAGTCCTTCAGCCTCATCGTTTTCTTCTGCATCTCGGTCTACCATTCGATTCTTATATGGGTTCTCACCATGTAAAACTCATACATGGTATGTTGATTCTATACCATGCAAAATCAAATGTTTTCTCACTATATCAAACGGAAACTTTTTCCTATTTCGGCACTTATTACAAGGGCAAGGACACGTGGTCGATGTAGGGTCCTTGTCACTAGCAAATTGAATAAAATCCGACACCCCTTGCTTGTATACAATCCCAAATCTGTCAATTTCATTCATCCAATCCTTTGGAATTGGTTGAGACATACTGCAAAATAACTCCTTACACTACACCGTTTAGAATAAAATAAAATCTACGCAAAATAGTTTAAAGGCAAAAGGATGGAAGTGACTTCGAGCTTGCAATATGACATATACAGACACAACTATTTACTTAACTTCATTATACCAAATCAGGGAGTTCCTTCAATATGCAAGTCTAGTATAGGTAATAGCAGAGTATCATTTTTTTTTTCGGTAGAAATATCGGCAAAGTATCAAATCACTAAGGTAAGTATACTCAATATTTTAATCCAATCACCATAACAAATTTGACAAGGAAACACTAAAGAAAAATACAAACACTTGAGTTCACTCATGACAATGACAACAAGATATTTGTCCAAATAATGACATGTAAGAAAAGATCTCTCAAAGTCAGTTTTAACACCATCGATTAGTTTACTTACCACAATCATTTTACTTGAAAAAAAACCATAGAGATAAAACAACGATAATAACATGTAAACAGATAATAACACAAAGATGCATTTCCACAAACAATCCAGAGACTCAAAAGAAGAGTTCAAACAGCATAGTATTCATATATTGAATAGTACTAATAGAGCATACCCATTACATGCCTGATTAAACCAACAAACCTGAAAAGAGAACTAACAACTCCCAAAACAATTATTTTTATGCCCGATTGTTATGTAATTTGCGTTTTTCTTGGTTACAAAATTATTTGCATGAGTTTCTAATGGGCTTTGAATTTTATATTGTATATTTCCAATCGTTTTTGGATGTGTTTTAAGGGGTTGCATTTTTATGGCAAGTATGATGTGGTCTTTGGCCTCATGGCATGTTAGGGATTTCTTACGTTTTAATATGATAGTTATGTTTTTTTTATACGTAAACAAGTTTGAACAATCGTATACAGTTAAAACAGATAAGTGTCCTTTTCATTGCACATCATGATATGGTTCCTATTTTGAAATAGAGATCAACATTCCTTTGTATAATTGTATCTAATCATTCTTTCATGGGTTAATTAGACTAAACCCCCCATTTTATATACATGTTTAGACTACACCCCCTATTTTATGATTCCTTAGACATAAACCCCCATTCTGTTTTCTCCCCATCACACCAACGTCAATCTAGGACTTACGTTGAATACAGAGTACGCCACTTTCGGGTGGCGTGTTATCTGAGATCAATTTGACAACTTATTTTTAGGAAGAGTTTTAATGCTGATTGAACAGCTGTTTTCAAACAAGAAATCTAGTCCAATACAACTTTTAGAAAACATACAAAAAGGAAAACTTGAAGAAGAGAGATAGAGGTATAATAATCAAGAAAGCAAACATAGCGATCAATGGAATTAATGTAGAGGTATACAAGGAATGCCAGAAGCATCATGCTGCTGGATTAGGTAAGCAGGTGACTGATGGATGTTACGAGTACATTCGCGATGATTCAAAACCTAATGGAATGTACTGTGAAGCTTGCGCTTTTCACCAAAACTTCCACCATAAAGTTTTGGTACAGGAAAAACGTCAAAGTTATCAGGTAAATGTGAGACCAAGTAGTAGCAGCAATGTTAAACTAGAATCCCAAGATGTCGTCATTGACCTTACTGAAAACTTTATAGATCCTATGAAAAACCCTAACCCTAACCCTAGAGGATTTATGATAAAAGAAGTAAAAAGTGAAGCTAGTACGGATAATAAGTGTGATGACGGAGATCTTTCTGCACAAAGGGAAGCGTATGGACTAGGGAGTGACAGCGAAAAGCCAGATGGAAAGGCAGCAGAGGATTCAAACACGACTAGGGAGCCTGTTAGTACCTTCTTTGCAAATGAGAAAAAGCCACACGATAACTAGAGAACGACTCAAACAAGCGTAAAGGAGCCCGCTAGTACCTTCTTTGCAAATGACAAAAGTCCTGGCGATAACGCGAGAGAATGAATCAAACAAGCCTAAAGGCCTGCTAGTGTCTTCTCCTCTTTACCCAACAAAAAGCCTTTGGAATGACAAGGAGAGATCCTAACAAACCTAAGACGCCTACCGGTGCTCATTTCATTTTTTTCTTGGAAGAGTTCGGGGAAAACATTTATTGAAAACAATCCTCACAACAAATTAATTAAGGTCCATGGTAAAGGCGAAGTGGAGTTAAATGGAAGTCAATGTCGATCTTCGAGAAATTCGTGGTATGTAGCCAAGGCAGATAAGAAGAAAATTGAATACAACAATTCAAACACTTGCGGGCTTACTACCGTAAACCGGGTCAAGAAAACTATGCTCAAGATGAAGAGGATGTGTAGTAAGTGACGAGGACAATGAAGAAAGTTGTTAATTAGATTTTGGACTTGGTGGCTTACTAAATCAAGCTTAGTTGTAGTTTACTCTTCTTTTGTTTGATAACATCTTGCTCACCATCATCAACACCTTTGCACTAACAATAATAAGAGATTTTGGTATATCTAGGATGGTAGAATTTTAAACAAACACAAATGAAAATAAAAAATCGTACCTTTTGCAGCAACTCAAATCGAACTTGGACTTCACTGAAGAATTAATCCAACTGAAGAGAGAGAGAGAGAGAGAGAGAGAGAGAGAGAGAGAGAGAGAGAGAGAGAGAGAGAGAGAGAGAGAGAGAGAGAGAGAGAGAGAGAGAGAGAGAGAGAGAGAGAGAGAGAGAGAGAGAGAGAGAGAGAGAGAGAGAGAGAGAGAGAGGTTAATTACCAAACCCTACGTAATTGAAAGGAAGGGGAAGGCATACTTACAAGCGGCGGCAGGAAGCAAACAACTTAAGAACGAAAGAAATTTGAGAGAGATTGAAAGAAGTTTGAGAGAGATATAAAGAAATTTGTTTCCATAGTTAAAGAGTTGTGATACGGGTGAAACTAAAAGAGAGCGCAAGTTTTTAGCAGTTTCCCTCTATTTCCCAAATTTCTAATTTTTTTGTGTGTTTTTTAATATTCACGGTTTTGGCAGTGCATAAGTTTCGTAAGAAAATTAAAACAAAATGTTAGAAATTAATTAAATTTTAATGGAAATCATTGTAACAGTTTTTTATAATTGCTCACGGTATTAAAGTGAGAGGAACTCTCTTATGCTTAAAAATGTTACTAATGAAAAAAAGTGAACGTTACTAATATCCTGTTTTGGTGTAGAGCTGGATGCAACTATATTGAACTAACATCAAAGAAAAATTAACTATAAATTGGGAACAGGATGCAAATTCATAGAATTAATCTTAAATAATAATTAATGGGAAATCGGAAACCGGATGCAACTGTATTGAACTAATCTAAAAAAATTAATAAACTGTATGCAAATGTATTGAACTAACATCAAGAAATAATTAATGGAAAATCGAAAACTGGATGCAAATTCATTGAACTAACCTCAAACAATAATTAACGGGAAATCGGAAACTAGATGCCAATGCAACCTTATCGAATAATAAACGAGAAATAAAAAAACTGGATGCAAATGCATTAAAATAATCTCAAAGAATAATTAACGGGAAATCGAAAATTGGATGCAAATGCATTGAACTGACCTCGAAGAACAATTAGTAGAAAATTGGAAATTTGATGTAAATGCATTGAACTAACCTCAAAAAATAAATAACGGGAAATCGGAAACTATATGCAACTGCATTGAACTAACATCAAAAAATAAATAATGGAATTGAAAATCAGAAACTGGAGGCAAAAGGATTGAACTAACCTCAAAACATAGTTGTGTTATATGTTGTGGGAATGTCTCGATAAGTATAGTTTTGCATTTAAAATAGTGTTTATTTTATCTCTTTTCGTATGATTGAGAACGTCTTGCTATTCAAGTAGCTCCAATATGAACTTCGCCTTATTAGGCAATCTCACAAAACTTTAATCAAACTTCTATTATTAAACAACAAAATGAAGTTGAAGGGTTTTATTAAGGGTGAGTTCTTTTTTTTTAATGGATAATGGGCTTTTCACGTTATAAGAAATTTGGATGAGTTATCAATATAATATTCATATATAATAGTTTTGCATATATAGTTGCAAATATTTTTCAGAATAATTAATATAACATCACACGTTCGTAGATAATATTTAAAGATCCTACATAGTGAGTCATGTATAATTTAAAGAATAATTAACGGGAAATCGGGAACTAGATAATTTTTTATGATCCCACATAGTAAATGAAACATAATTTATTTGTATGTCCTGTTTGAAGTTAGTATTACACACCACATTGGATAATTAAAAGAAAATTAAAAACTGGATTCAAATACATTGAATTGAGTTCAAAGAGTAATTAACAGGAAATTGGAAACTTTATGCAAATACAATAAACCAGACTCAAAAAGTAATTAACTAAAAATCAGAAACTGGATGTAACTGCATTAAACTAACGTCAGAGAATAACTAACAAGAAATTAGAAATTGGATACAAATCCTTGAAAAATATTTAACAGGAAATTGGAAACAATATGCAAATACATCAAACAAACTTCAAATAATAATTAACGGGAAATTTGAAACTGGATGCAAATGCATTGAACTAATCTCAAAAAAATAATTAACAGAAAATTAAAAACCGAATGCAACTGCGTTGAACTAACCTCATAGAATAATTGGTGGGAAATCAGAAACTAGATGCAAATGCATTGAAATTAAATAACCTCACAAAATAGTTAACGAAAAATCAGAAACCAAATGTAATTGCATCGAACTAACCTCAAAGCATAAATAATAAAAAACTAGATGTAAATATATTGAACTAACCTCAAAGAGTTATTAACGGGAAGTCTAAATCAGACATAAAATACAATGAACTAATCTCAAAGACTAATTACCGAAACATTGAAAAATGGATGCAACTGCTTTGAACTAATCTCAATGAATAATTAATGGGAAATCATAAATTTTGATACAACTACATTAAACTAACCTCAAAAAATGATTAATGAGAAATAAAAAACTTGATGCAAATGCATTGAACTAACCTCAAAGAGCAATTAACTAGAAATCAAAAATTGGATGCAACTACATTGAGCTAACCTTAAAGAATAATTAACGGAAAATCAGAAACTTGATGCAATTGCATTAAACTAAAATTAGAGATTAACTAATGGTAAATCAGAATTTGGATGTAATATCTTGAGGAATATTTAACGGAAAATTATAAACTTGATACAAATGCATTGAAATAACCTCAAATGATAGTTAACAAGAAATAAGAAATCGGATGTAACTGGTCGAACTAACTTCAAAGTATAAATAACTAGAAATTTGAAACTAGATGCAAACGCATTGAACATCGAACTAACCTCTAAAAATAATTAACTGAAAATCAGAAACTGGATGCAGATGTATTGAACTAATCTGAAATAGTAATTAATGAGAAATTGGAACCTGGATGGAAATGCAATGAACTAATCTCAAAAACTAATTAATGAAACATCGAAAACTAGATGCAACTGCACTAAATTAACCTTAATGAATAATTAACGAGAAATCATAAACCTGATACAACTGCACTGAATTAACCTCAAAGAATAATTAACGGGAAATCGAAAACTTGATGCAACTGCATTGAACTAACCTCAAAAAATAAGTAATGAGGAATCGGAAACTAGATGCAATAACTACATTGAACTAACCTCAATGAATAATTAACAGAAAATCGGAAACTTGATGCAAATGCATTAAACTAACATCGAAACATAGTTGTATTATTTGTAGAGAGAATATAATGCCTCGACAAGTATAGTTTTGCATTTTAAATAATGTTTATCATAATTATTTTATTATGATTGAGAGTGTCTTGCTATTCAAGTAGTTTCAATATCATTTTCGCCACATTGAGCATTCTCATCAAACTTCAATTATTAAAAGAAGTCGATAGGTTTTATCAAGGTTTGGTGTTTTCTTTTTATTGAGAGTTGTGCAAGAAATTTAAATTAGTGATTAATATAATTTTCATATATATCTTATAGCTTTGTATAATTACTAATATTTTTTAGAATAATTTAATATAACGGCACCCGTTCGTAAGACGGGTTTGAAAACTAGTTTTTTCAGATACCGCTTTCCTCTCTCTCAATCCGCTAGAGGATTCTCTTCCAGTTAATATTTTTTTAAATGATTTTTATCCACACTAATACATTACCTGTGACAAAAATATGCATAAGTTATTTTCCTTATTGGTGTTTTAATGACTATTTTATCCATACGAGAGAGCAAGACTTTGAGCAGTTCGTAATGCAGCTCTTAGATTACTCGTCTATTTATAACATCACTCGTTTCTTATATTACCCAAAAGCAAATGTTAAGTTCACATAAGATAACCACCATTTATCTATTTATAAACAGTAAACATCACTGGTATCTTATTTATAAGATCAAAGAACAAATAGGCTTGATGTAAAATATGAGATACATGTACAAAAGCTGCAACACCAGCGACATGATATAATACATATATGTACAAGTAACCACCATTCCCCCTCAAGGTTACGGCATCTGTTTTGATGTTCATTTCAGTAAATAATACGAGGCACCACTCCCAAACTGCTAATATACACTGACTGAATAAACAAGGTAAAGAGCGGTTCTCTGTGCTGTGACCGAAAAATTGGTAAACCATGTATCATATGGTTCAGTTTCTGGGATATTTGAGTGGTCGGTCACATGTGGAATTGTCCAATTCATAATTCGTGGAAGACTGACATCGTTTCATGAAAGAGTCGAGTGTCCTTTGCTTTGCCGGGCTACATTTTGATTGGTTGACTGAAACTTCCAAGGCGTTCTCATGGCCATCAAGCATCTACTGTTAACAAAACGAAGACAATCATAAACCAATCAGTAAAACTAATTCACAAAAAGATTTAAAATTCAAAGGCAATGTAAGCAAAGCATTGCAAGTATTCTCCATCAAACAGAAGAAATATGAAGGGAAGTGGTGAGACCCAGTGTTGCTTTATTGCTTTAACAAGTGCAAAAATGGTCATACTAATGAGAATTGTCCTCCTTAACTGGGTAAGCTTCAACATTGAAGTTGCCAACAAGTAATAACATAGCTTTCAATAAGTTGACAATAATATTCTATCCAAAAAGAACAGTGCAGCGTGCAGACCTGGCCCAGATTTTCCAACTTGTTCTGAACAGCATCCCTGGGAAGCAAAAGGAAAGATTAGGCTCTCCAACATCAAACATTTTTACCAAACTAAACAATGTGACACAAGCGTACCAAATCATGTCATCAATCGTGTAATTTGCTAGCAAGTAGAATATATTGACCGATGCTACCTGGCCATAGAAATAACCCACCAAATCAGTAAATATTAGTTTTACAAGCTATAGAGCGATCTGTTAGACTAGAAAACCGCGAAGTGGTGGAGGTCGACTAGATTAGCAAAAATCGCAAGAAGCGAAGGAAGAGATTGTGACAGCTCCGAAAGGTTAAGGAACTGTGGCAGGATAAGATGCGGTCTGTTAAGGATAAGAGGCGAGGGGGTTTGGATTTAGGCAGTCAATGATGGACAGTCAAGTTGTTATTCTCCTACCAAATCCTAGAAGACCTCCTAATTAACATCTATCAGAAATTAGTACAATCAAGCACACAAGAATGGTGGAGAATTTCACTACTGCCTCACAGTTCTTGTAGGCTCTACACACTTCATGAAAAAAATCACTTTATATAGGAGTATTAACAAAATATCCCACTAAGGCCTTTGTGATATGCATAGTTAACATATACACTTAATAAAAAATTCACAAGAAATATATATGCGTAAAAGAAGATGGCACGGCAATTGCAGAATTTATGTAAAAATACTAAACAAGTGAGTAAGTGACTCCCAAAATACCTATCAATGAATAAAAAAGATACAAATCTAGTCATAATTTAAGTAGGGAATGAGAAATGTGAGGATGAAATGAATTAGGAAAGTCTTGAACTTCATGGATTCAGTAGCTAATAATTTTTACCCAGGGCATATTAGCTCGGAAATACTTCTGAGTAACAACTAATATATACTGTTTTATGTCATAGGGAATTCCAACAAAAACTGTTTCACACTTAGATATAATAACTATTCTATGATACCTGCCCAATATGGTGAACACGATCTTCTGCTTGAATTATATCTCCTGGAGTCCATGATAGCTCAGCAAAAATGACAGTGCTCGCTGCTGTCAAAAGTTAAAGCCAACACCTCCAGCTTTGATAGATAGCTATAGATTTGGGTCATGTGAATATTACATCACAGCTAACTGAAAACCACAATCAATGTATGTACTATGTAGTAATCAAGTGACATACCACTGCTGCCTTGATGCCTTCTTTCTCCTGAAAATTTGTAACCAAAGCTTGCCTTGAGGATGCTGGGGTACCACCATCGATTCGAATACAACCAACCTTTTCCTTCTGAAAATGACAAATGCAAATGATAAAAGAATTTCAGAAGTATAACGCAGAAAGATCAAAAGAGTTTAAACTGATCTTACAAGAAGAAATTGGTGTATTGAATCAAGCATAGCCTTATGGTGAGCAAATATCAAAAACTTGCGACCAGCCTGCAAAGTAGTAGAGAAAAGCATCAGGAAATCTGCTAGAGAATGAAATCAAGTCTCATGCCAACATCCAAACCACATGATTATATGGAGATTATGAACCAACTTCACAAAAAGAAATCACATATAAATCACATTAGGGAAAGAGTCAATCACTATCATGATGATGAATTGAACATGTGTACGTATTTAAATGAAGAGATAGAGAAAGTAAAGGAGAAGAAACTTATTGAAATTGATCTATGTTACATGGACACGCCATGTTTCGAAAATAATCCGTGTCGGATACGCATCCACGTGTCCGTGTCAGACACGTATCAAAAACATATTGTATGTGATATGCCATAGTTTTTTATATTCCATCGTGTCAGACATTTTGTATCCGTGTCGGATACGGACACACCTATCCGTGTCAATGTAACTTCGAAATTGATAATATATAAGGGAACTAGAAAACTGTAATGGCAGTGGGCGTTGAGTGGTGGTGTTGGGAGAGAAGAGAGACAGAAAAGGAAATGGGGTTGGAGAAGAGGTAGAGATGAGAGAAAGAGAAAAGGGAAGGGGTCAGGCAGACCCCCTCCCCCGGCGCGTGTGCCCCTACACCATTTTTTTCTGATCTGGTACGGATGTAATCTGTTCCTGAACAGATTTGGAACAGATGCTGCGTGTTCCTGTTTACTGCGTTCCTAAAAAATGATTGAACACTGCGTTCCTGTTTAAAGTCTTGGAACGGACTGCACTTGTTACAAAGCTCTCCCGGGACATACCACAGCTGTTTCAAAAGTTCGCTTCATACATTGATAATTCGTATTGGTACTAAAGGAAAATTTTCAACGAAAGCATTGTGCACGTATGCATAACAATATCATTAGAGGATTCATTCGCATCAAACTTCCAATTATATGTATTATACACGTAATCAGAACTTCTGGGAGTTTTTTCTTGTTAAGTGGCACTTTCTCTGAGGGGTGTTGCTTGTTAAGTTCCGACAGAAAAAGATAATCAATCAGCACACAGCCAACCACTTTAATTTTTTAACAGATAGGGAAGTGAAGAAGAAAATAACAATTGTAAAGGCCGAAAAGATTCACCTCAATGACAGTTTCCAGGTACTCTTTAACAGTTGGAATTTTGGCCTCGGCAGAATCATTATAGATCTGGAGACAATGATCAAGAACAAGGGGCATTATTTATCAATCTGGAGATAGGGAGTTAGCTTTGCTTAACCAGATATAGAGAGGGCATAATCTGACAGGCCAGCTTATGCACGATAAGCCTGTAAAACTCCAATTACCTATATTTTACCTATTGAATATGAGAAGAATAAGAATTTTAGTCCTAGGAGGAAAATTGGATTTATAGAGAAAAGAGAAAAGATTATACGGCCTCAATTATTTTTGCCCATCTCTCACAAATCTATAAAAAAATAAAATAGTAGGGTTTACATAATAGAAACATCCCAAAATGTTCAGGATGGGCTGTGTCACAGCCCGATTTTCTAAACAATTAAAATAAATGAATATTTGAAATATAAATATCTCAAACATCACTATATTCAATTGTCTAAAAACTCAGGCTATGACGGGGTGGATACTACACATGCCAAAACCTAAAACCCACATCATAAAGAAACTTAACAACAAAATCTTCTCCAAAACTTCTCTTTATTACTTTATAACAAGTCTATCTTCTGTCCCAATAAAACATCAATATAAAATTCTAAGAATAACAGATTCCAAACATCGTATTCTCATGTCATATAAAAATGTAACCTACGTTATTACATCCTTCCAAAAGATCAGACCTAATGAACTAAACTCCCAGACTGCTCCAGGCGAGAATCCCAATCACACGCCACGGTTCCACTGCCTTCCACCTATGTTCCCAAGAACACACCCACGTTGCCAAAACAAAGCAAACATGGATTCGTCAAACAAATTGAATTTCTTCGGTATGAGTAGACTAAATACATATAAACATTATCATACTTTGATTATTCAAACAATCACTTTATATTATCTCATAACTTAATCATTCACAGCTTGGAAGACAGGTAGTTCCGTCATTTTAACCGGCATAATTTCTTCCCAAGCAAAACTTCCATTTTATTAACTTCTATCTTATTAACTCATTCTAATAACTCCTTTTAATATCTAAATAATTGAATTACACTTACCGATATCCGCCGCTGTATAAGGGTAGGACTGCGTCCCTGCACAAAATATTATTAAGTCCTACCCTCCTGCAAAAGAAAGTTAGAACTTGTATATATAACATATGTAGATATTCTATATGTATTCAATAGTAAACCCAAGCACACTCCTATAAACAAATCCATTTCTCTTATCAATTAATCCATTGTTTTAGCTTATACACCCATTTCACAACCTATGTACCTTAGGTCATTCCTGCCACATTCAAGGAATACCCAACCCTACATTCCCGTACACTCAAGGAATACAACTAACCCGCAAGGCGAATACCTTAGTTCCTCTCTAGGGTAGTCCAAACAATCTGGTCATTCATGGCACATTCAATGAATACCCGGGTCATTCATAGCACATTCAATGAATACCCATAGATAACGCTAACGGGCCATTTATGGCACATTCAATAAATGCCCACCTAACATATGACATCAACAGTCATAAAACTCAATTCCAAAACATGAGGCGTGGAGAGTTCTAAAAGAGTGCAGTAAATTTATTTACGCATTATTGAAATTTATTGTATATATTATTTCAGAGAACGTAGGAATGTCTTGATTCAATTATTTTTGGTTTACGCGTTATTAATTTCATGGATGTCTAAGTGTCAACGTCGTATATCATAAAATACTGCACAATCACATATTAGTTAATACACGTACACACGTATATATAGAAAGGTCTTAGCCTAAAGCCAAGCACGTTAATAGTCCTAGACTTATCCTATTAGACCGAATCATAATTTTAGGAAAAAGTCAAATTTTCGGGTCAACTGGTCAAAGTCAACCCTGGTCAAAGTCAACAGTCAACTCTGGTCAAAGTCAACAGTCAACTCTGGTCAACCCGGCCTAAACTCCAAAAACCCAAAAGCCCAAAACCTAAGGCCCATAGTCTAATCTAAAAGTCAAATTTTAAAATCCAAAACCAAAAAGAGAATAGCCCACGATTTTGGCCCAAGCCCAAAATCGTTTTTTGGGTACTGTTCATCTCCTTCTTCTCTACTTTCAAACAACCACTACCGACCACCACACAGCCACCACCGGCCACCCATAAGTAAAACAAACCCAGCGGTTTGGTTCAGGGAGAAAAACCCTCTCTACCCATAAAAAATTCACCATTCTGTTATACTGAAGAAATTCGACCGACGCCATTAAAGAGTTCTCTGGAGCTTCAAATGTCAAATCTCCAACACCCAATCCACCACCAATACCTTCTCCTCAACCCAACCACAAAATTCTCAAACAAAACCCAACCAAAACACTGGTCAAACAATAAAACGCAGGGTGATTTGGGGTCTTGGTCGAACTCAAGTAATGGTTGTTCCAAAGCTTCCCCTCTCCCAATCAACCCAAACACCAAATCAATAGCCAACCCTTCACTACCACACCCAAACATCAGCAATACACATTCACAGTTAACAATCCATCATTACCACAAATCAATAAAACCACAATTAAAAAAACAAGGGACGGTTTGTTTTTGGTGATGGGCGCCATTGATGCCATGTTCCGAAGTTCGCCGATTCAATTTAGAGTCCAGTTATTTATAATTCCCTATGCTAACATATAACCCAATTCCCTAGCTAAACAAGAGGAAAAAAACTAGAGTAACGGCAGAAAACTAAACCGTATCCAAACACGGTATGAACACAAAAAAAAATAACGAGAAGTTTATATTGAAACATAATGTATCTACTCCTTTGTTAAAATCGAGCGACTGAAATCGAAACCAGTAATCGCTCTCATCACAACGAACCGATTATCTTCCTCGTTCAAAACTCCTGTTTTTTCTCTCAAAAACTCTCACTTTTTAACAAAAACTCGTTTTGTTTTTCTCAAAAACTCTACGTGAGAAACCCCTATTTTTCAGTTTTTCAAACCTCTCCGAAAAACCCGGGTTTTAAACCTATCTACTTACTTACGGGCTTTTATCCTATCTACTTACTTACGGGCTTTTTCTAACAACTGGATATCCTATTTCTGTATTCTATTTACATTATTATTATTATTAGGAAAATAAACGAAATAAAATACGGGGTGTTATAATATACACACCTTAAAAGGATCTCGTCCCGAGATTCAAGGTAGAGTGTAGATTAACCAAACAAACAGTACGTCAACCAATTAAAACGAGACATACGTGTATACGCAAGTATACACACCTTAAAAAGGAATACACATATACGATATCATATAGATAGACATACTAATATTCAAATCACATACTTTGAAAGTGTGTCTATATACGTATTGAACCCAAGAAATACGTGTATATGCTAGCATACACAACTCAAAATAAATAAACATAATTAGTTTCTTTAATTGCCAACACTTAATTAAAATCATTCTTTCACAGTTCAACAGATTCATATCATCAACTACTTATACTATGTCCACTATCACATATGATCAAACACCTACAATGTGATGCATGCATACTGGCTCACACACCAACGATATGCAAGTATACACTGGTTCACACACCAACGATGCATACTAACTCTCTACCATCACATAGGATCAAACACCAACGATGTGTGGTATGCATACTGGCTCACACACCAACGATATGCAAGTATACACTGGTTCACACACCAACGATGCATACTAAGAGATGTTATGTATATTGGATCACACACCAACGATATACATAACTTGGACAATATCAAATATTTCAAATCCAACCTTTATCAAAAGGGTTCCCTTATTCCTTGGATAATTCCAATTTACTCAAATATGAAATTTTAAAATAACAATTTCTTCTTTAGCCAATACTTACTTAAAATAGAAAACTCCGTTAGGAAACAACACTATAACATGCTGAACAATTTCAATTATAAATTTCATAAGAAACTAACTATTAAAACAACCAGCATTTTATTTTCATAATCATGCGATAATTCCTTACACGCTAAGTACCAATAAAGGAAACTAGCAAACAACAAATTCAAACATACCTAACATTAACCAGTGCAGTTCTTAGCATAGTGTCCCAGCTGCCCACATTTATAACACTTGCCTACTAGTTCATTTGGTTTAGAACATCTTCGAATAGTATGTCCAACCTCCCCGCAGTTCAAACAATTACCATCAAATCTCTTTAGCGAAGCACTCGCGTCCTTATCCACATGCTTACTTGTTTGCCTATTATATGGGTGATGCTGACTTTTTCTCTGCCCTTGACGTGGCTGACTAGAAATAAGGTGTAAACTGGCTTGTTTTGGGGCATTCTCTTTAATCTTCTCATCTCTGGGTTTATTATCCAATTGTTCATATCTTAATGCCAAATCTAACACGCGATCAAAAGTTTCTGAATCAAAGGGTATCAAATAACTCGATAGACATGGCTCTAGTCCACGGATGAACTTCTGGTTCTTCTTTACTTGGGTATCCACTAGATAAGGAGCATACCTCGATAGTTCATTGAACTTAGTCACATACTCTGTAACAGTTTTCCCTCCTTGGGTCAGATGAAAGAATTCCTCAATTAATTGCTCTTTAACAAAGATTAGGAACAAACCTTCCCTCAAATCTTACTGGAAATCCTCCCAAGTCATATTTCCCACATCCACATTATCCTTGATAGACCTCCACCAAAATAAAAGTGACCCTCTAATCGGTGAGAAGCCAACTCCTACGCACCTCGGTGAAGTTGCATCTTAGCAAACACGGACTCACACATAGTAACCCATTTTCAAAGATCAATGGCCCCTTTCTCTCCCTTGAACCGGCCTCCTAAAGTAACAAAATCCTTGTTTCTCCTAGCAAAAGGATCTCCTAGATTAGCATGTTGACCCCTCTGAATAGTTTGCACCAACTGAGTTAATATTGATCCCAAATCAGTAGATATGGTATTACTTCCAGTACCAGTAACGTCATTGTCATCTCCAGCCATCACCTTAAAACAAAATGGACTTCTATTAGTACTTCAAACATCTTAAACTCAAACACACCCAACCAATCACCACATTCCGAGGATCACCTAGACCTTCCAAATCTAGGCTAACCTAGGCTCTGATACCAAAAATGTCACAGCCCGATTTTCTAAACAATTAAAATAAATGAATATTTGAAATATAAATATCTCAAACATCACTATATTCAATTGTCTAAAAACTCAGGCTATGACGGGGTGGATACTACACATGCCAAAACCTAAAACCCACATCATAAAGAAACTTAACAACAAAATCTTCTCCAAAACTTCTCTTTATTACTTTATAACAAGTCTATCTTCTGTCCCAATAAAACATCAATATAAAATTCTAAGAATAACAGATTCCAAACATCGTATTCTCATGTCATATAAAAATGTAACCTACGTTATTACATCCTTCCAAAAGATCAGACCTAATGAACTAAACTCCCAGGAATCGCTCCAAAGTGAGAATCCTAATCACACGCCTGTTTCCATCGCCTTCCACCTATGTTCCTAAGAACACACCCACGTTAAGCAAAACAAAGCAAACATGGGTCACAAATTGAATTTTTGGTATGAGTAGACTAAATACATATAAACATTATCATACTTTGATTATTCAAACAATCACTTTATATTATCTCATAACTTAATCATTCACAGCTTGGAAGACAGGTAGTTCCGTCATTTTAACCGGCATAATTTCTTCCCAAGCAAAACTTCCATTTTATTAACTTCTATCTTATTAACTCATTCTAATAACTCCTTTTAATATCTAAATAATTGAATTACACTTACCGATATCCGCCACAGATAAGGGTAGGATCAAGGCCCCTCAAGACAAAATATTATTAAGTCCTACCCTCCTGCAAAAGAAAGTTAGAACTTGTATATATAACATATGTAGATATTCTATATGTATTCAATAGTAAACCCAAGCACACTCCTATAAACAAATCCATTTCTCTTATCAATTAATCCATTGTTTTAGCTTATACACCCATTTCACAACCTATGTACCTTAGGTCATTCCTGCCACATTCAAGGAATACCCAACCCTACATTCCCGTACACTCAAGGAATACAACTAACCCGCAAGGCGAATACCTTAGTTCCTCTCTAGGGTAGTCCAAACAATCTGGTCATTCATGGCACATTCAATGAATACCCGGTCATTCATAGCACATTCAATGAATACCCATAGATAACGCTAACGGGCCATTTATGGCACATTCAATAAATGCCCACCTAACATATGACATCAACAGTCATAAAACTCAATTCCAAAACATGAGGCGTGGAGAGTTCTAAAAGAGTGCAGTAAATTTATTTACGCATTATTGAAATTTATTGTATATATTATTTCAGAGAACGTAGGAATGTCTTGATTCAATTATTTTTGGTTTACGCGTTATTAATTTCATGGATGTGTAAAGTGTCAACGTCAGATATATCATAAAATAATCGCGACAATCACATATTAGTTAATACACGTACACACGTATATATAGAAAGGTCTTAGCCTAAAGCCAAGCACGTTAATAGTCCTAGACTTATCCTATTAGACCGAATCATAATTTTAGGAAAAAGTCAAATTTTCGGGTCAACTGGTCAAAGTCAACCCTGGTCAAAGTCAACAGTCAACTCTGGTCAAAGTCAACAGTCAACTCTGGTCAACCCGGCCTAAACTCCAAAAACCCAAAAGCCCAAAACCTAAGGCCCATAGTCTAATCTAAAAGTCAAATTTTAAAATCCAAAACCAAAAAGAGAATAGCCCACGATTTTGGCCCAAGCCCAAAATCGTTTTTGGGTACTGTTCATCTCCTTCTTCTCTACTTTCAAACAACCACTACCGACCACCACACAGCCACCACCGGCCACCCATAAGTAAAACAAACCCAGCGGTTTGGTTCAGGGAGAAAAACCCTCTCTACCCATATAAAAAATTCACCATTCTGTTATACTGAAGAAATTCGACCGACGCCATTAAAGAGTTCTCTGGAGCTTCAAATGTCAAATCTCCAACACCCAATCCACCACCAATACCTTCTCCTCAACCCAACCACAAAATTCTCAAACAAAACCCAACCAAAACACTGGTCAAACAATAAAAACGCAGGGTGATTTGGGGTCTTGGTCGAACTCCAGTAATGGCTGTTCCAAAGCTTCCCCTCTCCCAATCAACCCAAACACCAAATCAATAGCCAACCCTTCACTACCACACCCAAACATCAGCAATACACATTCACAGTTAACAATCCATCATTACCACAAATCAATAAAACCACAATAAAAAAAAACAAGGGACGGTTTGTTTCAGCTGATGGCGACGCCATTGATGCCATGTTTCCGAGTTCTGGCCGATTCAATTTAGAGTCCAGTTATTTATAATTCCCTATGCTAACATATAACCCAATTCCCTAGCTAAACAAGAGGAGAAAAAAAACTAGAGTAACGGCAGAAAACGAAACCGTATCCAAACACAGTATGAACACAGTCAAAAAAAAATAACGAGAAGTTTATATTGAAACATAATGTATCTACTCACTGTTAAAATCGAACAGCCTGAAATCGAAACCCCGCCGCTTCATTGTCTTGGGAACCGATTATCTTCCTCGCTCAAAACTCGCTTTTTTCTCGGTAAAACTCTCACTTTTTAACAAAACTCTCGTTTTGTTTTTCTCAAAAAAACTCTACGTGAGAAACCCCTATTTTTCAGTTTTTCAAACCTCTCCGAAAAACCCGGGTTTTAAACCTATCTACTTACTTACGGGCTTTTATCCTATCTACTTACTTACGGGCTTTTTTTTTTCTAACAACTGGATATCCTATTTCTGTATTCTATTTACATTATTATTATTATTAGGAAAATAAACGAAATAAAATACGGGGTGTTATAGGCTGCATCTTTAGACGCCCTTGGGAAATGTCCCTTAGAATAACACCGAAGATTTTCAAACTTCTAAACCAGATTACCAACCCTTGTTACTAGGCATAGTCCAATCAAAAGGGAAGGAGTGTGGCAGTTTGAAGACATAACTGGATGCAATTCCAAACATAATAAGTGAAAGAGAAACAGTCCAGTAAGAGGTGCATGGCAGCAAGTACACCCAAAATACTAATTTATAAGTAGAGTTTACACACCTTATTAATAAAAAAATTCTCGGAAAATTTATGTGAGTCACAAGCTCCTCCTTCGATTCGCAGTCCTTGATTTTTACTGCATGGGCATGTAAAGCCTATAAATTTCTTCGCAAACACAAATTTCTACTAAATAAGAGACAACTTGGCAGCCCATGCAGTATATATAGACCATGAAAACTTTTTAAAGTAAAAAGAACATAACGGAATCAGAATTAGACAGAGAGAGAAGCCTTTGTATTCAACTGTACACAGTGCAATGCTTCCACATCCACCTCTCACTTGTTGATCTAACCTGATCCATTGCCAGCTCCACATCATTAATCCAGAGGAGCTAGGGTGCCCCAAAATCAAGATCTAGGATTCAAAATGCTTGAATTTCCGCTCAAATGGGCCTGCGATTGATTCTTTCTGACCATACAGATATATAAAGCTCATTTTCAGAAGTATGTAGGAGAAAACGGAGCCTGATTTGGAGTAGCATAGGTCAAGAATTTTGAACATAAGGCAGTTCAAAGTATGCCATCTTATTTTAAAATTTTGTTCTTTGTTTCTTCTAAGTTATTATTCCTAGCCAAATAAGGACCTGTTGTAACTAGTATGAAGACTTGAAAAGGCTTACCCTTAACTATATTGATTACTATAACCTTCAATGAGGAGAGCCAAAGTTGTTATTAGAGAGGACACCCTAGAATTATGGGTGTGGAGAAAAAGAGAGAATTGAGGGTTGTAAACCATGGAAGGAAGGAAAACGGCTCGTCCATGTGGGAGTGGGAATAGATCCCATCTTCGAGAATTATCATCATCACCTTGTAAGAAACATGGAGCTGATATCTTCCACCAGCAAGCGTCAACCTTTTGTACTCTGTTTTTACTAATCTATCGGAATAAAAGAAAACCACTGTCTCTATACAGGTGTTGGTTCAATATGTTGGTCGCATGATTTGTGCAACTTCTATCTTCCACTGCTGTGACTTCGTTTTGGATCATGTGGTATTAGAGCAGCCTAAATCTCTTTTGGGATTAATTATGGTATGGTAGAGATACAAGGCAGAAACTAACTAGGCCGTATCCTCTTTTTCTCTCCTTTACCTCCATACTTTCTTCTTCATTAGCAATAATATATTTTTAATGCTCCCATTCAGCCAAAAGCAATCCCAAGAAGAAATCTAATGCAGCAAGTTATTAAAGCAAGTCTTCACATCAAGCATTTCTCAAAAATCTACTATGTAGGTGTTGTAGCAAATCAGGAGAAAGTTGCTAATCTACTCATGAAAAAGTAGCTGTGGCAGAACATAACAAAGATGAAGGGAACGACTCTGACATAACAAACTCCATCCAAGGATTGTTTTAGCATGAGCTAAAACATATAATGGGGGAATCTATGATCCAGGAATAATCAAGATCAACTTGTCACTAATAGTTCATTTAAGTTTTGACAACTACATATTTTTCACCCAGCAATCTCGTTAGATAACTAAAAAAGGAAACACATTGAGTATGCTATCTATTAATAGTTATCAATGAAAATTTGTTTTGGTATAGTTAACAAATGGCATATCTGAAAGACCAACCAACCAGTTGACCTATTGGCTTTTCTAGAGGGCTCTAATGGCTATAGCTGCTTTGTTCCATCTCAAAGAGAGAAAAATTGAACTAAATTGTACATGAGGAAAGAATACATATAATTTTTCAGGAAAACAGATTATATACATACAAACTACCTGTTTTTACCAATTTAACTCACATCCTTTAATGATCAGACAACAGGGCTTAAACTAATAGCAAACCAACCAAAATACAGCAGAAGTGGTTGATAGTACTACCTGTTGTCTGTACTTTACAGGAAGCTCAGAAAGAACATCCTTCTTAAGCCTGCGGATCATCACTGTTGCTTTCATTAAATTATGCAGCTCTTCATGGTTACTTGCACCCTCGAAAAATTCATTATAATAAGACCAAAAGAGTTACCTTCTACAAAGTAAACAATTGATTAGTATATATCAATAGCAATTTAGAAAGAGAGAGGAATTCTACTTACACCCTTGCAGAATCGGTTTCCATGGTTCCATATTCGTGGAAGGAATTTTCATACACATCGGGTTATAAGGCTTCCAGCTGATATTAAACACAGGCAAAAATCATAAACACGATCAGATAATTTAGTCTAGTATGGGTATGAGAATCTCAATTAAAATGAAGCATATCCATGACATAAGAAGCTTACCAGTTTGAATAGTTCCATGATTAATGAAAAAAAATATACATGCACTACTACTAACAAACAGGTAGCCGTTATCACCTCTGGATTGTATGAATATGATGAATGTAATTCTAAAGCACATGTAGAGCAAATGGATAGTAAGAATTGTAGCAAAAAGAGCATGTTTTTTCCCTTTTTATGGTCACCTACTGTAAAGGTACTCTCGAAACGATAATTGATTGGTACTTGATACAAGTGCTTAAAGGTCTCATTTTAATTTGCATATTGTAAAATACTGTTAATGTTGAAACTTCGCCTCTACTGAGAAACCATGTTTACCCATATTGGAATATAGAACTTGTCACAATAGCGTCTTTCTTCTCTATTCAATCTTCAATTCAAATATTTTAATAATACAATCATCCATCAAAATTAGTGATATGTTAAACTGGATTTCTAAACTCCAAAAGTATCGTAAGGGGAAAACTCAATTCACACCTTAATTTATTTGGGGTTGTAGGATTTGAAGTTAATTAGACAAATCTCATTTCACTCAATTGGCAATAAATAAATAAATAGGATTCAAATACCCTTGCTTGCTAGTGGAATTAACTAGACTTAATTGGCAATAAATAAATAAATAGGATCCAAATACCCTTGCTTGCTAGTGGCATTAACTAGACTTCTAAACTTCTAAGTCAGGTGTTAATTTAAGCTACACGAAACTAAAATGTTAGGCCAATGGACACACCCATAAAATCACTCTTGTACTCCCGTAATTAACTAAAGTTTTTGTCATATCTCAATAACCATTTTGGACACACCCATAAAAATACTCCCGTATCCCATAACTAACTAAAGTTTTTGTCATATCCCAATAACCGCTTCAATCCAATAATATCTCCCAAATTAATTTGAGATATTTCCATTATGGGCAAAGAAAGAGAAAAAACAAATAAACAAGAGACCCAGCCCAAAAGAAAACAACAAATAAAAAAAATTGAAAGTAATACTCTAGAAGCGACCCACTGCCACTAAAAGAGAACTTCTAATAAAGGTAAAAGAATGCCCAAAGAACAAATTGTCTTTTTCCTCTTCTAGAAGTTGCTTCAAATTTGATTATCTTTTTCTTATTGCAGTTACTTCTTCTTGGTCATTGTAGCAACTTTAATAATTCAGATTCAAGTTCAAGGGGAAAACAATTATCAGTACTTCAAGCAATTTGCAAAATTTTCCATTAAAAGTTCATAAAAACACCATTAGATTTGAGACATTTAAACCCAATTTCAACGAGAGAAAAAAAATGAAAACCTCATACGTTTATTAAGAACCAGAGAGAAATTGATCAGAACATTAGAATAAAACTCAAACACCATTTATCAAATCACCAACCCACTATTGAAAAATTCAATGTCAATTAAAGTAATAGAACTCAGTAGAAGAGTTAAAGGAGTTTAGTAGAAATATATCCAATTGGAAATTTCTCAAGCGAAAAATGAGAAAGACAGCAAGGAGCTGCAAAGAGGAAAAAAATGCATTAATGGCTGATGAGTAAGAGGCGGAGGAAGACTTCTTTGTTTTTCCAAATTCTACAATTTTACCCTTTCTAATTCCTTTCGTATAGTTGTGGGAGCTGGGCGAAAAAAAGTGACAAAAAAAATGAAAATAAGTGCAAAATGTTTGTGTTGTGTTGGCTGGAAGGATAAACAAAATGACAAAATAGGAATACTAAATAAAAGAAAGGGTAATTTATGAATCTAAATGTGTCTTAAACAATTTTATTTATTTATTTTAAAGTTAGGGTAGTGTTTTTATGGGTGTGTCCAAGATCACCCTGGTCTAACTACTCATTAAAAATATGCTACAAAATGTACAACATCATATATTTTTAAAGTAATGTTAAAAAAATGTTTTTTTGAACGACAAATGTTATCATATCATAAAGTTGTTGTAGTGTTAATTTGGTTGAATATATTTAAAAGAGTCTAATGTTGTATTTATAGTCTCAACAATAATGTTTGTCATCTTAAATCTCGTTCCATTTTCAAAATTATTAATTATAAATATGTTTTTTCTATTCGAAAAACAATAAAACAATAATAATAATAATAATAATAATAATAATAATAATAATAATAATAAAGATTTTAATTTAAGTTAAAATAAATTGAAAGATGACAATATGGTAATATAATATATGCGATAGTTTCTGCAATAATTTGGAACAATTACTAGTTCTGACGGCTAAAGTACATCGAGGAAACTTAAAAAAACTATCGAGGATAACAATGCGACAGTTATTATTACCGACATCTATGATGTGACACAATTCCCGACCAAAAATGAATGTAAAAAACTTGCAATTATAAAATGTGACGAGCTCGAAAAAATTGTGACAATCATTTACTAATAATTGTAGCCTTAAACCGTTACTACGTAGCAACGATGGATTAGTATCGAGGAAACTCTAGCTTGATCGTTGGGGAAAATAAAATTTTTGGTAATTACATGTTCCAAACTTTTGATAGGGCATGAAGTTTCTGAGTACAAGATTTTTTTTGTGACCTTAGGGAATGTTAAGGTTGAGGAAATTGTATATCATAAAGCGATCAGTTCAAAAAGTAAGTATATAGAAGATGTTGAATTCTTTCCTAACATGAAGAGAAACGAAATAATTGAAAGGGTTGTATATATTAGGAGTGAACATCGCGAGAGTAAGGGATCCACATTGTGGAGGTATTAGGTCAATCATTATCATGAGTGGTGTAGATGAAGTTAAAACCGAGGCGCGGTTTTTAGATGAAGATGAATATCCTCTAATATGCGAAGGATGTCATGGAAAAGGAAGTTGCAAAAATTGCGAACATATTTCCAAAAAATCTAGGTACGTGTTCTGTTTCTAATATATACATTTATAATACATTTCTACCACATTGCTTATACCATTTTTTGGTTATGTAGGAAGAAAGTGCATTGTCCAGTTTGCTCTAACTTTCAAAAATTTGTGGTAGGAGTGGAGCAGAAAATTGGTCTTAAGTTATGAATTTGCTATGTTTATCAAAAAGAAATATGGGTAAGCAATACTTGGCCCCTTGTACAATATGAATATGCTAACTTATCTTTCAAAACTTGTATTCTCTTGTACTTAAGTTCATTTATCTCTCCTGACATAAGTTTCACTAGTTGCCTTTTAACATTTATGATCTCCAAAGCAACATTACCAAATTCCCTCTTATTCCACTGATTCCCATATATTTCTTATAACATTCTTACAGTTTTTGTCCTTCAACCACATCTCGAAAAACTCAAAGGACTTTTTTGGAGTGGGTTCATGCACTTTAGGAGTGAAATAGGTAATGTTAGACGGTCTGAGGATACATTAGTTATTGTAGAAACTTTGGCTTCAAAGAAAAGATCAACCCAACTGGGGGTGGCAAGGGTACGGTCTAACCTCTCAAGGATATGGTTACCAAAGGATCTGTTATTGCACCATGTATATTTAGGTCCCTTGTCTACCAACCCCAAGTCATTAATAAACTAATTGAAGACAGCCATACTATCTCTAAGTAAGCCTCGATGTTCAATTGTTTTCATTATTTTTTTTTATGTTTTTATTTTTTTTTATTTTTGTTCCTGTGCTCTTATTTACACTGGCGGGGTGTGGATTTGAGATGTCTAGAATAGCTTTGAGAGTAGTCACTTCTCCAATTTTGCTGACTAGTTTTTAGTAGTACGTCCAGTATTCATTAACTGTTCTTTTCTCTCTCATTGTCATTTATTTAAGATTTTACTTATGTAAATGACAATTAGAGCGAAAATAAGAGGAAACGGCTAATGAATTGGACTACTAGATTTTTCAAAACCAGTAAGCAAAGTTGTATTTACTTGTATATATATATGCAAAATTAATTTGTGTTTTGGGGCTAGCTACTCAGTGTCAATCTGTGAACTTTAGTAAATCTTTACTGATTTTTAGTCATAACTTACATCATAAAGCATAAGAAGATTATATCTAAGATTTAAAAAATTCCTCTAGCTAATAATAGTAACTCATATTTAGGTATTTATTTTAACCCTGAGAAGCCTAATCATATTAGTATATCTCAGATTATGAAAAATGTGCTATCTATAT
The DNA here is from genome assembly GCF_015680905.1 of Coptis chinensis. Taxonomy (NCBI): domain Eukaryota; kingdom Viridiplantae; phylum Streptophyta; class Magnoliopsida; order Ranunculales; family Ranunculaceae; genus Coptis; species Coptis chinensis. The sequence continues at coordinate 31,514,897 of NC_141463.1, read as the reverse complement.
AACAAATTAGGGAAGGGTTGGGCACGATCCGACGGTCCAAACACTTTCTCAGAGTTTCACCCTGTTTATGACTTGGCGGAATCTACGGATATTTGGTCGTATGTCTCTTTAGTTAACGCAGACCGGCACATAGTATCGCGATTTCCTCCAAATAAACCAACGCCTCCCCGTTTTTATTTTCTCCTCACTCTCATCCCTACCGCCCTCATTTCTATCACTCCAAATTTCTATTCTTCCAAATGTCACTCTCATCCTGACCAACACTCCATATTTCAATTCCTCATCCATCTACCTCTTCATTTAACCCATTTAAATTGGTTTTGGAAAAATAACTATTCCTCATCCAAGGTCAGACACTACTATATTCAGTTGGCATCGGTTACTGCACTGTTTGGCAGCACTACAAGGTCAGACACTACTACACTACTATTTTTTTTTGGTTGTATAGAAGAAGAATGGTTGAGGCGGGTGGAAAGTTTGAGGGAGAAATAATTACTAATATATATATTTCACTTTTAGCGATATATATATTTCACTTTTACCGAATTTTAATGATAAATTGTGATATGAGTTAATTACCCTCATTGCTTTAGTGTTGTCTGTTCATTTTGCTGGTTTGGTGTGAATGGTAAAATTGGTATTTTAGGATTTCGAAATGAAATGTAGGTGCTTTGTTTGGTCCACAGTATTGAATCGTTTCTTCTCTCGAGTAAACCTTCCACATGCTATGTCATTGAATTACTGAGGATAGTGTTATTAATTTCACCAAATCATTTGTTCACAATTGTCAATGTAATTACATTCCAATATCAATGAGGATAGGTAGAAGATTAGCGGTGCCCTCTGAATACTTTATTTTGAGGCTTATCCCGAGTCACTTAAGGAATGGAACTACACAAAGATTGATCCATTTTGTTGGGGTTTTGGATGAATTATTTAGGCTGCCTTGATCAATCTCGTTGGGGTGGCATCGGCGCCATGCAACGTCCACCGAGAGAATGGCGCATTATATTTGGACAATGCCGATCGATTGAAGCGTTGCCTTCCCCTAATCGACACTAAGAAAATTGGCCGCCACTCTGCCAGATTGACCTTCACACTTCCCCGGTGACCTTACTTTTTAAAGTTAAGTTTCTTCGAGCTCGAACTTTCTTTTCCCACTTTTTTTCAGAGCTCAAGGCTAAAGCAAAAATCCAAATATGTACTTACAAGGATCTACATTGCTGGATTCTGTTATGTGTGACTATATGAACTGCTTTATGGGCTTTTCTCCAACTTCTGTGACACTCCTAAAGAGTCTGCATGATGACCTTGCGCGTCGGGGACGCCGAAGGCACGTATCTGTGTCCCAAAGTAGAAGTTAGTTGTTTTGAAAAGTATAGCTGGTTCTCTGGTTTTTCAAGGTTAGGATTATCAGTCGTCTGAGAGTGGAAACAGTCATGCTCCTATAACTTCCCTTTTCATAGTCAGCAACAACCCCCTTTCTCCTTTCTCTCTACCAAAGGACCCTTTTTCTCTTTTATCCTTTCTCCTTTCTCTCTACCGAAGGACCCTTTTCCTCTTTTATCCTTTCTCCTTCCTCTCTACCGATGGACCCTTTTTCTCTTTTATATAATGCCTTATTCCTTATATTACAGTTGTGCGTTCTTATTAATATAAACAAGTTCTATATTGAAGCAACGTGTATTTGTAGTTTCTATAGTCAATAACAAAAATAATAACCGCAAATCACAATAACGTACATTTATTATTCAATGTATTTGTAGTTTCAATCGTATATAACCAAATTAATAACAAAAAATCACAACGACATACATTTATTATTCAATTGTTTTTTTATACTCATGCATTATATGAAAAAATATCCTCATTCTAGCTTTCACATAATGTAATTATAGCTATGTTATGTAGACATGTATCCTTGCTGGACATGTATTCTTTATGTGGCATCTTACTGCAGTATCAAAAATCAATGTTTCTTATAGCTAATTACCATTCCTTCTCTTTTCTCCGTTTTAAATTTTGGGTGTACAATTTCTATGAAGGATGAACTTGATGGTGGACAAGGGAAAACGGCCAATGGACCCATTTAAGGATCCTTCAAACAAAAAAAATTAAATATTCGATTCCTACAACAAATAGGTTGAACCTTCAACCACCTCCTGGCTTCCAGGTATTCTTGCTGTTTCTATTACATTGGTTCGTTAATCCACATGGTAGTTATTTCTTACTGGTCTCATGATTTATATGTTTGCTTCTCTATTTATTTTGGGTTATGTATATAGCATCCAAACCGACCAACCGTAGACAAGGGAAAACGCCCAATGGACCCTTCTCTTGATCCTTCGAATCGGCCGATAAGCACCTCTATCCCTCTCCAAGATAGACTCAACCTTCAACCACCTCGTGGCTTTGAGGTAATTGAATTGCGGTCTTATGTGATTTATTATACTAACTGTTGACATTGCACATCAAATTTGCTTTATATTTTCTCCTTCTCTAACTTTTTCTTTGTTCTTTATATAGCGGCCAAACCGACCAAACCTACAAAACAGAAAACGCCCACTGGACCATTCTCTTGATCCTCTTAACAAGAAAAAACGTGTCTCTGTCCCTCCACAAGATAGACTTACCCTTCACCAACCTCATAGTTCTCAGGTACTAATACTCCTACAATGTTTCCCTCTCATTATCTACCCAATTATCCTCTTTTTCTATTTTCTTATCATTTACCTATTTGCTATGTCACTTGTATACCTTATCTTCGGGTGTTTCTTTACATATGGGACTTCGCCGATACCAATATTGCCATATATATTATCTTTATTTCATATACCTTATATGCTTTATAGTCGTTTCTTTGCATATAGTAGTTATATAGATTTTTTACTGTCCCCTCCACAAGATAGACTTACCCTTCACCAATCTCATAGTTCTCAGGTACTAATACTCCTACAATGTTTCCCTCTCATTATCTACCCAATTATCCTCTTTTTCTATTTTCTTATCATTTACCTATTTGCTATGTCACTTGTATACCTTATCTTCGGGTGTTTCTTTACATATGGGACTTCGCCGATACCAATATTGCCATATATATTATCTTTATTTCATATACCTTATATGTTTTATAGTCGTTTCTTTGCATATAGTAGTTATATAGATTTTACCTGTCCCTCCACAAGATAGACTTACCCTTCACCAACCTCATAGTTCTCAGGTACTAATACTCCTACAATGCTTCCCTCTCATTATCTACCCAATTATCCTCTTTTTCTATTTTCTTATCATTTACCTATTTGCTATGTCACTTGTATACCTTATCTTCGGGTGTTTCTTTACATATGGGACTTCGCCGATACCAATATTGCCATATATATTATCTTTATTTCATATACCTTATATGCTTTATAGTCATTTCTTTGCATATAGTAGTTATATAGATTTTACCTTTGAAAATTTGGTTTATGTTTATCTCTGTTCCAATTTCAAATTCTATTTCGTTTCCTCTATGCTCTTATCCAATTACACCAACTTATCTCAAATAAGACGATTGACTACAATTTGCCCAATCAGGTACAACCATTCCCTTCTCCTATCAAAGACGTTCGCCTAACAAATAGAATTATTGCACAGCGTGCTCGAAGGGAAAAGGAAAAATTGAATAAACATAATGGGCATCAAGCAATGGCCCATCGATTGTCTGGTTTTGTGGTGGATGTCCACCCTCCAATTCCAGGAACTCCACCTCAAACTGTCAGGCTTCCACCTTAGCATAGTCCAATCACACCTCATTCCACATCAACTAAACGACTCAATTCTACGAAATCTCTTAGAACATCTCTCTCTGTTCTTAATCCTATTAGGTTATTTACACTGCCTGAAGAATGTACTCATGTTGATTCAGCACCTGTAAGCAATAGGTGAGTCTCGTATGTCATTTTATTGGTTTTCCTTGCATTCCAATTCACACCTCACCTTTATTAGCTTTCTACAGCACATGTATTCTTAGCTCTGGTGTTGCGTTACCAAATAATGCAATTCCAAATTTTAGAAATGAGTCCTTCGCATCAACGTCGTCTTACCAAAATGAAAGGTATAGCACCACAGAGCTCTTTACAACTTTCACTTCATATTTTCTACTTTCCAATATTTTCTTACCCATCCATATAAGCTCCCTTGCAATGCGTGTAACCTCATTTCGTCTACATCAAGCTTCCCTGATGCAATACCACATTTACCAAGTCTACGTTCTGAGTCAATATCAGCTAACCAAAATTCAAGGTAATTTCTCCGCTAAAATGTTTGCAATAATAACAAATTGTTTACACCTCAGTCTAAATCCTTTTAATACTTCATTCTTGCGTAGACCACAGTCATTCTAGCATACTGCACAACCGTTCTCTGAACGTGTTGATGCCATGAGTGAAGATGACGATGAAGATGCAGTCGACTACAATGGGGATGTGCACACGACTCATAATCCTAACCGCCCAGTTGAACAAGGAAGACACTACTTGGGGAAAATGGACGTTCAATGTCCATTTTGTAAGGTACTTCATTGGATGGATGAACGATTATCAAAGTCATCACTGTCACGTCCTCTTTTTGGGAGATGTTATTTACAAGGAAAGATAAAGCGTCCTCCTTTACAACCACTGCCACCTGCTGATAAATGATAAAATTGAATAGCTTACCTACGAAATGAACGATGAAATTCAAAACGTAAGTAAACTAAAACTAATTATGATCCTGTATGCTTATCAAAGATTTCTACTCTCAATCCTATGAGATATAGTGGAGTAGAGTGATTCGTTCCACTCCTAGTCCTTCCGCATGCTGTGTTATCACGTGTAATTACTCTACTTAAGGTCTAATGAGAGATTTCTTTAAAAGGCAACTAGACTACGATGCAACTACCCACAAGATGCACTAGTCAACTATCGAACAACTATGGGAATGCTACGTTGATTCGATGATAAGGAGTTAGAGGGGGATTGATTCCACCTTAACTTCGACTTAATCTTATTAACGGCATTTAATCGTCGTAATCCGAATTGAATTGAATCGCTTCGAACAATTGGTTTTCTTAATCCCTAATTACACATGGCATTCCTACCAATTCATAACTAGCATGTGAGCGATTAAACCCATTCTCATGGTGAACTAATCGTTTCTAGAGTGGAAAGGAAATTACGACGATCTACGATAGTCGGAATCAAGCTTTCATCAAGGCTTCTCAACCCCCTCTAATGGAGGTTTAGCCGAGAATCATTACTGTAATCATTTCGATTAAATTTAAACTAAACATGATATAAAGAATTGAAATTTACTAATCTAAATTAAACAATAATTAAAATCTAATTAATAACTAAGAATTGAATAACAAGTAATAAATGAATCAGATCTAACACAAATGTAAATGATAAGAATCGAAATTTAACAACTAGCTATTTTATTAATCAAACTAATTAAGAGTAATGATTCTATTAGTTTAATCTAAAACAAGAATTGGATTTGAAATTAACTTAATTAAAACAATTCAATCTAGATCTAGAAGCTATTCTAATGGCTACTTTATATTCTAAGCTATCTACCATTAACTATCTACCCTTAACAAAGAGCTAAGCTTTTGTTTTTATACTTTCAGATCCAAAAATCGTGCATGGGCTTGGAGCCATGTTTTGGGCGAGAATCGGGCCCAAAACCCATTCTTTTCAAATCCAAAAGGCCTCTTCAGCTGCAGTTGGCTTCAATAGACTTTTTGTCCACTTCTGCTCCTCTTATTGGATCACGGCTTAGACCATTGGAAAGCTCTTTCCGAGCCGGTCGTTTTGACATAAGGTAGGCCCCATTCCAAGGTCTGAGTCCAAAGATATGGCCTTCGGAAGTTCTGGCGACTTTGTGTCTTTGTTTTACGCCCGCGTCGACTTTTCAGACTTTTGGAGGGCTTTGAAAAGGCTTTGTCTTCTTGAATCTTGGCCTTTAATCACGGAACTCCTTAGTAACCGACCTTTGCTCCTTTATCTCGCTAAAGTGGCACATTTCTACACATAATGGACTTTGAAGCCCTGAAATGCATAAAACACGTAATCGGTGTTACCTCTTAATTATTACTCACATAATTGGTCTAAAAGTATGTGCATTCTGAGGGTTAAAACTACAGTTTTGGGCTCTTATCAAAACCACCCCAAACATCATTTTGCTTGTACTCAAGCAAAGATGAGAAATTAGAATAAGTGACCAAAAATGGAGTTCTAACTACCTTTTGTTTTTTTGAGTCGCGATTGCATTGACCATATATGCAACAAGGCGCTTAAACCACTAGGAATTCCCTAGTGGATGAGTTATAGCATCGTGAGAGTTTTCTAGTGAAGGTACTCACAAACTTCATCTATACTACAACGACTAAGAAATAAAACTATTGTTTCCTTATTCATGCTCTAAATTATCTATACCTCTCATTAGCAATGCATATAGAGTAATCAAGTCGAAACCTAAGCTAATATATGCATAATAATCAATCATCTACAATAAACATATATACAATGAGTAATACTATGAAATGCCTAGCAGGTTAGTTTTGAAACTTCGAATAAGCGTCCTTAAGTAGGTTCTCACAATAATAGTCAAGATCTGACACTCTGATTTTTCCACTCAAGTTTTATTTACTCTCTAGTGTCTTGATGGGCACACTTTACCTTACAATCTCAATGACAACAAGGAAGCCGGAGTCGATCAAACACATCTGCCACTTATTATCACACTAACATATTCCTAATTGAGCTAGAGGTCTTTATTAGGTGTTGCGGGGATTAGGAGATGGTTTAAAAAGGAAGGAAATGGATATTCAAAAGGACAAGTCTAAGATAATAGAGTCTTCATATTATGTAACTTAGAGAAAACCTTGTTATTTTCTTTTGCTTCTATACTTTGTTTCCATCCTTAGCCATATTTTTTTTCTTTTTCTTTACTTTGGCTTTTGACTCCCTTTTATTCTATTTTTTTGGAGTTTTTATTTTATTTTTATTTTTATTTTTCTTTTCTTTGGATGGAAACTTCTTTTCTTTTTTTTTTCAAGCAATTAACTACTTTTTGTTTACGAGGTTTTTCTCTTCTTCTTTCTTCCTCATTCTATTCTCGGACTTATCTTAATTGGATAGGTTGAATATTATTATTATTATTATTATTATTATTATATATATATATATATATATATATATATATATATATATATATATATATATATATATATATATATATATATATATAATAATTGGGTAGGTTGAATATTGGGTAGTTAATTGCTTCTAAAGAAAGGCTCGGAGGGCAACTAGCGGAAAATAATTCATAGATTTGAATTTCTGGCTATATCGATCCCAAGAGGGCTTAAATTCTCGCTTAGGATATGGTTTAGTGATCAAGCAAGTGGACGTGTGATATCTCTATCCGATTTTACTTCTCCCTTGTGTCATTTCTCAAATGTTAAGCTTCATATAAGGCTTTAGGCTATATTCTCACAGGATTTGTAGAATAAGTACTCTAGCCTAGATTTCAGAAACTTACTGCTAACAATCATCGATACTCATGTAATATATTTATAAATAGATGCAAAGATTATTACCTACATATTAATCTATGTTTCTAAAAATTATTACGATGCAAAAGCTTCATTGAGATTTCTAGATTGTTAAGAGCATAGAGAAGGAAAACAATACCACTATTCCTAAGTGTATAGCATGAACTTATTTATTTATATTTTGAATTTTTAAACTTTTAACTAGAAAACAAATGCATATTAACTCTATCTATATCCTAATAGATGCCTTAATTACACGTGTTTCTATGCCCCAAAAACAAGAAGCATGCGTTGTCCTCAAAGCATTTAAATAAAGAGGGTAGGAAAAATACCATTGAAACGCGTGAAATTTAGGGATATCTGCAAAACAAAGTTAGAACGTACTAATATAGGAAATAAAACCCGACGCAACTCTATAATGAAGTTCTACCCATTATGGGGTTAACAAGAATGAAATTGCTTGGGACATAAGCGGACACTAACTAGAATGAAAACTTACCTTATCTCCCCGTGATTACTCATCATCTTACTCATCCTCTTCTTCCATAAAGAAGTGAGGTTCCTTTAGATCTGCCATGCCATGATAATTTGCCGGGCTTCCCGCCATTTATCATCTATTATTGCTAACCTATGAAGAGCCACTTGGTCCGATGGGGTGTAGGGTGCAAACGATGAGGTTGTATCCTCCCACTTGCCAAGTCATTTCACCGGAAGGATCGAATAATACTATTGGTGGGTCGCATCGCGGTCGACCGTAATCCAATCCGTGAAAGCGTGTACAAAAACAGGGAAAGAAACATAGCATGATACGGAAACTAGAGCGGGCATAAGAAGGAACTTATGCCTCATGCTATGGGATCGAGCTAAACTAGACATCAAGGTTCGGGGAAGGTCATGCACATACGGCCCGTGGCTAAAGCAAGGAAAACGCTGCAAGTGGCATCATTCACAGAAAGAAAAACGCCATTCCCCTAAAATGTTTAGCATGATCCAAAACATAACAGTTCCTATGTTCATGGACAGGCTACCAAAAGCGACGTTATAGTCCCCTTGGTCCTCGATACGGAAAATGCCTGCGCCGTACGACTCATGCAAGAACTCGTAAGTGTAGACATACATATTATCTACCCAATAGCACCATGGGTCTTGTATTTCAGCGGGCATAGCAAGTCCAAGAACAAATGCTAGCAAGAACCTGGTAATTTCCATTGGTTCATTATCAATGTTGATGGAGAACACTTGTTCTCCATCTGGTCTTTCAAAGAAAATGCAGTTATCGTAAAAATAAGATGCTAGTGTTGGAGAATAAAGTGCATCAGTCTTACCATAAAGCGGCTCCCACCTAGCGATGTGATCGCCTCATGAAACCAAGCACCATAAGTAGTGCTTTGGAACAAATCTTCGAAAGACTGTTCCGGTATCAGTGTTGGAGATGTCATCTCAAAATTACTCTCTGGAATAGCTAACAATGATCCGGATACTACCCGCAGAAAACTGGAAATTTTCTGGTCCACGGAAGTCAGGGCGTGAGTGCGCTCTGAGTATTTGGAATTTCCAGTGTTTGGCGTGGTCGTTTTCGGGGCGAAGTCGCTCTGAGAAAAAAATGTGAAAAAAAATACAGAGCCGAGTGCGCTCTGTAGAAGCGCTGAAAAGCTTTCGGAGTTGATGAAACTTCGAGAAAAAGCCGCCATGGGAATCGTGGGAGTGAAAGGTGAGTGATGGAGTTTAGGTGTAGTGTGAGTTGTGAGTGTAAATGTATGAAGTTTATATAGGTTTTAAGTTGCTAAAACGGATCGGGAAGTTGCCAAAAGTATTTACGGCAGTTTCCGGAAATTCTAAAATTTCCAAACCCGAAAACGGAAACAACTCATTTTCTTGATTCTAATTCAAACCTAGTATCTTTAAGGTTGATAGAGTGTACATATTTAATCGAGATTTCATCCAACCATGATACTTATTCATATATATGCCTAAACGGCCATCTTTTCACCTTGACTTCGCAATAAATTCTAACACGAGGGTTATATAAAAATCATGCTGGAATAGGTAAAACCACCCCCAAACAAGTTGGGAAGGTGGGATCAATATTAAATAACCACGCATAATGAAAATAACCCATTATATTAAAATTTTCATTCGAAGTACATTTCACTACAAAAAATTCAAATTACGGACATAAAACTTACATTAAAATAAATAACAATAATGAAACTACAATTAAATATAAAAACATCAACCGATGCTATCCCTAACTACTCCGAAACTGGTAGCGGAGGGCACATGGTCCGGAGACTACTCCTGAGCTCCTGATGGACCAGCACCATTCGTCTTTCGGTGACGACGCTCGTGCCTCGATGGTGTGTCCTCAGAAGGAGAGTCCCCGTGAGGTGGGAATCGTGTAAGCATCTCCCCCCGGAACTGGCGCTGAGCTTCTAGCTCGGCCCTCATCTGTTCCCACCTCTCGCCCCTCTCCGGTACGGACTGACCGGTTATGATGCATCGTTGCTCGTCGAGTCCGGAGGTCTTCGCAGAGATAGTGTTGAATTTAACGCGATGCCACGATGAATCACAGCCCGTTGCGCATCATCTGACTAGCACCTCTCCAAGGCATCCCGATCAAAACACGCCAAATCCTCCTCATCCTCCGAGGCATTCGATTTCCCCGGCCTCCTCGGCATTCTCCTCTCCACCAGCCTCTTCTTCTTCTTCTCTATCCTCAGCCAACCTCCAAACCCGTTGGACACACTCCTTATAGATGCGAGGGTTACGGTGTAGGGTGATGTCACGCCCTATCGATCGCTTTCGCTGCTCTCAACCCGCAAGATGATCTTTGTTATCAACCGTGGAGGGAGAGGTGCCAGACTTCCCTACTCCCCTAATCATGCTAAGTAAAACTCCAAGATGCACGAGAACTCATACTTCCGCCTCTGGAGTATCCATAAGATGTGGAGGCGATTCGGGCCGATGTCGCGACCTTCTCCTTCCCGGGGCGTTAGGCCAATCCAATCGAAAGCTGCGGCCAATTTGGTTGGTCCTAAGGGAAGCTTTGTCGAACACAATCGCGATCTCGCATTGTAATTCCCTCCAATAACTGTCTCGTTCATCAATGGCTCTACCCCATTATGTTGGGACTCCTGCAGGGTGACATCCAGATGGATTCTAGGCGGGATGCCTAGAATCTCAACCAACAACCCAGCCGTCACTTCCTTCCTCCTCTTCGCCACCACAACAAAAATCCTAGTCCCTTCCAACTCCCTTGTATTGTAGAACCGTCTGACTAAGTCCTCGTGGTAATAGGGCCGAAAGTACCACAAGCTATTCCATCTCGATCGATCATTTCATCACCGTAAAAGCGGTGCGAAGTGGTCGCCGGTAAAAGCTTGCTCTGGTAAAATTCAGCGTTGTTGAGCCATTGGAAGTTTGGAATGTAGTGGGGGTTTAAATGGGATGTGGTGGTGGGATTTAAATCGACCGACTGAAGTAACAGTAGTGGTGGTGGAGTGGTGGCGTGGCAGCACCAAAATTTGGAATTTCCGGTGGTTTTTGCTTATTTAATTTGGTGGAGGTGGTGGTAGGGCGCGTTTGGAGTCGATTTGGGTTGGGTATTGATTGGGGGCGTGGGTTAATTTAGGGTTTCTTTTTATTTTATTTTATTTTATTTTTTTGTTTGAAGCTTTTGGGTGTTAATGGCGGATTTTGAAGATGATCGCGACTGTTGGTGAAGGTAAGGGCGCGGGTGCGCTGTCGGTGGGCGCTGGTTGGGCCCAAGCCCAAATCGAAATTTGTGATTTTTTTCGATTTTTCGCGAAACTTCAAATCAAAATTGCCGCTTCGTTACCGGTCCGATTTTTTCGAATGAGTTATGGAAATGATCAGGAGAGAATTTCCAATCCAAAAACACTCTATTCCGACCATGGATGACATATAAGATAGTGGAAAACGCCTCGAAGTGCGTACATGACGTACGTTATGCGAACAATTGGACTCTAAAATCATGGATTATGTCAACCCGAATCGTAATATAAATGGCCTAAGCAACTGTAATGGGACATAAACATTCTAGGACGGAACATTTAACACCCTGACCCCAAACAAATTTTTACAACGGAGCTTAGAAAATTTGTTTTAAATGGTCTTTTAAAGTCGATTTCGAGACTTCCTATATTACTATGTTTATTCTTTTAATATATATATATATATATATATATATATATATATATATATATATATATATATATATATATATATATATATATTTTTAATTTTAAAAAGAAAACAATAAACAAGAAGGACATAATTCACCCCATAGAGAAACATGACTAAAAAATCCGAGAAAACATGCAAGAGTGGAAAACGTGAATTATGTTTAAACGTGGACTTAGGTTCCGGTACTTACAGCCACACACTCCGTAGGGAGGGCCCAGTTACCTTAATGGTGCACTCACCAATATATGGAAATGAAAGGAAATGCACCAAACACAAAAGTTGAGTCGTTTATAGTCAGATACTCGAGACTTATCTAAACATATGTATGAACATGCAGTTTACCATGTATCAACAACCGAAATAGTTGTGGATCATTCCATAAATAAATATCATAGAAAACATATCTAAACACAATCAAGCACCAAGATTTCCTATGACGCAACCTAGTAAAATGAAAGCGAAGTCGGATAACCCTATTATTTAACCTAGCATGCACCTTTTTTTTTCATTTTTGAACGAGAGGGTGTCCTAGTGAATAAGTGTGGAAGAGTGAATGGTTGTGGAGAATATGGTGGATATGGGTAAGTTGTAGAAGGAAAGCATGGAAAAAATGAGGATGTGGGTTTAGCACAAAACTCATTCATAGTGTAGGTAGGGACTGTCTCAAGTCTGAAAATGAAGGTGTCAAATGGTTTGTCCTTCTGAAGTATTTGTTTACTAGGTGGATTTAAAAAAATTTGGAGCACAGGAGAAACAAAAGGATCGAGTGCAAACTCGAGATTCCTTTCAAAGGGTGGAAGGAGGGGAGTCGAGGTGGATGTTGTGCAAAGTAGTTATTGATAGGGTGAATCATCACCTGCTCTAAGAAACTCATCGAATTGCTCATCTAGATTGGTCATATCCTCGTTACTATGATAGTCCTCTACATCTTTGAGAAAGTCATCTATCTCATCCTCATCCATAATATGTGTATCAACTAGTGTAGGGATGGAAATGTTGGAGTCTAAACTTCCAAAGGAAAGAAATTTGGGCATATGATTATCCGGGAACGTGTTGTTGAAATAATCTCGAACAAAGCTCTCGATCATGCTAACCTCTCCATCCATGATCTAATCGGGTGTGTCTTTGTTTTAAAACATTGACTTCAACAAACAAGATGGCCAAAAGACATGGACATTGAACCATCGCGGCAATTAATGAGCACATTGGCGGTTGCTTTAAAAAGGACGCCCTAAGATGATCGGGGACAGAGTCGTAATCCACTTTCGTGGTCGAGGATGACAAAATCAGCCGGATAGTAAAAATCCTGAATTTTACGAGAACATTTTCGACGACACCCTTAGGATACTTAATAGACCGATCAGCTAATTGCAACGTCATTTTAGTGGGTTGCATCTCGTCTAGACCTATTTGTCTATACAAATAAAACGAGAATAAGTTAACGCTTAGCCCCCAAGTCTAATAACGCCCGTCGTATAAGAATCTCCTAAGGTGCATTTGACACAGATGGAGACGACTAATTGTGGTCCTTGTACTTAACAATTCCATTATGTTCAGATAAAGTTGGGAATTGTTCTCGTTAAAAGGCATCTTTTGGTATATTGGTCTTACGCCCTAGTAGTACACAATTCCTTAAGAAACTTAGCATGGTGTGGTAGCTTTTTTATAGCTTCGAGGAAGGGAAGGTTTATAGTTAGATTCTTGAAAACGTCCCTAATCTCCTCATAATTAGTATCCCTAGTTAACACGGCTAATTTTTATGGAAACGGTGGTTTCTGTTTATATTTAGCAATGGTATCACCTGGATGTTTAACCGTGGCTTTCTGTTTCTTAGGTTGTGTTGTAACTGGCACCTCTACAGTGGTAGGCTCTTCAGTTTCTATTTTCGTATCTAGTAAAATAGCAGTGTAGGGCGATCGGGTAGGGTAACTATAGGCATAGTTACTTTGTTATCAACCACTCTGCCGCGCATCAGAGAGTGGTGATGGCCTTTAGCTCACCTACATTTTCATATTCATTACTAGTATTATCGGTTACCTCAAAGGCTGTATTTGTTGTTTTAGTATTAGGTATTGCGTGACCTGGAAACACACCTTTGGGTTGGGCTTTATCTTGAGCCAACTGTTGGGTTAAATTATTAACGGATTGTAGAAGCCGTTGGTTAGATTGAGCTATGGTTTGGAAAAGTTTTTGGCTCACTTGTATGAAGGTATCAAGACGATCGGTTGTGTGGGTGTAGTAGTCCGGGTGGTGGATGGAACTATTTCACACGGAATTATTTATGGGTGGATTTTGATAGTTATTATTTCTGGGAACGATACCTCTATTAGCATTATAATTATTATAATTACCTTGACTTTGTGCTTGACCTTGTCGAGGTTGCACTTGGTTGTTATAATTATTGAAATTCCCGACCTCGCCCTTGTCGTAGTGGGGCTTGGTTAAAGCCGCGCGTAGGGCCTAACATATTGATTATTGTACCCTTGAGGTGTGACGTGTTGGTTATTTCTCCAACCGAAGTTGGGATTTTGTCTCCAAGGGGCGTTAGGTTCACTATTAATAGAACAAGCATGTTCATAGGCTATAGGACAGTGGGAGTCGGGATGCTCAGGGCTCCAACAGAAACTACATGGATTTGAATTTACATTCATGACGGGGATAAGATTTTGTTGTACAGAAATGGCCTCTACCTTTTTAGTGAGTGATTCGATTAGAGTTTTAAGCTCGGAATCGTGTTTAATTTCAAACATACCGGCGGCCTTAACTGTATTTGATGAACTAGCGGAGCGGTGGATATCATCACTACCCCCCCAGTTGTTATTTTGCTTAGTTTGATCCTCTAAAAATTTATAAGCCTCCGAGGCTCCTTTGCTTAAGAAACTACCCACATTCATTATGTCTAGGACTTCTTTATGGTGGTGTAGAAGTCCTTTGAAAAAGGCACGAACTAACGGTCTTTCGCTAAGTTATGATGTGGACACTCTATAAGGAGATCGGTGAAACGATTCCAAGCCTCGAAAATAATTCATGAGGATTTTGTCGAAAGAAATGAATCTTGGAAAGCATCTCATCTCCGTCTTTAGGGGTGGGTAAAAATGTTCCATAAACAATGAACAAGTTTAGCCCACGAAGTCAACAGAATTAGGCGTTTGGGCGGAGTTAACCAAGACGCCTTTATCGGCTAAGGTGAAAGGGAATACCCTGAGTTTAATTTGTTCCGCACCAACCGTAGGATGGTGGAATGTTGTTAGGACTTGTTCAATCCTACGACAATAGCCGATAAGGTTTTTCATGGTCTAATCCATGAAAAACGGGTAACAAATTAAAATATTTGGGGGATTCGAAATCCCCAATCGGTCCGCTAGAACGATGCAAGATTTGGGGCTATCGCCAAGGCTTTATAGAAGTCGAGAGAGGAGTCTCTTCTTCGTCGGGCATCAGGTCGTGATGTGTGTGTGAAATAGTAGCTAGAGGTGTAGTGGGTGGTATACTAGATAGACTTGTTTGTTGACGTTGTTGTGTAATTACGCTCGTGTTTTGTTCGGCCGGATCTTTAATCTCATACAAGGCTAAAACCAAACTTAGCTAAACACATCAACACTCCAAACAATTCGATATACTAGTATAAACCTCTAACGGAGATGCGAGGTGTGGAAGAAAGGAATACGACAAGCGCCCTTGCTTCGCTTATGAATAGCGCCTTGTTTACGCGTGTTTCGGTGTGTATAACAAGTTAGAACACTGAAAAAATATGAAAAATCAAAGTTCGAATCAAAACCGCCTTCGAAACCGAAAAAATTAGCTAAGGGCGGGTCGCCGCGAGAAGCGCTGGGCGCCCGCCCGCGGAAACTTGGTATTCCAGAGTTTAAGGGGTGGCGCTCTTGCTCCAGCTATGGCAGTGCGCCGCTTAGGGCGTGTCGCTCAATGTTATTTTGTCGGAACTTTCCAACGTTGAATCGGATAACCACAGTATGAATCAAACACGGGTGGGTGGGTGAAATGGGACTTTAAGAAAAGTACTAACACTACGAAAACAATACGAAAGTGAAACTAAGATGGCAGCGGCGCCATTTGATAAATGATAAAATTGAATAGCTTACCTACGAAATGAACGATGAAACTCAAAACGTAAGTAAACTAAAACTAATTATGATCCTGTATGCTTATCAAAGATTTCTACTCTCAATCCTATGAGATATATTGGAGTAGAGTGATTCGTTCCACTGCTAGTCCTTCTGCATGCTGTGTTATCACGTGTAATTACTCTACTTAAGGTCTAATGAGAGATTTACGAAAAGGCAACTAGACTATGATGCAACTACCCACAAGATGCACTAGTCAACTATCAGAACAACTATGGGAATGCTACGTTGATTCGATGATAAGGAGTTAGAGGGGGGATTGATTCCACCTTAACTCGACTTAATCCTATTAGATAATTTAATCGTCAGAACCGAATTGAATCAGCTTCGCAGAACAATTGGTTCTTCCTAATCCCTAATTACACATGGCATTCCTACCAATTCATAACTAGCATGTGAATGATTAAACCCATTCTCATGGTGAACTAATCGTTTCTAGAGTGGAAAGGAAATTACGACGATTCTAATGATAGTCGGAATCAAGCTTTCATCAAGGCTTCTCAACCCCTCTAATGGAGGTTTAGCTGAGAATCATTACGCAATCATTTCCGATTAAATTTAAACTAAACATGATATAAAGAATTGAAATTTACTAATCTAAATTAAACAATAATTAAAATCTAATTAATAACTAAGAATTGAATAACAAGTAATAAATGAATCAGATCTAACACAAATGTAAATGACAAGAATCGAAATTTAACAACTAGCTATTTTATTAATCAAACTAATTAAGAGTAATGATTCTATTAGTTTAATCTAAAACAAGAATTGGATTTGAAATTAACTTAATTAAAACAATTAAATATAGATCTAGAAGCTATTCTAATGGCTACTTTCTATTCTAAGCTATCTACCATTAACTATCTACCCTTAACAAAGAGCTAAGCTTTTGTTTTTATACTTTCAGATCCAAAAATCGTGCATGGGCTTGGAGCCATGTTTTGGGCCAGAGAATCAGGCCCAAAACCCAATTCTTTCAGTCCAAAAAGGCCTATTCAGCTGCAGTTGGCTTCAATAGAGTTTTCGTCCACTTCTGCTCCTCTAATTGGATCACGGCTTAGACCATTGGAAATCTCTTTCCGAGCCGGTCGTTTTGACATAAGGTAGGCCCCATTCCGAGGTCTGAGTCCAAAGATATGGCCTTCGGAAGTTCTACTGACTTTGTGTGCTGTTTCTGCCCGCGTCGACTTTTCAGCTTTTGACCGTGCTTTAGAAAGGCTTTGTCTTCTTGAATCTTGGCCTTTAATCACGGAACTCCTTAGTAACCGACCTTTGCTCCTTTATCTCGCTAAAGTGGCACATTTCTACACATAATGGACTTTGAAGCCTGAAATACATAAAACACGCGAATCGTGTTAACTCTTAATTATTACTCACATAATTGGTCTAAAAGTATGTCTGTTACAGGGTTAAAACTACAGTTTTGGGCTCTTATCACCTGCCCTTAAAGCCTTATACGATGGGAATGATCGGAAGACAAAGTCATTTCGAAGATATATGCGACAATATAATCAAGCTTTTGCATTTACAAGTCTTGGAGTACAAGAACACTTATTTACTGGACGGGGTCCAAGGCCTTTCACTATTCACGGTGAACTGCGACATCGTACCAGAGCTTTAATTCCTGACGTGGGATATCAAGCTACTTATTCTTAACTTTACATCTATGATCCCAGTGCTGCACTAGCTGTCCGTCAACTTCGTAATCCTAAGCTTAACACAGATGTCTTGAAAATCATTCAAGCTACTATGCTCCAATATAACCGTTTTTCTGATACATATCGCCACGCATATAATGTTCTTAGATCGGCTTCTTCTGAGCATGGTCAGGACTTCAATGTACCTGCTTATTTATATTACACTGCTTCAAGAGACAGTCGTCGGTACAACTTACCAACAGCAGATGAGGTTGCTGTCATTTTACCCGGTGATGGCAGTGAGCGAGCAAGTATGAGAGACATTGTCATTTATTTGAAAGGAGGGCAAGAATTCATCCAAATTAGTGAGTGTCATCCAGCTTACTTACCATTGCATTATGTCCTATTGTTTCCCCATGGGGAGCTTGGATGGACACCTGAATTACGGCGTTGGGACTCTTCAACCGCTACCACCACTAATGATCGCTTTGACGGATGAATTTTTATTCTTACCTACCGCTTGATGCCCCCACGTAGTACTTCGGCTATTTTGGCGAGGGAGAAAGTTGTTTGAGGAGTTTGTGGTGGACGGATGGGCATCAACCGAGCAAAACAAAATGTGCTACTATAGGCAACAACAAGACAAGCTCCGTGCAGAACTATATCAAGGTATCACTGATGTGTCAGCTGATGCTATCGATCCAAATCATATTGGAAGGCGAGTCGTACTACCATCATCCTATATCGGCAGCCCTAGGCATATGTTTGAAAATTTTCAAGACTCCATGGCAATTACACGTTACAACCACCATCCAGACATATTCCTCACAATGACTGCAAACCCGCAGTGGACGGAAATTCTTGAAGCATTGTTTACAAACCAAACTGCTTATGATCGCCCGGAGGTGGTTGCCCGTGCTTTTGAATTGAAACGAAGAGCTTTGATGGAAGTAATCAAGAAGCGTGGTGTCCTTGGTGTGGCAGTTGCTCATGTTTACACCATTGAGTTCCAGAAACGTGGTCTGCCACATATGCATGCACTTATATATCTTCGGCATTCAGACAAGATCCGAGTACCTGCACAAGTGGATCGCATTGTGTTTGCGGAATTTCCTGATCCTGACACTGAGCCTGAATTATTTCGTACTGTACTAAGATGTATGGTTCATGGCCCATGTGGCCTTAAAAATCCAAACTCTCCTTGCATGGTTAATCGTCAATGTAAATATCACTATCCCCGAGCTTTCACAGATTGTACAACTATGGATACAAATGGATATGCTCTCTACCATCGTCGTGACAATGGGAAGTCTTATTTTGTTAGAGAACATACAGTTGATAATAGAAATGTTGTTCCTTACAATCCTTACCTTTCTAAGATGTTTGATTGTCATATTAATGTTGAAGTTTGTGCAGGACTTACTTGTGTGAAATACATTCACAAGTACATATTTAAAGGTAATGACAGAACAACAATTGTGTTGAATGAATTGGATGAGATCAAGCAATATTTAGATGCGAGATATATTGGTCCACCTGAAGCTGCTGTGAGATTGTTAGGAATTTCTTTGCACGAGGAGATTCCAACAGTTGTGAGATTAGCCCTTCATCTCCCTGAAATGCATCGTGTTGTGTATAATGCTAATGAGTCCATGCATGATATAATGGCGAGGGCGCAGAGGCAACGGTCAACTCTTACTACATTTTTGATTGTTGCACTTCAGATGCACGCGTGCAAGGGGGCTCACATATCAACAAGTGCCAGAACACGACGTTTGGATCAAGCAACACCAAAATTGGAAATTCCGGGAATAGGGGTTTGCTATTGGTAGAATGTATTTCGCGAGTCCTAATTCTGGTGAAAGGTTTTACTTACGCTTGCTTCTAACCGTTGTGAAAGGGCCACAGTCCTTTGATGATCTGAAAACGACTGGTGCTGATTTACATCCAACTTTCAAAGAAGCATGTATTGCGCGCAGACTTCTTGAGGATGATAGTGAATGGGTGCAGTGTCTGCAAGAGGCCTCAACCATGCAGACTGGCTATCATCTTCGTCGACTATTCTGTGTTATTCTCGCAGAATGCAATTCTCTATATCCCCAAACATTGTGGCATGATTTTTGGGAGAGTATCTGCGACGACCTCTCACATAAACTTCGCGACCATCTTCAACATTCGAACCTACCGGCCGAGGTCCAAGATTATGGTTTATTTCTTCTAAATGAGATTCTCATAGAGTCAGGTAAACTCCTCATTAATTTTCCTCCTATGCCACTATCAACCACCAATTGGAATTCAGTTGTTGGTAACCAACTTATATGGGACCAACGACAATTTCAATATGATCCACAAACTGAAAAAGCACATGGCAACAGAGTTCATTTCAATGTTGAGCAACACTCGGCATATAAAGCAGTCCTGGATTCTGTTTACCGAAATCAAGGGACACTCTTCTTTTTGAATGGGGCAGCAGGGACAGGCAAGACTTTTGTCTATAACACCATTGCTGCTACGTGTCGGATTGAGGGACATATTGTTATTATGGTTGCTTCATGGAATAGCTTCATTGCTATTGGGGCGGGCGCTCGAACCGCTTCACTCAACCTTTTGCATCCCATCGACATTCTTGATACCGGTTTGTGGGTTCAATAAGAATTCACCGCGATGCCCACTTATTCAGGGAAACTAAACTTATTATTTGGGATGAGGTCCCAATGCAAAATAAGTTCTCGGTTGAGGGCTTTGATCGGACGCCGGGATACTTGCAACAATAATAAGCCTTTCGTGGAATTACGATTGTTCTTGGTGGTGACTTTTCGCCAATGCCTTCCAGCTTATACCCAAAGGGGCGAGAACAAATTGTGCGTGTTTCTTTGCGGTGTTCTTTCCTCTGGAATCATATTCGGTTCTAACTTTGGTACAAAACATGAGATTAGAACATGGGAACTCTGCTAATATGGGTTTCGGGAATTTTGATCGAGGTAACCACTTATGTATTCTCGCTTCCTCCTCTTTTGTTTCAAACTTATATCCATTAATCTTTTTCTGTCTTCCTTCATTTAGATTGGAAATGATCCAAGTGAGACGGTGGAACTTCCATCGACAATTCGTCAATGTGCAGATCTTCGAGAACTAATTTCTGCTACATACCCTCACCTGAGTCATGCTGCCATAGTCACCCCAGGATATTTAACTGAGTGTACAATTCTTTCGGCACGCAATGATGATGTCAATGAAATTAATGCAACAGCTTTGAATATGTTCCCAGGAGAAACGACTCTCTTTCTAGCTGCCGACAAGATGGAGGATGCAGAAGCAAATAATCCAAGTAATATTAATCAATACCCAAATGAGTACCTAAACACACTTGATCCAACTGGTCTGCCACCATTTCGTCTTAACCTTAAAGTTGGTAGTCCTATAATGTTGTTGCGAAATATTGCTCCCAGAGATGGACTATGCAATGGAACCCGATTGGTTGTGGTACAATGCAAACCACACGTTTTTTTCCAAAGATTTTAACCGGTGAAAAAGCGGGCAATGAAGCTTTTATTCTAAGGATATCTTTGTCACCGTCGTCTTCCGATTTTCCTTTCCATATGACGAGAAGACAATTTCCAGTTCGATTGGCCTATTCAATGACTATTAATAAGTCTCAATGACAATCAGTGAAGTATGTTGGTATTGACCTCCGACGGAAGTTTTGGTCATGGTCAATTGTATGTGGCGCCTCAAGATGCACTTCGATTGGACAGATCAAAGATTCTTCTGCCTCCAAATGCAGAAAGTCAAACCGCGAATGTCATATACCCAGAAGTTTTGCTATAAACATCTTCAACGACAAATGTGTAATATCCCTTTTCCCACTTAGTTTATTTTCTTTTCGCTTTGTTTTCGTGAATCGACACTTTTGTTCCCTCGTGCTTCTTCATCGTCTTTCAGAACATATGAGCGTGCACCGACTACGTCTTTGGATGTGTTTACCCGAAAAGTTTATAGATCTTTCTTCACTCTCTCGCAGGTACGACTTCTTTTCTTTATTGAAAATAAAAAAAGACTATTGATTTATATCATATAATATGTGAAAATTTTAGGTTTGATTATTGATTTAATGACGTCATATATTTAAACTGTTGCTAATTTTGCACTCTTTTTTATCAGATTTTGTAGGTAGGTACTATTTTTTAATAGAGAAAAGAAGAAGGATGATTTCCAGTGAACGTGTTGCAAATTTGGCTCTTGCAGGTATCTATAATTTATCTTCTTTAGTAAATCATGGTTTCATTATGTAATGATGATTTACTGTTGATTGGTGTAAAATTTGTGGGGAATTTTAATAGATTGTTCTGTTGAGGGGTTTTATGGGATGTGAGTAATTCATTTTCTTGTAACTGTTATGTTTTTTGGGGTTGTATCGAGTGTGTGTAAAGTTTGAGATAATAATTGTAGTTTACAAGAATGCGTAACATACCGATTATTGAATTGTTTTTTGAAGTTAATAATTACGAAAGGAGAGAAATTATGAATCTCATACAATAAATTTTTACAGGTTTGACGTTAGCACCTTTGGTTGTAAAGGTCAATCCGAATCTGAATGTGATTTTGACAACATGCCTGATAGTGTATGTTGGTTGTTATCGATCAGTCAAACCAACACCTCCTACCGTAAGCACAGTTGTTAGCACAAGCATGTTCTGATTGTGATTTGACAAAGTATCAAGTATTTTTTTCATCTATCTGAGTTTTACGCGTTTTGATCATGCAGGAGACGATGTCAAATGAGCATGCTATGCGCTTCCCTTTGATTGGGAGTGCAATGTTGTTGTCACTGTTTTTGCTCTTCAAGTTTTTGTCAAAAGATTTGGTTAATGCTGTACTCACATGTTACTTCTTTGTACTTGGGATCTTAGCACTTTCGTAAGTTTTTTTCCCTTTTTCTTATTTTTATTAAGGTTATTGATATACTAATCCGAAATTGTCTTTGTCTAACTTTTTTATTTTGTTATGAACAGTGCAACATTATTACCTGCAATTAGGCGTTTTCTTCCAAAAAATTGGAACGATAACATAATAGAGGCAATGCCATGTTACGTTGCAAAGAGAAAAAGAAAACTCGGAGGTATGATCTTTCTCAGTCATTTAATTCTCTTCCTTTGCATATTTTAGGTAAATGATTCTCTGAATCGAATAACCAATTGAGAGTATTGAACAGATTTGATAAGCACATTTGATATGAATCAATAAAGGCCACGGCTAATACTAGGAAGCGGGTGAACGGTCGGTTTGTCGAGGAAAGTGAAAGTCAAGGTGCTGATGAGTAGATGAATTGGATTGGATTGGGAATAAGCATTTACGAATGTCTATGTATGCTTAATAGCTATGTGAAATCCCAAGAGGTAAGTTGATGTAATGCTGCTCACATGTCGGCCATCTCAGTTTGGGAATAATGATGGCTGACCCTTCTATATGGTGCCATTATTCCCTAATGTTGTATTAGTCTCTGAATATGCCTAAAATATAAAATGGTAAGCATCTGTACATAGTCTTTATTTCATCTGTTTCGAGAGATTTATATGTCAAGCAATCAAGCCAATCTTAGGCCATTGTAAATTCATTAGATCTTCGTCTTTTTTATGACTACTCTGTCTCCATTTTTGCCTTGGCAAATCAGTAAATCTTTGTTTTTGGGTGATTCTGTACTCCGTCAAAATTGCCAAGAGCCTCAGCAACTAAAGTTAAATACTTACATAGTTACATGGATGAAAACTTGCCAGCCGTGTTCAACCCCGACTCGCAAATCAAAGCAAGTAACTGAAAATATAGGTTATTATGGAATTGGCAAACTATGTAAAGATGATGTGATTCCTTTTCTTCTGCGTTTTTTTTATGTCTCCAGGTTTACGAAAGGATTCAATATTCAAGAAAAACAGATTGCCTATGCCCAAGTACAAAAAACACCAACATACATTTATTTTTGTCAACGTCAAATTCTATATGATTTTTTTTTCATGATCTGACCGCAACTAAATATAATTTCCATTGTTTTTTAACGTTGCCTTTAGCTTGGTGTTGATATGTTTTTTTAATTAAAGACACCTTCGCGCTGGAGGCGCCCGTATCTGTGCCGTAGCGCACGGGCAAACCCTAGTCTAGAATAAACTATCTATATAACAAATTAGGGAAGGGTTGGGCACGATCCGACGGTCCAAACACTTTCGCAGAGTTTCACCCTGTTTATGACATGGCGGAATCTACGGGTAATTGGTTGTATGTCTCTTTAGTTAACGCAGACCGCATATCTTGATCGCGATTTCCTCCAAATAAACCAACGCCTCCCCTTCTTATTTTTCCTCACTCTCATCCCTACCGCCCTCATTTCTATCAATCCAAATTTCACTCCAAATTTCTATTCCTCCAAATTTCACTCTCATCCCTACCAACACTCCATATTTCTCTGCCTCTTCATTTAACCCATTTAAATTGGTTTTGGAAAAGTAATTATTCCTCATCCATCTACCTCTGTTTTGGAAAGGTTACTGCACTGTTTGGTTTGATTTGGTGGTTCAAGGATATTCAGCAGAAAAAATTCGGCAGCACTACTATATTCAGACACTACTATATAATATGTTGTTAAGCTAGACATTTGCAAGTTGATTGCAGCACTATATATTATAATTCGGCAGCACTATCATAATGTAAAGTGTTAGTTCCTTTGGATTTT
Organism: Coptis chinensis; assembly: GCF_015680905.1. Lineage (NCBI taxonomy): Eukaryota > Viridiplantae > Streptophyta > Magnoliopsida > Ranunculales > Ranunculaceae > Coptis > Coptis chinensis. Next base: position 31,490,609 of record NC_141463.1, on the reverse strand, counting down.
TTGGTATTTTTTTTAACTTGGAGTACTTTAATACATGCATTTGTTAAACTTCGTTTGGTTTTTATTAATGGGGCAAGATTTGGAGTTATGTAGTTTGAGTAGGAGAGTAGGGTTTCGATTGTGTTACTTGCAAAGTGTTTGAGATATGCAGGGTCATTGATCACTTCTGTTGCATGTACTTTGTATTTTACTTTTGAAGTAAAGGATTTTAAAGTTTTGTCAATGATTCAAGTTAGAATCTTAGGACCTGATTGAATGAATCTCTATGTTCTAGCCAAACAATATAATGAAAGCTTCATTTCTGTAACAGTTCTATGTCTCTAAGTAAGGAGATTCTTTTTGATGGGTTGGAAATTTAATATTTTACAGGTTAAAATATAATTGATTTCTCTATTCCTTTTTTTTTACAGGTTAATATTTTCAAATATAATTGATTTCTCTATTCGAGTTTAAGCACAGGCTGGTTGGACATAATTTATTGCGAGGTGCACTCCGATCCACCGGATAAATTAAACCACATTATTTCTTTATTGTTCAAATTGACAAGATATTTCTTTTGAAAACTTCGACCACATTATGAAAGTATAGCTAAATGGACAGTTTTACAGATTTGAATTTTGAAGGAGAAATGTTTGTCATGGAACCATTTTGCTTTCTAATTATGAATAAGCTGGTATGCTATTGGAGAATGGGCTGCTTCAGTCAAATTGTTGCAGCTCGAAGAAAACAACGGAAGGAAGAAGGCAATAAGGAAGAAGGCATTTGCATTAGAACTGCTATAGAGGCATGGAGGACAGACTACAAGTTTGCGTTGTCTTGTTGCAACTCACCTACCGCCGCTGATGGTTGTTAAGAGATTTGGTCTCCGTATATGGATGAGTAATGAAACTCCAATAATTAACATCTATTGTTGATGTTGTTCCAGAAACAATAAAGCCGGTTACAATCAAGCCGCAACTTTGTTCCAGCCCCTCTTCGTATTTCTCCTGGCCGCATGCCGGGTCTTCCGCATAAGTCACTAAGTTCAACACAGGTTGAGGACTTAGCACTTCTCACTCAACTGAACTTGAAAGGAAGAATCAAACCAAAGAAATGGAATTCGAGAAGATTCTTGGATTCCACTTGATGTAAAACATAGTGAAACCCAAAACAACCGATGGCTCTTCTATTGGTAATCCGGTGTTGGAGGAGCGAGTGTGATTTTCAGGAACTCACAAGTTGAACTTTTGGGATTGTGCATGGACTTTACAAACTTGGAGGAGAATGCATTGCCTTAGTAATCGGCAATGGAAATGGCAGCAGCAGACAAAGGATGGAACAAATTGTGGATTGAGAGGGACTCTATGGTTGTGATTCGGCGGTTAAAGAGGGACTCTACCTTGGCCTTTGAAAGCACGATGGCAAAGAGCAACTCTACTGATGGAACAATGGTGGATCACTCTACTCTCAGATAAGCAAACTTTGAAGCCAACTCCTGAGCAAAAAAAGGGCGCACTCATGAATGTAGGAGACTTCGCCTATGGAGAACTACTAGGCCTGAGTTTGTCCCAGTTATTGAATGTCTATTCAAGACATCCGATACATTTGACTAGCCTTTCTTTGAAGTATTTTGATTTAAGAACCATGTAACAACACTCTCGATGTAACATTCTTTATATTTGTAATATATCCTTACTTTGTGCAAAAAGTGCTAAAGATCATCGTGACACTATCTTGTAAAACATTGTTAGTCCTTGGATAAGAAGTATATTTAAACACAGTATCTTCGGCGTATGTGACTATGGGATATGCGAAGATAACTATTTTGTGGTTTATCCATCTTTTCCTATTATTTTTTATTATATTACTTAGGGATCACCGTCGTCTTCCGATTTTCCTTTCCACATGACGAGAAGACAATTTCCAGTTCGATTGGCCTATTCAATGACTATTAATAAGTCTCAAGGACAATCAGTGAAGTATGTTGGTATTGACCTCCACACAGAAGTTTTCAGTCATGGTCAATTGTATGTGGCGCTCTCATACCCTAGGCAGCGCCGAAGGTGCGTCGGGGTCTTCAGTGCCGTATGGCACGGGCAAACCCTAGTTGGAATAACAAATTGGGTTATGTCTTATGGCTGGCGAAGTACTGTCATTAAAAGTGTAGTGTCTGCTGTCACGTTTAAGTCTCTCTTGTTTTTTTCGATAACCTGTCACGTTTAAGTCTATGCAAACTAATTTGTCAACCTAACCTTAGAAATGATAAATGCTAATTTTTGGTGGGGTCATAATAACAAGTTTCATATGTTAAATTGGTCTGCTTATTGTTGTGGTAAGAAAAGCTCAGGTGGTGTAGGGTTCAAAGTTCAAACTATCTTTGTTTCAGAATAAAGCTCTTATAACTAAGCTGTGTTGGAAGCTCATGACTGAGCCTGATTTGTTCTGGGTAAAGCTTATTAAGGCTAAATCACAGTGAAAACAAAGTTTTGTGAGACGGATTTGAGGAAGTTTCTTTAATTTTCAGTGAGTGGTTTTAGTTATTGGATTTCAAATCTCCCATTTCTTTCGTTTAAATTAAAATCTGGGAATTAACTTTATGATGAGGTAAAATACTCTTACAAAAAATACCACAATTAAGTTAGATATTAACTTTGATTTCATGTGTAGAGACTTGACACAAATTTGAGTGTTAAATCATTTCTCTTGTTGTTAAGGAATTTGGACTGTGATTTAATAATATGTGGGAATTGGGAAAGAAGTAAACCTACGTGAAGAAGATTATAACCAGCAAGGAGAAAGAATACTTGGGAGTTGGGGCACGTGCATCCTGTGCATTTTATGTATCTTTTGTCAACTAAAGTTGTAACCTCTTGGATTTGTCGATTATCAAAAAAAAAAAAAAAAAAAAAAAAAAACTCTTGGATTTGTCATTTTTTCTGTTTGGGGTCACTAGCATTTCTCTTTGTTAAAAGTTAAAACAACTTTCAATTCTTATCTAGAGCAGCCGTGAGCAAGGGGAACAGTTTGCTCATAGACAAGAGTCAGAGTCCCAGACCAAGAGCAGTAGATCACAAGTAGGCGGCGCTCAAGACTAGCTCATTTAGTCTCTGGATTAACCTGTATCTCATTTCTTGGGCCAAAACATATTCCCCAAAGTTTACTCTAAGCCGCTCCTAGGCTCAAGAGAGGCTTGTTATACGACTTTAACATATGACCTTGAGGGTTATCGTACAAAATTCCTGCTGGTCAGTGTCTGGCATCAGTATGGGTCGTTGCATGGAAAACTCTTGCTGGCAATCAAATTGTATAGTAACATGCATGTAGGATTGTAGCTTGTAACTCAATGTCTCAATGCATATACTCTTCTTGATCATTTTACACGAATTACATGTCAATGGTTGGGTCAGTGGGGCTTGTATCTACAATTTAATTAATTTTCCATTGGCCACGCCTGATGGCCAATAGTAGGCAAAATTATTTTTTTCGACGAGACAGTAACCAGTATGCATGTGTTACTACCCGGGATTAAGTTCTTAAACACAGCCAGCATTTCTTAAATCTTAAGCGCAAAGAAGTATCGGCATTAAGTCATCTGGGATTAACTTAATATCAAATGCGGATTGCATGTCAATTTTAAATACTCTAAATGTAAAGTGTTAACCATAGATAACTCGATTATTCAGGAATTATAAATGAACTTACAAGATCCAAAATTCATGGAACAACTTTCATCTTCATAAACACAACACTTTAAGGTATATGCATGATCTCATGTTGAGTAGAATCTGAGTAAAAATTACTTGAAACTCGGCATCGTATCTTATGTCGATATGAGACATTGCTATACACATGGATACAGGATTCCACTTCTCAATATATTACAATTACCATACCATTATAAATACTCCCATTTCATAGGGACAACTACTCATTCCATCACTTAGCCACCAAATTCTAAGTTTTAACGTACATAGCTAGTACTTACTATTAATCAAAGTATTGGTTAGTGATGAATTCCAAAAGTCATGCATCAACTGCTGCTCTCTTCTTCTCCCTCAATTTCCTCTTCTTTGCCATAGGGACGGCAACTACACAACCTACTTGCCGAATTGAAGTTCTACAACTTGGTGTGTGTTTGAACTTTCTTGGTGGTGTTGTAGTTTCTCCTCCTTACCCTTGTTGCACCCTCATGGAAGGGCTTGCAGATTTTGATGCAGCTGTGTGCCTATGCCTTGCAATTAAATCCAACGTAATGGGTACCAATCTCGATATTGCACAAGCACTCGACTTGATTTTCAAGTTCTGCCGCAAGAACCTCCCATCTGGTTTCGAATGTGCATAAAGCATTTCCATCTTTGTCATATTTCTGTATGTTGCACTACTTGGACGTACTATTAGTTGACCTGCTTGTTTTACAATAATGGATATATGGTGTGCTTTGCTCGATCGTAAATAAAGATCTGGTATGTATAATGTATTTGAACTGTTCCAAGTTGATATGGAATTCGCTGTTTAAACAGTAAATAATAATTCAATGGACGGGCATTAATTTGCACGTGTTTGAAATTAATTATTAATATTGTGGATTTAATCATGGGATGAACTAGATCAATTTGGAAAATTGAAATGATTGAGTGATTTTAATGGAATTGTGCTCGGATTGTGGTCATTTGGGTCGTCCAGTCGATGATGACATGTGTCTTGACAACTTAAGTAGGATGATGAGAGGAATGTTTGTAGTCAAATAGTATCGAAAAACAATAATAAGAAAGCAAGTAAAACTTATCACTGAGGATTGTGCTCGGCACAATTTCCTTAAGACGAAAAATGCCGCCGGTATGGTTGCTGCCAGCCTCAAGCGCACGTCTCCCAGGATACAACAATGGATGAGCGTGTCACCAGCCAATGACCTGCTCAGTAGAAACTCTCAGCATACTTCAGACGAGGTTTTTGATTTTAAGAACAATAAGCTGTGTTCAGCCTCTTTGATAAACAAGAGAGAGTTTGGTTTTATAGATCTGACACTCGCCACTCAAGGCGAGAGTCACGACTCCAGTTTTTAATGTGCGAACAAAAAGCGTGATATTGTTTTGACTCGAATCAGTAAGGAAAGATTTTGAAACGGTTATTTTGGAAAGAAGACCAAAAGATTCCGCAAAAACAAGTCCAGTACTCGAACCCACACGAAGCCCAATTGGGTGGATTTGCACCCCTCCCTGCGCGCGACGTGCACTAAGGTTTTCTGGAGCTCCCAAACCAAGGAGGCTTTGTGTGCGCGCGAGCACCTCCTTATATCTCTCTACACTATCCCTCCATAAAGACACAACCAATATAAACTTAAGAGTCTTAAGTTTAGTAACCAATATGGGACTAAAGCCCCCACATTTAGAGTGTAGTAGATATAAAAGGTCATGGGTTCAAACCCATGAGGACACAAATTCCTTCACATTTCCTACAGTCCCCCACATGAATGGAATTATTAAGAAACAGAAGAAAAGAAAAAACAAAAACAAGAATGTCTAGAGTATGAAGAAGTTATGAATGGGCTGAAGGTGTCATACGACTTGAACCTTCGCTTGGTGTTTGTCTGTCGGGATTACTAGTTGACCAGTGACCTTAGTCTTGAACTGTTCAACATATATGTAAGCCAAGTCAACAGGTAACACACATAACTTCAAAAAAACATCATAGAGTTCCCCGGTTGTGCTCGTGATAGCCATGAGCTTCCTGTGTTTCATGAGTGCTCTAGAGAACAAGCCTATAAGTTCTCATAGGAGCTTTACTTTACTTCCTCACTCATATAGGTGCCTCTATCGGAGTGTAATCTTGTATCTTTTTACATTTTGGAAAAAACCAGCTATAGAAAGCATTAAGAGTATTCACTCATCCTTTAAATGATACGTAAGGTACTACTACATCATAGGGATGGGTACGAGTTTTCACTCTAGGTGTAGTACCCCCACAAATCACGCAGATAACTTGTTTCCCCATTGAACCTTGATCCCGGGATCTCCATTCACGAAGGTTGGGTGTCGTTATCGGTGATTTAATTAAATAGGCAATTAGTCTTTAATAGACTTTAGCCTCATCCCCTCGATGTACTAAAACCAGGCTCTCTAGCGGGCCTTTAGTTAAAGGATCACCTAAATTTTCTTTTGACCTCACAAAGTCAATAGCTATGATCCCATCTCTTAACAATCGTAAGACAAGTGTTATGTCTAAATTTAATATGTCGAGATTTCCCATTATAGGAAGTATTTTTGGCCCTCAAGATAGCAGCTTGGCTATCACAAAGTGAATAGAGACAGTGGAACAGGTTTAGGCCAAAGCGGGATATCCATCAAAAATTCTCGATCCACTCGCTTCCTCACTAGCTTTGTCTAAAGCTATAAACTCAGATTCCATAGTGGAACGGGCAATGCAAGTTTGCTTAGATGATTTCCAAGACACCGCCCCCGCCATAGTGAACACATAACCACTAGTGGATTTAGATTCCCGAGAATCAGCAATCCAATTGGCATCACTGCACCCCTCAAGCAATTTGGATATCCGCCATAATGAACACCATAATTTGAAGTATATTTCAAATATCTCAATACCACGATAAGAGCATCCCAATGCTCATTCTTTGGGATTTATGGTGTATCTACTAAGTTTGCTTTACGGCGTAAGCTATGTCGGGTCTAGTGCAGTTCATAAGATACATGAGAGGCCCTATAACCCTAGAAAACTCTAAGGGAGATACACCTAATCCGGTATTTTTTTGTCAAATGTATACTAGGATCATATGGTGTTCGGCGGTACGGTCAAATTGATTAAATCTTTTAAGCATTTTCTCTACATAATGAGATTGAGACAAAGTAATTCCATCGTAATTATACACTATCTTAATGCCAAGAATGACATCGATTGATACCCAAATCTTTCATGTCAAAATGCTTACTCAAAAAAGATTTAGTCTTATTGACGGTCTCTAAACTGGTTCCAATGATCAACATGTCATCCACATATAAACATATAATTACACCAGATTGTTTCTCAAATTTACAATAAATGCATTTATCTGCCTCATTAATATTAAAACCATTAGAGATTAGCACACTATCAAATTTCTCATGCCACTGTTTAGGAGCTTGTTTGAGACCGTAAAGAGATTTCTTTAGCCTACAAACTTTTCTCTCAAGGCCTTCTAAAACAAACCCTTCTGGCTGATCCATATATATCTCCTCTTGTAATTCCCCATTTAGAAATGCCGTTTTGAAATCCATTTGGTGAATTACGAGATTACGAGTAGAAGCAAAAGCTATTAACATCCTAATAGATGTAATCCTTGTCACAGGAGAGTAAGTATCAAAGAAATCAAACCCTTCTCTCTGTTTATAGCCTTTTGCTACTAATCTCGCTTTATATTTATCAATGGATCCATCTGCCTTAAGTTTCTTTCTAAATAACCATTTATTCCCAATAGTTTTACAACCAGGGGGCAACTCAACCAGCTCCCAAGTGTTATTGGTTATAATGGACTCATATTCACTTAGAATGGCCTCCCTCCAAAAAATGGCATCAGAAGATGACATGGTCTCTAAATAAGTCTGAGGATCATCCTCTACCAAGAAAGTAAGGAAATCAGGTCCAAAAGAGGTGTTAGTCCTAGGTCTCTTGCTCCTCCTGAGTTCAATTTCATCTTCAGCAGAAGAATCTTCTCGAACTCTAGAAGCAAGTGTAGAAGAACTCGGAGTCCCTCCCGATCTCTCAATAAATGGGAATTTATCCTCAAAAAAAACAGCATCCCTAGACTCAATAATGGTATTATCATCAACAAATTTATTTTTAGATTTGAAAACTAAAAACCTGTAGGCGCTGCTATTCTGTGCATACCCAATAAAGACACAATCTACAGTTTTAGGGCCAAGTTTAGTCCTCTTGGGTGTTGGTATAGACACCTTAGCCAAACACCCCCACACTTTAAAGAATTTATAAGACGGTTGCATACCCAATAAAGACACAATCTACAGTTTTAGGGCCAAGTTTAGTCCTCTTGGGTGTTGGTATAGACACCTTAGCCAAACACCCCCACACTTTAAAGAATTTATAAGACGGTGTCCTATTTTTCCACATCTCATATGGAGTTTTATCTGTGTCTTTAAAAGGTATCTTATTCGAGAATATAACAGGCCGTTAGCAAAGCCTCCCCCCATAGGTTCATAGAAGCTCCAGAGCTATTGATCATTGAATTGATCATATCTTTGAGAGTCCTATTTTTCCTCTCTGCTATCCCATTGGATTGGGGAGCATAAGGGGCAGTGGTCTCATGTACAATACCATTATTTTCACAAAATTTATTGAAAGGACCAGAATATTCACCTCCTCTATCAGACCTAACTATTTTTATTTTCTTGTCTAACTGGTTCTCAACTTCAGTTTTAAAGGAAATAAATTTAGCTAAGCTATCATCCTTACTCTTAAGAAGATAAACATGACAGAAACGTGAAGCATCATCAATGAATGTAACAAAGTATTTATTACCTCCTCTAGTCATGTAACCTTTAAGATCACATAAGTCAGTGTGAATCAATGCCAACAACTCAGTGTTTCTTTCTACCTTTTTAAAAGGTTTCCTAGCATATTTAGATTCTACACATACTTCACATCTCTTGTTTTCACAAATAGTATACTTGGATATGTTACCTAGATGCATTAGTTTTTTAATCGAAACATTATTAACGTGTCCAAGTCTACTATGCCATAAATCAAATGACTCAACCATATAAGAAGAAGTAGATGCTTTATTAAATTCAAAATCAGTTACATTGAGCTTAAACAAGCCTTCATCTAAATAACCTTTACCCACAAAGGTTCCCCCCTTAGTCAGAACAAATTTGTCTGACTCAAAGACAAGTTTGAACCCCTTCTTACTTAAAAGGGAACCAGAAACCAGATTTTTCCTAATATCGGGGAACATAAAGAACATCCTTCAAATTAAGAACATTTCGGAAGTGAACTTCAAATTAGCGGTCCCCTTTTCCTTCAACTCTAGAAGCGGATGAGTTACCCATGAACAAACTTTCTCCTTCTCCCAGAGGAGTGAAGGCCATAAATGCACTTTTGGTGCCACGGATGTGTTTGGTAGCCCCGGTGTCTACCCACCCGCGTCGATCATGTTACTCACCAAGTTAACCTCGGTAACCACACGTGAGAAAAATTACCATCCACGAACTACATTTGCTTGTGCCTTATCTTTCTTCCCATCATTGGACCTTTTTGAATTCTGATCCGGGGCTATATGACCTCGTGATCCGCACACATAGCAATGAATTTCAGGATTGTAAGGTTTCTTTTTAAAGTGAGGTTGGGACTGTTTATTCTTGTTCGCATATGGTTTCTTTTTGACGGGGAATTTAGTTGATTTAGACTTAGAAGAACTAGCAGCGTTACCTTCAACCAGGTTAGCCTTAGCCTTCATTTCTGAAGTCTCCACATTGATTTCAGCCTTCCTGTTATCCTCCTCGATCCGAAGGTTGACGATCAGATCTTCTAAGGTCATCTCTTTCTTCTTATGTTTGAGACTGTTTTTGTACTCCTTCCACGAGGAAGGGAGTTTCTCAATGATGGACGCAACCTGGAAACCTTTGCAGATTTTATAACCTTCCTACAAAATCTCATGAATGATTATTTGCAGCTCCTCCACTTGAGAAACAACAGATTTCCCATCTTCCATCTTGAATTCCAGAAACTTTCCTACAAGAAACTTCTTAGAACCTGCATCTTCAGTAGCATACTTCTTATCAAGTAAACTCCACAATTCAGTAGCAGTCGTACACACATCATAAACATCATACAAATCAAGGGAAAGACAATCAAGTATATAATTTCGACATAAATAATCCTTCTTTTCCCATCTCTCCACACCACCGAAGCGACCGGGTTCATTTTCATTTTCATTGTAAATGGGTTTCTCAATCGAAATCCATTCAACCCGGTTCGAGTAGTCGGATAAAAGCGCGTTTTTCATCCGCCCGGTAGCTTAAAATTTCTTCCATCAAAAATTTCGGGTTTGACGGACTTACCACTAGGTTTCTCCATCTTAGCAAGATTAAGAACAAACGAGCACAATACTTGATAATAACAGATCGTTATTAGACAATCGATTTTTCGTCTTAAGATTGTAGTCAAATAGTATCGAAAAACAGTAATAAGAAAGCAAGTAAAACTTATCACTGAGGATTGTGCTCGGCACAATTTCCTTAAGACGAAAAACGCCCGCCCGGTATGGTTCTTTGCCGACCTCAGCGCCGCGTCTCCCAGGATACAACAATGGATGAGCGTGTCACCAGCCAATGACCTGCTCAGTAGAAACTCTCAGCATACTCCAGACGAGGTTTTTGATTTTAAGAACAATAAGCTGTGTTCATCCTCTTTGATAAACAAGAGAGAGTTTGGTTTTATAGATCTGACACTCGCCACTCAAGGCGAGAGTCACGACTCCAGTTTTTAATGTGCGAGCAAAAAGCGTGATATTGTTTTGACTCGAATCAGTAAGGAAAGATTTTGAAACGGTTATTTTGGAAAGAAGACCAAAAGATTCCGCAAAAACAAGTCCAGTACTCGAACCCACGCGAAGCCCAATTGGGTGGATTTACACCCCTCCCTGCGCGCGACGTGCACTAAGGTTTTCTGGAGCTCCCAAACCAAGAAAGCCTTGTGTGCGTGCAAGCACCTCCTTATATCTCTCTACACTATCCCTCCATAAGGACACAACCAATATAAACTTAAGAGTCTTAAGTTTAGTAACCAATGTGGGACTAAAGCCCCCCACATTAGAGTGTAGTAGATACAAAAGGTCATGGGTTCAAACCCATGAGGACACAAATTCCTTCACATTTCCAACAATGTTAATACCTCGAGAGCAATGTCAATACCTCGAGAGCAAAGTCCCAAAACAGTAATCTAGCTTTATCATGCCACCTTTTAAGTGGCTAGACTACTTAAAAGATTTAAATTTAATTTTGCATGCAACTTTTTCCAGTAAATGATAATAATTTTAGAAACTGGTTATACTACTTTTCAAACTTGTGAAAGCTTATGCAGTAACCAAATATATATGGTACTATGTTGCGCATGAGAATTTATTTAGGATCAAACCACAACAGAGTACAGTACGACGGTACCTAGTACACATCCATTATTAGTAACACGCAGTTAAGTAATACGACTTGAGACAACATGAAGGAAGAAAAGAAAAGCAGCGGTTCAACTGACACTGCTAAGGAAGCAGCATAATTTTGTAAAGAAGATATAAGCACTGCTATTAGGTACAATGAAAACCAGGTGGGAGCGTCTTACCACAAGCGTTGAGAATCACACCTGCAGAGGCATCAGCAATGAGATTGATACCCAATAAGTTGGCTTTGATGGCAGCGCATACGTACATAGCTGCATGATCTACAAGTCCACGGAAGAGGAGGCAACATTGTTTGTAAGCAGGACTACCAATAACAACATGAACCAAGTGCAGTACATCGACACAAGCACGAAATGTAGTATAATCAGTTGGGCAAGAAGGTTGTGGTGGATTACTTGCAGTCGCTATCCTATGGCTAAGAAACTGTAAAATACTTTTCATTCCAATAAAGTTTCCAACAAAGGCAACAATGAAACTGTAAAATACTTTTATACTTGGTAGTTGGTACATCCACTTGAGTAGTTGAGTGGTACGTAGAAGTTGCCAAAGTGTCCAAGTGATATGGGTGAACGGAAGGTGCCTGACTTTGTCTATACAGTATTTCTATTGCAAATTCAGAAGGCGCGCGCCAATGACCCATATCAGTATGTATGAAATTCTGAGGTGCAAAAAAAAACGATGCAACAAACATTCGTACGAGCTCCAATCGCTAGCTTACAAAACATATCTATTGAGTATATCTTCATTGCTCTTAATGATTGTAATAATAATATGTGAAGTTCCTCTATTCGTCTTCTGCAACTACTGATTGCACGTTTATATAGCTGGGTGTTGAGTCAATATATATATAGACATAACCTACAAACTCTAGCGTGATTAGCCCAGTAGTAGAGATTGCTAATAATTCGGTTAAAAACTTACTGAATTCAACTCCCGCTGCTTCCCTATGCACTTTTTCATGCTACATAACCTGGCTACCTGGGTTCCTCCCTCCAATGGTAGGAAGCCACTTGTTAGAGAAATGAGAATGAATGCCACAGTTTAGTATCACTTTTTATACCATGCATCACTACATCGTCCAACAAAAAAGTCCATGCATCACTATTACAGCGTTTCTGTGCAACCTACTGACCGAGCTGGGCAGGAAAAGATAGTGTTTCTCGCAATATATAACTGCGGCATCAATGATAGCTTCTCCTTCGCGCCAGAACAATGATACTGCAAGCCATAAAATTTGATATCACCTACTGAACGGCACTAGTTTATTTCCAGCGCCATTTTCTCACAATCGACCTCCTTCATTATATATTTTGCAATTCTAGTATTCCGATCAAAATTCAATTTGTATTTATTGCTTCTATAAATGTTGTCACAGGCTTACACCATCAACACGACCAGAAAAAATTTTATGTTGAAGAATTTTACAGAACTCTGAGAACTTAGAAGCCAAATTTATAATCCAAAGTAAGAGCTCAATTTTAAGCAAGATCTGAATCTATCTTCTTAACTTGACACAAGGCCTCTAATTCCCAAGATCCTCCAAAGTAGTCAACCCTGCATTCCCAGCAAGCAACAGAGCTTCACAATGGTCAAGCTGCATTGGAAGCAAGCAACAGAACTCATAAGCAAATTCCCAACAAACAAGTACAAAAATATAACTATATTTAAACAGAGAGAAAAATAAATGCAGTTTATGAAAACACATTCAACCTAGAAAGGCAACTCAAAGATGGACAAATCATCAACAACTATCCAAAGAAAATCAAACACCATTAAAATACACCGTAAGGTAATCCTCAAAATCCGTATGCAATCAATAACACTTTCCTATCTGAACAAGAAACCAAATACACCGCATTTGCATTGTAAAAGTAAAATCATTTGAACTAAAATAACCAAGGGTGACTAACTGTCCATTTTCCTGAATGAGCATGCATCAGTCAACATGGCATGACCACCAGTTGGCTGGCACAACACAGGCTGACAGTTCATAAATGAACACCTTTCAATAAAACTAACTGTTCAACTAGTTCCAGTTCCAGTCCCACCACCAACTCCTATCCCTCCTCGATCTGGACTAAAACCTCCTCTGCCTTCTGACAAGCACAACCACCTCCACCAAAACCTCCTCCAACTCCACCAACTACTAACTTTCCCTTCTTTTACTCCAGCTACTAACATCATGTTGTATGGTCCTTGGTCCTGCAACACCAGCCGCATGCCTTTTACCGTTTCTCGCACCCTGTACATCACACCCAAACTCTAAATTGAATTACCAGAAATGCATACCAGAGAGGAATATTCCTCATAGCAAACCCCACTACTAGGAATGCATGCTAGTTGTTTGAATTGCTAAATTGAAGACAGAGGAATATTCCTCATGAAGTGACATGTTCGAAGCTAGCAAGTACACTACTTCTGCAAGTTGAAAGAACTTTGATACCAGTACACTAGATGCCTAGATGGCTAAATGGAGTGCAGAAGTTCCACTAACATTACTATATTCATGAATGTGGTGATTATGTTGGTGGGATTTTTCATTGAGAAATATCCAATTTCCAAGGATTTCCTTGCAAAACATTGGAAAATTAAAGGTGGCTACAGCTTGTCAACTGAAAAGATCTTAAGCTATTTCAAATTTATAATAGAAGGAAAGTATTAGTACCAGATCCCATATTTACAGCAGGCAAACTCTTTGTGGTTAGAAGTTGGTCTCCAAAAGTGGAAGCACAGAAGACAAAGATTAAAACCCTCAAGAGCCTACCTAAGGAGTTATGAAATGAGGATGCAAGTGGATTTTCAACTAGCTTAATTTGCTAATGTGTGTGGTATGTAGTACGAGTTGATCACTCGTTTCAACCATTTGTAAAGCTTAAAATGGGAGAGAAAGTAACTGTAAGGGATTTGGGCATAAGGCTTTCAAATGTCCAAATAAGACATCTCCGTGAGGATGGCTAAGGTGAGTACAGAGAATTTATTTCAGTGACAGAGAAAGGAGTTAAGGAGGTCCTAGTGGTACAGGCAAGAACCTACAAACTGAAGTTGATAATGCCTAACAATGTCAAGACAGAGAGGGACTCGTAATGGAGGGACAAGCACTTACTGCTACCCCAAACCAGGTCAATAATTATGCAGATACATAAGCTTCTTTGGAGCAGGGGGGAAGTTTGACAGCACCTAGATCAGTTATACAGCAAGAACTTAAAGGTATTGAGAAAGGTTCAAGAGGCTGCCAAATAATGAACTTTAAGAGGGTTAAAGAGTAGCATCCGCTCAGTGAGAGCTATATATGCTATCAAAGGTGAGGAGCGAGAACACTCCAGTAATCTTATCGCTGCAACCGACCGACCATCAATTGCAATTGATGATTTTGCATTCATTTGGATACCAATAATTTAGCAACTTTATTACGTAATTAAGTTAACGAGCAAAAAAGTTGGACAAATAAACAAACCTTTTCATACCAAATCTTTTTGCCAAATGAAAGAGAGAGCTTAGATTTTTTGCTTCTCAAAGTCGATTGGCTTTGACGAAAAAAAACTTTAAATCCATGCCGACTCATCTCTTATTCTTTAAATTGCAAGAACAAACTGACGAAGAAACCCGGAGAAAACATGAAATGCCTATTATCATTTCTCTGCACAGATTATAAAAGCTTGAGGGAGATGATGCATGTCCAATCACAGCACGGCTCTTTTGTCCAATCTGTGGGTCTTGCTAACCTCACTTCTACTGTGCCAACAATAAATTTAAAACCCAATATTCAACAAACTCAAGGGAAATTTTTCTATTAGATTTCTGTCTCATCTCAATATTCATCAAACCAATTTGAAAACACCATCTTCACATAACGATCCACCGTTTTTATCTCCTTACCGTTAGGGCTTATATAAGGTTTGAATCCAAAGAATTGCGGAAATTATGGAAACCTTCCTTCCCATTCGTCCGAATGCAGTGTCCCCTCTCCTCTCCTTTGTTCTTCAATAAGATGATCTGGTTGAGAATGGATATGAAGGTAATTAAGATATTACTTTAGAAGATTTTTCTTCTACTTGATGGTATAGGGTATCAAAAGTGAACTAATTGAGAAAGTTACCTAGGGTTGGGAATGACTTCTGATTTTTAAGTAATGCCAAATTAACTATTACTTGCAGATTCAAAAAGTAACTCCAATAAGTAGAAGTTAATCGACTTCGGGTTGCAAAATGGCCCCTTAAGTTTCAGTCATGTATACAGAGAATGTAATAGAGTTATAGAGCAGCTGATAAGACTGTCTAGGTAATGATTTGGATGCTAAATGTAAGTTCTTTGTCCCTCCCATTGACGTATCGTTGTCTATTATTGTGAGGGAAGACAAAGAAGGAAAGATCAATGGAATTACATTGAGGTTGATGCAGGTCAGTATGGGTCTGCCTAACCCCTAAACAACTTTGTTCAAAAAAAAAAAAAAAAAAGGGACATTAGGGGGGAATTGTGAGCCAATCATATCATTAACTTGAGCTGCATTTTTTCTTAAGGTACTCGACTGAATCTAGTCGACACCATCACATATATCGATGGTACATTTTGAGTAGCACTCAGATACTGAGCTGCTGCTCCAAGCAGACTTAACATTTACAGTATGAATTACAAAAGAGAGTAAATGCCTGAATGGTCCACAATTTGGGACAATATTCCCTACATACTTGGAAACACCAAGAACATTTACTAACATACTGAGTTTGAATCTAAAGATTCTAAACTTTGATAAGTATTAAATGGCACTGGGTCTAATGCATCCTTCCTGGTTTCATACTTCCATAGTACACTATTATCCTCTTCTAATCCAATGGACTTAGATAGAGTTGAGGTTCCTAGACTCTATGGTGAATTGGGATTCCGTTGTGTTGTAAGGTGTTGTAGCCCTTTTAGATGGGAAATTAGAACCTCATAACTTAGTGCCTCCCTAAGGAGAGATGAAATATATCTTTTATCGCTCAATAATAAAAAAAAGAAAAATCCAATGGGCCAAATAAGCATTCAAGGAGCAAACCAGGTCCTTATTAACATAGTAGGTGTATGTATTATTGTATTATGACAAGAAAGGGTCATATGTCCGGCAACCAATTTAAATGGGCATTGCTTTCCAAAAGCATAAGGAAATTCATACATAAACTATAAGAACTTCAATTTCCTTAAAATGTATGCGATTTAATTTCTTATTATGACCACAAAAGTATAGAACCAATTTTAACTTCTGAGTTCAGACTAATGGAAACATAAAGCATTTTGACTTCCTTACAAGCCTTCTTAAATTTCCTACAGGTCGGTGAGTATAGCTATGATGCATGGATACAGATACTGGTACCGATCACGGTGACACCCGGTATGGGTAATGCGACTTTGCTGAAATATTCGGAAATGGGTTACGGCCTATGGGTACGGTTAATTAATAGGAATATTTTAAATATGTGTATTCTGAAAATTCTCTTGGTAGTTCTTTGAGTAAAGTAAATCAGGAACATGTGAAAAACTATTATAAAACGGGTCAAAGTCAATACAGCTTGAAGCCTTAAAGAAACAATTTACATTTCCATGGGGCAAAACTATCTGACAGATCTATTTCAGGGATTCCACCTGGAATCCATTTAGATAAGTTCAGTCTCTTTCGAGAAAGGAGAGATTTGGAAATTTTGGTCATTCGTGTGAAAGAATTTTGCTAAATCTCCTCCGCCATCCTCTCTCTCTCAAAATTTATCGTTATTCCTTTTGTACTTTTTTTTTGGGCGAGAGACACGTATCCTACCAGTATCTAGTACCCGTATCTGTATCGTACCCGACCGATACAGTTGCAATGACATTTTAGAAGTATCCGTGCATCATAGGAGTACAGGAATCAACTAGATATCGTGTTTGTGCCTGACGGTAATAGTAGTTTCCTTCAGACATCCGGTTCACAAAACGATCATTCTCAAAATGCATTACATCATAAAATTCAAATCTGTAAGGATCTTTCTTTCTAATACAACCACTAAATGGCTAATAAACAATCCAAACTCCAATGTATATCTGTTTAGGTTCAATTGCATAAATAGTCTTACCTGTAAGCGGTCTCACACAAGTCGAGAGCGATTGGGCATTGAGATGGTAATACAAAGAACCAAAAGCAACAGCAGCCACACCAATGAAGAAACATGTCCAGCCACATAATTCCCCTTGCAAGCTACCATGGCATCAACAAGATATCACAAAACAGGAAACTGGGAGTATCTCTGACCAATACGTCCAATAATAATATTGCCAATATATAGTATTACCATAACTGAAAAGGCTTCAACGGTAGCAAAGTATCAACCCACTGACCAATGACGAGGAATGGGAAGTGAGAAACTGCATTTAATGTATAAGGTACCCTGATAGAGACATTTTCCAAGCGAAATGATATCAGACCACATGAAGAGGCAAACATGCTGCACAATGTTTATTCTAATACAAGCAAAAGAAACATGTAATTAGGACATAGTTATGACTTCATGCATTTGGTATCAATTCAACTGTTTGGTTCACATGAATTAACACCTAGTCATTAATTTCTGGTCTTGCCTACTGATAATTTAAACAATGAAATTCCAGATTGAAATAGACTTGCAGAATTAAGAAATTCCAGAAAATAACAGATATCTTTAACTCCAGTTTCATTTCACATAAATCTCTTCATTCTATATAATCTCTATGTTAATAATTGGCAAAAGCATATAATGAAATGAGCGCAAATTGCGAAGTAGAACACAATCTCATTACAGATACTGCTCGTAAAAACAAATAACTAGGTCAAATACAGTTTATTTTTATTTATTTTTTGCTCGGTAAAGTGAAATTTCATTAATAAAGGAAAACTATGCTGAGAAGGCCTACATTACAAGAGAAACAAGAAATAAAAACATTTACAATAAATGAATTTACATAATAAAAAGCCCAAGAAATGCACCGTCACCCCATGTCTAAGAACATAAGACAATCCCACCCTAGCTACAAAAGATTCAAAGAAACATCCTCTTAACCCTTTAATAAGTGATGATGTGGCAGTAGAGAAAGAGCAGCTAGATACAGTTTAATCTCCAATAAGTTTCTCCATGAAGAACATTCTCTGCTGCCACTAATTCATCCAAAACCCAAAGAAATACAAAGAAACAAATAACTATATGCAATTCAAGGGTTAGTTAGGGATGACCCACATTACTAGTTGCAATTAGGGATGAAACCCCGGGGGGGGGGTCCCTAACTAACCCGTAATTCAATTCAGATTAACTTTCTCTACTGAGAACATAAAAGAAAGAAACTTGGTAATGAAAATGCGTATGAACAAGATTAACAAAGGGGACTTTGATTCAATCAAAGAAGACAGTGAGATCAAGAGAAATCAACGGAATAAACCTCAAATCAACTAACTCTTGGCAAAATTTAAAGTGAAGGCATGAAAATAAACTTACCTTGGAAATCATGCAAATAGAGAACGCGCCTCAAAATTAAGCAGAGAACCGAAAAAGATGAGTCACAAAACAGAATTTGAATGATAACCTGCAAAAGAACATCGGTGTGAACTAGATCAACAACCAATTAAATACTTCTAACAAATTTCACGAAAAGTCCAAAATATTATATGTTGATACTTGATAGCAGATGTCCAACCATCTCCTGTAATTAGTCGGTTGTTATGAGCACATACAGGTATATACAAGTAATACAACCAAAGCGGAGAATATACCTTGGCTGGTTATGAGTCTGTTATGTATCCAAAAAACTGTCGACCAATATGCTGCTAACTTTATCGGGTACCTCAGAATATTCTTCTCTTTCGGTTACTCCATAGGTTTCTTCTCCTTCAACAGTTCCAATCAACAAACTGTGTGTAACAGCATCCGGGACCCAACCATTATCCAGCATGTGATCTAATAATTTACAGGCATCACGTTTATGACCCTCCTTCACAAGGCCATGGATCAACATCTTGTTTATCGCCAAACTAAACAATCCAGTTTTAGAGATAAGTTTATTAAGTGTGTATACAACAACATGCAACTGAGAATGGGAAGCCATAAATGATACTACTCTATAGACAGTTTCTGAACAGGGAATTATTCCATCGTCAACCATCTGATCCAACAACCAGGCACACTCACTTGTCATCTTTTCTAAGCACAAGCTATTAATTAGGACACTGTATGTTTCTGCATTAAAGGCACAACCCCCCACCACCATCCGAGAGAACAACAGTAAAATGTCCTTAGTTCTTCTTGATTCAGACAACCCGAGTAAAATAGCATTATGTGTGTCAAGATTACATGAAATGCCAGAATGATGAGCCAAAGAGTACAAGCTGATTGCTTCATCCAGCTTTCCTGACAAACATGTCCCCTTTACCAACATATCAAATGAGGATGAACTGATGGTGCATCCTTTGCTGCATAAAAAGTGAAAAACTTCGGCAGCCTCTTGAATCCTTTTAATAAGGCAAAGGCATTCAATTAGCTCTGCATAGTCTCCAGAATCCAAAACCCAATCTCTGACACAAGCCTCGCGAAATAGTTCTAGAGCATCTTCAAACTTGCACTCTTTGCGTAACCAGATATAAGAGCTGAGTAAATGGCAGAATCAGGAATAAACGAATAAACAAGCATTCTACTAAGAATTTCGAAGGCTTTTCTGATCTTCCCTTCCTTACAAAACCCTCGAATAAGAACACTCCAAGAAACACTGTCAGCTACTTGTCTCTCAACCATTTTCTCAAGATAATCATATGCTTCGTAAAACTTACCTGCATTACAGTAACCTTCAAGCAAGGCATTGTGAGGAATAACCTCAGTAACTAAGTTCTCCTCCAGTAAGTTACTAGCATTGCTAAATTTGGATAATTTACATAAACCATTCACAATATCAACATATATACTAACCAAGGGAGCTACACCACTTTTTAACATATCTTCAAAAAGTACAATTGCATCATCCAACAGAAGATTCTCGCACAAACAATGTATCAAAACTTCATAAACCAACGAATCCACTAAAACACCCGAGTCCCTCATCATTTTATACAACCTTAATACTTCATCTGATTTGTTAGCCTTACACAACAGTGGAAGAACAGAATTACAAAAATTTAAATCTGGACCACACTCGAGCTTGAACATTTCACTCAGAACCATTATAGATTCATCGACTCGAGTTCTTTTACAAAGACCACATATAAGTATCTCAAATGTCCTACTATTAGGAACACACCCTTTTCTATTCATTCTCCTATACTGATCCAAAGCAGACTCCATTTTATCATTTTCACACAAAACCTCTATCAAATAGTTCAAAGTATCAACATTAGGTACAATTCCAGCTTTCACTATTTCTTTATAAGCAAACAATACAGTCTCTAGATCCCTCTGATCCTCGACTAAAGTACGCAACATAACATTACATATATGAATCGAAGGCGGTTTAAACTTACCCAAATTCATAATCTCAAGTACTCTTAAAGCTTCTTTAAACCTCCGATTCTTAACGAAAGAATCGACCAATTCAGCAAAAGCTTCTTCAGCATGTGGGCATTTATCCTTAGCCATTTCATTACAAAAAAACTCCATATCCTGAACATTTCCAGCCATACCAAGTTTCATAATCATAAAAAAATAAGTATCAGCAGTGTGATAAAAACGTTTTTGACTAGTGGCCCATTTGAATATATTAACAGATGATTTCAAATCCTTTGTTGAGTCCAAAATGTGTAGTAAGTTGTCTGGGGTTAAATTGTTGTTGTTTAAAAAACGAGTCTTTGATTCAAATTCAGGTGAGTTGGGGTAATTTTGAGTAGTGGCATGGGTAGTAATGCATGAAATGAAACATACCCATCTTGGAATTTGCTTTGATATTATCAAAGAAGAAAAGTTTAATGTCATGGGAAAAAGTATAGTAAGATAAACTGACCTGCTTTTTTCTATCACTTTGTATTTCAGTTCATCCTCAGAGACAAAACAGGATCAACAATCCAACAACTCTATATTAGTTCGATATTTCGATAGGAGTTGTGCAATTTCGCGAAATACTATCTGAAATTTTGAATTCTACGTTCATGTGGGCACTAGAAAGGTTACACTTCTTAACTTGTGGTTTAGTAAAAGTAAGTGGAAGAATTTTTTTTTTATGAAGTTTCTTACTGTCCATCAAGTGCTAGTGAACTTTACCGAGCAACATAAACAAAATAGGATTGTTACTTGTAAGTACTCTCCGTTCTACACTACAGAGGACGTGTCCACATGACAGGACGTCTTATTTCAGCTTGTTCCACAACATCAAATCGTACCAACGACCCAACACCTAGCTAGGTTGTCACCAGCAGCAGTTACAACCATTTATGGAAAGATATCAACTAGCACAATCTTGGAGCTCAATCAATGCCACAATCAAGGAAACATTAACTTTGTAACAACACATTAATGACGAGTCATCAAGATAACACACAAGGTGGATCTGCAATCCATAACGGTTCAAGCACACATCTATAAATAGAGAGAGATGAACTACGTAAGGCTTGATTCAAGTTTACCCTGAGAAACTTGTTACGTAGGCAACTCTTATCCCAAAAAGAGTGCAGCCATTTCCTATCCAACAAATCATCAGGTCGTAGTCCCAAAGTAACCAACATCTACAATGGCGCCGTCTACCGATTCGTTTCTTTAAGAAAAGAACAACCACTCTTTTCTCAAGCCCACGAAGCTGGTTAGAAAAACCACAATGGAGCCCAACCTACAAGCATTGGCAGACCAAATGAATACACTCCAAGAAGCTTTCATCACTTTGCAACAAGAAAATCAGACAATACGAGAGCAAACCAACTCCAACGCCAACAATGACACCACGAAGTCGGGGAGCACAACATTGTTGCACCACAACCAACACCACCAATCGGCGTTTAGAAGACTTGGGGAAAAACTAGAGAAGTCAAGCGAAGAGCGGTAGCGATCCGGATCATTTCGAAGATGCCGAGAGACGCATACAAAGCATTACCATTCATCCAAGATATCTCGAGACAAACAACCTCCGGAGTTCATCTAACCAAAGTTTCGATTTATGCGGCCGGTACCTCTCCTTCAGCGAAGCACGTAGCTTCGCCCCAAATCCTAGCACTCTACAACCATCGACTACAACTACGGAAGTGCAAACTTTTTCCGGCCGGTTTAAAGGGCCGGAGCAATAGACTGGTTTTACACACTTCCTCCATATTCTATCAACAACCCGGCGACCTTCTTTGAGGCGTTCGTAGTAAGTTAGATCCCACAACGAGAAAGAAGTGCGCCGACCTGGACTCTTTGTTTTAGCTCAAGCAAGCTCATGGCGAAACGATCCGAGCCTTCCTAGGACGTTTTAAGAAGGACCTCCTCTCGCTGGAGTCAGGACTCAGTGACGGTTTTGCAATTTATGCGTTCACAAATGCCCTCTTAGACGACTCCAACCTAGCAGGGTCCCTCATGCGCAACAAGCCAGACACCTCAGCCGACCTGTATCACAAAGTCGACAAATACATCAAGTATGAAGAGTGGATGGCCAAGCGCAAAGGCAAAGAGGTCCTCGCAGTTAGCAACGAGCCAGACCCTAAGGAAAGCAAACAATATTCAAACAACAACAACAACAACAACAAAAGATCCAACGCCAGCAAACCCTTATACACAGAGGGAATTCTTCAACTTCTCCAAGACGCCAAGTCAAATCCTGAAGAAAATATATACATCACCATACTTCAAACCAAACATCAACAAGGTGATAGCCATACCAGAGCGTCCATACTGCCATTTCCACAAACTCCACTACCATGACACCAATGATTGCTGGAGCCTCAAACACTACCTCCAAGACCTAGTGGAGGAAGGCAAATTAAAAATTATTGCGAAGCGATTTGAGGCACAAAAGTTGGATGCCAAACGCCCGTAGCGGGAGGCAAAGCAATGAAGCGACCTACCAACAACGTAAAGCGAAGCAAGAGCGGATCAACTCGAGGATCTAAGTCTCCAGGTCGGTTAAGGCACAATAGGCGACAACACTCCTCCGACCAAGATGAGGACAAAGTAATCAACATGATTACAGACACCTCAAATGACAAAACCTCAGGTCGAGAGAAGCGCAGAAGAGTGGGAGCAATCCAAGAAATCTACCACCTCTCACACAAAGCCGAGATGATCAACCCCACCGACCCCAAGATGACAACAACAATTTCATTCACAGAAGAGGATATAGACAAGGTGTGCCTACCTCACAATGATGCCTTGGTAGTGCATGTCAAAATCAATAGTTGGACAGTCAAAAGAGTCCTCATCGATCCAGGGAGCTCATGGGACATACTGTTCTATCAAACATACAAGGACATGCACCTGTCGGACTCGGTGATGATAGAGTCCAATGCACCGCTCTATGGGTTCAACGGAGATCGTACAGATGCCATCGGAGACGTAATCCTACCAGTCTCCATTGGCGAAAAAGAGGACATGGTCAAAACTTCAACACACTTCAGTGTGATCGATGTCAGGTCGTCTTACACCGCCATCCTAGGACGCCGTTGGATTCACAAGATCCAAGCTATTCCATCAACCCTACACCAGGTCCTGCGATTTCCCGGCCCCAGAGGCATCATGGAACTCAGAAGCAACCAACTAGAAGCTCACCGTCTGTCAGTCGGCCTGACAACAATCTTACCTAAGCCTCGGTCGTTGAAACCAAAGACGTTCCAAAGTGGCAAGATCCTCAAACATCCAGCCCTCCAGCAACGACATCAAACAAGTTCACTGGAAAACAAGCTCAAATAGACCCAGGAGAAAAAGTCAATTTGGGCACAACTGATGACCCAAAATTTGTCTATGTAGGGGCTGATTTGGACCCCAAGCTCAAGGAGCAACTTGTCAAATTTCTATCTCTCAATAAAGATGTTTTTGCTTGGTCGTATATCGATTCCTCGGGTCGCTTGCCACAAGTTAAATGTAGATCCAACCATCAAGTCTATCAAACAACGACCCTAGGAAGCTAGCACTCAAGTTTCAAAAAGTCATCAACGAAGAGATAGAAAAGCTCAAAAATGTTGGATTCATCAGAGAAGTCGAGTACCCGACCTGGCTTGCCAACATAGTAGCCATTCCAAAGAAGAATGGTCAGATACAACTCTGCATAGATTTCACCAACGTCAACAAGCACTGCCTAAAAGACAACTTCCCCCTACCAAGAATCGACATACTGGTAAACCAAACTTGCGGCCATGAGCTTTTGTCATTCATGGACGCATATAGTGGGTACAACCAAATACCACTTGCAAAAGAAGATCAGAAAAAGACATTTTTCATAACCGAGCAAGGTACGTTCTGCTATAACGTCCTACCTTTCGGCTTGAAGAATGCAAGAGTGACCTACCAAAGACTCGTCACCAAAATGTTCAAAGACTTGCTAGGAGACACTATGGAGGTCTACATAGACGACATGGTGGTAAGGCAGGTGATCATATCTCCCACCTATAAGAGGCCTTTGAACGACTTTGCCAAAATAAGATGAAGCTCAACCCAGCCAAATGCGTATTTGGAGTAGCCTCAGGGAAATTCTTAGGTTACCTCGTCTCACAAAGACGCATTAAAGCAAACCCAGAATAGATACGAGCTCTCCTTGAAATGCCAAAACCAACCACAAAGCAACAAATCCACAAGTTATCTGGCATGGTTTCAGCCCTCAACAGGTTCATCTCAAGAGCATCTGACAAATGCAGACCATTCCTGCAAATACTCGAAAAGGGAGCAACATTCACTTGGACAGATGAGTGTCATAAAGCCTTCGCCGACCTGAAAGCCTATTTATCAACTCCACCCGTCATGTCCAAACCAGAAGAAAGAGAAACATTAGGGCTATACCTTGCAACTACCGACTTTGCAATCAACTCAGTTCTCTTTCGCGAGCATGATGGAGTCGAAAAGCCGGTTTACTTCACCAGCAAGACGTTGGCAGATGCAGAAAAACACTACTCTCCGATGGAGAAAGCAATACTTTCTTTACTCTACTCAGCTCGGAAGTTCCGACCTTACTTCCAATCTCACAACATCAATGTCATCACTGACGTACCCATTAAACAGGTATTGAGTTCTAACAACAAAATAGCCCGCATGGCCAAATGGGCTGAAGAACTCAGAGAACATCACATTAAGTTCGTTCCCAGAACGTCTCGCAAAGGCCAGGTCGTTGCTGATTTCTTGGCAGATTTCTCCATCGAAGACATTAACTGGGAACTTGAGCCAATCACTTCACTCCATCAACAAGCCACCACAGACACATGGCACCTCCACGTAGATGGCGCATGCAATAGCAGTGGTAGTGGACTGGGGGCTGTATTAACTTTACTAGAGGGAGCCCAGCTACAGAAATCAATCAATTTTGATTTCACAACGTCCAACAACGAAACATAATACAAAGTATTGATCACAGGCCTCCGAATGGCACAACAACTACAAGTCTCAAAGCTTAAAGCTTACATCGATTTCCAGCTAATCGTCAAGCAGATCACCAAAGAATATGTCACGAACGGAGCAAACTTGGCAAAGTATGCTCAAGTCGTTTATGACATAATCAACTCGTTTAAAACATTCTCCTTAGACCATATTCCTCGAGAGGACACGGACATCTGGAGGATAACTTGGCTTTCCTAGCCTCCAAAAACAAGAGGCGTGTCTAACCACGGTCTACATTGACATTGCGGAGCGACTCGCTTACCGGAAAAGAAAATATCAACTTGACCTCCGCTGATTTCCGCCCTCATCCGAAGAAGAGATCAATCAATCTTGGATGGGCCCATTCCTCAAGTTCATCTTACATTATGAGATCCCATCAGACACAAAACATGCTCGTGCAATACAATTTCGAGCCCCAAGATACACAGTGATCAAAGGAAGACTGTTCCGCAAATCAGCAGGAGGACCCCTCCTAAGGTGCATAACTTCAAGGGAGGGACAACTCATTTTCAACGAAATCCACAAAGGTGAATGTGGCAACCACGCAGGAGCAAGATCACTGGCACACAAAGCAATCACCCAAGGGTATTATTGGCCAGGCATGCATATCGAGGCAAAAAGGTACGTTCTTAAATGCCTCCAATGTCAAACTTTTGGCCACAATCACCTAAGTCCAGCAAGGGAATTGATCAACATAGCTAGCCCATGGCTGTTCCACATGTGGGGGCTAGACATCATGGGACAGTTCATCCTGCAAAAGAAATCAGGGCTCAAATACGTCCCAACAGCCACAGATTACTTCACCAAGTAGGTTGAAGCAATCCCACTAGTCCAAATCAAGGAAATCAACGTAATCAACTTCATCTGGACTAATATCATCACTAGATTTGGTCTACCCCACACCCTAGTCATGGACAACGGAACACAATTTGTTGGCACACAAGTCAGGGATTTTCTACAAAAATGGGGTATCACTCAAGCATTTTCTACACCTAGATATGCACAAAGCAATGGCCAAACAGAGGCCACCAACAAGGCCATCAAAGAAAACCTCCAAAAGAAGTTGGAGAGCAAAAAAAACCAATGGCCAGAGCAACTCGAAAACATTCTATGAGTATACAGAACAACAGCTAGATCCAGTACAAATGAGTCTCCTTTCACACTTTGCTCCGGAACGGAAGCAATGATACCATCAAAACTCACATTCACAACTACACGGTCTGACATTGTTGAATCAGGAGTCAATGACAACATCTTGGCAAAAGAAGTTGATCTCCTAGAAGAACGTAGAGAAATTGCCGCAATATTCCTAGCTCGGTACCACCAAACAATTCAGCATTCTTACAACAAGAAGGTCGTCCCAAGATCTTTCCAAATTTGGCGACCTAGTCAAAAAAAGACTTTAGCACCATCCAAGCTCGACCCAACATGCGAGGGCTCTACATTGTTGACAAAGTCGTTGGAAATGGCGTAGGCTAGATCAAAACCCATCTCGGTGATAGGCTTCTCCGACCTTGGAATCTGACTCTCCTCGGCGCTTTTTATCAATAAGTTTTTCTTCAAGTACATAAGTCAATATGAATGAAATCTCATCAACATTTTGAGTGCAGCTATCATTTTTGCATTACATGAGCACCTTGCATTTCATACTACGCAGCACGACCTAAGACATCACAATGTCAAGTCGGATATCAAAGAAGGAGTTCAGAGCGACTCAACAACAACAGCTATGTAGTGGTTAATTTTCAATCAATTCAAATCAAGGTCCCCCAAAAGGACCCTAAACCAACTTAACACCAACGCCAAGGTTAGGTATGGTTCAACTGTAATTGCCACTCAAAGGCCAATTATTAGACAAATTCAATCTAGGGGACCCCCAAAAGGACCCCAAGTCAACTTACGACCTCACAAAGAGTTTAAGACAGACTCAAATATAATGGCCACTCAAAGGCTAATTATATCAATCAGAAGTTCCCCTAAAAAGAACGAATCAGGGCGTGCACCTAGGGACAAGACGAAGCCTAGGTGCCAACTATGCAAATGTATCAGGTCATACTCAAACACTCTACGACCTGTGACAAAAGACGACCTAGCAAAGGCAAGCAGTCCATCAGGACTAGTACTATCAACACAAATTAGTCGTCAAAGCGACAAATCGATAAAAAACAAAAGCAATCACATGCATACTTCAAGCCGACTTCAGCAAGTAAGTAATTTAAATATTTCTAATTACAAAATCGGTTGATACCGAGCCCCCTAGGTTATCTCGGGAGAACGACCTCAGTATCCCCATAAAAAATAATATTGTATCAGTATCAAGAACAAAGAGATGTTTAAATATTGTTCAAAGACCTCCCA
Organism: Coptis chinensis; assembly: GCF_015680905.1. Lineage (NCBI taxonomy): Eukaryota > Viridiplantae > Streptophyta > Magnoliopsida > Ranunculales > Ranunculaceae > Coptis > Coptis chinensis. Next base: position 31,462,592 of record NC_141463.1, on the reverse strand, counting down.
ACCCAAGAACAAAGACAAGACGTTCAGAATCAATTCACACAAGAAAGATTATCCACATTCAAAGGGTTCAGATCACCACCCTCTACAACACCAGAACCGGTAACCTGATCAACAACAACTTCAGAAACATCCAAACCAGAAACAACAGAAGGAACAGCTGGAGCAACCGGTGGCACAACGACTTGGTCAGAAGGCAGATCAGATGGTCTACTAGCATCTGCAACACACATTGTTGCAGCCCCACTTTCAACAGACATCTTAAGGCGATCATACTTATCCAATGCCTCAATATAATTATCCATCAACATGTAAACGTTGCCACTCTCCATCGTGTCCACCAAGTCGTTATATGCAGTCTCAGCTCGTTCAGCAACGGAGCGCAACCTCTTGCACTCATCAACCCATTGCTGAACCTCCAGCTTTGAAGAATCTAGAGTGGGTTGCAACAGAGCCACTTTACTACCCAACTGCTGCACTTGATCCACCGATACCGCAACCTCCATTCTCTACACTTGCTGATCAGCCACCAGTCTGCTACAAGTTTGCTTGCTGACATCTAGCTCCTTCTTGTAACGGTCGGAGATAGACGCCATATCCTTCAGCTTCCTATACATTGCCAGAACCTAGCAAACAAGATAACAAATATAGACATTAGAGTGGATAAAAATTAACAAGACCCAAAAGGAGCAAGCTCAGAACGGAAGAATACTCACATAGCACAACGACCGTTCCATCTCCACCAAGTTCACTTCCAGGCCCTTACTTTCCAGCTTGCGCCTATCCCCGGCAAGCACAATACTCTCTAACAACGCCCCACCAACCAAAGGGGATTAGAAGCTACAGTCACCATTCACAACAAGCTTCGACAATAAACTGTAGGGGTCCTCATACGTAACCATTCTATCAAGGACAACACTGTCACTCTTCTTACTTGGGTTCGTACTTCCTGACCCCTTGCCCTACTCAGTAACAGGCTCAGCCTTACTAACTTTCTTCTTTCTACGGGCCTCAGCCACCCCAGCATCATCAGCTAAATCAATCAAGTTCATCCTCTTCAGAGGAACTCGACTTGAAGACGAATGACCTTCAATAGATGCGGTCGGTCTTGATTCGATTCGGGACTTCTTAGCCCCCTCCGACTCAACCACTTCAGAACGCCTTTTCAGATTAGGCTTCCAGAACGAAGTGGGAGCATCACCCACTCCACCAGCACCCGCATTTCCAGAGGAGAATCAGTTGGATGCAGAACGATCTGCATCACCAGAGGAGAAGCGGTTGGACGCAGAGCGCCCTCCATCCCCCAGCTCGGAACGTTAGGCTGCCAAACAATTGGCGTCACCCAACTCAGAACATTGGGATGACAAACGATTTTGTCACCCAATTTCGGGGACGCCCGGAAGCGTCACACCTCCACCGTCCTCACCGCCCGAGCGGTGTTCAATGACCCCACCGGATGTCCTAGCTCTACGAGCGGTGTCGTCACCGGCACCAAAGACTCCCTTTTCACTCCAAAAACAAATGCTTTCTTTTGACTCTCCCTCTCCATGGCAGATTTCGAGCTAGAATCAGAAAGTTCAACCACTACCTTGCGAGCCCTAGCCTTTTGCTCCAGCCTCTTACGGTTGATTTTCTTCCCTCCACGCCTCTTAAAATAATGCGTAACCTCCCCTCAGCAAAGTTTGTTTCTCCTCCAAGCTCAAACAAGCAAACCTTTCAATAACACCATTCTTCGTACAAAAACGGATAGTAATCTCTGCAAAAACAAACCAAATAAATCAGAACGTCCAAATTATAATTTACCATACACACATTATGACCTACAACCAACGACCTACCAGGAAATTGTACCACACATTTATCAATCTCCAAACCAGGAGGACAATATCTACCCATCGCCAACAACAGCCTATGCCCCCATTCCTCCTTACTCACCCCCACAATAACAGAAGATTTCCCCTTATAAACATGAAAACTAAAGTTCATAGCACCCGACCTCCTCACAACAAAGTGCTCCGTCACATCGTTTAAATAGATGTTGTAGCCCCTGTTATTCAACAAATCCAACACATGGAGAATCCTCCAACTGTTACCCACGAGTTGACAAGGGGCTTTTCCCAAAAAGTTCAAAACCTCCACAGTAAGATGGGAAAAGGGCAGCCTCATCCCAGCCTTCAACTGCCCATAACAAACAACTACTCTTCCACCCTAAGGAACGTAGTCGTTAGTATACAAATTCTTCTCCCCAGCCAGATCGTACACAGACAGATCGTATTTCACCCAACCAAACTCCTTCTTCAAAGAGGCATAACAATCCACCGACTTAGGATTCCTCTCATCCACCATCTCCAACGAGGAAGACGACAAAGCCTCATCACCACTACGAACCCTCTCCTCAACTTCTTCGTCACTTACCGTTCTCTCTCTCCATTTAACAACTTCAACCTCACCACTAAAACTATCACTAGTCATAGACATTGCACAATCAAAGAAAGAAGGAAAGCTCAAATTTCTAAAGTTGAAAACACGAACCTGATGGCAAGGGATGATAAGTTTTTTTCTTTTTCTTTGCTTTCTTTCCTTTTCTTTCACTCTGGATTTTTTCCTTTTTTTTTTCCTTTGGTTGAAAAGTGAACAAACAAAATGCTGTTACAAGTAAAAAACCCTTCAACTTCCCAAACACCTCGAGACAACCAAAACATTTCGTGTTCCCAAAAACTAAATCATTGCACGCCCACAAATCGCCGTAACTACGGGCCCACGAATCCAGCCCAACAATTCCCGCACATTTCCCAAAACCTAAATTCAAAACAAAACAACTGTCAGATACGTGCTTTCAAACTTTACTTTTTAACCGTTCTCCTTCCACACAACAACTGTTCAAAGAACGAATAAAAAATAAAGGGGGTTGTGTAAGTACCCTCTGTTCTATACTACAGAGCACGTGTCCACATGGCAGGACGTCTTACTTCAGCTCGTCCCATAACATCAGATCGTACCAACGACCCAACACCCAGGTCGTCACCAGCAACAGTTACAACCATTCATGGATCAACTACACAATCTTGGAGCTTAATCAACGCCACAATCAAAGAAACATTAACTTTGTAACATCACATTAATGGCGAGTCATCAAGATAGCACACAAGGTGTATCTGCAATCCATAACGGTTCAAACACACATCTATAAATAGAGAGAGATGAACTACGTAGGTTTGATTCAAGTTTACCCCAGAAACTTGATCGTGAGGCAAATCTTATCCCAAGAAGAGTGCGACCATTTCCTATTCAACAAATCATCAGGTCGTAGTCCCAAAGTAACCAACATCTACATTACCGATGAGAAATATGGTATGCATGAGTTATACAAAAACTTGAATTTTGGAATTTCAATGACCTCCTTACTGGTTCTTAGGATAATTGTCGCCAATCAAACAACACTAGTAGGTATGTAAGTGGGAGAGGGGACCCAATTATGAAAGATGATGTGAAACGGGCAGATATAACATTTTAGTCACAAAGAGACTCGATTTGCAATAGAGTCCCCACCACAGCCCCGACATGAATCGAGCTCTAATGGCTTAGGGTCTGGGTTGGTGGTGGCAGTTTGGTCACTCTTTCATTAGTTTTGGCGAGAAAATAGCTCTCTGGCTCTCAACAACAAAAGAACAAAATTGGAGTAAAATGCATGTGCATCCAATGACAAATACCACCATAACATAATCAACTCCTTTAACACCTAGAATCCCCAAGTACGCAACCAAAACCCCATCCACGAAACAACTTATATCGATTCCTCACTCCACATAAGTTGTTGTGACTAAACCACACAATGTAATTGATAGAAACAATCAATAAGGAAGTCTTCGATTTGTGAAATTGGATGACATATATGACATATATCAATGCGTAAAGCCAAAAAGTACGAACCAAATCTCATTGTGATCATATACCAAAAAAGAAAAACCCCAGTCACCCTCCAACCGATGTGGCCATAGCAACAACTCCCTTGAACAAATTGATAGTTTGAAATCCAATTATCAAATAATTTGGTCCAAAACACATACATTTCAACTAACACAAACAATTTTCCTAACATACTAATACCAAAACAACGCCATCTTTCGACTATACTTTTATTTTATTTCTCCTTGTTTGTTTTTTCAATTCTATTCATTTCGGTTATTCTAATTATTAGTTCAAAAGCAACCGCTATATGGTGGTTTGATCACAAATTGCAGAGGTCAAGTTACACGTACTACTTGCATACAATGGAAACAACAATAACATATTTATTTTGGGTGTAGGAGATGAAGGGTATAAAAGCACACACAACTAAGTTGAGCTATGAATCACACATGCAAATAGATTGCTCGATTCTTTGAGAGCATTAATGATCATCAATGGTGAAGAAGAGGCTACCTGGTGTATTGTAGGAACTAGGAACATGTTAGGGTTTCTCCAATTGGGGGGTTAAGATTACACCTCCACGTAGGCTCCACCTACGTGTCGTTAGGCTTTTACAACTCCAATTGCACACATAGCTTAAATATCCACACTATATAGTTCTTAATGTAGAGTTGTAAAAAAATACAAACGTCACTAGAAGTGACGTCTTTAAATTCTCATGTCACTCCAAGTGACGCCCGAGCTTTTCAACAACTTGTATATGAGTGGGGAATTCCTCACTCGCTCCTTTCAATGTGATGGGGTGCATTTTCGAATGAAAGACACTTTTCAACAATATCAATATCGTTCATATTAATTGTATTAACTATAAACTTATTACATTAAAAAAATTAAAAAAAAAAAAAAAAAACAACAACAACAACAACAACAACAAAGTATTACTTACATTTTACAACCTCCCATTGGAATGAGTTTTTTGAAGTTAGGGGTGTAAGTACACCTTTGAGAATTCCTAATGGCAGGTAACTCTATTTCCCCTCCACCTAGGCGCCACGTAGGATAATTTCCTCTCAAACATACTTTGTTGGTGAGAAACTACCATGCACTATCTGAAATTAAAAAAATGTCGAAAACAATTGAAATATCAAGAAAACTTGAAATATAGACGATATTTTTTTTTAAAAAAATAGCCCGATTATTAAAAAGTCGTAAATGACAAAAATATGTTAAATATAGACGATAAATCATCAAAAGCATGCAATTTAGATTCCGGCAGATCTTCACAACTATATAACTTTCAATGTAGCACTTGTCACCCATGCACAAAGTTACATAGTGAAGAGTGAGTCTTGTAAAGGTTCATTTTGTGTTTAACCTGATCAACTTATGAGGATAGGGGATATATGAGATTGTTGATGATGTTATGACTGAGTTCAAATGATCGAACTGCCTACGTATCCAGTTCTCCGGTGAACTAGAATCAAGTCAGACTTAGTTCATATTGAAATTGAGTGATTGAATTGGAGGTGGAGAGAATGTGAGCATCGAGCTTTCCCATTTCCTTAATTTGGTCCTTCCTTTGTGATTTATAGCACATGACCTTTGGTCAATCCCTTTTAATGTGGGACTTGAATGAGCTTAAATGGAGGATAAATGAGTGCATGACTGCTGTAGAGGTTTGGTGTTTACTAGACAACGACCTGATGATTTATGTTATCGGGAATGGCTGCACTCTCCTTAGGACAATAGTTACCTACGTATCAAGTTTTTTAGAGTAAACTTGAATCAAGTCTTACGTACTTTATCTCTCTCTATTTATAGATGTTTAAGCTGACCTTCCTTATTTGCTCAAAGCCGTTATCAAGTGTAGATCCATATTTTGTGCTATCTTGATAATTTGACATTACTCCTGCTGTTACAAAGTAAATGTCTCATTGATTGGCATGTTGACTGAGCTCCAGGATGATTTGCTTCTATAAATGACTGTAACTATTGCTTGGGACAACCTGGGATCGGGTCGTTGGTACATTCTGCTAGAATGGTACGAGCTGATGGAGAATGACCTGGTGTATGGACATGTGTATGTAGTGCAAACCGGAGGGTACTTACACAGCCCCCTTTATTTGATCCATTCTTTGGACAGCTGTGATGTAAACAGGAAGGGTAAAATAAAGTTTTTAAAACACGTGTCGGACAGCTGGTAGGTTTAATTGTCTTTTGAAAAATGTGTGGGAACTGTTGGGCTGGATTCGTAGGCCTAAAATCACGGCGATTTGTGGGCGAGTAATGATTGTGTTATGTGGGAACACGAAATGTTTTGTTTTATCTCGAGGTTTTGGCAGCTGAGGGGTTTTGACATGCTAAGGTGTTTCTTCTCCTCACTTTTTCAATCTAGAAAAAATAGAGCGAAAGAAAGGAAGAAAAGAAAAACTTTTCCCATCTTTGGTAACAGGTGCGTCTTTTGATCTTGCAAAGTTTGACTTTTTGTTTATTTTAGAACTCGTAATGTCTGCTACTAGTGATAGTTTGAGTGGGGAAGTTGATATTGATCAGTGGAGAGAGAGAACTTTGAGTGGAGATGATGTTGAAGCTAGGGTTCGTAGTGGAGATGGGGCTACATCGTCTTCTTTAGTGGAGACGATGGCTGAGGAGGTGGATCCTAGGTCGCTTTATGCTGGTCTATTGAGAGAGGAGATTGTTTAATGATGACTACATCCCTTGGGATGGAGGAGTGGTGGTTTGTTATGGGCAGCTGAAGGCTGGGATGAGGTTGCTGTTTTCCCATCTTATTGTTGAGATTTTGAATTATTGTGGAAAAGCCCCATGTCAGTTCGTAAGGAATAGTTGGAGGGTTTTCCATGTGTTGGATTTGTTGAATGAGCGGGGTTACAATATCCGCTTAGGGGATGTGTTGGAGCATTTCTCTGTGAAGAGATCGGTTGCACTGAATTTTAGTTTGCAAGTTGTAAGAGGGAAAGTCGTCTTTAATTGTCGGGGTGAGTAATGAGGACTGGGGGCGTAGGCCTTTGTTGGTTGTGGGTGATTACACCCCCTCTGGGTGTGAACTGAGTACCCGCTCTGTAAAGTGGGCTGGTAAGTGGTTATTTTGTAGGTCGTATACAAGTATTGTACTTGATATGTTGTACGTTATGATGTTTTTGTTTATTTTTGTGTAGAGGTTTCCATTCAAGGTCGTCCTCAGCTTAACGTTGTAGAGAAGTTTGTTTGTTTGAGTTGGGAGGAGAAACGAGCTATCTTGGGGGAGGTTGCCCACTACTTTAAGAAGCGTGGAGGGGAGAAAATCAACCGAAAAAAATTGGAGCAAAAGAAGAGGGCTCGTAAGCTTGTTTTTAACATCTCTGATTATAGCTCGGCCGGTGAGATGGAAAGGGATATTCAGAAAGTACGACCTATTTATGGAGTAAGATCGGCTGGAAGAGCTGCTGATAGCCATTCTGCTTCAGTGAGGACGTCTGGAGGAGCTGTAGAAAATCGTTCTACATCCAAACGCTCTGAGGTTGGGGATGGTGAACGTTTTGCATCCAAACGCTCTGAAGTAGGTGACGGTGAACGTCCTGATCATGGTGGTGGGGGTGCTGTTGGTAGTGGTGATGCTCCCACTCAGTTTCGGAGGCCTAATTTGAAAAGACGCTCTGAAGTGGTTGAGATGGAGGGGTCGAAGAAGTCCCAATCTAATTCTGAGGAACGATCTAGTACTGGTGGAGGTCATTCTTCTGTAGGTCGGGATCCATTAAAGAGGATGGATCTGAAAGAGCTTGTTGTTGATGCGAGGGGTTGCTAATACCCGGGGCAAGAAGAAGGCTAGTGAGAATGAGCCATCTGCCTAAAAGTTGAAGGGGTCGGGGAGTACAACCCCACATGTCAAGAGTGCTAATGACTTTCTGGATAGGCTTGTCACCTATAAAGACCTAACGAGTGGGTTGAATAAGTTTGTGAAGAACGAGGATTGTAGCTTCAAGAATTATTTAGTTGCTGGAGGGTTGTTGGAGAGCGTTGCTCTGGATGGAGATAGACACCAGTTGGAGATTGGGAAAGACTTGGAGATGAATCTTAAAGATATAGATCACTCCCTGTGCTTTGTAAGTGCTTATCCATTTTGGGCATTTTCTATTTTATTTTTTATTTTTTTATTTTTGCTTTGTGATTTACTTTTCTTGCTGTCAGGTCCTGGCTATGTATAGGAAGCTGAAAGAGATGGCCCTTATCTCCGGCCTGTACAAGAAGGAGTTGGATGCTGCCAAGGAAGCCTATGACAAGCTGCTCGCTATTCAAGAGGTGGAACAAGCTGAAATGTCTGGGCTGAGGACGCAGGTCGGCGATCTTGCTGGGAAGGTGGCCTTGTTGCAACCCTATCTTGATGCTTCAAAGGTGGAGGTGCAGAACTGGATCAGTGAGTGCAAGAATGTGCAGGTTGTTTTTGAAAGGGCTCAGAGAGAATATAACAACCTGGTCGACTTGGTGGAAAGTGGTGATACTTATGTGCTGGTGGATGATTACCTGGATCTACAACTTAAGTATAAAACCCTTAAGAGGTCAATGGAAAGTGGGGCTGCAACAGTAGTTGTGGAAAGTATTATTGTAGATGCTAGTAGATGACCTGATCTACCATCCGACCTTGTTGAAGCTCCAGTCGTTCAGCCAACTGAAAAGGTCTCCATGGAAGTTGTACATGCAAGTGGTGATTCAGGTGGTGGCTCTGTTGATGAAAAGGGTGGCCCACTGGATCCTTTGAATGTGGAGGACCTTCTCTGTGTCCTTTGACTATGCCTTTTCTCTCTTTGCTATTAATGTGTTTGAATGATGATGAACTATTTTGGGTTTTTTAGGTCTGGGTCCTAATAATAGTTTGTTTATTAGGGTTTGGTCCAGAAAATCTTGAATATTAGGGTTTAGTCCTACTTTTGATTCTTGACTGAAAATCTGACGGTCACACATTAAAAATATAAAATGTGTGACCGTCAGATTCGCAGTCAAGAACCAAAAGTAGGACTAAACCCTAATATTCAAGCTTTTCTGGACCAAACCCTAATAAACCAACTATTATTAGGACCCAGGCCTAAATATCCCAACTATTTTTCTTACTTGCTTTAGTTGATACTGATAACTGATACTGATAACTTTGATTGTTTTGATGATGGGGGTGTTGAGGTCGTTTTCTCAGGATAACCTGGGGGCCTCTAGTATCCAACCAAATTTTATAAGTAGTAACATATTTAAATTACTTACTTGTTCTACCTTGATATTGTCTTTGAATTTGTTGTGGATGTGATTGTTTTATTGTTGTTTGATTCGTTGTATAACGACCTGTACTGCATAGTGGTAGTCCTGATGGCTTGTTGTATTATGGTAGATCATCTAATTATTTGGCTGCACGACCTAGTTAGATGATCGTAGCTATCACCTAGGTCGTTTGATTGGGTTGTTCCTTTTGGGGGAACTTTGATTGACTTATAACTAGCCTTTGATTGGTAGTTACATTTGAGCCAAGCTTAACCTTGTCCAAAAGGTTTTAAGTTGACTTTGGGTCCTTTTGGGGGTCCCCTATGTTTGAATTTGATTGATAATTGCGTGGAATTTATAGTTGAATCATGCTTAACCCTGGCCATGCGTTGGTGTTAAGTTAATTTAGGGTCCTTTTGGGGGACCTTGGGTTGGATTGATTGATATTTTTACCATTGTGTGGTAATTGTAGTTGAGTCGTTCTTGACTCCGTCTTTGATGTACGACCTGACATTGTGATGTCTTAGGTTGGATAGCGTAGTACGAGTTGCGTGGTACTCATGTAATGCAAAAGATGTCATTTGTGCATACAATGCTAATGAAATTTCATTCATATTGACTAATATGTCTTGGAGAGAACTTTATTGATAAAAATGCTTGAGGAGAGTTGTGTTCCAAGGTCGGGGAAGCACATCACCGAGTTGAGTTTTGATCCAATATGCTCCATTTTCCACGACTTTGTCAACGATGTAGGGGCCCTCCCATGTTGGGTCTAGCTTGGCTGTAGCTAGAGTCTTCTTGAGGACTAAGTCACCAACTTTGAAAGATCTTGGGATGACCTTTTTATTGTAGGATCGTTGGATTGTTTGATGGTACCGAGCTAGGGATATTGCAGTTGTTTCCCTTTGCTCTTCTAGGAGATCAATTTCTTTTGCCAAGACAGTGTCATTATCTCCTGATTCGACAATGTCAAAACGTGTGGTTATGATTATGAGTTCTAATGGTATGACTGCCTCTGTTCCAAAGCAAAGTATGAAAGGAGATTCATTGGTACTGGCTCTGGCTGTTGTTCTATAAGCCCATAGAATGTTTTCGATTTGCTCTGGCCATTGGCTTTTCTTGCTCTCCAACTTTTTTTGGAGATTCTCCTTGATTGCTTTGTTGGTAGCCTCTGCTTGACCATTGCTTTGTGCATATCTAGGTATAGAAAATGCTTGAATAATGCGCCATTTTTATAGAAATGCCTTGACTTGTGAGCCAGCAAATTGAGTTTGGTTGTCCATGACAAGGGTGTGGGGGAGACCAAATCTTGTGATGATATTGGTCCAAATGAAGTTGATGATGTGGATCTCTTTGACTTGGACTAGTGGGATTGCTTCTACCTATTTGTTGAAGTAATCTGTGGCTGCTAGGATGTATTTGAGTCATGCTTTCTTTTGTGGGATAAATGGTCCCATGATGTCTATCCCCCACATATGAAAGGTCCATGGGCTGGCTATATTGATCAACTCTCGTATTGGACTTAGATGGTTGTGCCCAAATGTTTGACATTGGTGGCATTTGAGAACATATGTCTTTGCCTCGATGTGCATGCCTGGCCAATAATACCCTTGAGCAATTGCTTTATAAGCCAGAGATCTTGCTCCTGCATGGTTTCCACATTCGCCTTTGTGAATCTTGTCAAAGATGAGTTGGCCCTCACGTGGAGTTATGTACCTTAGGTGAGGTCGACCTACGGATTTGTGGAACAATTTTTCGTTGATTATGGTGTATCTGGGAGCTCGGAATTTTATGGCACAAGCGTTCTTTGCTTCTGCTGGGAGTTCCCCATGTAGGATAAATTACATAAATGGGCCCATCCAAGATTGATTGATCTCTTCTTCGGATGAGGGCTGGAAATCTGTGAGGCTATTGACACTCTCTTCCTGGTATACAGGCCTCTCTAGGATGTCAATGTAGACCATGACGTGGTTGGACATGCCTCTTGGGTTTTCGAGGTTAGGAAGGCCAGACTGTCTGCATGTTTGTTGTCTTCTCGAGAAATGTGTTCCAATGAGAATGTTTTGAATGAGCTGATGATGCTATTGACGACTTGGGCGTATTTGGCCAGGTTTGTTCCGTTTATGGTATACTCCTTGGTGAGCTGTTTGACGATTAGTTATGAGTCACTGTGAGCTTTGATCTTTTGGACTTGTAGCTACTGTGCCATGTGGATGCCTGTGATTAATGCTTCGTACTCCGCTTCATTGTTGGATGTTACGAAGCCGATCTTGATTGATTTTTGTAGCTGTGTTCCTTCTGGTGAAGTTAACACAGCCCCTAGTCCACTACCGCTCCATCTACATAGAGGTGCCATGTGTCTAGGGTGGATGGTTGATGAAATGAAGTAATTGCCTCAGGTTCCCAGTTGATATCTTCGACGGGGAAATCTGCCAAGAAATCAGCAACGACCTGACCTTTGCAAGACGTTCTGGGAACGAAGTCGATGTGATGTTCTCCGAGTTCTTGAGCCCATTTGGCCATGCGGGTTGTTTTGTTGCTAGAACTCAAGACCTGTTTGATGGGTACATTGATATATGCTTCTTTACTACTACTTAGAGGTTTGAACTCTCTAAATTGATGCAAAAGCAACTCAAGGTCCTTACTCACGATTTTCGATTTCGTAGAGTTGGAATAAAGATTCGAACCAACCTAAAGTCTAGGACAACTACAAATTGGTTGTTACAATAAAGGGAACTAAGGAGTAAGGTTATAATACTAATGCTAGGTTTTCTTTCCTACACAACATTTAGAAAAACATTAAAGTTTGAAATCATGCACTTAAACAAAATACAAATTACTAAGAAAAAGGTGAAGAGTTAATCCTCCTCATGTGAAACTAACATTTAGTTTATTGATTTGGAAAGGTTTATTGATTCTTCCTAGACTCATAGATAAGTCCCTAATAGAAAAAAAGATTTGATCCCTAGCATGTATGGCTCAATAAAGAGCTCATACATGCTAGCAAGTGAAACCAAGCAATGACTTATCTCTAAGCTCATTGCTTGATTCCTAACTAGACACTATACCAACTATCATTTTGGGATAGGATGTAGAGTTAGTTGTTCTTCCTAAAACCTACCAAACCAACAACAATTGTTTTTTCCCTCACATGAGTTGGATTAACTCCCAAAAGGGAAGTTAGCTCATGATCCTTGAGACAAGGAATTTAAACTAGAGAAACAAAGAAAGAGAGAAAAGGAAGAAGATAAACAATCAAACTCACTTCTATTTATTTTCTAGAAGAAAACAAGTGTTTCCTCCATTAAAACTATTACAAACTTTCTTACCAAAACTAAAAACTAACTTATGATTTTCTTTACTAAGGAACTAAAATAATGCCATGTAAGGAAAATAAGTCAAGGGAGTAAATGGAGTGTCCCCACCCTTGTCTAATTTCTTCTCCATTTGAGAGAAATCTTTTTCCCACGTGAATCATCAAACCACATTAATTCATTTTTATCCACCACATTAAAACAAAGTGACACCTTGCCTTTTTTTCACTATTAACACCTAATCTAATTTATTACATGCAAGGTGTCAATTTTGCACCAATAATTTGTTATTTTTTTGTCTTGACATGCTCCATGATTGATGACTCATCCAATCTTGTGGCCCGCATAGTGGGTCCATAATGCGATCGATGGCGGTCCGATATTTTGGGCAGTTTTACAACTTCCGCCTATCGTAGAGTTCATCATACGATTGTCCGAAAGCAGCTCTCTTGTCGCATTCGAGTCCTAGTTCGAGAGGTAGGAGCTTTGGAAGTTTGATGCTTTACGTATTGGATTTTGGGGAATTCATATATATCTGCGTTCCTCGTGCTTTTATTGCGAGAGTTTAACCAATATTTCCATGTTTCTTCGCAAATACCGCAAAAGTATGAAAACATATTTATTTCATGATTATTAAACACATAATTAACCAAATTTATATGTCTCAATGGGGTTTCATAATACACTTTTGGGTGCTTATCACACTACCCCCAAACAACACTTTGCTTGTCCTCAAGCAAAAAGAGACACTAAAATAGATAAGTGGCCAAAATGTGTAGTCCTAAACTAATTCTCAAGCAGAGAGTGCGGTTACATTGACCATATGCAACAAGGCCTTAAACCACTAGGAATTCCCTAGTGGGCCGAGTTATAGCCCTCGTGAAAGTTTTCGGAAAAGATACTTACAAACTTCAACGACTTCGATGTGTAAACTTCGTTTCCTAAATTAATCTCGGATATCCATACATCTCTTTAGCAGGAGCGAGGATTGATTTCTTTGAAACTCAAGTTAATATGTATTCAATAATTAAAACATCTACATATGATTATTCATGCATTGAACTTTTCATTGAAATATACTAGCAGGGTTGTTTCTGGATCCCTTGGAGAGCGTACCTAAATGGGTTCTCATAGGTATGTGTCGAAACACAATTCCACTCAAAATTTTACCACTCGAGGTTTTGTTAACTCCGGTGTAGTGGGCACACGCGTTCCTCACATCTCATGACGGTCGAGGAGGAGCCGATGTCGATCAATCACGCGTCTACTACTTATTATCACACCACCCTACTCCTAATTGAGCTAGAGGTCTTTATTAGGTATTGTGGGGCTTAGGTGGATAGTGTACAAGAAAATGGAAATGGATAATCAAAATTTCACTTGAGTATGAGAGAATAGGGTCTTCATATATTTACACTAGAGGAATCCTTGTTTTCTTTCCTTCTTCTTCGCGAAGTTTTATAACCTTGTTGTTCTTAAGCCTCTAATGGATTTTTTTTATTATTATTATTATTTTTTTTTTTTTAGATGGCTTAAAAACATGATTCTATTTTTCTTTCTGAAGCAAATAAGTAACCGACTTTTTATTTGGGATAAGTCTTTCTCTTTATTCTTTCCACATTTCATCCTATTTCTCATACTCATCACTTAGGTAGGTTCTTTTATTTGGTTTAATAAATGGGTAAGGAATTTTTTTGGTGAAAGTGAAAGGTTTGATGAACGGTTCAGTGGAGTAACTAGCGGTAAAATTTGTAACAGGTAAGAATTTTTAGCTATGTCGATCCAAAGAAGGCCTAAATTCTCGCCTAGGGTTCGGGTGGTGATCAAGTAAGTAGACGCGTGATTTCTCTAATCGGAAAAACTACTCCTCTGTGTCATCACACACAAATCACTCATGTCAAGGTTTTTGGTTAGATTCTCATAGGATTTATAGTTTAAGTAACTAACCGTTGGTTCCAGAAACTTACTGCTATGTACAATCGATGATACTCAGTACATGAATATTTATGAAAAGATGTATAAACTATTGCATACGTATTATCTAAAGTTTCTTAAAAACAAATCCTAATTCGGATACTAATGTGAGATTTCTAAACAATTTTCATCATTGAAAAGGAAACAAGACTTTGTCACTAATTACAATTATTAATATGAAAATAAAAACAATATACAGGCTACAAGATGCCTAATTTTTGCTACAGGTTTAAAACACCCCCAAACAGAATGATGCTTAGTCCTCGAAGGATCAATAATTAAAGAGAGAAAGTACTTGAGAACCGTGAGCAAAATTAGGGCTAGATTGCTGGAACAGAGAGGTTGGAGATCATAATATATTATTCAGAAAGAACAAGAAAATGTTCAATAGCACACTAAACATAGCACACGATACATGAACGGAATAATGAAAACAATAGCAGCATCTGAAACATGAAAAACAATAGCACACCAAGCATAAGGTTTAGCTAGATATATGTACAATGGCAAACTCAAGTTTACCATCCGCCAGATGTGAAGGTGGCGTCCTCTTTAAGGAAATGCATTTCCTTAGCATCGCTACCAATAGATAATAGTCCGCCAAATTTCTGCCCATTCTTTGTCTCCGGATTCCCTCAAATTGTTCTTCATCTTTTCGTCCTTTGGGTAACATCGAACATGCCTCGGTATCGGCGGGGACGCTTCCATTGATGAAACCTCAATGAGCGAATGATTCTGTTTGCTGGGCACATGGAATCCACCTTGACCCAGTCATGAAAAGTAGCTGCAAACTGTGGGAAATGTGTCTTCATGATCCGCAAGTGGTGGTAGTAAAAGTATATCTCGATCCTGAAAAGTGCGAGCTCGTTCAGTTGGAGACAACACAACCTAAAATGTTAAATAATGCATGACCACGAGCTAGTGCAAATTTGAACTACGTATAAGCAGACCTCATTGGCGGTAGAAAAATGCCAATCTCCCATAATGTTCGGGAGTACAAATAACATTGCAGTCCCCATGTTCATGGTCATGCTTGCTAATGGAATGGTGATGTTGCGCCATGGCACATGGCCATTGCCTTCTCATTTGATCTCAAGACCATCACCATAAGAGTCGCTAAACGCTTTGCCACCGAAAGGAACGTAAGAATTATGATAGATGTAATGCCAAGATCACGGCAGGTTCGTGGTATGGAAGGTCCAAAGTTAGGGCAAGTTGTTGTTGAAAAGATATGAAGGTGTGTCACCAACTTCGGATTGTGAACCCGTCTAAGTAGAAACCATGCGCATGGTTAAATGCTGCTGGTGTGTCTTCCATATTAGCATAAAAGTATGCATCCAAACTCGAAGAATAAGTTTGGTCGGGTTGAAGAATTAGGGGAAGACCACCCAATGTTTGTGATGTAATCATGGAAGAGATGGCCATAGGCATTGGAATCCATCATAGACTGAAAGGATTGCTTTCGGGGAATGAGTTTGGGAGGTACCATGGATGATGAAGATGCAATGTTTAATGAAGATGCCATGGTGGATGAAGTAAAGAAATGGGTAACGATACCGCATTTGGATGGAAAAATGAGTATGTAAGAAAATAGATCCTCCAGAGAGCACATGTTAAAATTATATTAGTCACAACGAAATGATGACAATCCTACTAAGCATTTCATACAAAGAAGACAAAAATAAGACAAAATACATAGTATGATGGAAAAAAGCGTAATAACATATATGATTATATACTTATTGACTTAGTAATATCATGGATTCTTATATTGATCTTGGAGATGCATATTTTGCACCAATTTGTTTAGGTCTTCTATTTGTTGGCCGAAATGCGATCCGAATGTCCCCTTACCGGGCAGAGAGAGTACAGATTTGATTTTCCATTAGAGAGGCGTGATTTTGCAAGGATTGAGAATGATTTTCCAAGATCTCCTCATGTTCAACATCATCGCGTTGCTTGATGATCTTGGAAATCCTAAAGAGTTGTGATGATGATATTTTGACGAAGCGTGTAGTTCCCAAACCCCGACGATGAAGAAGTTTAATGCCTTCCATGGGATTAATAATATTCAAACATGGCATTTTCATCAAATAAATGGTCAATTTGAACTTGGGTTGTTACGCTTCATCTATCAGTATCGGGGGTCCAAAACCAACGGAGTAGTCTGTTTGGAGTACCTTTATATATGCTCTTTGAAAGGGGTGTCTCGGAGAAATTATTGGATAACCCCAACGCATCATAATCTGCGTTACTAAAGTGGGTAGGTCTTGACCTTCTTGTTTTCTTGGTGATTACGTTCGAGAGGTGTTGGATCGGACAAAAGTCATCTCTTTGAGTTTGCAAAATCCAAAGTAGGTGAAGTTAAGGCTTTGTGACCGATTGGTGTGATGTACCTACCACATTATGTCCCAACCCGGTGGAGCACAACACGTTGATTCTGTTTCAAAAAAGCGTTGAAGAACAATGTGATGTGTATTTTCGACGTCGCCATGAGATCTGGTAGCTTCATGATAAAGTTTTTGCGGAATCAAATGATGACTCTTGAAAAAGGGACTCCACGGGTATTTATTGGGATTTGAAGTATGTCGGAGATCATTTCCTTATTCAATTCAATCGTTGTCCATAGGCATTGAAGTAGAATTTTCCATCTTCATATCCGCTAAATTGGTAGAACATCAAAACCAATTTCGGGAATAACCAAATTTCTTGAATGATATAGAAGAGGTCCATCCGCGACGCATATGATTTCGATGTCAAAATAAAGGAGAAAACCGCCCTCTTGAAAGTTTTCGTGTATTCTTTTCTGCCGTTATTTTTCTTGGTTGAGCCATTACTGAGGGAAGGATAGTGAAAATTGTTTGAATAAGAATGGCTGAAAAATAAGAGATTTATAGCCAATCTATAAGTCTATACCAATCTAGAGTCCAAGTGTAGTTAATGACCCATGTGATTATGAACAACATCATAGGGGATCCACAGTAAGTCTTTGTCATGTCAAATATCCAAATACAATTAATGAGATGGTTTAATGTTAGAAAATACGGAGGAAAGTTTCACAGGGTAGTTAGACTTACACGTAATTTCAGAAATGATGATCATAACTCAGTAATAGAATATGGATAGAATAATCGAGCTGCATGTGTGACAAGTGTTATGTGTACCTTGTAGGCGTCTTGTGATTTTCTCTGAACACCATGTGTATCCATTAATTATTTTGGTGAGTTTTGGATGGCCTTTCTTTGTTATGGTTTGTTTATTTATTTACTTATTATTATTTTTGTTATTATTATTATTTTTATATATATTATTTTTATTTTATTATTTTATTTTTTTATTATTTTATTATTTTTATTTTTATTTTTTAGAGAGGAAAAGACAACTAATATACACAAATATTTAATCTGAACTTCTCCATTTAATACGTTAACCGCATACAAATGTGTGAGAATTATTTAACACACCATACTAATATACAAAATGAAAATCGAAAAAAAAAAAAAAACGGTTACATAGATCTAGATGTTCGGATCATGTTATGCATGGGTGACAAGAGAATAATGATAAACATTGTTATTACGATTAATGTGATAGCCCATTCAAGCGTTGCTCCTTTTCCCATCGGTCTATTTGATTCATTATGTTCAAGGAATTGAAAATTTGTGAAAAGAATTTGTGAAGAGTGAGAGAAGGGAATGAGTGAAAGTGGAAAGGAGAGTTGTATTTATAACTTGATTTCGACCGTTGGGCATCGGCATCTTAGATTTGGATTAAATGAGTTTGGATCGATCCGTTGGTTCGACCGTTGGGCTTTGAGAGTAGGCCCAATGAATCAAGGAGCAAACTCATATTTTTGAAAGTACTATATTAGCGATAACATAAATAATTTCTCATTCAAACCATTTGGAGATACAAAATTATGAAAATCAACCGATATATAATAATTTAGCACTAAAAAATAAAAATGCAATGCATAAGGGAAATAAATGACATAGTCATTTCTAAACCAAAGGAAATAAGCGACTCTTGGGAATCCTCCGGGTTAGCGTAAGATGAACCGAGGTTTTACATCTTACGCCCACGGCGAACTTCAGCCGAGCCGGACCGGTCGGAATGTGGCCTATAGATTGTATCAACCGATCTTGGAATTGCTCTTTGAGTTGCCATCATCATTCTCTCGAAGCGGCCTTGGCGATTTCTCATTTCTTCTTTGGAAGTCATTCAGGAAGTAAGCATCTCTTCCTGGCGAAGAAACATCCTGCGCGATACTAGTATTCATGTGCCTTAAGGCGTCCATAGAGTATTGATTAGGCATGGTATCTTCATTAAAACAGTCGGGTGGTGAAGGAGGAGGAGGAGGTGCGTTATCATGCTCAATGTCATCTCTAGCTACTTGGGTCCCGTGGTCTAAAACACAAGTCTCAAAATTCCAAAATTCTCGAAAGACCTTGTTTCAATGAAAGGAGTAGTGATTTGGAACCCTAAGTTAAGCATAAAGCTAAGTAACAAGTACGACAAGAAGAGGAGCTGACCTATTTGACGCGGGTCGTAGAATATGGCCCAGAAATGGACCATCTGAAAGTGTTCTTCCTCTCCTGTAGGATCCACAGCAGGTGTAAGAAAGTCTTGTTCACGTCAAACGCGTCTTTGAAGTTTCAATGGCGTTATGCGCCCGACCGAAAGTGGCGACTAATTGGTTACGTCACGGCGAATCTTTGGTACCGCAGCAGTTCGAGCAGTGTTGTACTCTCCTCCGAGAAGCGTGTCAAACATCAAATCCCTCGTGGTCGGATATTCGACAATAGCGAGGTCGGACTATCGAGTTTATCGAAATCTGTGCGGTATTGAAATCAACTCCGGCGTGAGTTCACGTCCAACCCATCCGCCGTAATCCAAAATTCGTCACTCCGGAAACCTCCATTGTTGTAAAATTTCAACACTTAATCTTCGGAGTATTGAGCTGGAATTGGTGCAATAGATATTCCCACTCTCTACTAGCAATTTCTTCATCGAAAAATGGGTGAAACATCCCGAATTGTAGAGATTTCGAAATTTCACTCAACCTGTGATTCTCCTTCGTGCTGCCATAGCGCGATGTAGATGATCTTTTGAAGGTGCAAATAGCAAGAAGAGGTGGAGGAGATGGTGCTGGAGGAAGGGGGTTGAGTTTGGTGTACTTTGGCCCGTCGGCGTAGTCAAATTCACCTCTGCCTAGTCAGCCTTGAGTGATGTGTGGGGGACCAAGATCCGATTTTTGTGGAAGAAGAAATGAGAGGGTGGGCGACGTGGGTGCCTCGTAGCGTGGGCTTTATGCGGATTTTTTTTGATTTTTGGGTCGGGTCAAAATTTTGGCCCAAGCCTAAATGAATAACAGAAATTCCCCTTATGTCCCGAAATGTTCGAAATTTCAAAGCGTGGAAATTCGATTCGTTTCAACTCCAAATTGAGCGGATGAGATATCAAAGCGATCGGCAAGTAAAATTGCCATCCACTAGAATATGAAAAAAATCACATTCAAACAATTTTTTTTTTTTTTTTTTTACTAAACATTTTTAACTTTGGTTTTATTTATTTACACTTTTATATACAAATGTACAAGTCGAGAAGAACATGTCAACAACACCGAAGTCCAAATAAAACAACACATCAAAGCGAAACGCTTAAATCGAGGCAACTTTCATGTCGGCTCGGGGAACCAATCCGTGATTTGTGGCTTATCCTTTATGTTTTGGGGGCTTAGGGTTGGGGACGGTACCATCCCGACCAATGTGCAATGGTCTAATAATAATATTACCCTTAGTACATATGGTATAGCCTCAAACCGGCACCATGCGGAGTGCTAATAAAAAAAAAGAGTATATACATGTTGGAGTCTTTTAATGTCGAGATCCTCCAAGAGCCGAATGTGATCTTTAGCGTCGAGATCCAAAATAACCAACAAAATGGGGGCTTCCCGGTTTCGCTTAATCAACCTGTTCGACCTACCAAATAATTTTATTCCATACCGCCAAGGAAATAATCAACAATACCAAAACAAGGTCAATTTCAAAATAATTTAACGCTTAATTATCGCACTAACCGCAAATTTTGTTCCAAATTTAATCCAAATCCCAACTATAATCAACAACTTCTAAGCAATAATCGAAGAACTACCACCTGTTAACAACCATACCAACCATTACGATAGGACAAATGAGACTTTCTTGGCTTACATGAACTAACAGCCTTCAAATTTTAACGCCTATCCAACAATCACTTCAGCAATTGGCGCAAGAAAAAGAGTCGAAGCGTGGTTTCCCGCATTGCAAGCAGCCTCCAAACCCTAAACCAGCAAACACAAACCTTTGAACTCACTTTCAATGCTCCTCTCGGTACAAGCACCCCCAACCAAGGTGAGGTGCATGCAATCACTACTCTACGATCTGGAAAACCGGCCGACAATCGATACATATGCCGATGATCAACCAAAGGAAAAAGAGGGTTCCAAGGAATCTAGTTCTAATAATAAACCTACGAAGATTCCCCTCGATACAACAAAGTCAACACCTCCGGAATGTAGGAAACAAGCAAGTAGACCCTTTGCCAAATTCCGCTTAAGGCACCGCTTTCCTCGCACGCCGCAAAGAATAAACCCCGATGACAATTTTGCTGAAATTCGGAGACTTTTCAAAATTTAACAATCAACTTACCTTTTCTCGATGCCTTAAAACTATTACCAAAACATGCAAAATTTCTGAAAGATATGTGCACCATAAAAGGAGAACTAATGTTCTCAACAAGCCGCCTCAATCAACAGCTTCCCTACATCACCAACACAATGGTATAGTAAAATACAAGGACCCCGTAACCAATTAACGGTTCCATGCACCTTAGGTGACAAATACACGCTATCGCTTATTAGACCTTAGGAGCTAGTGTGAACTTACTTCCATATTATTTATTTAAACAACTAGGGTCTTCATGAGCTAAAACCTACCACCATGACTCTACAGTTAGCCAATCGCTCCATAAAGTATCCAAAAGGAATTGTGGAAAACGCCCTTGTAAAAGTCCAAGATTTCTTCTATCCCGTAGACTTTGTTATTTTGGATACGTGTTGCATGTGATTCCATTCCTATTATCTTAGGATGTCCGCTCGCCAATCGCTAATGCTCTTATTAACCGTAGAGATGGTTCCATGACCATGTCCTTCGGAAATCTTTCTGGTCGAGGTGAATGTGTTCAAGATGATGAAACAACTTCCGTGAGCCCGACATTGATGGTGAGGTCAACAATGGTTGATAAAGATTCCGCAAAGAGTATTTCACAAACTCTTTTCCCAAGATGAAGTGTACCAATTTCTTTCCTTTAGCTTAATCTGAAGTTTGAGGACGATGATTACACACAAGAAGTAAATGAGTTATTAGAGTCAAGCATCATTATTTGACCCTACAACAGTTGATGTCAAGTAACTTGATGATCATCAATCTGTTTACTACATGGATGATGACCTTCCTCAAGAATCTTTAATACCCACCCCACCCCTCAATTAAAACCACTTCCTTCGAATTAAAATACGCATGCCTTTGATGTTGATGGTCGCCACCCGCTTATTATTTCTTCACAATTAACCGACGATCGTGAAGCTCGCTTAATTAATGTCATTCAACAACATCGCTCGCTATTGATGGTCCCTCGATGACATTAAAGGCATTGAACCTAATGTGTGCACCCATCACATACACCGAAGAAAATGCTAAGACGCCAAGGAACCACAAATACGCCTAAACCCTACCATGAAAGACGGGTCCGAGGGAAGTGTTAAAATTACTAGATGCTGGTATTATTTACCCCTATCTCCGATAGTGTTTGGGTGAGTCCCGTTACACGGTTCCAAAGAAATCGCATTACAGCAGCGAAATGATAAAGATGAATGCATTTCCACCAGATCCCAAAGAAATGGCTTAATATGCATCGACTATCGCAAACTTAATGCCGCCACCGTAAGGATCACTTTCCACTTCCATTCATCGATCGATGCTCGAACGCTTAAATGGTCATGCCTATTACTCGCTTTGATGGTTATTCAGGTTATTTTCAGATAGTCATCGACCCTGCCGATCAAGAAAAGACAACGCTCAATTCGTCCATTTGGTACATTTGCATATAGACGAACGCCTTTTGGCCTTTGCAATGCACCCGGTACTTTCCAACACCGCATGCTTCATATTTTCAGTGATATGGTTGAACGGTTTATGGAGGTATTCATGGACTACTTCTCAATTTATGGAGATTCTTTCGATAGTTGCCTATCAAATCTTGAAAAGTCTTTACACATTGGAAGAGAAAACCTTTGTTCTTAATTGGGAAAAATGCCATTTCATGGTTACTAAAGGAATAGTTTTAGGACATATCGCTTCAAAGGACTTTAATCAAGCTCCATTAAAGCTAAGATAGAAAAATTGCTTCACTTCCTATACCAAAAATAGCTTTGAGACATTCACAAGATTCTTAGGACACGCAGTTTTCTATAGAGATTTATTCAAGATTTCTCAAAGGTTGCTAGACCTTTAACCAATCTCCCCGCTTAAAGATGCCGCTTTTGATTTCAGGGCCAAGTGCAAACAAGCCTTTAAGGTATTTAAACCGCTTTAACTACCGCCTCCCATAATTCAACCACCGATTGGTCTAACCTTTGAATTAATGTGGTGACGACGCGGACTTATGCTATTGAGTCGTATTTTATAAACGCCGAAGATAAGCCGGTTGTCATTTACTATGCGAAAGTAAAACCCTTTAATGAAGCTCAACGTAACTATACCACCACCGAAAGAGTTTCTCCGCCAGATATGCATTAGATAAGTTTCATCCTTACCTAGTGGGTTCTCCAACTATTGTCTACACCGATCACCATGCGCACTTCGCTATCCGTTAGCTTAAAAAGATGCAAAACAAAGGTTGATCCGATGGATTCTCCTTTGCAAGAGTTTACTCTCAAATTAGAGATAAAAAGGTAGTGAAAATGGTTGCGCACCATTTATCAAGACTTGTCGCTGATGTTGATAATCGATACCGAACCTATCCGTGATTCCTTTCCGTGATGAACACTTGTACTTTATTTTTCGCCCCTTGGTACGCCAGACATAGTAAATTACTTAGTTACCGAGGAAGTTCCTTTATCTTGGTCTCAGAATGACCGGAAAAGTTTTTATCCACTGTGGAAATTCTATTTCGATGATCCCTACCTTTCAAGTATTGTTCGCACTAACTAATCCGGCCACAGATTCCCGACCGGGAACACAACGATGTGTTATCCTTCGCCATGAACAATCTTGTGGTGGTCATTTTAGTGGTAAGAAAACTCGCGCCAAGGTTCTACAATGTGGTTTTTATTGGCCAACACTGCTTTAGAGATGCACATGAGCATTGCAAAGCATGCAATCGCTACCGCCAGCTAGTAGGTCGATTACTCAACGCAATATGATGCCCTTAAATCCCATTCTAATTGTGGAAATCTTTGATGTATGGGGCATCGACTTCATGGGTCCATTTCCAAATTCTCATGGCTTTCTATACATACTTGTAGCAGCTTGACTATGTGTCAAAATGGATTGAGGCATTGGCATGTCGCGGTTAACGATCATAAAACGGTCGTTTTGTTTGTAAAAGAAAATATTTTCTCGATTTGGTGTTCCAAAAGCTATAATTAGTGACGGGAAAACATTTCGCAATAAAATTTTTGAATCATTAGTAAAGAAATATGGAGTCACGCACAAAGTGGCAACTCCGTATCATCCTCAAACCAAAGTTGGTCAAGTAGAAGTCTCTAATCGAAAATAAAATCCATTTTGAAAAAAAAACCAATCCATCTAGGAAAGATCGGTTCTACGATTATCCGATGCCTTGTGGGCATACGTAATGCTTTTAAGACACCTATAGGGATGTCTCCGTGATCGCCTTTTTTGAAAACCCTCACATCCGCCGGTTGAACTTGAGCACCGTGGCTCTATGGGCCATCAAAAGCCTCAATTATAACACTAACGCGGCAGCTTAAAGAGAAAAATTGCGCTTAAATGAGCTTGAGGAAATTCGAGTGATGCCTATGATCTCTCGAATCCTATAAAGCCAACATGAAAAGAGTGCATGACAAGCACATATTGCAAAAGAGTTCAAAGTCGGGTCAAAATTTTTGATGTACAACTCAAGATTACACATCTTTCCAGGAAAATTAAAAACTCGATGGTCCGGGTCCTTTCACCGCCTCTCGCCACTCTTTATGGGGCTATCTCTCGAAAAACGTGAATGATGGTAGCTAATTTCAAGTAAATGGCCACTTTAAACATTATCATGAGTTGCGCCTCCGTGATGTCGAAGAGACTCTTCTCAATGATCCAAATTTTACGCATTAATAGATTCGGCTGGTGTACTTCTTTCCATGTATTTAAACAGAAAAGTATGCCATTAGGGTAGCCGGCCCTTTCTATTTTCTTTCTAATAATCCCTAGAGTGTGTGGGTTGCAACGGAACCTTAGTCCACAAAAACTCTACTTCAGAACCGAATATAAATGTCTTCTCGATAATCGAAAGCAAACGCGGCCTCCGTGAAAACAATGGGTACCAAAAATTTCAACTCCTTTTCCTCCCCCTTTCTATTCTCTTCCTCCTCGCAACTCCAACTCATCATTTGGTCCAAATCTCACCCATCTCGAATTGGTAATGGTCGTAGTACTTTTGCTTGAAAGCCGACTTTGTTTAAAAGGATGGGTGGTGTATGAACCGCCAAACTCCTTTCTCGTCCGTGTCTTGATCTTTTATCCGAGATGAGCCGTATAAGGTATATTATTGTCCGACACCACCAACAGATAAACTTCGCTGTCGTCCCGCGTTCTACAGTCAGATTCGCCTTGAGGATCTTCGACGTTAAAAGACTCACACATTCGCCTTTGAGGATCCGACGCTAAAAGACTCACATTCGCCTTTGAACGGACTCACATTCGCCTTGAGGATCCGACGCTAAAATACTCACATTCGCCTTCGGTGGATCCGACGTGAAAAAGACTCAACATGTATATACTGCTTTTGTTTTATTAGCACCCAAAGAATGGTGCCCAAAGAGAGTCGTGATATGCACCATCGAATTTCCTAGTTCAGACGGGGGCATGGATTCCACCAGCCAACCCCGATCAGTTTTCTATGTGATCGCTTTCGGCGGGTTTGAGCTATACCATATGTACTAAGGGTAATATTATTATTAGACCATTGCACATTGGTCAAGGATGGTACCGCCCTAAACCCTAGGCCCCCAAAACATAAAGGATAAGCCACAGTCGGGCTGGATTGGGTCTCGCCAGAGCCGCATATGAAAGTTGCCCTCGAAAGTTAAGCCGTTGCGGATGTGTTGTTTTATTTGGATTTCCTGTTGTTGACATCGCTCTTCTCGACTTGTACATTTGTATATAAAAGTATAAATAAATAAAACCAAAAAAAAAAAAATGTTTTGAATGTGATTTTTCATATTCTAGTGGATGGCATTTTTAATACCGATTGTTTCGATATCTCATCCGCTCAATTTGAGTTGAAACAAATCGAATTTCCACGCTTGAAATTTCGAACATTTCGACATAAGAGGAATTTCTGTAATTCATTTGTACTTGGGCCAAAATTTTGACCCGACCCAAAACCAAAGATCCGGTACAAAGCCCACGCCACAAGGCACCCACGCCCCACCCCCACTTCTTCTTCCCACAAAAATCGGATCTTGGTCCCCCACAATCCACTCAACGCTGCATACCAAGAAGTTGAATTCGACCACAAGACGCTGGCCAAACTCCACCAAACTCAACCCCTTTCCTCCAGACCACCTCCTCCACCTCCTCTTGCTATTTGCACCATCAAAACTTAATTTACACCGCCATGGCAGCACAAAGAAGAATTACAGCTTGAGAGAAATTTCACAAATCTCTATAATTCCTGATGTTTCACCCATTTTTCACGAGGAAATTGCTAGTAGAGAGTGGGAATATCTATTGCATCAAATCCCAGCTCAATATTCAAGAATTGGTGTTGAAATTTTATAACAATGGAGGTTTCCGGGTGACGAATTTTGATTACGGCAGATGGGATGGAACGGAACTCACGCCGAGTTGATTTCAATACCGCTGCAGATTCCGATTAACTCGATAGCCCGACTTCGCTATTGTCGAGTATCCAACCACGAGGGATTTGATGTTTGACACGCTTCGAGGGGGAGTACAACATCGCTCGAATCAAGGTGGTACCAAAGATTCGCCGACGTAAACCAATTAGCCGCCACTCAATGGCCGGGCGACAACGCCATTGAACTTCAAAGACGCCCGACGTGAACAAGACTTTCTTGCACCTGCTGTGGATCCTACAGAGAGGAAGCACACTTTCTGTATGGTCCATTTCCTGGGCCATATTCTTACGACCACCGCCAAATAGGTCACTCTCTTGTCAGACTTGTTACTTCCTTTTATGCTTAACTTAGGGTTCCAAATCGCTACTCCTTTCATTGAAACAAGGTCTTTCGAGAATTTTGGAATTTTTGAGACTTGTGTTTTAGACCATCGGGACCCAAAGAGCTAGAGATGACATTGAGCATGATAACGCATCTCCTCCTCCTCCTTCACCACCGTGATCGCTTTTAATGAAGATACCATGCGCCAAATCAATACTCCTATGGATGCCTTGAGGAACATGAATTCTAGTATGCGCAGGATGTTTCTTCGCCAGAAGAGATGATTACTTCCCCTAGCATGAATTCCAAAGAAGAAATGAGAAATCGCCAAGGCCAATTCCAGAAATGATGATGGCAAATCAGCAAAGAATTCCAAGATCGGGCTGTTACGCCTATAGGCCATTCCGCACTCCCAAATACCAAACCAAGTTCGTCATGGGTCAAGACGAAAACCCCGGTTCATCTTCCGCTAACCCGAGGATTCACAAGAGTTGTTTATTTCCTTTGGTTTAGAAATGACTATGTCATTTATTTCCCTTATGCATTGCATTTTTATTTTTAGCTTAAATTATTATATATCGGTTGATTTCTCATAATTTTGTATCTCCGCACGGTTTGAATGAGAAATTATTTATGCTAATATAATACTTCAAAAATATGAGTTTGCTCATTGATTCATCGGGCCTACTCAAAAAGCCCAACGGTCGAACCCAACGGATCGATCCAAACGGATCGATCCAAACGGGTCGATGCCCAACGGTCGAAATCAAGTTATAAATACAACTATCCTTTCCACTTTCACTCATTCCCTTCTCTCACTCTTCACACATTCTTTCTTCACAAATTTTCAATTTCTTGAACATAATGAATAAACTAGAGCGATGGGAAAACGAGCAACGCTAATGGGCTATCACATTAATCGTGATAACAAGTGTTTATCATTATTCTCTTGTCACTATGCACAACATGATCCGTAACATCTAGATCTATGTAACCGCTTTTTTTTTGATTTTCATTTTGTATATTAGTATGGTGTGTTAAATAATTCTCCCACATTTGTAATGGGTTACGATTAATTGAGAAGTTCCAGATTAAATATTTGTGTATATTAGTTGTCTTTTCCTCTCTAAAAATATATATATATATAATAAAAATAAAAATAAAAAAAAAAAAAAAAAAAAAATAAAAATAAAAATAAAAATAAAATAAAATAATAATAATAATAATAAAAGTAAATAAATAAACAAACCATAACAAAAAAGGCCATCCAAAACTCACCAAAATAATTAATGGATACACATAGTGTTCAGAGAAAATCGCAAGACGCTACAAGGTACACATAACACTTGTCACACATGCACTGATTATTCTATCCATATTCTATTACCGAAGTTATGATCATCATTTCTCGAAATTACGTAAGTTTAACTACCCCGCGGAAACTTTCCTCCGTGATTTTCTAAACATTAAACCATCTCATTAATTGTATTTGATATCCGACATGACAAAGACTTACCGTGGATCCCCTATGATGTCGTATATAATCACATGGGTCATTAAATACACTTGACTCCGTGATTGGTATAGCCTCATAGATTGCCTATAAATCTCTTCTTTTAAGCCATTCTTATTTATACAATTTTCACTATCCTTCCTTCAAGAATGGCTCAACCAAGAAAAATAACGGCAGAGAAAAGACTACCTAAAAACTTTCAAGAAGGCCGGTTTTCTCCTTATTTTGACACCAAATCATACGTCATGGATGAACGCTTCTTCTATATCATTCAAGCAGCCTAGTTATTCACGAGAATTGGTTTTGATGTTCTACCAATTTAGCGGATATGAAGATGGAAAATTCTACTTCAATGCCTATGGACAACGATTGAATTGAATAAGGAAATGATCTCCTACATACTTCAAATCCCAATAAAACCTAGGAGTCCCTTTTGTTCAAGAGTCATCATTCGATTCCAAAAAACTTTTATCATGAGCTACCAGATCTCATGGCGACGCCGAAAATACACATCACATGGTTCTTCAACGCTTTTGAAACAGAATCAACGTGTTGTGGCTCCAATCGGGTCGGGACATAATGTGGTAGGTACATCACACCAAACTGAAGTCACAAAGCCTCAACTTCACCTACTTTGATTTTGCAAACTAAAAGAGATGACTTTTGTCCGATCCAACACCTCCGAACGTAATCACCAAGAAAACAAGAAGGTCAGCAGCTCTACCCACTTTGGTTACGCAGATTATGATTCGCTGGGGTTATCCAATAATTTCTCCAGAGACACCCTTCAAAGAGCATATATAAAGGTACTTCAAAATGTACTACTCCGCGCTGGTTTTGGACCCCGATACTGATAGATGAGCGTAACACCCCAAGCTCAAATTCCGCCATTTATTTGATGAAAATGTCATGTCAATATTATTAATCCCATGGAAGGCATTAAACTTCTTCATCGTGGTTTGAGGGAACTACACGCTTTGTCGTAATATCATCATCACAACTCTTCGTGATTTCTAAGATCGCCAAGCAACGATGATGTTGAAACAGAGGAGATCTTGGAAAATCATTCTCAATTCTTGCAAAATCATGCTCTCCTAATGGAAAATCAAACTGCATCTCTCACCCCAAGGGGACATTCAGATGCAACGCCAACAAATAGAAGACCTAAACAGCTTTGGTGCAAAATATGCATCTCCAAGAGCAATATAAGAATCCATGATATTACTAAGTCAATAAGTATATAATCATCTATGTTATTACGCTTTTTCCGCCTTTACTATGTATTTTGTCTTATCTTTTTGTCTTCTTTTGTATGCAATGCTTAATAGGATTGTCATCATTTCCATTGTGACTAATATAATTTTAACATGTGCTACAGAGGGTCTATTTTCTTACATACTCATTTTTCCATCCAGTTTTGCCTCAGATCGCTACTCCATTTCTTTTACTTCATCCACCATGGCATCTTCATCAAACATTGCATCTTCATCATCCATGGTACCTCCCAAACTCATTCCCCGAAAGCAATCCTTTTCAGCCTATGATAGATTCCAATGCCTATGGCCATCTATTCCATGATTACATCACAAACATCGGGTGGTCTTCCCTAATTCTTCAACCCCAAACTTATTCTCCAAGTTTGGCTGCATACTTTTTATGCTAATATGGATGACACACCAAAGATTCAACCATGCATGGTTTCTACTTAGACGGTCCACAATCCGAAGTTGGTGACACACCTCATATCTTTTTCTCAACAACAACTTGCTCTATCTTTGACCTTCCATACCACGAACCCGCCGTGATCTTGGCAAGACATCTATCATAATTTTACCGCTCCTTTCGGGGCAAGCGCTTTCGCACTTTATGGTGATGGTCTTGAGATCAAACGAGAAGGAGATGGCCATGTGCCATGGCGCAACATCACCATTCCATTAGCAAGCATGACCATGAACATGGGGACTCGCCATGTTATTTGTAATTCTAAACATTATGGGAGATTGGCATTTTTCTACCGCCAATGAGGCCGCTTTGCATTGTATTCAGTGCACTAGCTTAGGGTCATGCATTATTTAACATTTTAGGTTGTCAGTTATCTCCACCAAACGAGCTCGCACTTTTCGTGATCAAGATATACTTTTACCAACCACCGCCAGCGGATCATGAAGACACATTTCCCACAGTTTGTAGCCACTTTTCATGATCGGGTCAAGGTAGATTCCATGTGCCCAAAGAAACGAATCATTCGCCATTGAGGTTTTCATTAATGGAAGCGTCCGCCGACACCAAGCATGTTCGATGTTACCCAAAGGACGAAAAGATAAAGACCAATTTGAGGGAATCCGAGACAAAGAATGGGCAGAAATTTGGCGCACTATTATCTATTGGGGGCGATGCTAAGGAAATGCATTTCCTTAAAGAGGACGCCAGACTTTCGCCCCACCGATGGTAAACTTGAGTTTGCCATTGTACATATATCTAGCTAAACCTTCCGTTGGTGTGCTATGGTTTTTCATGTTTCAGATGCTATGGTTCATTATTTCGGTGTGCTATGTTTAGTGTGCTATCAACATTTTCTTGTTCTTTCTGAATAATATATTATGATCTCCAACCTCTCTGTCCAAAGAATCTAGCCCTAATTTTGCTCACGGTTCTCAAGTACTTTCTCTTTTAATTATTGATCCTTCGAGGACTAAGCATCATTCTCGCTTTGGGGGTGCTTTTAAACCTCAGAGCAAAAAATTAGGCATCTTGTAGCCTATATATAGTTTTTATTTTCATATTAATAATTGTACTTAGTGACAAAGTCTTGTTTCCTTTTCAATGATGAAAATTGTCTAGAAATCTCACATTAGTATCCTAATTAGGATTTGTTTTTAAGAAACTTTAGATAATACATATGCAATAGTTTATACATCTTTTCATGAATATTCATGTAATCGAAAGTATCATTGATGGTACATAGCAAGAAGTTTTTCGAACCAACGGTTAGTTACTTAAACTATAAATCCTGTGGAGAATCTAACCAAAAGCCTTGATATGAGTGATTTGTGTGTGATGACACAGAGGAGTAGTTTTTCCGACAGAGGAAATTACGATCTACTTACTTGATCACCACCCAACCCTAGGCGAGAATTTAGGCCTTCTTTGGATCGACATAGCTAAAAATTCATACCTCATACAAAATATTACCGCTAGTCACTCCAATCGAACCGTTTCATCAAACCTTTCACTTTCACTAAAAATTCCTTACCCATTTATTAAACCAAATGAAAGAACCTACCTAAGTGATGAGTATGAGAAATAGGATGAAATGTGGAAAGAATAAAGAGAAAGACTTGTCCTAAATATAAGTCAGCCACTTGCTTCAGAAAGAAAAATAGAATCATGTTCTTAAGCCATATATATATATATAAAAAAAAATATATATCATAGATCCGTGAGGCTTAAGAACAAGGTTGGAAAAAACAAAACTAGAAGAAGGAAAGGAAACAAGGATTTCTAGTGTAAATATATGAAGACCCTATTCTCTCATACTCAGAATTTTGATTATCCATTTCCATTTTCTTGTACACTATCACCTAAGCCCCACAATACCTAATAAAGACCTCTAGCCAATTAGGAGTAGGGTGGTGTGATAATAAGTAGTAGACGGATTGATCGACATCGCTCCTCCTCGACCGGCCATTGAGATAAGGAAACGTGTGCCCACCGCACACTAGAGTTAACAAAACCTAAGTGGAAAATTTTTTGAGTGAATTTGTGTTTCGACACAAACCTCGGTGGAGAACCCATTTAGGTACGCTTCCAAGGGATCCAAAAACTCGCTAGTATATTTCAATGAAAAGTTCACTGCATGAATAATCATATGTAGATGTTTTAATTATTGAATACATATTAACTTGAGTTTCAAAGAAATAAATCCTCATTCCCCCGCTAAGGAGATGTATGGATATCCGAGATTAATTTAGGAAACGAAGTTTCACACCGAAGTCGCCAGTAGTATAAATGAAGTTTGTGAGTATCTTTTCGAAAAACTCTCACGAGGTTATAACTCATCCACTAGGGAATTCCTAGTGGTTTAAGGCCTTGTTGCATATGGTCAATGCAACCGCGACTCTGCAAAACGAGAATTAGTTTAGGACTACACATATTTTGGCCACTTATCTATTTTAGTGTCTCTTCTTTGCTTCGAGGACAAGCAAAGTGTCCGTTTGGGGGTAATGTGATAAGCACCCAAAAGTGTATTATGAAACCCCATTGAGACATATAAATTTGGTTAATTATGTGTTTAATAATCATGAAATAAATATGTTTTCATACTTTTGCGTATTTGCAAGAATATGGAAATATTGGTTAAACTTGAAATAAAGCACGAGGAACGGCGATATACCTAATTCTCCCAAATCCAATACGTAAGCATCAAACTTCCAAAGCTCCTACCTCTCGAACCAGACTCGAAATGCGACATGAGATGCTCGACAATCGTATGATGAACTCTACGATAGGGGGAAATTGTAACATCTTCCCAAAATACCGGACCGCCATCGATCGCATATGGACCCACTATGCGGGGCCACAAGATTGGATGAGTCATCAATCATGGAGCATGTCAAGACAAAGATAACAAATTATTGGTGCAAAGTTGACACCTTGCATGTAATAAATTAGATTAGGTGTTAATTATGAAAAAAGGCAAGGTGTCACTTTGTTTTAATGTGGTAGATAAAAATGAATCAATGTGGTTTGATAATTCACGTGGGAGGAAATGAGATTTCTCTCAAATGGAGAAGAAATTAGACAAATGTGGGGACACTCCATTTACTCCCTTGACTTATTTTCCTCACATGACATTATTTTAGTTCCTTAGTGAAAAGGAGAAGTTAGTTTTTAGTTTTGATTAAAAAAGCTTGTAATAGTTTTAATGGAGGAACACTTGTTCTTCTAGAAATAAAATTAGAAGTGAGTTTGGTTGTTGAGCTTCTCTCTGTCTCATCTCTCTCTCTCTCTCTCTCTCTCTCTCTCTCTCTCTCTCTCTTCTCTCTCTTCTCTCTCTCTCTTCTTTCTCTTTGTGTTTTTCTTAGTTCATAAATCCTTGTCCCAAGGATCATGAGCTAACTTCCCTTTGGGGAGTTAATCTAACTCATGTGAGGGTAAACCAATTGTTGTTGGTTTGGTAGGTTTAGAAAGAACAACTAACTCCTACATCCTACCCCAAAATGGTAGTTGGTGTAGAGTTTAGTTAGGAATCAAGCAATGAGCTTAGAGATAAGTCATTGTTTGTTTCACTTGCTAGCATGTATGAGCTCTTTAGTGAGCCATGCATGCTATGGATCAAATCTATTTTTCCGTTAGGGACTTGTCTATGAGTCTAGGAAGAATCAAAACCTTTTTCAAATCAACACTAATGATAGTTTCACATGAGGAGGATTAACTCTCCAACTTCTCTTTCAAATTTCTATTTCGGTATTAAGAGCATGTTTTCATTGTTAATGTTTTTATTAATGTTTGTGTAGGAAGGAAAAATCCAACATTTATATTATATCCTTACTCCTTAATTTCCCTTTATTGTAACATCTAATTTTAAGTTGTTCTAAGCTTTAGGTTAGTTCGAATCCTTATTCAAACTCTACGAAACGAAGATCGTGAGTAAGGAACCTTGATTTGCTTTTACATTAATTTAGAGAGTTCAAAACTCTAAGTAGTGTTCTCCAAGCATATATCAATGCTCAGATATAAATAAGTCCATATAGTTGAACCTTTGAAGGTGTTATCTTGGACAGTTTTAGAAAAGATTATCCCAATTAGATTGAAGTGGGCTGAGCTTTTTGCTATGAAGCTCAGAGATGACGTTAATGCACAGAGTCTGATTTTATGCATATTGTTTTTGGTTGAGAGGATCAATGTCATTCAACCGTACCAAGTGATGTTCTCTATCCAAACTTGGCGGCGCCTCCAAGGGATAGATTGCATCCAACACTTGGGTTTTCAAAGTCCTAAAAGTTCGGAGTTACCCAGTTCACAAATAGGACCGAGCCAGAGGGTCGACGCCATTTACTCGGACCAACACACAGTGCGCTTCTATATGTTGGCTTTTTGAACTTCGGGGATTTGTGTTTCATGCCGAAGCCAGGCAAGAGGTCAAAGCCATATATATGGACCCGATACTTTAGTCGTACGGGACATTTTTCAAGCCTGACGCACTCGCAGCATGACACTACCTCTTTTTGCGTATGTAGATGGTATAGTCGTTGAACAAAAGAGAAGCGTATCAAAACCTAATTATCCCTCAATGAGTAAAGGATGAGTAGGGTATCATTCCACTTTTAAGTGTATGTTTATATGAAGGACAGGACTGAAAAGGGGTTTGAGGGATTAAAAACTATAATTGTAGAGATTTTAGATTCTAATGCTAAACTAAACTAAACTAACTAAACTTAAACTAAACTAAACTAAACTAACTAACTAAACTTATACTAAAACTAAGAATTGGAAATAGGGAGAGAATATGAGAGAGATAGATTCAAGAGATTCAAATCCACCAATGCTTTTGATTCAATGACCTTTTGCTTTATGTTGTTCTCCAAGTAGACTACAATCGGGCAATCGAAATGCAGTGCCGATGCCTTTTTGGGTGAAACATCGTTAAACAATTAACTCTACTTAAGGTTGTTCCTATGTTCATGTTACTAGTATCTTCTTTCCTTTTATGTGAGTTTGGGCAGCTATTCAATGAATCACCATCTAAGGCAAACACAAGGAATACTTCCCTTACTCTAAAACACTACACAACTAGAAGAAAAGTAGAGAATAATAGTATAATATTCAATTACAATAAATAAAACTCTATTCTAGCATTATATTCAATTGCAATAAATAAAAGCATGTTACTAGCAAATATTCAATTGCAATAAATAAAACCCTAAACTAGCATGATATTCAATTGTAATAAATAAAAACCTTAATCTATACTTCCATCCCCCTCGTGTGGGCAATGGAACTAATAACTAAAAACATAAAGAACTAACCCGATTGAAGAACACTATAAACCGTAAGAATCATTAAACCTTAAGATCGGGCTTCATCTCCTCCCTTGAAGGAGAAGATTAGCCTTCCATATAGAAGGAAGAACACGAAGAACGAGAAGAAGAAGAGTTGAAGAACATAAGACTAGAAAGACTAATTTATTAAGACTCAAATTAGTTAAAACCGATCTTTTATTATTAATCTCTCTCTGCCTCAAGTTCTGGAGACAAGAATATAAGTGAATTGGCCAATTACATGAGGCACTTAGGTCCTCTATTTATAGGGGTTACAATGAGTTCTAGAAGCATTCCAAACCGTCATTTATTTCCTAATACAAATAGACTTTTTTCGAGTCCAACTTCATGTCCAAAACCGGAAGGAATTGGCTACAAGAAATCGATCCATGCGCCTGACTCATTATCCATGCGTCTCAGACTCAAGCAATGCGTCTGGACGCTCGATCTATGCGTCCCAGACTCATTCAATGCGTCTGGACGCTCGATCCATGCGTCCCAGACGCATAAGCCGATTTTCTCTCTTTTTTGCTTCTATCCTTCTATCCTCTTTTTATGGCTTTGGTCCAAGCAACGAATCCTTTTGGCCTTGGGCTTCCAAATAGACTTTAATATAGGTCCAAGTCGCATCTTTAACAGCTCCATTCCTTGGCCTTCTCCATGATTGTCCACGGCCTCCCATGTGATCCTTAATGTCTCGAATTGCTTCGCTTTTACCCTATTTTCTCTAATATTCTATAAAACTCTTTTTTACCTAGAATCTTAAAACACAACTTATAAACACTATTAGTCCACTAAGATGGCTAAACAAGAGGCATAATCGAGGGTTAAATAGCACTTTTGAGCACTTATCACAACTCCCAACTAGCCTTTTGCTAGTCTCTTAGCAAATAAGATAAAAATAGATAAGTGATCAAAATCACATCCTAATAACAAAAATAAAATCCTAACTCATTTTCGAGGGCATCACATTGCATTTACCATATGCAACAAGGCTTTAAACCTTTAAGTTCCCCAAAAAGGACGAAGTTATAGTCTCGTGAAGGGTTTTCAGTGATATACCCACAAAATCAATCAATAGCATGTTCAAGAATGATAGTATTTTTCGTAGAGAGAAATTCCTTTCCCACTTTGTGCTTACTCCAATAGACAATCTCCATTGCTAATTACATTCTTGCTGCAAAGACTCATAGATTATGATGAGAGATAGTAAAATTGACAAAAATTCTCAATCAAGGCTTATGTGTGTACTTAGTCAATTTTCTATACTCTCCTATCCAAGAAACGAATCCCTAGTTTACCATAGGTAGATAATCTCGACTTTCAATCCTCACCGGGTCATACTCTCATAAAAGAATCTCTCGAGAAAGATGGTCTACTATTTTACCTCATGTATGTGGGGAAAAGAATAATGTATATCTAACATCCCACATACTACCTTTGAAAAAACAGACTTCTTAATAAAAGTAGTCTCATGGAAAGAATGTCAATCACATATGAAGTGTCGGTCCTTCACTTTAGCATCCTCTCACCTATTCTAGACTTCGCACTATACCAGAGTGATAAGTCATGGGTTGTAACTTGGTCTGTATTGGTTTTATGAAGGAAAGGTAAAAAGGATTCTAAGATTGTTTCAAAACACTAAAGGGTTTTGCTTTTTCTTTGGAAGATTTCTTCAAATTACGTATTGCAGAGAAAATTCTTCCTTAGCTTTTCCATCCATTCCATTCAACTCAACTTTTTTTTTTTTTTTTTTAAAGCTCGGTGGTATATCCTTGATTAGTAATGGATATGCTTGTTTTCCACTAACTTCTTTCACTTGAAACGTAATGATGGACTTCATTGTATCTCTCGATATTTCCTTGTAATCTTCCTTTTGTGGTCTTTCTTCCTCCTTGTGCCCCTCGATTCTCGTAAAACATATGGGTATGGATGATAAAGATTTTGGCTATACTCCTTTGTCCGGAGTTGGGTGATGGGTCAAGGGTTTTATGAAAGAAAATGGCTTATTGTAAGGCTCAAAAGGGTTTAACATGATGGTCCTACTAGGTGGGATAAAGGCCGAATGGGTTCACTTCTTGACTTATCAGTATGATACTCTGTTTCAATAGACTACAAGACCTAATGGCTATCTCCCCAGTTGATGTCACTTCGTGATTAACCAAATCAACGAATAATGAGACTATATTACAACGACATAAAGAACTCGAAAGATGTTGAGTCACTAAGACTCGATTTTTCGAAGAACTCTCCAAAGAATGGGTATAACACTCAAGTCTCACGGGCTAAGTCTAAAAATTCTACTTCCAAATTTACTAGGGGTTTAAATCTCTTTCTAGCAAAAGTACACAAAACTAACCAAGTATTATGGTGGTGCCTTGATAAAGAATTCTATCAATAAGAACTATGTCCGAGCATAATAAATAGTCTAAGCGTAATGAAATCAATAATATCAACTATCTATCAAACTCACACTAAGCAAGATAGAATCTATATCCCGCACTCATCATTAAAATTCATTTTTCTCATGTCACCGATATAGAAACAAAAATATTTTAGTTTTTGAAAACTAATTTTCAAATTCATTTCTCAAGTACACCTCCCCAACTTAACATATGCATTGTCCCCAATGTATAGAAATTAAGTAAATGAAATGAATGAGAAAAGGGAAGATGTTACCATTGATGCGAATTTTTTACGTCGGATCCCCAAGACGTAATGTGAGTCTTTTAAAGTCAGATCTCAAGACTATATATCATGCATTATCAATTTGGAGTGAGGAGATCAGATTTTCTCACCCAAATCCGGATTTAATGTTTGGAGGACGAGGAGGTCTCACTTTGTGGGTCATCAAAATACTCCTTGATATGTTGGAAAGATTGTTGGTGAAGTTGCTTCTCTACCTTGAATTATTTCAGTCCGATGATTGTGTGATAGGCCTTGTGGTTCCCCCGTAGAAGGTTGACGAAAATCTCTTTTCTAACAGACAATAGTATCCGATGTGCCCTTTACCACCACAAATGATGATAATGGATGTCCGGGCCGACTACGCCGGTGGTGGGCGAGAGGACCGTTCACATACTTCTCTTGTTCGCAATAATGATGGTGTAGAAGAAGCTTCAACAAAGGCAATTCTCCTTATCAATATGGTTCACTTTCTGTTTTAGAAGACTCATTTCAGTTTCTAGATTCTGTTGTTTTTCCAAAACTTCTCTAAGCTGATTTTCTAGTAACTGATTTTTCTGGGCAGAAGTCTTTTGTTCATCCTGAAATGTAGAGTTCATCTTCTCAAGGTATGATACTCTCTCCAATTTTCCATTCTGCTCACTTAAATTCTGAATTTTCTCGCAGAGATTCCAAGAACATGGCTAGCAACGCCTCTGTGGTGTGGTTCTCAGGTTCATCATAGTTTTTTGTAGATTGAGCACTTTCAATTGTATCTTCGAATGGGACGAATTCTTGTATCATGCTATCAAGGAAGTACACCTCTCCACCTTCGGCTTCATCACAATCCTTATGCAACAGGTGAAAGATATTTATGTCCATAGACATCTTACCAAAGTTGATCTTCATTTCACCGTTGTGACAATTTATCAAGGCTTTTGCAAAGAGCGAGGAAAGGTCGGCCTAGAATAATTGGAATTTTATCAAAGGCTTCATGGGTGTCTATCACAATGAAATCCACTGGATAGTAGAAATCGGCTACTTGAACAAGAACATCCTCAACTATGCCTCTGGGAATCTTGGTAGAACGGTCAGCTAACTTCAATTTGACTTTTGTAGGCTTTAGGTTCTCCAGGCCCAACGCTTGGTACACATGATATGGCAAGAGATTAACACTAGCACCAAGGTCTTAAAAGAGCATTACCCGTGAATTTTTCTCCTATCTTGCATGATATTGTAGGACTTCCCCGGATCTTTGAGCTTGACCGAGCTTGGCGATGGATAATAGATGTTGTTTGTCCAAATTAGAAACGCTTGCTTTGGAACATGAGTACTTCTCTTTATGTTGCATGCATCCTTCAAGAATTTGGCATATGATGGCAACTGCTTGATCACTTTGAGAAAGGGGATATTGATGTGATCTTTCTCAAATGCCTCCTTCATCTCTAAAAATTGCTTGTCCTTTTTGCTTTGAGCAAAAAATATAGGAAAAGGTGCCTTTGGTACAAACACATCAGCATGTGTTTGCTCTTCTTTCTCTTTGGCATTCTTGCATATCTTGTCTTGGTCATCTTGACAAATGGGAGTGGAAAGGATTTCTCCCACTTCCTTTTGAACTTCATTTGAAATCTTGACCGATTGCTCTGTAGCAATGTCATCATGAGAAGGTAAGTCAACCTTGTTGTCAACCTTCAATCCTGATCTGAGAGTAGTAACTGAGCTGACATGATCATGGAGGTGATCAGTACTAGAAGTTGTCCCAATGTGGCATACATCTTCACTCTTCAATATTGGTTCCAATAAGCTAGGTTGAGTGGCTTGTGTCTTTACAGACAAAGCAGTGGTGAGTTGGTCGACCTTAGCCTCTAGAGACTCCATTCTAGAACATTGACTTTCCTGAGATTGCTGGAGATTGAGCTGAGACTGTGCAATAAGCTCTAGAACACTTTCAAACTTCTGATTTTTCTGTGATAGCAAAGTAATTTCATTCTCCAAGTTGGCAGGTGTGGCATAATTTCTCCTAGGATCAGGCACTAACTCTCCACTTGTATTGGAATTCTGCTGAGAGTATAATTGTTGTTGAGGAACCAACTGTGAAACTTGACTTGTCTGTGGAATATAACTTTGATCTTGAGAACCTGGGGGTCCAGCATTCTGTCTCCAATAATTACCTTGAAAGTTATTACCACCTTGGTTGGGCCTCTGAAATGAGTTTATATTGTACTCTCCAACTGATGCATGTTGATAGTAACCAGGACATTCTAGAGTTGTATGAGAAGTGTCTGAACAGACTTCGCAGTATTGGCTAGCTTGCATGATTGGGAAAGATTTAGCTTGAGACTTGTTGATCTTGGAGGGATTCATAGAGAACTGATTAAATTTCTTACTCAGAGTTTCAATGTTGGTGGCCAGGCTGGCCAATGTAGACTTCAGTTCTTGATCTGCTTGTTCATGTGCTTGGTAGCCAAATTGCTTTGGCTCCCCCTCCATGCTAGCGACATCCTCGTTGCTAGTAGTCCACTGTTGTGTTTCTTCAGCTAAATTCTCGAGAAAGTTGTAAGCTTCCTCTCCATCCATCGATGTAAACTTGCCTTTGTGCATTGATTGTATCATCTGCTTGTTCATCATCGAGAGTCCTCGATAGAAAAAATGAGCCAGTATGCTCTTGTCATATCCATGATGTGGACATGAGACTAGCAGATTATTGAATTTCTCCCAGCTTTGATGATATTCTTCAGTCACTTTTCCTTTGAAATTGCTAATGGCTTGCTGCATGGCATCTGTCTTCTGGGGTGGGTAGAACTTGTTCATAAACTTTGTTCTCAACTTCTCCCAGTTGTCTATTGAATTGATCGGCTGTGCAGTTAACCATTCAGATGCTTGACCTTCTAGTGAGAGCGGAAAAAGAATCAACTTGATACTCTCATCTTTGATATTCTGGTTCTTGAAAGTTCTGAGGACTGATAGAAATTTGTTCATGTGAACATATGGCTGAACATTATCTGAACCATTGAACTTTGGAAGCATAGAGATTACTGATGCTCTAAGTTCAAACTGGTTAGCTTCTGAATTTGGAAAAACAATACTGCTGGGTGGGTCTCCAATGATTGGCGAATAGAAATCGCTCAGCTTCTTCCTCTGTTGTGCTTGCATGGGTGGGATAGCTTCAGGATTATTGGTGTCCAAAACACCTCCATCATTGCGTGCGGCCATTGTATCAATCCTGTCTAGTATTCTTGCTATGCGAAGATGATGAAAACTATCCTACTATGCTTGAATGCGCTTAAACTAATATGCAACTATTCTAAATTATATTAATATGCAAAACTACTTTCCTTCAACTGGGTTGGGCTTTGCAGCTAGTATCTCGCCCGTTGTCTAAAGCTGTCTCTTCTAGGGTTATGGTGAATCACTTGGATTGCTTAAGTACCACTTCCCACGCATCGATAGTCCGTTTGTCAAGATTCAGACAAGAAACACTAGAGTTTGATTTTTCGCTGTGTTGGCTTACAACTTCAATTGTTGAAAAGATCCTAAATGCAATTATACTATAAAACAATAAAACTAAACTACGATGCAACTATACTAAGAAAGCAATAAAAAGAATGAAGATTAACTTACCTGGATGGTAGAATCTTGTCTTGAGATGTCCTTCAAGCTTCTTTCTTTCTTAAAAGGATGGATGATGCGGCTAAAATTACCTCAAGATCCAAAATTCTAATCTTGAAAGAAAACATTAAACATAAACAACTTAAAACGGCAGCGGCGCCATTGACACTACCTCTTTTTGCGTATGTAGATGGTATAGTCGTTGAACAAAAGAGAAGCGTATCAAAACCTAATTATCCCTCAATGAGTAAAGGATGAGTAGGGTATCATTCCACTTTTAAGTGTATGTTTATATGAAGGACAGGACTGGAAAGGGGGTTTGAGGGATTAAAAACTATAATTGTAGAGATTTTAGATTCTAATGCTAAACTAAACTAAACTAACTAAACTTAAACTAAACTAAACTAAACTAACTAACTAAACTTATACTAAAACTAAGAATTGGAAATAGGGAGAGAATATGAGAGAGATAGATTCAAGAGATTCAAATC
This sequence comes from Coptis chinensis, assembly GCF_015680905.1. Classification (NCBI taxonomy): domain Eukaryota; kingdom Viridiplantae; phylum Streptophyta; class Magnoliopsida; order Ranunculales; family Ranunculaceae; genus Coptis; species Coptis chinensis. Next base: position 31,420,383 of record NC_141463.1, on the reverse strand, counting down.
CACCAATGCTTTTGATTCAATGACCTTTTGCTTTATGTTGTTCTCCAAGTAGACTACAATCGGCAATCGAAATGAGTGCCGATGCCTTTTAGGTGAAACATCGTTAAACAATTAACTCTACTTAAGGTTGTTCCTATGTTCATGTTACTAGTATCTTCTTTCCTTTTATGTGAGTTTGGGCAGCTATTCAATGAATCACCATCTAAGGCAAACACAAGGAATACTTCCCTTACTCTAAAACACTACACAACTAGAAGAAAAGTAGAGAATAATAGTATAATATTCAATTACAATAAATAAAACTCTATTCTAGCATTATATTCAATTGCAATAAATAAAAGCATGTTACTAGCAAATATTCAATTGCAATAAATAAAACCCTAAACTAGCATGATATTCAATTGTAATAAATAAAAACCTTAATCTATACTTCCATCCCCTGGTGTGGGCAATGGAACTAATAACTAAAACATAAAGAACTAACCCGATTGAAGAACACTATAAAACCCGGAAGAATCATTAAACCTTAAGATCGGGCTTTTCATCTCCTCCCTTGAAGGAGAAGATTAGCCTTCCATATAGAAGGAAGAACACGAAGAACGAGAAGAAGAAGAGTTGAAGAACATAAGACTAGAAAGACTAATTTATTAAGACTCAGCTAGTTAAAACCGATCTTTTATTATTAATCTCTCTCTCTGCCTCAAGTTAAGAGACAAGAATATAAGTGAATTGGCCAATTACATGAGGCACTTAGGTCCTCTATTTATAGGGGTTACAATGAGTTCTAGAAGCATTCCAAACCGTCATTTATTTCCTAATACAAATAGACTTCTTTCAGAGTCCAACTTCATGTCCAAAACTGAGAAGGAATTGGCTACAAGATTAATCGATCCATGCGTCTGGACTCATTATCCATGCGTCTCAGACTCAAGCAATGCGTCTGGACGCTCGATCTATGCGTCCCAGACTCATTCAATGCGTCTGGACGCTCGATCCATGCGTCCCAGACGCATAAGCCGATTTTCTCTCTTTTGCTCTATCCTTCTATCCTCTTTTGCGGGCTTTGGTCCAAGCAACGAATCCTTTGGCCTTGGGCTTCCAAATAGACTTTAATATAGGTCCAAGTCGCATCTTTAACAGCTCCAATTCCTTGGCCTTCTCCATGATTGTCCACGGGCCTCCCATGTGATCCTTAATGCTCCGAATTGCTTCGTTTTACCCTATTTTCTCTAATATTCTATAAAACTCTCTTTTTTACCTGTAGAATCTTAAAACACAACTTATAAACACTATTAGTCCACTAAGATGGCTAAACAAGAGGCATAATCGAGGGTTAAATAGCACTTTTTGAGCACTTATCACAGCACTTGCCTTATCACCGACCTCAGTCAATTATAAAGATTTGAACAGGCAAGAGGGACGCTTTGGTCTATACCAAGCTAGACAATTGATGCCATTCAGCTGGGCTTCAGAGTGTGCATTTAGTATTCTATGCACTTCCAAGTGCAAAAATGTTGGAGCTTGGAATTTTTGCAAGTAAAAATTAGGCTTTTTCACTTGACCAGGGCATGCTGAGCATTTGAACCTGGTTTTGTAGAGCTGATAGATATTTGATCACAAAGTCGTCTATACCAGCTAGGTTCTCTTGGGTTTGAACCTGCAGTGTGTCTAGTTGGAGGGGTTAACCACCAGTCCGAACTTGACCAGGCACTGTGTGCTTGAACCTGGATTTCTGTATTAACCACCAGTCCGAACAATTGATACTGCTGTAAGTGGTCAACCAGTTCCCTAGTTGGTTCTGTCTAGCAAAGGGAGGTGTCCTGTGTTCGAATCTGTGCGAGCTCATTGCTATCAGTCTCTCTCTCTAAATCATCAAGAGTTTCCTCTTCAGATTCTACTTCAGATTCAGACTTTTCGCTTTCGGTGGGGATGATGTCGCCCCCAGTATCTTCATGGTCGCCCCCAAAACTGCCAAGGTTACTAGGGTTCATTCCTTGATCTGAATCATTGAATGTGGGATGCTTTCTTTTGAGTTGTTTGCATAAGGATGCCAAAGTCTGGCGATCCTCAACATCAACTGGATCTTTAGATTCTGAAGATGCACGATCTACCTGTTCTCTTTTTCTTCGTCGAGTGTTAACAACACAGACTTGTAACGTGTTACACTCTATAACATATGCCTCATGAAGTCTCATTGGTTGTAGGTTGATGCTCGGCTCTTGTTGGAAATCAATTTGGATTTATCTTGGTTCATTTAGCTGGACAGCTGCAGAGAGGTAAGCTAGTGCCTCAAGGTGCCTGATTTCATTCCTTGGCCTTTGACTGATAGAGATTTTGTCAAATTACACAGCCAATTTATGTATGACTGTCAAATATGCTAACATCCTTTCATCTTTTGCTTGAAAAGTACCACCAAATTGATTAGCCACCAAGCGAGAATCTGTTAGCATTTGAATGTTCTTCGCTCCCAGCTTAAGTGCAGCATTCATACCATAGATAACATCTTCATATTTGGCTTCACTATTAGAGGCAGAAAAGCCTAGTCTGACTGACCTTTCAACTTTCTGTCCTTCAGGGCTGATAAGTACACAACCTAGACCAGATCCGGATGCATTTTTTGAAACCGTCGGTGAAGATGGTCCAGAGAGCTTGATTGCTGTCAAGAATGCGCTAGCCCCCATAATCGAATGTACTAGGTGAGAATTCCTCAGTTTGTGCAGGGAACTGAACTGAATGATCAAGAAATTGTTCTACTTCTGCTAATTCTGGACTTAGTTAGATGTCATCCACAGGAAAATCTACAATAAGAGAGGCTAGAGCATGCCCCTTTTTTGCAGTCCTTGGCTCATAAACAATATCATATGCGCTGAGGTAACTCGACCATTCAATCAGCCTATTTGATTCCTCCTGTTTGCCAAGGGTCTTTTGTAGAGGATACTCAGTATAAACCCTCACCGTTCTCCCCTGAAAATACGGCTTCAACTACCGAGCTGCATGTACCAAGGCCAATGCGACTTTCTCAATTTTGGAGTAACGACTTTCTGCTGCAGTTAGTGTTTTGCTAACAAAATGAATCGGCTTTTTTTTTTTAGAATCATCAACAAAAATGACTGCACTGGCTGTAGAGTCAGTTGCAGCAAGATAAATTCCTACAGGTTCTCCAACCTTTGGACTAACCAAAATTGGGGGAGAGGTAAGGTAGGCTTTGACTTTAGAGAAAACCTTTTCTCAATCTTCATTCTAGGTTGATGCACCTTTCAGAATCTGAAAGAATGGCTTACATTTATCAGAGTATCGAGATATGAAACGACAGAGAGCCGCAAGACGACCTAAGAGCCTCTGTACTTCCCTTCTGCAGGTAGGGGGTGGCATGTCGAGAATAGCTCGAATTTGCTCGGGTTAGCTTCAATTCCCCTATGGGTCATCATGAACCCTAAGAATTTGCATGAAGATAGGCCAAATGAACATTTGGCAGGGTTAAGCCTCATTTTGTATTTCCTTAGTCGATCAAATACTTTCTGTAGGTCAGCAAGATGATCACATTCTTCGCTTGACTTCACAACCATGTCGTCAATATAAACCTCCATAATAACCCCAATAAGATCAGCAAAGATAGTATTAAAAAGCTTTTGGTATGTGGCTCCAGCATTATTTAGGCCGAATGGCATAACCACATGGCAATATAGGCCTCTGTCTGTGATGAATATTGTATACTTCTGGTCATCATAGTGCAGTACAATCTGATAATATCCTGATCTTGCATCCATAAAAGATAGTTTATTGAAGCCATATGTCGCATCCACCATATCTGAAATTTTGGGTATAGGATAAGGATACAGTGGGCAAGCTTCATTCATGTCTATGAAGTCAACACAAATTCTGAGCTTCCCATTCTTCTTTGGTACTGCTATAATGTTGGAAACCCAAGTTGGGTATTCAATTGGTCAGATAAATCCAACCTCCAATAATTTGTCAATCTCCTTGTTCACTAAGAGTTTCCTGTCTTGGGCCATTCTCCGTGGTTTCTGCCTTACCGGTTTGACTTTTGGGTCAATGTCTAATCTGTGACAAGCGACGCTGGGGTCAATACCGGGCATATCTATTGGATTCCAAGCAAAGATAACTCTGTTACTTTTCAATAAGGCCACCAAAGCCTCTTTCTCTGTTTCAGAAAGTGCTTCAGAGATGAAGGTGGTCTGACTTTCTTCTTCTCCTATCTGCACTTCTTTCATCTTATCTCCTGTTGGAGGTCCCTTGGTTGGTGCCTCTCGAGGTGCTTTGGCTGCCCTCGTTGGTGCTTTGGTCCAGCCCTACTGTAATTGTTATTTCTGCTCAATGTTGAGAATGGTGTGTCCTCTGACCTCAGACTTTTTATAATCATCCATCGCATGCTCATCGCATTTCAGAGATGCAATCTGGTCACTTCGGATCTTACAAGTTCCCTCTGCTGTTGGAAACTTAACATCTTGGTGATAAGTGGACACCACTGCATGCATTGCATGAAGCCAATCTCTTCCTAGAATGATATTATATGTGGATGGGCAGTCTACCATAACAAAGTCAACTCCTACAACCTTAGGACCTACTGTGACTGGCAAATTAATTTTACCAACCTTTTTAGCTGGAGCACCATTAAAGATGATAATTGGAGTACCATCTTCCTGAATAAGATCATCGTCGAGATTCATGACAGAATAGCATCCAGAGAATAGGATATAGGCAGAGCTACCGATGTTTATCAGAATTCTTTGGACTCTGCGGATGGCAACCTATGCTGTAATCACCACAGCATCATTATGAGGATAGTAGATTCCTCGCTCATCTTCTTCAGTGAAAGTTAGTCCTCCTTCTACAATAGTCTCAGCATAGAACCTAGATTTAAATTTGATACTGTTTACGTGATTCCAACTACCAATTTTTTGAATCTTGCACTTCATGCTCCATTTTCTTTCACAGTTGGATGAGCAAACAGCCACCTGAGCATGACATACAGCTATTACATCGTGCTCGATCAGATTTACATGAGCCAGCTTTTGACTACCCTTTAAATACTCCTTCAGCTGTCCCCCATCTGCCATTCTGGAGATCTCCTTCTTCAATGCATAACAGTCATTCAAAGTATGGCCAAAATCATTGTGATACTTGCATTTCTTTGACTTATCTCTCCTTCCCTCAGTATCAGGTTTCATAGGGAACGGCTTGTAGAGTTTTCCTTTGAGCTTGTCATACAATTCTGAGATATTGATGCTGAGCTCTGGAAGAGTAAGATCTTTGCTCGGGCAGCCATCTTGTTTCTGACTCTGTGAGACGCTAGTTTTGGCACCTTTGTTATGTTTCTTTCTGTCTTTATCACGCTGTTGTTGTTCCTGCTTTCCTCTATCACTTGAAAAATCCTTTTGCTACTTCTACTTTGAATCTTCCTCAATAGTAGCATACCTTTCTGCTCGCACCAGCAAATCCTGAACTATTTCTGGAGGCTTAAAAGTTAGTGAGTTGAACGGACCAGACTTATCAAAAGGAAGAGCATTTTTGAAAGCTTGCGCAACAACATCATCTGGGACATTGTTGACCTCCTTGAGCAGCACCCTGAGTTTTCTGACAAGGTCTCGAATGCTTTCTCCTTTCTCCATGTGGAGGTTGAAAAGAGTTCCAGAACCTTTTATGGTCTTCCTGTTGTACCGATAATGTTTTGAAAACTTGTCAGTGAGCTGCGGAAATGTATGGATTGAACGAGGACGGAGTTCGTTAAACCATGTCAAAGCTTCTCCGTTAAGGGTAGCTTGGAACATTATGCACATCAACGTATCATTGTTATTAAAAAGATCCATAGACGTTCTGTACTTCATCAAGTGCTCATCTGGACAACCATCTACATCATTGTAGGTTGGGACTGAAGGTTGTTTGAAAGAACCAGGGGAAATGTAATCTCTGATTACATTTAGAAAACGAGATTCTTCAGGTCCTTTGATTGCCAGTTTATGTCGTTTATCTTCCTGAGTAGCTTTGGAATCCATGGCAGTTCTAATGAGTTCTTGAACTTGCTGCTCATTCAAGTTGTCACTATTTTCTTGCAGAGCGACATTGTTCGTGCCGACTCTGTGGGTACGGTTTCTCCTTTCAGGGCTCCAGCCTGGCTCAACAGAGTCTTGCCTATGTTGCATGAAATTTGCTTCTGCCCTGCGTAGGTTTAGCTCTCTGGTTTGAGCGTAACCACCCACAAAATTGTGGAGAGCTCCAGTTCTGTGGCTTCTGGCCCACTGTTGGCTACCTTTTCTATCTCCAGCACTCTCTGATAACCTCCATTAGTCCTCTGGCGAGTGTTCCTTGAACCATTGTATCCAGATTATGAGGAATCTGAACCTCCAGGACTACGATCAAATCTTATGTTACCTCGAGCTAGTCTGTATTGTCCTCTTTGTAGTACCAAATTGCGAGAGCGTTGGATGTCTCGCTCTAGATCAATTTGATCCGAAGAGGAATAACCGGAAACTGACATTGATCGTTCCTTGGAGTACTGGGAACGTCTTGACACTGATCTACTTCGGTGATGCTGTGGGCTATGAACCCGTCCTAGTACAGCGTCAACACCACCTAAACGCTCCACAATTAGAGTTCTGGGGTTTTGGGTGCGGCTGGATGGCATGGCTTCTTAGATGATGCCTCCTCTTTTGAGACCTGCTCTCCCTTGGTACGGAAGATTCTTGCTGAGAGTTTCTCCTAAGTTGATTGTTTTCTCTGGTCATCCTGAGCAACATGGACATTAGAGTTTCTTCATCAGATGGGTGAGCATTGTGGCTCAGATCCTGAGGGTCCGATCCACGCCCAAGGCGGCCTTGCAAATGCCTAGGCAATGTGGATGGTCCAGATTGGGTGGAAATAGCACCCGACCTAGGCCCAAGGCGTTGCTGCAGACGCTGAGGCAGCATCGATGGTTTTGCCCCAGCAAATGCAACTCCGTCTCTGTGTGTGACGACTCGAGTATCCCTAGTTGCATCTTGTTCCCCTGCTGGAACAGTAATTCATAGGTTTTCCACCAAATCTTCTTCTTCATGCTGGGCGTCCATATTTTGTGGGGGAATCTAACGCGTATACTTCTTCTGAGCATGAACCTCGTCAGCAACTATGTGTTGTGTTGTCTCAGCATTAGGAGGCAGGTTTTGTGCAATTTCTGGAGCCTGACTAGTGTCAGCCACCTTTTGATTTCTTTTGGGTCTACTAGCAGCCATTGATTGTGATATTCAATATAATAAAAGAGAAGAGCGTAGTCGTGAGTTGATTCTCCACAGACGGCGCCAAAAGATGTCGGGGCAAAAACTGAAGCAAAATAGATCTACCCAGACATTCTTAAAACAAAAATTGACCTTCTGAATATCACCACCTTCTGAATATCACCATCTTCTGAATATCACCACATGCGAGAGTATTATCGCTACTACAAAACAATTTTAGAACTTGCGCACCTTGTTGAACTTGTTGCATAAGAAAAAATGTCTTAGTTGTTGAGACTGAACCACTTTTTAGTTCAGTGGCTACCTACATACCCCAGCGGGATCAAGTCTCTCTGAAAATCTCCGGAGTGTGGAGTTTTTCAATGTAGTTTTGTTGGTCAAAACTTTTCAATATGTAACCATCCAAAAAACTAGGGAATATCTGGATATGGATCCTTATCCCTTGTTTTCAGTTACATTGGATAAAGCCAAAATCTATCCCTAGTTTTCAGTTACATTGGATAGAGTTAAAATCTATCCCTAGTTTGCAGCTGATTACGGGCTTATAGCGAGGCTTGGCCCACATGCCATGTTGTGACTTGGCTATGAACCAAGGCTAGGCCTGCAGATATGAAGGGTCCAGTCTGGGTGTCATGTCCAGAGATCATGCCCAGCTGGTCCATAGAGGCATTGTGCTGCTGAGCATTCCATCTAGTTGGATGTCTCACTACACAAGTCGATCCAACGAGGCCACAAATGAGGAGGATCAGGTAAAGCCATGTGGACCATTTATGAGGATCCACACAGGTTCATCACACGCTCAACTAGGGATGGTATGCGCACCTTGCTGACACACCACATCATCATAAGGATCCGCTTCTTCAGTGTAGGTGGTAATCGTAAATGGGATGACCCCATTGCGATATGCAAAGTGTGGTGTATCTGAACAGTAAAGCCAATGGGTTATCACTTTTACCAAACTCTTCGCCACCCATTTCAGAAAGTCACTGAACTTGAGATTCACCAAATACATTCCCCAGAATTCTCAGGATCTGCATAATGTTCATCCCAAGTCTCATAAAAATGACCCCAATCGGGTCTCAAAGGGCTCGAAAGGGAAATAACAAGGACTGCATGAAAAAGGAATAAAGAATGAGTTAAAACAAGACTAATAATATCTCCACCTTATAAGATGCAGCTAGAGTATATCAAGAAAAGAAAAATGATGAAGATCATAAGATCTCGATATTCTCATCTAAAAAATGTACAGAATCAAGAGCAAGAAATTATGTTACAAAACTTGAAAACATTTGAGCTCAAGTTACTATCGTAAATAGTTCAACAACCAGATATTCTCGATGGACTCGGTATTTCATCTAACGCACACGCTCAATCACTCTTTTAACAAGGTTAGACATTCAAATAAGGTGACTTATCTCTAAGGACGATCTTCATGGCGGGGACATCATCTCCACCAAAAATCAAGACTTCACTTAAGTTGTAGGTACACTTGTTTACACGAATGTACATGGGAGTGTAAACAAGGGAGTGGCTCTTTCCTTCCCTAATATACACATTCAACAATTTTTAACAAAGTAATCCATGACATAAAAAGACTTACCACCACAATCCTTGTTCTTACCATGAAACGTACAATCAGGAAGCAACGCTATAACATTCGGCAGACCTGCAGAAAAATTACACAAGTAGCTTCAGCAAGACTCCCTCTCACAAAGTAATTAAAGACTCATTTCCAAACTGATAATGCACTAACCGTTGAGCTTATTCACTACACCATAATAGGATATTTGCAACACGCACCTTTTTTGATTTGCAACGGTTATTTACCGTTATTAAGTTTCCAACATTAAATAAACGTTGGCAATGTTGTAAAGAGTTGTTTTATTTGGGTGAATTTCCGGAATTAATTGCTAACACTTAAAAAGCGTTGGAGAAGTGTTACAAATTAAAAACTTGAAAATTTTGCGAAAGAGGGAAACGAAAAAAATCGAAATATAAAACATAACTTTCTTTCTCTCCTCTCTCTCTCACCGCCGCATTTCAAGATCCCTAAAATTATCATCTCGATCCAACTAATTTTTGCACTCTGCAAAACTAATTCATCACCGCCGCAATAGTTATGAAATACATGCACATGAAGAATCTTGTAGAGTTGTTCGTTTTATCAATGGCGGTACCGGTATTATTTCATTTTCTTTCTTTTCTTCCCTAAATTGCATTCTTTACTCTTCTTCTCACTTTGGTCTATTCTCTTTTCTGGACCATCAGTGCTATATTTTTAAGCTACGTTTTTCTGTTTCTTTTGAGAGTATAGGCGCTAAAGAAAACATTTAAGAAGTTGGACCACAATGTAAATATTCAGGATTTCTTGGGTACAAGGTACATATTTCTTGGTCTTACATATTTCTTTTTAGTTTAGACCTTATTCTGTAATTTCTATTTAGTTTTGTACCTGACTAAGAAATCTGATATTACCGTCTTGCTTTTTTGCAGTACTCAAACTGTTGAGGTACGCCTCACCGAACTGAGCTTGATTTTTTTTTCCTCTTTATTTTTCAAACTGACAAGACTGTCAATGTGTCAGGATTTTGATGTAAGTTGGTTGAACTGCTTTGGGCAGGATCTGATGAATCAATCAAGGCTACTCGAAGCTCAATTGTCATAAATGCATAAAAGACTGAGGTAAGACTTCAAATAAAAATATTTTCCAACTCTTGTATATGATCTCGTGACACTGTATTTCTATTAATTGTGTATCTGTAAGTGTTTTAGCCTTTTGTATCTTCTACTGAAGGAGATATTCACACATCATGAACCTATATTCTGTAGTCAAGACTTTTTCTTTTGATAAACTTTTGTCTACAGTCTACGCGCTACACCTTCGTTGGTCAACGTAAAATGTAATTGAGCTTAGAAAACATTCTCTAGCTAAGATAGTGGCTCTCTATTTACTCTGTTGATTTGGAGCAGCATAACACATTAGCTTTTTTTTGTTGCATTTTTGACGAAGCATTTTAAGAGGCCTAAGGGTTAAGCATGAGTGGTTAATGTCATGAGCACTACATGGCAGGAGTTATGAAAGTAAAAACTAAATTAGAAAATTTTGTACATCAGAAAAGTAAGGACTATATTCTGATGAAGCATAGATCAAATGAATAAACAATCTATTGATGTTGTTGCTCAATTTAAAGTTTAAAGTAGTCATTACCTTTCAACACCAGTGTGAGCACATATGGTGTCGAAGTCCCATGCAAGGTGTCAGCAAGGGGGCTTCATGAGGCATCCATCCCCCATTATTATCATTATTATTACTTTTATGATTATTATTATTATTATTATTATTATTATTATTATTTATAAATGATTTTTACATGGATCTTTTTTTGAGGTTCCTGATTGCATAACAACTTGAATGAGAACTTTTGTTTAAGATGCAACCAACTTATGTTGCTTAGGTTGATCTGAGTTGCTGTAAATAGATTACTTATATGAGATACGGTTTCACCTAAGGATATTTGGAGAATTATTTCTATGATTGGAAGAACTATTGTTACTAATACATGTGCCATTGTATTCTTATTTTACCTTAGTCTGCAACTTCCACTACTATTTGTGGTAGACACATCTTTCGTGTTGCCTAGATATCCTTCATCCAAATTAAAAAGGAAAAAAAAAAAAAATGGTATTCTTTGTTCTCTCTTGTTGCATTTTGGGCCTTTGGAAGTAAATTAGATCTATACTTGTACATCTTGAGATGCATGTATACTTGCTAAAAAGTGTGAAACTCATATAGTTCTATCATCTTGCAAATTTGTTGGACCGATCCCTAAAAAAGATCAACAATATTGAACATTTAAGGGCAATGGAAGATTCTCTTAAAGAATCACTTAATCGTATCCACTCCCACAAGGTATTCCCATTGTTTGACCTGTTTCTCTACTCCAATAACATTATGTGGCATCATCTGCATCATTCTCTAGGCCTTGTTCCACCAATATCAGATTGCCTAGAAATTTTTTAGATAGGATGTTGTTGGTTTTTTTTACGTGGGTTCCCCCTTCGGGTTTGTGTCTCCGTGGTCTCTCTTTGGTGAGTCCATCTCACCTATATCTTGTATCACTATATCACTTTTTAGTGGTCGAATTATCTGACATGGTAAACATTATGTTCTAATTAATTCTTCCAAGCAAGAACACGTCCTCCATTCACACATTTGGACAGTTGCTGATGATTATGGCACTTCCAATTCGGCTCTTATTTTTTAAAAGCTCTCAACCTGTCCAGTGCGCTCTACGTTTCATGAATACAAACACCACACAACCTTCTTCGTGGCGAGGGTTTTTGTGTTCATTGTAACTTTCTTTTGCATCATGGTTTAGCAAATTCAACAGAGGAATGCTGAGTAGAACATCTTCCATGAATGTACCAAAAGCATGGGAGTGGAGTCAAGGTTTGGAGTTGTATATTTTACTTAGAGACGTATAATCAAAGGTTGTACTTGTTGCTTTCCTTTGCATCATGATTTAATAAATGTCACTAGAGTAATGACCATGGCCTCATGCATCATGCACAAAGCAAAGCATATGGGACTATAGGAGGGATCTGTTCACATAGAGAGGTACTGGACCTAAGAGTTAGTAGTTAAGCACTTTAACTTCTATTGGCAAGAAAACTTTGGAAAGCAGCAGCTAATGTCACTAGAATGCACTACTCAGGTAACACTGGTTTTAGTCCTCCCTCTCACTTGTTTATGTAGACAGAGCTCTTATATGAATCATTTCACTCCTGTAGTTCCAGAATGGTATACATTTGCCCTTGGGAATGGGCAGTGAGCAACAAGCGCAATCTATTTCATGGCTTCCCAATAATGATAGTCAACACTTGATGTTAACCGAGGACCAAAGCTTGCTACATCAGAGGTAAGCGGGATACATAAATAATTGTGCTAAGGTTTTCTTCAAATGCGAGTGAATTCAGTTGGAAGTATCTGAAAATTCTCATACTAGTCTTTAAACTTCCATACATGAGGCTTATTTTTTACAATGTTTCTGAGCATGGCATTGTATTCTGAGGACTTGAGGCCTGATTTAACTCGAAGTGCAAAGTTGACTAGGGATGGCATTGTTTTGCAACTTGTTTTGATGTACTGACCGAAAAACTGCTATAGCAGTATACCACTGTTATGTTACCTGCTTTGCGTGTATATCTATGGGAATCTATCTAAATTACCTATGTAAATTGAGTTCATGCCAGTTACAATTTATGATTGTGATAAATGATTCTCCCCCCTCCCACACACACACACAAAACCTCCTTTCTCTATCGTATTCTAATTAATTTATTATATTTAGGAATTCTTAAACCGCAGGCTCCATCTCCATAAGTTCTGACCAAGGACTTGTGAGAATAGCCCTAGTTAGTGGATGTCTTGTTTTGGTAATGGCCTTACGAGGGCTTCATAGGGGGTACTCATTCATCCATGTCATATTATATATGAAAATATTTGCTTATGATTTTAGTTTTTACAGTTACTGATCTTCTAGTTATCTACTTTCGAGTGGCAATTTGATTATTCTAATCACTCTATGAAGTTCCAAAAGTGCTTCTATGAAAGTTTGAGAAAGTAATTTATGTTGGGAAATAAACTTCCTAATTGTTATTTATGTCGTAAAGATGTACAGGGTGAAGTTCTTTGATTCTTATCCTTCTATTGTTTTTCATGTTTCTATAACATTTGTTGTTGTGTCTTGATTGGACTGGATTTGGTTGCTTGTTTCCAGAGACTTGGAGTGCTCCATAGATGCTTACTTTCCACCAGCTATTCGGATATTTTGGCACAGAAAGGTAGAGATTGATGGATCGGATGGGATGGCGATGGCATGCACGACTTAAACAGGAATACTTGCTTGAGACTACAACTAGGTGGCCAGTACCATTACCCACCATACGGTCTCAACTTTTTGTTGGATAAGAATATGAAACCTGATGGGAAGATGAATATGCAAGGACCTCCTTTGGATCATCAAGTTGGTACGAGTTTCGAACCACCCAGGGGTGGATTTGACACCAACCATCATACCTGGGATCAAGTTCTGTACCTTGTACCAATGGCATATTTGATGACCACTCCTATCAATAGGTACAAATCTGAACAGTGCCAATGCCATTTCATCATCTTTTTTTTGTATGGTGTGATGAAATGCTTTCCTTTGAGGCATTTAATATTAGCATTTAACTCCAATGATTTGGGTTTATACCGTTTATTAACAATTGCTCGTTTGGATAATGCCCATGAGTAAGTTTTTCTTTTACTTTATTCTTGTGAGGAATTTTATTTTATTCTTACGCTCATTGTTGTCGCGTGGCGGGCACGGTAAAATCGCTTGGTCAACTTGACTGAGACCACTATTGCCTCAGGAGATGATAACGGCTGCATCAAGGTGATGTTATCCACACTTTGTATATATTCATTATTATTAGCTTGTATTTTGAAGTGAATTCTTCCACTACGGGTCTTCAGATGGTCAATGCCTCCCTATTTTATTTTATTTTTTTCATTTGCACCTTCCCCTTTACTGCCAGTTTGTGTGTTTTAAATTCAAGCTAGCTTAGTCTTGTGTTATATCTTGCAGCTTATTCTTTAAATTCAAGCTTGCTTAATCTTGTGTTATATCTTGCAGCTTATTCTCATGATAGGAAGTTCTTGGGTAGTATTTTACATGATCAAATGTTGAAGGTATATGATGCTCTCTCTCTCTCTGATAGTACGATACATATATCTATAAGTAACGTTATATTGAAATTCAGTTTTGCACTCAATTGATGTAGTTGTTTAGTACAAATTTATGCATCTGTGTAGAGAGATGACGTACTTGCGGTTACTACTAGAGATTTTTTTTTTTTTTACTTTCTATTATAAATATTAATTGCTATAGCTTTTGATCCACTACTCGTTGGATATACTTATTTCTGTAAGAGAAGTAGAAAATAAATCAGTTCAAAGAACCAAACCTGTTTGAATAGTTTAATCTTATGTTACATGGACACGCCATATTTCAAAAATAATCCGTGTCGGATACGTATCCACGTGTCCGTATATTTTTTTTTTGGATAAATAGATTTTATTAGAATGGACTTTGCACTATTGCACTATTTTCTTTACTTTTTAACATCCTAGCTTGGTTGACACTTGCCAGTTGCATGTGTTATGGTTTTGATTGTGTATGTCTTTGTTCATTTGCGGTTTAAATTGTTTATGAAAGGCTGAAGTGCCGATTTTTTAATCACATGTCATGTCATTAGGTGAGAGTGCCCGCTACGGGGTCGATATAAACACTGGTGGAATCATAGATACATTTGCCAACTTTGTATGGGAACCTGCTGTTGTTAAGGTATTCGATGTTCTTTCCCATGTTGCTTTGTTCAGTTTCTTTTTACCTGTGATCCCTTGGATTTAGACATTGGCCGTGATTGCAAATGTCTCAGATAAATGCTATAAATGCGGCAACAGAGGCAGCTTGCCTAATTCTAAGTGTGGACGAGACCGTGAAGAACCCAAAGGTAAGGTTTTCTCCAGTTAAGTTGTATGGCGTTTGTAGTGTTATCTATCAAACATGTTACACTTGGCCAAAAGTTCAGTGTCTTCAAATCCCAAGAGTTTAGTTGTTCAGCCTTCTGTTATTTCTTTTTTTATTCCACTGTGCCATCCTTGGTAGTCACGGTGTTTTTAATTTTTCTTTACATTGTTATTTTCTAATGGCTATTCATTGTATTGATAATCCAGTCGGAGAGTGCACAAGGAGATGCTGCTGCTTGAGCGATGGGTCGAGGGGGTGGCGGGGCAGGTTTCTGTGGCCGTGGAAGGGGAATGTGATGGCGTTGAGCTTTTGGGGTTTGAAGATGCCAAGGACTTCTTAGAGTGAAGGGAAGATTTTGAAAGCAAGAGTGGTTTGTTTCTTGGGAAGTTTGCTTTCTGTCCTTAATTTTGTTTGCTTCAGTTTGGAGTGAGTTTGTAGCTATATATATATATATATTTGTCTAAACCATTCTTGTATCCATTATTTATTGTAGGTTTAGCTGGTCTCACTACAAAATATGAGAATTTTTTTTTTCATCAGCAACGGTTTATAACCATTACAAATGAATTTTAATTTTTTTAAAAAAAAAATTAACTAACAACTTTGCAACGCTTAAAAAGCGTTTGTGAAATAAAAAACCGTTGCAAAGGTTTTAAATTTGGGTATGAAATAGTTATAATAAGCGTTGGAAAATTTCTGTTTGCAACGCTTATTAACCGTTGCAAAAATTTCATAACTTTACCCACACCATATTTGTAATACTTAAAAAGTGTTGCGAAAATTATTAACAACGTTTTTTTGCCATTGCAAATAGCCTGTTATGGTGTAGTGATTTAACATCTCCGCAGAAATTTCAACACAAAAACCAAATAAAGCATTACCCAAACAATGTAAATTCTCTTTTTTGCATCTTCTTCGCTAAAAATTTGTCAAGAAATTCAAAAAACAGAAAATAATAATAATAATAATAATAATAATAATAATAATAATAATAATAATAATAATAAGGATTCTAACATGAACTGATATGAATGGTAGGAATACCTAAAGTTCTTATTATCAGAATTTTTGATAAAGTGAATAATAGCTGCTTACGAGGTCTCCATACGACAATATATAATGTGGACAAACAACCCTGACATCCTACCCATCATATTGTAATAAGTTTAATAACTTTTAGGGTTATTTAGGCTTTGGTCTTACTATTAATAGCGAAATTAGGCTTTGGTCCTACTTTTCAAATTTATTAGGCTTTGGTCCTATTTTTTTCCTTGACTGTGAGTCAATATAGTTGACCCTGGTCAAATTGCTTGTTATTTCAAAATGGCCAGAATACCCCTCCTTGTGCATGTCACGTGTTTTTATATTGACATTTTTAGTTTGCCACGTATCGATATAGGGTTTGGTTACAGAGAACTAAAAAATTAGACAGTCAATTTGTTGTTGTGCGCATCTCGAGGAATTGGTGAATAAGGAGGGTAAATTTGAAAAGTAGGACCAAAGCCTAATTTCGCTATTAATAGTAGGACCAAAGCCTAAATAACATATCTTAAAACCCCAATAAGTCAATGATCAAATCAAACAATCACTTGATTGACAGCGTTTGATATTAAAAATCCATTAATAAATGGGAGAGAGTAAAAAGAGACCAGATTGGTGCGGCATCGTTCGAGGTCCAAGCACTTGACAGCAACGAGTTGATTAGAAGGGAGATAAATCGTTCTGAAAATAGTAGCAGCACTGTCACCGTATCCAACCTCTTCCAATAACTTGTAATCACATGAATTCGCTGAGTAACTTGTCTTTCCGTTACCACCCATCCTTCTTTTGTTTCAATAACTAGTAGATTATGGGCTATTGATTAATGATTAAATGTGTGCTGTAAATATGGGACAATTTCCTACAAAAAAAAAATATGGGACAATTCGGTGTTGAAATCTGCTAAGTTGTTATGTTTGTATTTACATTATGTAATTCGATTAAATTGATTGTGTCAAAAGATTTTTGAACAAGATTTGTACAATAAAAAAAAAATGAGAAAGTTGAAGGTTTTTTGAATCTGAAGATAGATTGAATAACATCTTGCTATTAATAGACTAAAAAGTTAAAGTTTATTCGATTTTGGCCCCACTTTTAATAGGGTATCCAGCGTTTGGCTCCTGTAAGTTGCTTAATTCATTTTTGGCCCCAGTTCTGTCAGTTGACTGAGTCAATTTTAACGGTACAGTATGTTTTGCTCTTCATAATTTCGAAATGGCCTAAATACCCCTCACATGTGCCACACGTGACTTTCTTTTTTTGAAACAAAACAAAATGACATGTGTCAAAATCTTACGATTGGCATCCAAGGGTCATTAGCTACTAGCCGTTGGAGCTTTGAATGTTGCTCCCATAGTCCTTAATGGAGGAGGGGCTAAAAGCTTAAAAGTTTTGTTAAAAAAGAGGCCAAAAATAAAAATATATTTAAATGGATTTTTTTTTTAAAATATACTAAAATCCCACAATCCAAAAGACTTCATTATAGTGTTCACTTTGCAAAATAGAACCCTAATTGGATAAAACCCCCAATTTGTTAAGTGTAATTAGGGCCAATTTATGTTCAATAATATACACAATATAACTCTAATTTGACAAAGAGTCGTTCTAAGGTAACACATTTGTGTTACCCAAGTGTGTAACACGAACTAGTTAAATTTTGCCATGTGGAAAAGAAATCTTGATACCACTATAGCCAGTCACATAGAAAAGAGACGGAAACTGACTTAGTATGTACATTGGAAAGCCATAGAATCCACCACCATTTTCTTTGTTTTGCACAGGTGCTGCCCCTACCATAACCGGCACGGCCACCGACTTTCTCTCTCATCATATCGTTCTGTTTTTATTTATTTTCGTATTTCTCTTATTCTTAAATCAAAAACACATAATTAAAATAGGTTGCAACTAATTAATTTACACCTCACATGATAAGTTTCATAGATTTTGGTTCTTCGATGTAAAGTTAAACTGTTTTTTCAGTTACATTTCAAAGTTTTAGTACTAGGGCCTAATTGATTTTTAATTCTTACTTCCAAAATTCTAAAAGACTTAATTATAAAAATTATTAGATGTGGTAGTGGTGATTTTCAGAGAGAAGAAGAAGAAACTAAGAGAGAAAAGGAGGAGGAAGGGAGAGTAGAGGCAGAGGGGAATTGGTAGTTGGCGATGGCTGGTGGTAAAGAAGAAGGGCAAGATTGGTCTTTTCTTAAGTTTACCAGCTCTTCAAGTTGTTTAGGTTGTATTCTACGTGGTTAGTTTCTATTGGAATGTGTGACCGTTCTCAGTGTAACACATTGTGTTACTCTATAATTTCCCTTTGACAAAAGCCTCTATTTGTGTACATGTAATTGGGGCCAATTTATGTACGATATTCACAATAGAAGTCTAATTTGACAAAAGCCCCAATTTATATAGTATAATTTGGGCCAATTTATGTTCAATTTGACAAATAAATTATAATTGAAAAAAAAAAAAACCCAAATTTTGTAAGTAGCCTTAAACCCTAATTGTTAGGGTAATTGTTAATTAGTCATTTTAGTACCCTAATTATAAACTAACTCCTTCTTGACTTCTCGTGATATGTAAAAACTAATATCCAAGCCGTCGATATGATTTTTTAATTTAGATGGTCATTTAAATCGAAATCAATGAAATGAAATTGTATTGGAATTCAAAATTGAAATAAATCGACACTGATATTTACAAATTCCATGTGCAAGTCATGTGAGGGTAAAATTGTCATTCTGAAAATATGATACGGTACAGTTAAAGTTGACTCAGTCAATTGACAGAATTGGGGCCAAAAACGAATTAAGCAACTTACAGGAGCCAAACACTGAATACCCTATTAAAAGTGGGGCTAAACTGGGGGGTTTTTAGGTTTTGGTCCTCCTAATAATAGGTTAATTAGGCTTTGGTCCACGAATGATCGATTATTAGGTTTTGGTCCTTCTAACCGTGAGTTGACCACGTTGACCAACGATGGACGTCTGCCCAACTCACATATTTTGCTATTACCTACAATACCTTTATGAGGTCAATGTTGACCAAGTTGACCATCTCTAATTTTGTAATTTGATGCCAATTCAACAGTATGTGATGAGACACGTGGTCACTTTTTAACGGGTAAGATCTTCTAGATCTTGGCCGTTGTTATCAAAACACGTGTTAACTATGGATCTCGATAAAATTGGCGGGAATAAACTCACTAACTCACGCCATTTCTCTTCCTTCACTCTCTCTCATTTCTGTTTCTCCCTTCTCATTTCTCTGTTCTATCATTTTCCACACAGAGAGAATGAAAGTGTTAACAGTCCTCTCATTGACGTAGTTTGGATCTTCGAAGGAAAGTTGCAAACTTGGTTAGTTAGGAGTTGGATTTTTATATATTAAAGAAAAAAAACAAACTTGCAAACTTGGTTAGTTGGAGTTGGAGTTTTATATTTAAAAAAAAAAAAAAAAAAAAAAAAAAACAAAAAAAAAAAAAAAACAAACTTGGTTAGGTACGTTGTCAATGCTCCTTCTTTTGCATGTTTAATTTGCATGTCAATGATTATTTTGAATATTTAAACCCTAATTAAGTCTGTAAATATTACGTATTTTGTTATTCCAATGGTTAGACCTTTTTTGTTTGTTGGTTATGTTATTTAATTTAAAATGAGGGATTCTCCATGTTGTTGCCATTAAATAATTACTTAAGAATAGTGGATTTGTATTTCAGTTTCCCCGTATTTTATTGATGTTTATGTCCATTCCTTATTATATAAAATGTTGTGTTTTTGCTTTAGTTCAGTCATGTGGTATGGCAAAAGAAAATTTGTTATTCATTTGGGAGGTTCATGGAAAAATACTATGCCTGGTTTATTTGGTTTGGAGGAGTACTCTGGTGGATTGAGGAGAGTATATTCAGTAGAAGGAGATGAGTTGAATTGGATGGAATTCATCCAGAAATTAGGATGTTTGTTCCCGTGAAAAAGGTGTCATCCGCTCAATGCATTTTAGCAGGGGTATTTGTGTCCACCGAAAATCTTGACAAACAACTTATGGATATGTGGGAGAATATAATGGTTGAAAGTGACAATAAATTTCATCTGTTTGTGTCTTATGATTACCAGAATGTGCAAGGCATGACCCAAGATTGGGAGACAAGCCCTAGGGTCATGGGTGTATGTCCTTCAATGCCCACACATGAACCTAATTCAATGCCCACACATGAGTCCACACTCAATTCAAGTCCACTAATTGATAAGTCTAGTTCAGTCCCTTCACATCATCCAAGCCCATCTCTCATCTTTGACTTGACCATGCCAAATGATGAGTCAAGTGAAAATGTCATTGTAGACTTAACCACTTCACAGCCTATGTCAAATGATGAGTCAACTAGAAATGTCATTGTAGACTTAACCACTCCCTCAAAACAACCTATTCTGACCAAAAAACCAAAACCAAATGATGAGTCCACTTCACAACCTATTCCACTTCACAACCAAAAAACCAAAACCAAATGCAAAACTTCCTAGAAGAGTAGTATTGCTGAAAGATGGGATTCCAAAGACTTTTTTACAAAACAAGTCTAATTTCTCAGATTTTGAAAGTCAGAGTGATGAAGATGATGTTGAACCAATTCTGGAAGCAAGTGATGAATCATTGGATGAAGGATTTAAGGATGATCAAGAGGGGGAGATTGGCTTTGAAAGTCAAAGTGAGGATGGAGATGGTGTGGAACCAACTGTTGTTGATCAACAAGTTGTTGGGAGTAGTCAGGCATGTGTGGAAGAAGTTCTTTCTGAATTCAATGATTTGTTTGAGAGTGGTGAGGCATTTGAGCATGATGTTGAACATGGAAACAATGATATATTCCTTAGTGATAGCTCAGATGATGAAAATGATAGACAGTTTGAGGTGGTTGCTAGATTTGGTCCTTGTAGTCAAGATACATTTAATTTGGGTGATCCTAAATCTGATAAGGAAGATGAGGATTGGGATCCTGTTGATGTACATTCAAGTCAGAGTTCAGAAGGTTCACTATTGTCAGATAATGAAGAAGAAGATACTGAGATGAACAATTTTGTGATATCAACAAGAAATTGTTATGTGGAAGAAGATGCTGAGAGGACTGATAACCCAGAAGCAACAGTCTCCAAAAAGAACTTGAAATTGAAACCAAATATGGAATGGAGACACATTGGAGAGTGTAGACAATTTATAAAAGATATGGCAGCCTCCCCAGGTTTAGTTTCAAAACAAGAAGAAGAATGATAAGGAAAGGTATTTTGTGATTTGTAAAGATAAGGACTGCAAGTGGTTTGTAAAATGTAGCAAGAAGATAAATGAGCTTTACAAAGAAGCTCGTGAAATATAATGACATCCATACTTGTGAAGTCGATGAGGAGAACAAAGTTGTGGCAAGCCAAAGCTCCTTGGGTTGCTAATGAATTGAAGCATTTGCAAGGGCCCATCCAACCTTTGCTCCAAATGACTTGTTTAATGAGATATATCATGAGTATGGTGTACACATATCTTATTGGACTGCTTGGAGAGCAAGGATCATGTTGTTAGAGAAAATGCATGGTAATTATGAAGAGGGTACATGGTGATTTCAGAAATGAAAAACAAATTTTGGAAAGGAATGAATGCAAAGATTGTAAAGTGGTACAAGGATTCTGTAGATGAGTTTGTGGGTTTCTTTGTTGCATACAAGGCATCATTAGATGGGTTTGTGAATGAGTGTAGGCCAATCATTGGACTTGATGGTTGCTTTCTTAAGGGCAAGTATGGGGGATCCTGTCTTAGTGCTATAGGAATGGATGCAATGAATGGCATTTTTCCACTTGCTATCTTTATATGTAGGGGTGAGAATAAGTTTACCTAGAACAAGATGCTGAGCTTACTTAAGCCCCACTTGAACAAGCATCCAAAGCAGATGACTCACTTTTATATCCGACAAAAGCGGAAGGGTCTCATTGATGGTGTTGCAACTAACTTCCCATATGCATATCACATGTATATTACATCATATATTTAAACTTGATTTTCTCATATTATAGTCTATATTCACACCATTAGGTCACCTCAATCACAGGTTCTGTTTCAGACATATGTACAATAATTTTAAGACTATCTTTAAAGGTCATTATTTGGAGAGTTTATGTTGGGGAGCAGCTAAAGCATACAAGATAACTACACATGAGGCATTTATGGATTCAATAGAGCAGGCAGACAAGGATGCCAAAAAATGGTTGGAGAAGGAATCTAGGAAGACATGGGCTAGATCATATTTTGATCTAGCACCAAAGACTGATGCTATCACAAGTAACTGTTGTGAATCTTTTAATTCTTGGATCCTTAAGATCAGAGACAAGCCACTGATGCAGTTTGTGGACAAGTATACATTGACAATTATGTCACTTATGTATGATAGAAGAGAGATAGGTGATGGACTAAGTGAGGGTGATTTGGTACCTGTTGTACAAGGTGTAATTGAAAAGTTGGAAGCCAAGTATCATAGGTATCAAATTTCAGGAGTTGCACCAAATGAGTTTTTAGCCACCAATACCAAGAATGGGAAGACCTTCCTTGTGCACATCACTAATATGACATGTGAATGCATTGTGTGGCAAATGACAGGGATACCCTGTGTCCATGCAATAGCTGTGATAAGACCAAGAATACCAAAGAAGGAGAGTTGGGCCAAGTGAGTTGTTATGTTATTGTAAATTGTTTTGTTTTATAGTATTTCATATTATCTTATTATATTGTTTTGTAAATTGTTTTGTTTTTAGGTACTGCAGTCATTACTACACTGTGGAGTCATTCAGAGCAACTTATGCAGGCTATATCTATCCAATTGCCAATAAAGAACACTGGGACAAGGTTGTTATTTGAATCTACATTGTTCTATTTATTTGTTATCTAAATGAATATGATTCTATTTTTTTTTTTTTTAAACAGATTAAACCTAAGAATGTTGTGCTACCTCCTCCAAATGAAAGAAGGCCAGGGAGGCCAAAGAAACAAAGGATAAGGGGAAATGATGAAGAAAAGGCTAGTGGCAAAAGAAAATGTAGGAATTGTGGTGAAGTAGGACATAATTCAAGAACTTGCAAGAAGGCTGCAAAGGAGACAAGCTCATCACCAAGCAGAAGAGGTAACAAGCCCTAACATGTTTGTTTGTTTTCTATTAGGATTTCTATTGGTTAGTTAGGAGTTTTCTATTGGTTAGTTGGAGTTCTATTGGGAATTTGTTTGTTTTCTATTGGAGTTAGAGTTTTAAAGTTAGAGTTTTATATAAATAAAGTTGTCTGTTTTCTATTGGGATTTTGTCTGTTTTCTGTTTTCAAAGGAGACCAAAACCTACACACATATCCATGTCTTGTCTATTTTAAAACTTGTCTATTTTCCAAGATCAGACTAGACTAGACATATAAGCATGGTCTGTTTTCAAAACTTGTCTATTTTCTAAGACTAGACTAGACTAGACATATAAGCATGGTCTGTTTTCAAAACTTGTCTGTTTTCCAAGACTAGACTTGACTTTGGGCTATAAAACCAACACATTACTTTCATACCTCTCACACACTTCTCACTTCTCTCGTTTCCACATCTCTCACACATATATCAATGGGAAAGGGAAAGCAAAAGGTAAAGGAAAGGGACTTGACATTGTTGGACTGGTACCCACCCCACTTAAAAGATCTCATCCTTCCTGGTGTTTACAACAATTTCTCTGCCAGACAAGCTGAAATCTGTAGACAATTCATAAACCTTAATCCAAAGAGTTCACACAAAATGGTGCTGGATCACATGGTTGAGCTGAACTGGGAGGAAAATCATGGATCTAAAAGGAAGGAGGAAGACCTTCATGGTGGTGAACACCAGAACATACCAAAGAAAGTTGTTGTGCAAGCCTTAAAGGCTAAGGGATTTGTGCTCCCAAAATTGAAGTAGAAGTAGTGTTTATGTTTGTGATCAACTATGTCTATGCTAAGTAAGGTCTATTAAGTTTATGTTTGAGTGAAAAATGTTTGAGTGATGAATGTTGTTGTAGGGGTCTATTATGTATAGGGTATGTTTTAATGTTATTATGCTATGTTTGTATGAAGAATGTTTGAGGGAATTGTCCTGTTAATTAAGGACTGTGTTTCAATGAAATTATGTTTGACTTATTGTCATATGTTTTAAATTAGGGAAATTATGATTGCATCAATAAATGTTTCTTAAATCTTGATTAGTCAAACAAAAGGCTCAAAATGGAGGGCAAGAAGAAGAACATGATCAAGACAAACCAAGCCGAAGCAAAGAAGAGCACCATGTTCATCAAAGAGCAGCAAAAGCACCATGTTCAAGCAAAGAGCACCATGAGCATCAGGAGAATAATGCTAATCAACAAGATGTTGGGCAATAAGTGCCAAGAGTTAGGAGAGGGGGGAGAGCACCTAGGGGAAGTAGACCGCCAAGGGGAAAAAGAGGATCAAGGGGGTTTCATTACTGGTTTGGTGGAGAGGATGATGATGGTGGTCATGTTCAGACACCAAGTACACCAGGGAATACATCTGCTCCTTGCCTCTATGAGCCTTTAAGTCAAACCCAGTGAGATCACTCACATCACAAGATGTTGGAGTGTTATTTTGTCTGTTTTTTTTTTTTTTTTTTTTTCAAGAATCTTATCACAATGCTCTGTTGGAGTGCTATGGTTTTTGTGTTTTTTGTTTGAAGAATCTTATATAGTACAATGCTATGTTTTGATATGTAAAAGTAGACAACTTTATTTATAGGGTATGAATAGAGTACTTGATAGCACTACATCCACACAGATTACATCCACAGTAGAACATACTATATTTAGTACAACTTACACATAGCACTCTTCCTCACAACTCTCACGCACTCTTGACACAAGTATTAGGAAGATGACAACTAGTGCACAACTCACACTTTTCACAAACTCAAACTTGTTCCTTGCAGAGGTTACAAACTTGGTGGTATACCTCTTTGTCGAAGTATATCCATTTCACAAACTTACAACTAGGACGAGAACACTTAAGATACTTGAATTGCCTAGTACCTTGATTTGTGTGACCTAACACAACTCTCATAAAGCCACAACAAGGTGCATAATCACAGTGAATGCCAAAGTATGAACATGTTGAAGCATAATGGCCCTCTTCATAGCACAATTGACAAACCTACAAAATAGTAAAATAAATTAGCTTTTGGTCCTTCTATTAATATCATCGTTTAGGTTTTAGTCCTTCTAAACTAACCTAACTTTACCTTAGGAGCGGCAACGACTGCAACAACCTCACTTCCACCCATCTTCTCTCCTCTCTTCTATTTCCCCTTTAGGATTGAATGGACAATCTTACTTATAAGATTGAATTCCAACGGCTAGTTCAGAAATTAGAAAATTGGTGTAATTGAATTCCAATGACTACTTGTCCAGATTTTGACATGTGTCTTATATTTTTTATTCAAAAACCAATAAGTCACGTGTAAGGCAGGTCAAGGGTATTGTAGGTAATAGCAAAATATGTGAGTTGGGCAAACGTCCATCGTTGGTCAACGTGGTCAACTCACGGTTAGGAGGACCAAAACCTAATAATCGATCATTCATGGACTAAAGCCTAATTACCCTATTATTAGGAGGACCAAAACCTAAAAACCCCCTAAAATCGAATAAACCCAAAAAGTTAGGGTTATTTAGGCTTTGGTCCTACTATTAATAGCGAAATTAGGTTTTGGTCCTAGACTGAAGGGTAATGTTGTCATTTTGAAAATATAAACAGATTGAAGCAGATTGACCAAGGTCAACTATTTTTGACTCACAATCAACAAACAGAAGTATGTAGGATCAAAGCCTAATAAATTTGAAAAGTAGGACCAAAGCCTAATTTCACTATTAATAGTAGGACCAAAATCTAAATAACCCTAATCTTTAAATCTTAGCCTTCTAATGTTTAAAAAGTAATGAGCTAGTCATATGATTTCTTCAAAAGACTAGGCACATACTAATAGACTTTCACATTAATAAAACAAAATAAAGAACACCAAAATAAACTAGTGGCAAGGCCTGAGCTGATTAGTGGTCCATTTTGAGGCTCCTGCATCAGCTTAACACAATAGAACGCTGTGATACAATCTTGAAATTGGAGTATCCAAAACTATTATGATGAAAGGCTTTAAATTCACAGTGTGGATAATATCTCAAACAATTGTGAAATGATAATGCCTTGGGGAGGCATTTCTAACTACTCAAAGACAGACACATGCACACATAGACATACACACAGACACAGATAGACACAAAGAGACACACACACACAAAGTCTTTCGTTCCAATTAGGGCCCTCTAGGTAATCTATCTAGTGTTCCTCTAAGTGTCGTGTAATACCTGATAGGCTGGTACTAACACATTCCAATCTATGTAACATGGACACGCCATATTTCAAAAATATTCCGTGTCAAATATGTAGCCACGTGTCCGTGTCGGACACATATCAGACATATGGTATGAGGTGTAGCCCCATTTTTTATATTTTGTCGTCTCATACGCTTCATATCTGTGTCAGATAATGGACACACCTATCTGTGTCAATGTAACTTAGATTCCAACTAGGTTAGCGCCAATCCCTGTGTTTACACAATGGTAGTATTTATCTGGGATGGCGAAATCTCGTTCTCATTCCCCACTATTTAAAATGTCTTGGTCTTTTTATTCTAGGTTCTTAGACATGAGGGTAACACCATACCAAGTCTGATCTTCTTGTGGTCTCTCCCCAAATTGGCACCTTCTTTCTATATAAACCGATGATGTCAGAAAATATCTTGACAATAGATAAACAAATCAGAAATTTCAAGTCAATGTGCCCACCCCCTGTTATTATAAATGTACCAGACATCCCTGTCCTTGTCAACGATGGTGAACGACCCAACAACTACCAACAGTCGATATTGGTTCCACTTATGCAGCTCACCCAAAGGCACAAGTCCAAAGTCTATCCATCATGGGTGTGGGTTTTCTTAGAATAGTTGTATGAAAATAGCAACTAGAGTAGAACAAAATGAACAGTAGACAAACAATAAACAACCAAGGTGCTGATTAGGCTGTCCTTAAGGAAAGATTTCGCCCCTTCCAATGGTGCAGAAAGGCAACAGTGGCATCTTCACCTCACATGATTCAATGGTTTAGCAGACTTACTTGCACTCGAAAAGGCTCCTCTCTAGAACGGAAATATAACTCTCTCTGGCGGCTGACAAGAAGAATAGAAGAAGAAGAAGCTATGGTTTTGTTATGTGCGAGTTCTCTGTCTCTTAGATTGATTCTATATGGATGCACAGTCCTGTATATATAAAGGTATGGTCGGTCGGTTTCCAGATATGAAAAGGAATCATACTGGTAGTATAAGTCCAATCGGTCGGTTTCCAAAACTGAAAAGGAAGCCTACTAAAAGTAGAAGTCCGAAACTTGCTGTAGAAGCAAAACAAGTTTAGGCAATTGGCCAAGCCACTACCCACTAGCTAGTGGTGGATAACCAATGTGGGACTATCTTCTCTGTACAATAGTGTAGAGAACACTCTATGTTCTTCTCCTACACTTTGCACACACACACTAGTAATTTGAAATACAATAGAGATTCCAACAATCCCCCACTATTTTGAAATAGAATATTACAAAAGAAAATGGGTTAACGAAATGCCAGAGAGAATCGAAAACGCAATGCCTAAGATATTAATGCTTTACGGGCTTAAACCAGTCATAGGGTAACATGTCTTTTCTCTCGTGAAAGCGGTAGATTAAAAAAACTTTGAACTAATTTCCCTTGTAGTGAAATAGATGACATGCACCCACATTGCTTTTTCATTATATGCCAGTTCTGCGGTGTTGCACTTTTTGGCCCTGCGCTGCCTATGTTCTATGAATGCTCTAGAGTACTTGCCCGAATACTCATAAGAATCGACCCAGTTGTACATTCACGTAGGTGGATTTCCATCAGGTGTATATTACATTTTAAATACACCACCTCATTAAAATATGGGCTATGGAATCCAATGAGAGTTAAAGAACTCATCCTTACTCACTACAATTCTAGTTATACAATGTATACTATAGTACCATCTCGCCATAGGGTGGGACGTCTCATAAATAAGACGATAGTACTGTAGGACAACGAAGTGACTTGTTTTTCCCTTTGAACCTACTTCATGGGATCTTCAATCACATAGGTAGGGTTGCCGTCAGTGTCACCCTATATACGAGCATAAGTCTCATCCCCCTCGACATATAACCATTTGCCTCCAAATAAGATGTGCGGTTAGATATGTGGCCAAACTAAGTCTGACCTAACATAATCTCTAGCAGCTACTTGATTAAGTTACTCAACCTAATCAAACTTACATGCAAAACACATTATACAACTATAAACACTAAAACAAACAACAACAATAATATGCACTCTTATAACAAGAATAGACTTTACTCAAGTCTATAATTATGGATCATATTAAACATAGTTATATTATGTTCATGCTATCTATATGAAAGAAAATCCATTTCTAATGAATTTTAAAGAATAGAAGAATTAGATGAAAAGGGTTTTACTCAAGATAATATCATTATCATTCTTTTTTTCATCATTTAACATTCCAATTCATATAGTGAGACAATCCACGCACTTGTACATCACCTTGGCTATTTATTCATAGTCATAGGAGGATAATGCCTAATAAGACAATTTACAAGCGTTACATCTCCTTGTCTAAAATAGTCACTAGAAAATATTGTCTAAGAAGATAATCCATAACCTTATATTTCCTTGACTGAATTAGGTTTAGGAGGATATTGATTGTTTCCTCTCATAGACAACGATGCTTATTACTTAATAATATATGACATGGTTAAGCTTTATGCCAATGTTAAATAATGCATTCATGCCAAACATGATTAATATCATATCATATCATATCATAGGTTCAGGATCGGAAAAGTAAACTTTAACTGTACCCCTTACAGCAAAAGGTATACGATATTAAGCAAATCTAGCCACTGAATATGCAAAACAACTGAGGACTCCACCTCCTCTTCTTACATGAGCTCAAATAAGATAGAATACCTTATCAACAAGACCTCAAGTACTGCCACAACATCTAATGGCTCAACCCATTATTGTCTTCAACTAGAAAAAATTTATCAATAAACTATCATTAAGTTCAAAATAAATCCACGATGATTAATATCCAAAACTAGCATGTTACAAAACTTTAACATATGTTATATTATATATAAGCTACAAGTTACTTCATCTAACATGTATTTTCACAACATTACAATTATAACCATCATCTAACAACACGTACATTCAATAGAGGTAAGCAATTATGCATTGAATACATTATAATTACTACCCAAGATTTGAGTGTGGTTGATATTAACTATCTTAAGGTCTCTCTTAGACCATCTACATACATCTATATATGTACAAAGAAAATTAATATCAAACTACTTCTAGTCAAACCAATTAATATCTTAATGATAAATACATATAATTTGTTGACTAGGTTATTAAAGAAGTTTAAGCTTAGGGATTTCCCTCCTAAGAATAAAAACTAGCATGCAACTCAAGTCATGAATATCATCATAATCAAACCAAAAGAATTGCAAAGAGTGAAAGAATATGATACCTAACCGATTGAAAAACTGGATTACCATATTTTCTTCCTTCCAGAAAAATAGTTCAAAAGAAATGTAACATTGAACCAGCTCAGGATGAATTGGGCATTAAGCCTTATATCACTAGAAAGCTCTTTGAATCATCTATTGAACACGAGAAGCGGATTGCAAAACCAAGCCCTGACCTGAAAGTTATAGCAGTTTCTGTAATGAGTGACGCAGCTGGCAAAAAGACAAACTTTGACATTTTTCTTGATAGAAATCTTAGATTTGACTCCCACAAACGTAAGAGAAAGGTCTACAACCATATAGGGTTTGATAAACCACAAAAGATCAATAAAAATTCAATCTTTAAATGGTTTCCCTAACAAAAATGAAATTATTAGAAAATTTCAAAAGTCATAACTTAATAACACAAACAATAACTCAAAGTAAAAGACTTATCTTTTGATTGTTGTATTAAAGCACTCTCCTTTGTTCTACTACGAAGATCTTTCCTTAAGATTGTTAGAATAGTTGTATGAAAATAGCAACTAGAGTAGAACAAAAGGAACAGTAGACAAACAGTAAACAACCAAGACGCTGATTAGGCTGTCCTTAAGGAAAGATTTCGCCCCTTCTAATGGTGTAGAAAGGCAACAGTGGCGTCTTCACCTTACAGGATTCAATGGTTTAGCAGACTTACTTGCACTTGAAAAGGCTGCTCTCTAGAACAGATATATAACTCTCTCTAGTGGCTGACAGGAAGAATAGAAGAAAAAGAGGCTAGTTTTGTTATGTGCGAGTTCTCTATCTCTTAGATTGATTATATATGGACGCACAATCCTGTATATATAGAGGTATGGTCGGTCGGTTTCTAGATATGAAAAGTAATCATACTGGTCGTATAAGTCCAATTGGCCGGTTTCCAAAACTGAAAAGGAAGCCTACTGAAAGTAGAAGTCCGAAACTTGCTGCAAAAGCAAAACAAGTTTAGGCAATTGACCAAGCCACTACCCACTAGCTAGTGGTAGATAACCAATGTGGGACTATATTCTATGTACAATAGTGTAGAGAACACTCTATGTTATTCTCCTACACTTTGCACACACGCACTAGTAACTTGAAATACAATAGAGATTCCAACAATCCCCCACTATTTCAAAATACTAATAGGTTTTTTCCAAAGGTGACACTAGTAAGTTTGAAGCACTACAATATATTATGGATCCAAGACAGCTATGTATCCATTATTCCAATGTGGGATTTAACCCAATCTAGGGTATCACAGCCCCACCACATTAATAGTAGCACTTTGTAACGACTCACCACATACCAACAATTAATATTGTCCCTCTTAGCCACCCAAAAGCCAAGTCTATAGCATGCCCATCAAATGTGTGGGGTTTTCTCAAAAGGCCACAACGCTAGTATGTTTGGAGCATTATAATATATCTAGGATCCAAGATGACTTACTACCCGATGTGGGAATTGGGATTAAATTCAATCCAGGGTATCATAGTTGGCAACGGTACAAACTTATCTAAATTTGTAGCGTCCATGTAACTAGAACCGCAACAATCAGTAACAATAAATGCAAGAACTAATTTAAAAGGAAATACCTAACTTGAGTGTTGAAATAACCATCTCAAGAAACTGCAAATCTTCAATAAGCTAAATCCAACAGTCAATAACAATTACATCCCTAATGTGACTTACTGAGTCGAAAACTACATCAAGGATTTGGATATTGGCATAAAGTCAAACCAAAGGGCTCATATACAAGAAAAAACCTCGACCTTAAAGCAAATACCTAGTAAAACACTATGATGCACTTAGTAAAACTACAAGAAGTAGAAATAACTATAGAAAAAGAACTAAATCAAAGAAACAGTAAGAATTAAATACACTAAAATAGCATAAAAAATTGATAAAACAAACAAAAAGTCAAATTTTTTGAGAAACTTGTTTTACCTTTCGAAAACTTTAGTTAGCATTTTAATACAAAAATCAACTATTTGTTCTTCAGTACCAAATTTAACGACGGGCTTCCTTATAACAACATGCCAATTATCTGATATCGTCTCCAAATTAC
Source organism: Coptis chinensis (assembly GCF_015680905.1). Classification (NCBI taxonomy): domain Eukaryota; kingdom Viridiplantae; phylum Streptophyta; class Magnoliopsida; order Ranunculales; family Ranunculaceae; genus Coptis; species Coptis chinensis. The sequence goes on along the minus strand of NC_141463.1, from coordinate 31,388,799 downwards.
GTTCAGACAGATGATAATAACTGAATACATCATTAAGGTGGTAGTTCCGGTTCGTTGGACTGAAGCGAGCAATTGACTGAACTGCATGAGAAGAAATAAAATGAAAATAAAAAAAAAGTCAAGTTTGCATAGTAAGCAACCATCGCAATTTTTTTTTATCGATAAAAGATATAAGATGATGAAATAGTTAAAATAATAAAATTACATCAAAACTTTAGAGCAAAACCACTCAATTTCATAAATAAGACAATATAGAGGGTTGGGTTGTCAAAATACGCTTACAACAGAACACAAAAAATTTACCTTGTTGGCAATTATTTATTAAGCAATTTGGAAGAACGGCTAGAACCCCGGGCAATCCTGTAAAGAAATTTGGTAAATAGTTACAGAAAGAACCCATCCAATAACCTATAGTACTGATTACTAAATAAAAAACACGCACACCAACCTTTAAGCTTATTTGAAATTTCTACCTCAATTTCAGCACCAAAACCAACAAAGTGATTCTCACACACAATCCTATAAATTTTCTTCTTTGCTTCTTCTCGACTGAAAAAAATGTTAAGAAGTATACAACAATTTAAAAAGAAAATTTTGATACATGATACAATATGTAAGACATAAAATTAAAAGAAAGAAAACCAATTTTTTAAACTAAAAAACTTGGGCTTTGAGTGGTTCCGAGTATGATATAAGCGTATGTAGACATAGCTCCGTCAATCTATTAAGGACAAATCTCTTTGATGATCATAACTAAAAAAACAGACTACCAAGTACCAACCAATACGCTAGCATCAAAAAATCCTAATGACGTGTGTTTGTCCTTCATAAGCTGATGATCACAGCTACAACACAAGTTCTTGTCACATCTCAAACAACTTGTTTGCTACTGTTTATCAAGGAGAGAAGTTTGGTGAGGAAGACAGACACATTTAGGTGTGGAAATGGGATGGTAGCGGAAGCTTTGGAAGATTTGAGGAGTCTATATGATTGGGAAGTATTGACTACTATTTCTAGGGGTGAAGAGAATATTGGTGAGAAAATGTGAGTGGTGGTACACAAGTAACGACCTGTGACATGAACAAGCAAAAAATTGTTTGCGAGAGGAGCATGAATAACCCTAATGACTCAATACCTAGAGCCACACAACTTTGAAAGAATCATTCCATTGCAAAAAGTAAAAAGTAGAGTCACCAAATCGAAAAAACTGGCAAGGTCAGTGAACAAAAAGAAAGTTGCCCATTATTTTACCTTCCAATAACCTCACCCAGTGCCCACATATAATAATACATCTTCCCTCTTATAGAAGCAAAGATACCACCACGTTTCTCCATCGCAATATACCAATGTTTACAATCAACCGTCTGGGCACAATCAACCAGACAAGGATCATTGACATACAAAGCAAACTTCCTAACGGAATCGGTTGAGTTGCCAAATTCACCAACATGTTCCGTCATAATCATAGTTTTCATTTAGATGATGATAACTAAATCATGATCCATAGGGATGATGGACAGAACATGACTACAGAAGAGAATGTATCCAAAAAAAATCAACAATAATAACTTTAATTTCAAGTTGATTTTATAACCAAAAAGTACCATTATCAAAGTTTTGCACTTTGGTCCGTAAACCAAAAACAAAATAAAAAATAAAAAGAAACATTCAATTGATACCCTGAACCTCTTTTTTTTCAATTTGGTCCATTAGTTGAACCCCTGCTATACCCCTCCACATAGTCCCCCAGAATGATTTGTCAGAATCTTCAAGGACCACCCACTGCACCCAGGCTCCCCCTTTCCATACTTGTCGACCACGACTGATATGATTAGCGGGTCTAATGATCTATTAGTCCACTAATTAAAACTAGAAAAAAGGACACCTAAGCTGGCATGAAGGAAATAAGCTGGTTTCTTATTAACAAAGATGGTTGCTTTATTCTTCTCTCAAGGTCATTCTCTCAAACATCTTAATCAAACAAATATTGTTCTCATCCCTAAATGTCCTAATCTATCTTCTTGTAGTGATTTTAGACCAATCAGTTTGTGTAACATCTCTTACAAGGTGATATCCAAACTCCTGGCTAATAGACGTAAGACTATTATTGGCCCTGGTATATCTCCTTATCAGTGTGCCTTTGTGCCTAATAGACAAATCACAGATAACATCATCCTTGCTCATGATATTATGCACACTATCAAACATAAAAAAGGTAAGTCTGGCCTTATGGTTATAAAGCTTGACATGTCTAAAGCCTTTGATAAGGTTAATTGGAACACCCTCTCTTCTATCCTCACATCTCTTGGTCTTAATCATAATTCAGTCAATCTTGTCAACCAATGCATTTCATCACCTCAGTTCTCTGTTATGCTAAATGGTACACCTCATGGCTTCTTTAAGTCTTGCAGAGGGCTCAGACAGGGTGACCCACTGTCACCCCTTCTTTTTATTTTATGTATGGAAGTGTTAACCATAATTCTTAACGTAAAAACCCAAAATAACAAGCTTCATGGAATAAAAATCTCAAGAAATAGTAGTCCTATTTTTCACTTGTTGTTTGCAGATGATGCTTTCATTTTTTTGTCGAGCAAATATTGATGAGGCAACAGAACTTCTGGATGCTCTAAACCTTTTTTGTGAGATCACAGGTCAAGAAATTAATTTTGAAAAATCAGGTATCGACTTCAGTCCAAACATGCCTTCTTCTGATACAACTAATATCATGCATTTGCTTCACATGAGGAAAATAACTATTGGTGAAAAGTATCTTGGTTTAACACTCTTTCTTGGCCAACCAAAAACTAGGATATTTAATCATCTTATTGATAAGGTAAACATTAGAATTGCTGGGTGGAAAAGCAAGCTGCTATCACAAGCAGCTAGAACTGTTCTTATTAAATCTATATCATCTGCTATCCCTGTTTTTCATATGAATACCTTTCTGCTACCTAACTCTATGACCTCTACTTTGAATGCTATTCCGAGAGACTTTTGGTGGGGGGGAAATACTGGTAAAAAACATCCTTTATATTTAAAGAGTTGGAGCTTTATTTGCCAATCAAAAAAAGGTGGTGGCCTAGGTATTAGAGATATGGAAACTAATAACCTTGCTCATCTTAGTAAAATTCTTTGGAATATCATCACTAAACCAGACTTTTTTCTTTCCACACAACTAAAAGGTAAATATCATCATAGTGCGAATATTTTACCTACTGTACACAAATCTAGTTCATCTTGGTTTTGGCAGGGAATGCAAACAGTCTACAATGCTATGTGGCAGGTAGGCTCAGGTAAGGATATAAATATCTGGACAGACTCATGGATTCCAGAAGTCTTGCATGGTACAGTACCAATTCCAACAATTCATAATCCTTTGTACAGTAAAGTTGTTGATCTTATAGATGTAAATACTAGAACTTGGAAAATAGATATATTAAATTTTCTTTTTGATATTAATGCTTCACTCAGTATTCATAATATATACATTCCTAGGAATAATCCTGTTGATAAACTACATTAGACCTTAACCAAAAATGGACAACACTCTGTAAAATCTGCCTACCATCAGTTAAGCTTAAGATATGTCACCAATGTGAATCACAATACTAGTCTAACTTTCTGGAGAAATGATCTCAGACCTAGAGAAACTTTGTTTGCTTGGAAATGTTACCACTCTATTATCCCAACAAGAGACCATCTTAGTACTCTTTTCTATGTAGCTGATAAAACTTGTTTGTTATGTAACTCTTTTATAGAATATGTACATCACTTACTCCTGGTTTGTCCTTTCACAAGAACTCTTTGGTTTTCAACACCTTGGAATTTAAGACTAATAGATTTTGAGAATTTGCAGGTGAAAGAATGGATAGACATGTGGTACAGTGGATTGGCCGATTGACAAACATGATTGGACAAGTTTTTGTATATATATAAACTGGATTATATGGCTAGAGCAATGTAGAGTGTTGCATGATAAGTCTAAACCTAACTGGACACATGTATATAGTCTAGTACAGGGGTTTGTAAATGCCCTGTAAGTTGGTTTAGACCTTAATCTTGTAAATTTTCAACCTATTTCTTTAGAAAGATGGAAACCACCACAAATAGGCTGGGTAAAATGAACATTGATGTCAGCTTTAAGACAAATATACCCCATTCCATTGGCATTGGTTATGTACTTAGAGATTCTAATGGATGTTTCATTGCAGCAGGAACAAACAGAGGGAAGGGCAGAACTGCGGAATAAGCAGAATGTCAAGGGGCACTTAAAGGAATTCAATGGTGTTGGAAATTCAGCTCATCAGTAGAATTAGAGCTGTATGTGAAAGATGTATGCAACTTTTTGGACAAACAACCATCAAGCATTTCCCGGTATTCAAAGATTATACTTGAAGATGTACTAGAAGAGCTTGTAACTTTTGATAATGTAAGTATTAAGTGGATCAATAGATCAGCTAACTCTGTAGCTCACAAGTTAGCATCATATGGGTAAAATCTTCCTCCTAGTTCTGGTGGCTGACACTGCCACCTAGTTGGTTGATGAACTATTTGGAGGATGATAGACTATCTGTAACCTCTTTAGTTTCCGTTTCTTAATATATATATATATTACCAAAAAAAAAAAAAATATATATATATATGATGTTTCTTAGCCAGCCAATAGGTTGACGAGATAAAGACACAAATAAATTATAGAAACCGAAAGACTTTCAGAACATATGAATGCCCTGCAGAGAAATGATTATATAGCTTTCAGTAAGACTCTATCTTGTCAAATAGTTAATTACTCATTTTTGAAATAAGAATACACATACCTCTAAGCTTATCGAATGTAATACGAGTTGTTGAGAGAGAAAATTGTTCAAATGTAAGACGAGTAGCTGACATAAGGACATAATTTTGTAAAAGCAATTTCTCCAATAATTTCATGGTGTGACCGTGTGGGTCTGTTAAAGACTCAGAAGTCTCCATTGACCACCAGCTTCATCCATTTCTGTGCTGAGTTTAACAGTGACGTAGCAGCGAAATGAGCGGTGGAAAATTTTCTCCATTGTTTCAGTGTCCAACCAGTTATTTACACTCACTACGATATGGCTGAAGTAGTTGTCTCCCCCATTGTTGATTTCATCCTTCCTCTGATCGGCACGGACTCTCGTCTACCGAATGATCTGAACAAAGACTTGAAGAAACTCTCCAACACTTTTTCTATAATTCGACTTGTCCTCGATGACGCCGAGAAGAAACAAATCAAACACAAGTCGATTAGGGGTTGGCTAAGAATGCTCAAGGATGCTGCTTATGAAGCCGAAGACATTATGGATGATTGCGCATTGGAATTTCAACGCATTGAGTCAGAGGTTGGGGAGCCGAGTTGCGGTAAGCAAGTAAGTAACTCCCTCTCAACTTGCTTTCATTTCAAAGTTCAAACAACTTTTGTTTCGTCACAAACTGGGAAAAAGAATTAAAGAGCTTATACAAAAATTTGATGAAATTGCTGCTGAGAGACACATTTTTCTTTTGAGTTCTGGAGTTAGAGTTGAAGATTCCGCTCAAGACCGAGAAACTTGCTCTTTTCTAACTGAACCGGTAATCTATGGGAGAGTTGAGGACCGAGAAAGTATCGTCAAGTTACTGCAAGACAATGCGCGGAGTCAGAATTGTCTTTCCATCTGTCCCATACTTGGAATTGGTGGTTTAGGGAAGACTACCCTTGCTCAATTGATCTATAATGATGAGTGGGTTTATGGTTATTTCCACAAAAAAATTTGGATTTGTGTCTCTGATGATTTCAGGCTCAAAAGAGTTACAAAAATGATGATAGAATTTCTCTCTGAACAAGCCTGTGCTCTTGCAGACTTAACTTCTATGCAAAACTACCTCAAGAAATTATTAAAGAACAAAAAGTTTTTGCTGGTATTGGATGATGTATGGGACCATTATCGGGAGAAGTGGAATAAAATAATTCATCTTCTCACATGTGGAGATAAAGGAAGTTCAGTCATTGTAACAACTCGTCTCCCGGCAGTGGTAGAATCTATATGCTTCCAAACATTTGTAGTCTCTACCATATGCATCATTAATCCAACACATGAACTCAGTTTTCTACCAAAGCATGATTGTTGGCTTCTATTCAAGCAATATGCGTTTGGTATGGAGAACGATGAGATCACTCCAAACTTGAGAAAAATGGGTGAGGAGATTATAAGCAAGTGTGGAGGCGTACCTCTTGCTGTAAAAGCACTAGGAAGCCTGTTGCACTCCAGAAATGATGAATTTTGGAGATGTGTAAGTGACAGCGAACTTTGGACTCTTCAAGAACGTGGAAAGAATACCATCTTACCTGCGTTGAGATTGAGTTATAACCATTTGCCTTCAATCTTGAGGCAGTGTTTTGCCTATTGCTCCATATATCCAAAAGATTATACGATGGAGAAAGAAAAATTGAACCATCAATGGATGGCAAATGGTTTTATCCAATTTAGTGGAGGGATAGAGGTAGAAGATATCGGTGGTGAAGTTTTTAACGAGTTACTGAGGTGCTCTTTCTTCCAAGATATGTGTGAAGATGTAACTTTGCAAAAAGTTACGTTTAAGATGCACGATCTCATGCATGATCTTGCATGCTCAGTTATGGTCGATGATTGTTTGTCTGTGAAAATTGGTGAGATAAGAGATGTTGCTCAGAAGGCATGACATGTATCGGTGATATATGATTCGGCACCATCGCAAGCAAGTTTGAACACAATTTTTAAATCCCAATCATTCTGCCGCACAATCCTTTTCCACCACTGTGCAACCACTTCCCTTTTAGAGCTCTTTGTATCAAGGTTTTCACAACTTGAATACTTAAGAGTGCTAGATCTCAGCAATTTATGGACCTTCAGAAGCCTACCACCAATTTTCGGTAGTTTAAAACACTTGAGGTATCTCAACCTCAGTAACATGGATATTGCATCATTACCTATATCCATCTGTAACCTAAGAAACTTGCAGATACTGGTGTTAAGCTACAACTTAAAATTAACAGCTTTACCACCATCAATCAGAAACTTGAAACAGTTGAGGTGCCTTGATCTTTATCAAAGTGGAATCTTGGATTTGCCTGAATGTAACAAATTTACAGACCCTGAACCTAATGAAATGTCGCAATCTTGAAATGTTGCCAAAGAACTTGAGCAACATGAGGAAGCTCAGAAAACTAGTGATTGGCAGTGAAATTTATAGCATTGAGGGTCCAAAGTTAACTCGCATGCCATTGGGAATTGGTGAATTGACTTGCCTCAAGAATTTAAGTACGTTTGTGGTGAGTCGGCTTAGTGACTATGCTGGTATCCAGGAGCTGGAAAAGCTAGAGCATCTTGAAGGAGAATTAACCATAAATGGGCTTCAGAATGTGCTTGATCCGAAGGATGCTTACAAAGCCAACTTAAGGAGTAAGGAGAAGCTTTTAACTCTAACCCTACGGTGGCCAGTTGGTGTGTCGGACGTTGAAATTGAATGCAACAACAGCAAAGAGGTGCTAGAAGCAATCCAGCCCCACCCGAACGTCAAACGGTTGCTTATTTTATGACATGCCTAACGTGGAAGGATGGTCTTCAAAATGTCTCCTACTCCCTTCTTGCCTAAAAAATTTGGGGCTTTATAATTGCCCCAAATTGAAATTACCGACGCTGCTGCCGTCTTCTATTACATATTTATCTCTTGGAAAAGGCAACCGCTGGAGTCGGTTGAAAAACTCCCCAATCTTTCTTTCCTTTGTATTAAGGGATTTGATGAAGTGGAAACTCTTCCAGAAGCACCTCTACGAAACCTTACACGTCTACAACAGTTGTTCATCGACAATTGCGACAAACTGAAAAGGCTTCCTACGGTGGAGGTTTTGGAGGTTTGGAATCTCTGACGGAGGGATTACGAAACCTGACTTCTCTAAAGGCATTGGAGGTCTAAAATCTCTATCTGAATCATCGCTGCAACATCTAACAGCCCTCCAGAAGTTGCGAATTTGGGATTGTCCAGAATTGGAAATCATGTCGGTTGATTTTCAGCACCTCATTTCCCTTGAAGATTTAAAGTTGCAGTGGTTTCCTCAGTTGACGTCTTTACCAGAGGAAATACAACATGCCCGTAGACTTCAAACTCTTGAAATTCGTGTTTGCAAGAATTTGAGAAAGTTACCAGTACTAACTTCGCTTCGTATCATCAATTGTCATCCAGAGCTACATAGAAGATGCTGCGAGGACTGGAACCGGATTCCCAACCTTCGGGTCGAGAATTTTGTTGAATTGTGAAACCATCAACGCTAATGTTTAGGGTAAGTTACTTATCTCATTCTTTACATAATTTTCTAAACTTTCATTAACTGCAATATTGTACATTTTGTCACCAAAGTTACTTATATGTTAGGAATCAATCTTAGGTGCATGTTCTAACTTCTAACAATAACAGTTAATTTTCAACATATTCATATGTGTTTTATCTTTTTTGTTGGTTAATATTGATAGTTTCATATTGTTTAATCAAATAAATGTTTCCTGACTAAGATTTCACATATTTGTTTTGGGCATTTTTATTCTGTATCTGATGCTTTAGTCCTATGGTTTTTCTCCCCCTCCCCTACTGTGTTTTTTTCCTTCTCCCAAGTTATGTTCTTAGTTACATTTACACGGGTGCTTGTACTCTGTGACCGTGTGTGAGTGTCGATGTTACATAGGTTCTGATATTTGGTTGTACGTGTTTTTACTTTTCCTTTTTACACCACACTTCATATCTACGTTCGACTGATTCTCTATATGTTCCTATCACATTTGTGAGCATGTTGACATTTCCATCCATCTCACAGATTTGCTCTATTTCATATCAGATAATTTGCCGAAGTTTAAAACCCTTTGGAAGCCTTTTCTATGTAGTGAAAACTTTGTATTGCCAATTTAACGTGTTAAACCTATTATTTGTCCAGAGTTGGTCTAGTGCATGTATAAGGTAAATCTCATTTCAAATTATGTAAGACAACTATGATGGTCTATTGCATGTCAACCCTTTTTTTTTTTTTACTCCTTCTGTGGGTTTATTTGTTTACTCAGTAGCAGTGCCATGAGTAATCAGCTATGCTATCCTGCCCAGTATATCAATATATGTTTTGCAATTGATGTAGCTGATTTCAAGCTAGTGAAAGAAATCAGAACTTTACTGATTGTAAAGCAATGGAATATGCATTTCCTGTTGCACATAGTACATAGAGAATAAGAGAACCATATTAAAGTGTATTTGGTAGTGTCAAACACTCAAATGTGTATGACATGACATCATTTTATTGGTGGCGAGTGCAATATTTGAAATAGTGTTACTAGATTACTGTTGCATACCGTTGACTCAGGTAGACGATAATGTAGTTTTAGATCGATATACTAGTATTTGCATTGATGTATGGAGAAAAGTTTAGAAAGTAAGATGACGCTGAGATGGCATACAAGAGTAGAATGGAAAAGTTACAAATGCTAAAGTGGCAACACCTAAACAAATCATGCTAAAAAACATCACACGTCAAATACTACTAAACATTATGACTATGAAGCTCTCCTAGTCGCACTACTGCTCAGACCCACAGGGCTAGAATAAGATTACATGGGGGATACCTTTCTATGTATTTGTTTTAAACACATAATTGACAGCGAAAGAAATGGTACTCCAACCTTTGTAGAAACGAGTTAAGTAATGCAAACTCTTAGATATCACATTGTTGCAGTTTTCAGTCATGTACTATTCGAAATTAAACTTGGCAAATCTTAGCTAATTAGGGTGAAAGGGGGGGGAGGAAGTCGATAATATTTTCATATCCAATTGGCTCAGGATGCAACCTCATCCTTTGACATTTTTAAGTGGCATTATATATATGACTGTTATATGTACGTGGACGTGATTAATGTTAAGCGAGAGGGGGCATCTTATTACTGACATAGTCATCGTCATCTACATATGTATGCTCACGTTCACTACTTTACTGATAACAATCATAAACACATTACATATGAAGCTAATGGGAATTTGCATCAGTAGATTGATACTTGGTAGAAAATGAAAAGTGAAGGATAGTGATGGAATCTTAGAGTTTTTGGTACAAGTTCGTCCTTGTTTTCATCATTATTGTTGTCTGCTAGTTTCTAATTTTATTGATGCATCAGCAAATACAGTAACATTTACAACTTCCCGTGGATTTGAACAATCATATATACTGAGATGTATAATCACAGGAAAAAACATTTTTCAAGGTTTTTCTAGTATCAAATTATCTTTATTGCTGTTATTACAGTGTTATTATTTTACTATTTTTTAACTTTGTCCTTTTTTAAGTTTTATGGCTACAAGTGAAATTAGCTTTTCTGTATAACTGAGTAAAGAATAAAAAAGTCATGATTGTCACGAATTGCCAAATGCTTGAGTTTTTGTCTCCTTAATAAGATTGCTTATATATCAGGTCTTGAATGATTGTCATGGTTTTTGTGAAATAGGTAGAAATTACAGATATCTCAAGGAAGAGTATCTCGATGAAGACCGCAATTCATAGTTCTTTGCTTGAGAGCCTCTGGCTAGTGTTTCTGTACCTCATTCAGATGAAACCGAAGATTTAAGTCCAAGGTATTCACTCATCGAGCTGGACATTTGCATCCCCTGAACAGTCAGTTTGTGCCACAGGTTCTTTGCAACGTCAGGCTTTCCATGCCTGGCGTGTTGAGACAGAGGAATGTGTGACGTAACTTTGGCAGGCCAATATTCCGATAAAGTTAGTTAAGGTCAGTTTGTCTTCTCCATTTCCTTTCTATAACCAACACTCTAGTCTCGTCTCATCTAACTGAGTGACTTTTGTTATTAATGTAGTTTGTATAGTTTGAAATGCCACTGCTCAAGGGCTTCTGGCAAGTGTTCCTCTACCCTGATCGAATTATGGAGTCAAACATTAAGTCCAAGGTGGCAATTCATGTGGTAAAAAGCTGCAACACCAAGGAGTATTCATGTTCAGTCCCATCCCATAGAATTCCTTTGACCTCATCCAACGCGCAATCCGACTTCATCCAAGAGCCAGTGCTGTCAGTCTGACCTCTTCTAAGGTGGATGTTGATACCTGAAGATTTACCATATTCATTTGAGGCGTTGGAAGAATATCAAAGATCTAGACCATCCGAAAAGCACTTTCTGTTGTGCGAGATGTGGTGAAACTATATTTCCTTATTTACATTTTTTGATTTGTAAACTTTTTACTAGAAAGGATTGTGCATTGTAACTTTGTAAGCTTTAGCATATTTAGGGTATAATTGTTGAGACATTGAACTAAGTTTTTTTGTATCCTCTATTAAGATATATATATGGTGTTCAAGTTTTCTGATAGCCATCATATTACCGTAGTTCAGCTTAATAGCCTATGTAGAGGATCTTAAGTAAACACATCCATATTTTGTGAACAATCTCAGGGATGTCAGTTACCACTTGATCCCTTTGCGAAATGTTTGAAGGATCCCCGGATTCAAAACCAAATTTCTTAGTACATGGCCAAAGTAGAGAATTAGAGACCAGGCGACCTGCACCAATATGGCTAGTTCAGTATATTGAAGTTTCCATGGTTCATCATCAGATAGAGGGCTTTGACTTCGGAAGAAGTAGTTCTAATGTAACCATCGAAAGCCACCTCCCCTAACAATCAGAATAAAAACGTCTCTCAACTCATTGTATATATTCCAAGAACTCAAGAGGTAGCACAAAAATACTTTATCCTACAGCAATAAACAATAAGAATGAATCTCATTTGCTATGTGAAGAAATGAACTAAATATTTCACCATGTTTTGGTGACTTATATGCCGTGCAGTATGCGTCTTTTCCTGTACCTTTCATTTGCTCTTCACTAAAATTTGCATTCTGATTCAATAATCTTCGAAGGGAAAGAACTAGACTATACCGGTCCACCACCCTATACCAAGCACGGAGCATTGAGCCATTGACCTTTCCAATAATCTTAAGGGAGACATACCTCAAGAGAACCAACCAAGCTTGTGACGTACTCACGTAGTCAATGAACAACATCGTTCAATCACTTGTAATATTTGTATATCGTTTGTTGAAAATCTTTTTGTTTCAGGTTTACAAGTTATTGAAAAATATATAATTAACATCTGGTAAAATTTTCAATGCCCTTTTACGATGGTGCCACCAAAATTTTCCATCTAAACGAGTTACTTTTGTATAAGGAAGAGGGAATGGTGATGATTATGTTTGAGTAATGCGTGCAATTTAATATTATATTATTTTTCCCCAGGGTTAAATCTGCGAACAAGTACATTGTTGCCCAAAAGAAAGAAATACGTAAATCCTCCATGGAGATCCATAATATATTACAGACGGCAAACTTAGAATACACAAAGGCTAACATTGAGCCGATAATCAGGAGAAGTGCTTATATTACTTGCTAATCACACAAGAACCTACAAATAACACACAACAAAAACTTATTTAGGCCTCCGCATAGCTCTCTTTGTTCCAACCTCCTAACTATAACTGCAAAAAATTCACTGAGCCTTGAGTTTTACCAGGTAAGACAGCCAGTAATCTAAGTTCAAGTGGAGTCTCCAAAACCTACGCTCCAGCCAAAGAAAAAACATGGCAAAATGGGAAGGTTGTGCCACAATAAACATGGTAAAACTTTATGAACTTCAAAATTATATATAACAGAAGTCATGAGTGAATTGATCACTGTTAAATGTTAACAAATAACAACTTACCCCCCACCACATACACACACACAATCGCCCAAAAAGAAAAAAAGCAATTACCCATAACGGAAATGTAGCTAATTACTTAAAAATTGCACCTTTTTCTAATTTCAAGGGACAGACAGTTGGAGAAAAATAGTGAAATCATGAGCAAGAAACTATAAAGGGTGCCCATACCTGACCATGCACGTATAAATATGTCGAGTGAAGGTATGATGAAATTAAAAAGTGTACCTTACACATTGACTAACTCTGCTGCCAAGGAGCGCAGCCCTTGTAAACATTTGTGAGGTTCAGCAGTTTCGGAGACATCCCTCCTGATATTTAACAATGTAGATACCATACTCTCTTTGTATTTTGAGACTGAATCAACTAGCATGAGCAATTCATGAGCACACTTCTGGATTTCTTCATCATTTTTCTTAATCAAATCCTGTAACTTCGTGCTAGAATTGAAGTCTGCCCAAATATTTATGGGAATATCAGTAAGTACATCCTATTTCCCATATATGTTATAATCGAAACAGAAATAATGTGAAATGAAATATACCTTCAGAAACTCATCTGCTTCTCGTTCCCTCTTATCCAATTTATGCATCTCCTGTTCAATATCTTCAGTAATTCTTTTTGCTTCCGCAGAACACATGGATGCGTACTCCTGTATTTCCTTCTCCACTACACTTAGTTGAGATTCAACCTGAAAGGGTGAGTAACCATTGGCAGAAGAATGGTATTCTCATAAGGGATTTTTTAATATGATACCTATCATTTATATATGTTAGACTGCATAAAAAAAAAAGCTAAATAGAGGGGTGGGGTCAGAAACTACTAAAAATTTGATTAGAACTTAAATTCAAATTCTAGAATACCTAGCCAAATTTGGCAGTTCGAGATTAGGTGACCTAACCAGCTTAAGATAAAAAATGTTTTCTTTTTGATAATTCGAGCTTTATTCTTAAACCCCTACAGCCATATGCCTCAACATTATTCAGCATCATACCAGTTATATAATTGATGCAAAACTTATAACAATAAGCACATGACATGCTTTAAAAAGCTCTTTTATACTTACCGCATCAATTCGAGATTGAATTTCTGTGAGATGGCTTCTTTTCTCCTTGACTTTACTATCCTTATCCTGTGATTGTTGCTGAAGGGAAATGAATTCCTCCAACTTTGCCATCGAGCTTTTCTTCAAGTCATCCACAAAAGCAATTAGTGTAGATGACTTGTAGTCTACTCCCAATATATCAGCAGGTTTTGATCCTTTGCTATTCAGCTTATACTGCAACTCATCTCCAATTTTTAACCTGAAAAGAAATCAAAGAAATCCGTCATGAGGGATCACGGTTAGCACAAACAACAATCTGGTGATAAGTCAATGGAACATGAACAGAACGATATTAATCTTAAAGAAAACAAAATATCTTAACCAAGGTCTTAAAACAACTGCTGTGAAGGTGAAACGACCGGGTCACCATTGTGAAGTTCATCAGAGTACCACTGAATAGAAGAGAGAAACATAAAAGAAAATATAACTTTGAAATTGTTGCCCTTATATAAAGTGATGAAAGTGATCACATTTTTCCCATTCAAAAGAGCCTTAAACAATAGTTGATCACAAGTGTAGAGGCCACTTTCTGTGAGGACTATCAAGGTCACGCAAGGGCTGTATTCATTACAAGTTTATGACCACTTTCTAACCTTGGTTACAACTAATAAAAGGACCTTTCAGGTGCCTATCTTGCATGTCACACTAGTGACTTTCGAGAACAACCTCACGCACGTGTAGGAGGATGCACAACCATTGAGCCAATGGCTCATGTCCTGCAATTTCTCTGGAGGTTTTTTATATTTCGGAAAATTCATTGTTCAAGGTTTTTTTTTTATCCCTGAAAGTATGAAAACTGTGTATCACAGTCATGTAGAGATTAGAACAATATAATAGACTCAAAATTGGACAACAACAAAGGGTGCCTAAGATGATGAAACTATACTGCAAATTTAAGAAAGTAACCTAATAAAGGAAGATGAAAATAACCTCCTAATTGCCTGGTTGCATTCAACAGAGAGGTTTTCAAGGTCCTTGTACATTTTCCCAAGAGATGCATCGACATCCCAAGACTGTTCTTCCCACTCATTTCTTGCCGCTTCAGCCTCTGAAATCTCTCTTTCCAATGCCTGGATCTCCCTTCTAATCCTCTCCACATCCCTTGAGTTAATCAAGTTTACAACTATTTATTACTAGCCAATCAAGTTGGGTAATAGGGAACCGAATAGTTTCAGTAATGTCTTTTGCAGAAGGAGGAGGTGGTTTGTTAAAAAAAGGTTTGGAATATAACGAAAGATAATTTCTTATAGTACGAATGGCAGAAGACCGGTAAGACCGGTCGGTAATTGAACGTTTGACATATGGCCAAGTGAAGATGACGGACGATTGGTAGCGTAACTGGCATCGGAATCTCGGTTACTAGCAATGATATATTAATTGTTTATTTGGATACTTAACTAGAAAGTCCAACGATGGTTGCTAGCTTTGTTACATATTCTGTTAATTTTTGGTCGTATTCCGTGGTAGATAAACCCGTCGAAAACGTAGGAACTATAATATGATCCTCAACTCTAACTTCAAGCTTCTTCCACCTAGGCGCACCTTTTTCATCGATATCGATGATTGAAGAAAAAAGTCTATTGAGAGGTAAAAGTGCGTTGCTAATTATGTCAGCTGTTTCAAACTCCGTTAATACTGTCTCAAGCTCAAAAACGCACAGGACGCTTAGTGATAATACGGAATTGCTGAGAAATTGTTATGTTGAACTCATAGGTAATAAACTTTCTTCTTCTTCTTCTACCTGTAGTTTTTGTTTTTGTTTCGGCTGGTTGAAGGCCATTGACACTTCTTCCATCTCTTGCTCTTGATTCAATCAACTGTATAAAATTATCTCACCACTTATATTATATATTCTGGCAAGAAACTTGCAATTTTCTGTTGAGCGTGACTTCATTTTTGCATGTCATAGCATTTAGAGCTTTTGCTTAGCATAATTTAGGCCGATTAATTACTGACTTCATTTTAGCATGTCATATTATTTGGAGTGTTTGCTTAGCATAATTTAGGCGATTAGGAGTCCCTCACACCCTGGCCCTGTAGAAGTTCATAAATGTGGGATAATATGTACATATAAAATGCCAGATCAACTTATTAGTGTCAATTGTTTTGACATGGAACACTGCTGACAGAAGACCTTCGAAATCAATGTTCACAACTGATTTGCTGAACTCAATACTTAACGCCCCAAAACTATCCAAACGTTGTCTTGCAGCACCTATATATTATCCACAACAACTGATGGGGCTGAGCTTTATACTTGCACCCCATAACTATCTAGACATTATCTTGCAGCACCTATATCATCCGAGAGGCTTATTTTGCAGTGAAATCTTAACACGAGCTAGCACAAACATGAACAGAGCTTTATCAACATATACGTCAACAATCAATAGTTCAAGTAATTTTGCATGATACCAGATCAAAAACAAGGGCATATGGAACATTTTTTGAGAATACAAATTATAACACATAACCCCGAGCATTTAGAATATAAATCTGCTCATTTTCTCAGTGAGTCATTGGTCATTTACATGTGCACATTGTCACCAAGTACGGTACGGATTTAAAAACGGTGTACTTGAAAAATACTTAATTCGTGTTTTAAACGGAATGTCTCGGCAAAAAAACGGAAAAAAAAGCGTAAAAAGACGTAGGGCATAAAAAACAGGTTTAAAACAATAAAACGGGTTTAAAACGTAAAAAAAACGGTAATAAACGATAAAAAAAAATACTATAGATAAGGAGATTGATTTTATATAGGAGTGGAAAAAAGAATGAGCAAAATTAATAATAAGGAGTTGATCATTTTTGTAAACTTTTTCTTTTAGCCCTTTTCTACTATTTGATTTTGATTTTTCCTCTACATATGATTTTGATTTTTCCTCTACATATATTTTTTGAAATCCTTGTAAATCCTGCATCAATTTTGCTCTGAAATGACAATAATGCCATCATTACATACATATTCGAAAGTTGGATATGGAAATGTAATATAAACGAATCCGTTTATGCATTTTTTTCATGAGATAATTAATAGTTGCCGAGAGCAAAGACGTTAATATTTTCTTGTTGATTGATTTGTAATGACAACGAGGAATATGCTCGATCTGGATTTGTATAATTTGCAAATCTGTGTTTAACAAGCGAAAAAATAAAATAAAATAGGCCTGCCTAAAGCCTGCAGTTTAACATCTAGATTTGGATTATTGGAATCATATTCCTAAAGTTTGAATTGACTTAAAGGGAGATTTTGTCAAAAGTTTAGCTTAGTGGAGCAAGTATACTATTATTAAGATTATAATCTAATTGATCACGGATTTAGTAAGTTCTTATTCTATTGTTGTACAGGATTTAAAGTTATGTGACACAAGAAACAAGTGCTGAAGTGCCTCAACATGGTAATAAGTCTGCAAGGCGGTTCCAAGTTTCCACTGCAAAGTCGCAAGTTCAAAGCATGTTGTGATCAATATCTTCTGCATTATTTCCACAGAGCCACAGACGACACACCTACAAGTAAGTCTTATGCCTCTTTTCCTTACAACATCAGTGGCAGCACATTCTGACACAACTAGTCCCTGCAAATGTTGGGTTAATAACACATTAACACTCCAAAATTTAAAACACAACCTGATTCACCAAAACAAATTCACGGAATAATAACACCCCAAAATCAACATACCACAAAGAATGACAGAGTATAGCCCCAGCAGCACAAACGGTAACCATAGAAAAACAGTTATCATAAAAAAGCAGCACAAAGCCACAAACTGCGATTATAAGAAATAGAAGAAACGGTTTATAAGTTTCCCAACCATAAAACAAGAAAAACTATCTCATACAGTGATACTGACATAGGAAAAGCAAGCAAAACAAACGGAGAGACCAGCCAAATGCAAAACTATCTCATTCAAATACGATTCATTAAACGATGAAATTCTTCATCATCCGCCTCGACATACTCCCATATCTACAAATACATAGAAAAGAATCAAAAGATTGCAAATTTGAAAATGTAGTTCTATAACAACAACAACAACAAACAATTATTGCAATTCATGAGAGAGATAGAGATTAGAGACTGATTGAGCTATTTTGAATACTTGATGAGTCCAGCTGGAACATAATAATTTGAGCCCCTACGTGACACTGCAATCGGTATTTGTCTAATTGTCCCTCGACAGTTTGACAGTACAGAGAGGGGGGTTTAGGTCTCGAAATCTAAAAAGTAAAAAATGGGGATTCAATTACATTTGTATCAACATCAGTATTCTCTGATCTAATTATTTCCAAAGTATTTGTATAGAAATGACAAATTGAAAATAGATAGCAACAAGGTTATGTAAAACAGTAGAAGTGGTTTTTAACAGTTGAATTTGGTACCACATGACACAGGGCTTCTTCTCTTTTGATTGTATGGCTTTCTTTTGGGCTAACATCCTTATTCCTTAGCGCATCCAGACCAAACTAACCTCCCCACACACACGGACACAGTACAAAAGAATAAGGAAACAAAAAAGCCATGTTACTATGTGCTCAGCAACCCAACCTGCCCAATGAAATGCGCCAATATGTCACCGTTGTCATTCAGTTACAAGACCATGTCACACTCTTGAGTCTTGACACATTCAAACTGGTAAAATTTTTATGGATTACAAAGTGCAAATTATGTGTGTGTCCATGTGTAAAATAATTTACAAAAACAATTATAATATAGAAGATAATAGACAAACATGTGTAAATATTATTTGGTCATCAAACAGACATATTAGATCGAGTAGTAGAGTGAAGATTGAGAATCAAATAAACCACCAAGTAGAAATGAATGCTGGTATGATTACTAAAGATCGATCTTTATATGTGGTTGCTAATATTAAAACATGATATACATTTTCGCAGGTTGATCCACTTCACAGGTCGTACGCACCCTTTCAACAATTCAACCCTCAAGGTATTTCAGTGAGCAAGGAGCAAGAGAGAGAGAGCTAACCTTGAGTTGGTGACTTGGTGCTGGTGGTGAATTGGTGAAGGAGCTCTTCGGGTTTTTTTTTTGGGGTAAAGTTCTCGCTTTCTCGGGGTTTTTTTTTTGTTTTTTTTCCGAACAAAAGTGACAAAACCAAAGAGAAGAAAGTTTAAAACGCGGTCTTTTCACAATCTCGCGATATATACGGTTTTTACGTTTAAATCGCGTTTCAAACGTTTTAAACGCGATATTTTGAAAAACACGGGTTCAAAACGTATACAAGACGCCTTGGCAATTTAATGGGTTTTAAACACGTTTTATTCAAAAAAACGCCGTACTTGGTGACAATGCATGTGCAAATCAAGCAGTTAAACATTAGTTATCTTCCAGCAAACTGCTTTGTCACAAGCTCAGACTGGAATTGTCAGGCCCCTCTTTGCCATCCCATCTAGAACATCTGACAAAGTCCGACAATCTGCACGAGTCACGTCAAAATAATAGAATTGGTTATTGTCAACAATTGATCAAATAATCTTAAAAGATGATTAAAGGGCAACAAAGCCATTGCTTTGAAGTGGCATTACACTAAAAAGTATAAACCCATTCCGTCTCCCACGTTTGGGCTTCAACATCTATGTCCAACTTTATAGGAGTGCAATGGTACATGAGAACTTGAGAAGAAATGCTGAATCAACTAATTCATAGTTTAGTTGGTGTAATATATGTGACATGGGCCACATTCCCATGGTCAACCCAAATGTTGTGTCAGACTCACGGCAATTAAAGGTCATTATGTGTACATTGGTACAAGTAGTCACCCCTCAAACTTGAAATTCTATCAAATGTGGCGTTTGAAAACATAAACTAAGTTGCTTTTAGGTAGACATCATAAAAAAACTATTTGAAACTAAGCATTTTTAAAATTTCAAGATCTGAAGTTATGTTTTTGGTATCAGTTACCCCAGTAACTACACATGGTAATAATTAGCACATGCAAATCTATGACATGTAATCCTCTCTAGTCAGAAGCCAATCTTTAAATTGGATTTCATAAGAAAAAGAGGGCAAGATTGCCCATGCCAACATTAAGCGTAACCAACATGTACCTATCTACCCTTTTCAATAAGCTGCCCATCTTTGAACTAGAAAATAGCACTTCAACAACAAAAGAATGTGTGGACAATTGTGTTATCGTAAGCAATGACTAAACCTTTAAAATTAGTCTATCCTTCGACACTTCACCTTCAAGTCTAGAAACATCAACACAACAATTTAAGGGAGAAAACACCAGATCTATTATGAGACCTTTCTTGTTTAATCATTTCAAAAGTGCTAGAATTAGATTCTGACCACTCAGATGAGGTGAATGATGTACTTAAGATAATCTCTTAATACTTTCTTCTTCTTTTTTTTTGATAACCAATTAATCTCTTAACATATTCCAGTAAAAAGAGGCATCGAATAAGAACATCAAACAGTAAAATACTCCTTGCCTATCA
The DNA here is from genome assembly GCF_015680905.1 of Coptis chinensis. Lineage (NCBI taxonomy): Eukaryota > Viridiplantae > Streptophyta > Magnoliopsida > Ranunculales > Ranunculaceae > Coptis > Coptis chinensis. The sequence goes on along the minus strand of NC_141463.1, from coordinate 31,368,469 downwards.
CTGGTATGTAGAATATGTATGTATTATGTCCTTGAAATCTACGTTAAGTATTGATGTTAAATTAAATCGAGCTTCAAGTCAGGTAAAGAAGTTACCCAAAACAGCCAAGAAGAATTACCTGTTCATCCCATTGTTGGAGCTCCTCAGTGTCATCCTCAAAATATATGAAAGCTTCTACATAAAATAAGAAATTTCAACACTCATTCACACTTCCATAGTAGTCTTACGAATAGCAATACTCGAACAGAACTGGTTCCTATAATTTTTTAGGCAGTCAAAGGACCTCCAAAGTTAGTCCTGCTAGATGGGATTGAAGAGATCGACTCAGCAAGTCTACTTGAAAAGGCAAAAATTATAACATAAATGAGTATTTTGTGTAACTATTCGACGAAGTCCATGGGCATGGAAGCAATTTACCAGAAAACACTCTCCAATACTCGAGTTTTCTAAAATCAATAAATAGTGACAGTGGTGCTTTTGGCTACAGTCATCAACAGTTACCTGATCAATTGAACCCCTCATTCTTGAAGCTATCTTCTCAGCCTGCAATTAAATAAAAAATGAGTTTATCTTAAACAGCAATACTTTTATAGCATCCAAGAAGCACACTTGTCTAGCGATATATACACTAAAGCCAACTATGTGATAGAAAATAAGAACGCAAGCAGCCCCAATAGCTTGCCTTCGTGTGATTCGTTGTGTTTGAGGGCGGGGATATATGAGGGGAGTATCAATGTATTGTGTTCGGGTGGTCTTGTGGTGTACAGACGATATATTGCAGCTGGTCCTTTCAACTTTCCAGTACAAACTCAACGGTTTTTTAACCAACACACGCTTCATTCCATGTTGCAAAGTTAGGGTTCACTTTGAGTGACATCATTCGTTTAACGATGCGCTCATTAAACGACGCTAGTGTAAAGGTGTTGTTTGGTTTTCCCTTACAAACAGTAAATGGGGGACTGGAATATGTTGTTGGATGGACCGAGTTCGACTTGAGAGCGAACTGCCTACGTATCTTACTCTTGGTTTTGTGGGGGAGAGTAGAATCGTCCGGGTAGTTCATAGGGAGGTATTTATAGATATCGAGAGTGTATCCTTGCCCACCACGCGTAAAGGATGTCCCAAACGAGGGTGGAGATCGGGGTAACATGTGAGAACCGGCCCTCATAGTCCGGCTGTAATGATGTGGAGTGTCGGTCAGATATAAGTAGCTTGCGGCCGCGACCCGATGGTCGACGGTAAAGATATGCAAAGTACACCTTTAGTCATGATTGCTTCGGAAAGGGTATCCGTGGTCACTTCCTAAGCGTAAGTTCGCGCGGATAATCTGCGACCGCCCCAGCGTTCTACTAGCTCATGGATGCGACTGATCCATAGGTCGATGTGTCATTTCCACCATGTTAGACACGTCTTTGGATAGAGAATATCACTCCCCACCACGCCCCTCAAGAGGGTTGGAAAACGCTAAGAGAGATCGGTAGCGCATGGGAGTATGCTAGAGGTGGAAATTTCCAACGATCCGTGAGGAGCGCTCGTGTTAACCATGTGAGTTGGTGGGTGCAAACGTTTGACGCGTGTTCAAAGACGTGGCGGATCCGGCGATTCGCAGAGAAGAAAACGTGCCGCCCGTTTTTTCGATGTGAAAAAGACAGACGGTTGGTTGAAGTCGGGGCGCTAGGGTCGGGTGTAATCATGATGTCTTGGAAACTGGAGGGGCGGTTGCTCAAAAATTTCACTTGCTCTTTTGAAACTTCATTTGGCTGCTTCGTCTGGTAGACACAACTTCATTACTGCATCATCCTTCAGGTTAGTTCTCTGCCATTGTTGAACCTCTGTTTCTTGTTTCGTGCTAAGTGATAAACGATAAAATTGAATAGTTTACCTACGAAATGAACGATGAACTCAAACGTAAGTAAACTAAAACTAAATTATGTGCCTATATTTTATCAAAGATTTCTACTCTCAATCCTATGAGATATAGTGGAGTAGAGTGATTCGTTCCACTCCTAGTCCTTCCGCATGCTGTGTTCTCTACGTATAAATATTCTTAACTCTAAAGTCTAATGAGAGATTTACGAAATGGCAACTAGACTACGATGTAACTACCCACAAGATGCAACTAGTCGACTATCAGAACAACTATGGGAATGCTACGTTGATTTTATGATAAGGAGTTAGAGAGGGATTGATTCCACCTTAACTTGACTTAATCCTACTAACGATGAATCGTCGTAATCCGAATTGAATTGCTTCGCAGAACAATATAGTTACTCCTAATCCCTAATTACACATGACATTTCTACCAATTCATAACTAGTATGTGAACGATTAAACCCATTCTCATGGTGAACTAATCATTTCTAGAGTGGAAAGGAAATTACTTACGACTTCTACGATAATCGGAATCAAGCTTTCATCAAGGTTTCTCAACCCCCTCAATGGAGGTTTAGCCGAGAATCATCACGCTATCATTCCCAATGGAATTCAAACAAGACATGATATAAAGATTGAAACTTTGCTTGTTTAAACCCAATCCAAAACTACTAATGCAATAATTTGAATTAAACTAATAATGACAATTACTTAAATCTGCGAATTGAAATTAAACAATTAATGGAAATGAAACTAATTTATGGAGAACACTATTTTATTAATCTAATGAATAATAAAACAATGATTCAAATACTAAATTAATAATCTAACTAATCTAAGTCTAGCTATCTACGTAATAAGGGAAATTAGATCTACACAATTATAAATGACAAGAATCGAAATTGACAAACTAGCTAATTTATTAATCCAACTAATTAAGAATAATGATTCTAAGAGTTTAATCTAAAACAAGAATTGAAATGGAACTAAACTTAATTAATCTACTGAAAACTAGATCTAGAATTCTATCAATTTTTAGGTCTAACTAGCTACCATTAACTATCTACCCTATCTACCCTTAAGAAAGAGTGAAGCTTTGGTTTTTATACATTCAGATCCAAAAAACGTGCATGGGCTTAGAGCCATGTTTTGGGCCAGAGAATCAGGCCCAAAACCCAATTCTTTCAGTCCAAAAAGGCCTCTTCAGCTGCAGTTGGCTTCAACAGACTTTTCGTCCACTTCTGCTCCTCTGATTGGGTCAAGGCTTAGACCATTGGAAATCTCTTTCCGAGCCGGTTGTTTTGACATAAGGTAGGCCCTATTCCGAGGTCTGAGTCCAAAGATATGGCCTTCGGAAGTTCTGCTGACTTGTGTGTTGTTTCTGCCCGCGTCAACTTTTCAGCTTTTGATCGGGCTTTAGAAAGGCTTTGTCTTCTTGAATCTTAGCCTTTAGTCACGGAACTCCTTAGTAATCGACCTTTGCTCCTTTATCTCGCTAAAGTGGCACATTTCTGCACATAATGGACTTTGAAGCCTGAAATGCATAAAAACACATAATCGTTAACTCTTAATTATTACTCACATAATTGGTCTAAAAGTATGATCAGCATTATGGTTAAAACTACAGTTTTGGGCTCTTATCAAACCACCCCCCAAACATCATTTTGCTTGTCCTCAAGCAAAGATGATAAATTAGAATAAGTGACCAAAAATGGAGTTCTAACTACTCGTTTACTGAGTCGCGATTGCATTGACCATATGCAACAAGGCCTTAAACCACTAGGAATTCCCTAGTGGACGAAGTTATAGCCTCGTGAGAGTTTTCCAGTGAAGGTACTCACAAACTTCATCTATACTACAACGACTAAGAAATAAAACTATTGTTTCCTTTATCCATGCTCTAAATTAACTATTCCTCTCACTAGCAATGCATATAGAGTAATCAAGTCGAAACCTAAGCTAATATATGCATAATAATCAATCATCTATAATAAACATATATATACAATGAGTAATACTATGAAATGCCTAGCAGGTTCGTTTCTCAAACCTCGAATAACGCCCTTAAGTAGGTTCTCACAATAATAGTCAAGATACAACACTTTGATTTTTCCACTCAAGTTTTATATCTCCGGTTGTGCAGTGGGCACACTTTACCTTACAATTTCAATGACAACAAGGAAGCCGGAGTCGATCAAACACATCCGCCACTTACTATCACACTAACCTATTCCTAATTGAGCTAGAGGTCTTTATTAGGTGTTGCGGGGGATTAGGAGATGGTTTAAGAAGGAAAGAAATGGATATTCAAAAGGACAAGTCTGAGATAATAGAGTCTTCATATTATGTAACTTAGAGAAAACCTTGTTATTTTCTTTTGCTTCTATACTTTGTTTCCATCCTTAGCCATATTTTTTTTCTTTTTCTTTTCTTTGGCTTTTGACTCCCTTTTATTCTATTTTTGGAGTTTTTATTTTATTTCTATTTTTATTTTTCTTTTCTTTGGATGGAAACTTCTTTTCTTTATTTTCTGAAGCAATTAACTAACTTTTGTTTACACAAGTTTTTCTCTTCTTCTTTCTTCCTCATTCTATTTTCAGACTTATCTAAATTGGGTAGGTTGAATTTTTTATTTTTGTTTTGTTTTGTAATAGGGTAAAGGATTTGTGGTTTATAAAAGGCTAAAGAAAGGCTCGAGGGGCTTACTAGCGAAAAATAATTCATAGGTTTGAATTTCTGGCTATATCGATCCAAAGAGGGCCTAAATTCTCGCTTAGGATATGGCATAGTGATCAAGCAAGTGGACGGTGATTTCTCTATCCGGATTTTACTTCTTTTTGTGTCATTTCTCAAATGTTTCGCTTCATATAAGGCTTTAGGCTATATTCTCACGGGATTTGTAGAATAAGTACTCTAGCCTAGATTTCAAAACTTACTCGCTAACAATCATAGATACTCATGTAATATATTTATAGATAGATGCAAAGATTATTACCTATATATTAACCTAAGTTTCTAAAAATTATTCTAATGCAAAATCTACGGAGACTTCTAGATTATTAAGAGCATAGAGAAGGAAAACAATACCAATATTCCTAAGTGTATAACATGAACTTATTTATTTATATTTTTGAATTTTTGAAATTTTAACTAGAAAACAAATGCATATTATCTCTATCTATATCCTAACAGATGCCTTTAATTACACGTGTTTCTATGCCCCCAAAATAAAAATATGCTTTGTCCTCAAAGCATTTTAAATAAATAGGGTAGGAAAAATACCATTGAATCGCGGTGAAATTTAGGAACATCCGCAAAAACAAGGTTAGAACGTACTAATATAGGAAATAAAACCGACTCAACTCTATAATGAAGTTCTACCCATTATGGGGTTAACAAGAATGAAATTGCTTGGGACATAAGCGCACACTAACTAGAATGAAAAATTACCTTATCTCCCCGTGATTACTCATCATCTTCCTCATCCTCTTCTTCCATAAAGAAGTGAGGTTCCTTTCAAGCCCCCGCCATGCCATGATAATTTGCCGGCTTCCCGCCATTTATCATCTATTATTGCTAACCTATTAAGAGCCACTTGGTCCGACGGGTGTGTGGTGCAACCTGATGAGGTTGTATCCTCCACCCTTTGCCAAGTCATTGCACGGAAAGATCGAATAATACTATTGGTGGGTCGCATGCTGTGTCGACCGTAATCCAATCCGCGGAAACGTGTACAAAAAAATAGGAAAAAAACATATAGCATAATACGGAAATCGAATCGGCATAAGAAGGTACTTATGCATCATGCTATGGGATCGAAAGCTAAACTAGACATCAAGGTTCGGGAAGGTCATGACACATACGCCCCGTGGCTAAAGCAAGGAAGACGCCGCAAGTGGCATCATTCACGTAAGAAAACGCCATTCCCTAAGATATTTAGCATGATCCAAAACATAACAGCCTCCTATGTTCATGGACAAAGCTACCAAAGGCGACGTTATATTCCCTTTGGTCCTCTATATGAAAAATGCCTCCAGCCATATACGACTCATGCAAAACTCATAAGTGTAGACATACATATTATCTACCCAATAGCACCATGGGTCTTGTATTTCAAATGGCATAGCAAGTCCAAGAACAAATGCTAGCAAGAACCTGGTAATTTCCATTAGTTCATTATCAATGTTGATAGAGAACACTTGTTCTCCATCTGGTTTTTCAAAGAAAATGCGCTTATCGTAAAAATAAGATGCTAGTGTTGGAGATTAAAGTGCATCAGTCTTACCATAAGCGGTTCCCAAACTACATATGTGATGATCGCTATAAACTAAGCACCGTAAATAGTGCTTTGGAACAAATCTTTGAAAGACTGTTCCGTATCAATGTAGGAGATGTCATCTCAAAATTATGCTCTCAAATAGCTGCGCGAATGATCCGAACATCCCGCAGAAAAACGAATTTTTCTGGTCCACGGAAGTCAGGCGCCGAGCGCTCTGCGGTGCAAAAGCTCCTCAAGATTTTGGAATTCCAGTGTTTGAGCGCTGGTCGCTTCACCTTTGCCGCGAAAAGCGCCCGACACAAAAAATCTAAAAAATTTGCAGAGCGAAAGTGCGCCCTCTTCTTGCCCTTGCGCGGCGCTTCGGAGGTGCCTTGAAATTGAGATCGAGACGAAACGTTGGAATCGTGGGAGTGAAAGGTGAGTGATGGAGGTTAGGTGTAGTGTGAGTTGTGAGTATAGAATGTATGAAGTTTATATAGGTTTTAAGTTGCTAAAACGGATCGAAGTTGCCAAAAGGTTTTACGGCGGTTTTAGAAATACTAAGATTTCCAAACCCAAAACGGAAACAACTCATTTTCTTGATTCTAAAACAAACCTAGTATCTTTTAGGTTGAATTCATGATAGAATATACCTATTTAATCGATATTTCATCCTACCATGATACTTATTCATAGATATGCCTAAACGGCCATATTTTCACCTTGACTCCATAATAAATTCTAAGACGAGGGTCATATAAAAATCATGCCGAATAGATAACACCACCCCCAAACAATTTGGGAAGGTGGGATCAATATTAAAACAACCACGACAATGAAAATAACCTCATTTTATTAAAATTTTCATTCAAGTACATTTCACTACAAAATTCAAATTACGGAAATAAAACTTACATTAAAATAAATGGCAATAATGAAACTACAAATAAAAAATAGAAACATCAAACGATACAATCCCTAACCACTCCGCATGATCGGTAATGGAGGGCACACGGTCCGAGATGGCTCCCCGAAGCTCCCGATGGGCCCAGCACCATTCGCCTTTTCGGGCGACGACGCTCGCGGCCTCGATGGTGTGTCCTCGAAGGAGAATCCCCGTGAGGTGGGAATCGCGCAAGCATGTGTCGGCCGAACCGGGCGCCGAGCTTCTAGCTCGCCCCTCATCCGTTCCCACCGCCGTCCTCTCTTTGGGTACGGATCTCGGTTATGATGGATAGTAGCCTATCGAGTCCGAGGTCTTCGCAGATAGTGTTGAGTGAACGCGATGCCACGATGAATTATGGCCATGCGCGCTCTACATCCGACCAACACCGCCTGTGGCATCCGTGATCAAAACAAGTCAAGTCCTCCTCATCCTCCGAGGCATTCTCATTTCCCCATCCTCCTCGCATTCTCATTTCCACCATCCTCCTCGTTCTCTATCCTATCCTCGGGCAACCGCCAAACTCGTTGGACACACTCCTTATAAATGCGAGGATTTCGTGCAGTGGTGATGTAAAGACCTATCGACGCCTCGAAGTCGCTTCCTCAACTTCAAAGATGATCTTGGTTATCAACACGGGAGAGGTGCAACAGACTTCCCTACTCCCCTAATCATGCTAAGCAAAACTCCAAGATACGTAACTCGTATTTCTGCTCCCTCGAGTATCCATAAAATGTGGAGGCGCTTCGCATCGATGTCGCCGACCTTCTCCTTCCCCAGACGCTTCGACCAATCCACCGAAATGCAGCCACCGGGTTGGTTCTCGGTGGATGATCGGGCGAACACAATGCGATCTCGCATTGTAGTTCCTTCGTAAATCGGCCACGCTCATCAATGGTTCTACCCCATTATATTGGGACTCCCCGCAACATGACATCCAGATGGATTCTAGGCGAATGCCTAGAATCTCACCAACAACCCAGTAGTTACCTCCTTCCTCCTCTTCGCCACCATATGATAAGTGCTCAAAAGTGCTATTTAACCCTCGATTATGCCTCTTGTTTAGCCATCTTAGTGGACTAATAGTGTTTATAAGTTGTGTTTTAAGACTCTACAGTGAAAAAGAGAGTTTTTGTAGAATATTAGAGAAAATGGGGTAAAACGGCAATTCGAGCATTAAGGATCACATGGGAGGCCCGTGGACAATCATGGAGAAGGCCAAGGAATCGAGAGCTGTTAAAGGTGCGACTTGGACCTATATTAAAGTCTATTTGGAAGCCCAAGGCCAAAAGGATTCGTTGCTTGGACCAAAGCCCGCAAAAGAGGATAGAAGGATAGAGCGTAAGAGAGAAAATCGGGCTTATGCTGCCCTGGACGATGGATCGAAAGGCCCGTGACGCATTGATTGAGTCCGGGACGATAGATCGAAAGGCCCGTGACGCATTTATTGAGTCCGAGACGCATGGATAATGCGCCTAGACGCATGAATCGACAATGTAGCCAATTCCTTCTCAGCTTTGGACATGAAGTTGGACTTCAAAAGAAACCTATTTGTATTAGGAAACAAATGACGGTTTGGAATGCTTCTAGAGCTCATTGTAACCCCTATAAATAGAGGACCTAAGTGCCTCATGTAATTTGCCAATTCACTTATATTCTTGTCTCCTTAACTCGAGGCGCAGAGAGATTAATAATAAAAGATCGGTTTTAACTAGTCGAAGTCTTAATAAATTAGTCTTTCTAGTCTTATGTTCTTCAACTCTTCTTCTTCTCGCTCTTCGTGGTTCTTCCTTCTATATGGAAGGCTAATCTTCTCCTTCAAGGGAGAAGATGAAGCCAGTGCTTAAAGTTTAATGATTCTTCCGGTTCATGGTGTTCTTCAATCAAAGTTAGTTCTTTATGTTTGTAGTTATTAGTTCCATTTCCCACACCGGGGATGGAAGCATGTATAGGGTTTATGTTTTGCAATATTAATATCATGCTAGTGTTCTTTACTTTTCTTCTAGTAGTGTAATTTTTAGAGTTAGGGAAGTATTCTTTGTGTCAGCCTTAGAAGGGGTAGCTCGAGTGGAGGGTCACCTAGGGAAGTATTCTTTGTGTTTGCCTTTAAGTGGTGATTCATTGAATGGTCAGCCCTATTAGGAAGTACTCCTTGATGTTGCTCTTGGTAATACATTGAATGGCTGCCCGAGCTTACATAAAAGGAAAGAAGATATTAATAGCATAAACATAGGAACAACCTTAAGTAGAAGTTAATTTTAACGATGTTTCAGTCTAAAGGGCATCGGCAAGACTCGCCGATTGCCTAATTGTAGTCTACTTGTAAGAACAACCATGAAGCGTAAGATCATAGATTAAAAGTATTGGTGGATTCTAATCTCTTGAATTCCTCTCTTATAAATTCTCAATAGTTTAGTTAGTTTAGCTTAGTTTAGCATTAGAATCTACAATCTCTACAATATTAGTTTTAATCCTCAAACCCCTTTCCAAATTCGTTTTTCTTCACATAACATACACTTAAAAGTGGAACGATACCCTACTCATCCTTTATTTATTGAGGGATAGTTAGGTTTTGATACGCTTCTTTTGTTCAACCACCATATACCATCTACATACGCAAAAAGAGAGAGTGTCAAATGCCACCGCCGCTTTAAAGTTGTTTATGTTTAAGGTTTTCTTTCAAGATTAGAATTTTGGATCTTGAGGTAATTTTAGCAAAGATCATCCATCCTTTTAAGAAAGAAAGAAGCTTGAAGGACATCTCAAGACAAGATCTACCATCCGTGTTAGTCAAATCTTCATTCTTTTATTGCTTTTAGTATAGTTGCATCATAGTTTAGTTTTATTGCTTTCTAGTATAATTGCATTTAGGATCTTTTCAACAATTGAAGTTGTAAGCCAACACAAATAAATCGGACTCTAGTGTTTCTTGTCCTAATCTTGACAAACGGACTATCGCCCGTGGGCAAAGTGGTACTTAAGCAATCCAAGTGATTCACCATAGCCCTCAAGAGACAAATTTTAGACAACGGGCGAGGTAATTAGCCGCAAAGCCCAACTCACTTGAAGAAAAGTAGTTTTACATTCTAGTATAAGTTAGAATAGTTGCATAGTAGGATAGTTTATTGTTATTTTCGCGATAGAATTTTCTAGTGTATGCCCCGTCATTCATATCATCGCCCAAGAAGAACACAACAAAATGGACAAGGTTTAACAACCGACTCACAAGAATACTAGACGAGATTGATACAATGGCCGCGACATAATGAGGGAGGTGTTTTGGACACCAATAATCCCGGGCTTATCCCACCCATGCAAGCACAACAGAAAAAGAAGTTGAGCGATTTCTATTCGCCAATCATTGGAGACCCACCCAAAGAAGATTGTTTTTCCGCAGACGTAAGTTAATCAGTTTGAACTTAGAGCATCGCGAATCTCTATGCTTCCAAAGTTCAATGGTTCGCATAATGTTCAAATTTTTTATGTTCACATGAACAAATTTCTATCACCCCTCTAACTTTCAAGAATCGAATATCGTGGATGAGAGTATCAAGTTAATTCTTTTTCCACTCTCCCTCGGGCGAAAAGCATCCGAATGGTTAACCGCAAAATACCGATCAATTCAATCAACAACCGGGAGAAGTTGAGAACAAAGTTTATGAACAAGTTCTACCCACCCCGTAAGACAGATGCCATGCAGCCAGTTTCATCGCTAATTTCAAAGGAAGGTGATCAAGAATATCATCAAAGCCGGAGAAATTCAATAATCCGCTAGTCTCATGTCCACATCATGGTTATGATAAGAGCACACCGCTCATTTTTTCTTTCGAGGACTTTCTACTATGAACAAGCAGATGATACAAATAATGCATCAAGGTAAGTTTACATCATCGATGGAGAGGAAGCTTACAACTTTCTCGAAATTTAGTCAAGACACTCAACAATGGAGTACTAGCAACGAGGACGAGCTAGAGTGGAGGGTGCCAAGAAATTTGGCAACCAAATTCAAGAAGACCCAAATCAAGCAATGCTATCAATTATGGCAAGCCTATCAACAGACTTGAAAATCTGAACAAGTTTGATCGGGCCCCATGAATCCTCCAAAACCAAACAATTTCCAAGCTAAACCTCACCATCCAAGCCTTGTTATACCATTTGTGAGCTATGTTCAATGAAGGCCATACCAATCAAGAGTGTTCAGATTATCCGATACTAATGCAGAGGCATGTAGTATCAACTCTTTAGGAAGAAATAACCAGCCAATCAAGGACGTAATTATTGGAAGCCTCAAAATACAAATCACGAATTTTCCTCAAGATTCCAAAATCACCAAATCGGTTCCGAATAACCAAGATCGGTTCAAAACCGCCAACAACCATACGTAAATCAACAAATACCATACCGTAACCAAAGAATACCAAGCCAACACAAACAGAGAGAGTTAGTACCGTGATCTTATGAGTGGATATATCATGCCTATGCCTCGGTCGAGCAAAGCAGCTACCCACATCCGAAGATGCTATCACCACCATTGTCAACGAAATAAAACAGACAAATCAAAGAACCCGTAAGTTGGAGAATAACTTTAGTGTCATTCAAGGCCGATAGGGCAAATCGCGCCTTTGACAGAGAGATCAAAAGGAGCATTACCAAGCCACCGAGCCAAATCCAAAAGGAAAAGGTGTCTTGCGGTGGATAACCCGAGATTACTCACCAAATGCCCAAGTTAATTCTCACACCACTGAGGTCGCAAGAAAGTTGATAACAAGATTGTCTATGAACCAGAAAAGATTCTGGGAGCCTAAGGTAACTTATGTCCCCACCATCCCACCCAGCTTCTAACATTCCGATATATCTAGTGATGTGCAACCAATAAGAAACTCGTGAAGGAACCATACCGTGGAAGTAAGGAAGAAGAAGCCATCACAAGTGACTCCACCATTACTCCACTATTTGTTACCAAGCCAACCGCTCGAAAGAAGAGAACCGATATTGAAGAATCCGCCAAAGACCGCTTCCTTCAAACTAGTGAATACCGTAAGGATGACCAAGATAAGGAGATTTTATGATGTATTTCAGAATTTACGATTAATATCCCATTTCGACCGCCATCAAGCAAGTTCCCCATATGCCAAGTTCCCCGAAAAGATCTAGTAAAGAAGAAGACCAACATTCCGAAGAAGCTTTTATCGCCAAAGATGTTCATCGCATCTACGTAATCTATCGGTTGGAAACCGAAAGATCCCGAAGTCCAACTGCTACATGCAGAATGGAGATTCTTTGAGGAACAAGCTTTATTAGATTTGGGTGCCAGCAGAATCTTCTACCATATTTCGCCTACACAGAAGTTGGGCTTGAAGGATCTAAAACCAACCGATGTTACTTTTACAACCAAGCGATAGATCGATGAAGATACCTAGAGGACTCATTGAAGACGCCATAGTCAAGATCGAAGATTTCTATTATCCGGTTGATTTCATAGTACTAGACACGTAACCTACATCCGGTAGGCGATACCAATCATTCTAGGCGCACCATTCTTGGCCACCGCAAATGCACTCATCAACCGGGTAAACGGTAATATGACGCTATCCTTTGGTAATATGAAAGTCGAGACCAATGTTTTCCATATGTTACAAAGAACCACGTGAGGTGTGTACCGCGGAACGCAGGTAGGCATGCATGATTGAAGCGTTAGCACAGATTATCTAACTTATTCATATCCTCACCGACGAAGTTATTGAAAGCTCCTGGACGACTCGATTGTGAGGAACTTAGTGTTGAGTCAATCAATGCGATTTTGATTCATCACCGCCTTGGATGACATCAAGTTCAAAGAAAAGCTTGAATCACCTATGCTTGATAAACCACCTAAAGAGCTTAAGAAGGAGCCTAAGCTAGAATTGAAGCCTTTACCGCCTACACTCAAGTATGTTTTCTTGGGAGATTTGGGAACCTACCCAAGAGTCATTGCATCGATCCGACTACGGAGCAAGAATCCGTGTTAGTGGCACTTTTAAAGGAACACAAGTCACCTATAGGTTGACAATTGATGATATCAAGGGATCAGCCCTATGATAGTTCAACATAGGATTCATCCGAAGAGGATTCCAAGACTTCTAAGCAACCACGAGGAGGCTTAATCCGAAAAATGAAGGAAGTAGTTAGAGAAGAGGTCGCCAAACTCCTTGACGCCGCATTATCTACCCTATTTCGATAGTCAATGGGTTAGTCCAGGTTCAAGTTGTGCCAAAAGAAACCGAAACCACGTTGATCGAGAACGAGAACAATGAATTGATACCAACCGTGATTCGACCGATGGAGAGTTTGCATCGACATGAAACCTAATAGCGATCATCAAGGAAAGACCATTTTCCATTGCCATTCATCGATCGATGTTAGAAAGATTAGCCGGACAAGCTTACTATCGCTTTTTGATGGTTACTCGTGATATTTTCAAATCCATATTCACCCCGAGGACCAAGAGAAGACCACATTCACATGTCCGTTCGAACATTCGCCACCGTCCGATGCCTTTTGGTCTATGCAATGCACCGCCACTTTTCAAATGATGCATGATGAGTATTTTTGACGACATGGTGGAGAAATACATGGAAGTTTTATGGACGATTTTTCAGTTTTGGATCATCTTTTGAAGATTGCCTACACCATCTTTCCTTAGTCCTTAAACGTTGTTGCGACACCAACTTAGTTCTCGAATCGGAAAAGTGTCACTTCATGGTAAAGGAAGGGATAGTGCTAGGGTCACCAAGTTTCAAAGGAAGGAATTCTAGTAGATCGAAATTAAGATTGATATTATAAAGGATCTACCCAAACCAAGAACTGTCAAAGATATCCGTGCCTTCCTAGGTCACGCTGATTCTATCGTCGATTTATCAAGGATTTCAAAGAAATTGCAAGACCGGCACATTTGTTAGGAAAAGATATTGTCTTTGATTTTGATACATCCCCGCCGCTGAAGCTTTTATGAAGTTAAAGGAAGCACTCACATCACATCTCAATCATTCGTATGCCGATTGAACCAACCATTTGAAATCATGTGTGATGCATCCGATTATGCTATAGGAACCGCTTCTAGGACAAAGAGACAAGAAAGTGCCGTATGCAATCTACTATGCTAGCAAGACTCTAAATGGAGCTCGATTAATTATTCTACCACCGAAGGAACTCTTAGCCGTTGTCTATTCTCTTGACAAATTCGGCCAATATCCGATAGGTTCAAAAGTGATTATCTATAATCGACCATGCCGCCATAAGGCCATTTACTCGCTAAGCGTGATGCCAAGCCTAGGTTGATCCGATGGATACTACTTTTACAAGAATTTGATTTGGAGATACGCGATAAGAAAGGAAATCGTAGAGAATGTCGCTTCTTTCATCACCTTTCTAGATTGCTAGTGGAGAATACGGAAGACAATTTACAAATGCGGAGACTTTTCCCCGATGAACATTTGTTCAAGATATCGGCGCCATGGTACGTACCCACATTGCAAATTATCTTGTGACCGACAAGGTACCATCACATTGAGCAAGCAAGAAAAAGATTTATTCTACTCAAAGGCCGATATTATTTTTGGGATGATCCATACTTATTCAAGAAGTGTTCGATCAAATTGTTCAAGATGCATCCCGACCGAACAGAATCCATTCTATCATCATTCTCATGATCGACCTCAAGGAGGACACTTTGGTTGGCCCAACGCATCTTTGCAGACAAGGTATTACAAGCTGGATTCTATTGGCCTACTCTTTTAAAGATGCAAATATTTATTGCAAAGCATGTCCGAGATGCCAATTTTTGGTAAGATCTCGAAAAAGGTTCGAGTGGCCTCAACAACCGATCCTTATCTCGTAAATCTTTGATGTATGGGGTATAGATTTCATGGGACCATTTCCTCCTTCTTTTTGGTTACACCTATATTCTACTAGCTGTGGACTATGTTTCAAAATGGATTGAAGCAGCTTCCTACGAAGACCCGGCATCATAAAGTCGCCGTGGACTTTTCAAGAAGAACATTCTACCAAGATTTGGAACACCGGTGAGCCATCATCGATGATAACGGTTCTCACTTCAGAACCGCGTATTTGGGAATCTTATGGCAAAGTATGGAGTAATTCACAAGCTAGCTTTACCATATCATCCTCGGACTAATGGTCAAGCGGAAGTTTCAATAGGGAAATCAAGAGTATTCGAAAAGACAAGAAATCCATCTAGGAAAGACCGGGTCTCTTAGACTCCAAGATGCACTATGGGCATACGTATCAAAGATTCAAAACACCCATAGTGGATGTCACCCTATCGCTTGGTATATGGAAAAGCATGTCATCTACCTGTTGAAGTTAGAACATAAAGCCTATTGGGCGTTGAAAGAGATGAATTTCAACCTAGATCAAGCAGAGAAAAGAGGAAGCTTCGTGATCGCTGAATTAGAGGAATTGAGAAGTGATGCTTATGATAAGTCAAGGATTTACAAGGATAAGACTAAAGCATTACATGACGTAAGAATTCTCAAGAGAGATTTTGAACCCGACGTAAGGTTCCGGGTCTACAACTCTCGCCTAGAAATTTTCCCCGAAAGCCGAGATCTAGATGGGCCGGACCATTTATAGTAAGACATGTCACACCTTTTGGAGCTATTGAAGTAGAAGACATAAAGAGAAGGACTCGCTTCAAAGTCAATGCTCATCGACTAAAGCCTTTTCTCGAGTTACCCATCGAGACGTGGAGGCCATTTTTCTCAAGGATCCGGGTTTATCAAACCACCGCTGAAGCCGAAAATTGGGGTAAGTTACCTACACACCTTAAAGATTACATTCTATGTCTTCTTTGAACCCTCGTTACTCTGCCTAGTTTAAGTTTTTGCATGAGGAAGCCAAGCCGTAAGCTTGACTCCTTAGGATCTCATTAGTATAAGTGCAACCGATAGCCGCCCCCTCGATTTTCATAACTTTATCATTTCATCGAGAGGAGTTGCAAGTCACGAGTCAAAGTCTCATAACTCTAGTAGACCGAGTATAAAATGTCTATAGGAAGTAAGCATGTTGTTGAGAGATCAGCTTTGGAATGGGAATTCTAGTCTTGAGGATCCGACTTTAAAAGACTCACATTACGCCTTAGGGATCCGGACGTAAAAGACCTATCATTCTTTTGAAAAACTTTCGCTTTTAATTATTCTTCGATCACTTCATTTCATACACCTAAATTTTGATTAGGAACCCATGCTTTAAGGTCCGTAGTATTTCAAACTAATGTTAAGATTTCCTTTTTTAGTCTTTACATGTAATTTTAGTCTTCTAGTCTAAAAAAAAAAAAAAAAAAAAAAAAAATTATATGGGTTTGGGCCAAATCAGTTCATATTTCGGCCCAACAACTCATTCTCTTCCCCACATCACCTCAAAACCCTAACAGAGATTCGCCACCTCCACCACCACCACCACCCATTGCCGGAAATCAGTTCAGAAATCATCCATCAAGAATTCCAAACCCAACCACTCAAGTGTGCGTCTGGGACACATCAATTTTACACTGAACATTGCGTCCAGACGCAACAAAGCAAATTTTTTTAATTTGTTCCACCACCACTTCATCCCATTTTTATATATCATTCACAACACAGCATAAGCTACCCACCATTGCCAAAATTCGAAAGACACCATCAAATTTCACACCCCGCCAAAATCAAAAATTTTGAACTCAACCTGTGCGTCTGGGACGCATAGGATTACACTGAAAGTTGCGTCCAGACGCATCAGCTCGACCAGTGAACAGTAATTACAGTTTCGCCTTTTTGGTTGTCGTTATTCGTTTTCCTTTGTTTGATTATTATGGAAGTCTTAAAAGAGATACATCCAGAGTTGAAGTTTGGGAATTTGTTCGAGAGAGAGGGTCTCTCGACACACTTTGGAAATGCCATATCGACGTTGAGTTGGGATGTGTTTTTGTATGACGAGAGTGACTCGTATGATGAGGGTCTAGTTAGACAGTTTTTCGGTGCTATAGACCATTTCATACCAGAGACGAGTGAGCTTGTGTTGAAATTTGAGACAGACGAGTTTAAGTTGACGAGGGAGATGCTCCAGGAGTTCACCCAGATTCCGATGTACGAGGGGGATGAGACACCTATACTGGGAGGATTGAAGGATTACCATGGACGTCTTGGCCCACATACAGAGGTTAATCAAGCAGGCCAGACAAAGACCAAGTCTCTGCAGAAGAACCAAAGCAGCGCGATAAAATGGCTTTGTCACAACGTAGTAGGCACGGTGAGTGAGAACACTTTATACCAGCCCGGTCTACACTTGCTTTGGATGTTGATGACTAGGGACGTTAGAATCTGTATGTGTAGATTTATTCTTCGAAGGCTGGGGAATATGAAGACAAAGAAGGTAGAGCATTCTAAGATAGCACTCCCGGTCATAGCCACAAAAATCATGGAAGGCTTAGGATTTAGATCAGCTGCTCGGATGAGACTCGAGAGCTATGATCCTAAGAGTATTTTGGCTACAAGGACCGCAGGAGAATGGAGCTCCGAGTACTTAGATGTGATGGGACGTAGCCGACGACTTCTTGCACCACACCCTACCGAAAGTATGATTTTGGAAACATAGCACCCTATCAAGCTATAGAGGATCAAAACATGAGGGTCGCTATGATACATATGCGCAGGGGAATGCAGCGTTGTTTGAACATCGAGGACTACCGAAGCAAAGACCACACATACACTTCGACCGACGAGGTCGTCGATATACCCGCTAGTAGTGTTGACGAGATTAAAGAGCGGGTAGTCAGCCGAGAGTCAACCGAGAGGAGAACGAAAGGCAGAGAGGACGCCGTAACGCCGAGGTCACACGAAGTAGTTTTGAGCACGGTTTGCTCAAGAGGATTAGTTACTTTAATAATCCTGTATTTTGTTTTGTTTTTGAACTAATGATATTTGATTTTCTCTATTTTGTAAGCTTAACCTTTATATGACGAGAAAAGATCAAATATTGATATTCTAAGCATCAATGGTAATATCCTACCTTTTTCTCATCCACTTCATTTACTTCTTTATACATTGAGGTCAATGCATGCATAAGTAGGGGAGGGTGTACTTGAGAAACTAATTTCAAAATTAGTTTTCAAAACAAAAAACATTTTTGTTTTTATATCGAGAGCATGAGAAAAAATGAATTTTAATGATGAGTCCGATATATATTCTATAATCGCTTAGTGTTGAATTTGATAGATAGTTGATATTATTGATTTCATTACCGCTTAGACTATTTATTATGCTCGGACATAGTTCTTATTGATAGAATTCTTTATCAAGGCACCACCATAATACTTAGTCGGGCTTTGTGTACTTTTGCTAGAAGAGAGATTTAAACCCCTAGTAAACCGAAGTAGAATTTTTAGACTTAGCCCGCGAGACTTGAGCTTTATACTCATTCTTTGAGAGTTCTTACGAAAAATCCGAAAGTCTTAGTGACTCATCATCTTTCGTTCTTTATGTCGTTGTAATATAGTCTCATTATTCGCTGATTTGGTTAATCACGGCGACATCAACGGGGAGATAGCCATTAGGTCTTGTAGTCTATTCAAAACAGTATCATAATCGATAAGTCAAGTAGTGAACCCATTCAAATTTTTATCCCACCTAGTAGGACCATCATGTTAAACCCTTTTGAGCCTTACAATAAGCCATTTTCTTTCATAAAACCCTTGACCCATCACCCAACTCCGCATAAGGAGTATAGCCAAAATCTTTATCACCATACCCATATGTTTCGAGAATACTGAGGGGCACAAGGAGGAAGAAAGACCACAAAAGGAAGATTACAAGGAAATATCGAGAGATACAATGAAGTCCATCATTTTGTTCAAGTGAAAGAAGCTAGTGGAAAACGAAAGCATATCCAAGACTAATCAAGGATATACTTTAAAAAAAAAAAAAAAAAAAAAAAAGTTGAAATCGTAAGAAACGTAATGGATGGAAAAGCTAAGACAAAGGAAGAATTTTCTCAAGTCTACGAGAATTTGAAGAAATCTTCCAAAGAAATAAGCAAAACCCTTAGTGTTTTCGAAACAACCTTAGAATCCTTTTTACCTTTCCTTCATAAACCAATACCCAAGCCAAGTTACAACCCACGACTTATCACTACAAGATGGTACCTAAGTCTAGAATAGGTGAGAGGATGCTAAAAGTGAAGGACCCGACACTTCATATGTGATTGACATTCTTTCCATGAGACTACTTTTTATTCAAGTCCGTCTTTCAAGGTAGTATGTGGGATGTTCAGATGCATTATTCTTTTCCCCACATACATGAGGTAAAATAGTAGACCATCTTCCGAGAGATTCTTTTCTCGAGAGTATGACCGTGAGGATTGAAAGTCAAGATTATCTACCTATGGTAAACTAGGGATTCCGCTTTGGATAGGAGAGTATAGAAAATTGACTAAGTACACACATAAGCCTTGATTGAGAATTTTTTGTCAATTTTACTATCTCTCATCATAATCTATAAGTCTTTGCAAAGAATGTAATTAGCAATGGAGATTGTCTATTGAGTAAGCACAAAGTGGGTAAGGAATTTCTCTCTCAAAAATACTATCATTCTTGAACATGCTATTGATTGATTTTGTGGGTATATCACCAAAAAACCACAAGACTATAACTCGTCCTTTTGGGGAACTTAAAGGTTTAAAGCCTTGTTGCATATATGGTAAATGCAATCGCGATGCCCGCGAAAATGAGTTAGGATTTTATTTTTGTTATTAGGATGTGATTTTGATCACTTATCTATTTTTTATCTTATTTGCTAAGAGACTAGCAAAAGGCTAGTTGGGAGTTGTGATAAGTGCTCAAAAAGTGCTATTTAACCCTCGACATGCCTCTTGTTTAGCCATCTTAGTGGACTAATAGTGTTTATAAGTTGTGTTTTAAGACTCTACAGTGAAAAAGAGAGTTTTTGTAGAATATTAGAGAAAATGGGTAAAACGGCAATTCGAGCATTAAGGATCACATGGGAGGCCCGTGGACAATCATGGAGAAGGCCAAGGAATTGAGCTGTTAAAGGTGCGACTTGGACCTATATTAAAGTCTATTTGGAAGCCCAAGGCCAAAGGATTCGTTGCTTGGACCAAAGCCCGCAAAAGAGGATAGAAGGATAGAGCGTAAGAGAGAAAATCGGCTTACGCGTGCCCGGGACGATGGATCGAAAGTCCCGTGACGCATTGATTGAGTCCGGGACGATAGATCGAAAGCGCCCGACGCATTTATTGAGTCCGAGACGCATGGATAATGCGCCTAGACGCATGAATCGACAATGTAGCCAATTCCTTCCTCGGTTTTGGACATGAAGTTGGACTCAAAAGAAACCTATTTGTATTAGGAAACAAATGACGGTTTGGAATGCTTCTAGAGCTCATTGTAACCCCTATAAATAGAGGACCTAAGTGCCTCATGTAATTTGCCAATTCACTTATATTCTTGTCTCCTTAACTCGAGGCGCAGAGAGATTAATAATAAAAGATCGGTTTTAACTAGCCGAAGTCTTAATAAATTAGTCTTTCTAGTCTTATGTTCTTCAACTCTTCTTCTTCTCGCTCTTCGTGTTCTTCCTTCTATATGGAAGGCTAATCTTCTCCTTCAAGGAGAAGATGAAGCCGCTGCTTAAAGTTTAATGATTCTTCCGGTTCATGGTGTTCTTCAATCGAGGTTAGTTCTTTATGTTTGTAGTTATTAGTTCCATTGCCCACACCAGGGGATGGAAGTATAGAATAGGGTTTATGTTTTGCAATATTAATATCATGCTAGTGTTCTTTACTTTTCTTCTAGTAATGTGAATTCTTTAGAGTTAGGGAAGTATTCTTCTTTGTGTTGCCTTAGAAGGGGTAGCTCGGAGGGAGTGGTGCCTAGGGGAAGTATTCTTTGTGTTTGCCTTAAGTGGTGATTCATTGAATGGTCAGCCCTATTAGGAAGTACTCCTTGATGTTGCTCTTGGTAATACATTGAATGGCTGCCCGAAAGCTTACATAAAAGGAAAGAAGATATTAATAGCATAAACATAGGAACAACCTTAAGTAGAGTTAATTCTTAACGATGTTTTCATTCAAAGGCATCGGCACTCTTCCGATTGCCTAATTGTAGTCTACTTGTAAGAACAACCATGAAGCGTAAGATCATAGATTAAAAGTATTGGTGGATTCTAATCTCTTGAATTCCCTATAAATTCTCAATAGTTTAGTTAGTTTAGCTTAGTTTAGCATTAGAATCTACAATCTCTACAATATTAGTTTTAATCCCTCAAACCCCTTTCCAATTCGTTTCTCACATAACATACACTTAAAAGTGGAACGATACCCTACTCATCCTTTATTTATTGAGGGATAGTTAGGTTTTGATACGCTTCTTTTGTTCAACGACCATATATACCATCTACATAATGCAAAAGAGAGTGTCACCATAACAAAAATTCTAGTCCCCTACCTCCTTCGTGTTGTAAAACCGTTAACTAAGTCTTCGGTGGTAAAAGGCTTCACCGAAAGTACCACAAGCTATTCTAGTCTCTAATCGATCATTTTGTCACCGTGAAATGGTAGCGGCGGGTCGCCAAGAAAAGCTTGTTCCCAAGAAAATTCGACGTTGTTGAGCCATTTTAGTGTTTGGAATGTAGTGGGGGTTTAAATGGGATGTGGTGTTGGAAATTGAATCGACCGACCGAAACAAAGCAAGGTGGTGGCGCGGTGGTGGCGCGGACAGCCTCACAAATTTTTAAATTTTCGTGGGTTTTGGTGATGTAAGTTAGTGGATTTGGTGGGGGTTTGGTTTTGAGAAGATTTGTAGTGGATTTTTATGGTTGGCATGGGTTTAATTAGGTTTATTGTTTATTTTTATTTTTTAGGTTTGGAGCTTGGTGGGCGCAATGGCGGTTTTGAGAAGATGAACGCCGATCGGTTGGGCAAAGGTAAAAGGCGAGTCTTGGCCGGTGTGGTGCTGGTTGAGCCCAAGCCCAATTCGAAATTTTGAATTTTTCGATTTTTAGCGAAACTTCAAATCAAAATTGCCGCCGTTACCGGGTCCGATTTTTGTGAATGAGATATGGAAATGATTAGAGAGAATTTCCAATCTAACGATCCATAAAACACTCTATTCGACCGTGGATGACATATAAGATAGTGGAAAAACGCCTTCGAGTGCATGCATGACGACGTTATTAACGATCAAACTCTAAATTCATGGATTATGTCAACCCGAATCATAATACAATTGAACGGCCTAAGAACCTCCAATGGGACATAAAACATTCTAGGACGGAAACACGAACACCCCACCCCCAAACAAATTTTTTACAACAAAGCTTAGAAAATTTGTTTTTTAGCAGTTAGTCTTTTAAAGTCAAATTCCTGAGACTTCCTAGATTACTATGTTTATCCTTTAATATATATATATATATATATATATATATAAATTTTTACTTTTATAATGAAAAACAATAAACAAAAAAAGACATAATTCACCCCATAGAGAAACATGACTAAAAAATCCGAGAAAACATACAAGAGTGGAAAACGTGAATTATGTTAAATGTGGACTTAGGATCTGGTACTTACAGCCACACACTCCATAGGGAGGGCCCGTTACCTTAATGGTGCACTCACCAATATATGAAAATGAAAGGAAATGCACCAAACACAAAAAGTTGGGTCGTTTAATCATCGATACTCGAGACTTTATCTAAACATATGTATGAACATGCAGTTTATCATATATCAACAACCGAAATAGTTGTGGATCATTCCATAAATAAATATCACAGAAAAACATATCCAAACACAATCAAGCACCAAGATTTCCTATGACAACCTACCTAGTGAAATGAAAGCCAAGTCGGATAACCCTATTACGTAACCTAGCATGCACCTTCTTTTCATTTTTGGGAACGAGTGGGTGTTCTAGTAAATAAGTGTGGAAAAGTGAATGGTTGTGGAGAATATAGTGGATATGGATAAGTTGTAGAAGGACAGCATGTAAACAATGAGGATGTGGGTTTAGCACAAAACTCATTCATGGTGTGTGTAGGGACTATTTCAAGTCTAAAAATGAAGGTGTCAAATGCTTTTGTCTTCTGAAGTATTTGTTTACTAAGTGGATTTAAAAAATTATGAAGCACAGAAGAAACAAAAGGATCGAGTGCAAACTCGAGATTCCTTTGAAAGGGTGGAAGGAGGGAAGTCGAGGTGGATGTTGTGGAAAGTAGTTCTTGATAGGGTGAATCATCACCTGCTCTAAGAAACTCATTGAATTGCTCATCTAGATTGGTCATATCCTCGTTACTATGATAGTCCTCTACATCTTTGAGAAAGTCATCTATCTCATCCTCATCCGTAATATGTGTATCGACTAGTGTAAGGATGGAAATGTTGAGTCCAACTTCCTAAGGAAAGAAATTTGGGCATATGATTATCGTGGAACGTGTTGTTGAAATAATCTTGAGCAAAGCTCTCGATCATGCTAACCTCTCCATCCATAGATCTAATCGGGTAACCGTGTCTTTGTTTTAAAACATTGACTTCAACAAAGAAGATGGCCAAAAGACATGGACATTGAACCATCACGGCAATTAATGAGCGCATTGGCGGTTGCCGAAAGGACGCCTAAAGATGATCGGACAGAGTCGCTAATCCACTCAGATCGAGGATGACAAAATCAGCCGGATAGTAAAAATCCTGAACTTGTACCGAACATTTTCGACCACATCCGCTAATTGCAACGCCATTTTAGTGGGTTGCATCTCGCCTAGACCTATTTGTCTATACAAATAAAACGGAGTAAGTTAACACTAGCCCCTGTGTCTAATAACGCTGTCGTCGATATGAATCTCCTAAGGTGCATTGTGCAAGAGGGATCTACCGGTGGTCCTTGTACTTAACAATTCCATTATGTTTAGATAGAGTTGGGAATTGTTCTGTTAAAAAGGCGTCTTTTGGTATATTTGTCTTACGCCTAGTAGTACACAACTCCTTAAGAAACTTAGCATGGTGTGATAGCTTTTAATAGCTTCGAGGAAGGGAAGGTTTATAGTTAGATTCTTGAAAACGCCCCTAATCTCCTCATAATTAGTATCCTTAGTTAACACGGCTAATTTTTGTGGAAACGGTGGTTTCGGCCTATATATTTAGCAATGGTATCACCGGATGTTTAACCGTGGCTTTCTGTTTTTAGGTTGTGTTGTAACCGTACCTCTACAAAGGGTAGGCTCTTCGATTTCTTTTTTCGGTATCTAGTAAAATAGCGGTGTAGGGTTATCGGTGGGGTAACTATAGGCATAGTTACTTTGTTATCAACCACTCTGCCAGAATCGGAGAGTGGTGATGGCCTTTAGCTCACCTATATTTTCATATTCATTACTAGTATTATTGGTTACCTCAAAGGTCAGGTTTGTTGTTTTAGGATTAAGTATTTCAACACTGGAAACACACCTTTGGGTTGGGATTTATCTTGGGCCAACTGTTGGGTTAAATTATTAACGGATTGTAGAAGCTGTTGGTTAGATTGAGCCATGGTTTGGAAAAGATTTTGGCTCACTTGTATGAAGGTGTCAAGACGATCCGGTTGTGTGGGTGTAGTAGTCACGGGTGGTGTGACTGGAACTATTTCACGTGAATTATTTATGGGTGGATTTTGATAATTATTATTTACTGGAACGATACCTCTATTAGCATTATAATTATTATAACTACCTTGACCTTGTCGAGGTTGCACTTGGTTGTTATAATTATTAAAATTACCCCCGACCACATCCCTTGTCGTGGTGGAGCTTGGTTAAAACCGGCGCGCCGCCTAACATATTGATTATTGTTGTACCGGAGGTGTGGCGGTTGGTTATTTCTCCAACCGGTTTGGATTTTGTCTCCAAGGGCGTTAGGTTTATTATTAATGGAACAAGCCTATTCATAGGCTATAGGACGATGGAAGTCGGGATGCTCGGGGCTCCAAATGAAACTACATGGATTTGAATTTACATTCATGACGGGGATAGGCTTTTGTTGAACGAAAATGGCCTCTACCTTTTTAGTGAGTGATTCGATTAGAGTTTTAAGCTCGGGATCATGTTTAATTTCAAACATACCGGCGCCTTAATCAGATTAGAAGAACTAGCGAGCGGTGGATATCGTCACTACCCCCAGTTGTTATTTAAGCTTAGTTTGATCCTCTAAAAATTTATAAGCCTCCGAGGCTCCTTTACTTAAGAAACTACCCCATTCATTATGTCTAGGACTTCTTTATGGTGGTGTAGAAGTCCTTTGAAAAAGCACGCTAACTAACGTGTCTTTCGCTAAGTTATGATGTGGACACTCTATAAGAGAGATCGGTGAAACGATTCCAAGCCTCAAAAATGATTCATGAGGATTTTGTCGAAAAGAAATGAATCTTGGAAAACATCTCATCCGTCTTTAGGGGTGGGTAAAAATGTTCCATAAACAAATGAACAAGTTTAGCCCACGAAGTCCACGTAATTAGGCGCTTAAGCAAGTTAACCAAGACGCCGCCTTATCGGCTAAGGTGAAAGGAAATACCCTTAGTTTAATTTGTTCCGCACCAACCGTAGGATGGTGGAATGTTGTAGGACTTGTTCAATCCCACGATAATGCCGATAAGGTTTTTCATGGTCTAATCCATGAAAAACAGTAACAAATTAAAATATTTGGGGATTTCGAAATCCCCAATCGGGTCCGCTAGAGAACGATGCAAGATTTGGGGCTATCGCCAAGGCTTTGTAGAAGTCGAGAGAGGAGTCTCTTCGCCTTCGTGCATTATATCGTCAGTGTGTGTGAAATAGTAGCTAGAGGTGTAGTGGGTGGTATACTAGATAGACTTGTTTGTTGACGTTGTTGTGTAATTACGTTCGGTGTTTTTGTTCGGCTAGACCTTAATCTCATGCAAGGCTAAGACCAAACTTAGCTAAACACGCCAACACTCCAAACAATTCTGATATACTAGTATAAACCTCTAATAGGAGAGAAGCGAGGTGTGGAAGAAAGGAATACCTGATTTAGGCCCTTGCTTCGCTTATGAATAGCATCTTGTTTACGCGTGTTCAAGTATATATAACAAGTTAGAACACTGAAAAACTTGAAAAATCAAAGTTCGAATCAAAACCGTGAAATCCGAAAAAATCTAGCTTAGGCGGGTGCACTTCGCTTAGTATGCCGTCGCTCCCGTAATCATGAAATCACAAGAGTTTTTAGGGAGGGTCGCTCCCACATGGGGGCTGGTCGACTCAGTTGTTACATCTTTTTGGCTGGTCGCTCCAACTTCCAAGAATCTTGGGCACGAAAGCCCCACTTGGCGCGAGTCGCTTTCCGCAAAAAAAAATTTTTTTTCAAAAGTTTTCAATCTTTGAAACGGACAACCATAAGATGAATTAAACAAGGGTGGGTGGGTGAAATGGGACTTTAAGAAAAGTACTTACACTACGAAAACAATGCGAAGTGAAACTAAGATGGCGGCCATTTGATAAACCGAGTATTGAATAGTTTACCTACTAAAATGAATGATGAACTCAAACGGAAGTAAACTAAAACTAAATTATGTGCCTATATTTTATCAAAGATTTCTACTCTCAATCCTATGAGATATAGTGGAGTAGAGTGATTCGCTCCACTCCTAGTCCTTCCGCATGTTGTGTTCTCTACGATAAGTATTCTTAACTCTAAAGTCTAATGAGAGATTTTACGAAGTGGCAACTAGACTAATGATGCAACTACCCACAAGATGCAACTAGTCGACTATCAGAACAACTATGGGAATGCTACGTTGATTCTATGATAAGGAGTTAGAGGGGGATTGATTCCACCTTAACTCGACTTAATCCTACTAACGACGAATCGTCGTAATCCGAATTGAACTACTTTGCAGAACAATATGGTTACTCTTAATCCCTAATTACACATGGCATTTCTACCAATTCATAACTAGTATGTGAACGATTAAACCCATTCTCATGGTGAACTAATCATTTCTAGAGTGGAAAGAAAATTACGACGACTCTACGATAATCGGAATCAAGCTTTCATCAAGGTTTCTCAACCCCCTCAATGGAGGTTTAGCCGAGAATCATCATGCTATCATTCCCAATGGAATTCAAACAAGACATGATATAAAGATTGAAACTTTGCTTGTTTAAACCCAATCCAAAACTACTAATGCAATAATTTGAATTAAACTAATAATGACAATTACTTAAATCTGCGAATTGAAATTAAACAATTAATGGAAATGAAACTAACTTATGGAGAACACTATTTTATTAATCTAATGAATAATAAAACAATGATTCAAATACTAAATTAATAATCTAACTAATCTAAGTCTAGCTATCTACGTAATAAGGAAAATTAGATCTACACAATTGTAAATGACAAGAATCGAAATTGACAAACTAGCTAATTTATTAATCCAACTAATTAAGAATAATGATTCTAAGAGTTTAATCTAAAACAAGAATTGAAATGGAACTAAACTTAATTAATCTACTGAAAACTAGATCTAGAATTCTATCAATTTTTAGGTCTAACTAGCTACCATTAACTATCTAACCTATCTACCCTTAACAAAAGTGAATCTTTTGTTTTTATACATTCAGATCCAAAAATCATGCATGGGCTTGGAGCCATGTTTTGGGCCAGAGAATCCGGCCCAAAACCCAATTCTTTCAGTCCAAAAAGGCCTCTTCAACTACAGTTGGCTTCAACAGACTTTTTGTCCACTTCTGCTCCTTTGATTGGGTCAAGGCTTGGATCATTGGAAAGCTCTTTCCGAGCCGGTCGTTTTGACATAAGGTAGGCCCTATTCCGAGGTCTGAGTCCAAAGATACGGCCTTCGGAAGTTCTCACGACTTGTGTCTTTGTTTTACGCCCGTCGTCTTTTCAGCTTTTTATCGGGCTTTAGAAAGGCTTTGTCTTCTTGAATCTTGGCCTTTAGTCACAGAACTCCTTAGTAACCGACCTTTGCTCCTTTATCTCGCTAAAGTGGCATATTTCTGCACATAATGGACTTTGAAGCCTAAAATGCATAAAAACACGTAATCAGTGTTAACTCTTAATTATTACTCACATAATTGGTCTAAAAGTATGACTGTTACAGGGTTAAAATTATAGTTTTGGGCTCTTATCACTAAGCCTCTGTTCTAGAGTTGTTAGGATATCCTGTTAGTTACTAGTAGCTAGACTTGTTAGGGCTAGAAGAAAAAATGTCTGACTCCGATGACACTTGATCTAATGAGGTTTGTGAAGTTTTTCTTGGCTGGGATGACGAAGATGATGAGAAAGATGAGTCTGTGTGTGGGGTGGTTGAGGGTGATGATGAAGGTGAGGCGGCTGAGGGGGCTAGTAGTGAGGAAGATGTGGCTCGATCTGCGTCTGTAGCTGCTAAAGCTAGCACTTCAGGTAGCTGTGAGGGGTCGTCGTCTTCGAGCGGGCTGCCGCCTAGGGCTGTGGATAGACATGCTTTGAGGGCGTTCCCATATCTGAGAAAGAAATATGGGATAACCGTAAGCGATCTGGAGATCCATGAGCCTGACCAGAACACTCTGGTTTATAGTGATAGGTACACCCCACCAAATCATGGGGTGATCATCTGTGAGGGACAACTGAGGGCGTGTTGCTCACTGAGAGCGTTCTGACGTAGTTGATCTTAGGAGTAGAGGTCCTCAACTAGCGAGGCTCGGAGAGGCTATGAGCCTGTAAGCTCCTGAGAGCGTTCTGCTCGCTTGAGAGCGCGTGTAGCCCCTGAGGGCGTGCTGCTCCTAAGAGCGTTCTAGCTGAGTTGATCCTAGTTGTATAGGTCCTCAACTAGCGAGACTCGGAGAGGCTGTGAGTCTGTAAGCTCCCGAGCCGCGTCGCCGCTTGAGGCGTGTGTAGCCCCCTGGCGTCTTTGCTCGAGACCGCTCTCGCCGAGTTGATCCCATGAGTATAGGTCCTCAACTAGCGGTGACTCGGAGAGGCTGTGAGCCCGTAAAGCTCCCCGAGAGCGTTACGCCGCCAGAGAGGCGTGTGTAGCCCCCGAGGGCGTCTTTGCTCCCCGAGAGCATTCTCGGCCGAGTTGATCCTAGGAGTATATGTCCTCAACTAGCGAGATTTGGAGAGGCGATGAGCTTGTAAGCCCCCCGAGAGCGCTTAACCGCGAGAGCGTGTGTAGCCCCTGAGGGCGTGCTGCTCCTAAGAGCGTTCTCGCTGAGTTGATCCTATGAGTATAGGTCCTTAACTAGCGAGACTCGGAGAGGCTGTGAGCCTGTAAGCCCCGAGGCGCTCGCGCCGGCTGAGAGCGTGTGTAGCCCCCGAGGGCTGCTTGCTCCCCGAGGCGTTCTTTGAAGTTGATCCTGATCTATGAGTATAGGTCCTCAACTAGCGAGACTCGGAGAGGCTGTGAGCTGATATATGCTTCTTTACTACTACTTAGAGGTTGAACTCTCTAAATTGATGCAAAAGCAACTCAAGGTCCTTACTCACGATCTTCGATTTCGTAGAGTTGGAATAAGGATTCGAACCAACCTAAAGTCTAGGACAACTACAAATTGGTTGTTACAATAAAGGGAACTAAGGAGTAAGGTTATAATACTAATGCTAGGTTTTCTTTCCTACACAACATTAAGAAAAACATTAAAGTTTGAATCATGCACTTAATACAAAAGACAATTTACTAAAGAAAGAAAAGTGGAGAGCTAATCCTCGTCATGTGATACTAACATTTAGTTGTTGATTTGAAAAGTTTATTTATTCTTCCTAGACTCATAGACAAGCCCCTAATGGAAGAAAACTTGATCCCTAGCATGTATGGCTCACTTAAGAGCTCAGACATGCTAGCAAGTGGAACCAAGCAATGCCTTATCTCTAAGCTCATTGCTTTGATTCCTAACTAGACTCTACACCAACTATCATTTTGGGATAGGATGTAGAGTTAGTTGTTCTTCCCAAAAACCTACCAAACCAACAACAATTGTTTTTCCCTCACATGAGTTGGATTATCTCCCCAAAAGGGAAGTTAGCTCATGATCCTTGAGACAAGGAATTTAAACTAGAGAAACAAAGAAAGAGAGAAAAAGGAAGAAGATAAACAATCAAACTCACTTCTATTTATTTTCTAGAAGAAAACAAGTGTTTCTTCCATTAAAACTATTACAAGCTTTCTAATAAAAACTAAAAACTAACTTATGATTTTTTTCACTAAGGAACTAAAATGATGTCATGTAAGGAAAATAAGTCAAGGGAGTAAATGGAGTGTCCCCCACCCTTGTCTAATTTCTTCTCCATTTGAGAGAAATCTCATTTCCTCCCACGTGAATCATCAAACCACATCAATTCATTTTTATCCACCACATTAAAACAAAGTGACACCTTGCCCTTTTTTTCACTATTAACACCTAATCTAATTTATTACATGCAAGGTGTCAACTTTGCACCAATAATTTGTTATTTTTGTCTTGACATGCTCCATGATTGATGACTCATCCAATCTTGTGGCCCCGCAAGATAGGGTCCATGTGCGATCCAAAGGGCGGTCCGGTATTTTGGGCGGTTTTTACAACTTCCGCCTATCGCGTAGAGTTCATCGTCCCCGATTGTCCGAGCGCTCTCTCTTGTCGATTCGAGTCCCGGTTCGAGAGGTAAGGGCTTTGGAAGTTTGATGCTTCGTATGGATTTGGAAGAATTCATATATACGCCGTTCCTCGTGCTTTTATCACGTTTAACCAATATTTCCATGTTTACTGCAAATACCGCAAAAGTATGAAAACATATTTATTTCATGATTATTAAACACATAATTAACCAAATTTATATGTCTCAATGGGGTTTCATAATACACTTTTGGGTGCTTATCACACTACCCCAAACAAAGATTTTGCTTGTCCTCAAGCAAAGAAGAGACACTAAAATAGATAAGTGGCAAAAATGTGTAGTCCTAAACTAATTCTCGTTTACAGAGTGCGGGTTGCATTGACCATGTGAAACAAGGCCTTAAACCACTAGGAATTCCCTAGTGGACGAAGTTATAGCCTCGTGAGAGTTTTCCAGAAAAGATACTCACAAACTTCATTTATACTACAACTACTCAGTGACAGAAACTCGTTTCCTAAATTAATCTCAGATATCCATACATCTCCTTAGCAGGGAATGAGGGTTGATTTCTTTGAAACTCAAGTTAATATGTATTCAATAATTAAAACATCTACATATGATTATTCGTGCAGTGAACTTTTCATTGAAATGTAATAGCAGGATTGTTTCTGGATCCTTTGGAGAGCATACCTAAATGGATTCTCACAGGTATGTGTTGAAACACAAATTCACTCAAAATTTTTCCACTCAGGTTTTGTTAACTCCAGGTGCAAGGGCACACGCTTCCTTACATCTCAATGACAAATGAGGAGCCGATGTCGATCAATCACATCTACTACTTATTATCACACCACCCTACTCCTAATTGAGCTAAAGGTCTTTATTAGGTATTGTGGGGCTTAGGTGGATAGTGTACAAGAAAATGGAAATGGATAATCAAAATTTACGAGTATGAGAGAATAGGGTCTTCATATATTTACACTAGAGAAATCCTTGTTTTCTTTCCTTCTTTTAACTGAGTTTTATAACCTTGTTCTTAAGCCTCTAATGGATTTTTATTATTATATCTTCTTCTTTTTTTTAGATGGCTTAAAAACATGATTCTATTTTTCTTTCCTGAAGTAACTAACTGACTTTTATTTAGGACAAGTCTTTCTCTTTGTTCTTTCCACATTTCATCCTATTTCTCATACTCATCACTTAGGTAGGTTCTTTTATTTGGTTTAATAAATGGGTAAGAAATTTTTGGTGAAAGTGAAAGGTTTGATGAATGGTTCAGTGGAGTGACTAGCGGTAAAATTTGTAACAGGTAAGAATTTTTAGCTATGTCGATCCAAAGAAGGCCTAAATTCTCGCCTAGGGTTCGGGTGGTGATCAAGTAAGTAGACGTGTGATTTCTCTAATCGGAAAAACTACTCCTCTATGTCATCACACACAAATCACTCATATCAAGGTTTTTGGTTAGATTCTCATAGGATTTATAGTTTAAGTAACTAACCGTTGGTTCCAGAAACTTACTGCCATGTACAATCGATGATACTCATCAGTACATGAATATTCATGAAAAGATGTATAAACTATTGCATGCGTATTATCTCAAGTTTCTTAAAAACAAATCCTAATTCGGATACTAATGTGAGATTTCTAGACAATTTTCATCATTGAAAAGGAAACAAGACTTTGTCACTAAGTACAATTATTAATATGAAAATAAAAACTATATACAGGCTACAAGATGCCTAATTTTTGCTACAGGTTTAAAGCACCCCCAAACAGAATGATGCTTAGTCCTCGAAGTATCAATAATTAAAGAGAGAAAGTACCTGAGAACCGTGCGCAAAATTAGGACTAGATTGCTGGAACAGAAAGGTTGGAGAGCATAATATATTATTCAGAAAGAACAAGAAAATGTTCAATAGCACACTAAACATAGCACACGAAATAAAAAACAATAGCATACGAAACATGAAAAACAATAGCACACCAAGCATAAGGTTTAGCTAGATATATGTACAATGGCAAACTCAAGTTTACCATCCAGCAGGATGTGAAGGTCTGGCGTCCTCTTTAAAGAAATGCATTTCCTTAGCATCGCGCCAATAGATAATAGTCTGCCAAATTTCGGCCCATTCTTTGTCTCCGGATTCCCTCAAATTGGTCTTCATCTTTTCTTCCTTTGGGTAACATCGAACATACTACTAAAAGAAAGGTTTTTTGAAGCTACGAAGTCTTCTATGGAGAAACACGGTTATGAAATCGTAATCAGGTAAACTATTTACTTTATTTAGAGTATTTCATCCTGTCCAACAGATAAGAGAACGGATTAGAAGTAGAAACTTCCCCCTTTTGGGGGGGGTTTCCTTCCCGTCTGTTTTGAATCAACTTCATCACTACCGATGGATCTTTTGGAATTTGAGATAACACCGCTCGCAAGAGTAAGAATAGTCAAGAAAGATTCTTAGCAGGCAAAGAAGTTCAAATCTTTTGGCTCCAAACCAAGTCGAGAATCAAGCTCAACGGCAAGGTTTCTTTTGTCGACAAGGTTAGAGGTGACCAACCTCAAGACTTGGATGTAGAGGGACCTACCTACTCCGAAATCAAAGGAAACATGCCGCTATCAAGCTACCCAAGAAAGCGAGAGAAAGGGGTCGACTTTTATTGTAAGTATTGTTTGGTGGGTCGTTAGATTTGCGTAAAATCAAGCCGGAAGACGTGACGCTCTATACGGCAGAAAAATGGAAGCCTCAAGGTGACCGAAGATTATTCCTTTGGGAAAAGGCTTCTTTATCATTCGCTAACCAAAGAAACCGATTGGAGGAGAATTTGGGGAGGGGGTCCGTGGAGATTTGGGGAACAAACTCTAAGGCTATCAAAATGGACACCAGACTTTGATACTGAGGTTCATATCAAAACCAAAGCTCTGGTCTGGATAAAATTCCCTAAGTTGGGTCAGCAGTACTGGGATTACGAAATACTGATGTCAATGGGTAAAACTATCGGTTACCCAATTGGTGTGGACAAACACACACTAGAAAGAGACTATGGTTTCTATGCTAGTGTTCTTGTTGATGTTGACATCTCTAAACCTATCCCAACTCAGATATGGGTGGAAGAGGAGGAAAGAATTTCTTTTGTGCAGGATATTGAAGTAGTCAAAATGCCAAAGTTCCGCGTGGACACCGCAAGTCGGGGTCACTTGAAACAATGTAGAGTGCTCCGGAGGAACACAAGAACGGAGGCAACAGAAAAGGAAGCTGTTATTCCAGGACCAGTTCCTAATGCTAGGAAACTTAACAAGAAGAGAAGGAGAAACAAGGATAAGTGATAAGCACCCAAAACTGTATTATAAAAACCTGTAGAGACATAACATTTCGGTCAATTTTGTGCTTAATAATCATGAAATAATCGCGATCTTCGCGGCTTTTGCAGGTTGGAGCAACTAATGTAAAAATTATGATAAAGCCAGCATTTAAGCACAATAGGGGAGTATACACATGCCTTCCGATCAAGCCCATGTGAAGCCCAACAAATTCGGACTAAAGCCCAAAGACTCAAATAGTACGTAATCCAAATAAACGGGATTATGTGCACGTAAGCATCAAACTTCCGGAAGCTCATATCTCTTGAACGTGACTGAATGCGACGAGCGAGTGAGCTGCTCCGACGATCAGTGCGATGAACTCTACAAATAGGCGGAAGTTGTAAAATGCCAAAAGACCGGACTCATCAATCGATATCGTGACGCGGGACCCACTAGGCGGCCCATAAGATTTGATGAGTCATCATGCAAGTCAAGACAAAGGTGCAAATAATTGGTGCAAATTTGACACCTTGCATGAAGTTAATGAGTTAGTTGGGATTTAGGTGATGATTATCTAAAAAAAAATGAAAGGTGTCAAATGGAGGTTAGTTGTGGATAAGTGAAAAATAAATGAGAGGAGAGTGTTTCACGGGGAGAAGAGAAAAAGGCTCTCTTTTATGTAAAGGGGGCTGATTTTGGGGAGTTGGAAGCTTTTACTTCCTTGACTTTTACTTTTCATTTACATCCATGTCTTTAATTTTGTTTTTTTAGTTCTTAGTTTTTAGAGAAAAGCTTGTAACTTGTTAATGGGGGAACTCTCTCCAGTTTTTAATAAACTCTTCTTCATTTAGGTGTTGTAGTTTTCTTGTTTCATTCTCTTTCTTTTTCATTTCACATATCTTCTTGTAGTTTAATTCAATCCTATGATCATGAGCTAAAACTCTCCCAAAGGGAGGGTTAATGATGCTCATGTGAGGATCATGCTACAAATTTAGGATTCCAAAATCACTACTTAAAAGACTTAGGTTCTATTTTTCATCCTGTCCCAAAATGACAGAGATTGACAATTATCTGATCAATTGTTTTTAAAGTAGAACTAGGAGTTGGAATGATATTTCAGAGATGAAATATTATTTAAATTCTACATGCTAGCATGATATGTTTAGAGATATGTATATTATGTTATGGATTTGAGATGGTAGTGACCTGTTTCTAAAAGACTTGTAGCTAGGCCTTGCATGAGTAGGATTAATCCTTCCCTATCTCTCTCTCTCTCTCTCTCTTTCATTTAACTATAAACAAACTTACAAAATTTAGATAACTTGTGTAAAAAAAATCTATCTATAAAATCCTTCTCACTTAGTTCTCCAAAGTGTAGATTCCAAAGGATCATTTAAATTCTTGTCTTAGAAGTTGGAACGAAATCCCTACTTCTAACTAGATTGACATTCTCAAAGAAAAAAAAAAAAGTGAGTAAGGAATTATTGAGTTTTAGCACGTAGTAAGTCAACTTCTAAAAACACCGAAAAGTGCTAAGATCAAATGGCCACCGCCATTCTAAAGACCCAAGGACCTGTTGCTTGCAAACCGAATTGCTCCAAGCGGGAAACCCCCACGCATCCTTTCATATATTTCTTTTTCTTATGTTTTCTTCGCTTTTTTAAATTTCCGCGATTTTTGCTACTCGATAAACATTCCGTTTTTTGAACCGACAGTTCCAAATGCTAGGACTGAAACTAGGCTACAACAATCACTAAGCTTATCGTGAAACATTTGGTCCGGTTGCGCACGCTTTTTTATTTGGTGGACTTAAGGGAAGCTTGCGTGTTCCAAATTTTAAATATTTTTGCATGCTTCACATGTATGTAGTTATTATGTTGTAGTTAATGGACTATATTTTTATGATAGGTTAGTAATATGCATGAATCATGTTAATACCGTGAATATATATATGCGTTAATCGGTCATGAATTACATATTAATGTATATATACATAAAAATAGAACTGCTTCAAGATGGTTATCTATATATATATATATCTAAGTCACATGTTTAGCATATATATTACTGAGTGAGTGATTATTTGCATGTTAGCATCTATAACTTAGGAGTTATACATAGTAATTAGGATGTGTTTTGGTATTTTGGCCATAACTTTGGCTACGGTTCTTCGAATCACGCCGTGAGCTCAATTCGAAAGATCTCGACGGCCAAGACGCTGTCTCCACTGAAAAAATCATTTTCGAGGTCAAAATCAACTGTTTTCCCTCCAAAATCATCATTTTAGAAAATGGTGTTGTTTAATAAGTCGATTTTGTCATGAAAGAGGAGAACATTCCAACGAGGGTTAAAATCTGAAGGGTAAGTTGTTTCTAAACCCTAAGGGGTGAAGCTGCTCTCTATATGACATTTGCAATCTCAATGAGTATTGACGAAATCGAATTATTATGCAATACAAAAGTTGTATTTTAGTCTAGGTAAAATACGCTTTGCTCGCTTAGTTTACGCCACATTTTAGTATATATATGCGACGATAATATTTTCACATGCTACCATATCTAAATACGTATGAGTAATTCAAATTTTCCTGTAGAATCAGATATACCGACTACGCTAATATCGATTTACAAATTAGCGTGCATATATATCGTTACATCGATGTATATTTGCCCAGACGTATGGAAATATTTATCGATGATACAACCTTGCCTATTCGTGATAGCTATAATGCGATAAGTAGAGTATCTTCACATGCTACTGCATCTAGTATAGTATGAGTAGATCGTATTTGTATGTTTGTATTTTCACCCTTGCATAAATCGAAAAAAAAAAAAAAAAAAAAAAAAAAAAAAAATAATAATAATAATAATAATAATAAAAAAAAAAAAAAACGACCTTGCATAAATTTTAATTCCATAACTCTTAATCATATTCCAACGGTGTCTAGGAAACTTGACAGATTGAGGTTACTTAATTAGAACCGCGGCTTGCACGGAAAGCCTCCCCTCATATCTCTTTTGTGACCGGTCGTTGGTTTTATGTACACGATTCCTAGTTTCATCGCTTACGCTAGCAAAGAACTTAGGCCTACGCTTGTTCAACTCTAATGATTAAACATAATTATAAAATTCAAGTAATAATAAGTTTCTTCCTCAATTAGATCTAAGTTTATGCTTGCATGAGTTTAAGGTCCGGTTCTACTAAAGAATTTGAACATACTTATCGTAGGAGAAAATAATAAGCATTAGCATAAGTTCTCACCTCCACAAAGTTCTTCATCTATTAATCAACAAGATTCCTTGTCACATTTTCCGGCCATTCATTATGGTCGACGAAAATCCAGAAGAAATGAGAAGCCCCTTTCGACTTCTATACGTTCCCTTTACAGAAGGACCTTCTTCCCGCGTGATCAAACTTGAGGACATTGTCGGTGATTTTCGAATTCCGCCAAACGCTTTTAGTTTGTTACCTATGTATCATGGTTTGGATCATGAAAACCGCATAATCATCTTCGTGAGGCTACAACAAGTAGCCACAACATTTCACCATCCAAAATTGCCTCTAAGGAACAACTCTTGCTTCGGCTGCTTTCCATTCACTTTAGCGGATAAAGCGCCAATTTGGCTAGCAGACAACAGCCACAATCCATAGACACATGGAATAAACTTGTTCAAGCTTTCATGCTTCAATTTTACACTCGAAGAAAACTACCAAATGCTTCGTAAAATTCAATTCTTTTCCAAAATCCTCATGAATCCTTTTACGTAAGATGGAGTCGCTTTTACTCGATCTTCCGTTAGAATGTCCTCATCACCAACCGACAAAGCTGTCCTTATTCGCTCATTCTTTAATGGTCTTTCCGATCATCAAAAGAAACTCTTGATATAATGAACGGCGTTGCTTCATGGACAAAGGAGCTATCGAAGCATATACTTTTCTTGACAAACAAGCCAAAAAGGTACACATTAGGGTAACACCGATTCTTCTAGGTCATCTAAGGATAATGTTACAAAAGCTACGCCTATTTTTGAGGTAAAACCCGATCCCGAAGTTGAAAAAAACGATAGAAACCCTCACTAAAAAGTAGATGCTCTTGTAGTTCAAGTAAACGATCAACTTCCAAAACAGGCCATGAACGCTAACACTTCCCCATGTGTTCTATGTCTTAGTCCGCACCATCTTGATGCTTATTGTCCCTTGTTACATGCTACCCCTACCCAAACAACGGAGGAGGCATGTGCATTCAATATTCCTAATGCACCATGGAGACAACATCCTAATTTCGCCACCAATAACCAACAAATGGCTCCTCCGTGTTTCGCAAATCCACCGCTCAACCAATCAACAATTTTATTCCATACCGCCAAGGAAATAATCAGCAATACCAACAAAGTCAAAATCAATTTCAAAGTAATTCAAATGCTAACTATCAAAACAACCGCAGCCTTTGTTCCAAATTAATCCAAATTCGCTATAATCAACAACTTCTCAAAGAATAATCGTGAACTAGTAATCTGTTGCACAACCTATGCCTCCCCAAGCATCGATAGGACAAGTGAGATGTTCTTCGCCATGAACCAACAATCACAAATCCTAACGCCTATCCAACAATTAGCACAAGACAAGAGCGAGAAAGGCGGTTTCCCCGCCAAGTAGTTCCAACCCTAAGCCAGCAAACAACACCTTTGAACTCACCAATATACCCGTACAAGTACTCCAACCAAGGTGAGGTGAATGCAATCACTACTCTTCGATTTGGGAAAACCGTTGATAATCAAACTGTGATGCCGATGATAAAAACAAGCGATACCGGAGGTTCCAAGGAACCCGCTTTATAATGACCTCAAAATGGACACACCAAGTTCAACAACGCCACAATCTAAACAATTGGGAAACGAACAGTGGACCCTTTATGCCAAATTCCTCTAAGGCACCATTTCCCGCCCGCTTGGCAAAGAATAAACCAGATGAAAACTTTGATGAAATTAGGGAAACCTTTAAAAATTTGACAATAAACTTACCTTTTCTCGATGCCCCAAAGCAATTACCAAAACATGCAAAATTTTTGAAAGACATGTGCACCACAAAAAAGAAGAACAAATGTGCCTCAACAGGCTTTCCTTATCAACAATTTCCTTCCATCACTGAATACAATGGTATAGTAAAATACAAGGACCCCTAGACCAACAGCTTCCATGCACATTAGGTGATAAGTATACGGCTACGCATTACTAGACCTAGGAGCTAGTGTGAACTTACTTCCTTATTACTTATTCAAACAACTAGGTCTACATGAGCTTAAACCTACCACGATGACTTTACAATTAGCCGATCGATCCATTAAGCATCCGAAAAGGCATTGTGAAAAATGTCCTTGTAAAAGTCCAAGATTTTTTTATCCTCAGAGATTTTGTCATTTTGGATACGTATTGCCCGCGGACTCCATTCCTATCATATTAGGGCCCATTCCTCGCAAACCGCTAATGCACTCATAAACCGTAGGGATGGGTCCATGACCATGTCCTTCTAAATCTTTCACGAGGTTAATGTGTTCAAGTTGATGAAACAAATTCCGCAGAATGATATTGATGGTGAGATTAACATGATTGACACCCTCGCATACAAGAATATTTCACAAACTCTTTTCCCCGAAGATGAAGTACACCAATTCTATTCTTTTGGCGGTTCAATTTGATGTTGATGATTATTCAAAGGAGGTACATGAGTTTTTAGAATCAATACCACCAATTGACTCTACTACCATCCTATCGTTTACTTTTGGACTAACATAAATCTGTTTTCTCCGGGAAGACGACTTTCCTCAAGAATCTTTAATACCCACTCCTCCCACCCTCGACTTAAAAGCCTATTCCTTCGACTTAAAATACGCATAATTAGATCCGTGATGGTAGTCACCCAATTATCATATCATCACAATTGATCACCGATCGTGAATCACGCTTAATTAAGGTCATTCAAGAACACCGCTCGCTATCGATGGTCTCTCGATGACATTAAAGGCATTGACCTACTGCGGTGCACTAATCGCGATACATCTTGAA
Source organism: Coptis chinensis (assembly GCF_015680905.1). NCBI lineage: Eukaryota > Viridiplantae > Streptophyta > Magnoliopsida > Ranunculales > Ranunculaceae > Coptis > Coptis chinensis. The sequence continues at coordinate 31,328,408 of NC_141463.1, read as the reverse complement.
GACAATGCCAAGACATCACGCGAACCGCAGCTGGCCGCCTAAATCCAACCATGAAGGATGTGGTACGGGAAGAAATTTTAAGGTTACTTGATGCAGTATTATTTACCCTATCTCAGATAGTGTTTGGGTAAGTCCAGTCCATGTTGTTCCCAAGAAGTCCGAATTACAGTTGGCGAAATGATAAAGATGAATGCATATCCGGCCATTCCAAAGTTGAAGTGGCGAATATGCATCGACTATCGAAAAACTTAATGCAAATACTGTAAGGATCATTTTCCACTTCCATTCATTGATCGATGCTTGAACGGTTAGCGGGTCATGCATTTTACTGTTTTCTTGATGGCTTTTCAGATATTTTCAAATCATCATAGATCCCACCGACCAAGAAAAACAACGCTCACCGCCTTTTGGTACTTTTGCATATAAACGAATGCCATTTGGCCTTTGCAATGCACCCCTACATTCCAACGCTTGATGCTTCATATCTTCGATATGGTTGAACGCTTTATGGAAGTCTTCATGGACGATTTCTCATTATATGGTAATTTTTTGATAACCGCTTATCAAATCTTGAAAAGGTTTTAGTATCGCGCGGAAGAGAAAAATCTCGCTTTTAATTGGGAAAAATGCCATTTTATGGTTACAAAAGGAATAGTACTAGGTCACATTGTTTCAAGGACGGAATCAAGCTTCGATAAAGCAAAGATTGAAAAAATTGCTTCCTTTGCCTATACCAACTTCAGTTCGGGAAATACGCATTTTTAGGACACGCAGGTTCTATAGAGATTTATTCAAGATTTCTTAAAGGTTGCCCGACCTTTAACAAATCTCTACTTAAAGATGCCGTGATTTGACTTCACTTTCGATTGCAAACAAGCTTTTGAGACCTTTAAAGTACCGACTACAGTCATAATTCAACCACCGATTGGTCTAAACCTTTTGAATTAATGTGTGACGCCAAATGACTACGCTTATTGGAGCCGCCTCTTGGGCAACGCCGAGAGAACAAGCCAATTGTCATTTACTATGCTAGTAAAACTCTTAATGACGCCAACGAACTATACCACCACCGAAAAAGAATTTCTAGCAGCTTGTATATGCCCCGATAAGTTTCGGCCCTTACCTAGTTGGTTCTTCTACAATAGTCTACACTCACCATGCGCGGCGCCGTTATCTATTAGCAAAGAAAGATGCCAAATGAGGTTGATCCGATGGATCCTCCTTTTGCAAAGAGTTTACTCTAGAAATTAGAGATAAGAAAGGTTATGAGAACGGGTAGCAGACCATTTATCACGAATTGCTAATGATGTCAATAATGAGTCCCAACCAATCTATGCATTCATTTCCGCATGAACATTTGTATTCCATTTTTCATCTCCTTGGTATGCCGATATAGTAAACTACCTAGTTACCGAGGAGGTCCCTTCATCTTGGACTCGAACGACCGGAAGAAGTTCTTATCCACTGTGAAATTTTATTTTTGGGATGATCCCTACCTTTTAAGTATTGTTCCGACTAACCGATATTTCGTTGCATTCCCCGACCGGGAACATAATGACGGTTATCCTTTTGCCATGAACAATCTTGTGGTGGTCATTTCAGTGGTAAGAAAACTGCAGCCGTGGTCCTACAATGTGGATTTTATTGGCCAACGCCGTTTAAAGATGCACACGAAAGCATTGCAAGCATGCAACCGCCGTCAGCAGCCTAGGACGATTACTCAATGCAATATGATGCCCTTAAATCCAATTTTAATTGTGGGAAATTTTGATGTATGGGGATCGACTTTATGGGTCCTTTTCCAAATAGTCATGGCTTCCTATACATACTAGTAGCTGTTGACTATGTGTCAAAATGGATTGAAGCGCTGACATGTCGTAGTGAATGATCATAAACGGGTCGTGATTTTTCGTGAAAGGAACATATTTTCTCTCGATTTGGCATTCCCAAAGCTATAATTAGTGATGGGGAAAACATTTCTGTAATAAATTTTTGAATCATTAGTAAATATGGAGTTACTCACAAAGTGGCAACCCCAGATCATCCCTCGCACCGCTGGCCAAGTAGAAGTCTCTAATAGAGATTAAATCAATTTTAGAAAAGACAGCTTAATCCATCTAGAAAAGACCGTCTCTTTCGATTATCCGATGCCTTGTGGGCATATAGAACAGCTTTTAAGACACCTATAGGCATGTCCCTTTACCGCTTCGCTTTTGGTAAACCTTGTCATCTTCCAAATTGAACTCGAAAGCATCGCGGCTCTATGGGCTATCAAAAGCCTAAATTATAATAATCGACGCTGCAAAGCAGAAGTTTAAAATTGTAGCGAATGAGCTTGAAGAGATTCGAGGATGCCTATGATCTCAAAAAATCCTATAAAGCTAACATGAAAAGAGTGCATGATAAACACATATTAAGAAAAGAATTCAAAATTGGTCAAAAAGTTTTGTTGTACAACCCCGAGATTACACATTTTTCCAGAAAACTAAAAACTCATGGTCCGTCCTTTCACCGCTCTCACTGGCCAAACCCTTATGGGCTATCTCTTTGAAAAATGAAAACGATGACAGCTAATTTCAAGTAAATGGCCAACGCCTTTAAACATTATCATGAGTCAAGGCTCTCCGTGATGTCTAAAAGACTCTTCTCAAAGATCCAAATTTATAAAGACTAAAGATTCACCCGGGTGTATTTTTTTTCCGTGTGTTTAAAACAAGGAAAGTACACCATTAGGGTAGCCGGCCCTCTTCTATTTTCTTCTCTAAAAACTCCTAGAGTGTGTGGTTGCAAGCTTTAACCTTAGTCCACAAAAACTCTATTTCATAACCGAGTATAAATGTCTTCTCGTTTCATCGAAAGCAAACGCGGCTTCCGGTAAACAATGGGTACCAAAAATTTCCCAGCCTTCCTTCTCTTCCCTTTTCTATTCTCTTCCTCGCTAACCCAAATTTCATCATTTGGTGTAAATCTCACCCATCTCAAATAGGTAATGGTCACAAAGATTTTTGTGCGAAAAGTTTACGCGGCGCTGGAAGGATGAGGTGGTGTATGAATTGTCAAACACCTTTCTCGTCCGTGTCTTGATTTACTATCCGATATGAGCCGGTATAAGGTATATTATTGTCCGACACCAGCTCAAGCAGATAAACTTCGGCTGTCGTCCCGCTGTTCCCATTGTGGTGGGATTCGCCTTCGGAGGATCCGACGCTAAAAGACTCACATTCGCCTTGGTGGATCCGACGCTAAAAGACTCCACATGTATATACTCGCAGTATTTTATTTTCACCCTTGCATTGTGCACAAAAGAGAGTCGCGATGAACAACATCGATAGTCCCACGCTCGCGCATTGTGCAATGGATTTCACCAGCCAACCCCTAATAGTTTTCTATTTGATGACAGCTCGGCGGTTTTGAGGCTATACCATATGTACTAAGGGTAATATTATTATTAGACCATTGCACATTGGTCGTGGATGGTACCGCCCTCAACCCTAGGCCCCCAAAATATAAAAAGGTTAAGGTACAACACCGGCCGATTGGGTTCGCCCCCTGAGTCGATATTACATGACAGCTTGCCCGATTTTACTCGTAATGATTTTCTTCTTGTAGTCCGTGTTGTTGTCAATGCTCTTTTGTATAATGACACATACATCTTCCCTTGTACATTGCCACGCTCATCTCCACTTGTATATTTGTATATAAAAAAAAAAAAAAAAAAAAAAAAAAAAAAATAATAATAATAAAAAAAAAAAAAAAGTTGAAGGTGCCTTCTTCATATTCCAGTGGATGGCATTTTTAATGCCGATCATTTTAGCATTCGATTCATTTAATTTGAATTGAAATGAATCGAAATTCGTGGTTTGAAATTTTTGGGACATAAGTTTAAATTTCCGAATTCATTTGGGCTTGACCAAAAATTAGAACCGACCCAAATCACGCGGTGTGGTCAAAACCCAAATGTTATCTCCATCGAATTATTAAAAAAAAAAAAAAAAAAATCCACACAAACCACAAACGGTCGATATCAAAACGGCCGATTTTTGCCTATAAATTCGACACTCCTCACCACCCTTCACTCACCTCATTCTCTCACTATCCAAAGCTTAATCTTCACATATTATCTTTTTCATTCAAAACAATGGATCCGATCGAAATATTGGAAAAGGAGCAACGGAATGGGTCATCACAAAGATTCGTGATAACAATGATTTGTCATTATTCTACCATCACGATCATGCATAACTTCATCCCGAATATCTAGATCTATGTAACCTCCATATCTCTTTCCCTTTGTCGCTTTGTATATTACTATGGTGTGTTAAATAATTCTCAACCATTTGTAATAATGGTTACGCATCTAAATGGAGGAGCATCCTTTTTAATAAATTGGGTATATTAGTTGTATTTTTACCTTATCATAAACATAAAATAGTTATCAAAACCATAACAAATAAGAAAAATCAATAACGCAATAAAATAAATCAAACTCAACTTATTGTTTTCAGAGAAGATTATGCGATGCTACACGGGCACGCCTAACACTTGTCAATGACGACAGCCTAAATTATTCTATCTATCTTCTATTATTGAGGTATGATCATAAATTTTGAAATTACGCGGTAGGTCTAACTCGCCCTGCGGAAACTTTCCTCCTCCGTATTCTCTATCATTTTAAGACCTCATTAATTGTTTTTGGACACCTGACATGAAAAGACATACTATGGATACCCATAGTTGTTGTACATAATTAGGGATACCAACATCACATGTTTCACTTGTAAGTTGAGATCTAGATGCACTTGACATCCCCGATTCGCACTGCATCCTATATTTTGCTATAAATCTCTTCATTTCAACCATTCTCATTTCACGCTTTCTACACTATCCTTCCATCAATTATCCTTTCAAATGGATCAACCAAGAAAGATAGTACCCGGTGAAGAACTACTTGAAATTTTTGATGATGGCTGATTTTCTCCTTTTATGACACAGAAATTGTATGGGTCGAGGATGGATGCCTCTTCTATATCATGCATATGTTCTATTCCGTGATATATTTGGTCTTGATGTTCTACCAATTTAGCGGACTAAAATGGAAAATTTGCTTTCCATGCCTATGGACAACGCTTTGAATTAACTAAGGAAGTTATCTCCCGGCTAAGGCATACTTCAAATTCCAATGAATGACTCGGGTTCGATCTTTCGAGTCCCCATTTAATTCACAAAAAAATTACTACGGCCACCGTGATCTCATGGCGGTCGAAATAAAAATCACGCTTGTTCTTCAACGCTTTTGAAACAAAAATCAACGAAGCTGCTCCACCGGGTCAGGGACACAATGTGGTGGGTACGCCACACCAATCTGAAGTCACCAAGCCTCAATTACACCTACTTTGATTATGCGTAATCAAAGAGATGATTTTGTATAATCCAACACCTCCTCGAACGCGAATCACCGAAGAACAAAAAGGTTAGCACCTCCGCCTACTTTAGTCACTTAAAAATTATGATGCGTTGGTTATCCAAATAGCTCTCCGTAAATACCTCTTCAAAGAGCATTTGTTACAATACTTCACAAAGACCGCGGCGGTGGTTCTTGGACGCCAGATACTCTGCCAGATGAAATGGATGGCCAAAACTCAAACTCTGCACATTTCTTTGATGAAAGTGCCATGCGTAACATTTTAATCCCATGGAAGGTATTCAAATTCTTCATCAAGGAATGAGGGAACTCCACGCATCGCCGAAAATCATCATCAAAAGTCTTATGGATTTCAAGAACGCCAAGCTTACGTGCATGATGCTGATCAAGAGCCACTATTGGAAACTCACTCTCAGTCATTAGAAAATCACACTCTTCTAATAGAGAATCAAACTACGATCTCTCGAACTGTGGAACCCTTCAAATCCAAATTTTAGCCAACAAATTAATGAACTGAACGTTGTTGTCCACAATCTGATTCCCATCACCATCCTTATCATCATTCCTCAACTATAAAAATAATAATAATAATGGTAAAAAAAAGGTTAAGCCTCGCTTTTTACAAAACTCAACTTTCCCCAAAATAAATAAAATAAAATAATTATTATTATTAAGTATTTCATCGCGGTGCCTTTTAATTAAAATTTTTGTTATCTTTGTATCTTCTTTGTAAGAAATGCCTACTAGGATTGTCATATTTCAAGTCAGGATAATAACAATTTTAACGTTATTTTAAACTTGATTACATGAGGTTTTATCTTCTTGCATACTCATTCCTCCATCCAAATAAAAAAATTTGGACATATTTCTTCTATATTTTCCCCATCACTCCACTCCATCAAACATGGCATCTTCATCGAACGTAACATCTTCATCAAACAGACACCTCCAAACTCATCCCTCGAAAGCAATCATTTCAGCCATGATGGATTCCAATACTTATGGACTTCATTTCCGATTGCATTACTAACATCGGGTGGTCTTCCTTGTTATTCACCTCGACCAAACTTATTCTCCAAGTTTGGCGGCCTACTTTTATGCTAATATGGAAGATACACCAAAGATTCAACGCCGCTTCATGTTTTTTCTTAGACGGATTCACAATCAAAGTTGGTGGCACAAACCATGTCTTTTTCGTGAGGCAACACTTGCCCTGACTTTAGATCTTCCATATCACGAGCCGGCAAACAACATGGCCATACATTTATCACAACTCTACTCGCCCTTTCATGGCCTGCTTTTCAAGATAAGATATCGACCGACGGTCTTGAAATTAAAGATGAAGGAACTAAACTTGGCAGATGGCCGCATATCACCATTCCCTTAGCCAAAGATGACCATGAACATGGGAAATGCGATGTTGTTTGTCCTTCTTAACATCATGGGAGATTGGCATTTTTCTACCGCCAATGATGCCGCATGTGTAGTCTTCAATGCGCTTGCTCGAGGTCATACATTCTTTGATATCTTAAACTGTGTTATCTCCAATTTGAAACGAAGCTCAGACTTTTCGATCAAGATATACTTTTACCTCGTGAATCGCTTGTTTAATTATGAAGACACATTTCCCACAGTTTTTCAAATACTTTTCATGACTAGGTCAAAGTAGATTCTATGTGCCCAAAGAAACAAGATAATTCGCTCATTAAGGTTTAGGCAATGGAAACGCCCCCGCGATATACTTGAGACATGTTCGCTATCTATCCAAGCTGATGATAAGATGATGAAACATTTGAACGAATCCGTGAACAAGAATGGGCCACCATTTAGAATACGCTATCTTTGGCCATACTAAGGAAATGCATTTCAATCAAGAAGAGGCCGACCTTCACCACATCCCTCGATGGTAAACTCGAGTAGGAATTGTACATATATCTAACTCAGATATAATTGTATATAGTGTGCTACTGTTTTTCTTTTTTTTTTTTCTCAGATAATATATTATGTTACCACAACTTTTTGTTCCAAAAATCCAAATTCTAATTTTGTTTACTTCGTTATTAGGTAATTCCTTTATTATCTATTTCTATTTCAAGACTAATCATCACTGCTTAGAGTAATATATATATATATATATATATATATATATATATATATATATATATATATATATATATATATATATATATATAAAAAAAAAAAAAAAAAAAAAGGCAACTTGTAGTCCAGATATAGTTTCTATTTTCTTGTTAGTAAATGTAATTAGTGACAATGTCTTGTTTCTTTTTCAATGATGAAAATTATCTAGAAGTCTCACATTAGCATTCAATTATGATTAGTTTTAAGAAACTTAAGCTAATACGCACGCTAATAGTTTTAATATCTTTTATGAGTATTCATGCAATCGAAAGTATCATTGATCAGACATGACAATAAGTTTCGAAACCACGGTTAGTCTACTTAAACTATCAATCCTATAAGAATCTAACCAAAAGCCTCGATATGAGTGATTTGTGAGTAATGACACAGAGGAGTAGTTTTTCCCATAGAGAAAATCACGATCGACTTACTTGATCACCATCCAACCTAGGCAAGAATTTAGGCATTCTTTGAATCGACATAGCTATAAATTATTACCGTTACAAATTTTACCGCTAGTCACTCTTAATCGAACCTTTCATCAAACTTTTCACTTTCACCAAAAATTCCTTACCCATATATTAACCCCAAATAAAAGAACCTACCTAAGTGATGAGTATGAGAAATAGGACAAAATGTAGAAAAAAAAAAAAGAAGACTTGTTCCAAATAAAAGTTAGTTACCCGCTTGAAAAATAAAAATAAAAATAAAAAAATAAACAGATCATGTTTCTTAAAAAAAAAAAAAAAAAAAAATGAAATAAGGCTTAAGAGCAAGGTAGGAAAACTCGTGTAGGAGTAGGAAAAGAAAACAAGGATTTCTCAAGTGTAAATATCTTGAAGACCTTTATTCTCTTATACTTATCATTTTTGATCTTCCACTTCCATTTCTTTCTACACTATCACCTAAGCCCCATAATACCTAATAAAGACCTTTAGCTCAATTAGGAGTAGGATGGTGTGATAATAAGTAGTAGATGTGGATTGATCGACCTCGCCTCCTCGACCGCCATCGAAGTATGAGGAAAAGTGTGCCCACCGCATTAATCGCAATTAACAAAACCTCGAGTGGGAAAATTATGAGCGAATTTGTGTTTCTACACATACATGTGAGAACCCATTTAGGTACACTCTCCAAAGGATCCGTAAACAACCCTACTTGTGCAATTCAATGCAAATTCACTGAATGCATACTCATATGTAGATGTTTTAATTATTGTATGCATATTAACTTCGAGTTTCGAAGAATTAATCCTCGCCCCGCCAAGGAGATGTATAGATATCCGAGATTAATTAAGGAAACAAGCTTTTATTACTAAGTCATTGTAGTATAAAATGAAGTTTGTGAGTATCTTCTCTGAAAACTCTCACGAGGTTATAACTCATCCACTAGGGAATTCCTAGCTGTTTAAGGCCTTGTTGCATACGGTCAATGCAACCGCACTCTCTAAACGAGACTTAGCTTAATGCACAGCTTTGGCCACTTTATCCGCTTTTAATCGTCTTCTTTGCTTGAGGACAAGCAAAATGCTGTTTGGGAGTGGGTGTGATAAGCACCCAAAACAGATTATAAAACCCATAGAGACATAACATTTCGGCCAATTTTGTGCTTAATAATCATGAAATAATCAGATCTTTGTACTTTTTGTAGTCGAGCAACTAATGTAAAAATTATGATAAAGCCAGCATTTAAGCACTTTAATAGGGAGTATACACATGCCTTCCGATCAAGCCCATGTGAAGCCCAACAAATTCGACTAAAGCCCAAAGACTCAAATAGTACGTAATCCAAATGATTCTCGATTATATGCATGTAAGCATTCCGTCTTTCATATCTCTCAACCGCGACTGAATGCGACGAGTAAGTCGCCCGACGATCAGATGCGATGAACTCTATAAATAGGCTGGAAGTTGTAAAAATGCCAAAAGACCGGACTGCCACTAGATCAGACGCGGGACCCACTAGGGCGGGCCCATAAGATTTGATGAGTCATCATGCAAGTCAAGACAAAGGTGCAAATAATTGGTGCAAATTTGACACCTTGCATGAAGTTAATGAGTTAGTTGGATTTAGGTGATGATTATCTAAAAAATGAAAGGTGTCAAATGGGGGTTAGTTGTGGATAAGTGAAAAATAAACGAGAGGAGAGTGTTTCACGGGGAGAAAGAGAAAAGGCTCTTTATGTAAACGGGGGCTGATTTTGGGAGTTGGAAGCTTTTACTTCCTTGACTTTTACTTTCATTTACATCCATGTCTTTAATTTTGTTTTTTAGTTCTTAGTTTTAGAGAAAAGCTTGTAACTTGTTAATGGGGAACTTTCTAGTTTTTAATAAACTCTTCTTCATTTAGGTAAACAGTTGTAGTTTTCTTTGTTTCATTCTCTTTCTTTTTCATTTCACATATCTTCTTGTAGTTTAATTCAGTCCTATGATCATGAGCTAAAACTCTCCCAAGGGGAGTGGTTAATGATGCCTCATGCGAGGATCATGCTACAAATTTAGGATTCCAAAATCACTACTTAAAAGACTTAGGTTCTATTTTTCATCCTCCGGCCCCAAAATGACAGAGATTGACAATTATCCGATCAATTGTTTTAAAGTAGAACTAGATTGGAATGATATTTCAGAGATGAAATATCATTTAAATTCTACATGCTAGCATGATATGTTTAGAGATAGGTATATTATGTTAGTGGATTCGGAGATGGTAGTGACTGCTTCTAAAAAGACTTGTAGCTAGGCTTCCATGAGTAGGATTAATCCTTCCCTATCACTCTCTCTCTTTTCATTTAACTATAAACAAACTTACAAATTTTAGATAACTTGTGTAAAAAAATCTATCTATAAAATCCTTTCTCACTTAGTTCTCCAAAGTGTAGATTCCAGCAGTGATCATTTAAATTTTATCTTAGAAGTTGGAACTAAATCCCTACCGAACTAGATTGACATTCTCAAAAGAAAAAAAACAGTGAGTAAGGAATTATTGAGTTTTAGCACGAGTAAGTCAACTTCTAAAAACACCTAAAAGTGCTAAGATCAATAAGCAACATGCCTAACAAGTGGTACCAAGGACTCAATCGAGACTACATCTCTACTCCTCCAATAGCAACACAACCAACTGCTATTGATGTAGAGCTTGTAAATATGCAAGTAAATGCTACAGTAAACGAGGATAATAATGTTGGGGAACAAGACTTGTGTAGACACCCCATTTTTGCACCCCTGCATAATTCATTCAATGATTTTGCATCAATTAAATTTGATCATATAAGGTGATTTGCTTTCTAGAGTCTTCATTTATACATCAATCTTTTTCTTTTCATCTTCTTTTAGCCTTTTTAGACTCTCCTCATCATGTTCTAGCTATGGCTGAAGTTTCGCCTTTTTCGAAGTTTTGAGTTGAAAATGACCAAAATGCCCCCTCAGAACCCCTTTGGAGCCCAAATCTCGTTTTTCCACTTTTTCTTTGGATGAGATTATTTCATATTTGAATTCCCTTGAAAAATCCTTCAAATGAGTACAAGCTTGCCTAGGTTCCTTTGGATTTTGGAAACCCTAATCTTGCCATATCCCGCTTTGGCTCATTGCTCAGACTGTTGAGTGCAACATTTTTTTGGAGTAAGATTTCGACCCAAGGGTATTTTAAGAGTTCATGGACCTTCCTAATGGATTAGTTAACAATTTTGTGAAGAAGAGTTTGCCTAATTTTGACCCGGCAACCAAAGGGAATTTGCAAAGATTTGAAAATATGGTCAAAGTGGGCCTTTTTGTGTGGATTTTGGACCCGTGCTCATGGACTGTGGATCCAGCTCGAGTTGGACCTTTTATTAGGGTTTCTAGCCCATTTTCAAGCCTCCAAAACCTAGAGAACCTTCCTTAATTGTTTGATTTGATTTGATCCCTAAAATCAAGAATATTCTGAGAATATGCCATTTTGGAGCCAAGTTTGGAAACCCCGATTATGGGCTCATTAAGGACGTGTAGGGCTTGATTTTTTGCCCTAATCCATCTGAAATATCCAAAACCAAGGGCCAAGATCGCACCCCTTATCCCACCTCTTGAATCAAGGGCCGATTTAGAGGTGCAACCAGAAAGAGATCGCTATCGATTTTTCTTCATCAACACTCGACCATCGATCAAACTCATTACCATATTGAAATCCATCCCAAAAGCTATAAATATGGGTCTCATTCACCCATAAAAACAATCTAGAGCAAGCTAGAGCTAGGAATTGAGTTAATAACTGACCTAGTTATTCAGAGCTAATAGCCTCTTCTCTTTAGTGTTCTTCATTTTTCTTCTAGTTCTTCATTTTATCCTTCTTTTCTTCTTGTCGATCTTGAGTAGAAACTTTTTTCACCAAAAGTTGTTTTTTCCTCAAATCACCTGTTTCAATCCAAAATCACAGTTGTCAATTCAAGATCAAGTTTATCATCAATCAATCAATCAATCTACAATCAAGTATGAGGGCAACATTCCAAACCAGGTGACATCTTTTCTTTTTTCTTTTTATTTCCTTTAGCATTGCATATTAGGTTATTTTTTAGTTTTATTATAGCATATAGTTATTAGTTTTTTATAATTTAGTAGGATCATCCAACTTGATAGATTAATTTTTCAAGCTTTCTTCGTCCGCCTATCTTAACACGCTACACCTCAATAGAAGTAAGGTATGGTTTTACCAGCGATTGGGTGCCTAACACCTTCCCACATCGCACCTTGACTCCCGAACCCAATAATCATCTAGTTTCGAGGGCTAGTCCTTCACGTAGGTTTTACCTAACTTTTCCTTAATAAAGTTAGTGGCTTACTCTAAAATCAATTGCATAGACTTAGGTACACATTTTTGTGCTTACAACTTGCAAGAGGCTCAAGCAGCTCAACCCGATGGCGAGGATACACGAGGCACCGCATGAATGTGGTTGAGGTCGGACTGGGACCGGTATGGCTGAGCAAGAGGTCCATCACATGGCCGAGGAGTCTCGCTTGAGAGTACGGGCCGAATGAGGCATTCAGTGACCGGACCGCTTGATGGGAATCGGCCTCGTGAAAGAAATGAGACACTCTTAGAGGGAAACTAGTATGATATCTCCCCGCATGATGACCCCAAAGAATTTCTTAGCTTGTTGGTGACATCCATCCCATTTTCCGAGATGGAAACAAGCTAACATTAGTAAATGAGTGTAATGATCTTCGAGATCGGTTAATTGGGCTGATTTAGCGGATGATAGAGTCGGACGAAATCCGCTGAGGATTCGGTGAAACGCCACGGCGCACGCGATAACTAAGAAAAGTCTAAGCTCTAATGGATGTTGCGTAATACTCACCTCCATCTACGGGCAAGGAAAGGAACTCGCATAACCAACGATGAATGTCGATCCTAACATTAGACCTTATTTTGTAATCAAAATCGACAAGGTACCAAGTCGCATTTTTAGAGTTCTCTAGAGTACGCCATTATTTTGCTTCATGGGGAACCTATCCCCGTAACTTGAAGACTTTGTCTCCTCGTGTACTCTTATATTTATATTAATAATATATTCACATTTTGCTTGCAAAAAAGAACATGCCTCGTATCGAAATGACGCGCTCCATTGATCAAACCTCAATGAGCGAATGATTACATTTGTCGGGCATATGGAATCCACCTTGACCCGCCATGAAAAGTGGTCGCAAACCGCTGGAAATGTGTCTTCACGATCCGGCAAAGCAGGACTGTAAAAGTATATAATCCGATCTTGAAAAGTCGAGCTCGCTTTGTTTGGAGACAACACAACCTAAAATGTTAAATAATGCAATGACTCGAGCTAGTAATCAATACGACGCAGGCAAAATTCATCAAGTGCGTGAAAAATGCCAATCTCCCATAATGTTCGGGGAGTACAAATAACATTGCAGTCCCCATGTTCATGGTCATGCTTGCTAATGGAATGGTGATGTTGGCCATGGCACATGGCCATCTCCTTCTCGCTTGATCTCAAGACCATCACCATAAGAGTTGCACGCTTTGCCACCGAAAAGGAACGGTAAGAATTATGATAGATGTAATGCCAAGATGCAGCAGGTTCATGGTATGGAAGGTCCAAAGTTAGGGCAAGTTGTTGTTCAAAAAGATATGAGGTGTGTCACCAACTCGGATTGTGAACCCGTCTAAATAGAAACCATGCGATGGTCAATGTCAGTGTGTCTTCCATATTAGCATAAAAGTATGCAGCCAAAACTCGAGAAATAAGTTTGGTCAGGGTTGAAGAATTAGGGAAAACCACCCAATGTTTGTGATGTAATCATGGAAGAGATGGCCATAGGCATTGAATCCATCATAGACCGAAAGGATTGCTCGAATGAAGTTCGGAGGTACCATGGATGATGAAGATGCAATGTTTGATGAATTTAGGGTTAGGTGGTGATCAAGTAAGTAGGCGTACGTGATTTCTCTAATTGGAAAACTACTCACTGCATTGTCATCACACAAATCACTCATGTCAAGGTTTTTGGTTAGATTCCTCACCCAAGGATTTATAGTTAAGTAACTAACGTTGGTTAGGAAACTTCTTCTTTATGTACAATCGATGATACTACGATGCGCTGAATATTCATGAAAAGATGTATAAACTATGCATCACATTATTATCTAAAGTTTCTTAAAAAACAAATCCTAATTAGGATACTAATGTGAGATTTCTAGACAATTTTCATCATTGAAAAGGAAACAAGACTTTGTCACTAAGTACAATTATTAATATGAAAATAAAAACAATATACGAGGCTACAAGATGCCTAATTTTTACTTTCTGAGGTTTAAAACACCCCCAAAGCGTAATGATGCTTAGTCCTCGAAGGATCAATAATTAAAGAGAGAAAGAAATCCCGAGAACCGTGGAGCAAAATTGGGGCTAGATCTTTGGAGCGAAGCAGAGGTTGGAGATCATAATATATTATTGAAAACAAGAAAATGTTGATAACCCAGCAAACATAGCATAGATCATAAAGACAACGGAATAATGAAAAACAATAGCATACCAAACATGAAAAACAATAGCACACCAAAGCATAAGGTTTAGCTAGATATATGTACAATGGCAACCTCATTTACCATCCAGTGGGATGTGAAGGTCATGTCCTCTTTAAGGAAATGCATTTCCTTAGCATCGCCGCCAATAGATAATAGTCTGCCAAATTTCTGCCCATTCTTTGTCTCCGTTCCCTCAAATTGGTCTTCATCTTTTCGTCCTTTGGGTAACATCGAACATGCCTCGGTATCGAATGGGGCAGCTTCCATTAATGAAAACCTCAATGAGCCCGAATGATTACATTTCTTTGGGCACATGGAATCCACCTTGACCCGATCATGAAAAGTAGCTGCAAACCGTGGAAATGTGTCTTCATGATCCGGCAAAGCGGTGATCGGTAAAAGTATATACTGATCCCGAAAAGTGCGAGCTCGTTTGAGTTGGAGACAACACAACCTAAAATGCTAAATAATGCATGACCACGAGCTAGTGCGAATACGACGCGAAGCGGCCCCGTTTGGCGGTAGAAAAATGCTAATCTCCCATAATGTTCGAGTACAAATAACATTGCAGTCCCCATGTTCATGGTCATCTTGCTAATGGAATGGTGATGTTGCACCATGGCACATGGCCATTGCCTTCTCATTTGATCTCAAGACCATCACCATAAAAAAAATTAAGCCCGAAACGCTTGCCAATGAAAGGCGGTAAAATTATGATAGATGTAATGCCAAGATGCAAAGCCGGTTAGGTGGTATGGAAGGTCCAAAGTTAGAGGCAAGTTGTTGTTGAGAAAAAGATGTGAAGTGTGTCACCAACTTCGGATTGTGAACCGTCTAAAGTAGAAACCATGCGCATGGTTAAATCTTTGGTGTGTCTTCCATATTAGCATAAAAGTATGCAACCAAACTTCGGAGAATAAGTTTGGTCGGGGTTGAAGAATTAGGGAAGACCACCCAATGTTTGTGATGTAATCATGGAAGAGATGGCCATAGGCATTGGGAATCCATCATAGGAAAAGGATTGCTTTCGAGGAATGAGTTTGGGAGGTACCATGGATGATGAAGATGCAATGTTTGATGAAGATGCCATGGTGGATGAAGTAAAAGAATGGGTAACGATCTGTAATTGGATGGAAAAATGAGTATGTAAGAAAATAGATCCTCCAGTAGCACATGTTAAAATTATATTAGTCCTGTGAAATGATGACAATCTACTAAGCATTTCATACAAAAGAAGACAAAAGATAAGACAAAATACATAGTATATGGCGGAAAAAGCGTAATAACATATATGATTATATACTTATTGACTTAGTAATACCATGGATTCTTATATTGATCTTGGAGATGCATATTTTGCACCACCAATTTATTTTAGGTCTTCTATTTGTTAGGCCGAAGCATCTGAATGTCCCCCTTAGTTTGGCAGAGAGTATGTAGTTTGATTTTCCATTAGGAGCGTGATTTTGCAAGGATTGAGAATGATTTTCCAAGATCTCCTCATGTTCAACATCATGCGTTGCTTGGACGATCTTGGAAATCTGAAGAGTTGTGATGATGATATTACGGCGTGTAGTTCCCTCAAACCACGATGAAGAAGTTTAATGCCTTCCATGGGATTAATAATATTGACATGACATTTTCATCAAATAAATGGTCGAATTTGAACTTGGGTTGTTACGCTCATCATCTATCCAGTATCGAGGGGTCCAAAACCAACGAGTAGTCTGTTTGGAGTACCTTTATATATGCTCTTTGAAGGGGGTCTCTGGAGAAATTATTGGATAACCCAATAGCATCATAATCTAGCGTTACTAAAGTGGGTAGGGTCTTGACCTTCTTGTTTTTCTTGGTGATTCGTTCGGGAGGTGTTGGATCGGACAAAAAGTCATCTCTTTGAGTTTGCAAAATCCAAAGTAGGTGAAGTTGAGGCTTTGTGACTTCTGATTGGTGTGATGTACCTACCACATTATGTCCTGACCCAACTGGAGCACAACACGTTGATTCTGTTTCAAAGCGTTGAAGAACAATGTGATGTGTATTTTCGGCGTCGCCATGAGATCTGATAGCTTTCATGATAAAGTTTTTTGAGGAATCAAATGATGACTCTTGAAAAAGGGACTCCTGGGTATTTATTGGGATTTGAAGTATGTATGGAGATCATTTCCTTATTCAATTCAATCGTTGTCCATAGGCATTGAAGTAGAATTTTCCATCTTCATATCCGCTAAATTGGTAGAACATCAAAACCAATTCTAAAGGAATAACCAGCTCTTTGAATGATATAGAAGAGGCGTCCATCCGACGTATGATTTTGTGTCAAAATAAGGAGAAAACCGCCCTCTTGAAGAAAGTTTTCAGGTAGTCTTTCTCTGCCGCTATTTTTCTTGGTTGAGCCATTCTTGAGGGAAGGATAGTGAAAATTGTTTGAATAAGAATGGCTGAAAAAAAGAGATTTATAGCCAATCTATAAGTCTATACCAATCTAGAGTCAAGTGTAGTTAATGACCCATGTGATTATGAACAACATCATAGGGGATCCACAAGTAAGTCTTTATCATGTCGGATATCCAAATACAATTAATGAGATGGTTTAATGTTAGAAAATCACGGAGGAAAGTTTCCGCGGGGTAGTTAGACTTACGTAATTTCAGAAATGATGATCATAACTTCGGTAATAGAATATGGATAGAATAATCGAGTGCATGTGTGACAAGTGTTATGTGTACCTTGTAAGCGTCTTGCGATTTTCTCTGAACACCATGTGTATCCATTAATTATTTTGGTGAGTTTTGGATGGCCTTTCTTTGTTATGGTTTGTTTATTTATTTACTTTATTATTATTTTGTTATTATTATTATTTTTTATATATTATTATTTTTATTTTATTATTTTATTATTTTTATTATTTTTATTATTTTTATTTTTTATTTTTTTTTTAGAGGAAAAGACAACTAATATACACAAATATTTAATCTGGAACTTCTCCATTTAATCATTTAACCCGATACAAATGTGTGAGAATTATTTAACACACCATACTAATATACAAAATGAAAAAAAAAAAAAAAAAAACGGTTACATAGATCTAGATGTTACGGATCATGTTATGCATGAGTGACAAGAGAATAATGATAAACATTGTTATCACGATTAATGTGATAGCCCATTCGCGTTATCCTTTTCCCATCGGTCTATTTGATTCATTATGTTCAAGGAATTGAAAATTTGTGAAAAAATTTGTGAAGAGTGAGAGAAGGGAATGAGTGAAAGTGGAAAGGAGAGTTGTATTTATAACTTGATTTCTTACCGTTGGGCATCGACCGTTTGGATCAGTCATTGGAGTTCGGGATCCGTTGGGGCTTTGAGAGTAGGCCCAATGAATCAAGGACAAACTTCATATTTTTGAAAGTACTATATTCGCGATAACATAAATAATTTCTCATTCAAACCGTGCGGAGATACAAAATTATGAGAAATCAACCCGATATATAATAATTTAGCACTAAAAATAAAAATGCAATGCATAAGGGAAATAAATGACATAGTCATTTCTAAACCAAAGGGAAATAAATAACTCATGGGAATCCTCCCGTTAGCGGAAGATGAACCCGGGTTTCTACATCTTACGCCACTAAACCCGGTGAAATTTGGCCGGTGCGGAATGTGGCCTATAGATTGTATCAACCCGATCTTGGAATTCTTCTTTGAGTTGCCATCATCATTCTCTGGAAAACGGCCTTGGCGATTTCTCATTTCTTCTTTGGGAAGTCATTCAGGAAGTAAGCATCTCTTCTGGCGAAGAAACATCCCTGCAAGATACTAGTATTCATGTGCCTCAAAGCGTCCATAGGAGTATTGATTAGAGCATGGTATCTTCATTAAAAACAAATCGGTGGGTGAAGGAGGAGGAGGAGGTACGTTATCATGCTCAATGTCATCTCTAGCTCTTGGGTCCCAGTGGTCTAAAACCACAAGTCTCAAAAATTCCAAAATTCTCGAAAGACCTTGTTTTGATGAAAGGAGTAAGCGGATTTGGAACCCTAAGTTAAGCATAAGCTAAGTAACAAGTACAACAAGAGAGTGACCTATTTGACCAGCGGTCGTAAGAATATGGCCCAGGAAATGGACCATACAGAAAGTGTTCTTCCTCTCTGTGGGATCCACGGCAGGGTGTAAGAAAGTCTTGTTCACGTCGGGCGTCTTTGAAGTTCCAATGACGTTGTCGCCCCGACCATTAGTGGCGGCTAATTGGTTACGTCGGCGAATCTTTGGTACAAGCGATTCGAGCGATGTTGTACTCTCCTCCGAGAAGCGTGTCAAACATCAAATCCCTCGTGGTCGGATACTCGACAATAACGAGTCGGACTATCGAGTTTATCGAAATCAATGCGGTATTGAAATCAACTCCGGCGTGGGTTCCGCGTTCCAACCCATCCGCCGTAATCCAAAATTAAAATCACTCCCGGAAACCTCCATTGTTGTAAAATTTCAACACTTAATCTTGAATCTTGAGCTGGAATTGGTGCAATAGATATTCCCACTCTCTACTAGCAATTTCTTCATCGAAAAATGGGTGAAACATCCCTAATTGTAGAGATTTCGAAATTTCGCTCAAGCTATGATTCTCCTTCGTCTTTGCCATAAGCGCGATGTAGATGATCTTTTGAAGGTGCAAATAGCAAGAAGAGGTGGAGGAGATGGTCTTTGGAGGAAGGGGTTGAGTTTGGTGTACTTTGGCCCGTCTTGTGGTCGAATTCACCTCTGCCTAGTCGCCTTGGTGATGTGTGGGGGGACCAAGATCCGATTTTTGTGGAAGAAGAAATGAGAGGGGTGGGCGTGGGTGCCTGTGGCGTGGGCTTTGTACCGGATTTTTGATTTTTGGGTCGGGTCAAAATTTTGGCCCAAGCCCAAATGAATAACAGAAATTCCCACTTATGTCCCGAAATGTTCGAAATTTCAAAGCGTGGAAATTGATTACGTTTCAACTCAAAATTGAGCGGATGAGATATCAAAAGCGATCGGCATTAAAATTGCCATCCACTAGAATATGAAAAATCACATTCAAACAATTTTTTTTTTTTTTTTTTTTACTAAACATTTTTTAACTTTGGTTTTATTTATTTACACTTTTATATACAAATGTACAAGTCGAGAAGAGCGTGTCAACAACAGGAAGTCAAAATAAAACAACACATCAAAATGCGGCTTAAATCAGGGGCAACTTTCATGTCGCTGGGCGAACCCAATCCAGCCCGGTGTGGCTTATCCTTTATGTTTTGGGGGCTTAGGGTTCGGGGCGGTACCATCCACGACCAATGTCTGATGGTCTAATAATAATATTACCCTTAGTACATATGGTATAGCCTCAAAACCGCCCGAAATAGTCACATAAATGATCGGGGTTGGCACGGTGGAATCCATTGCCCGATCACGAACTAGGAAATGTCCGATGGTGCATATCCGCGACTCTCTTTGGGCACCATCTTTGGGTGCTAATAAAAAAAAAAGCAGTATATACATGTTGAGTCTTTTTATGTCGGATCCTCGAGAGGCGAATGTGAGTCTTTTAACGTCGGATCCTCAAGGCGAATGTGAGTCTTTTAGCGTCGATCCTCAAGGCGAATCCCAACACAATGGAAAAACGAGCGGCAAGCGAAGTTTATCCTGGCGGTGGTGTCGGACAATAATATACCTTATACCGGCTCATCTCTCGATAGAAAATCAAGACACAGACCGAGAAAGGAGTTTGGCCAGTTCATACACCACCCCATCCTTTTTAAGCGCGTCGCTTTCAAGCAAAAGTACTATAACCATTACCTATTCGAGATGGGTGAGATTTGGACCAAATGATGAGTTGGAGTTCGCGAGGAAGAGAATAGAAAAGGGAGGAGAAAGAAGGAGTTGAAATTTTTGGTACCCATTGTTTTCCAAGAGGCACGTTTGCTCGATTATTAGAAGGCATTTATACTCAGTTCTGAAATAGAGTTTTTGTGGACTAAGGTTCCGACGCTTGCAACCACACACTCTAGGGATTTTTAGAAAAGAAAATAGAAGAGGTCCCGGCTACCCTAATGGCATACTTTTCCTGTTTAAATACATGGAATGAAGTACACCAGCGAATCTCTTAGTCTGTGTAGACCGGATCATTGAGAAGAGTCTCTTCGACATCCGGAGGCGCAACTTCATGATAATGTTTAAAGTGGGCCATTTACTTGAAATTCGCTACCATCATTTACGTTTTCCACGAGAGATAGCCCCATAAGGGGTGACAGCAGAGACGATGAAAGGACGGACCATCGAGTTTTAATTTTCACGGAAAAATGTGTAATCTTGAGTTATACATCAAAACTTTTTGACCGACTTTGAACTCTTTTCTCAATATGTGCTTGTCATGCACTCTTTTCATGTTGGCTTTATAGGATTTTGAGAGATCATAGGCATCACTCGAATTTCCTCAAGCTCATTTAAAGCAATTTTTCTCTTTTTGCCCCCGCGTTAGTGTTATAATTGAGGCTTTTGATGGCCCATAGAGCCGCGGTGCTCAAGTTCAACCGGCAGATGACAAGGTTTTTCAAAAGCGAAGCGATCTGGAGACAACCCTATAGGTGTCTTAAAAGGCATTACGTATGCCCACAAGGCATCGATAATCGTAGAGACCAATCTTTCCTAGATGGATTGGCCAGTTTTTCAAAATGGATTTGATTTCTCGATTAGAGACTTCTACTTGAAACCTTTGGTTTGAGGATGATACGAGAGTTTCCACTTTGTGCGTGACTCCATATTTCTTTACTAATGATTCAAAAATTTATTGCAGAAATGTTTTCCCGTCACTAATTATAGCTTTTGGAACACCAAATCGAGAAAAATATTTTCTTTTCTACGAACAAAACGACCGCTTTATGATCGTTAGCACGACATGCCAATGCCTCAATCCATTTTGACACATAGTCAACTGCTGCTACAAGTATGTATAGGAAGCCATGAGAATTTGAAATGGACCCATGAAGTCGATGCCCCATACATCAAAGATTTTCACAATTAGAATGGGATTTAAGGGCAACATATTGCGTTGAGTAATGCGACCTAACAAGCGGCAGCGATTGCATGCTTTGCAATGCTCATGTGCATCTCTAAACAATGTTGGCCAATAAAAGGACATTGTGTAGAACATTGGCGCGGTTTCCTTACCACTAAAATGACCACCACAAGATTGTTCATGGCGGAAGGATAACACATCGTTGTGTTCCCGGTCGGGAATGCAACGGGCGGATTAGTTGGTCTGAACAATACTTGAAGAAGGTAGGGATCATCCAGAAATAGAATTTCCGCGATGGATAAAAACTTTTTCCGGTCATTCTGAGACCAAGATAAAGGGACTTCCTCGGTAACTAAGTAATTTACTATGTCGTACCAGGGGGCGAAAAAATAGAATACAAGTGTTCATCCGGAAAGGAATCCGCGATAGGTTCGGTATCGATATCAACATCAGCGACAAGTCTTGATAAATGGTCGCAACCACATTTTAAGCTACCTTTTTATCTCTAATTTTGAGAGTAAACTCTTGCAAAAGGAGAATCCATCGGATCAACCTTTGTTTTGCATCTTTTTGCTAATAGATAGCGAAGTGCGCATGGTCGATGTAGACAATAGTTGGAGAACCCACTAGGTAAGGACGAAACTTATCCAACGCGTATACAACGGCGAGAAACTCTTTCTCGGTGGTATAGTTACGTTGAGCTTCATTAAGGGTTTTACTCATTATAGTAAATGACAAGCGGCTTATCTTCTCGGCGTTTCCCTAGTACAGCTCCTATAGCATAGTCGCTCGCGTCACACATTAATTCAAAAGGTTTAGACCAATCAGGTGGTTGAATTATGGGAGCGGTAGTTAATGCGGTTTTTAATATCTCAAAGGCTTGTTTACAACTGAAATTGAAATAAAAAACGACATCTTTAAGCAGGAGATTGGTTAAAGGTCTAGCAACCTTTGAGAAATCTTGAATAAATCTCCTATAGAAACCTGCGTGTCCTAAGAATGCGCGAATGTCTCGAACTGTTTTTGGTATAGGAAGTGAAGCAATTTTTTTATCTTAGCTTTGTGGAAATTTCGATTCCGTCCTTTGAAGCGATGTGTCATAAAACTATTCCTTTAGTAACCATGAAATGGCATTTTTCCCAATTAAGAACAAGGTTTTCTCTTCTGGCGTGTAAAGACCTTTTCAAGATTTGATAGACAGCTATCGAAAGAATCTCCATATATTGAGAAGTCGTCCATGAATATTTTCATAAACCGTTCAACCATATCACTGAAAATATGAAGCATGCAGCGTTGGAAAGTACCAGGTGCATTGCAAAGGCCGAATGGTATTCGTCTATATGCAAATGTACCAAATGGACAGGTGAACGTTGTATTTTCTTGATCAGCAGGGTCTACGACTATCTGAAAATAACCTGAATAACCATCAAGAAAATAGTAATAGGCATGACCGGCTAAACGTTCGAGCATCTGATCGATGAATGGAAGTGGAAAGTGATCCTTACGAGTGATGGCATTAAGTTTGCGATAGTCAATACATATTCGCCATTTTACTAGGATACGAGCGGAAATGCATTCATCTTTATCATTTCGCACAACTGTAATGCCAAATTTCTTTGGAACTACGTGTACAGGACTCACCCAAACACTATCAGAGATAGGGTAAATAATACCCGCATCTAGTAATTTTAACACTTCCTCTCGGACCACATCTTTCATGGTAGGGTTTAGGCGACGCTGTGGTTCACGCGATGTCTTAGCATTTTCTTCCAAGTGTATGCGATGGGTGCACACATTAGGTTCAATGCCTTTAATGTCATCGAGGGACCATCCAATAGCAGAACGATGTTGTTGAATGACATTAATTAAACGAGCTTCCTGATCGTCAGTCAATTGTGAAGAAATAATAACTGGGTGACGACCATCGGCATTAAGCTGTACGTATTTTAATTCCAAAGGAAGAGGTTTTAAATCAGGGGTGGGCGGAGTGGGTATTAAAGATTCTTGAGGAAGGTCATCATCCATCAAGAAACAGATTGATGATCATCCAAGTTACTTGACATCACCATGTTGTAGGGTCAAATAATGGTAATCGACTCTAATAACTCATTTACTTCTTGTGTATAATCATCGCCTCAAACTCAGATTAAGCTAAAGGAAAGAAATTGGTACACTTCATCTTCGGGAAAAGAGTTTGTGAAATACTCTTTGCGAATGTTTGTCAACCCCGTTGACCTCACCATCAATGTCGCTCGAAGTTGTTTCATCAACTTGAACACATTCACCTCGACCGAAAGATTTCCGAAGGACATGGTCATGGAACCATCTCTACGCTTAATAAGAGCATTAGCGATTGGCGAGAACGGACGTCCTAAGATGATAGGAATGGAATCACATGCAACTTCGTATCCAAAATAACAAAGTCTACGGGATAGAAGAAATCTTGGACTTTTACAAGGGCGTTTTTTACAATTCCTTTTGGATACTTTATGGAACGATCGGTAACCTGTAGAGTCATGGTGGTAGGTTTAAGCTCATGAAGACCTAGTTGTTTAAATAAATAATATGGAAGTAAGTTCACACTTAGCTCCTAAGTCTAGTAGTGCGATGGTCGTGTATTTGTCACCTAAGGTGCATGGAATCGCTTGGTCTACCGGGGTCCTTGTATTTTACTATACCATTGTGTTCGGTGATGGAGGGAAATTGTTCAGTGAGGAACGCTTGTTGAGGAACATTAGTTCTCCTTTTTGTGGTGCACATATCTTTCAGAAATTTTGCATGTTTTGGTAATAGTTTTAAGGCATCGAGAAAAGGTAAGTTGATTGTTAAATTTTGAAAAGTCTCTCGAATTTCAGCAAAAATTCTCATCGGGTTTATTCTTTGCCAAAGCGTCAGAAACGGTGCCTTAGGCGGAATTTGGCAAAAGGGTCTACTTGCTTGTTTCCTACATTGGAGGTGTTGACTTTGTTGAATCTGGGAATCTTCCGTAGGTTCATTATTAGAAATAGATTCCTTGGAACCCTCTTTTCCTTTGGTTGATCATCCGCATACGTATTTGATTGTCTACAGTTTTTCAGATCGTAGAGTAGTGATTGCATGCACCTCACCTTGGTTGGGGTGCTTGTACCGAGGCATTATCAGAGTTCAAAGGCCGTGTTTTGGTTTAGGGTTTGGAACTGCTTGCCAGGAGAAACACGCCTTTCTAACTCTTTTCTTGCACCAATTGTTGAAGTGATTGTTGGATAGACGTTAAAATTTGACTGTGGGTTCATGTTCATGCTAAGAAAGTCTCGTTTGTCCTATCCGAAAACGGGTTGCGCAGGTTGTACAAACGGTGGTAGTTCACGATTATTCTTGAGAAGTTGTTGATTATAGTTGGGATCCGGATTAGTCGGAACAAGGCTGCGGTTGGTTTGATAGTTTGCATTGGAATTATTTTGAAATTGACCTTGTTGGTATTGTTGATTATTTCCTTGGCGTCATAGAATAAAATTGTTTGTAGGCCGAACAGGTGGATTAGCGAAACCTAGAGGAGCCCCCATTTGTTTGTTATTTTGGCGCCAAGCGAAATTCGGATGTTGTCTCCACGGTGCATTGGGAATGTTGAATGCACATGCCTCCTCCGATTGTTGAGTAGGGGAAGCATATAACAAGGGACAATATGCATCAGGATGGTTAGGACAAAGACAAAGGACACAAGGAGCGGTGTCAACGTTCATGACTGGTTTTGGTAGTTGATCGTTTACTTGAACTGCAAAGGCATCTACTTTTTTAGTTTGGGATTCTATCAAATTTTTTATTTCGGGATCGGGTTTTACCTAAAAAATAGATGTGGCTTTTGTAACAAATCCTTTGATGATATAGGCGACTCGGTGTTACCCCAAGGTACCTTTTTTTAGCTTGTTTTTCAAGAAAAGTATAAGCGGTAGCTCCTTTGTCCATGAAGCAACCTCCGTTCATTATATCAAGAGTTTCTTTTTGATGATCAGACAGACCATTAAAGAATGAACGAACAAGGACAGCTTTGTCTAGTTGGTGGTGAGGACATTCTAACAGAAGATCAGTAAAACGACTCCATGCTTCCGTAAAGGATTCATGAGGATTTTGACGGAAGAACTGAATTTTCTGAAGCATTTCAGTTGTTTTCTTCTGAGTGTAAAATTGAAGCATGAAAGCTTGAACTAGTTTATTCTATGTGCCTATGGACTGTGGATGTTGTCCTGCTAGCCAGATTGACGTTTTTTCCGCTAAAGTGAATGGAAACAGTCGAAGCAAGAGTTGTTCCTTAGAGACTGCTGGATGGTGAAATGTTGTTGCCACTTGTTGAAGCCTACGAAGATGATTGTAAGGTTTTTCGTGCTCCAAACCATGATATATAGGTAACAAACTGAAAACATTTGGTGGGATACGAAAATCACCGACAATGTCATCAAGTTTGATCGCGGGGAAGAAGGTCCTTCCCCAGAATGCGAGATAGAAGTCCGAGAGGGCTTCTCTGCATGGTGGAGGATCGTCGGCCATAATGACGAAGTTGATGGCGGCGAAGGATTGTGATGAAGGTAATTAGCGTAAGAAGAACAATTTTAGGTGAGAGCTTACGCAATTGCTTATCGTTTTTTTCGACGATAGGTATGTTCAATTTCTTTAGTGGAACCAGACCTTAATCTCATGCAAGCATAAAATTAGATCTAACTTACAGAAGGAATTTAGTAGGACTCGAATTTTATTATTATCTTAAACATTAGAGTTTAACAACATATGCCTAAGCTCTTTGCTAACGTGCTTGGTGAAGCTAGGAATACGTGTGCATAAACCAACGGCCAGTCACAAAGAGAGATATGAGGGAGGCTTTCCGTGCAAGCACGGTTCTAATTAAGTAACCTCAATCTTTCAAGTTTCCTAGACACCATCGGAATATGATTAAGATTTATGGAATTAAAATTTATGCAAAAGCGGTATTAATTTTAATTTAATTTATTTATTTATTTATTATTTATTTATTTATTATTATTATTATTTTTAAGATTTATGCAAGGGTGAAAATACAAACATGCAAATACGATCTACTCATACAATACTAGGTGCAAGTAGCATGTGAAGATACTCTACTCATCGATAGCTATCTGAATAGGCAAGCTTGTGTCATCAATAAATACTTCCATGCGTGCAGACAAATATACATCAAGAATGTCGTATATGATATGTATTTCTAATTTGTAAATCGATATTACGTAAACGTATATCAACGATGCTGAGCAAATTTGAATCACTCATACGTATCTAAATACATAAACATCGCGGATATAGTATACATAATGCGGATAAATCATGACAAAACTAAACATGCAAGGTATTATACATAAACTAAAATATTTACTCTTGTATTGCATAATAATTCGATTTCGACAATACTCATTGAGATTTTCTAATGTCATATAGAGAGCGACTTTACCCGTAGGGTTTAGAAACAAATTACCCAACTCAGATTTTAACCCTCGTTGGAATGTTCTCCTCTTTCTTGACAAAATCGACTTATTAGACAATACCATGTACGTATACGTAGAGAAATATTAAACATGTAACAAGAAACATTTATACGTAGAAAGACATATACCCATGCAAAACAGTACCATTAATATGCAATTTATGTCCGTGTAATCGTATATAAATATTTACCGGTGTACGAACTTGATTCATGCATAATTTTAGGCTAAAACGTAAATAATAATCCATAAATTTTTTCCTAATACTATATACATGGCATACATGCAGAAAAACATTAAAAAAAAATTACAATAATACTGAAAATTTGGAACCTCAGATCTTCCCGCTTTTTCCGCCTTTGAACCTGAAACAAACGCGTTTCAATTGCCGACGCGATTAATCCCAAAGGATTATCGAATTTTTAGGTACAGGGCGGATATTTAGGCCTGGAAATGGATCAAGGTAGATCGGGGAGATACCGTGGTTTGAACAGGGGACATCAAACAAGCAATTTGACTTCATGAGCGGTCACACTCACAAGAATACACCTGCAGCGCCGCGCCGTGTCAAATAATCCACAGTGAGTTCAATTTTTTATGGAAGTCTTATAATCTCCTGTAGTGTACGTTCCCAGTCCTAACTTTTGGTACCTAGAAGTGGAACGAAAAATTTGTGAGCGAACAGGTCTATTGCGAGGCAAAAATCCGAAAATTTAACAAAAAGCGTAAGAACGAAAAGAAAAGGAAAGAAAAGAAGAGAATGGGGGTTCCCCTTTTGCAACTTCCGATCCGTAGAACACATTCTATGGCTTTAACAACAGCAGCGGCGCATTTGATATATGCTTCTTTACTACTACTTAGAGGTTTGAACTCTCTAAATTGATGCAAAAAGCAACTCAGGTCCTTACTCACGATCTTCGATTTTAGTAGAGTTGGAATAAGGATTCAACCAACCTAAAGTCTAGGACAACTACAAATTGGTTGTTACAATAAAGGGAACTAAGGAGTAAGGTTATAATACTAATGCTAGGTTTTCTTTCCTACACAACATTTAGAAAAACATTAAAGTTTGAAATCATGCACTTAAACAAAATACAAATTACTAAAAAAAGGTGGAGAGTTAATCCTCCTCATGTGAAACTAACATTTAGTTTATTGATTTGAAAAGGTTTATTGATTCTTCCTAGACTCATAGACAAGTCCCTAATGGAAAAAAAAAAAAAGATTTGATCCCTAGCATGTATGGCTCACTAAAGAGCTCATACATGCTAAAAATGAAACCAAGCAATGACTTATCTCTAAGCTCATTGCTTGATTCCTAACTAGACACTACACCAACTATCATTTTGGGATAGGATGTAGAGTTAGTTGTTCTTCCTAAAACCTACCAAACCAACAACAATTGTTTTTCCCTCACATGAGTTGGATTAACTCCCCAAAAGGGAAGTTAGCTCATGATTCTTGAGACAAGGAATTTAAACTAGAGAAACAAAAAAAGAGAGAAAAAGGAAGAAGATAAACAATCAAACTCACTTCTATTTATTTTCTAGAAGAAAACAAATGTTTTCTCCATTAAAACTATTACAAGCTTTCTTACCAAAACTAAAAACTAACTTATGATTTTCTTTACTAAGGAACTAAAATAATGCCATGTAAGGAAAATAAGTCAAGGGAGTAAATGGAGTGTCCCCCACCTTTGTCTAATTTCTTCTCTATTTGAGAGAAATCTCATTTTCTCCCACGTGAATCATCAAACCACATTAATTTATTTTTATCCACCACATTAAAACAAAGTGACACCTTGCCTTTTTTTCACTATTAACACCTAATCTAATTTATTACATACAAGGTGTCAACTTTGCACCAATAATTTGTTATTTTTTTTTGTCTTGACATGCTCCATGATTGATGACTCATCCAATCTTGTGGCCCCACATAGTGGGTCCATGTGCAGTCCAGTGGCGGTCCGGTATTTTGGGCAGTTTTACAACTTTCCGCCTATGCGTAGAGTTCATCTCCCTGATTGTCTGAGCAGCTCTCTTGTCGCATTCGGAGTCCTGGTTCGAGAGGTAAGAGCTTTGGAAGTTTGATGCTTCTGTGTGGATTTGGCGGAATTCATATATACGCCGTTCCTCGTGCTTTATTGCATATTTAACCAATATTTCCATGTTTACTGCAAATACCTGCAAAAGTATGAAAACATATTTATTTCATGATTATTAAACACATAATTAACCAAATTTATATGTCTCAATGGGGTTTCATAATACACTTTTGGGTGCTTATCATACATCTGTGATGACCTTGATACTGTGGGCTTGGAAGTAAGGTCGAACTTCCGAGCTGAATACATCAAAGCTAACATTGTTTTCCCCATTGTGGAGTAATGTTTTTCTGAGTCGCCCAATGTCTTGCTGGTGAAATAGATTGGCTTTTCGATTCCTTCGTCTTCGCGAAAAAGAACCGAGCTGATGGCAAAGTCGATAGTCCCAACTCCCAAGGTAAAGCCCCAGTGTCTCTCCTTCTGTTGGTTTGGACAGGATGAGAAGAGTTGATAGGTAAGCTTTCAGGTCGTTGAAAGCTTTTTGACATTCGTATGTCCATGTGAATGTTGCGCCCTTCTTCAGTATTTAGAGGAAGGGTCTACATTTGTCAGATGCACGTGAGATAAATATGTTGAAGGCTGAGATCATGCCAGATAACTTGTAGATTTGTTGCTTGGAGGTCGGCTCTAGCATCTCGAGGAGAGCTCGTATTTGTTCTGGGTTTGCTTCGATTCGCCTTTGTGAGACGAGGTATCCTAGGAATTTCCCTGAAGCTACCCCGAATATGCATTTTGCTGGGTTGAGCTTCATTTTGTTTTGGCGTAGTCTTTCAAAGGTTTCTTGTAAGTGAGAAATGTGATCTTTAGCCTTTTCACTATGTAGACTTCCATAGTGTCGCCTAACAAGTCTTTGAATATCTTAGTGACCAGTCTTTGGTAGGTCGCGCCTGCGTTCTTCAAGCCGAATGGTAGGACGTTGTAGCAAAACGTTCCCTGTTCGGTTGTGAAGGACGTCTTTTCCTGATCTTCCTCTGCGAGTGGTATTTGATTATACCCACTGTATGCGTCCATGAACAAAAGGAGTTCGTGGCCACAAGTTTGATCTACCAGAATGTCAATTCTTGGTAGGGGGAAACTGTCTATGGGGCAGTGCTTGTTGGCGTTGGTGAAGTATATGCAAAGTCGTACCTGGCCGTTCTTTTTGGGGACGGCTACGATGTTAGCTAGCCAGGTCGGGTATTCGACTTCTCTGATAAAACCCACGTTTTTTAGTTTTTCTATCTCTTCATTGATGGCTTTCTGAAACTTGAGAGCTAGTTTGTAAGGTTGTTGTTTGATAGGCTTTACATTTGGATTGACATTTAATTTATGGCAAGCGACCTGTGGGTTGATTCCAGGCATATCGATATACAACCAAGCAAAAACATCTTTATTGAGAGATAAAAATTTGACAAGTTGCTCCTTGAGCTTGGGGTCTAAATCAGCCCCAACATAGACAAACTTTGGGTCATCATTTGTGCCCATATTGACTTTTTCTCCCGGTTCAATTTGTGTTTGTTTCCCTTTGAGCTTGTCTGCTGCTGCTGGTGGGGGGGAAAAGCTTGAGGATCTTGCTTCTTTCGAACGTCCCTGTTTTCGACTGAGGCTAGGGTGTGGTTATTGTGCTGACGTGATTACATCGGTGAGCTTCTAGTTGGTTGCTTCTGAGCTCCATGATGCCTCGGGGTTCGGGGAATCGCAAGACCTGGTGTAGGATTGATGGAATTGCTTGGATCTTGTGAATCTATCGGCATCCTATAATGGCAGTGTAGGACGACTTGACATCGATCACACTGAAGCGTGTTGACGTTTTGACCATGTCCTCTTTTTCACCAACAGAGACTGGTAGGATGACGTCTCTAATGGCATCTGTGCGATCTCAGTTGAACCCATAGAGCGGTGCATTTGACTCTATCATCACCGAGTCTGGTAGGTGCATGTCCTTGTATGTTTGATAGAAAAGTATGTCACACGAGCTACCTGGATCGATGAGGACTCTTTTTACTGTCCACCCGTTGATTTTTACGTGCACTACCAGGGCATCATTATGAGGTAGGCATACCTTGTCTAGATCGTTCTCCGTGAATGTTATGGAGGTCGTTGACTAAGAGCTGGTAGGAGTGATGACTTCAGCTTTGTGGGAGAGATGGTAGATCTCCTGAAGCGCTCCTACCCTTCTGTGCTTTTCCCATGATGTTTCATCGTTGGAGGTATCAGTAATCATGTTGATTACTTTTTCCTCGTCGTTGTCGGAGGAGTGTTGTCTCTTATTGTGTCTCGACCGACCTGGAGAATTAGATCGTTGGACCATTCTGCTTTTGCTTCTATTATTGGCAGGTCGTTCGTGGTTGCAGCTCCTACTTCTGTGGCGTTTTGCATCCAGTTTATGCCTGAGGTCGCTTTCTGGCAGGAACTCCTTCAATTTACCTTCCTCGACTAAGTCTTGGAGGTAGTGCTTGAGGCTCCAATATTCATTAGTGTTGTGGTGGTGGAGCTTGTGAAAATGGCAGTATGGACGTTCTGGTATGGCGATCACCTTATTGATGTTGGGTTTGAAATACATAGATCTTCTTCAGGATCTGCCTTGGTGTCCTAGAGAAGCTGGAGAATTCCCTTTTTGTGTAAGAGGGCTTGTGGGAGCTAGGGCCCTTGTTATTGTTGTTGTTGTTGTTGGAGCTGCTTGAGTAGCGTTTGTTTTCTCTGGGTTCTCGCTTGTCGCTTACTGCAAGAACTTCTTTGCCTTTGCACTGTGCCCGCCACTCTTCGTACTTGATGTATTTGTCAATTCTGTGATATAGGTCGTCTAGGCGTTTTGGTTTGTTGCGCATCAGAGATCCTGCCAAGTCGGAGTCATCTAGGAGAGCATTGGTGAATGCAGAAGTTGCAAAGCTGTCCTTTAAGCCTGGCTCCATTGAGAGGAGCTCCTTTTTGAAATGTCCTAGGAACTCGCAGATTGTCTTGCCATCTGCTTGCTTTAGTTGAAACAGGGAGTCCAAGTCGGCTTGTTTCTTCCTGTTGTGGACGAACTCTGTTGCAAACGTCTCAGCTAATTTGTTGAAATTGTTGATTGAGTCAGGGGTGAGCGTGTAGAACCATTCTAATGCTCCGTCCTTCAAGCTGGCTAGAAATAGTTTGCACTTCAGGTAGTTATATTCTGGAGCGTCTGTAGAGTGTGAGAGTCTGGCTGAAATAAGCTATGTGCTGGCCTGGACACGAGCTACCGTCGTACAGCGGGAACGTTGGTTGGATAAATTCTGAAGGTGATTGCTTGTGACTGATCTCCGTCGTGAATGGTGACGCCTTGTATGTCTGGAGTATCTTCTGAGCGATCTGGATCGCGCTTGTCTTGTCGTTTAACTTCTTTAACTTTTGTGTGAAGTCTTCTAACCTTTGATTGGTGGTAGTGGTGAGGGTTACGATGGTGTTGTTCTCTACTGCGTCTGGAGTGCCGTTATTGGCGTTGGAAGTGGCCTGTTCGCACGCATCGTCTGATTTTCTTGCTGCAAGGTGATGAAAGCTTCTTGGAGTGTCTTCATCTGATCTGCCAACATTTGAAGTGAGGGGTCCATGGTGGTTTTGCTGACCAGCTTCGTGGGCTTTAGAAAAGGGTGTGTGTTCTTTTCTTAAGGAAACAAACTGGCATACAACGCCAATGTAGAGGTTTGGTGTTTACTGGACAACGACCTGATGATTTATGTGATCGGGAATGGCTGCACTCTCCTTGGGACAAGAGTTGCCTACGTATCAAGTTTCTTGGGGTAAACTTGAATCAAGTCTTATATAGTTCATCTCTTTCTATTTATAGATGTTTGAGCTGACCTTCCTTATTTGCTCCAGACTGTTATCAAGTGTAGATCCATATTTTGTACTATCTTGATGATTTGACATTACTTCTACTGTTACAAAGTAAATGTCTCATTGATTGGCATGTTGACTGAGCTCCAAGATGATTTGCTTCCATAAATGGCTGTAACTGCTGCTTGGGACGACCTGGGATCGGGTCGTTAGTACGTTCTGCTAGAATGGTACGAGCTGATGGAGAACGACCTGGTGTATGGACACGTGTATGTAGTCTGATCGGAGGGTACTTATAACCTTCTTTATTCTGACTTGTTGTAAATAACCGCTTTTTTCTCGGCGTTACGAGATCTGGCTGAGGTCTTGATATGAGTGACCTGGCTGATGTCTTAATATGAGTGACCTGGCTGAGGTCTTGATATGAACGACCTGGCTGAGGTCTTGATATGAGCGACCTAGTTGAGGTTAACCTAGCTGAGGTCTTGATATGAGTGACCTGGCTAGGGTCTTGATGATATGAGTAACATGGATGAGATCTTGATATGAGCGACCTGGCCGAAGTCTAAATATAATTCTGTGATAAGCTGTGCTGGACACGTGTATAATATACATTGGTTGTGTATATTAGTCCCTCACAAGCCTCAAAGTCACCATTGTATTGGACTATTGTTTTGGAGGACTTGAACATGACTTTGCTCTATTTCTACTCAAAGTCCCCTCCATTGGGAATGCCCCCCTCCCCCCCCTATTGGAGATGTCCTCTTGTTACATTAGGTTTTGAAGTTTGACATTGGGAAGTTTGTCCCCCCCTATTGAGACCGTGTCCTCTTGTTCAAAACAAACCCATTAGGTTTTTTTTTGTTTTTGATTTGACGCAACGGTTTGAAACGCCCTATATATTCATTTAGAGAGAGCTCCATACGATAGTTTCCTTAACGAAATACCGGAAAGTATCAACGAGATGTTTATATTTCAGAACTTGCTTCCGATATTTCGATATAGTGGCCGAGATTTTGGAAATATCTGTTATCAACTAATAACAGAAACAGTTGACAGAAAAAAGTACTCAAGTGAACCACCAATGGCTTCTCTTGTGCTTCTCCAATCTTCAGTACCACTCTCAAAACCCAAAATCCAACACCGCCCCATTTCTCAAAACATAGAATCATGCTCAACGATCTCTGACATCAAGCAATTCCATGCAAAGTTCATCAAACTCGGTCTCACTACTGACAATGATGCTATGGGGCGACTTATAAAGTTTTGTGCAGTCTCAAAATCAGGTGACTTGAACTACGCTCTCAAAATATTTAATAAAATGACCCAACCTGATGCTTTTATATATAATACTATCATTAGAGGTTACTTGCTTTGTGAATTAGTTGATGAGTGTATTATGTTTTATTCAAGAATGTTAGAAGAAGTTGTTGTGCCGAATAGATTTACGTTTCCTTCTGTTGTTAAAGCTTGTTGTGTTGGTAATGTGGTTAAAGAAGGTAAACAAGTTCATGCACATGTTTTGAAATTCGGGTTTGGTGAAGATGACTTTACTCAAAATGGTTTGATTAATATGTATGTAAGTTTTGGATATTTGGATGATGCAAGGAGAGTTTTTGATAAGATGGTTCAGAGGGATGTTGTGTCGTGGACTACTTTGATTACTGGGTATTCGAGATGTGGGCTTGTGGACGAGGCGTATAGAGTATTTGAGTTGATTCCGGAAAAGAATTCTGTTTCTTGGAATGCAATGATAGCTGCTTATGTTCAAAGTAATCGTTTCCGTGAGGCATTTGGTTTGTTTGATAGGATGCGGTTAGAGAAAGTGGAATTGGATAAGTTTGTTGCGGCGAGTATGTTGTCAGCTTGTACAGGTTTGGGAGCTTTAGAGCAAGGAGAATGGATACATAAGTATATTGAAACCAGTGGGATTCAAGTGGACTCCAAACTTTCAACAACTATAATTGACATGTATTGCAAATGTGGTTGCATAGATAAGGCATTTGATGTCTTCCGAGGGTTATCACACAAAGGGATTTCTTCTTGGAATTGTATGATTGGAGGCTTAGCGGTGCATGGGAAAGGAGAGTCTGCCATAGAGCTTTTCCATGAGATGGAGAGGGAGATGGTATCCCCAGATTATATTACATTTGTCAATCTTCTAAGCGCGTGTTCACATGCAGGTTTGATAGAAAAGGGTCGTTATTATTTCAATTATATGAAAGAAGTTCATGGAATTGAACCAGGAATGGAGCATTATGGATGTATGGTCGACTTGCTTGGTAGATCTGGTTTTTTAACAGAAGCAAAGCAGCTTATAGATGAGATGCCCATGAGTCCAGATGTAGGTGTCTTGGGTGCCTTTCTTGGAGCCTGTAAGATCCATGGAGAAATTGAGTTGGGAGAAGAAATAGGAAAACAAGTCATTGAAATGGAGCCTGATAACAGTGGTCGTTATGTTTTATTGGCTAACTTATATGCCAATGTTGGCCGATGGGATGATGTTGCTCTCATAAGAAAGTTAATGAATGACAGAGGAGTGAAAAAGGCCCCTGGTTTTTCTATGATTGAAATGGATGGTGTTGTTAATGAATTCATTGCTGGAGGCAGGGGTCATCCTCAAGCTACAGAGATATATGCTAAGGTAGATGAGATGTTAGAACGTATGAAATGTGCTGGCTATGTGCCTAATACTGATGGAGTATTGCATGATGTTGAGGAGGAAGACAGAGAAAACCCATTGCACTACCACAGTGAGAAGCTTGCCATTGCCTTTGGCCTGTTAAAAACCAAACCTGGGGCAACAATTCGGATCTCTAAGAATTTGCGAGTTTGTAGAGATTGTCACCAGGCGAGTAAGCTCATTTCAAAGATTTTTTACCGTGAAATAATAGTGAGGGATAGGAACAGGTTTCACCATTTTAGTAAGGGATGCTGCTCTTGTAATGATTACTGGTGATAATTGATAGATATACCAACAGATAAATCAATCTAAATATCAAACCAGGTCATATATGTATATTAGTACCATTTGGAAGCACTATGACACTATATTCCAAGCCTCAGATAACTGTTGACATGGAATGGCAAAAAGCTGCATTTTAAGGAAGTGACAGCACTCCTGCCAAAGCCCAAAGGTTAGCGAAAAAAAGGCAGCACTCCTGCCAATCATAGTATCATACCTTTCAATCAAGTCCAACTGTGAGAAACCTGCGTGGCCATAAGTGACTGCTTAATGTTAAAATTATTTCTGTGTGTTTCATATGGAATGAGAGATGACCAGGAATGTTTGTAGAGAATCCAACTTTACAAGGGGAGGACGGCAAGCATCTCCACCACTCATAGTACCGAAGAAGCTATTGAAATAATGATTCTTTGGGAAGGTTATTCACTTCAAATGGTGGCGACAAGTATGAAGGATGTCTCTGTTCGATTATTTACAATCTTTTAAGACTCTGTATCTAATGCTTCTTAGATGCACACCAAATGGGTTTTTTCCATCAATTTGGTCCTCGTAAAGTGTTCAATGAGGCCTTGCACCATTTGCAGTCTACTGATGAGATGACAAATCCATGCAACTCACCTAATGAAAACGGTGCAGTAGTATGAAGGATGATTGTACACACTTACTGTCTTCTGATCCATTGGAACGAGCACTGCAGAAGCTCTGTTGTTGTGCAATAGTACGAAGGATAATTGTATACACTTGCTGTTTTCTGATCCATTGGAACCAGCACTGCAGAAGCTCTGTTGAGGACAACAGCCACATCGTTAAAGAATTTGAAACGGTAAGAACTGATACAATAATCAAGGAAAAAATAAAGTGAGTCTCAATTTAATTGTTGGTCAATAATTTTGTTTGTGTCCCTAGTGATTATAAACTTTTTTCAACTCAGGCGGGAAGGCAAAACACAAACGAAACTAAGCCAGTCAATGTATATTGCATTATTGCTTTGCTCATGAAGTCCCGGAGAAGTTAACCTTCCATTTTACGGTACGCATCCTTGTCTCCTAGACTGCTTCATATTTTTGTGAACTGCACAGAGTGCTTATTTTCTAAAAATAGTAATGAGGAAAAGCGATATAAACATAAACAACCCAGCAGGGAAATGCTTGTAGGCAACTTAATTAAGCAACCCAGCATATACTAATTCCAAGTGGTAACCCAATGGAAGAATGCTACTATTAATACCCTCGCAACCCAGTATATACTACTAGCAAGTAGCAACCCAGTAAGGAATGCTACAATACCCTGGCCTGCTCAGGGATGCTAATATGTTAATTCCTAAGTTACTTAAATGTCAGCATCTAAATACAATTCTAGGCAGTTATTTGATTGGAAGAATAAAAATAAGATTCCGTTAAGATAGATAATCAAGAGTAGATTGGTCTGTAGAACCATGTCTTTGCTCCACAAATATCTGAGTGTTTGTTATTATGCAATATCGTTTTATGGAAGAACAAAAGACGACTTTCGCCTGGCTTAACCAGGTTGAAAGTATTGTATGATTTTGTTTGCGTATAGCTTGTTCCACATTGGGTTTTATTTAATATCTTCCTTTCCTCCCCTCTTTTCACATTTTTTTTTCAGAAAGCTTAAAGTGGATGACATGGTCTCTTTTGAAATCACCGATATGGTTAGTTAATATAGAAACCTTTATAAAAAGAAGATAGATTAGAAAAAAAAAAAATTACTTGGGTTGGAATAGCTTTGTCTATGTTGTGGCTTTTGTCATTGGTTTTGCACTGCAGATTCTGGAGCCATTTTATGAGTTTATAAACCTCTTGTAAGGGAGTGATATCCTCCTTCAGGGATATCGGCGTACTCAGCATGATGGAAATACCACACCGACCTGTGGAACTAGATCGTACTTACAAGCTAAGAGAATGCTCCAGCACAGTTTGCGCCAGCACGCGAACCAGGCTATAACGTGACTCAGCTTACCTTCTAGAAGCAATCATGAACAGAGATGCACATGCACAAATCACCGCCACCGACCATCGACCATCCCGCCGCCAAGCTGCCCAGACTACTAATCCCCATCATCACAGCAGACCTATAAAGACAGTTCTCGCACGCCTCCTTAATCTAGACCTCACGTTTGTGGTACACTTTACTCGTAGTGGGCGAGGATTCACTCTCAACATCTATAAATACCCCTCCTATGAACTACGCCAGACCTGATTCTTTTCTCCCCTCATAATCGAGAGCAAGATACGTAGGCAGTTCGCTCTTAAGCCGAACTCGGTCCTCATAATAATCCATTCCAGTTCCCATTCATTGTGTATGTAAAGGAAAGCTGAATCACGCCTTTACATTGGCGCCGTCTGTGGTCTCGATTACTTAAGACACCATTTTCACACAACCCAAAAACCAAAAACCAAATATCTCAAGCCTACGAAGTATGGCAAGCCTCAAAGCTCAAGTTCAAGGCCTCGCAAACCAGCTAGGCTTAACCAATGAGAGCATTTCCTTGCTCAGGCAAGAGAATGCTGCTCTTCGTGCACAAGTTGACGCTCAACAACAGCCAGCTGGTAATGTCGCTGAGAACGGCATCAACGAAGTTAATCAACAGATTAACTAGTCATCGCGAATGGATCGACCCGGGCCTTAATCTGTGAAAGACGAAAGCGGTCGTTCGTAAAATGCTCAAGACATACCGCTTCCCGCTCACCACAGAGGTACTTTCAAGAAACCCTCTCCTCAAGATTTTGTTCACCACGTTTTCCAATGTGCGATGGCGGTATACCCCCCATAGTACAAAATATCGGGATATGACAAAATATCGACCTCTGATTTATGGATATGCATTATGGATATATCCCCCGTGTAGGGATATATTACATTTGGGCATCTGTAAATATCGTGGATATATTGAGATATATCGAAAAATATCGACAAATATCCATAAATATCCACAGACTATGTGTGGGTATTTCTGAGTGTAAATATCGTGGATATATCGCGATATATCGACAAATATCCACAAATATCGATAAATATCTATATTTTCTTTGAATATGGTCATTGTAAAGGTTGAATTTGATCAGTCCTTACAAGTGTGAATAATGGAGAAGATTGTGATGGGTCGAGTTTTGACTGAGCTCGCTTTGGGACGAGCTGCCTACATATCAAGATTTTGTGATGAACTTAAATCAAGTCAGACATTGTTCCTCTCCTCTGTTTTATAGGTAAATACCCAATGCTTCCCCCCTTTCCTCCGTCAGCTCAAGTCCCTGTCTTGATGAGAATAAATGAGCTTTTAGACAGTGTATTTATAAGCGCGACTGATGCTACGACTTTAACTAACACGCCTCGTTGGCGTTCATCCCGTTAGCGTCGTGTGTGCGAGTTGTCACCTCGTTTGGGACGAGGTGTTATGTTGTAACGATCTGTCATGAGCCCTAGAGGTTATCACCTCGTTCTAGACAAGGTGTTATGTTGTAACGATCTTCCATGAGTTTTCATGATTCGTGTTGGACACGTGCATAATATATATAAATATATTATTTCCTCACAGTCATATTTTTAATATAAATTACTCTCTAATACTCAAAAATATACCAGACAATGAGCCATATCCATCCGCTTAAGGTTATCAGTAAGGCCCCTGGAATCCAGTTCCTGACGGCTGCCATCCAGAGCTATGTGGTCAAGGAGACTCGCCGAAACCTTACTCGACTTGAAACTGACATCAGTTCGTTTCATAGTTCGCTGCACCCCCTGGTCGTCCAGAAACAACACTTGGCCCTCCAGATCATCACCAACCACAACAGACTTCCCACTCGTTTTACTAGGAGCCTTAGACCTTACCCCTGAGATAGGCTCTCGATACACCGGTGGCAGACTTGGAACGACCTCAAAGGTTTCCAGATCTAATCCCCGCAAGTCGGGTGCAACCCTCGACCTAGAGCTGCGAGAGGCCTTACCCCCAACCCGTCCAACCCCAGTCACTCCTCCAGCACCAGAGCTATCCCCAAGCAAGTGTCGCGCAGCTTTGGCAACTTTCGCAGCTCCCTGCTTGGTCACATCAGCCTTCCTCTTCAGCGAACTGCCTCGCTCGCGAGCCTTGAAGACCACTTCTTCCAGCTCAAGGGGAGAGCCACTGGACCCACCAGCCCCCGACCCACCAGCGCCTCCGAGGGGTCGCTTCGGACCAGTACAACCTCGATCCCGATCGTCCCTCGTCACCAGATCGCTCTTTCGTCTCTCCATCGCTGTCTCACTAGGTTGACCTCGAGCCCTTTTTTCTGGACCTCCCTTTTCTCCCTAATCTTGCGACCTCCTCTTTCCACAAAGAAATGTGTGACTTCAGGCAAGATCGCTCGTTTCTGCTCCTCGAAGTTAGCCTCGCAAACCTCTCTATTTCCTTCCGGCTAGTTCGCCTCTTTATAGCGAGCTCAGCAAACACAACAAAGACCCAAGTCAATTAAAATAACAATAATCCAATCATCCAAACAACAGAACAATACACCATCCAAGACCCACCAGCAATATTGCAAACCCTAGTTTCCAAACTACATCCTCTAGCACAGTAGTTCCCAACTAATAGCAACGGCCTCTTCTTCCAAGCCTCATTGCTTACACCATCCAACACACTAGAATGCCCCATAAAAGTTTGTAAGCTAAAGTTGAAATTACGCAATCGCTTTATCGTGTAATGCTCAAC
This sequence comes from Coptis chinensis, assembly GCF_015680905.1. Classification (NCBI taxonomy): domain Eukaryota; kingdom Viridiplantae; phylum Streptophyta; class Magnoliopsida; order Ranunculales; family Ranunculaceae; genus Coptis; species Coptis chinensis. The sequence goes on along the minus strand of NC_141463.1, from coordinate 31,287,766 downwards.
AATATCAGACACACCTATGCGGTACTCACCACTCGCATTCAGTAAGTCGAACACCTTGAACAGCCGCCAAGTGTTACCAACAAACTGACAGGGAGATTTCCAACAGAAATTTAAAAAGTCGCAAACCAGCTTCGAGAACGGTATCTTCATACTAGCTCTCAGCTGCCCCTCACAGATTATTATCCCGCAGTTCGGAGGGTTGTACTCCTCACTCAACACATTTACGTCCTGGCCTGGGTCGTGTATCTCCAGGTCGTTTACTTCAATACCATAAGATTCCCTCAGTTCGGGGAACACACACGCCGCGAGTTGATCCACCGTCCTAGGCGGCAACCCACTCGATGGGAGGACAAGACCCTCATCACGACCTGAAGTGCTAGCTACAGACACCCACATAACCAGCTCATGCCCTATCATCGTCACCCCTAACCTCAGCCTCATCATCTTCATGACTACCTTCAAAACCTACCGACTCCTCCTTATCTTCCTCATATTCCCCACAACTTAAAGATACTTCCTGAACCTCTTCCGATCGAGTATCATCAGAGTCAGACATTTTTTGTTTTGTTTTCTTTTTTCCTTACCAAATCCCTAAAACTAAACAACAAAACCTAACACCGATCAAGCTACTAAACACACAACGCCTGAGCACGACGAAAGAAACAAAAAACGGAAAAGCAGCGGCAGCAAAAACACTAACCTGAGAAACCCTAGCTGGCGTTTTGGTTGAAGAAGAAAATAGAAAATGACTTTTCAGTTCTCCAAAGTTTGATTTTGAATAACCGCCTGTTCAGTTCCCAATGCATTATGATTACAACTTATGCCCTAGCCTGCACACGTGTACCAAAGACCTGTCTTTTCAAGAATCCGGAAAACGCGACGACACTTTTCCTTAGCAACTGCTATGATTCTCTCACATGCCAACCACGTGCCAGCTACTAACTCCAAGTCATCACACAACACGAACCGGTTCGCTTTTTACTTCCACGTGTCACCATTTTCTCTAGGCATTTCTACTCACAACCTACTAAGGTTCGTGGAGGGAGTTTTCTCATTCATATTAAGCAACACATAACACCACCAAGATTCTTCATATTCAAATTTTCGCTTCATATTCCAAGATATATCTTAGGTCGAACGTACGACCTCAGAACGCGACGACACCATCCCTTATGCAGAGGCAATCATTATCAGAGCCATACTTGTACTTCCTATCATCGTGACATACAAACTACTGTAACCACTCCCAATCATCACATAGCTCCTACCAAAACCAACCTAACACTCATTCTCAATCTTCACCCCACACTTGTACATGTCAGTATACGTGTCTCGTAGATCTACATTTTCAGTATCTATAAATACCACCTACATGAACTACATCAAACCTGATTCTACTCTTCCCCCGGAACCGAGAGCTAGATACATAAATAGTTCGCTCTAAACGAACTCGGTCTTTTCTACATTCAATCCCCGTCTCCTTGCTAACCTTGTATGCAACGTAGACTAAAACACACCTTTACACCAAGCAATCTTTCAATAATGAAGCTTGTAATTTAGATTTGTTTGTCCCGATGATTGGAAATCATAAGTTCTTGATTATTCTCCTGGAAGAACTAGAAGCCTATTTTATAATTTGAAGATCCAATTCGTTCATAGCTTTTGGTTTTGTGAAACTCAAAGGTAATTCGTTCTTCTCTTGCAACAATATATAAAGTAAAGCCTTGTTTTCAAAAAGTTGAATTCAAATTGCCTGAAACTAACTTTAGGGTCCAAACTCCAAACGGAATAATTTGTGACAAGTTGAGGGGTCAAATCTGCCTTTTAGCTTAGTGCCGACTCTATTTTTTTCAATGTTTTTTATAACTCCACCCTTCCACAGGACGTATCTTGTTTGCTTCCTTACCCGCTAGTTGTGTGAGGCAAATGAGGAATGATATGAAAGATTGATTGTTGGAACTGTCTAAATTAATTGACTGGTTTATTTATTATGAGAGGCCAAACGAGATTTGCTCATGGATTTGATTTTGGATCTTACAGTTTGTTGTGAGCGTCTGGACCCAGAGATAGCTACATCATTTGGTATGTTGATGGAGGAACTTGATCTGAAGAGGTGGAAGTGATTCTAGGAGCGGGTAGTTGTTAATCACACATATCGTGGAAATATCGTAAAATATCAACAAAAATCATCGATATTTGCACTGGTATGTATCCAAATTAGTATCGTAATATTTCGATGCCCTTCTCTGAAATCTCGATATATATCGCGATATACTATGACCACAGTTACTACAGAGGAAGAGGTTGTAAAATGCAGGACAACAAAGCAAGATGACGAGACTATGGCATTAGTTCTGTACATAATGGAAGGTTCAGTCCACGGTCGTTTCAAACATTTCCAGGTCACAGTTCAAGTTTTTCCAAAGGGCGAGGGAAGCTTGGTGAAATGGATTATCGAGTTTGAAAAACACCATGGTGAAGTCCCTGATCCGCATATGTATTTGGACCTGTTTCACAACCTGAATTTGAAGATGGACGCTTATGTTAACCAGGCATAGATGCCAGACCTCTTTGCTTAGTGAAAGATACATGGTGATTTCACATATGTAAGCTATTTGAATTTGCTTGTGATGAGCTTATATGTAGCTCTATGGAAAGTTGAAATAAGTTCCCCATAACTACAACAGCTCCTTTCTCTTTCTTCTTCACTAATCACTACCACCACTTCTTATTTTTTGCATGCAAAACAAGGCTGGGATTTGTAAAGGCTGAAATAGAGACAGAAGTGAAATACTACTATCTACAGAACTTTTTTGAGATGGTTAAATACAGTCTACACCACCTTCCTACAACCTTCCCTGAGATATACAAGGAGTTCGAAAATCATCAAGACGAAATCCTTGATCCACACGACTATTTAACCGTGTGTAATCTTACTGAGGGATTACGAGGGTAAAGATTTTACAACGGGCATCAACTGTGGAATTTAGGCCATCAACTGGAACGCTTGGGCCAAATAATATCCTTGTAGTACTTTGAACTTGAGATTCCTAAAGAGCAAAGCCCAACTCAATATTATTACCAGTTGGAGGGCCCACTTTCAGAGAGAATTTGTAAGGGTGAACTGATGTTACAGAACAGAGGCAACCACACTTACCAAGTTACCAATAGGGTAGCTGAATTTTGCTGCCAAAACAAGTTGCAGTTACAGTAACTTTGTATTTTAGGAGAGATTTCAGTTCATTATCTGTTTAATTTTGTGTTGATAATGATAGGGATCATGGAGCTTTTCTGGGAGCGGCCACTCAATCTGGGAAGGTCTTTTCTAAGGAGTATGCAAAACTGGTGGCAACTGCAGTGCGCTATGGTCAGCAAGAAGGCTTTGATTGTATAATCATTGATGATGGATACACTAAAACCATTACCTGCATCTTGGGAGAGGAGGGATTCTCTTATGATTGGAAATGGAGATAAATTGGGAAGAATATTAGAAGTTGTGTTAATTTCCTCTTCTTTTTTGACCATGAGTACTAGTTGGTAACCGGGTATGTAAGGGGTGTAAAATTATATCTCTACATAGGCTCCATCTAGGTGCCATTAGGATTTTACAACTCCAATTACAAGTTATTGTATAGGTTATAAATATTCACTCTCTATTGTTCATAACGGAAAAGTGTAAAAAAGTTTGATTTTAAACTCGGATGACATTTGAAGTGACGTTATTCTTTAATTTAAAGAGGGAGGTCACTTCAAATGTTGTCCGAGTTTAAAATTGACTTTATAAATAGATACGTCCGAACGTTTTTTTTGTTCAGAAGTGTGTTCAAGTGTCATCCGGGCTATTTATCAACTGATAGCGAGATGGAGACTTCCCCACCCCCTCTATCAACTAATAATCTATTACCTACGGCTTAACATTCCCATTAGATAGAGTTTTTTGACACTTAAGATGTAAATTTTCCACTCTATACGGTTTACACCTCCCATTAGAGATGCTCTAGCAAAAATAATGGACTAGCCTCGTGGGCCAAGGGACAAGAAATTAGTGAATACTGCATACATGACCGAGATTTTATCTCTAGTTTTGTTGTAGTTGCATTAACTACTAAAAGACATGGTAATATTTTATTTTTCATGCGGTGATCACCTTAGTCCTTAGCTATTATGAAGCAAGCGTCCAAGGCAAATATGAAGGCAAATGGTTACATGTTGTTAGTCTTGCTTACATGCCCGGATGGGTGTTATGTTCATAACTGTTTAAGGCTAATAGCATAGTGTGTTGTATGAAGAATCCTCCATCTAATGATCATACTCTTAGGGAGGTATATAACTCTTCCAAATTTAATCAACAGGTAACGGCTTAACCCCATAGCTTGTTCCAAAAAAATAAAGACCTAGTAAGAGAAATAAAATATCCCAAATGAGGAGAAATATAGGAGAAAACAAGAAAGTAGCTAAAAGAAGAATCAGGGTATCTAAATTCTCAAGGAAGCATACCACAGACAAGGTCAAGTAAAAGGGAAACACATTGCCCCGAAAATTACACTCTGACAATTCATGTATCTGCTTTCTTTGGAAAACGTTACCAAAATCCCTTTACAACTCATCAGAGACATCTAGCTGTTAAGAACTTAAGAATACTGAATACCTAAATCCCTGTACAACTCAGAGATCGACCTCTAGTGCAGCCGTTAAGAATTGCTAGTTTATTATTTATTGCCATTAGCAATGCCCAAAATCTAAAACCCCATCCCTTTTTTTTTTTGTGTGCTGTGCACCAAATCTTTTTAACAGGAGGAAGCAGTAATTCTCTTCTAAGAGTAGCTAGATGTCAAATGAACTTATTACAACGTTACGACACACCTTGTAGAGCTGATTGCTTGGCGATGTGCTTTCTTCAGACAGAAGTCCTTACATCATACGTCCTAGGCTCAGCTGAAGTGCACCAAAACAAATCCAAGTACGCCTGAACACTAGTCTTAAAAAGTGAATGGCTTTCCCCCGACTTAAACAGGTAATTTTATGATAAATTTCAGCAACAAACTCAGGTAACAGCACAACAGTACGTATCCTATGTTCAAAATTTTGGGTGACGATACTTTTCCCAGAAGCCAGTAAAACCCGTTCCAAATGGTTTTCCAGCTCAGCAATCTAACAACTGATTGTCCCGACTACAAACAACTTTGATGCTTAGGCTAAGTCCAATTTGTGCATATAGTGCCAAACACTAAATATCAGATTTTGATCCAATAGTCTAAAACATACCACACTAAATATCACGGACAAAAATCCAATGGTGCCAAAACGCTTTGACCCGGCAACACTATCGTCCAAAAAAAAAATTTTATATAAAACTAGATAGCGTCAAGTCTAATGGCGGTCAAAGAGTCCCCAAAAAAAAAAAAAAAAAAAACCAGGCACTTTGAGAATGGCGGCTAAGAGTCCAAAAAAAAAAAATTTTATTTTTTTTTTTCCACGCCTAATGGGAATGGCGGTTTGGAGAGTCCCAAAAAAAAAAAAAAAAAAAAAATCCTACCCGTTGAGAGTCCTAAAAAAAAAAAAAAAAAAATTTTTTTTTCTCACACGCTAGGAATGGCGGTTGGAGAGTCCCAAAAAAAAAAAAAAATTAGGCATTGGCGGTTGTGAAAATAACCATTGGGTTGGGAAACGCTAACCCGCTAACTGTATACACTATGCTATTGTGGTTTAGCGGGATGGCGCACCAAACCATTGGACTTAGCCTTACAGGAACTTTTCCCTATATCCGTAAAGCCACAGTGCAGAAAGCAACACTTGTCTGATGGCCAACCCTCATAATCAGATCCAAATGTGCCAAACAGACACAAAGCACAACCTAGTCAAATTATTTTTTGCAGCCAATTTCACCTTGCACGAAACAATCTCATAGTCTCATAATCGTACGCACAAACGTACAGTACGCCTCAAGTTTTACCCTTCTATTTTAGCAATATGCATTTTAAAGGGGCAGTTGGGGAAACAAATGTATACACTTTGGGGTTTCTCAGGCACTGCTTAAGATGCTCTAACAGAGGAATATATTATATCTGGATTACCAAACAAATACCACAATGTTCTCTTTCACCCTTTCAGAAATTGTAAACAAACATATATTTATGTCCACTGACAATTATTCTCTCCAACTACAAACTAAGTGGGATTTGACAGCAAAACAGAAATATGGATAGGAACTCATCAACAGTTTATTTGAACTCACAGTTTTCCTGACAGCATAAAGTAATTTTAAATATAAAGATACACATTACTAAAAATAAAAGCAAATTCGACAGACGCTTGACTCTAGACAGAAAATAAAAGTAGCAAGGGCATACCATCTCCATAAACGAAACCCAATACACAGATGTACCAAGTCATTCAGCTGCTGTCGGCATTCCTTCGCGGTTTTTAACGATTGCAACTACATCCATATTCCAAACAAAATATATGAACTTCCTTTAGTCACCCTTCTGCAACTGACTGCATGTTGTACGGTGGTTGCTTGATGTTAATTCTGCTCAGTAAGAACCCAGTCCCAATTCAAAATTCCGTATCTGATACTGACCAATAGAGACTGATTGGCTTCAATTATCCTCAATGTACTGATTCCAACGTATTCTGATTCGCTCTTTACCTTTTTGTCTTAGTAAAATGCTACTTCATTCGAGTCTCTCCATCAGTATATTATCAATTGTATCATGTATGAGAAACCGATATGAATACCACAGATTGGCATCGCTTTCAATAGAGCTTCTCCATTAACCTGTGGCGGAATTTACAGAATACCATTGTTGTAGATCGTGAAAGAAGCTTTATGCTGACTCGCGTGAAAGTATATAAATCCATATACCAAAGAAGTGAAGTTTCATGTAATTTTTCCAAATCACGTTTACTGATTCAAAGCAGGTTAAGGGCTGAATCCAAACATGTAACCCCTGACAAAACCATAAGGATCTATTGGATGATCCAAACAGATACTTCATAATCCAAATGTAGATATACCCAGGAAAGTGAACATATGGTGCAAAAAGGAACCTACGACTGCATCATCGAGCCAGAAGGAAAAGCAACTTCCAGGTACCATCTTGTGGACACTAGTCTCAAGTAATGATACATGTCAACCCAACCTTGCACAACTGAGTATTACTTATGAATATCTAATAATATCCTTGAAGGAATTTACCGTTGGCCATGCTGAAAGCATAACCCAATACCTTTAACTTTCTAAAACAATTTAAAAACCATATTTTACCACACTAACCTAAATTTGCAAAAAGAGATCCTCCTTCCTCATCTTTCGTTGTCAACTTCCACTCTATTTACGACTCCAGGATCTCTTCTCTTACCTTAACTAACTTTTGACGGAAATCAAGTACCAGGATTGGTACCTGCATCTCCACCAAACCCAATGGTAATAGTGATCGGCTGCCAGTCATTTGCATGAACTACAATCCACTTCTTTAAAGTAACTACAATATTCAAAATCTGAAGTATGTCACCCAAAGCTACATCTTTCAAGCTCAAGCAAGAATTCTTCAATGTAATAGCAGCTTCATACCTAATATAAAATGACAGGCCTTTCAATTCAGAAACACAATCTTAGGGAACAAATCAAAATGTAATACTTAGAAGAAAAGAAAAGCATACCTGCAACGAGATGCACCCAAATCATTCCGTCCAATAGGAGTATTTAGAAAAGTGTAGATTTCATCCCATATTGGTTCTGTGTATAGCGTGGTATCGCTACCTAATGGGTTTACACACTTCCATAGTGACTCATTCCTGCCAGTATAGTATTTTAGCAGCCCAGCCTTACGTTCCACTACCATATGATGCTCAATAGCACTCTCTAGGGCCTTCTTAACATCCATATTCTGATGTCTGGGATCTCCGTAACGAATACAATCAGTAATATTTGCTTTAGTTGGAGTCATCTTATCATTTTTTAAAGTATTCAAGACGAGTAAAATAACTCCCATAATGCCTTGGACATATGGTGAAGGTTCTGGGGAACCTGAAGTCCCCCACACAGGAATGGGATTGATACCCATTGCAGAGGAAGATGGAGGTGGAAACTCTGGTCCACGAGGGTACCTATTGTTCTGATTGCCATAATAAAATGGTGGGTTGCTTTGCACAAAATATCCATTACGAGGGCCATTGGGGTTCGGGGGATTAGGGGACTCCACAAAAGAACTTGGCCTCTGCTCTCGCTCATTTCGTTGTTTAACTTTGGTCTTATGAACTCTATTGGGATTCTCAGATACACTTAGCTTACTGAAATCGGAGATGTTTGTTCCGGGACCTGAGTTAAAAGTGGGACCGTCAGGTATGAAAGGTGCCTGATGATAACCCTGATTATGCGTATTTGGTGATGGAAAAATATTGCTAGGGAAAAATTCAGGTCGCAATGGCATGTTGTTTGGTATTGGCAGCTGAGAATACTGGTGTTGGTAAGGGGCAGTTGTTCCATTGCTCCAAGACGGACCGGGATTAGATGGAAAGGCATTGAGAGGCCCATTTGACAGGGGCTTACTGGCACCGAAAAACTCGTGAGGAGCTGCTCCAAAGCTTCCATTACTTTTGTTTTCTTGTATCCCTACTGGTGCACTAGCGGCTCTCAATATACTGGGTTGACTTGGATATTTACGAAGCTGCTTCCCTTTCTGTTTATTTTCAGCTGCCTTTCCAGTACTAACAAATTTTTGGTTTCCAAAGGAAGTGTCGGTAGCAGAATCCAAAGACTGGTTAGATCCAGAAAGTTGGTTGTCAGTAGCAGAAATATTGTTATTGCTGCTAACCTGTGTTACTTCACCATTTGTTAGTGGTGGTCCTCCAGCAAGAAGGCTACTCCAAAGCCACACACTCTTTGCTGCAGCAACAAGCGGTGCAGATGCATTTGGCGGTTGTGCTAACAGAATATTATACCTTCTCATTCGTAACTGATGGAGAGCATTGGAAAAGTCACGGTCACCGGAAATCAACAAATAATTTGCAGGGGCAGGATTGTCAACTGCCCAAAAGAGCATGTCCACAAGAATCTTTTTATCACTAGCATCTTTAGCACCTGCTCAAACAGAAAAAGTAAATATCAATTTCTTAGACCTCAGAAAAAAGAAGAAGAATAATAATGAGAAAAAAAAACAAACATACAATTCAAACCCCACAAAAAAGATAGAGCTTTGAACGAAAAATAACCATACATATCTTATTTCAAACACATATAATCTAGTCTTCAAAGACTTGAGAAAAAGACAGCAACTGCTTCACATATTTCAAAAGATAGTGTCCCCTGTGACCAGAATATGCATCTGAGAGGAAACAAGGAGTTTACATGTCTGAAATGACACAATGATCTTACTGAACAATACCGAGATTTTCTCTTATGTATGACCCAGACTTTAAATTGCAGGGTAGCAACAAGTTTTCAGTCCTCATTCTTAAAATTCCCTACTCAGACAAAACAACTAGCAAGTTCTGCACTTTTTTATAAAAGTATAGTTTATTAGGGTGTTTGTGGGGATTTAAATCTAGGTACGTGGTAACAACTCCTATAAATGTTACCACTAAGCAAGCTGAAACCAGTAACGGCAACAATCTTTCTTATTTTTCTTACCATCACGAAAGTCAATATCAAACTAGAACCAATAGTTACCAATCAACAACCATATCTAGTTCAGTAGTTCTCATGTATTGTGTAACCTCAAAACAAATCATATTCTTTATTTTCTCCCCAGTATAAGTTTCATTAAGCATCATATAAAAAACACAAAAAGCATATAAAGTGTAATAATATATCTATCACTAGGCAGTCATATACTGAAGATGAATGAAGCAATACCAACACAAACAGATCCGATCAATAAAGATGGAATTTTTATGAATAAAAGATAAAAAAAATTACCAGCAGGAACGTGATTTAAAGTGATGCCGGTAGAATTAAGAGCATGTTGAACTTGAGTATTAATCCGATTAGTATCACCATAAGCAGAAATAGTAGAAATTTGACCACAATAATTCATCCTATTTAAAGATGATCTTATATTTTGTGCTATTGCATGTGGATCACATCCTTTAGGTACTTGACAATTCTCTATGTCCCACCATACTGATATCTTCGCTTCTACATATTGCTTCTCTGCTCTTCCCTCTTCTCCTCCAGCCATGCCTGCCCCTCTTTTTTTTCACTCTGGACTTCTGGAGAGAGGAGTGGAAAAAAAAGGTAATGACAAGGTTTTCAAAGGAAGGTACTTTTTATTTATTACTAATTATTGAGGAGGATTCTATTCTAATCTAACTTTATTTTTGGTATCTAACTTGAAGGACAAAAAAGTTTGAATAGCCTTTTATTATATACTTTTAAATAGGTAGATGCGTTTGTAGAACGAGTGAAAACCAGCCGCGTGTACAATAGAACGGTGTTTCTCTTGTTTTCTATTTTGTGAACAAATGCCTTCTATCTTTCTCATATGATTGAATTAGTGGGGAATGCAAGGAGTGTAAAAAAAAACCGCTGACCCATCATCTGCTGACCCATCATCTGGTAGGGTATCCGGTCTTCACCCGCCACCCAAACCCACACCGACCCAAAACAGACCCGCCCTGCCCCACCACCGTTTTTACGCGGTTGGGCTATGGGTGTAGGTTCTATGCTCAAATCCGACCCGTCAAACCGTCCGATCTCGCATTCAAAAAGTCGCTGACCCAACCCCATTGACGATTTCAAGACTTAACTCTAATATTTTTGTATTTTGTTTATATTTTGTTTTAACTTTTATAAGAATTTGAGAGATATGAACACAAACTTATGAGTTCAACATCAATTTCAAATATTCAAGTTTGAACATTTGGCAAATAAATATCAAAAGTTCAAATTCAACTTTCGAATTTTGAAGAAAATGAATCATTCATCCTTGTATTAATTTCGAATTCTTTTAGTTTATATTTTATTGTTTTGTACCATGGATCCTCGCTCCCATCTTCATTTTATCATGTTATGGAAAATAATCAATTTACAAATGGTAAATCACGAGAAAGAAGTTTCAAATTTGCAGATATGGTTTTGGATTCAAATTCAAGTTTTTTTATATTTGTTTATTTTGTATTGATTGATTCTTTTTTTTTTTTCTATGTTGTGAATTGGAAATATATTACTTGCAGAATTAGAAAGTTTTTTTTTAGGTGAAATTGGGTTCAAATGATAATTTTCACCCGACCGATGACCACTTAAAACCCCCCATAAAGTGACCCAACAACAGTTGGGTGATGGTACAAGACATGACACTTCAACCCGCCTCCCACCGTTCTGAGACCACTGGATTTGTATCTCCTAGACCCCCGCCTCCCCATCACTATTTGACCATGGGTTGACCCCCCCCATATTACCCCTAGGAGTACCATATCAACTGCCACTAACTCTATTAAAGTTCTGGATCCTTCTCCACTTTAAATTATATATAAATGCTTGAATAATATTTTTTTTGTTTTTTGTTTTTTTTAATTGTAAATCAGAGTGTTTTCTCACAAGTATTAAATATTAAAGTGATTTTTATAGAATCAAAACATTTAAACTACAAAACTAATCTCATAAACAATTGGCATTTCGGGAGAAATGTTTCATTCAATCATTTTAGACCGAGATGGAATGAAACATCCCATCCCCACATTCTAATTTAACAAACGAGATCACTTCATCTTGTCCACTAATCTCTCCCCCCTTTCCCCTCAATGATTCCCCATCTATCACACCATGTCAAGAGCGTAGTAGATGGTTTGGAAAATGCTGAATTACTAAAAAAAATGGGCAAATTAAGATAATCATCCTTAACGACTCAAAATATGGACGAGGATGACGAAATTGAGCTTGGATTTAACTTTCCACCACATTGTGAAGTTGACCAACACCCACCATTAGCGACAACATCCGTCCAACACATAGCAAATATATATAGTGGCGCAATCTCAAGTAGGTTTTATAATTTTATGATTTATTTATGATTATTTTTGTTAGTTGATATCAAGTTTTGTTGTTGAAATTATATTGTGTTGAATAGTTTGTTGTATTGCATGTAAAATAAATGTAGGCAATACACTTATGGAAAGTGCATTGCGCATTTTCAAATGTCATGTCATGGTCGCATTATTTGAGATTGAAGATGGATCCTAATTTTATCACTGTTACTAGTATTATAGCTGCCACACCATTTGAAAACTTGTTAAATTCAAATTTGGGACAAAATGATCAAACGTTGTTGTTTGGGATAGTTGAGCGGTGGTGACAATCTACCCACACGTTCCATTCCCATGGGGTGAGCTTGGGATTACCCCTCTTTATTTTACTATATATGCTCACGGGTATCCTTATTGGTTATGGAGATGTCATTCATTTTGATGAAAATTTGGAGGCTTTTACTTCTGCAATGAGTTTCTTCGAAGGTTTTGATATTGTAGAAGATGAAGAGGAATATATTTTGTTGATATTATCGGCTGAGCAATTTAAGGGATGAGGTATAAACATGAGTTGGTTTTACTCCGAGATACTTAAATAGGCTAAAGGAGAAGCCGAGGGACTATCACATTGGCATTGAGTCAACCGAAGAATATGTACGTGCCTTCCTCTTTTACTTTGTTGCTGCGCAGTACTACTTTGAAACTCTAATAGCTTCTTACGTGTCGGGTGGATGGATGTTGTCTTAGACGTAGAAATGATGTGGGATTATGACTAGGGCTGGAAACTCTAATGTTGTCTTCTTACGTGTCTGATTCTCACTCAAAACTCTTTACCATATTAGGATCCATCCGGATTCAGATCGGATTTCGGATATCCATATCCATTAAAAAACACCAAAAATACACTATTTATAACACCCCGCTTTTTTCTATTTTCCTAATACAATAAATAATAATAATAATAATAATAATAATAATAGATAAAAATAATATGGATAAAGATTAGAAAGAGATAAGGTAAAGAGGATAAATCCCATTCCCTATTTTTCGGGGGTTTTGAAAAAAAAAAGTTTACATGGAGAGTTTTAAACAGGGAGAGAGAGTTTTACACACAGTGGAAAAAGGAGAGAATAGCGAAGATTATTGTGATTGCTTTTGACGATTGTTACGTGGCGTTTATTGTTCTCAAGTTATATTCATTCACGCCGCTCGTAAACACAATAGAGGTGAGTTTTTATTTTAATTTTTATTTTATCGAAAGGTTTCTCTCGAAACAAAAAGTTTATATATATATATATATATATATCCATTAGAATGCTTAAACTACTATGTAAGGATATATACTGTGTAAGGATTAGAATGCTTAAACTACTGTGGAGAAGTTATATTCAGTTCTGTACCATTTTATTGTTCTTATTCTCTATCAAATTGTCTGTATGCTGTTGAACAAAAGTGTTGATAATAATTCGAACTACTTGTCTAAGCTAATAGTTATATACTGCTGAAAAATGTTTATGCGAAATAAATTGAGTTTTGCAGGTTATTATGTTGTAGTTGATTTGGTTGGTTGAATTGGTTGTTGTTTGATGTTGGGGAATATATATATATATGGGTGGTTGTTGTTTGGGTACTGTTGAAGTCGCCCATATGATGTTAATGGAGGTCGAGATCGATTTTAGGGTAAGTGATGGAATTGAAATTTGTTATTGGCAAAGAGTTGGGTTTTTTTGGGGGAGAAAAACCGCACGGTTTTGGTGTGGTGGGGAGTGAGATTGGTGGTGGTTGTTTCGATGGTGGTGTGGGCTGATGGGAAAGAAGAAGGTGGTAGAAGACAACTTGTAGTTGTAGTGGGTTGGGCTTTAGTTTCTTTTAGTTGGGCCGAATTAGACTTGTGGGCTTGAGTTGTTTTAAGAAATAGAACTTGTGGGCTTAAGTTTGTTTAGACTTTTGGGCTTCGGCAGGAGTAAAAGTCTTTTGTTTTTTTGGACCGGTTTTAAGTTTTTTGTGGGCTGGGTCCTTTTTATTTTATTTTAAGTGGACCGGATTCTATTAATTTAGATGGGCTTTGGGTTAGAGTTTGTTTTTGGGCCGAATCTGTGCCTGGTTTGGAATCGAGTTTTCACCTAGTTAGGGTCTGATTCAAACTCTTGCCAAAACATGAAAAAGTGAGTTTTCTGTGTCTTCTTTCCAATCCAATTGGCCTCGTCGCATTCCAAGGTCTGTGGTGGTAGATATGATGTCTGGAAGTTTGGTTGACAGAAAATAGTGCGTCAGAAATCAGTTTCTTCGCACTGTGTTCAAGTTCAGTTTTAATTTAGTTAGAGTTTGAACTAGATTTTTATGAAAACATTAAAAAGTAAGATTTGGAAATCTTCTTTCTATTCCAATTGGCCTCATCGAATTCCGAGATATGTGGAATTAATTATGGTGTTTGGAAGTTTGACTGGAAGAAAACAGTGCGTCAGAAATCAGTTTTACGCACTTTGTTCGAGCCTAGTTTTCGAATATTTAGAATGAGATTGAGTATTTTTTTAAAACATAAGAAAGTAATTTCTGTGTGTTATCTTTTCAAATAAAAAAGACTCGATGCATTTGGACACCTGTGGAAAGCGTTGTGTCATTCAGAAGCTAGTTCGTCAGAAATCTAGTTTGCTAAAAATTGTGATTTTTACCAACTTTGAACTATTTTTACTCCGAGATAGAATGACATTGGGACTTTAAGTTCTACATGAAAAAGTAAGTATACATATCCTAGTTTTCAAATAATCAAGTGGAGTATCATTTGGATGGCTATAGGAAACGTTATTGTTTTGGCAAATTACCTAGATAACCTACCATGTTTTCTTTTTAAGGGAGCTCTAGTTAATTTTTCTTATTATAATGGGATAAATGATTTTACTTAGACATACGAGTGTCTTGAATCTTGATTTCTTAATTTCACATTTGTATTATATTCCAAGTACAATTGTTGCATATACACTAAATGTTAATATAGATTTATGTTATCTCACGTGACATATTAAATTAAAGTTTGTGTTTAATATATATATACAATTGAGGAATGAAATGAAAATGAAGTATGCAGCCTTAAAGCATGAATTCTTATTGTTCTTTGACTTTGACAATGTGGCTGATAAGAACTACGAAGGCTTGATTCCAATCTTGAAAGATTTGGATACGTAGGCAGCTTTGAGCAAAAGTACAACCACTACACTATACTATATTATATATTATTTATTATTTATTAGTTATTGTGATAACTATATGTGAACAATGTTAGTACTTAATTGTGTACGTGATTGTGGTTGTTTAAAATATATTTACGAGACATTTAACTAATGCGTTATTCCTGATTGAACCTTTTGATTGATATAATTGATAATGAGGTGAGTTGATTAGTTATTGTGTTTGAAATCTTTAGTAATGAATTATTGTTTGAGACGATGTTTGTTTTGTAATTAAAATATTATAATAAATGAGAACTCTTAAATGTTAAAATCCGGTGTAAAAGTGCTCGGTGAAAATTTAATGTGTCGCCCACATCTTC
Source organism: Coptis chinensis (assembly GCF_015680905.1). Lineage (NCBI taxonomy): Eukaryota > Viridiplantae > Streptophyta > Magnoliopsida > Ranunculales > Ranunculaceae > Coptis > Coptis chinensis. The sequence continues at coordinate 31,272,255 of NC_141463.1, read as the reverse complement.
AGATCTCTTCACGCCTCTTTGATGAAAAGAAATGTTTATGACTAATGATGTCATGTGAAAAGCCATCTTAAAGAGGAACTAAGGCATTTGCCTTGCGGGTGGGCTGTATTTCTTGAGTGTACGGGAATCTAGGTATGGGTATTCCTTGAATGTGGCGGGAATGACCAAAGATATTCATTGAATGTGCCATGAATGACCTGTTAGTGTTATGATGGATATTCCTTGAATGTGGCGGGAATGACCCAAGGTATTCATTGAATGTGTCATGAATGACTTGATATTTTGTTATGCCCAAAAGAGGCTTTGTGTATATGTATGGAAAGCCCAGAGATGGTTGTGACTCACAAGTTACGAGTTTACAAGATGAAAATATGTTTCCTGGAGGCGATATCCCCGTTTGGGACATATGTCTTGTAATGGTACTCGGTGTGAGTGAGGCACATAGATATGTGTGATTTGGCAAATATGTGTAGTGCAAATCGTGGAGTAGGAACTAAAGGTTGGGCTGTGTTTTTAATAAATGAGTTAACGAGATAATTAATAAGCAAAGTAAAATATTGATTTTACGTGTGATGGAGCTATTGCATATGATGTATATGATTTCTTATGAGAAATGTTTATGTGGTTTATGTGAGTTGATACTCACGAGGGATGAATGTACTCCCTAGTTGTGATATATTTCCTCGTTTTCATAAGTAGACGAGTGTTTTTTAAGAAAAATATTGGCTTTATGTATGAGCGAGTTATTGGATATAATTGGTGATATATTATGATATAATGCATATAAGTTCTTACGAAGAAATGTGAATATGGTTAGCGTGATATGATAAATATGGTGGTGTGATATGAATGTTAGTTAATATTGGTGATATATTATGATATGATGGATATGGTGGTGTGATATGAATGTTAATTAATATAGGTGATATGTTATGATATAATGGATATGGTGGTGTGACATAAATGTTAATATTGGCGATATATTATGCCAGATTATATATACCCATGATGGTTGCAGTGAGAGTGAAATAGATGTATACTATAAATGATTATGTTTGGAAAATCTAACTTTATTTTGCAGGAAGGTATGACTTATTAACTTTTTATGCAGAGACGTTGTCCTACCCTATGACGACGTGCTGGCTTAAAGGTAAAGTGTATCAAACTCATATTTAAATACGTTATCATATGTGTATGTAATAAGTTAAATATAAGTGGAAATTATATTGTGAGTTATTTTGGAAAGTGAGCATGATGAATACTGTTATATGAGATTTCTTGGAAATGTATATTGGGGGTTAAAATTTTACTTGGGAAGAAACTGCATTCCGTTTTGAGAATACGGAACTAACTTGTCTTCCAAGTTGGAATGATTGAATAGTATATTTCTTTATTCAAAAGATATGAATGTATTGCTATTTTATATTTAGTCTTACTCATACCAGCAAATTCAATTTGCTGACCCATGTTTGCTTTGTTTTGCAACGTGGGTGTGTTCTTGGAAACATAGATGGTGGAGTGCAGTGGATGAGGACATATGATTTGGAGTTGCTCTTGGAGTCTTATGGTTTAAGTTTTTACGAAGTGTACGGTTTTGTTTTGAGACAGATGTAATAGAGTTGGTTAGTTTCTTTGTAGTTTAATAATATGATGAAGAGTTGTTCCTTTAAGTTTTCTTTTGATTTTAGTTTTTTTTATATCGTGTTTGATAACAGGGTATTGGGTTTTGTTTCATCCCGGGTTTCCAGATGATTGAATATCATTGTTTTAAATATTATTTGGAAATTTGGGATGTGACACTATTTTAATGATTTTCATATATAAATGTACAATATAAATTAATTTTTAGGCATCAAAATATGAATATTGTTAAAATGGTTCGGGTTTGGGTCGGATTCTAGTCACAAACATAGAAACCATATATGGTAAAATGGATTTGGATATGGTCGGATTTGGGTTGAAACCCATACAATTTCCAGCCCTAATTATGACTGGGGTCAATCGATCTTGGCGTATCTTTACCGTTGGCTAGACATCGCTACTGAGACTAAAGTCATCAAAGGCAATTTGTGCAACTTTGTTTGGATTATACCAGTAAGTCTAATTTATTAAGTTATTGTTCCATCTCATTTATTTATCTAGTTATTGATGTTGTTATGTTGATATTGTATTTTATATATTAATTCAGTATTGGTGTTATGAATATTTTCATGTAATGCATGCATTATGTGTTAAGGCCATTGCAACAGAATGAGACTCATGACCTAATTCCACATATTGAAGTATTGGGGCTTCACCATAGGCAAAGAGGGTATAATGATCCATCTCATAATACTCATAACATTCTTCAACATATTGAGCTTTTAAGAGCTATACGTATTGAGTGGCAGCCATGAGCCTCTTCTTTCATCTATCTTTCATACCCCTTATGAGGATATTCCAGATGTTCCAGAGAATGCTGAGTACCGTAGATTGTCATATATGTGTTATAGAGCGAGGTTTCTTTCTCAGTGACGAGTGATAAATGTAGGGTCAGTAACTGCATGCATGGTACCTTAAGGACCGATGTTGGCATCAAATATATGGAGAGATTGTTATACCTTACCCACCACCTATTCCACCAGCAAATGCGTCATTGGTCACAAAATTTGTCAGAACAGTTAGCCATGGTTAATATGATTTAAATTTATTCATGATTTATTATTTGTATTCACTATAAAATGTAACATGCCCTTTGTTTTGTTAAACATGAGGAAGCAAGGTGGGAGCTCCTTATATAGCTCTCTGACTTATGCCATGCGTGCACATGAAGATGAGTCTCAAATGCATCTCTTCATTAATTGTCCATTTGCTTGATCTACTTGGTTTTGTCTAAATCTTATACATGCAATCAATTCGGTAAGAAATGATAATCTCAAAATATGGTTGATTGATGTGTTTCTTGCCCTTCGACAATCAGATGATTATGAATATCAACTCACAATCTTTTCTGTTAACATGTGGTTCATATGGTTAGAGAGAAATAAATACAGGTTTCAATCCAATGCACTGCCTCCGGATCCCAGAAATCTCATCTGCAATGTTAGACAGTTTACTAATGAATTGTTACGACTGAACTCTAGCGGCGTCTTGACTAATTATACACCAACAAAGATGCTACAAATTTGTTGGTTTTTTTCAGTGTTTCCTTTTGTCAAGTTTAATGTAGATGGATCTTCCTTGGGTAATCCAGAACCTGCAGGAGCTAGAGGAATGTTAAGGAATGCCTTGGGTGATTTTCTTCTTGGCTTTGCAACGCCAATTCGAGTGGAACTTCTCTTATGGCTGAAGTCATATCATTGCATTTCAGCATTCAAATTAGGGATGTCAATGGACTGGGCCAAGCCTGAAGCTCGATTGAATCCGAACCGATAAGATAAGGACTTAGACTTTAAATTTAGCCCGATAAGATTATTGGGCCAGGTCTGGACATACCTATGTCCGATCCGATAATGGCCCGGCCCGAAATCTATAATAATTTTATGTGTTTTATATTTAATATTATTAATATATATATTATATTTATTGAAAGTTGACATAGAAAATTGGAAGCCATATTAGTTAGTATTGTGTCTGTCAAATAACAGTTTCCATGTATTGCTAATAGACTTAGGCCTGGCCCGAATCTGAACTTGCCCAATAGGACCTAGGCCGGACTTGGACTCAAAATATCAAATATGATTTGGGCTGGGCCTGGACCTAGGTGTGTCCTGTTCAGGTCTGTTGGCCCATTGACAGCCCTAATTCAAATCGCTGCTAGAATGGGTTTGACTTATGTCGTTACTAGTTAGTAGTTGTTAGATGTTAATATGCATTTAATGCTAGTCTCTAAGAAATTATTGTTTCATGTATAAGTAAATGTCATCTGTGTTCATAGTAGTTGTTAGGTGTTAATATGCATTTAATGTTAGTCTCTAGGAAGTTATTGTTTCATGTATAAGTAAATGTCATTTGTCTTCATAATGTAAGGAGCTAGAACTGAAGAAACTGAAGAGTCTCATGCAAGGACCAAAATATCGATATCGGTGAATATATCGGTGTACCCAAAAATCGATATATATCGGATATATCTATTTTTTTTGTGACCAGTCCAAACTATTTAAAATATTGGATATATCAGAAATATATTGGAAATATCAGATTTATATTAAAAAATGGTCAAAAAGTCAAGCGATATATATATCATAAATATCGATTATATCGGCGATATAAAGTTTTATATCGGAAATTCTGATATATATCGAGAAAAAAAGGGTTCAATATTCGGTGGATATATATCGGAAATATCGATGTCGGTGTACCAAAAAAATGATATATATCGACAATATATAAGATATATCGGTGATATTTTGGTCCTTAGTCTCATGCAAGGATCAAAATATCGAATTCGGTGAATATATCGGTGTACCCAAAAATCGATATATATCGGAAATATAGGATATATCCAGTTTTTTTGTGACCAGTTAAAATTTTGTTTTGTATGTTGATATATCAGAAATATCGTCGATTATATTGAAAATGTCATTTATTATATCGGAAATATCGACAATATATCGGTCAAAGTCAATAATATTTGGTCAAAGTCAACAAATTATATCGGATAGATCGGATATATCGGTCGATATATATCGTTATATCGAAAAGTTCGATATATATCGGGAAAAAAGGATTCAATATTTAGTGGATACATATCAGATATATCGATGTCGGTGTACCAAAAAAATGATATATATCGGTGATATTTTGTTCTATATCTCATGATATTTTGTTTCTTGGTCTTCATGTATAAAAATTCCTCATAATCAAAATCTAAAGTTTTTCAAAGAAATTAGTTATCTGTTGATAATTTACCAACAGTGGTATCAGAGCCAAGTCTGTCTAGCATAGCAAAATATAAAAAGACCCCCTTGCTTGTCTCGTTTAAAATGGCTTCTAGCAGCAACTCCACTTTCAATTATGCAACCACATCAGTTCCATATTTGATGGTGAATACTATGATTACTGGAGCATCCAGATGAAGACCATCTTTATCTCCCAAGACTTGTGGGAGCTTGTTCAAGATGGCTATGCCGAAGGAGGATCAACAGAGATTCTAAAGAGAAATCAAAATAGAGATGCAAAAGCTTTCCAATTTATTCATCAAGGGGGTAAGTAAATCCATCTTTCCTTGAACTATGGGTGCAAGCAAATCAAAAGATGCATGGGAAATTTTACAAAAGGAATTTGGGGGCTGCGATAAAGTCATCTCTATCAAGCTTCAATCTTCATGGAGAAATTTCGATAATCTGACCATGAAAGAAAGTGAGAATGTCCAAGAGTTCTTTACAAGGGTTGCTGAAATTGTAAACCAAATTAGAAGTCTTGGCAACACTATTCAAGACAAAAAGATTGTCGAGAAAATTCTTAGAAGCCTACCAATGAAATTTGATCATGTGGTTGTGGCAATTAAAGAATCAAAGGACTTGTCAAAGTTCAGTTTTCATGAACTAATGGGCTCGCTAGAAGCACATGAGAAAAGACTTAATAGGTTTGCAAATTCATCGCCGGAACAAGCGCTTTAGTCTAGCCTGAATGTGACGATGGAGAATAAAAGTCACAAAGCAGACCATGAAAAAAGGAGAGGCTCATATCAAAGAAGGGGTCAGAATGGGAACCAGACAAATGCTCAAGCTCGCGGAAGAGGACAAGGCAGAAAAGGATTTCATTCGAGAAACTTCAATGGTAATTCAAACATATTGTTATATTTGTAAGAAATCTGGTCATGAAGCTAAAGATTGTCGTTTCAGATGTAATAGATGTAGAAATCTCAATCATTCTCAAAGGGATTGCTGGTACAAAACTAGAAGGGAAGAGAATACGACTAATTTTACTGAAGGTAACGATGAAGACCAATTATTTTATTCATGTATGAATGCAGAAAATGAAAATCAGGATACTTGGTACTTGGATAGTGGATGCAGTAATCATATGACGGGGAATCGAAGGATCTTTGTGTAGCTCGATGATTCATTCTACTCACATGTAAAGCTTGGAGATGGAAATATGAAGAAGATTGAAGGAAAGGGAGCCATTGCTATTTACACTAAAAGAGGTAACAGAAAACTCATCCATGATGTTCTTTATGTACCTGGTCTAACTCAAAACCTCCTTAGTGTTGGTCAATTGTTGCAAAGAGATTATTCCATAGTCTTTGATGATATCAAATGCCAGATTATTGATAAAAAGAAAAATCTCACGATTGCCAATGTGAACATGACTCGAAACAAAGTTTTTCCACTTCTCATGTCTCTAAGCAAGAAGGTTACTTTCAAAACTAAGAAACAAAATGAGTCACATCTTTGGCACTTGAGATATGGACACTTGAGCTACAAAGGCTTAAGTATATTGAAAAGCAATAGCATGGTGATTGGGCTACCTTCCATTGATAAAATGCATGAAGTGTGCGAAGGTTGCATTTATGGCAAAATGCATAAGTTGCCGTTTCCAAAGACCTCATGTAGAGCTCAAGCTCCACTTGAATTAGTGCATGCCGATGTGTTTGGGCCTACAAGAACTCCATCTCTTAATAACAAGAGATACTTTCTGTTATTTGTTGATGACTATACAAGCATGATGTGGATATATTTTCTAAACAAAAATCAGAAGCTTTCTCTGTGTTTCTGAATTTCATGGCATGTGTAGAAAGAGAAAGTGGCAGGAAACTAAAGACACTTAGAACAGATCGTGGTGGAGAGTTCATTTACAAAGAATTCTGGAATTATTGCAAAGAGAAAGGCATAAAGAGGCAGCTCACAGTCAGGCACATCCTGCAACAAAATGGAGTCACGGAGCGGAAGAACAGAACCATTGCAGAGATGGCAATAAGTATGCTAAAAGGAAAGGCACTTCCTAATTAGTTCTGGGCAGAAGTTGTAAATAGGGCAGTTTATATATTAAACCGCTCACCGATCAAAGCAGTTCCATCCAAGACTCCATATGAAGCATGGCATGAGCGGAAACCTTAAGTGAAGTTACTCAAAGTTTTTGGCTGCCCTGCATTTGCTCTTGTTCAGTCACAAGAACGAGTGAAATTTGACGAGAAAGGAGAAAAATATATCTTCATTGGATACAGTGATGAATCCAAAGGCTTTAGGCTATACAGTCCAACTTCAAAAAAGCTTGTAGTTTCAAGTGATGTTGTATTTGATGAGATGGGAAAATAGAATTGGGATGATGCTGGTTCTTCTCAAAGTTCAAGAGCAATAGAGTTCTATGAACCAGAAGCAAATCAAGAAGATAGCAATCCTTCGTCAAGCACAAGTCAGAGACAAAGTCCAGCAAGGTCACTGAATTCAAGCTCATTGGAAGGTCTCCTAGATTCAGATTCACCTCCAAGGAAGATACGTTCTATGTCTGATGTTTATGAAAATTGCAACCTTTGCTCTTTTTAGCGAACCACAAAGTTTTAACGAAGCTGTACAAGATGAGAAATGGAAAAGAGCAATGGATGATAAGATCACAATTATTGAGAAAAATAGCACGTGGAAGCTAGTTGATTTGCCTGAAGGAAATGATGTTATTGGTCTGAAGAGGGTTTACAAGACGAAGTTCATAGAAGATGGCTCCATTCAAAAGCATAAAGCATGACTAGTTGCTAAAAGCTATTCCCAACAGCCTGGTGTTGACTTCAATGCAACATTTGCACCCGTTGTGCGCATGGAAATCATAAGAGTTGTTCTTGCACTTGCTGCCCAAATGGAACTCCCAGTTTTTCAGCTTGATGTCAAGTCAGCCTTCTTGAATGGAGATTTGGAAGATGAAGTGTACATCGAGCAGACACTAGGATATGTGAAGGAAGGAGCAGAAAATAAAGTCTACAAGCTACAAAAAGTCTTGTACGGCTTAAAACAAGCACCACGAACATGGAATAGCAAGATTGATGGATACTTTCAACAAACTGGTTTTTCAAAAAGCCGAAGTATGAAGATGAAATAGCAAGATTGAAGTCTTATACATAAAGAAGGAAGGAAATGAGCTTCTGATCGTTTGTCTATATGTAGATGATTTAATTTATACCAGCACCAGTATGAAGATGCTGCAAGACTTCAAAGAAGCAATGATGAAGGAGTATGAAATGACTGATCTGGGGCTTATGAAATACTTCCTGGGAATTCAAGTTCAACAATCAAGAGGAAATATTTTCATCTCTCAAGAGAAGTACCTTGAAGACTTGCTCAAAAGGTTTAGTATGTCTAATTTCAAGCTAATCTCTTCACCTGCTGCACTGAATGAAAAGTTGAAATGATGGAGCACTAAAGGTTGACGAGAAAGTTTATCAAAGTTTGGTAGGGTCTCTACTTTATCTTACTCACACAAGGCTTGACATCATGTATACTGTGAGCCTACTTTCCAGGTTCTTGAGTGAACCAAGTAAGCTCCATCTTGCCGCCGCTAAAAGAGTATTGCGCTATCTACAAGGAACCAAAAGCTTTGGTCTCAAGTATGTAAAAGAAGAAGTAAATTCACTCATTGGCTTCACAGATAGTTATTGGGCAGGTTCTTTAGATGATAGAAAGAGCACTTCTGGGTATGCTTTCTGCTTAGGTTCAAAGCTGATTGCTTGGTCTTCAAAGAAACAGAAAACAGTCGCATTATCCTCTGTAGAAGCAGAGTACATTGTTGCAATGGATGCCGTATGTGAAGGTGTTTGGCTTAGAAGAATTCTAAAAGATTTGCAGCAAGAAGTCAAGACCCCTACAACTATATTTTGTGATAACATGTTTGCGATTGTAATGACAAAGAATCCCATGTTTCATAGCAGGACAAAACACATTGAACTTCGTTATCATTACATTCGTCACAAGGTGGAGAAGAAGAAGGTTGAGCTGAAGTTCATCAACACAAATGAACAATTGACTGACATGCTCACAAAAGTAGTATCTATGGATAAGTTTGTTCGAGCTCGAGATACTATGAATGTTGCAGCAAGTTGACAAGAAGGGGGAGCATCTGAACTCAAGATTTTCAAAATTAGGGGGAGTGTTGAGAATGAATTTTGAAAATTCTAGAATATTGTGTTTAAGTTACTAGTTAGTAGTTGTTAGGTGTTAATATGAATTTAATGCTAGTACTAAAAGTTCTTGTTTCTCTAAGAAGTTGTTATAAGAGGGTCTTATAAGATGATCTTATAAAGTGGTTTGGTTTTCATTTTAAGTTAACTATATAAGCACTTGTAAAATAGAAAAAACAAATACATAACATCTTTTTCCTGTATAAGTGTCCTCACTCTTCAGAATGTAAGGAGCTAGAACTAAAGAGTCTCATGTACTAAAAATTTCTCCTATCAATTTAAGTAATTTTCAGCAAACTAGTTCTCTGTTGATAATTTCCCAACATATCATACCATTATAAAGCATGTCAAGGAAATCCCATGAGAAATCAATCAGTTGATTCAAGATATCCGCTCTTTGTTAAGCATGCAAAACAATTATCATCTTAGCTGGATTTATCGAGAATGAAATTTTGTTGCAGATGGTTTTGCAAAACTTGCATCTGATCAAGCAAAAGATGTTAATTGGTGGATGCAACCAGTGACATTATGTGATCAGCTACCAGATGTTCTAAATCATATGTATCTAGGACACTCGTCTATATGGTGTTATCGATCCCCAACTAGTCTATCTAGTTTAGTTTATAACTGTTGTTTGTACTTCTTGGAAAGTTTGAATAAATAAAATGCAGTTTACCAAAAAAAGAAGTAATTGCTACATACAATCGATCAGTTGATGGATAAATGGGAGATGCCATTTGATACTTACCTAAAGGGTACTTACCTAAAGATAGCTAGGTGGATTGTTATCCCCTAGTAACACTGTACACTTATTTGATTTTCTTTTTATATAAAATTCAACTTTACCTAGCTAAAATACAAAGAATGCAACGTATATGTTTTTTATTTATGGTGTTTTTTTTTTATGCAAATCATACTACTATATATATTAAACTATCTCAAACAAACAAAGGTCGGCAGTTTGAAGACAACATACAATTTGAAAGATCTGAGCTTCCTAACTGCTTTTTTGCCCATGCAGCTAGTAAGTCAGCATCCCCATTAAAGGCCCTACTAATCCATCTAAACTCATAGAACTTACATCCATATATCAAAATGTTAATATAGGTTATGACAGCCTCCCGTTCCCATCTACATGAGCTATATTGTAAAGCTCCAATGACTTCCAAATTATCCCCTTCAACCACAAAAGACTGACTTCCTAGATGCTTTGCCGATAGTCGCCACTTCCACGCCGCCTTCCAGCCAAATCATTCTTTGCTACTTCCAAAGCTTTGAATCGTCTATCTGCTGCCCCCACAATGCACCCTTCATCATTTGTTGCAATTGCTCTAGCTCCTGCCCATCCAGTTTGCCTACAAAAAGAAGCATCAAACCTAATGATTATGCTTTCATTTGGTATAATGTGGAAGACTCTCTCAAGCTGATTGTTTTCTATATTTAAGATAGGTTGAGGGCTGAGGAAATCTTCTCTGTATGCCATATAGCATTTATCTGTTCCCCCTATGCTCTTCATGATCATCCCTTCTCGGTTTGCCTTTTTATTATCAAACTTGATTTCATTTCTGGTTTGCCAGATTTGTTGGAGCATGAACACAAAGTGGGTGCAAGCCAGCCTTTTCTCATTGTTTTTATTGCAACACCAAGTCAAGACCTGGTCCAGTCTTTCTCTTAACGACAGCTGTTGCTCCTTGTGGATTCTCAATCCCACTTGTTCAAACCAAACAATTCTCACCCATTCACAATCAAAGAAGAGATGTTCTGCAGTTTCCATATCCTTGAGACAATAGGGACAGGAGAAATCTCCTATCATATGTCTCTCAGCTAGGATGTCCCCCATAGGTAACATATGCATATACATTTTCCAAAAGAACAATTGTATATGTGCTGGGACAGGGGCCTTCCAAATATGCCTTAAAGTGATAGGATTGCAACTAGAGCTTCGCCCCACCTCTTCCTTAGGCTTGAGAAGAAGGTAAGCTGATTTCACAGTAAAACTGCCATGTTTGTCTTTTTCCCATCTCAGCTTATCAACTAAGTCCACTTGTGGCCTGACTTTGACCTCAAGAATCTTATTACAAGTAATAGGGTCGAGATAGAGGCTAAACTTAGTCTCATCCCACCCACTCTTGTTTGTACATAATAGGTCAGAGACCATCTTGCCATGCCAAGCTGGTACCTCCACCCCGTAACTCCTCCAAGGTAGTAGGTATTCCATTGCATTTAAGCCATGGGTCCTTCATGATAGAGGTGGAGTTACTATTACTAATGGCCCAAATAAGGCCACCACTTATCTTATTAAAAGTATTATGTATGCCCTTCCAAAAATAGGAAGCCTTGTTAGGGTTTTTTTCACATCCCCTATCCAACTTTTCCCATAGATGCCGAATATAGTTCTAGTCTAGAGAGAGTGCACATCAGTGGCAGCTTTCCAAGGCAACTTAGCCAACATTGTTTTATTCATATCTCTTGATTTTCTTAAACCCAAGCCTCCAGAGCCTTTGGGTTAACTTATGTGATCCCACCCTATGGTGTGGACACCTTTAGAATTTTCTTTTCCAGACCACCAGAAATCTCTACATGCCTTATCAATCTTATTGCAAGTAGACACTGGAAGCAAATAAGTTGACATGGCATATAGAGGAGTGGCTTGGATCACAGCTTGGATAAGAGTTGTTCTCCTAGCCTGTGACAGAACTTTGGCCTTCCAACCTCTAATCTTATTATGGATTTTATCCACCAAATAATCAAAGTCCTCAGACTTTTTCCTTGTTAACATTATGGGTACCCCTAGGTACTTTTTTTTTGGAGCAAACTTCCTCACTTTCCAGAATCTTTTTAGCCTTATCTTTTGTCTATAAGGGACATTTCTACTAAAAAAGATACTGGATTTTTCATAGTTTAATTTTTGGCCTGAGGCCTCACAATAATCATCTAGAATCATTTTCCATTCCCACTTTCAGCCACATTAGCTTTAGTAAATAGGATAAGGTCATCAGCATACAACAAGTGAGTTAGAGCAGGGGAGTGCCTTTTAATCTTTATACCATGCACCTCCTCCCCTTGCTTAGATCTAGCCACCATCCTAGATAAGGCTTTAGAAACTAAAATGAACGGGTATGGGGATAAAGGATGCTAAACCTATCCAAAGGAGACCCATTCAACATGACCTGAAAGGACACAGTATACAAACATTGCTGTATCATGTGCCTCCACTTCTGATTGAACCCTAACTTTTCAAAGATACCATCTATGAAAGACCATTCCACTCTGTCATAAGCTTTGGCCATGTCCAGTTTGAGAGTAAGCCAGCCTTTATGCTTATTCCTCATATTCTTCATGTTATGAAAAACCTCACATGCTAGGCCAATATTATCTCCTATACTTCTGCATTTGATAAAAGCCCCTTGGAATGGGGAAACAATTCTATTTATCAGACTTTTAAGTCTATTAGCTAGAAGCTTGGAGATAATCTTGTACCCAAAGTTACAGAGACTTATGGGTTTAAACTTGGAGGCATGGTTAGGATTCTCAATCTTAGGAATCAGAGTGAGATGAGTCTCATTCAGCCCAGGATTCAGGACTCCTTGGATGAAAAAGTCCTGAACAAAGGCTATCATAGCAGGACCAATGATATCCCAGCATTTTTGATAAAAATTGCCTTGGAAACCATCAGGCCTAAGTGCCTTATGACTCCCCATCTTCCTCACTACAACTCAGATATCCCCACTACTGGGTATGGCCGTGAGAATCTAATTTTCCCTATCTGTCACACAAGGCTGGAATAGATCAAGGATATGCTCATTCATCTCAGGATGATCAGAGGTGAATATATCTATAAAATATTGATTTAAAGAACTCCCCACTGTAGTCCTTCCTTCAGTCCACTCCCTATCATTATTTTTATTCTTATCAATAGTATTCTTCCTTCTTCTATAGATGGTAGAGAGGTGGAAATAATTAGTATTCCTAGCCCCATCCTTCAGCCAGGGATTTGAAGACTTTTGTTTCCAAAATCCTCCTCTTTATTATACCACTCAAGTAACTCATCTTTAAGCCTTTTAGCTTTATTATAGTTAACAATGCTAAAAGGCTTAGTCAACAGATTATCAAGCTTGGCTTGGGTGGCTTTGATGTTGGTAAAGATGTTGCCAAAAACATGTTTATTCCACATAGATAAATCTAATTTAGTCTTGTCTAGTTTATTCATAAAGTTTATGTCAGGGAGATCATGCTCAATAAAATTACAAGCTTTCTCAATGACCTCCAGACAGGTCTCATGTTTAAGCCACATATCAAAAAATTAAAAGGTTTGGGAAGCTTTTCTTCTTGTTTCTCAAGATTGATGAACAACGAGATATGATCAGAAATAACATTGGCCCATGTTCTGATCTGGGCATTAGAGAAGGCCACAAGCCAGTCAGGAGTGACCATGGCTCTATCCAGCCTCTCCATAATATGATATTTAATCTTTCTATTATTGCTCCAAGTGTATTTGGGTCCTTTAAAACCTAAGTCCACTAGGCCCAAATCATTTATGAAGCCATTAAAGTCATGCATGCTTTTAGTGATTCTACTTTTCCCCCCAATTTTCTCATCCAGGCTTGAAATAGTATTAAAATCCCCAAACATACACCAGGGGCCTGGAACTAAGGGAGCAACATCCCTCAGTTCATCCCACACCTTATTTTTGTTATTAGCAATAGGTTCTCCATACACAAAAGTAAAATACCAAGGATCTTTATGAAAATAATTTAAAATTTTACCTGTCACATGATTGCGAGATGCTCCCAAAATGTCCAGCTCCACGTCTTCCTTCCATAGAATAGCTAGACCCTCACTTAGACCTATGGCTGGCACAACAAAAACTCCATTGAACTTCAACTGTTTCCCTAATTTTATTATACTCTCCTTTGAGGCTTTGGTTTCAGATAAACAAACTATATCTACATCAAACTTCCTTATTATGTCATTTAGTTGTTGAACTGCTGTGGTGGTACTAATCCCCCGATAATTCCAGGCGTGTATCGTCATGGAGACCAAGGTAGCTGTGATGGGACAACCATCGCGAACCCTGGGGGAGACAAGCACAGACCCCCACTGCTAGTTGCATTATTCTTTCCTTCACCACTCTTATCTTTTTTTGGGTTATCTTCCCTTGTTTTCCTTTGCTATTATCAGCCTTACCTGAATTTTCATCATCTGAGCTCTCATCCCCATTGTACCCACTTGAATTACTTCTGCCCCTCTTAGCGCTATCTGCATTACACTGTATTTTTTCTTTGCTCACTAGTTTTTTCACTACTGTGGAATCATCCATGGCCAGCGGCTTCGGTTGGTCAAAATAAACCTGAGATACACTCCTCTCAGAGTCGTACCCACCCCCATCTGGACTTCCTTGAGTCAGGTCCAAAAGAGCATTCCCCACCGAGACCTCCTCTTGAGATTCAGCATTGAAAACCACCATATCCAAATCCTCCTCTTCCGATGGCTCTTCCTCTTCTTCATCTGTGAAAACATTGGATGGGATATCCTCCTCTGGTATTTCTGGTCCCCATCCTTCTTCTGATTGTCCACTGGAACTCAAAGAGTTGTTTGAAATGATTGGTTCCACTGACTCCCTTGAATCACTAGAGATATCTATAATTGGTGCTTCTTCTGGAATCAACAAATGACCTAACCCTTTTGTTCTCAAGTCATCCGCCTCTCTCTTAACCCTTTTTGAGTGTCTTGCCACCACTCTTAAGCTATGCCTACGCCATCCATCATCATCCATACTCGCAACAAATTTGCCCCACCCACTACACAATTTCCTCTTACTTCCCACACTGATCTCTTCCACTTCTCTCACCCTTCTCTTGGTTTTTCCTTTGCTTGGACCTTTAGAAACAAGAATTTTGTATCCTCTTCCACGTTTTGGTAACCCAATAAAAAGAAAGTTTGGTTTCCCATCACCTATTGGAACAGACGCGTGATCTCTCCCATCAGTTTCACACTTCTTAAGATTGGGAATGATGGTTTGGGGAAAGGGGGAACCCAAAATCGGCGAGGCGTGATCCACCATAAGATTTTCTCTAGTTCCCAGATAGCCACCCTCCATAGCTGGCCACCCTAGCTCGACAGCTTGGCATCCCACCTTTTCCCTTTCCTTATCTCGACCCTCCACCGAATCTCCCATATCTAACAAATCGGGTCCATACTCTTTTTCTTTTGGGCTTTTATCAAGGTCCATCCCCGCAGGCCCAGCCTCTGGGCTCCAAACCACCACAGCCCCCCTATGGGCCTTAGTCCCATCCAACTTCTCTGGACTAAGGCCTTTGGTTTCCTTATTTTGGGTTTGGATCTGCCCCACTTCAATCTGGGCTTCAACTTGCACCAAAAAGCCCCCATGGTTTAAAACTGACTCTCCAACGGTAACTGACACCTCCACCTCAGCCTCTAAACTATCCATTCTGTTCTCTGATACTGCATGCTCTTTGACCTCCATACTCCTACCCCTACCAATAGATTCTTTTCCTACCGTTCCCACTATTGGTGGTGATGTCAGCACTCCTGCCCCATACCATAGCCTTTTAACCGGTGAGCCCCTATTTCTGGCCGGAATCTGGTTGGATCTGGGTTTTTGTGGGGATCCAGATATAGTAACAGATGCTGGACCAGTACTTGCAGCTCCATTGAAAAAGACATTTGCTCTCATCATGAATGAGAGGTTGTTTTTAATATCTCTAGGAGAACCCCCGTGTTTGCGCAACTCTATACTGTATGATTCTCTTTGATTACAATAGTGAATATCATGCCCTATACACCAACATAAATAGCAGAAGATCTCCAATTTTTCGTATTTGAAGGTCACTGGGAACACTTCCCCCCTCTCTGTATGGAGATCTATACCTTTCATCAGCCTCTCTTTTATATCCATGCACCCTTACCTTAGCTACCGGATTCCGGAACTCCGTTCTGCAGCATAGATCCACAACTTTTACTTTACCAAGGATTACTCCTACACTTCGAACATTCTCTTCATTTATTCGGTCTCTTGGGATCCCGTAAATTTGGACCCAAAAATCCACCAAATTGAACTTTTTTGAAATAGCCACCTTATCTGTGTGCATCCCTTTCTTGATTGAGAATATGAAGCCTTGTATCAGCCAAGGGCCATTTTCCTTAACATGATCAAATTCCTTTTTATCTTCGAATTCCATCCTGTAATATCCTTTTGCTATTAGTTCCACCTTTGTAGTACCCCTTGTTTGCCAACATCGGTGTAGCTCATCCGCCAAGTCTTGTAGCGAGATAGGTTTGCCTCCGTACAACTTACCCATCAAGGTGGTCTGCTCAAAGGTGGTTTCTTCCATATTTTTACTCTCAATCTCTATCACCCTTTTTTCTTTTGAGCATAACAGATTTTTCATATCCACTTGAAGTTTTTCTATCTTGGCTCTAGTCGATCCATCTTGCTCAGGCATATCTACCCTAGCCTCTAATGGGGCTTCTATCAGCATCTTAGCTGCTCAAAGACCTGAGAAGGAGAACCCACGACTAACTACTCTTAGCCTTTGGAATCTATCTCTATGAGGTTACCTGCGGAGACAAAGACTTTGGAAGGGCCCAAAAAGAACACTTGACCCCGAAAGGAAAGAGAAAGAGAGGGGGGGGGGGGGGGGGAATCAGGGGTGGGGGGAGAACAAGGGTGGAGCTGCTTTAAGCCGCAGGAAAGCTTTTTAGGACGCCATTTTAGTGCATTGAATTAATATGAAACTTTTTTTTTATGGTGTTTGAAATGTACATGCTGACCGTTTTTCAACAAAGCACAAATTAATTAAGATATAGGATATATAATAGTTTTCTGAAGAGGGCAGAAGTGCAATGTGCACATTTTAGTGCTTGGAAACAATGCAAATTAATCAAGAATGAATCGTACATATTCTCAGAAGCATACATAGTTGCACATTGTCAACTATTAATTATCGAAGCGTGATACATAGATGCTGACGCTCAACCTGAGCACAACGCAATTTTTAGCACATGATTGCGGACACTTTGAACCTGGCGTAGCTATCCCATTGATAGAGAAAATTGAATCCGGACGCAGTTGTAAATTGAAATATTTGCTTGCCTCGCAAGTTAACTTGGGAAGCCCACCTGTGCTGCGGCCCAATGCTTAGCTAAGGTCGGTAACAAAGTTCCATCTCTTTGCTGGTTTTGTTCTCCCCAGCCCCCACAAGACCACAAGGGGGCCGACGACCTTAGCTTGCTTCCACTGATCTTCCGTTCCAGGCTTCCAAACCTTAAAAGCAGTAGATGGCACCAAAAGCCAGGTCCATTGTTCTGGAAAAATCTTTTGTCAAGTTCAACGACAAACACCACCTCCACCTTTTCTCCCCACATAACAAAGCAGAAATTAAAAGAAGAAATTGGGACAAATTGTTCTATGCGTCGGATACATTCTATCAAGAGGATTTGGTGGTGTTGTTTCACAAAACGCTAAATTAAAGCGAGACCGATTCCTATTAGGATATATAGTGGGAATGTTTCGACTTCGCTTTGTGTAGAGAAAATGGCTAGGAGTTTTTTTTTTTTTCTCTTTGGCGAATAGGTTGTTAGAAATTGCACCAAAAATATGTTTGGCCTAAAGGCGCCAAAATCCCACTATATATTCGGCAAAAAAATTTGATCATTTCGGAAATAGTACAAAAATGTAGAGAAAAAAGAGTTTTTTTTCTCTCTTTGGTGAACAAGTTGTCAGGCGCGCACACGCTTGAAGTATGCCTGGCCTAAGGCGCGCCCGCGCTCCACCGTATTTCAGCAAAAATTCGATCGTTTCGGAAACAGTACAAAACAAAAGTTTTTTCTAAAGAAAAACTTAACCTAACTAATACTATAACAAAGAGAAAGATTGAGAGTGAGTGTTTATTCTTTGTGAGTGAATTGAGAGCTTTTGTAACCTGTTACTCTGTGCATCTAGTAAAGCTTGGAACTCGCCGTGCGGATTAGGCACATTGCCGAACCACGTTATATCCATGTCTTGTGGTTTGTTCTCTTTTATATTAATTTCTTTACTTTATATGCTTGCTATTTGATATTAAGAAGTGTCGGGATAGTACTTGGAGGGTGTTGAAGTCTTGTCTAGTAAGAAGGATCAATTCTTGTGTAGGGTTGATCTATTTGTAGTGGATAGCATTGTTTCCGTTGTAAGTTATTCACAATAATTGGTATCAAAACTTAGGTATACGACCTAGGATTTTGAGTTTTGGTGAAGAACCATAGTGCTCGAAATTTGTGTAGACAAGGTGTTTGATAAAATTCCCAAGTGATTTTTTTTTTGGTTATTGTGTGTAACTTGAAAAATGGCTCCTAAGATGTCAAATGCTAGGTTTGAAGTAAAGAAATTTAATGGAAAGAATAACTTTGAGATTTGGCAAGTCCAAGTAAAGGACATCCTCATCTAACAAGGTTTGCACAAGGCTTTAAAGGGGATTAAATCAAAGGCGGCGAATATGAGTGATGATGATTGTGAAGAGTTTGATCTACATACTTGTTCATCAATCCGGTTATGTCTTGCTAATGAGGTCATGTATAAGGTGATGGGAGAAAATACCGCTGTCGGTATTTGGCTAAAGCTAGAATCTATGTATATGACTAAGAGCATGATGAACAAGATGTACCTTAACGAAGCGTCTTTTATCGGTACATGATGGTAGATGGTTCAACGATGCAAGAGCACGATAGTGAGTTCCGTCGATGCCTAGCGGATTATTTGAATGTTGGTATGAAGATGGATGATGATCTAGCGGTATGTTTAATATTCTCTTTGCCCGAAAGCTATGAGCATCTAATGAATACTTTTATGAATAGAGAAGATGTTGATCTTGATAAAGTTCAAAGTGTTATTCTTTCTTATAAGTTGATGAAGAAGATCGACACGAGTTGAGAATAACATTGATGCAGGACAAGGGCTAGTGGCAAGAGGAAGGTCGTATGAACAGGCCTTTACAAGCAATGAGAGGTCTAGGTCCAAGTCAAAGAAGCCGCTGAAACATGTGAAGTGCTACAATTGCGAAGAAAAGGGACATTACGCAAGTAATTGTCCTCACCCGAAAAAGATAACAAGAACAATGGTAAGAAGAAAGGTAAAGCTCAAGTTGAGGCAAGTTTTGCTTCAAGCTCTGAAAGGGACGATGTGAGTCTATGTTTGTCCACACAAGACTATATGGCCGAAAGGTGGATTTTTGATACTGGGTGTTCCTACCATATGTGCCGGAATAGAAAGTGGTTTACTTCTTATGAGAGCATTAATGGTGGTTCCATTTTGATGGGTAATGACGTTGCTTGTAAGACGATATGAATAGGAACTATACGGGTCAAGATGCATGATGGTGTAGTGAGGACTTTAACCGATGTGAGGTATATTCCTGAGCTAAAGAAGAACCTTATTTCTCTTGGTACCTTAGATTCCAAAGGCCACAAGTTTGTGGGAGGAGGTGGAGTCCTAAAGATTGTTAGTGGCTCTTTAGTTGTTATGAAGGGTCAAATACATGAAACCTTGTATACTTTGATGGGTAGTATGGTGACTGGTAATGTAGCAGTGGGTGTATGTAGTGATGATTATGAGTGCACTAAGATGTGGCATATACGTCTAGGGCATATGAGTGAAAAGGGTTTGTCTAAGTTGTGCAAGCGAGGGTTTTTGAAGGACTTGAAGAAGCCAAGTATGGGGTTCTGTGAGCATTGTGTCTATGGAAAATAGTGTAGAGTCAAGTTCAGTTCAAGCAAGAACACAACAACAGGCATCCTTGATTATGTGCATACGGATGTTTGGGGACCCTCCAGAGTGGCTTCAAAAGGAGGTAACCGCTATTATGTCTCATTCATTAATGATCATACTCGCTATGTGTGGGTGTATATGATGAAAATGAAAGATGAAGTGTTTGAGATATTTAAGAAGTGGAAGGAAAGGGTTAAGAATCGCACAGATAGGAAGGTAAAGACACTAAGGTATGACAATGGTACTGAGTATACCTATGGGCCTTTCCAAGAGTTTTGTATGTAACAGGGAATTGCCAGACACTAGACAGTTAGGGGCACACCTCAGCAGAATGGAATGGCAGAGAGGATGAATAGAACCTTGCTTGAAAGAAAGAAATGTTTGTTGTCTAATGCTAGTCTAGGCAAAGAGTATTGAGCAGATGCAGTGTCCATGGTGTGTTACCTGTACAATAGGTCACCAGTTCAGCTATAGATTGCAAGATGCCTTATGAGGTGTGGTCAGGTAACCCAGCTGATTATAGTATTTTGAGAGTGTTTGGATCGACTACTTACTACCATGTAAGGGAAAGCAAGCTAGATCCTAGAGCTAAGAAGATAATATTCTTGGGCTTCGCAAATGGGGTAAAGGGATACAGATTGTGGTGTCTAGAAGACCACAAGTTCCTAGTCAGCAGAGATGTTACCTTTGATGAGACTTTTGTGTTATCTTTCAGTAAGTCACAAAAAGCTGGGCAAAATGGTGAGTCTATAGAAGTTCAAGCTATTGAGTTTGAGTTGTCTGATGCATCAGATGACTGGTTGGTTCATGATGAGGTACCAGGTCATGGAACCACGCAATAACAGGAAGAAAAACATGAGCATCCGCAACTTGTAATGGCTGACCCTAGGCCAAAGAGACAAGTTAAGGAAGTGTACAAGTATGGGCACGATAAGCCGGTGAAACACTATGTTCAGGTGGATTTAGTGGCATATGCACTGAATATTGAAGATGATGAGCCAAATAGCTTCAAGGAAGCTGTTAGAGATGCTCATTACAGAGATTGGTTGGTTGCTATGCAAGAAAAGATGGAATATCTTGATAAAAATCACACATGGGACCTTGTTTTATTGCCAAAGGACAAAAAGACTATCGGCAGTAAATGGGTGTTCAGAAAGAAAGAGGTCCTTCCTAAGTCTGACAGTACTGGGTATAAGGCAAGAGTGGTAGCAAAGGGGTTCTCACAGAAGGAAGGAGTCGACTACAATGAGGTATTTTCCCCGGTGGTCAAACATATTTCCATTCGTGTGTTATTGAGTTTAGTTGCTCACTTCGACTTGGAGTTAGAACAACTTGATGTGAAAACTGCTTTCTTGCATGGAGAGTTAGAGGAAGAGATCTATATGAGACAACCTGAAGGTTTTGTTGTTGCTAAGAAAGAAGATCATGTGTGCAAGTTGAATTGGTCATTGTATGGTTTAAAACAATTGCCAAGGCAATGGTACAAGCGTTTTGACACGTTCATGATATAACATGAGTATACCCGAAGTAAGTATGACTGTTGTGTTTACTTTCCTAGGCTTCGTGGTAATGACTTCATCTATCTCCTGCTTTATGTGGATGACATACTTATTGTTTCTAAAAGCATGGTGGAGATAGACAAGTTGAAATCTCTACTTAGCTCTAAGTTTGAAATGAAAGACTTAGGTGGAGCCAAGAAGATATTGGGCATGAAGATTGACAGAGATAGGAAGAAGCGACGAATAGTTGTATCTCAGAAGAAATACTTTCAGAAAGTAATTTCCCGTTTTGGTATGGAGAATGCAAAGTCGGTTTCTACTCCTTTGGCTGAGCATTTTAGGCTTTCAGCTAAATTCCCTCCTAGTTCGGTGGAGGAACAAAAGCATATGGCTCATGTTCTTTATGCTAGTGCAGTGGGCAATTTGATGTATGCTATGGTGTGCACACGCCCAGACATTTCACATGCAGTTAGTGTTGTAAGCAGGTATATGGCAAATCCTGGGAAGTAGCATTGAGAGGCAGTGAAATAGGTATTGAGGTACTTGAAGGGTATCTTGGATGTGGGATTAGTTTATGGTGGAGATACTTGTTATGTTAGTAGTTATGTGGATTCAAATTATGCTGGTGATCTAGATAGACGACGATCGACTATTGGTTATATGTTTATGACGCATGGTGCACCGGTTAGTTGGAGGTCTATGTTACAGGCTACAGTTGCTCTATCTACTATAGAGGCAGAGTATATGGCAGTAGCAGAGGCAGTGAAAGAGGCACTATGGCTTCGAGGTCTTCTGGATGATATGGATATTGAGCAGAACAGTGTTGATTTGTATTGTGATAGTCAGAGTGCTATTCATTTGGCGAAGAACCAGGTTCATCATGCTCGAACAAAGCATATTGATGTCCGTTATCACTTTATATATGATGTCGTTGAGGATGGTGATGTAGCACTTGAGAAAGTGGACACCCATGACAATCTTGCTGACATGCTAACGAAGGTTGTCATCGGAGTTAAGTTCCAACACTATTTGGCCTTGCTCCAAATCCTACATGTTTGATTAAAGCCCTTTGTGGGCATGACCCTTCGGGGTAGTTGACAGCGAGTTCCGGGACTAATGCTTCTTGTTGAATTTGTTCAGCTTGGTTTTATGTGTTAAAACCTCACCGAGGTAGAGAATGTAAAGAAACTTAAAACCTCACCAAGGTGGAGAATGTAGAGAAAATGAATTTTTTTTCTCTCTTTGACGAACAGGTTGTCAGGCGCACACGTGCTAGAAGTATGCCTGGCCTAAGGTGTGCCCGCGCTCCACCGTATTTCAGTAGAAATTTGATTGTTTCGGAAACAGTACAAAACAAAAGTTTTTTCTAAAGAAAAACTTAACCTAACCAATACTAGAACAGAGAGAAAGATTGAGAGTGAGTGTTTATTCTTTGTGAGTGAATTTAGAGCTCTTGTAACCTGTTACTTTGTGCATCTAGTAAAATTTGGAACTCGCCATGTGGATTAGGCACATTGCTGAACCACGTTATATCCGTGTCTTGTGGTTTGTTCTTTTTTACATTAATTTCTTTACTTTATATGCTAGTTATCTGATATTGAGAAGTGTTGGGATAGTACTTGGAGAGTGTTGACGTCTTGTCTAGTAAGAAAAATCAATCCTTGTGTAGGATTGACGCTGTAAATTATTCACAACACTTTGGGCATATGTAAAAATTACTCGATAATCTCACAACTCTGTCATAATTGCATATATTTTTCATAACACTAACAACAACAACATCCACTCGTAGTCGTAGAGTAGTAGGACGAGTTCGAAAGCTGGTTAAAACAAGGATCCCAACTTCTGTGTGTTGTTCCAATGTCTACTATTTGAAGGCAGATGTTTTTCTCTCTTTTTTCTTTTCATTTTTTTTTAAGGCATTGGGAGGCCTTCCCTTTTCTTTTTTCTCTTCTTTTTTTTGGAAAGTATTGGGAGGCCTTTCTTTTTCTTTTTTCGCTTCTTTTTTGGGAAAAGCATTGGGAGTCCCTTCATTTTCTTTTTTCTTTTTCTTTTTTTTTTGGAAAGCATTGGGAGTCCCTTCATTTTCCTTTTTCTTTGTTTGTTTTTTGTGGAAAGCATTGGGAGTCCCTTCATTTTCTTTTTTCTGAAAGGCATTGGGAGGCCCTTTTTTTTCTTCTTGTTTTTTGAGGGCATTGGGAGGCCTTTTCTTTTCTTTTTTGTTTTCTGTTTTTTTTAAAGCATTGGGAAGCCCTTCTTTTTCTTTTTTCTGTACTCTTTTATT
Source organism: Coptis chinensis (assembly GCF_015680905.1). Lineage (NCBI taxonomy): Eukaryota > Viridiplantae > Streptophyta > Magnoliopsida > Ranunculales > Ranunculaceae > Coptis > Coptis chinensis. The sequence continues at coordinate 31,248,619 of NC_141463.1, read as the reverse complement.
CAAGGCACTGCGAGGCCCTTCCTTCTCTCTCTTTTCTTTTAAGGCATCGGAAGGCCCATTTAACAGGGGCTTACTGGCACCGACAAACTCGCGAGGAGCTGCTCCAATGCTTCTACTTCTGTTTTTTGGTGCCCGCCGTCTGATTTTAGTAGTTTTCACTCGTCGTTGGTTTAATTTTTGAAGACTATTTTCGGCTTTAGGGAGACGTCTCCTCGCCCTTTTCCTCCGCTTTTGTGCACTTGAGGCTCTTGATATAGTCGGTTGACTCGGATTAATATGCATAGATCCAGAAACTCGGTTGTCAGTAGCAGAAATATTGTTATTGCTGCCAAACCGTGTGTAACTTCACCTTTTGTTAGTGGTGGCCCTCCAGCAAGAAGACTAGTCCAAAGCCATACATTGTTTGCTGCAGCAACAAGCACTGCAGATGCATTCGGTGGTTGTGCTAACAGAATATTATACCTTCTCATTCGTAACTGATGAAGAGCATTGGAAAAGTCACGGTCACCGGAAATCAACAAATAATTTGCAGGGGCAGGATTGTCAACTGCCCATAAGAGCATGTCCACAAGAATCTTTTTATCACTAGCATCTTTAGCACCTATTCAAACAGAAAAAATAAGTATCAATTTCTTAGGAGGTTGATATTTAACCAGAATCAGCAGTTACTAATCAACTACGAATTACAGTCAAAAAAATTCTATTACAATACAAATTAGAGTCACACACAACTATTTCTCTATTTCTATGTACCAAATATATCTATAATCAATCAATTAGCAAGCGTAACAACATATCTCTCTGATCTATCAATTAGCAAGACGCCAAGACCATATACCGAAATTGTACATTTCAGAAAACTGGAAACACATTTCGGCGATCTTTTCGACATATAATTGATTGATGAAAAAAACCCAAGACTATTAACAAATTCCTCAATTACACCTACGAAACTCGACTTCCCTTACAAATCAAAACCAAAAATTTCATATTTTTTTTAAGCCAATCAACCAAACTTCATAATGGAATAGACAATAACACAAATGATCAAATGAATCAAGCCATACCAACAGAAACTACCAAAGTCAACAACAAAGATCAAAACCCAACAATTAAATTAATGAAATATAACAGACCCAAATAAAAACATGTTAGAATCTTTATCATTCAATTCAACAAAAAAAGAAATCCCAATCTATAAAAATAAAATAAAAAGATTACCAGCAGGAACATGATTTAAAGTGACGCCAGTAGAATTAAGAGCATGTTGAACTTGAGTATTAATCCCATTAATATCACCATAAGCAGAAATAGCTGAAATTTGACCACAATAATTCATCTTATTTAAAGATGATCTTATATTTTGTGCTATGGCATGTAGATCACATCCTTTTCGTACTTGACAATTCTCTATGTCCCACCATACTGATATCTTCGCTTTTACATATTGCCTCTCTGCTCTTCCTATCACACTCTCTTCTTCTCCTCCAGCCATGCCCTCTTTTGTTTTTCTTCACTCAGAAGTCATGAGGAGAGTTTATGACCGGAAGTTTCTATTTATTTACGAGAAGGATTCTATTCTTTCTAACTTGCGCGGAAGGTTACATGTCCGCATAGCTTTACAGGCGCTGATCTTGGCCACTCATCTTGGCCACTCACTTTTGTGAAACTGGTTTACCGGATAGATTGGTTCCATAGTGAAGTATTTTTGTCATTCTTTACTTACTTCAAAGTTCAAAGGGGGGGGGTGTTCAATTGTTCATGGGGTCGGTTTTTATCGGTTTCAGTTTTGGGTCTATTTTTAGCGGTTTTTATAGAATTCGGTTTTTTCGGTTTTTTCCATATATTTTAAAAACCCAGACCCATATCTATTAATTAAGTTATTGCTAAAATTATTATTTTTAGTTATATAACTGATATAAAAGTTGGTTTATGGCGACTATAACACTTGTCATCGATATTTTTGTCCTCTTATAAGAAGTAATGGTCCTAAATTCAATAATAGTATTTGAAAGTTATCTAAAAACTTTAAATACATTCTCATACATTATACGTATGTGTATATTTTAAATCGAACATGTATATATTATACTATACGTAATGCATTATATATAGAATAAATACCACATGTACCACAATTGTTAGTTAGCATTGCATGACGTTTATTATCTAATATATATACATAATATATATCAAGCATGTACACGATGCATTAGTTAATATAGGCGGTCATTAGTTAATTCATAATATACGACTATAAGTGTAGACGTAGACACGTAAATATTATTATTAATATTTATAATACACATATTTAATGTAATATTATAAAAGATGCATTTAATAATACACATTCACTATTATGCTAAATGTTATATATATTTAGTATAATTTTACACCTAATAAATATAGACTATATATAATAATAATGTTTGGGTTTGCTTTTATTTAGTGTAATATAACACTAAATTATATATATCAAAATCATACTAATCGGTTCCAATTTCGATTTGAATATCCATCGGTTTTTTACTATTTGGTTCTAACAGTTTCGATTATTTATTGATTTGGTTTTTAAAGATCTATTTTAAATAGATATAACATTTTAAAACCCAAAACCACTATAAACAGTTTCGGTTCGGATAATTGGTACCCATACACAGTGGCGGAGCCAGGGGGGTCTCAGGGTACACCCTGGCGCACCCTCAAATTTCCTTAACAAAATATATATACTTCACTACAAACCTTTGCTTGGTCAGTGACAAAAAAGAAAGAAAGACCAACATCTCTTTTAGTGATGTAAGAAAACATGTTTAAAAAAAAAAAAAAAACAAGAGCTAGTGAATGACGGAGAGTTGAGTTGGCAGACCTGAACCGGATCGTGCCTCATTTTTCCAGTGAGGAAGATGATGACGTCATCTTTCTTTTTAAATCAAGTCTTAAGTTGGGCAGCCCATGTCTTACGCCCATATATATCAAGTCTTAAAAAAGTTCATAGACCTTACTCGAATAATTCCTTCTGGCCCATGTTTCATATTCGGGCCTTATTTCATTTTGACCGATCACACTCAAGCATACTAACTATCCAACCCATTTACTAGGTTTCTTCTTTTACAATTATTAATGATTTTATTCTTTGCCGGACCCCGATTTGTGTTTGGACAAAAAACGATTATTAAGTGTGCCATTAGTTAAAAAAAAAACAATTATTCTGAATGTAATATTCTCCGAAAATTGAATTGAAACCCCATTAAACCATTGCATGCGTTTGGGCCAGAATCGCGACTTACAAACTTAGTCCAAAACTAAACGATCATACTAAATTATATCAAAATCATCCTTAATTGAGATATTTTGTATTGAGATATTGCTGACCGTTGTTTAGATACGCTTGAATTTCTTTGAATTTTTGAATTGCTTTAAGATTTTTATGACCAAATAAAGTAAAATCTATTTGTTTTTTGGATTTATTTGGTTACTCATTGATTTATCCAAATTTAAATTTGGTTTTATAAAGATCTAATTTTAAATAGATATAACATTTTAAAACCAAATAAAAAATAAAATAAAACGATAGACTCACAAATATAAACTTAAGTTTTTTAATTGTTTGCGTTGAAAAATTTGTAGTACTAATCGGCTCACCCTGGAATAAATTCCTGGCTCCGCCACTGTCCATACACACCCCTATTTCAAAGTGTCAAATTATAATATTCTATCCGCTTCACAATATAAAATGGTTTCTAGCTTCGACAGCTGAGAAACAATGTCTTATAAAAAAGACACTGCTCAAGTCAGTCACTCAAAACGAATTGAAAAGATGGGCTCCATGGTGGGCTCCATTTACTATGTCATGTTGTCTGCCACTTATTCTGTCGTCATTTTTCTGACGTAGATCATCATGCACACACACCAATAAATCTTTTTCGTATGGGGGGAAGAGATTGATCTTTGAGAATATTTTACTTGATTGGTACAAAATAACAAATAAAAAACAAATAACAAATATCTAAGATCGGTACAAATACAAGGGGTGCAATATAACAAATAATATTTGAGGTGCAGGCGCGCTCTGTACTTTGACTTGCGAATCAACTTCTAATACCCCCTCAAATTAAGAGTGAATATCAAGAACTCCCAACTTGCGAATTAATCTCAGAAAGGTGTCATTGCCGAGAGGTTTAATGAAGGCGTCAACCACCTGATATGAGGATGGAACGAACGTAGGTGATAGTAACTTGGCCTGTATCTTGTCGCGTAAAAAATGACAGTCCAATTCGATGTGCTTCGTTCGTTCATGAAAAACTGAATTTTGAGATAGATAGAGGGCGGTCTGATTGTCACAGAATATGTTCATCAGAGAAGGATGAGAGATGCCTAAGTCATGCAGAAGATACTTTAACCATTGAAGTTTACATGCAAGGGTAGCCATGGAACGATATTCGGCTTCAGCAGAAGAACGAGATACAGTGCTCTGTTTCTTTGTTTTCCAAGATATAGGACTAGAACCAAAAAATGTGCAATAATCACTAGTAGAACAACGAGTGACAGGGCAGCCAGCCCAATCAGAGTCACATAAACCAGAGATGTGTAAAGAGCTATTAGTTGATAAGATAATCCCTTTGTTGATCGAACCTTTAAGGTAAAAAGTATACGATGAGCAACATCTATATGTGGAGTTCGTGGGGACTGCATGAAACGGTTGAGATAATTAACAGAATAAGTGATATCTGGACGTATAATTGTGAGATATAAGAGACGCCTAATCAAGCGACGATAGGCAGTAGTATCCTGAAGTAACGTGCCATCATCGGTATGGAGGTTGATATTTTGTTCCATAGGGAACTCAGAAATACGACCACCAGTGGTACCACAATTAGACATAATGTCCAAAAGATATTTGCGCTGTGTAAGAAATAATCTTTCTTTGGAACGAGCCACCTCAATGCCCAAGAAATATTTTAGACGTCCCAAGTCCTTGATATAGAACTTTGATTCTAAAAAATGCTTCAAGTTCTGAATGAGAGATGGATTGTTGCTTGTGATCAGAATGTCGTCCACATAAACAAGGACAAATGTAGAATTAGAACCACAAATATTTGTGAATAGAGAATAATCAGACTTAGACTAAGTGAAGCCGACAGTGATAAGAGTGGTAGATAGTTTGGCAAACCATTGCCGAGAAGCCTGCTTGAGTTCATATAAAGACTTATTGAGGCGACAGATCCTGTGCTCCCCCTGTTTGGTGAATCCAGGAGGTAAGGTCATATATACAGTTTCATCCAAATCACCTTGGAGAAAGGCATTGTGGACATCCAGCTGATGAAGAGTCCAATGTCTGATAGCAACAATGGAGAGAAGTAATCGAACAGTGACTAATTTAGCAATGGGTGCAAAAGTGTCATGATAGTATTGTCCTTCAATATGATTGCAACCCTTGGCAACAAGACGAGCTTTGTAACGTTCAATAGAACTATCTAAATGATATTTAATCTTGAAAGCCCATTTACAACTAATTGACTTATGATAAGAGGATGACGGAACAAGAGTCCATGTGTTATTTTGTTCCAAAGCTACAATTTCAACAGCCATAGTAGCTCTCCATTATGGAATTTTGATAGCTTGAGAAAAAGATGTAGGAACAACTGAAGAAGACACTTTAGACAAAAAAACTTTATGACAAGTAGAAAAGTTAGTGTCAGAAACATAGAAAGCCATAGGATATGGAGTGGAAGACCGTGTTACCTTAAAGTCCAATTGGATGAGGTTGGTTGAACGAGGAACTGTAGGTGCCTTTGTAAGAGTAGGGCAGTGATAATCTTTGATGAGAAGTGGTGGGGGTTTTGCACTCTAGTAGATCGAGGTGCGGTAGGAGGGTTGGGGTGTGGTGGCTGAGGGAGTTCCAAAATTGTAGGTGTCAGAGCTATCTGAGTTGGAAGAGTGTTAGGAGGGAGGGCTCGGGTGCGCTCTGTTTGTACTGGATCAGAGGGCGCACGTGCTCTATCTACTAGAAGGAGGGCGCGGGCGCGCTCGATTTGTGGTGGCTGAGGGCGGGGGAACGCTCCGTCTACTGGAGTTACATTAGATGATTGAAGGTCGAAAGTTTCAATGTCTGGGATGGGTAAGGGATAAATTGGCAGATGTGATGGTGGGGAAGATAAATGGTGATAAGGGAAGACATTCTCATGGAAAATCATGTCACGAGAAGTATAAATTTTCTTGGAAGGTAAATCATAAATGTGATAGCCTTTCTTAGCATAAAGATAACCAATGAAGATGTCAGGTTTCCCGTGGTGATCAAAATTATTTTTAATGGAAGTGTTGTAACCTAAACATAAACAACCAAAAACACAAAGATGGGCAAGAGTGGGAGGTGTTGTAAACAAAAGCTCATGAGGTGATTTGTCATTTAACAAGGTGCTAGGAATTTTGTTAATGAGATAGCCTGCGGTGAAAATGCATTCACCCCAGAAGGATAATGGGAGATGAGCTTGAAAATGTAATGCTCGTGTAACGTTTAGTAAGTGATGATGTTTTCTTTCAACAACAAAGTTTTGTTGGGGAGTAGCAATGCAACTACATTGGTGGATAACCCCATGTTTGGAAAAAAATTATTGCATGTTATGGGATATAAATTCGGATCCATTGTCGGATCGAAGAACTTGGATTTCATGAAAATGGTCATCAATGTTGCTATGGCCAGATATGAACGAATGTATTGTAGAATGAAATTAAGTATGAACCATGGCAAAAAAAGATTGTAAATGCATGGCAGCCTAAGATTTAACAGTCATAAGATAAATCCATGTAGCATGACTAAAATCATCGACAATAGTTAAGAAAAAACTAGCATTGGAATATGATGGTAAATGAAAAGGACCCCAAATGTCACAATGAATCATTTGAAAAGGTCTAATAGTTTTTATTGAACTATGAGAAAAAGATAAACGTGTTTGCTTAGCTTGCGGACATACATTGCAAGTGGCATTATTGGAACTAGAAATGAAAGGAAACTGCTTAGCTAAAATCTGCAAAGGCGTGGAAGAGAGATATCCTAAGTGATAATGCCATAAATTATTGGTGGTGGAGTTGTGGGATGAGCAAACGGAAGCTAGTTAGAGATGATAGAGTCCCCCATTAAGCCGTCCCAATCCAATCTTCTTCTTCGATAACTGGTCCTGAAAAAGGCAAGAATTATTAGTGAACGTGACAGAGATAGGGTGAGATTTGACTAGTTCACTAATAGAGAGCAAATTAAAATGAAAAGTGGGAACAAACAGAATGTTGTCAAGACACAAAAGAGGAGAGAGAATAACACTACCAACATGAGTAATTAAATGGCCAGTTTAAGAGTAGAATGTGTTAAACAAGTATGATAATGGGAAAACAGATGTAATGATGAATAGACATGATTGGTAGTACCAGAGTCAATGATCCATATGGATTTAGAAAAACACGAGAGAGATATACCTGTCAGATTTGCTTGTGAAGTAGTACTACCTGAATCAAGCAAACTGAGAAGTTGGTTGTATTGTTCAGTGGAGAAAACAGGAGAATTGGAGTCCGTAGCAACCGAATTGGCTTGAGTAGGCTTGGGGGGATAACCATGTAGTTTGTAACATGTACCAATATGATGTCCAACACAGTTACAGTGATTGCAGAATGGACGAGCGTGGGTGCGCTCTGGTGGCCATGTATTTGAAGGGGCGCACACTCTAGGCTAAGGGGAACCAGTGTTGTGCTGCAGAGGTTTAGACGGGCCTGATTTTGAAGAAGAAGCCCAGTTGGTCTTTTGAAAGTGAGTACTCAGGGCAGTAGCGTCTGGAGCAGAAGGAAGAGAGAGTGCATGAATCTCTTGTTGCTTCTCTTCCTGTCGGATTAAAGAATAAATTTGGACATATGAGGAAAATGATCCGTTAAAAGAATTTGACTGTGGATGGATTGAAAACGAGCATCTAGGCCTTGCATGAATTTCATAGAATCATCGTCTTCAACCTCTTTGGCAAAAATAGATGCATGACCACAAGTACAAGCAGGCATAGTATACAAAGAACTTAATTCATCCCATAAAGATTTAAGCAAAGTGAAATAAACAAATATCGAACGATTGTCTTGCTTGAGATGAATGACGGAATCCTTCAGTTGAAAAACCTTGGGTGCATTAGTTTGTGAAAAACGATCACCTAGATCTTTCCAGATTTCGGATGCAGAGTCGGCATAGAGGATGCTTCCACGGATATCTGGAGTAACAGAATTGAGAATCCATGAAGCAACGAGGTCATCACATCGCGACCACTTGGATTTTTCTTTGGGAGTGCTGGGAGGTGTGACAGAGCCATCGACAAACCAAACTTATTCTTTGCTTGAAGGGCTCTAGAGATAGACCGTAACTAAGTAGGATAATTGTCACTAGATAACAGAGGAGATACAAGAATAGCCGTGGGGCTATCTGAGTGGTGGACAAAGAAAGGATCATCAGAATTTGGAGGAGAGTCATTATTGGTGTTTGAGGCGTCGACCATTGAGAATTGAGAGGAGGCGGAAGCTTAGAGCAGTTAGGGTTACAATTTGGATTGAAATTAGGCTGATACCATGATAAATGAGAGAGAGAGAGAGAGAGAGAGAGAGAGAGAGAGAGAGAGAGAGAGAGAGAGAGAGAGAGAGAGAGAGAGAGAGAGAGAGAGAGAGAGAGAGAGAGAGAGAGATTGATTTGAGAGAATATTTTACTTGATTAATTTCTATAGAGATTACAATGGTTTATATAGAGATTACAAGTTCCTAAAATAGAAACTAAAATAACAAAGATCTAAGATCGGTACAAATACAAGCGGTGCGAATATAACAAACAGTATTCGAGCGGGCCGCTTTGCACTTTGACTTGCGAATCAACTTCTAATAATATGGGCTGCTAAAGGTAAATATAACACCCCAACCACAAAAATGTCATTCAATGGGGTTGCTAAAACGGTCTTAAATTTGGAAGGAGTAAAAAACCCAACCAAAGTTAAGATATTCACTAGTAGCTGCTATAATAAGTTTGGGAGATGGATGGCATAGTTTCTGCCGTCCGTGTGTTAAATTTCGACGGATGGCAGAAACTGTGCCGTTCGTCCAAAAAAATTTCAAAAAATAATGGACGGATGGCATAAACTATGTCGTCTGTATCATTTAGCACTTCAAAACAGACAACGTGATTGGATTGGTTTTTTGATTTTGGGGAGCTAAATTTGGCTGGGCAAGCTAAAAGGCCTATGTGGCACTTTTAGCAGCACTCTATTGGACTTGCTTTAATAAGCGTAAATTAAAAATTTATTTAAGACACTATATAAGTTGTTCAAGACACTATATAAGCTACCTACGGACATGTCCGTGTCCGTTTAAGAGAAAGCCTGGCAAACACGTTCTCTCCCTTGTTATGTTTTTTTTTTCTTCGATAAGTTCCCTTGTTATGTATGTTGGTATTTATTATTGCCTTTGGGTAAAAATCAAATAACTCAAGAATAAAGGCTCCTACTAATAATTAGATACATAGTTAACAAAAATACACATATAGTAAACCCCCCTGGAAGTGCGCACGGAATGAAATGGTAAAGTGTGAAATCGATTGTCGTGTTAGACCTCAAATTCATTGTGAAGCAAAGGAGTTTGATTGTTACAATTACATTTAATTCATATTAGGACATTATATTATGTCATTACGACATTTTACTAGTGCTGTTGAATGATTTTAAAAAATATATATGTATATATATTCAAGGCAAAATAATGGTGGTGTAAGTCAATAGAATGGTAGATGAAGTGGGGCTTTTCTTATGGTAGTGGAACACAAGAAAATGATGGTAATAATAGTGGAACACATAACGTTGTTGTAGCGACCCTGTAACTTCATAACTCTTTCATATCACAACAGTTTAAGTGCATTTGTTTATAAAACAAAAAATTACAATGATGTAATGTCCTATGTCCTACATACTACACCATTATAATAGTAGCAGATTGGCTATTAACAAGTTGGTTATGGGATCAAGTCGTAGTAGATGAAGAAATACCTCAAATACGCTTGTTATGGTGGAGGAAGTCAATGGAATGGGAGATCAAGTCAATGAACTACTTGTTATGGTAGTGGAAGACAAAAAATGATGGTAATTCTAGAGGAACATAGAAGAAAATACAAGTAGTGATAGCGGTGGAATTTTATCTGCTCTCAATCTATTACATCAAATTTTGTTATTTTGACACTGTCAATAAAATGTCTAATGCACAATGACTTTGTAAAATTACGATAGAGTGGTGAAAGTCAAGAGAATAGTAGATGAAGTAGTTTACGATATCCAGAGATGATGTATCGCTAAATGCTGGTGAAAATTAACGAAATGATAAAATAAGTAAAGAAAATGCTTGTTATATATGGTAATGCGACACAAGGAAATGATGTTAGAACTTAGAATACACAAAAATGTTAGTAGTGGTGATTGAAGTGCTAGATAACAATGTCTATCACACCAAATGTCGTTATTTCGACACTGAAATTTCAATTATGACAATATAAATGTACAGTTCACCAGATAAAAAAATTACATTGATCACTGATAAGCGACATTGAACTATTCAATTACGACAATGTAAATGTACACATTCCTCACATAGTTACATTGATCATTGATGTTGCTACAAAAAGCTATGTGCCTAAGAAGTCTTCTTCAAATGCATATACATCAAACAAATTTCATAGGTCGCCTGCAAAGAGATTTCTCTCTAGTCCACCTTTTTTTTTTTAAAAAATAACTAGGGGTTTAGGATCCCCAAACCTTTTATTTATGAAATTCTCAGATACATCTTTCTTTCTTATCCGCCATGATCAATTCATGAAGTTTTTTATCCAACGGTAGAATAACGTACAATGTTACATTACAAACTTGCTGACTTAGTTTGGATAGATAATCTGCTACTTGATTTCCCTCCCTAAAGACATGCTTAAATGTTACTAATTTGAACTTCAAAATATCGGCTTGAATATGTGCAACAAGGTTCCTACAGTGCCATGGTGCCTCTTCCTTCTTGGTCAAAATCTGGATCCCCCTCAAAGAATCTGATTGCACTTGATTTCTTATGATCTTCATATCTGCAGCGCCTTCTAGTCCTTTCTACACCCCAAGTAACTCCTGGTACAAGACTGACAATCTGGTAGAGCTGCCATTGAATGCCAGTATCGCATCCCCATTCCGATCCCTTACCACTCCACTATAACTGGCCTTTCCATTTTGTACCGACCCATCAGAGTTCAGTACTGTTATTCTGGCTTCTGGCTTGCTCCATTTGATCCATTTCTCCTCTCTATGCTTGAATGTAACCCCTATTCCCAATTTAGCTAGTAGCAGTTTTGTTACCTCATCCTCTTTTACCGAATCCAGAGTTTTCCCCAAATAAACTTTCATGCTGTTTAGGACCTTCTAACTCACTACATCTGCTGGCCTGAATCTTGTTTTCTTCAGTCTCCAATTTCGCTCATTCCAAATGGCTTGGACTGCTGCGCATATAATGGCTCTTATCATTTCGGAGACTATAATATTTGGTCTGCAGATTTGCATCAAGTAGTACCATTCATTATGTGATGCTCTCACCATTTCTGGTAATCCTATAGCTCTCTTGAAATTCTTCCATACCCGTTTCGAATAAAAACATTCAAAGAAAAGGTGAGCATAACTTTCTTCTTGGCAACCACGCAAACAACATTTTGATTGTACTATCACCTTCTTCGCATCAACCGGTTCTGTGTTGGGAGGGCTCCCGAGAACAACTTCCAAGTGGTGAAAGAGTGTTTAGGTACTGAGAATTTTCCCCACACAATCTTAAACCATTTAACCTTACTTCTCACGTTCTTTAAAATAGAGTATGCTGAAGAAGTTGAGAAGGCTCCTGTACTGCTTGGTGTCCATGTCACCTGATCATCAGTGATATAAGAATTTATTTCAGTTCCCATAATCCAGTCTTTTACCTCACACTCCTGTTTATCAGTGATACATCTTGACCATCTTCCATCACTTATTACTGCGGAAACCTTTGCATCCTCTGGGACAATATGCCCTAGTAGTATTCTGGCTTGGTTGTTTAAGATTAAAGGCCCTAAACACCATGGATCATGCCAAAAACTAGTGCTATTTCCATTTGCTATACAATGTTTGACAAACTTCCATGAGACTTCTCGATGTTTCAAAATCCCTCTCCACATCCATGAACATTCCCTCGGCACCTTCATAGTCCAAAAATGTTTGTGTTTTATGTGTTGCTGCCATGTCCATTTAACCCACAAACAATATGATTTCTGTGCAAGCTTAAAGACCAATCCACAGTACGCAGCTTTGTTCCAAACTTTAGGATCAACAAGTTCAAGTCCTCCCTGCTCCTTGTCTAGTATGAGTGTAGTATGACTAGCATGATGCATCTTTCTATCCATGTTTGGGCTTGCCGAGATGAACATGTTATACAACTTAGTCACCTTCTCAATCACTGTTTTTGGAAGCACAAAAGTCTGCGCCCAATAGGTTTGGAAAGATGATAGAACAGACTTCACCAATTATACTATTCCGGCCTGTTAAGATCTTTGTTCTTCCAATTTGAGATTCTAGCCATAATCTTTTCAATAAGAGGCAAACATTCTCTTATTCCAAGTCTGGTTGCAGTGAGTGGAAGACCTAGATAAGTAACAGGGGGTGTTACAAGAGAAATATTCAAAGCTACATCTAATTCTAATCCTTCTTCTTTTGACAGACTACCAGTAAGGAGAGTTGTCTTTTCATTGCTAAACTGAAGCCCTATAGCCTGAGAGAATTCTTTCAAGATGTCCTTTATAGCTAGGATAGATTCCATATTTCCTTTGCAGAAGAGAAGGACATCATCAGCAAAGCAGAGATGGGATATGTCCAGTTTTCTACATTTGGAATGAGCGCTGATTTTTTTCAACTGGAGTCCTTGATGGAGAAGAGCACTCAAAATCTCCATGACAAGCACGAACAAATAAGGGGAGACTTGGTCACCCTGTTGAAGCCCTCGTTTCCCTTCAAAATACCCTTCCGAGTGTCCCATTTACCATTACTGAGTATGAAGGAGAAGCATATCACATATATAGCCCTTCAATGAACAGGAGAGAAAACTTGAACTTATGAAAAATAGCTTCTACTGCTTGCCAAGACACATAATCATAGGCTTTCTTTATATCAAGCTTAATAGCACATCTCTTCTAGCCATGCTTTCTAGAATAACCCCTTAGTAACTCATGAGCTAAAAGCAGGTTATCTTTAATCAATCTCCCAGGGATAAAAGCAGATTGTGAACATGAGATCAAAGAGGATATACAAGTCTTCATTATGTTGGTTAGAACCTTTGACACACACTTGTATATGATGTTACAACATGCTATGGGCCTAAAAGAGTCAACAACAGAAACATTCTTCATTTTAGGAATGAGGCAGAGGAGAGTGGAGTTTATACCTCCTGTCAATTTCTTATGGAGAAAATTGTATTTGATTGCTCTAGTGAAATCATCACCCATAGTAGCCCAACTTTTCTTGAAGAAACATGCATTGAAGCCATCAGGTCCAGGTGTCTTGTTATCCTCCATGGCAAAGAGAGCTTCCTTGATATCCAAATCAGTTATAGGAGATTCTAGAAAAGGCTTGTATTTTGGTTAATCTCCCTCACTTGCAAGTTGTTGAGAAACCCAGAATCATAATAAGCAGCTGAAGGGGACTCCAAGTAAATTAAAGTAGTACTGTAGGAAGGCAGTGGCTACTGTTTCTTTTCCTTCTCTTCTAATTCCGTGTGCATAAATGATGTCCCATACATAGCTTCTAGTCTTCTTTTCCTTTAGAGCATTAAAGAAGTATGCACTACATTTATCCCCGAATGATAGCCAATCAATATCAGTCCTGTGGAAAATATCCGCTTCCTCTATCTTTATCAAATAACAAAGCTTTTCCCTTAACTCAAACTCCTTAGCACTGAGGGAGCAATCCAGTGGATTCTGGTGAAGAGTTTCTTGAACTGACTTCAATTGTGCTCTAGTTTCAGCCACTATTCTCTGAGTATCATGACAAAAGGTTCTTGCCCATCCTTTCAAAACTATCTCCAAAATTTTCAGTTTTCTTGTTAACATATAAAGGAGGTCTTCCATGATTTGTTATATCCCAACACCCTTTTAGAGTATCTTCAAAGTCTTGATGAATCATCTAGAAGTTACAAAATCTAAAAGGGGGGTGGCTTCTAAAGGAGGTTTGGAAAATCATCACCACTGGACAATGATCTGAAGCTCCTTGCGTTAAGACTTCCACCTTTGTAGCCAACAAAATAGATGACCAAGCAACATTTACAAGGCACCTATCAATCTTTGACCATTTTCTAATATTATCACCTCCACTGTTCCAAGTGAAAAAGCACCCTGTTGTAGAATGATTAAATAGCCCCGCAACATTCAAACAACTTGCAAATGGCTGTGTCTCTCTAGGGTTAACAACCTTATCACCAATTCTTTCATGGGAGTATAAGACATTGTTGAAATCTCCCATTACACACCATGGACCCTGGATCCCTGCACTAAGGACCTTCAACTCTTCCCATAAAATAAGTCTCTCATGGCTGTTATTTTTTTGCATAGACGATAGTTAAAGAGAAACTAAACCCATACTGCAGACTAGTTACCTTGCAATGAATGAATTATGCCCCTTCCACCTCTTTTTGAACATCCAAAAAATTATTATCCCATATGAGCCATATTCTACCATATTTATCACTCGAATAATTGTGTTTTTTTGCCCATGAAGGACATACCATACCTGTTATGTTAAGAAAATTCTCCATTCTAACTTTTGTTTCTAGAAGCCCCATATAACTAATCTTATTCTCTGTTATAAACTTGTTCATCTGTTTTGCCTTCGTGAAGTCATTTAACCCCTTACATTCCAACTACATAATTTAATCATTGGAACTAATTAACGACCTCTCTTCTTACCACTCCTTTTTGGTCCACCCTTACTTTTCTTCCCAGACTATTTTTGTTGTTATGATGTATTCCTCTTCTAAGCTCTTGTTTATACTGAGGAAGTCACACCAGCTTCTTGTAGAGGTCTTGGAGTGGCACCCCTATCCCCAAACAGTTCTGGCTCGTCATATGATAAATCATCGTCTTCCAGATCTGCTAGTTCCTCAAATATGTTCCTTTCAGCATAAAAATTTTCAGCATCAGGATGCACTGGTTTGATTTATTGAATTGGTGTTTGCATTACTACTAGAGAATGGTCTTCAGTAGCAGGTGCAGTAAAAGTGCATTCAACTCGACCATGGGAGACCAAGTTTATATTGGTTGAAGAAGATATCTCACTAAGATTTTGTTGAGTCTGTTGCCCATTTTCTTCTTGGTAGTAGACTACTTCCTCATTTTGATTTTCATTTATGTAACCAAAGCTTGCTCAGAGCTGACTGTTACTATTGAAAGGGAAGTTGTTCCTTCACAATCAACTGCTTGATCAAATGTATTTTCTTGTTCTCTCAATGTTCCCCTGTCTTCATTTTATGTTATTGTCATTGTTTCAACACCACTGTTAAGCTCTTTCCTCCTTTGTTGCCATACTTGAGTTGTTCTTCCAGTGCACTTATCTATGGAATGCCCAAACTTGTTACATTTTGTGCAAGACAAAGGGCTTCCATGGATACCCAAGTGGTATTTCAACCTCTCGATTGCCTACTTTCACTTTAATAGAGTCTTTATACTCATAGTTTACTGGGAATTCAATACAGAACCTTGCAAAAGATAACCTTTTCCTTTTCACTGTTGCGTCATCCATAAACATTGGCGTACCTCCAACCAAACTTGTAAGGTAAGAGAGACCATCAAATGTCCACATTTTCTTTGGAACATCCATCAGTTTTACCCATAGAGGAATGGAAGGAACCTTGGTTTTATAACTCTCAACCTCTACTGTCCATGGCTTAACCACAAACACTCGGCTAGCAATGAAAATAGGTCCTTCATCTAGCACCATTTGCCGGTCTTCTGAGCTCGTAAAACTCATATAGAAGAGCTCCTTATCAGTAGTGATATCAAACGATCCTTTTAATTTCCATTTCTTCTCCAGAACATCCTTAATTGTAAGAAAAGATAGTCTTTTATCTAAGAAATATCCAACAAGATACTCATTCCACTGTTTTATACCTTGTTCAAGGAGGTCAGAAGGAAATTGAGCAACTCCATCTATGATGATAGGTAAAAAGCTTTTAAACGCCACTGTTGTCTTTGGAGAACCAGAATGACCAAACAACGAACTCCAAGAGTTATTTCTTGGGCCCCCAGTACTATTTCGACTTTTAGAAGGCGTATGATTGCTTGAGGATGCCATTGGTTTAAGAAGGGGGCAGGGGAGAATGCTAAATTGCCCAGACAAGATGGTTAAGTTTGCTTCCTTTTCAGAACTCACATTGTTTATCAATGGAGGATTTTACTCGAAAAGGCAAGAACAAGAAGATTGAGAAGATAAGAATTCTTCTCTAAGCTATTTTAAACTAAAAGCGGCAAAATAATAGGGTGTTGGATCACTGCAGCAACCTATGTTATATCACAACCTATCTCCTTATACTTGGTCCCCATTAGTTTAGTTTTAACTTTCTATCCAAAATCAACTAATCTTGAGGTTGCTTGCTGCCATTGTTGTCCAAATAAAACCCATGACAACAATCGGAGGTCAAAATTGTAATCACTAATTTGGAGTGCTAATTCTTCTTAAGCAATCAAAAGTCGTAAACCACCATAACTACCTTGTAAGATATCCTTGTTAAGTTTACGAAATCCGGTAGACATTCAGGTATAATTTTGCATCAAAACTGCATATTTGAACAAAGTTAACTTTAGATATAGAGACACCCAACATTATAACATATGGATAACAACTTAAAGGAATATGAAAATGGCCAAGAACGAGAGATGTACCTAAAGACGTGGTAGTTGCATGAAGTGAATATGGTCAAAGGCCACTCGAGGGTTCCATCGCCTATGCACGCCCATGTCTACATAACACTTAAGACATGTCTACAACTGATTCCACATACAAAACTAATACATATCAACATCATAACCAAACAATCTAAGTACACTACTTATCCACTGTAAGAAATTTCATGAGACAATAGTGATCACAAATTTTAGCTTTAGTAGTTACTACTCTCATAAACTCCAAGAGCTTTTTCAAACATATGCAAGACAAAGGAAGACAAGTAATTAAAAAGAACAACGCTTGTGAAGGCACCTAAAAACTACTTCCAATACAATAACTTGATCTTTCATTACCAGTAACTACATCAAGTTCATTCATTTAATCTTGACCAGTTCTTGATAACACACTACTCGGCCTGTTCCCGAACAATTGATTAAGATTAACTTTATCTTTCATTATAAGTAACTACGACCAGTTGAATCAGGTGTAGAAATGGTGTGGTCATAATGTCGATACCGAATAGCCAATATGGTGAGAGCAAATAGTTCTAAAATTTGAAGGCGAGTTCACAATTAACTCTTCATATAGTGGTATGGGGCAAATAAAGAGCAAGGCCACCACATAAAATTCGCAAGTGTCTTTCAAAAGTATCACCATATTTGGGATTTAAAGAACGAGTCTTGTTAAACCATCCAATTCTCTCTTAGTATCTTAGGATATAAATAAGGGGTTTTTAGGTTTTAGTCCTACTTATAATAGCGATATTAGGCTTTGATACATTTAGACTTGAAAATTAGACTTTAGTCCAACTTTTGCCTTGTATTTTGCTTAATACCTAGAATATCCTTACACGTGCGTCTCACATGTTTGATTAATTTTAGGACCAAAGCCTAATATCGCTACTATAAATAGGACCAAAGCCTAAATACCCCTAATTTCAAGCAGATAAAAGGGATCGATTTTCACTATCTTTTGTTGTTGCTGCAGCACAAGCAGCAGTCGCTAGTTGTTAGACTTACAAGCCATGGAAGAGGTACTATGTTTGGTGGAGGTGGAGAAAGATGGGCTGCTGTGAAGATTCAAACTATATTTAGAGGATTCTTGGTATTATTTTCTTGATGTTTTAGTGTTTAGTTCATCTCATTCCATTCTACTTGTTCACTTTCTTCATGGGTGTTTGTGACTTTTGATTGGTGATGAATATTTAGTCATAGATTGCTTTTCATTGGTTTGTTTAATTTTCTCTATTATGCATCTGTCACAGATAGCTTTTTGGTTTAGTTTTGATTGGTGTCCTTTAATTTCTCTATTTTTAGTCTGATTTAAATTGTGTTTCAGGCAAGAAAAGCTCATAGAGCTTTAAAAGGACTAGTTAAACTACAAGCTCTTGTAAGAGGTTATCTTGTGAGGAAACAAGCTACTAGAGCCCAAAAATAGTGGAAATCGATACTTGCAGGCCTAAATCACGGTCACGAAAACCAACACCAACACTTCAATGTCGAAATTTGGTGAAGATCCATCATATCAAACGATCTCCTCTCCACTTCCATGCCAGATACCAGCTCGTCTATCAATACTCGAAGGCTGACATTATCATCAAGACTTCGATTGGGGATTCACTGGGGATGAATGTAAGTTCTCAACTGCACAAAGCACACTGCGGTTTACGAATTCTACTAGTTCTCAATTACACAAAGCACACCGCCAATGCTGAAGGCTATGATCAATCATAGACAGGCAAAAAAAGAGTTAGACAAATAAAACAAGAGCATGTGAACAGAGAAATTCAAGAGATAGGAGGGCCTTATCAGAGTAAACTTTCCAGTTTTGGATAAGTACGGATAACATAGCACCAAGTAATCCAAATAGAGCACCAGAGGAAGTAACAATTGGGTTGTTCTTGATAAAAAGTGCAACCGTCAAACTACCAACAAAGGCAGAGAGTATGTAGACAAGCCCAATCCTCCCTACAAAACAGAAAGAAATAAGAAATTGTAAGCATCAACCACAGCCATATAAGAATTATGGCCAAGTATTCCTTTGTTTCGAAAAATGATAAGCAACTCACATGACCCAAACTCTTGCTCCAAACGAACTCCAACAAATATTACACTTGAGAGCCTAATATTGCTACTGATAAATTCTCATGCAAGAAAATGGCAATCGAAAGGGAAGAATCAGAATTAATTCCTTTTGTATTAATCCCTTTTGTATGTCTGAAATTAGGGGTATTTAGGCTTTGGTCCTAAAATTCATCAAACATGTGAGACGCACGTGTAAGGGTATTTTAGGTATTAAGCAAAATACAAGGCAAAAGTTGGACTAAAGTCTAATTTTCAAGTATAAATGTATCAAAGCATAATATCGCTATTATAAGTAGGACTAAAACCTAAAAACCCCTATAAATAACAACTGCTAGACAACACGCCTCATCATCCAAGAGACATAATGTAGAATCACCATATGTCTTCCATCAAATTCATTGATAAAAAAACATAACCCATATTAATTTAATCTAACAATTTTCTTAAAAGAGGCTTCTCAAAAACTAACTAAAGAACAAGCTCCATTCTTCAAACACGACTAGAAGTTAACCACCAAATTAGATATATAATAAACACCAAACTAAGAATACAAAAGCCTAACTTCAAGAATAATCACAAAACTGAGAATGCATAAGCATCATTTTACAAACTAAGTCACATAATAACAAATCAGTTCAACAAATGTTAAAATCAAAACGATGAATCAATAAGTCAAACACAATGGAGCAGCAACAACAACACAAAGGAGATTCAAATGTGGTAACAATCATAAAATTTGAAGAGAGATTTAGGGGCTGGAGAAAAGAGCGAGAAAAGTCCTCCATCGAAAGAGAGAGAAAGGGAAAGATTCCATTGTTCATTGTCTTATGAGACTCCCTTCTTAGTTCTTGTTGGTCTTTACCCACCCGTTTTGGTTGAGTTTTTCTTTTCTTTTTAGTTTCTTGGTTATTTTTCTTTTACTTTTACTTTTGGTTTTGTTTTTAATTTGGAAAAGAAAAAATAGTGATGAAAGCAGTCCGCGTGACCTGTTTTCGCCAACTCAAAACACAGGGTACTATATGTTAGAAAAATGGATTTGCACAAATCTATTGAGATTTGAATGAGTAATTTGTCTCCAAAGTTACCCCACTTGAGATGAAATGGGGTTCACTTAAAACAGTGCATAAAGAGAGAAAAACATTTTCGAAAGGGTGCACTAGTTCGAAACAGTGCATTATGCTGAAAAGGTGCGACCTTTCAAAACAGTGTTTTATGCCGAAAAGGTGCGACCTTTCGAAATAGGCACTAGTTTGAAACAGTTTTTATGCTGAAATGGTGTATCCTTTCGAAACATGGGACTTTTCAAAGAGGTGCCTAACTTTTTCAAAGAGTTATTATGTTGTTTCGAAAAGGCACTTCTCACCTATAAATAGTGGATGAATTTGGAGAGAAAGACATACCAGATCACACATTTTCTAATCTTTCTCTTCTCCCTCTGTTCTTAGTCAAATACTATGTTGTGTTCGCTGATTCTGTAGAATTGAAGTGCTAGCTTTCTACATAAGGAAATCTGTTCTGGGAGACAATTTCCCATTAACCTTCAAGCACCGTGAGGGGGAAAATTTGTCTTAAAGACATAGTGTTTCTACACTAGGCTCGGATTTAACAAAGAAGTATAAGACACTTTCAAGACAAAATGTTTGTACTGTTTGGTGATTGGTAAAGAGTAAGTACATTGAAATTGTATATTCCTAATAACTTAAAACAGATTTTCTTTTCTTCTTCTTTTTCTTTACCGAACAGAATTTGTTTATGTTTTCTTTTTTGGTTTAAAGAGAATAACAAAGTGTGTTTGTATTTTAGAAAGAGAAATGGCAACACCACTAGTTACTCCTGATGTTGTAGTCCCTACTGTTGTTCCTTCATAAGCACCCAAAATTGTAGTTTTGAACCCTTAATAGTATAGTATTTAGGCCAATTATGTTTATAATAAATAAGAGTTAGTATCGTTTAGGTGTTTTTGTGTATTTCAGGTCTTGAAGCTGATTATGTGCCTAAAGACGCCTTATTACATGGAAAACGAGTCAAGATGATTGCTGAGAGAGTTCTATGTTTAAAGCCAACGAATCAAGAAGAAAAAGCCTTTTTTAAAGCCCAGTCAAAGTCAATTCGGGGAGAAAAAGGATAAAAAGCTATCAGAACTTCAAAAGGGCGTATCTTTAGACTCGGGCCTCGGAACTGGACCTACTTTATGTCAAAACAACCGGCTCAGAACAAGATTTCCACTAGATCTGTCCTTGCCCCAATCAATAAGTCAAACACAATGGAATAGCAGCAGCATCACAAAGGAGATTCAAATGTGGTAACAGTAATAAAATTTGAAGAGAGATTTAGGATAGAAGAAGCCAAATCTTCATTCATGTGGGGATTGTTAAAAAATGGATTTGCACAAATCCATTGAGATATGAATGAGTAATTTGTCTCCCAAGTTACCCCACTTGAGATGAAATGGGTTTCACTTAAAAAAGTATGTAAAGAGATAAAAAACTTTTTGAAAGGGTGCACTGATTCGAAACAGTACATTATGCCGAAAAGGTGCGACCTTTCGGAATAAGCATTAGTTCGAAATAGTGCTTTATGTAAAAAATGTGTGACATTTTGAAATAGTGGATGAGTTATAGTCTTGTGAGAGTTTTCTAGAGAAGATACTCACAAACTTCATATATATTACAACAACTTAGTAACAAGGGCTTGTTCCCTAAATTAATCTCAGATATCTATACATCTCCCTAGCGGGGAACGAGGATTAATTCTTTTGAAACTCAAGTTAATATGCATACTGATAAGCACCCAAAAGTGTAGTTTAAACCCCATAATAGTATTATATTTAGGCCAATTATGTTTATAATAAATAAAAGTTAGTATTGTTTACGTGTTTTTGAGGATTTCAGGACTTGAAGCTGATTATGTGACTAAAGACACCATTTTTGAATGGAAAATGAGTCAAGATGATTGTTGAGGAAGTTCTATGTTAAAATCCCAAGAATCATGAAGAAAAGCCTTTTTCAAGCCCAGTCAAAGCTGGGAAGTCAAAGTCAATCCGGGTAGAGAAAGAACATAAAAATCAACAGAACTTCAACAGGTCGTATCTTTAGACTCGGGCCTCAGAATTAGGCCTACTGTATGTCAAAACGACCGGCTCGGAACAAGATTTCCAATGGACCCGGCCTTGCACAAATCAAAGCTGTAAAAATGGATAATAAGGGCACTAAAAAATTTTCCAATAGTTATGGCTTTTTTAGATTTAACCTAATGGACTTTGGGCTCACATTAGAAGCCCAAAGTCCCCCTTCTTGGCCCATGCATGAAAATCTAACCCTAACCCTCTCCTATATAAAGAGGGTTAAGGCTAAACAAGAAAAAAACCCTCTCATTTAATTTAGTTTTAGTTTAGTTTAGTTCTCCCTTTCTCTCTCTTTAGTTTTAGTTTAGTTTAGTTTATTAGTTTTAGTTTGTAGCCTCTAAGAAAACCTTGGCAATAAAACTTTTCAATTCAATTCCAATACAACTTCTTTTACATTATGTCTTCTATTAATTGTGTAGTTAATTTAAATCCAATGACACAAGGCTAAACCTCCATTAGAGGGGTTTATGAAGCCACGTGAGGATGATTAGTTTTTAGTTTATTATTGTAGTTGCAATAGAGTTTCAAGTTCTTAGTTGTAAGTTTCTAGAGATAGAACTCATAACAAAATGGCTAGAGATTAGAAACCCCATCAAAGAGATTTGTGGGGGTGCTAATCTCTCATGCTAGTGAAACCTTGATCCGAGAGGACTTGGTATTCACTAGGGATAAACAAGCGATTCGATAGCTAACTAATAATCAATCAAATCGTGTGGTGGATTAACCCATCTCTAATCTCTTCTCACCATTTAAGTCTATTATTTTTCACATTAGTATCTACTGTTTTCACATCTACTACTCTTATTAGTAAAATAGTTTAGCAATCTAAATATGCATACAAATAATAAACGTATAACTAGAGTGGATCGAACACGACTACTCTTCTTTATCGCATGATTTAGAGAGTATTTATGTACTATTTTTACATCATCATTCTACTATCCTCACATCATATATGATTACTGTTTTGGTAGAAATTAAAATAACCATTTCATCAATGGCGCTGCTGCCCATCTAGTTCGTTTATATTATGCACGTTTAGATTGAAAACACTGTTTTTACTATTCAAAACAAAACAATTTAAAACATTGTTCGCAATTTCTTCAAATTTTCCTGCTACTGTTTGAGTGCATACGAGTTGCGCAACCAACTCCCTGCCCCCTCGTGACCTGACCATAAAATTTTAAACCCTAATTATTTTTCATGAGCGCGCACACGCCCTCAAATTGCCTTTAGAGAGCGCAACCCGCATTCAAAGCATAGGCGCGACCCGCGCCCAACTTGCTCTATTTCCAAGCGCTCATGCTCCCTAGATTAATTTTTAAAATTATTTTTTCAATATTAATCCAAATATTATCTCACGAGTACAGTATAATATTCGTATGCTACCAACTACAAAATTTTAAAAAATTAATTTTTCATTCTATACAGTTGTAGGGGATTTTCTGAGTATCCCACAATCTTCTGATGATGTCTTCACACCGTGTTCTAGTTCAAAGCGTATCTACCAAAACCAATAGAAGTGTTTGATAATATGGATTGAACCACGAAGTGGCTGCCTACGTATCCTCTTTTAGGAATCAAGTCTGTTGTAGTTCTTTATGGGGCTGAATAACATACTGAGTAAGGAAAAAGAGATGACTAGAAGTCGGCCTCCAGAGAGCCGCTACTATATCTTGGCTATTAGGGATCCGTCCCCTATTCCCATACTGCTGCTTCCTATATATAGTGACTTATGGAAGGCCCTAGAATAAGGTTTCCTTGGTTACCAAGAAACCATCCTCTCGCTAGGGCTTCCTCTTTTCTTGTCAAGATAGGATTAACATCAGAATAGAAGTTATCACATAGAAGGAAACATAGTTAAACTAGGTTTCCATAATAAGCCTTTAGACCTAGAAGTCTGCTATAAATGGAACACCTATTCTAAACATGTCCAAGAGTCCTTCTAATACTGAAATACAGCTGTACAAGGTCGTCATCCAGTTTTGGACCAATTTCGGAACTAACCTGCCCAGTTCCCGGACTACTTCGCGGAACTGACTAGTCAAACCAAAGGAACTGCCCTGAACTTGTAGGAATTAACTAGAACTGACCAAATCAGTTCTAGAGTCATTATCTTATGCTCCATTCCCCTTCTGATAACAATCCTTTGGTGTAATCTTACTCTACCACGTGTCTTTAGGACACTGACGGAATATTACCCCTACAATAGTGTCTAAGCAAACTGAAAGAATTGGGGTTCTCTAATTAAGGAACATGCACGCACATATAACCTCCCTCAATTCTTAAGTGACCTGGCCGTTGGTTTGATACAAAAATATATATTAATTAGTAAAGCCACCCACTACCAAAACCCGTTTCATAGGCCTGACATCCAGGCCCACACGAAGCCCATAGTAAAAATCCTTAACCTAATTCTTAAAACTATTGGACTAATAAGGTTAAACTTTTTACAAGACTTCACAATCCACCTCGTGTTCCCAGATCAGTACTCGTATAATTGTTCAAGTAACACTAGACGTGCTTCAAGGGTGTTGAAGACACTATTTATACGTGTAGCAAGGACGCTCTAGGTAACAGCTCTTAATATCCTTGGATATACTATAAGAGGATTATATTTCTAGTAATAATCAGGCTACTTTTTGCATGCTCATTAGGAATTGCCTATTAGAATTAATACTTTCATGAGATTAAGATCTGGTACGCATAAACCTGCATGATTAGTTTATCGTAAACGCAGAAATAATTGCCTATCTAGAAATTTACCAATCACCTCACACATACCACCTACACCCACCAACACTACAATTGTAGCAATGGGTGAAGAAATAGCAGAGAGACCCCTATCTGATTTTTATAAGGTTTTAAACGATGAACCTGAGTCCTGCATAATTCTTGCAGATATTATGGGAGATTTTATAATCCCCCCTAATATATTTATTCTGCTACCTGTTTTCCATGGCTTAGACCATGAGAAGCCTTATCAACACTTACGTAGGATATAACAAGTTCTTACTATATTTCATCATCCTAACGTAAGACCTGAACAAATAAAGATCAGGGTGTTTCCTTTCACCCTAGTTGACAAAGCGGCTGCGTGGTTAATAACACAAAAGCCGAACTCTGTCGACACATGGGTAAAACTAGTAGAATTATTTATGGAACAATTTTACCCACTACAGAAGACTGATGAGATGCTATCAAATATTCATTTCTTTTGCCAAAAGCCTTAAGAATCCTTTTTAGAGGCTTGGAATCGTTTCATTGATCTTCTAGTAGAATGTCTTCATCATAATCTTGGTAAAGACACACTAGTTCGTGCCTTCTTCAAAGGCCTATCCCAACACCATAAAGAGACTTTAGATATCATGAACGGAAAAAATTTCTTAAGTAAAGGAGCCATAGATGCTTATAACTTTCTAGATAATCAATCCAAGAAAAGTAACAATTGGGGAGGTAACGATTACTCCCACTCCATTCCTTCTTCTTCTACAGCTAAGACAACTAGTGTGTTTAAGGTTAAACCTGATCCTGAACATAGAAATTTAATTGAATCCTTCACCCGTAAGGTAGATGCTCTTTCTATAAATAAGCAAGAAGTGAAACCAACTCCTATAATGAATATAAACTCTCTTCGCTATAATTTCTGCTTTAGTCTTGAGCATTCCGATCATTATTGTCCTCTTGTCTATGAACAACAACTACCATCACAACAGCCAGAAGATGTCTGTGCTTTTAATATATCTAACACACCTTAGAGACAAAATCCTAATTTTAGTTGGCATAATAGTCACCATCAAGCAACACCTCCAGGTTTTAATAATCAAAACGTTAGGCCCACCAACAACTACAATCAATATCAACCTAGGCAAGGACAAGGGCAAGATAATTATTATTATAATAATAATAATAGAAGTTTAGTCCCAGTAAATAACAACTATCAAAATCCACCAGTTAATAATCAATGTGAGATAGTTCATGTTACACAACCCGTGGCCGCTCAACCTTCCTAGCCTTATAGATTTGATGCATATATGCAAGCTCAATAACAGATATTACTAGCCATTTAACAATCTATCCAACAATTAAACCAAGAAAAGACCCAATAAAAAGGCGTGTTTCCAGGTCAACCTGTACCTAATCCAAAATCAACAAACACAGCCTCTGAATTAACCGATAATCCTAGTAACGAAAATTTAATCCAGGGAGAATTAAAGGCCGTAACTACTCTCCATTCAGGAAAAGTGGTTGACAACAAAGTGATTATGCTAGAAGATTCCCCACAAACTGAAAAAGATAATGGAACCTTACTAGATACCATAGTTGAAACTGAAAATCCTACAACTGTAGAAGTACTAGTTAAACCACAACCTAAGGGGAAAATAACAAAAGTTAAAGAAAAGGGCAATACTCCTATTAACCCTTATGCTAATTATAGGAAAAAACCCCCCGTTTCCCCAGAGACTAGCTTTGCTAAAAAATGACGATAATTTTGACGAGATTAGAGAATTTTCAAAAATTTAACTATAAACCTACCTTTCCCCGATGCCATAAAACGTCTTCCAAAACACGCTAAATTTCTTAAAGATTTGTGCACCACAAAGAGGAAAACAAACATACCTAAAGAAGCATTTTTAATAGAACAGTTTCCCTCTTTATCTGAGCAAAATGGAATCGTCAAGTACAAGGACCTTGGTCGTCCAACTGTACAATGCACCTTAGGCGATATTTTCACCACAACTACTCTTCTAGATCTAGGGGCGAGTGTTAACTTACTCCCATTTTACCTTTATAAACAACTAGGTATACACGATCTAAAACCGACTAAAATGACTTTGCAGTTAGCCGATCGTTCGATTAAGTATCCTAAGGGCATAGTTGAAAATATTCTTGTTAAAGTTCAAGATTTCTATTATCCAACTGATTTTGTCATTCTAGACACAGAAGTCACTCATGACTTTGTTCCTATTATCTTAGGGTGTCCTTTTTGGAAACTGCCAATACCTTCATTAATTGTCGCGATGGTTCGATGTCCATTTCCTTTCGAAACCTTGCTATTGAGGTAAATGTTTTTAAGATGATGCAACAGACACCAGACACGACTATAGATGGAGAAATTAGCATGATAGAAAGTCTCGCTCAAGATTATTTTAACAAAACTTTTCCAAGAAATCAGATGCACCAAATTCTTTCCTTTGGCAATATTGAGGATTCTTACATCCAAGAAGTACATGTCCTCTTAGAATCTACTCCTATCCATGACTCCTCAATAGATCTAGTTCCTGAGTTTGAAGAATTCATTCATGAACAACGTCATAGCTACCATGGAGAGTTAGTTTCCACCTGAGTTCCACTCATTCATTCATGACACGTAAGGATCACTTTCCTTTACCCTTTGTCGACCAAATGCTTGAACGTCTAGCCATCTATTCTTACTATTGTTTTTTAGATGGCTACTCTGGCTATTTCTAGATTATTATTGACCCTGATTGATGACCAAGAGAAGACTACATTCACCTGTCCCTTTGGTACGTATGCATACAAAAAAAAATGCCCTTTGGCCTTTGTAACGCACCTGGTATCTTCTAGTGTTGTATGCTGCATATTTTT
Organism: Coptis chinensis; assembly: GCF_015680905.1. Taxonomy (NCBI): domain Eukaryota; kingdom Viridiplantae; phylum Streptophyta; class Magnoliopsida; order Ranunculales; family Ranunculaceae; genus Coptis; species Coptis chinensis. Next base: position 31,220,825 of record NC_141463.1, on the reverse strand, counting down.
AGTGATATGGTGGAGAAATTCATGGAAGTGTTTATGGATGATTTTTCCATTCATGGCCATTCCTTCGAAGATTGTCCTTCAAATCTTTCTAAAGTTTTGAAACGGTGTCAAGACAAGAACTTAGTCTTAAATTGGGAAAAATATCATTTTATGGTCACAAAAGGCATAGTTTTAGGTCATATTGTTTCTAAGAAAGGAATAGAAGTAGATAAAGCTAAAATAGATACGATAGCGTCTCTGCCTATATCATGGACTATCCGTGACATTAGAGCCTTTCTAGGCCATGTAGGTTTCTATTGACGTTTCATAAAAGATTTTTCAAAAATAGCTAAGCTTTTAACAAAATTGCTTTTAAAAGGTGCCATTTTTTATTTTAATCATGACTGCAAATAGGCTTTTGAAACTTTAAAAGCCACTTTAACCTCTGCACCTATCATACAACCACGAGACTGGTCTAAACCTTTTGAACTTATGTGTGATGCTAGTGATTATGTTATTGGTGTTATGCTAGGACAGAAGTTAGATAATAAATCAACAATTATTTTTTTATGCTAGTAAAACCTTAAATGATGCTCAACGTAATTACACTACTACTGAAAAGGAATTTTTGGCTGTTGTCTATAACTTAGATAAGTTCCGCCCCTACTTAGTTGGTTCCACGACCATCGTCTATACAGACCATGCTGCGCTTAGGTACCTTCTCGCAAAAAGGATGCTAAATAGAGATTGATCCATTGGATTCTTCTCCTAACTGAATTTACCTTAGAAATTAAGGATAAAAAAAGAGCTAAAAATGTAGTTGCAGGTCACTTATCTAGATTAACTAATGAGGATGACAATGCTTCCGAATTGATATCTAACTCTTTTCCGGATGAGCATCTTTATTCAATTTTTTTTTGCACCTTGGTATGCAGACATAGTTAAATTTTTAGTGTCCGACATAATTCCTGATATATGGTCTAGGAATGAATGCAAGAGATTTTTGACAAAAGTTAAGTTTTACTACTGGGATGAACCCTACCTTTTTAAATATTGTGCGGATCAGATAATTCGTCGTTGTATTCCCTAGTGGTAGCATAATGAAGTCTTATCCTTCTGCCATGAACAATCATGTGGGGATCATTTTAATGGAAAGAAAACTGTTGCCAAAGTTTTTCAATGCGGTTTTTATTGGCCGACCATGTTTCAAGATGCCCATGCATACTACAAAGCATGTATTGGATGTCAACAACTTGGGTGTATTACTCAACATAATATGATGCCCCTAAATCCCATTCTCATTGTGGAGATTTTTTATATTTAGGGTATTGATTTCATGGGTCCGTTTCCTGTCTCGCATGGTTTCATTTATATTCTTGTAGTTGTAGTCTACGTTTCTAAATGGATTGAAGCCATGGCTTGTTGTAGTAATGACCATAAAACTGTAGTATTATTTATGAAGGAGTATATCTTCTCACATTTCGGCGTACCTACGGCCATCATTAGTGATGGAGGAAAACAATTTTGTAATAGAGTTATTGAAGCTTTAGTCAAGAAATATGGAGTTAACCATAAGGTGGCGACTCTGTATCATCCTCAAACTAATGGTCAAGTAGAGGTGTCCAATAGAGAAATTAAAAAGATATTAGAAACGACTATTAATCCCGATAGAAAATACTAGTCTAGACGCCTAACAGATGCTTTATGGGCATATAGAATGGCTTTTAAAACACCTATTGGCATGTCATCCTATCGATTAGTTTTTGGTAAACCTTGTCACTTGCCTGTTGAGTTGGAATACCATGCCCTATGGGCTATTAAAAATTTAAATTTCAACATTAATGTAGCTGGTGTCAAGTGCAAATTGTAATTAAATGAGCTTGAAGAAATCCATAGCAATTCTTACGATCTAGCGAAGGATTATAAAGCTAATTAACATGAAACGTATTCATGATAAAAGTATTTTGCGTAAAGAGTTTGATCTTGGTCAAAATGTTTTGCTGTATAACTCACGTTTGCATATTTTTCCTGAGAAGTTAAAAACACATTGGTCCGGTTCTTTTCTGGTTACTAATGTCACCCCTTAAGGGGTAATCACCTTGGTAAATCCCAAGGACAATAGTACCTTTCAAGTAAATGTGCAACGCTTAAAACATTTCCATGAATTACGTTCACCTGCTGTAGAAGAACCACTTCTAAAAGGCCCTGTTTATAAGGACTGACCCTCTATGCTTGGTGTGCTTCCTATTCATACTCTATATTTTGGAAGTGCTCCATTAAGGTAATAGGACCCTCCTTTCTGAGTGTGTGGTTGTAAGTGCCAGATATTTAGTCCACGTTTATGTAATTCACGTATTCCAATCTCACTCTTTTTCTCGTTTCTTTTGAGTAATGTTTCTCTATGGAGTGATTTACATCTTTATATGCTTTATTCTTGTATTTTCCAAAAATCCTATTCATAAAAACTAGAAAACTATAAAACCTATAAATGTTAGATAGATTAGAAAGTCTAGGGTATCTGACTTTAAAACACCCATATTTTCACCACAACAAAATTTATTTAATCCTATTTCAAAATTTTGTTTGGGGGTGGGTAATCACCCCACCTTGTTCTCTTAATTTTCTTTCTTTGTTTATGTTGCCATTAGTCGTATAGATTCGTGTGACATAATCTAGTCTTCTAGATTTCCCTTCGCCCTCATAACTTATGCTATTTACGTATTTTGAAATGTTCTTCCATCATTTCATATGTCACTCATAATTAGATTTGAGTTTTTCATAGATCATTAGATATCATTCTTCATGCTGATCGTTTTCATAGCTCATTCGCCAAAATTGGACTGCTAACGAATTGGGTATCTTAGTTTTAAATTTTACAACATAGCAGGACATGATGGATATTTTAGAAAAGATATAGGCTTGGGCCAAAAATTCATTTTCCACCCAACCTATGATATTTACACCCCACCGACCATCCCATTTTAACTAACGCCCTAGCCCAATTCCTTCATCTTCACCAAACAAATTAAACCTAACCTAAATCGAGTAGAGCGCGACCCGCGCCTACCCAACCTTAACTCCAAGTGTGCCCCGCGACCCCATCGAAACGGAACTTTTCAATTTTTTAACAGAACCTTCCCCTCATCACCCTCTGCTTAAACCCCTACCCGTATTCAAATTTCAACTTGCCAATGGATAGAGCAGCAAAAATCATTTTGAAATTGAATCCAATGCGGACCAATTCCAACCATTTTACGGTACAGAGATGCGTGCAAAAAGGTGGGATAGAATATGGTACTCTACTGAGGAGTACTACCATGAGGATTTGGTGTTGATATTTTATCGTAATAAAAGGATACTTCCTTCAGGGAGGCTGCTTGTGGATTTGGACGGAATTTAGATGGATGCATGTGACGCACGATTTGCTAGCATCCATCACTGGGATACCCGCGAAACATGTCACCCTGACCTTATAGAGATCCCAGTTTGATGGAGTGCATCATTTGATGCTAGAGATGCTGCTCGAGGGTTGATACAACAATCATTCTCACTGTGCCAGGCAACAGTCACTTAGGATTAACCAGTTGGCTGTAATGCATTGGCTTGGCAAGAACCTCTACAGCATTTCAAAGTCGAGTGATATCAACTTGTCATTCCTGCACGTCCTTTGGATTTTGCAGAACAGGAGGTATGGTTTTTGCCTCAATGATTTTCTGCGTGAAGAGCTTATGGCTATAGGACTGACCACTGCACCCCTACCTGTTTTACTTACTAAGATTATGTTATATTGGGGTTGCGTGCTTGAGTTACCTAGGACTCATATTAAGCTTCACTCAAATGCAAATGCGTATAGTGAATGTGTCCAAAGGCATTGGACACTGTCGGAAGAGAGGGCTAATGGTATAAATTAGGATGAGGAAGATGATGAATATCCTGTTTGTTTTGCTGAGAATGCTATGGATTATGCTTCTTCTAATTTTGCACGCTTTTCACTACTCCATAGCGGGATGCGTACGCTTTATGATCACCAACGAACCGTAACTGAGCTCTGTGACTCGATACAGAAGCACACCAAACTTTAGAGCAGAACATCCGGACCCTGGATGACAACCAGGCTGACATGCTTAATATTCTAGAGAATATGGAACAGGAGCAATAACAACACCGGGATGCACAGGGAGCTTTTTAGGCCGAGGTCTTGCGACGTTTGCCCTAGCGCGGAGGTTTGCCTTCTTATTCTGACTCTAGATGTGAGCGTCATTGTCGTCGTACTTCTGATGGTTCTGGACCATCTTTTTCTTAGGGATAGATCCCTTCTTTTCGATTTGTTGTGATGGATTTGATTTATAATTATTTTTGTTTTGTAATAACTAGCTATTTAATTTCCGTACTTATGTTAATTTTAGTACCTTAGTTTATTTATTTGTTAATTGCATTAGTTAAGTAGTTTATGTGATTGCTTTATTATGCACGTATCGTTAAATTTAATGCATGATTAATCACATATTCCTTACCATATAGTTTCTGTTGCATATCAGCATGATTAGGTATTTTACTCAATATTTCATGAACCCCCCCTCTCAAATTGTTTGGGGTGGTATATTTAAATTTAGCACAATGTATGTGCACGTATGAATCGCATGCCTTAATCACATTTTTATAAGTTTTGGGCCAAAATATAACAACCCTTGGGCCTTGTTTAAATTAATTGGGATCCACAATGTAATTAGGTACCTAATATTTCGAGGAATTTCAAATTTCACAGAATTTCAAAAGCTAATATATTAGAGAAACCCATTATATACAACCCATGGGCCTTGTTTAAATCAATTGGGATCCATAATGTAATCAGGAACCTTAAATTTCGTGGAATATCACAAATTCATGGAATTTCGGAAGCTAATCATAAATAGAAATCCTCAAATCAAAAATAGAATTTATGTGTTTAAAAATATCCCTAAAAACTATGTTTTTACACATCCTTTTATTTAGCAACCATACGACCTTAGACTTAACAACCAAACACTATAAAAACAATCTTTAAACATGTTCTTTCATTACTAAAATGCACAACACACCATTGTATATCAAAGCACGGCCCGCGCCCTGCAAAGGTTTACCTCAAGCGCGCGCGCCTTCACTGCAAGCTTCCAGGCTCGGATTTCCAGGTTTTTCATCTCTAACTTCCAGTACTTACTTTTATTACTTGTTTGCTATGTCTACTACAAAAATTATCTTGGAACAGTCTTTTGAGGACCTATTTCTCAATAACAAGTACGGTGCATATTTCGACGAGATGATGTTGGAGCACGAATGGGAGACCCTACTGGTAAGATTTGACCAAACATATTCTCCTACATTTACTAAATATTTTTACGAGCATGTTACCTTATTTGACTGCTCCAACGGAGAACAAACACTAAGCATAATGTTAGATGACGAACCCTTTGAATTGACTAAGTAATTAGTTTCATTTTCATTAGGAATTCCAACCCCTGCCCCATATACCCATATTAATTATATAGATGACAATGACAATCATTATGACTGGGTAAACTTCCATGAGACCTATGAAGCATGACCCTAAATACGGGCCTTGCTATGCTTTTCCTTAAGTTAAATGTCCTAGGGGATTAACACTTCAAATATGCATATTCCCACGCACGCATGCAACGCCTTCATTACTTTAGCAAAGGGGTGTTGGTTTTATGATATATCCAAAACCATAGTGGCTGGTCTTGCCCAAGCACAGACTGTAAGGCATAAGTACCTATTTATGGTAGTCACAGTCACTCGTATTATGCTATTTTTCTTCCCTGAATTCTATAACGTTTCACCGATTGGGTTAAGGTTAACATAATGCGCATGAACAATGCTATAGTTCGTTCTTTACGTGTTATGTTTTGGCTAGGCTGGCACTTCCAACCTAGCCTAATAGCCCCATATGCATCGTCCGACCAATTTGTACTTAATAGGTTAGCTAGGATAGATGAAAATAGAATGAATGCATGGAAAGTGGTCATAGATTGCCAAGACTTAAAGGAACCTCATTTCACAAGTGAGGAACAAATAAAGGGATGATAATGCTTGATTAAGCAACTATATATGGTAATATTTATAATTTCCTATTAGAGTCCGCTTGTGTCCTAAGCGATTATTATTTCATGTTGTCTCCATAATGGATGGAACTCATATAGGAGTTACGTCCGCAATTTATTTATTTCTATTTATATTGTTTGAATTTCTTTTACAGGTGCTCCCATTTACAAGCACGTTTTTATGGTACTCTCTATCCTTTATTTTCATTCCATACTTTGGGGACAAAGCATGATTCTATTTGGGGGTGGTATAGAAATACGCTGTAAATGATTAAGCACATATTAGGTTGTATATTATGTATTATTTGTTGTATAAAACAAAATAGAAAAAGCATAAAAATAGTTTATACTATGCACTTAGGATAATGGTATTATTTCTTTTTCCATGATGATATTAGTCTAGAAATCTCAAGTAGCAATAGAATTAAGTATACTTCTTAGAAACTTAGGTTAATATGTAGGTAATAGTCATTGCATCTTTTCATTAACATTTTGCATGAGCATATATGAGTGTACTTGGCAATATTTTTCTAAGACCTAGGTTAGACTACTTAATTTTAAATATTCTGTGAGAATCTAGCCCAAAATTAAGCATCATATGAGTGAGTATCTGAGTGATGACACAAATGAGAAGTATAATATGAGTAGAGAAATTACATATCTACTTGCTTGATTACCATACCATATCCTGAGCGAGAATTTAGGCCCTCTTTGGATCGATGTAGTTAAAAATTCATACCTATAAGTAATTATCCACTAGTTGTCCCACTGAGCTTTTCATTTAGCCTTTCCACAACCACGAATCCTTTACCCATCTTTAAAACCAATAAAAATAAGTCTACCCATCTTGAATGAGTCTGAGAAATAGGATGAAGTAAGGAAAATAAAAAGAAAAACTTGTGGAAAACCAAAATTAGTTAATTGATTCAAAAAGAAAAAGAAAATAAGTTTCCATCAAAAGAAGAAAATATGGATGTTTTGTACCCTGAACTTTGCTGGTTTTATCACTTTGGGCCAAGAACTTTTTTTTTTTTGAGCAAATTGGGCCATGACCTTTCTTTTTTTCATCAAGTTAGACCACTGTTACCATTCCGTTACTTCACATGCTTATGTGGCGTGCCAGATGTATATGTGTCCGGTCAGATGCTCATGTGGCACTGTTGAGGTGCACACCTAATAAGCCAACTATTTTTATTATTATTATTTTTTGTTACTAGAAAAGAGTGACGAAAAAGTCCATGCTTTTTTATTTCTAAAATGCCACCAACTAATGTGGCCCATCAACACTTAAGTTAGTGCCACATGTTGTTATTAGAAAAACAGATGACCCACGATCCGATGACTATAATTTAATCTAATCTGACAGTGCTTGTTCATCTTCTTTATTTATCCCCTACCTTTCCGAATGAAACCAGAGGAATACTTCTCCTTCCATTAAGAAAGAGTTCATCTTTTCATACTTAGCCAGGAATGGCAGAATCGTTTGTTGCCATTCAAGGATCCCATGGCTCCTCAAACAATGTTTCGACTTCAGGGTTAGTAAGAGCCATCATCCCATTCTTCGATATGTTAGGAAGGTTTGGAAGCATATGGCCGCATGGCAAATTAAACCTCCCACCTTTCTTTTGTTCTATCGCTTCGTTCTTTAGCCCATTTGGAAGACTGATCTTGGCCTCTTCCTTTGTCTGAGTTGATTGCTTTATTTGTCTTTTCGTGCCACTTCCCATTGTTCGAGTGAGCTTCCCTAGCTGTTCCTGTTATGAGGGGGAGGGCGGCTACTCACTAACCGGAGTACTTACTGATAAAAGTTATTTTACGTATTCTAACTATCTATGCGTAAACACAAATAATCAATTTACGTAAATACGTGTTTATATCAATATTCCTACTCTCAATAACGAAGTAATATAAGAGAGTCAAGATTCGTTCCACTCTTAAACCCTCAAGACTTAATTAGAATTTAACTACTCGAAACAAAGAACAATGTGAGAGTAATGTGTGATGTGAATTTTCTAATATCATTATACTATCATTTCCCAAGCAAATCAAACAAGACATGGTATAAAGGGTTGAACTTTGCTTGTTCAATTTAAAAGGAAACTACTCATGTAAGAATTGATTTAAACTAATAGTGACAAATACTAAATCAATGAATTGCAATAGATGTTTAATGGAAAATGAAGCTAGATTATAAAAAACAACTAACTTTATTAATCTAATGAAAAGTAACAATGATTCAATAATCTATATTAAAACAAGGTATGAAAACTAATTAATTAATGGGATAAAACTCAAAACTAGATCTAGATCTATCTTTTTCTAACCCTAAACTCCATTAACATTAGCTTCCTAACCTAACTTATTTTCTAACCTAACTATCTACCATTAACAAAGAGTTAAGCTTTTGTTTTTATATGTTCAGATCCAAAAATCGTGCATGGGCTTTGATAAGAGCCCAAAACTGTAGTTTTAACCCTGTAACAGACATACTTTTAGACCAATTATGTGAGTAATAATTAAGAGTTAACACTGATTACGTGTTTTTATGCATTTCAGGCTTCAAAGTCCATTATGTGTAGAAATATGCCACTTTAGCGAGATAAAGGAGCAAAGGTCGGTTACTAAGGAGTTCCGTGATTAAAGGCCAAGATTCAAGAAGACAAAGCCTTTCTAAAGCCCGGTCCAAAAGCTGAAAAGTCGACGCTGAAAGCGTAAACACACAAAAGTCGGTAGAACTTCCGAAGGACATATCTTTGGACTCAGACCTCGGAATGGGGCCTACCTTATGCCAAAACGACCGGCTCGGAAAGAGCTTTCCAATGGTCTAAGCCTTAACCCAATCAGAGGAGCAGAAGTGGACGAAAAGTCTGTTGAAGCCAACTGTAGCTGAAGAGGCCTTTTTAGACTGAAAGAATTGGGTTTTTGGCCTGATTCTCTGGCCCAAAACATGGCTCCAAGCCCATGCACGATTTTTGGATCTGAAAGTATAAAAACAAAAGCTTAATTCTTTGTTAATGGTAGATAGTTAATGGTAGATAGTTAGACCTAGAAATATATTAGATTAGTAGCCTCCATTAATGAATTCTAGATCTAGTTTTTCATGTAGATTAATTAAGTTTAGTTCCATTTCAATTATTGTATTAGATTAAACCTTTGAATCTTGTTCTTCATTTTGATTAGATCAATAAAGTAGTATTTTTATCAATTTCGATTTTGTCATTTCCATTTCTAGATCTAATTTCAATTCCTCGGCCTTATTTTATTTTAGTCATTAAATTAGATTTCATTATTGTTTAATTAAATAAATTTCAATTCTTTATATCATGTTTAGTTTAAATGTAATCGAAATGATTAGCAGAATGATTCTCGCTAAACCTCCATTAGAGGGGGTTGAGAAGCCTTGATGAAAGCTTGATTCGAATATCGTAGAATCGCCGTAATTTCCTTTCCACTCTAGAAAAGATTAGTTCACCATGAGAATGGGTTTTAATCGCTCACATGCTAGTTATGAATTGGTAGGAATGCCATGTGTAATTAGGGATTAGGAAGAACCAATTGTTCTGCTTGGCTTTCAATTCGATTACGACGTTAAATCGTTAATAGAATAAGTCGAAAAAGGTGGAATCAATCCCCTCTAACTCCTTATCATATAATCAACGTAGCATTCCCTTAGTTGTCCTAATAGTTGACTAGTGCATCTCGTGGGTAGTTGCATCGTAGTCTAGTTGCCTTTTCAGAAATCTCTCATTAGACTTTAAGTAGAGAGTACAACACGTGAGAACATAGCATGCGGAAGGACTAGGAGTGGAACGAATCACTCTACTCCATAATATCTCATAGACTTGAGAGTAGAATCTTTGATAAAACATAGACCCAAAAGTTTAAGTTAAGTTTAGTTTTACTTGCGTTTAGAGTTCATCGCTTTATTTCGTAGGTATAGCTCATCATTTCAATATATCAAATGGCGCCGCTGCCATCTTAGTTTCACTTTCGTATTGTTTTCGTAGTGTTAGTACTGTTCTTAAAGTCCCATTTCACCCACCCACCCATGTTTGATTCATACTGTGGTTGTCCATTTCAGAGTTGAAAAATTCCGGGCCAAAAATTAATTACAAGGCTTTCCTTGAAATTTCCTTAACCATGTGTTCTCGAACTCCATCGCCTACCCATCGAGCGACCACTTTAAACTCTGAATTCTAAGATACACGAAGACAATCATTTCTCGCGATAAAAGCCGACCAAACCTTAACAAAATTTTTCGGATTTCGGCGGTTTGATTCAACTTTGATCTTTCATATTTTTAGTGTTCTAACCTCGCTATATACACCGAACAAAGCGTAAACAAGACGCTTATTCATAAGCGAAGCAAGGACGCAATCGGTATTCCTTTCTTACACACCTCGCTCTCTGTTAGAGGTTTATACTAGTATATCGTAATTGTTTGGAGTATTGATGTGTTTAGCTAAGTTTGGTTTTAGCCTTGTATGAGATTAAGGTCCGGCGAACAAAAACACCGAACGTAATTACACAACAACGCCAACAAACAAGTCTATCTAGTATACCACCCACTACACCTCTAGTTACTATTTCACACACATCACCTGACATAATGCCCGACGAAGAAGAGAGGCCTCTCTCTGACTTCTACAAACCTTGAGCGATAGCCCCAAATCTTGCATCGTTCTAGCGGACCGATTGGGGATTTCCTTAATCCTCTCCAAATATTTTAATTTGTTACCCGTTTTTCATGGATTAGACCATGAAAACCTTATCGGCTGTACGCGTAGGATTGAACAAGTCCTAACAACATTCCACCATCCTATGGTTGGTACGGAACAAATTAAATTAAGGGTATTCCCTTTCACCTTAGCCGATAAGGCGGCGTCTTGGTTAACGCCCAAATGCCATTTTTCTGTGGACTCGTGGGCTAAACTTGTTCAAATTTTATGAAACATTTTTACCCACCCCTAAAGATGGATGAGATGCTTTCCAGATCCATTTCTTTTTTATTTATACGACAAAATCCTCATGAATCATTTTCGAGGCTTGGAATCGTTTCACCAATCTCCTTATAGAGTGTCCACATCATAACTTAGCGAAAGACACGTTAGTTCGTTACCTTTTCAAAGGACTTCTACACCACCATAAAGAAGTCCTTGACATAATGAATGGGGTAGTTTCTTAAGCAAAGGAGCTTTTGTTATTTTGAACTTTTATTGAGGCTTATAAATTTTTAGAGGACCAAACTAAGCGAAATAACAACCGGGGTAGTGACGATTACTCCCGCTCCGCTAGTTCTTCTTCAACATTAAGGCTACCAAGATGTTTGAGGTTAAATCAAATCCTATTTGAGCTTAAAACTCTAATTGAATCCCTCACAAAAAGGTAGAGGCCATTTCATGATGTACAACAAAAGCCAATCCCGTCATGAATGTAAATTCAAATCCATGTAGTTTAGATTGGAGAGCCCCGAGCATCCCGACTCCCATATTTCAAATCTATAGCCTATGAACAGGCTTGTTCCATTAATAGTGAACCTAAGAATTTGGAGACAAAATCCCAACTTCGGTTGGAGAAATAACCCAAACGCCACACCTCAAGGGTACAATAATCAATATGTTAGGCTTATCTACGCATAGCTTTAACCAAGCCCCACTTAGCACGACAAGGACGGTGGTCAGGGGAATTTTAATAATTATAACAACTAAGTGCAAATAACCTCGACAAAGGTCAAGCACAAACAAGGTAGTTATAATAATTATAATGCTAATAGAGGTATCTTTCCTAAATAAATAATAACTATCAAAATCCACCCATAAATAATTCACGTGAACTAGTTCCAAATACACCACCCGCGACTACTACACCCACACAACCGGATCGCCTTGACACCTTCATACAAGTGAGCCAAAAACTTTTTCCAAACCATGGCTCAATCTAACCAACAGCTTCTACAATCAGTTAATAATTTAACCAAACAGTTGGCTCAAGATAAAGCCCAACCCAAAGGTGTGTTGCCAGGTCACGAAATATCTAATCCTAAAACAATAAATACAGCCTTTGAGGTAACCGATAATACTAGTAGTGAATATGAAAATGTAGGTGAGCTAAAGGCCATCACCACTCTCCGCTAAATTGCAGAGTGGTTGATAACAAAATAACTATGCTTATAGTTACCCCACCAAGAGTCCCCTACACCGCTATATTACTAGATACCCAAATAGAAACTGAAGAGCCTACCACTTTAGAGGTACCGGTTACAACAAAACCTAAGAAACAGAAGCCACGGTTAAACATCCGTAATACCATTGCTAAATATAAACAGAAACAACCGTTTCCACAAAAATTAGCCATGTTAACTAGGGATACAAATTACGAGGAGATTAGGGATGTTTTTAAGAATCTAACTATAAACCTTCCCTTCCTCGAAGCTATAAAAAAGCTACCACACCATGCTAAGTTTCTTAAGGAATTATGTACTACTAGGCGTAAGACCAATATACCAAAAGAGGCCTTTTTAACAGAACAATTCCCAACTCTATCTGAACATAATGGAATTGTTAAGTACAAGGACCATAGTCGTCCTACTGTACAATGCACCTTAAGAGATTCCTATACGACGACCGCGTTATTAGACTTGGGGGCTAGTGTAAACTTACTCCCGTTTTATTTGTATAGACAAATAGGTCTAGACGAGATGCAACCCACTAGAATGACGTTGCAATTAGCTGATCGGTCTATTAAGTATCCTAAGGGTGTCGTTGAAAATGTTTTGGTAAAAATTCAGGATTTTTACTATCCGGCCGATTTTGTCATCCTCGACCGCGTAAGTCGCTTAACGACTCATCCCATCATCTTAGGGCCCTTTTCCGGCAAACCGCCAATGCGCTCATTAATTGCCAGCGATGGTTCAATGTCCTTGTCTTTTGGCCATCTTGTTGTTGAAGTCAATATTTTTTAAAACAAAGACACGCCACCCGATTAGCCTATAGATGGAGAGGTTAGCATGATCGAGGCGTTGCTCGAGATTATTTCAACAACACGTTCCCTGATAATCATATGCCCAAATTTCTTTTCTTTGGAAGTTCAGACTCCAACATTTCCATCCCTACACTAGTCGATACACATATTACGGATGAGGATGAGATAGATGCTTTCTCAAAGATGTAGAGGACTATCATAGTAACGAGGATATGACCAATCTAGATGAGCAATTCGATGAGTTTCTTCGAGAAGGTGATGAATCACCCTATCAAGAACTACTTTGTACAACATCCACCTCGATTCCCTTCCTTCCACCCTTTCAAAGGAATCTCGAGTTTGCACTCGATCCTTTTGTTTCTCCCGTGCTCCATAATTTTTTAAATCCACCTAGTAAACAAATACTACGTAAGGACAAACCACTTGACACCTTCATTTTCAGAATTGAGACAGTCCACCCCTACACACAATGAATGATGAGTTTTGTGCTAAAACCACATCCTCATTGTTTACAGTCGCTGTCTTTCTACAACTTATCCATATCCACCATATTCTTCACAACCATTCACTTTTCCACACTTATTTACTAGAACACCCACTCATTCAAAAATGAAAAATAAGGTGCATGATAGGTTACATAATAGGGTTATCCGACTTCGCTTTCATTTCACTAGGTTGAGTCATAGAAAATCTTGGTGCTTGATTTTGTTTGGATATGTTTTCTGTGATATTTATTTATGGAATGATCCACAATTATTTCGGTTGTTGATATATGATAAACTGCATGTTCATACATACGTCTAGATAAAGTCTCGAGTATCTGACTATAAACGACTCAACTTTTGTGGTTGGTGCATTTCCTTTCATTTCTATATATTGGTGAGTGCACCATTATGGTAACCAGGCCCTCCCTATGGAGTGTGTGACTGTAAGTACCGAATCCTAAGTCCACGTTTAAACATAATTCACGTTTTCCACTCTTGCATGTTTTCTCGGATTTTTTGAGTCATGTTTCTCTATGGGGTGAATTATGTCTTTATTGTTTATTGTTTTTATTTTTAAATTATATATATATATATATATTAAAGAATAAGCATAGTAACCTAGGAAGTCTCGAATCGACTTTAAAAGACCTTATCGCTAAAAACAAATTTTCTAAGCTTCGTTGTAAAAAAATGTTTTGGGGTGGGGTGTTCGTTCGTGTTTCCATACTAAATATTTATGTCCCATTAGAGTTGCTTAGGCCGTTTTATTGTATTACGATTCGGGTTGACATAATCCATGAATTTAGAGTTCAATTGTTCAGATAACGCATCGCCATGCACGCACTTTGAGGCATTTTCCACTATCTTATATGTCATCCACGGTCGGAATAGAGTGTTTTATGGATCATTGATTGGAAATTCTCTCCTGATCATTTCCATATCTCATTCGCAAAAATCAGACCGTAACGGCTTGGCAATTTTGATTTGAAGTTTCGCGAAAAATCGGAAAAAATCACAAATTTCGATTTTTTGGGCTTGGGCCCAACCCCTCCTTCACCGACCAAGCGACATCGCCGCTACCTTTTACCTTTAGCAGACTCGCGATCTTTTCTCCATCCGCCATTAACGCCCAAGCTCCAAAAACCTAAAAAACAAAATCAAAATAAAAAGAAAACTAAAATTAACCCACACCCCAAATCAAATCCCACCACCACATCACATTTAAACCCCACTACATTCCAACTTCCAATGGCTCAACAACGCCCGAATTTTGCCGAGCAAGCTTTTACCCACCACTTCGCCGTCGTTTACGATGATGAGATGATCATCGAGATCGGAATAGCTTGTGGTACTCGACCGCCTATTACCACGGGGACTTAGTCCGACGGTTCTATGATACTGAGGGAGTTGGAAGGGACTAGGATTTTGTTGTTGTTGCGAAGAGGCGGAAGGAAGTGACGACCGGTTGTTGGCTGAGATTCTAGGCATTCCGCCTAGAATCCATCCGATGTCACCCCTGCAGGAGTCCCAACATAATGGGGTAGATCCATTGATGCACGAGACAATTATTGGAGGCGACTACAATGCGAGATCGCGATTGTGTTCGACGAACTTTCCTTTAGACCAACCAGGTACCAAATGACGGTGCCACGATTCGGATTGGTCGGAACATCCAGGGAAATGGGAAGGTCACGACATCGGCCCCGAATCGCTTCCACATCTTATGGATACTCCAGAGCGGAAGTATGACTTCTACATCTAGAGTTTTACCGAGCATGATTAGGGGAGTAGGGAGGTCTGTTGCCCTCTCCCCGTGTTGATAACAAAGATCATG
The DNA here is from genome assembly GCF_015680905.1 of Coptis chinensis. Taxonomy (NCBI): domain Eukaryota; kingdom Viridiplantae; phylum Streptophyta; class Magnoliopsida; order Ranunculales; family Ranunculaceae; genus Coptis; species Coptis chinensis. The sequence goes on along the minus strand of NC_141463.1, from coordinate 31,205,448 downwards.
TTGAAGTTGAGAGCAGCTTTAAGCGACCGATCGGACATACATCACCCTCCACCGTAACCCTCGCATCTATATAAGGAGTGTGTCCAACGGGTTTGGAGATTGGGTGAGGATAAAGAAGAAGAAGAAGAGGATGGTGGAGCTGAGAATGAAGAGGAGGCCGGGGAAATCGATGCCTCGGAGGATGAGGAGGACTTGACGTGTTTTGACGGATGCCTTGGAGAGGTGCCGGGTCGATACTGAACGAATGGCTGTGATCCATCGTGGTATCGTTAAACTCAACACTATCTGTGAAGACCTCCGGACTCGGCAGCAACGATGCATCATAACTTCGAGCCCGCACCCGCAGAGAGGGGCGAGAGGTGGGAACAGATGAGGGCCGAGCTAGAAGCTCAGCGCCAGTTCCGGGACGAGATGCTGACACGATTCCCACGTCACGGGGACTCTCCTTCTGAGGATACACCTTTGAGACACGAGCGCCGTCGCCGAAAGACGAATGGTGTTGGTCCATCAGGAGCTCAGGAGCACTCTCCGGACCGTGTGCCTTCCGCTACCAGTTCCGGAGTAGCTAGGGATAGTATAGTTTGATGTTTTATGTTTTATTTGTAGTTTCATTACTGTCATTTATTTTTATGTAAGTTTATTTCCGTAAGTTGAATTTTGTAGTGAAATGTACTCCGCATGAATTATTTTTAATATAATGGGTCATTTTCATTATGCGTGGTTGTTTAATATTGACCCCACCTTCCCAACTTGTTTGGGGGTGGTTTTATCTATTCCAGCATGATTTTTATATAACCCTCGTGTTAGAATTTATTGCGGAGTCAAGGTGAAAATATGGTTGTTTAGGCATATATATGAATAAATATCATGGTAGGATGAAATCTAGATTAAATAGGTACATTCTATCATAAAATCAACCTAAAAGATACTGGGTTTGAATTAGAATCAAGAAAAATGAGTTGTTTCCATTTTCGGTTTGAAATTTTAGGTTTTGAAACCGCCGTAATTAGTTTTGGCAAATTCCCCATCCATTTTAGCAACTTTAAACCTATATAAACTTGATACAATCTATCCTCACAACTCACACTACACCTAAACTCCATCACTCACCTTTTACTCCCGCGATTCCCTCGTTTCGCTCATTTTCCGAAGTTTCTCGCAACCCGAAAGACTCAGCAAGGCTTCTACAGGAGCGCACTCGCTACCGTATATTTTTTCGAGTTTTTGTCGAAGGCCGCTTCAAGCCGAAGCCGCGTGACCCGCCAAACACTGGAAATTTCAATTTTTCAGGCTGCTTCAGCGCTTTATCGAGCGCAGCGCTGACGACTTCCGTGGACCGTGAAATTTCCGTTTTTCGTCGCGTAGTATCCGGATCATTCGCAGCTATTCCAAAGCACTACTTATGGTGCTTGGTTTTGCTGGCGATCACATTCGCTAATTTGGGAGCCGCTTATGGTAAGACCGGATGCACTTTATTCTCAAACACTAGCATCTTATTTTTACGATAACCGCATTTTCTTTGAAAGACCGGATGGAGAACAAGTGTTCTCCATCAACATTGATAATGAACCAATGGAAATTACCAGGTTCTTGCTAGCATTTTTTCTTGGACTTGCTATGCCCGCTGAAATACAAGACCCATGGTGCTATTGGGTAGATAATATGTATGTCTACACTTACGAGTTTTTGCATGAGTCGTATGCCGCGGGCATTTTCCGTATCGAGGACCAAGGGGAATATAACGTCGCCTTTGGTAGCCTGTCCATGAACATAGGAACTGTTATGTTTTGGATCATGCTAAACATTTTAGGGGAATGGCGTTTTTCTTCTGTGAATGATGCCACTTGCAGTGTCTTCCTTGCTTTAGCCACGGGACGTATGTGTCATGACCTTCCCCGAACCTTGATGTCTAGTTTAGCTTGATCCCATAGCATGAGGCATAAGTACCTTCTTATGCCCGTTCTAGTTTCTCGTATTATGCTATGTTTCTTTCCTATTTTTTGTACACGCTTCACGGATTGGATTACGGCCGATAATCGCATTTACCCACCAATAGTATTATTCGATCTTTCCGTCGCAATGACTTGGTAAGGGTGGAGGATACAACCTCATCTTGTTGCACCCTACACCCCGCCGGACCAAGTGGCTCTTAATAGGTTAGCAATAATAGATGATAAATGGCGGGAAGCCCGCAAATTATCATGGCATGGCAGACGCCAAGGAACCTCACTTCTTTATGGAAGAAGAGAATGAGGAAGATGACGAAAATCGCGGGGATAAGGTAAGTTTCATTCTAGTTAGTGTCTGCTTATGTCCCAAGCAATTTCATTCTTGTTAACCCCATAATGGGTAGAACTTCGTATAGAGTTGTGTCGGGCTTTTATTTCCTATATTAATACGCTCTAACCTTGTTTTACGATGTTCCTGAATTTCACGCTACCAATGGTATTTTTCCTACCCTCTTTATTTAAATGCTTTGAGGACAAAGCATGCTTCTTGTTTCAGGGGGCATAGAAACACATGTAATTAAGGCATCTGTTAGGATATAGATAGAGTTAATATGCATTTGTTTTCTAGTTAAAATTTTAAAAATTCAAAAATATAAATAAATAAGTTCATGCTATACACTTAGGAATAGTGGTATTGTTTTCCTTCTATGCTCTTAACAATCTAGAAGTCTCAATGTAGCTTTTGCATTAGAATAATTGTTAGAAACTTAGGTTAATATGTAGGTAATAATCTTTGCATCTATCTATAAATATATTACATGAGTATCTATGATTGTTAGCAATAAGTTTTTGAAATCTAGGCTAGAGTACTTATTCTACAAATCCGTGAGAATATAGCCTAAAGCCTTTATATGAGCGAAACATTTGAGAAATGACACAAGGGAGAAGTAAAATCCGGATAGAGAAATCACACGCCCACTTGCTTGATCACTATGCCATATCCTAAGCGAGAATTTAGGCCCTCTTTGGATCGATATAGCCAAAAATTCAAACCTATGAATGATTTCCGCTAATTAAGCCCTCTCGAGCCTTTCTTTAGCCTTTCATAAACCACAATCCCTTTACCCCTACAAAACAAAACAAAATAAAAAAATAAATAAATAAATCAACCTACCCAATTTAGAATAAGTCTAAGAATAGAATGAGGAAGAAAGAAGAAGAGAAAAACTTGTGTAAACAAAAGTTAGTTAATTGCTTCCGGAAAATAAAGAAAAGAAGTTTTCATCCAAGGAAAAGAAAAAAAAAAAAGAAATAAATAAAAACTCCAAAAATAGAATAAAAAGGAGTCAAAAGCCAAAGAAAAGAAAAAAGAAAAAATATGGCTAGGGATGGAAACAAAGTATAGAAGTAAAAAAAAAAGGGTTTTCTCTAAGTTACATAATATGAAAACTCTATTATCTCGGACTTGTCCTTTTTGAATATCCATTTCCTTCCTTCTTAAACCATCTCCTAATCCCCAAGAACACCTAATAAAGACCTCTAGCTCAATTAGGAATAGGCTAGTGTGATAGTAAGTGGAAGATGTGTTTGATCGACCCAGAACTTCCTTGTTGTCATTGAGATTGTAAGGTAAAGTGTGCCCATCCACAAGACTAGAGTAGCTAAACTTGAGTGGAAAAATCAGTGTATTGATCTTGACTATTATTGTGAGAACCTACTTAAGGACGCTTATTCCGAGTTTCAGAAACGAACCTGCTAGGCATTTCATAGTATTACTCATTGTATATATGTTTATTGTAGATGATTGATTATTATGCATATATTAGCTTAGGTTTCGACTTGATTACTCTATATGCATTGCTAATGAGAGGTATAGATAATTTGGAGCATGAATAAGGAAACAATAGTTTTATTTCTTAGTCGTTGTAGTATAGATGAAGTTTGTGAGTACCTTCACTGAAAAACTCTCACGAGGTTATAACTCGGCCCACTAGGGAATTCCTAGTGGTTTAAGGCCTTGTTGCATATGGTCAATGCAATCGCACTCAGCGAAACAAGAGTAGTTAGAAATCCATTTTTGGTCACTTATTCTAATTTCTCATCTTTGCTTGAGGACAAGCAAAATGCTGTTTGGGGGTGGTTTGATAAGAGCCCAAAATTGTAGTTTTAACCCTGTAATAGACATACTTTTAGACCAATTATGTGAGTAATAATTAAGAGTTAACACTGATTACGTGTTTTTATGTATTTCAAGCTTCAAAGTCCATTATGTGCAGAAATGTGCCACTTTAGCGAGATAAAGGAGCAAAGGTCGGTTACTAAGGAGTTCCGTGATTAAAGGCCAAGATTCAAGAAGACAAAGCCTTTCTAAAGCCCGGTCAAAAGCTGAAAAGTTGACGCGAAAACAAAGACACAAAGTCGCTGAGAACTTCGAAGGACATATCTTTGGACTCAGACCTCGGAATGGGGCCTACCTTATGTCAAAACGACCGGATCGGAAAGAGCTTTCCAATGGTCTAAGCCTTGACCCAATCAGAGGATCAAAAGTGGACAAAAAGTCTGTTGAAGCCAACTGTAGCTGAAGAGGCCTTTTTGATCGAAAGAATGGGTTTTGGGCTGATTCTCCGCCCAAAACATGGCTCCAAGCCCATGCACGATTTTTGGATCTGAAAGTATAAAACAAAAGCTTAATTCTTTGTTAATGGTTAATGATAGTTAGACCTAGAAATAGATTAGATTAGTAGCCTCCATTAATGAATTCTAGATCTAGTTTTTCATGTAGATTAATTAAGTTTAGTTCCATTTCAATTATTGTATTAGATTAAACCTTTGAATCTTGTTCTTCATTTTGATTAGATCAATAAAGTAGTATTTTTATCAATTTCGATTTTGTCATTTCCATTTCTAGATCTAATTTCAATTCCCTCGTCCCTTATTTCATTTTAGTCATTAAATTAGATTTCATTATTGTTTAATTAAGTAAATTTCAATTCTTTATATCATGTTTAGTTTAAATTTAATCGAAATGATTAGCGTAATGATTCTCAGCTAAACCTCCATTAGAGGGGTTGAGAAGCCTTGATGAAAGCTTGATTCGAATATCGTAGAATCGTCGTAATTTCCTTTCCACTCTAGAAACGATTAGTTCACCATGAGAATGGGTTTAATCGCTCACATGCTAGTTATGAATTGGTAGGAATGCCATGTGTAATTAAGGATTAGGAAGAACCAATTCTTCCGAAGCAGATTCATTCGGATTACGACGATTCGTCGTTAATAGGATTAAGTCGAAGTTAAGGTGGAATCAATCCCCTAACTCCTTATCATAGAATCAACGTAGCATTCCCTTAGTTGTCCTAATAGTTGACTAGTGCATCTCGTGGGTAGTTGCATCGTAGTCTAGTTGCCTTTTTCATAAATCTCTCATTAGACTTTAAGTAGAGAGTACAACACGTGAGAACATAGCATGAGAAAGGACTAGGAGTGGAATGAATCACTCTATTCCACTATATCTCATAGACTTGAGAGTAGAATCTTTGATAAAACATAGACCCAAAAGTTTAAGTTAAGTTTAGTTTTACTTGCGTTTAGAGTTTATCGCTTTATTTCGTAGGTATAGCTCATCATTTCAATATATCAGGCTTGGAGCCACGTTTTGGGCCAGAGAATCAGGCCCAAAACCCAATACTTTCAGTCCAAAAAGGCCTCTTCAGCTGCAGTTGACTTCGACAGACTTTTTGTCCACTTTTGCTCCTCTGATTGGGCCAACGCTTAGACCATTGGAAAGCTCTTTTCGAGTTGGTCGTTTTGACATAAGGTAGGCCCAATTCCGTGGTCTGAGTCCAAATATATGGTCTTCGGAAGTTCTCATTGACTTTGTAATCAATTTTTACCGCGTGGACTTTGACTTTTCATCTTTTGACCGGGCTTTATAGAGGCTTTGTCTTCTTGGAAATTGGCCTTTAATCACGAACTCCTTAGCAACCGACCTTTTCTCCTTTATCTCGCTAAAGTGGCACATTTACGCACATAATGGACTTTGAAGCCCGAAATGCATAAAACACGTGTCGGTATTAACTCTTTACTTATTATTCATATAATTGGTCTAAAAATACGATTGTTAAGGGGTTAAAACTACAATTTTGGGCTCTTATCAAACCACCCCAAACAGCATTTTGCTTGTCCTCAAGCAAATATGAGAAATTAGAATAAGTGACCAAAAATGGAGTTCTAACTACTCTCGCTTTCGAGTCGCGATTGCATTGTCCATATGCAACAAGGCCTTAAACCACTAGGAATTCCCTAGTGGACGAAGTTATAGCCTCGTGAGAGTTTTCCATGAAGGTACTCACAAACTTCATCTATACTACAACGACTAAGAAATAAAACTATTGTTTCCTCATTCATGTCTCAACTATCTATACATCTCACTAGCAATTGAATAAGAATAACCAAGTTAAAAACCTAAACTAATATATGCATAATAATCAATCATCTATGATACAAATATATATACTATGAGTAATACTATGAAATGCCTAGCAGGTTCGTTTCAAAACTTCGAATAAGCGTCCTTAAGTAGGTCCTCACATAAATGTTAAGACAAAACTACTTTGATTTTTCCGCTCAAGTTTTCATTACTCCAAAAGCAAATGGGCACACTTTACCTTACAATCTCAATGACAAACAAGGAAGCCAGAGTCGATCAAACACATCTGCCACTTACTATCACACTAACCTATTCCTAATTAAGCTAGAGGTCTTTATTAGGTGTTGCGGGGATTAGGAGATGGTTTAAGAAGTAAGGAAATGGATATTCAAAAGGACAAGTCTGAGATAATAGAGTTTTCATATTATGTAACTTAAAGAGAAAACCTTGTTATTTTCTTTTTTCTATACTTTGTTTCCATCCTTAGCCATATTTTTCTTTTTCTTTTCTTTGGCTTTTGACTCCTTTTTATTCTATTTTTAGAGTTTTTATTTATTTCTATTTTTTTCTTTTCCTTGGATGGAAACTTCTTTTCTTTTTCTGAAGCAACTAACTAATTTTTGTTTACACGGGTTTTTCTTTCTTCTTTTCTTCACTCATTCTATTCTCGGACTTATTCTAGATTGGGTAAGTTGAATTTTTTTATTTTGTTTTGTTTTTAACGAGGGGTAAAGGAATTGTGGTTTATGGAAGGCTAAAGAAAGGCTCAAAGGGCGACTAGCGGAAAATAATTCATATGTTTGAATTTCTGGCTATATCGATCCAAAGAGGGCCTAAATTCTCGCTTAGGATATGGCATAGTGATCAAGCAAGTGGACGTGGTGATTTCTCTATCCGGATTTTACTTCTCTCTTGTGTCATTTCTCAAATGTTTCTTCATATAAAGGCTTTAGGCTATATTCTCACAGGATTTGTAGAATAAGTACTCTAGCCTAGATTTCAAAAACTTATCGCTAACAATCATAGATACTCATGTAATATATTTATAGATAGATGCAAATATTATTACCTACATATTAACCTAAGTTTCTAACAATTATTATTCGATGCAAAAGCTACGTGAGACTTCTAGATTGTTAAGAGCATAGAGAAAGAAAACAATACCAATATTCCTAAGTGTATAGCATAAATTTATTTATTTATATTTTTGAAATTTTTAACTTGAAAACAAATGCATATTATACATATCTATATCCTAACAGATGCCTTAATTACACGTGTTTCTATCCCCCCAACAAGAAGCATGCTTTGTCCTCAAAGCATTTAAATAAAGAGGGTAGAAAAATACCATGGAAACGCGTGAAATTCTAGAACATCTACAAAACAAGGTTAGAACATACTAATATAGGAAATAAAAAAACTGACGCAACTCTATAAGAGTTCCACCCATTATGGGGTTAACATAATTAAATTGCTTGGGACATAAGCAGACACTAACTGAAACTAAAAACTTACCTCCACTCCAGTTTACTTTACTCGCCATCCTCCTCTTCTATAAAGAAGTGAGGTTCCTTCGCGATCCCCGCCATGCCATTATAATTTGCCAAGCTTGCCGCCATTTATCATCTACTACGGATGCTAACCCTTTAAAGCACTTGGTCGGATGGGGTGTAAGGTGCAACGATGAGGTTGTATCCTCCACCCTTGCCAAGTCATTGCAACGGAAAGATCGGATAATGCAATTGGTGGGTCTCACAATTTCGACCCCAACCCAATCCGTGAAACGGACAAAAAATAGGAAGAAACATAGCATAATATGGCAAACTAAAATAGGCATAAGAAGATACTTATGCCTCATGCTATGGGCTCATGCTAAACTAGACATCAAGGTTCGGGAAGTTCATGGCACATACCGTGGCGCGGGCTAAAGCAAGGAAAGATGCTGCAAGTGGCATCATTCACGTAAGAAAAAAAGCGGCATTTCCCTAAAATGTTTAGCATGATCCAAAACATAACAGCCTCTATGTTCATGGGACAGGCTACCAAGGGCGACGTTATATTCGCCTTTGGTCCTCGATCTGACGAAAATGCCCCTGCCCCATAAGCCTCATATGCAAAAAAGTCATAAGTGTAGACATGCATATTATCTACCCAATAGCATCATGGGTCTTGTATTTCAAATGGCATGGCAAGTCCAAGAACAAATGCTAGCAAGAACCATAAGCGGTTCCCAGCTTACGTGTGTGATCACCTCGCGAACCCAAGCACCATAAGTAGTGCTTTGAAACAAATCTTCGAAGACTATTCCGTATTATTGTAGGAGATGTCATCTCAACACTACGCCCGAACAGTACAAATCACCCGGAACAACCCGCAGAAAACTGGAATTTTTCGTTCATTCACGAGGAAGGCGGCGGGTGTGCTCCACTTGGCGCTGGTCGTGCTTTGAGGTTTTGGAGTTACAGTGTTTGGGCGCGAAGTCGCTTAAAGTTGGGGCGGTCGCTCTGAGGTTTTTGGAGTTCTACGTTTGTTTGGCCGAAGTCACGCTCAAGTTGGGGGGTCGCTCCGAGTAAACTTTCTGAAATTGTCTAGGCGCGGGGTGCGCTCTCCGAGGCGCAGCAAGGCGCGTAAGGCTTGGGCGAGAAGTTTAAGAGGAAAAAGAAGGGAAAGCTTGGAGTGAAAGGTGAGAGATGATGGTGGGGGTGTAGTGTGGGTTATGAGTGTAGAATGAAGGAAGTTTAAATAGGTTCTGAGCTTCCAAAATGAATCGGCAAGTTTCCAAATTGTTTAAGGCAATTTTCGGAAATAGAAAATTTCAAAACCGGAAAACGGAAACAAACCATATTTTTGATTTTATAACAACCATGGTATCTTTTATACTGGATTTAGAATAGTAACTTCTAAACTCTCTTAGATTTCATCCTACCACCACATCTAATTATAGGTATGCCAATTACGACAATATTCTCAACCTTCACTCCAAAACAAACTCTAAAATGGAGGATCTTCTACAAATCATGATAGAATAAATAATACCACCCCCAAACAATTCGGGAAGGTAGAATTAACAATAAAATCCATGCACAATTTGAAAAGAACAACATTATATTAAAATTGAAATTCAAACAATATTTAACTACCAAATTCAAAGTTAACTACGGAATTTAACAACGTAACATCCTATCTACTAAAAATAATAAAAAACAACATCAAAACAACAAACAAGGAGAAATCTAGCTACTCTTAAAGGGAGCGAGGTGGGGATAAGAATAGGAAGTTTAGTGATCAAGCATGGAAAAACCAAACACTTCCACCCCCAAACAAATTTTTGAAAATAGGTTTGTAAAAATTTGTTTTAAAACGTGGGTCTTTTAAAGTCAGATTCCCTAGACTTAAAGTGATATATATATATATGTATTTACATGCAGTTTCCCATATATCAATAATCTAAACAATTGTGGATCTTTCCATAAATAGTTAACATGGAATGCACCACCAAACATAATCAAGCTCCAAAACTTTCTACGACGCAACTTAGTTGAATAAGATGGTGTCCAAGTGAATGATCGTGAGTAAATGAATGGTTTTGGAAAATACTTGGAATGTGGATAAGTGTTAGAATAAAAGGGTGGGAAGAATGATTGGATTTTATGAGGGATTAACTCAGGTGGATGGTGGTAGGGTGGTGCTCTAGGTAGTGCTTGAGAAGGTGGATCATCACAGGCTCTTAGAAACTCGTCAAATTCTTCATCTAAGTTGTTCGCATCCATATAATTATGGTATTCATCTCCATCTTTGAGGAATTCATCTATCTCGTCTATTGTGAGGTTTAGTCCATCTCTTCTATGGTTAGAAGGCAAGGTTGAAAATTCTTTCTCTAGTTCAGTTATGTTCAAAGAGTCAAAATTGTGATCTTTGTCTTCTTCCATAAGAGGGATATGTACTAGTGTAGGGACGACATCGTCTGAAGCACTAATGTGATATATAAAACTCTCAATAGACTTAACTTCACCTTCTACAGAAAATCTAGTTGTTCATGTGGTGTTTTATCCCTATACCTAATATGAGGGGAACATATTTGTTAACCGTTGCTTTATCTTTTATCACTTTCCAACTAGGTTTTCATATTGGAACCTCTATAGGTGTAGGGTCTTCAATTTCTATGACAATTTGGTGGTATGGTATCATTTATAGTTTATTGGGTGATCTTTAGGCATAATCACTTGGTTATCAACTACTCTCCCCGAACGAAGGGTAGTGGATTGCTGTAGAGTCCCCTTTTGGTTTATATTACCATTACATCAATACTTTTTATTTCGGCTATGTGTTTGTTAACTTAGGATTAGGCAATCGCTTGACTTGGAAACACGCGGTTTGGTTATTATTTTGGTTAGAAGACATGTTAATAACCTTTTGGCACAAAGACTGCATCATTTGCATCGTTTGTTTCATCATATTAGAGTTTTGATCATCTTTGATCTTTCATCAAGTTGGAGTTTTGTTGCATAATTTGATTTTGTTTCTCCAACAAGGTCACTACTACTTTGTCCGTAGATGGTTGTATTGGAATTAAAGCTTGTTGAGCGCTCATGTCTTGATGTTGATAGTTAAGGTTATGGGTACTAAACCTCTATTCCGGTCACCTAAGTTCCCTTGTCCTTGATATTGAGTTAACTAGTTGAAGTATGATGGGTTGTGGTGGTGTTTGTGCATAGACAACAAGAGGACAATAGAAGTCGGAATGCTCAAGACTACAAATGCACATTACAACGAGTAGAGTTAATGTTCATGACCGGAGTGGGTTATTGTTGAACGTAGATGGCATCTACCTTTTTAGTGAGGGCATCGATAAGAGTTTTAAGCTCGGGATCATGTTTAACCTCAAGAGAAAAGGAGAGGAGCCGGGAGGAATCATTTCCTCCCCAATTGTTGTTCTTTTAGATTGATCTTCTAAGAATTTATAAGCCTCCAAGGCTCCTTTACTAAGAAAACTACCCCTACCATGATATCTAGAACCTCCTTATGATAATGTGAAAGCCCCTTGAAGAAAGCACGAACAAAGCGTGTCTTTTCGCAAGATTATGATGCGGGCATTCAATGAGAAGATCGGTGAAACGATTCCGGGCCTCCGAAAAGGATTCATGAGGATTATAGTGGAAGAAATGAATCCTATGAAGCATTTCATCCGCCTTCGATGTGGGGGTAAAATTGTTCCATGAACAATTGAACAAGTTGAGCCCATGACTCCCATGAGTTTGGCGTTTGGGCAGTTAACCAAGACGCCGCCTTTGTCGGCTAGGGGTGAAAGGAAACACCCTAAGTTTAACTTGATCTGGACTTACGCTAGGATGATGGAATGTAGTGAGAAGTTGGTCTATCCTACGCATGTGCTGGTAAGGATTCTCGTGGTCTAAACCATGAAAAACCGGTAACAAGTTAAATATATTAGGGGGGATTCGGAAATCCCCCACTAGGTCTACAAGAATGATGCACGACTTAGGGCCATCGTTTAAGGCTTTATAAAAATCAGAGAGAGGAATCTCTTGTTCTTTAGCCATTGATGCAAGTGTAGTGTGTGAAATTCTAGATAGGCGTGTTGTATTTATTTCTATGAAAAACAAGCCTGATTATACTAGAATTAAAACTCCTCTGACAGAAGAGGCGAGGAGTGGAAGAAGGAGTACCTGAATGCCTCCTTGCTACACATTTGAATAGCGTCTTGTATACGCGATCTCAGTGTATTTAACAAGTTAGAAACAATGAGTAACTTGAAGAAATAGAAATTTGAACTAACCCGTGAAAATTGGGTCGTTCCACGCTGAATTTTTTCTTCGAGGGCTGGTGCCCTCTGTTTGAAGCGGTGCGCCTCGGGTTTTTCAGATGTCCAGTGTTTGAGCGTGGGTTGAGCCTTGAGGTTTCGCCTCAGGTTTTTCAGATGTCCAGTGTTTGAGCGCGGGTCGCGCTCGGTTTGGGCACGGGTGCGCTCAGGTTTTTCGAATGTCCAGTGTTTTGGGCACGGTCACGCTCGGTTTGGGCGCGAGTCGCGCTTCAGGGTTTTCGCGTTCTAGGCCTTTTATCATACTCCAAAAAATTTGAAATTTTTACAATAATTTGCTAAGATATTTATCAAGTAGCCTGTAAAATTTCAGATCAATCGGAGCTATGAAAGTCCCTCTACTGCTCTGCAAAGTTTGTGAAACAGTTTTCGGACACAATACAAGCAACCGAATGGTTAACCCATCAAAACAAAGCCAAAAATTTCCAAATTTTTACTGGAGACTTCTGACAGATCCTTCTTGTTCCTGTAAAAACTTTAGAGCAATTGAAGTTCTACAACCTCTCCTTATCGGCTGGTGTTCCAGATATTAAGTGTTTGCAACACTGCAGAAACACACTGGAAACACTCTACTATTTAGGAGGTCAAAACAAATCAAAAACTCGTCAAATTTTTACTACAAACTTCTGACTTAGGATAGATACTCCTGTAAAAATTATAGAATTTTTAGAACTCCCTAAGTAACCTTACTTGTCTGTTTTTCAAGAACATACTGTGTGAAAACTGAAATGCAGCACTGTAAAGATCGTATTTTTTTCACAAGATAAAACAACTTTGAAAACTCTGAAAATATTCCAGTAAATCAACAACACATTACATATTATGTATGAAAATTTTCAGAATTTTGGAAAATTTAGAAATACCTTCACTGCAGTGTTTTTCTCTGTGAATCCATGAGCCCTATGCCCTAAAAAAGGAAACGGTTCCGAAAATTCAAAAAATAAGAATGAAAAATTAAAAGGGTGGGTGGGTAGAGAATGGGGATTGCCCCTTGGATTCAAGCAATTGAATTCTTGTCTTGAACAAGATTAAGATGGCAGGCGCCATTTGATAAAAGTTATTTTAATGATTTCTAACTATCTATCGTAAAACACAAATAATCAATTTACGTAAATACATGTTTATATCAATATTCCTACTCTCAATAACGAAGTAATATAAGAGAGTCGATTCGCTCCACTCTTAAACCCTCAAGACTTAATTAGAATTTAACTACTCAAACACAAAGAACAATGTGAGAGTAATGTGTGATGTAAATTTTCTAATATCATTATACTATCATTTCCCAAGCAAATTAAACAAGACATGGTATAAAGGGTTGAACTTTGCTTGTTCGAATTTAAAAGGAAACTACTCATGTAAGAATTGATTTAAACTAATAGTGACAAATACTAAATTAATGAATTGCAATAGATGTTTAATGGAAAATGAAGCTAGATTATCAAAAACAACTAACTTTATTAATCTAATGAAAAGTAACAATAATTCAATAATCTATATTAAAACAAGGTATGAAAACTAATTAATTAATGGGATAAAACTCAAAACTAGATCTAGATCTATCTTTTTCTAACCCTAAACTCCATTAACATTAGCTTCCTAACCTAACTTATTTTCTAACCTAACTATCTACCATTAACAAAGAGCTAAGCTTTTGTTTTTATATGTTCAGATCCAAAAATCGTGCATGGGCTTGGATCCACGTTTTGGGCCAGAGAATCAGGCCCAAAACCCGATACTTTCAGTCCAAAAAGGCCTCTTCAGCTGCAATTGACTTCGACAGATGTTTTGTCCACTTCTGCTCCTCTGATTAGGCCAAGGCTTAGACCATTGGAAAGCTCTTTCCGAGCCGGTCGTTTTGACGTAAGGTAGGCCCAATTCCGAGGTCTGAGTCCAAAGATATGGTCTTCGGAAGTTTTGACTTTGTGCTTTGTTTACGCCGCGTGGACTTTGACTTTTCATCTTTTGACCGGGCTTTACAGAGGCTTTGTCTTCTTGGAAATTGGCCTTTAATCACAGAACTCCTTAGCAACCAACCTTTGCTCCTTTATCTCGCTAAAGTGGCACATTTCTGCATATAATGGACTTTGAAGCCTGAAATGCATAAAAACACGTAATCAGTATTAACTCTTACTTATTATTCACATAATTGGTCTAAAAGTACGATTGTTAAGGGGTTAAAACTACAGTTTTGGGCTCTTATCACTTACCTATCAACAAACAATTTCATTCTCAACTATGTTTTATCTTAATTTAAGTCTATTTCTTATATCAACTATTGTAAGTGGTTAATTAAATTGAAAACAAGAATTCAAAATCCAGACGAGAAGAAGGCATTCATTTGTTCACCTAATGAATGTTATTCCTCGTTCTCTTTCCCTTTTTATTCCCTTTTTTTAAAGTTGGAAAATTGGCTCTTGTGGTAACTAGGTCATCTTTACACGTGGCAACATCTCCTAGGTGTCTATTCCAATAGCGCCACATAAGCGGTTGTTAAGCCACATTGACTTCTGTTAGTACACATAAGCATTTGAAGTAATGGAAACACACCGGTGACCTAACTTGATAAAAACAACAAAGTTCATGGTACAAAACATCCATTTTTTCTCAAAAGAAAAAGAGAAGAAGAATAAAATAGAAATAAAATAACGTTAGAACTCCAAAAAATATAATCAAATGAGTCAAAAGCCAAAACAAAAGGGCTAAGGATGGAAACTAAGTGTAGAAGCAAAGTAAAAATAAGGTCTTCTCTAGTTACATGTAATTGAAGACATGTAATTGAAGACCCTATTATCTCAGACTTGTTTATTTGAATATCCATTCTGTTTCTTCTTAAACCATCACCTCAGCCCTGTATTATCTAATAAAGACCTCTAGCTCAATTAAGATTAATTTGGTGTGATAGTAAGTGGTAGCTGTGATCGATCGACCTCAGCTCCCTTGGACGTCATTGAGATTATGAGGAAACGTGTGCCCACTGCACACTGGAGTGAGCAAAACTTGAGTGGAAAAATCAAAGTGTTTGTGTCTTGACACATTCCTTGTGAAAACCTACTTAGGGACGTTATTCCAAGGTTTCATAAATGGACCTTCCATTGCATTTCATAACATAGTTCATAGCCTGCATGTGTATCTTTAGATGATTTAATTATTATGTGTGTATTAGCTTAGGTTTCCAAAGAATTGTTCTTATTATATTGTTATTGAGATGTATAGATATCTAAGATTAAGTAGGAAATATCACCTTTATCTCTTAGTCGTTGTAGTATAAATGAAGTTTGTGAGTATTTTCCCTAGAAAACTCTCACGAGGCTATAAGTCATCCACTAGGGAATTCCTAGTGGTTTAAGGCCTTATTGCATATGGTCAATGCAATCGCACTCTGCGAAACGAGATTAGTTAGGACCACATTTTTTGCCACTTATCTATTTTTATTTCTCATCTTTGCTTGAGGACAAAGAAAATACTATTTGGGGGTGGTATGATAAGCACCCAAAAATATAGTTTCAACCCCTTTAATAGTATTACATTTATGCCAATTATATTTATAATAAATAAAAGTTAGTACTGTTTACGTGTTTTTTGTGTATTTCAGGGCTTGAAGCTGATTAGGTGACTAAAGACACAATTTTTGCATGGAAAACGAGTCAAGATGATTGCTAAGGAAGTTCTAAGTTTAAAGCCCAAGAATCATGAAGAAAAGCCTTTTTCAAGCCCAGTCAAAGTTGGGAAGCCAAAGTCAATCCGGTAGAAAAAGAATATAAAAGTCAATATAACTTCAGCAGGCCGTATCTTTGGACTTGTGCTTTGGAATTGGGCTTACTTTATGTCAAAAGGACCGGCTCAAAACCAATTTTCCAATAGATCTGGCCTTGCTCCAATCAATGCCGTGAAAGTGGACGAGAAGGGAACTGAAGTGATTTCCAGCAGCTATGGCCTCATTAGATTTAACCTAATGGATTTTGGGCTCACATTAGAGGCCCAAAGTCCCCCTTCTTGGCCCATGCAGGAAAATCTAACCCTAATCCTCTCCTATATAAAGCGGGTTAAGGTTAAACAAGAAAAAACCCTCTCATTTAATTTAGTTTAGCTCTCTCTCTCTCTCTCTCTCTCTCTCTCTCTCTTGATTAGTTTATTAGTTTTACTTTGTGGCCTCCATTAAAACCTTAGCAATAAAGCCTTTCAATTCAATTCCAATACAAGTTCTTATACATTATGTCTTCTATTAATTGTGTAGTTAATTTAAATCCAATGACACAAGGCTAAACCTCTATTAGAGGGGGTTTATGAAGCCACGTGAGGATGATTAGTTTTTAGTTTATTATCGTAGTTGCAATAGAGTTTTAAGTCCTTAGTTGTGAGTTTCTAGAGATAGAACTCATAACAAAATGGCTAGAGATTAGAAACCCCATCAAAGAGATTTGTGGGGGTGTTAATCTCTCATGCTAGTGAAACCTTGATCCGAGAGGACTTGGTATTCACTAGGGATAAATAAGCGATTCGATAGCTAACTAATAGTCAATCGAATCACGTGGTGGATTAACCCCTCTTTTATCTCTTCTCATCATTTAAATCTAATGTTTTTCACATTAGTATATGCTGGTTTCACATCTACTACTCTCATTAGTAAAATAGCTTAGCAATCTAAATATGCATTCAAGTAATTAACGTACAACTAGAGTGGATCGAACACGACTACTCCTCTTTATCACATGATTTAGAGAGTATTTATCTACTATTTTTACATCATCATTCTACTATCCTCACATCATATCTCATTACTATTTTGGTAGAAATTAAAATAACCCATTTCATCACATACAAGAATTAAAACATTTACATATGAACATGCATGCAGTGACTTTGAATTTAAATGTACAAGTAGGGCCGTTTTTGGATCCTTTGGAGAGCGTTCCTAAATATGTTCTCACAGGTATGTGTCGAAACACAAATTCGCTCATAATTTTTCCACTTAGGTTTCGCTAACTCCAGTGTGCAGTGACACACTTTTCCTCACATCTCAATGACAAACAGAGGAGCCGAGGTCGATTAATCACATCTACTACTTATTATCACACCATCATACTCCTAATCGAGCTAGAGATCTTAATTAGGTATTATGGGGATTAGGTGATGGTGTAGAAGAAAATGGAAATGGAAAATAAAAAATGGCAAGTATATATGAGAGAATAAAGTCTTTAAAATATTTAGGGTGAACTAGTGTTACCCCCCTACTAGATGAGCCAATTAGGATTTTCCTCCCACTAGATGGGAAATTAGGGTCTCCCCCCTAAATACACAAAAAAATTTGGTCAACCCACTTTGACTTTTTTTTTTTGTGTGTATTTAGGGGGGAGACCCTAATTTCCCATCTAGTAGGGGGAAATCCTAATTGGCTCATCTAGAGAAAAATACTAGTTAACCCAAATATTTACACCAGAGAAATCCTTGTTTTTTTTTTCCTAATTCTACATGAGTTTCCATACTTTGAACTTTTCAACTTTTGGACTCCTTTTGATTTGATTTTTGGGAGTTCAACTTTTTTTTTTTTGAAGCTAGAAACTGATTTTTATTTTGGGACAAGGGAGTCTTTCTCTTTATTTTTCCACTTTTCATCCTATTTCTCATACTCATCATTTAGGGTGGTTTATTTTATTTGGGGTTAATAGATGGGCAAGGAATTATTGGTGAAAGTGAAAGGTTCAGTGGGGCAACTAGCTGTAAAATTTGTAATAGGTATTAATTTTTTGCTATGTCGATCCAGAGAAAGCCTAAATTCTCGCCCAGGGTTCGAATGGTGATCAAGTAAGTAGACGTGTGATTTTCTCTATTTGGAAAAACTACTCCTCCGTGTCATTACTCATAATTCACACATATCGAGGCTTTTTGCTTAGACTATCATAGGATTGATAATTTAAGTAGCTAACCCTGGGCTCCAGAAACTTACTGCTATATAGAATTGATGATACTCAGTGCATGAATACTCATGAAATGATGTAAAAACTATTGCATACGTATTATCTTAAGTTTCTTAAGAACAATTCCTAATTCGAATGCTAATGTGAGATTTCTAGACAATTTTCATCATAGAAAAGGAAACAAGACATTGTCACTAAGTACATTTATTTAAAAAGAAAATGAAAAATATATACAACCTACAAGTTACCAAATTCTTGCTACAGGTTTAATGCCCACCCCCAAACAGAATGATGTTTAGTCCTCGAATGATCAATAGATAAAGAAAAAAATTACCTCATAACCATGAGCAAAATTAGGGTTAGATAGCTGCAACAGAAAATTATTCTAACATAATATATTATATAGAAATAAATAAATAAAAACGATAACACACCAATCACAACTATATACAATTAGATATATGTACATAGTGGCCTACTCAAATTTACCAACCACTAGATACTGATGTTCTCTCGTCATCTTGAGTGAAATGCATTTCCTTACCATCTCACCAATAGATAATAGTTTTCCAAATGGTGCTCCATTGTTGTTCCCCCAATTCGTTCAAATGTCCCAACATAGCATCGTCGTCAGGGAAACAACGAACGTACCTTAGGTACCTGACCTCGCATCTTTTTGTGTGTGAGATGGTATATGGATGATGTAGATAGATGATGGTCGTTGAACAAAATAGAAGCATATCAAAACCTAATTATCCCCCAATAAGTAAAAGATGAGTAGGGTATCATTCCACTTTTAAGTGTATGTTTATATGAAGGACAGGACTGGAAAAGGGGTTTGAGGGATTAAAAACTATTATTATATATTTTAGATTCTAATGCTAAACTAAACTAAACTAACTAAACTATTGAGAATTTATAAGAGAGGGAATTCAAGAGATTAGAATCCACCAATACTTTTGATTCAATAACTTTTTGCTTCATGGTTGTTCTCACAAGTAGACTACAATTAGGCAATCGAGCGAGTGTCGATGCCCTCTTGGCCAAAACATCATTAACAAATAATTTTACTTAAGGTTGTTCCTATATTCATGTTACTAGTATCTTATTTCCTTTTATGTGAGCTTGGGTAGCTATTCAATGAATCACCATCTAAGTCAAACACAATGAATACTTCCTTACTCTAAAACACTACACAACTAGAAGAAAACTAGAGAATAATAGTATAATATTCAATTACAATAAATAAAATCCTATTATATCATTATATTCAATTGCAATAAATAAAAGCATGTCACTAGCAAATATTCAATTGCAATAAATAAAACCCTAAACTAGCATGATATTCGATTGCAATAAATAAAAACCTTAATATATACTTCCATTCCCTGGTCTGGGCAATGGAACTAATAACTAGAAACATAAATAACTAACCTAATAGAAGAACACCATGAACTAGAAGAATCATTAAACCTTAAGCACCGGCTTCATCTTCTCCCTTGAAAGAGAAGATTAGACTTCCATAAAGAAGGAAGAACACGAAGAACGAGAAGAAGAAGAGTCGAAGAACATAAGACTAGAAAGACTAATTTATTAAGACTCAGCTAGTTAAAACCGATCTTTTATTATTAATCTCTCTCTGCCTCAAGTTATGGAGACAAGAGTATAAGTGAATTGGCAAATTACATGAGGCACTTAGGTCCTCTATTTATAGAGGTTACAATGAGCTCTAGAAGCATTCCAAACCGTCATTTGTTTTCTAATACAAATAGACTTCTTTCAGAGTCCAACTTCGTCTCCAAAACTGAGAAGGAATTGGCTACAGTGTCGTTTCATGCATTTGGATGCATGAGTCATGCGTCCCAGACGTGATCAATACATCTGGACGCTCGATCCATGCATCCCAGATGCGTAAGCCTATTTTGTCTCTTCTGCTCTATCCTTCTATCCTCTTTTGCGGGATTTGGCCCAAGCAACGAATCCTTTAGCCTTGGGCTTCCAAGTAGGCTTTAAAATAGGTCCAAGTCGCATCTTTAATAGCTCCAATTCCTTGGCCTTCTCTATGATTGTCCACGGGCTTTCCATGTGATCCTTAATGCTCCGAATTGCTCCATTTTACCCATTTTTCTCTAATATTCCACAAAACTCTCTCTTTCACCTATAGAATTATAAAACATAACTTAAAACACTATTAGTCCACTAAGATGGCTAAACAAGGGTTAAATAACACTTTTTGAGCACTTATCACAACTCCCAAGTAGCCTTTTGCTAGTCTCTTAGCAAATAAGATAAAAAAAAATAGATAAGTGATCAAAATCACATCCTAATAACAAAAATAAAATCCTAACTCATTTTCACAAGCATCGCGATTGTATTTACCATATGCAACAAGGCTTTAAACATTTAAGTTCCCCAAAAAGGACGAGTTATAGTCTCGTGAGGGTTTTCAGGTGATATACCCACAAAATCAATCAATAGCATGTTCAAGAATGATAGTATTTTTTTTCGAGAGAGAGAAATTCCTTACCCACTTAGTGCTTACTCCAATGAGGGTCTCCATTGCTAACTACATTGCTGCAAAGACTCATAGATTATGATAGGAGATAGTAAAAATTGAAAAAATTCTCAATCAAGGCTTATGTGTGTACTTAGTCAATCTCCTATACTCTCCTATCCAAGAAACGGAATCCCTAGTTTACTTTTAGACAGATAATCTCGACTTTCAATCCTCACTGGTCATACTCTCATAAAAGAATATCTTAGAAGATGGTATACTATTTTATCTCATGTATGTGGGGAAAAGAATAATGCATATGAACATCCCACATCCCACATGGAAAGAATGTCAATCACATATGAAGTGTCAGGTCCTTCACTTTAGCATCCTCTCACCTATTCTAGACTTCGTATCCTACTGTTGTGATAAGTCATGGGTTGTAACTTGGCTTGGGTATTGGTTTATGAAGGAAAGGTAAAAAGGATTCTGAGGTTGTTTCTGAAAACACGAAGGGTTTTGCTTCTTTCTTTAGAAGATTTCTTCAAATTCTGTATTGTAGAGAAAATTCTTCTTTTGTCTTAGCTTTTCCATCCATTCTATTCAACTTTTTTTTTTTTTTTTTTTTTTTAAACCAGTGGTATATCCTTGATTAGTACTGGATATGCTTGTTTTCCACTAGCTTTTTTCACTTAGAACATAATGATGGTCTTCATTGTATCTCTATGGTATTTCCTTGTAATCTTCCTTTTGTGCTATTTCTTCCTCTTTGTGCCCCTCGTATTCTCAGAAACATATGGGTATGGCTGATAAAGATTTTGGCTATACTCATTGTCTGGAGTTGGATAAAAGGGTAAAGGGTTTTATGAAAGAAAATGGCTTATTGTAAGGCTCAAAAGGGTTTAACATGATGGTCCTACTAGGTGGGATAAAGGCTGAATGGGTTCACTACTTGACTTATCAGTATGATACTCTGTTTCGAATAGACTACAATACCTAATGGCTATCTCCCCAGTTGATATCACTTCATGATTAACCAAATCAACAAATAATGAGACTATATTACAATGACATAAAGAACTGAAAGATGTTGAGTCACTAACACTCGGATTTTTTGTAAGAACTTTCCAAAGAATGGGTATAAAGCTCAAGTCTCACGAGCTAAGTCTTAAAATTCTACTTCTAGTTTACTAGGGGTTAAAATCTTTCTTCTAGCAAAAGTTCACAAAATTGACCAAGTATTATGGTGGTGGTGCCTTGATAAAGAATTCTATCATCAAGAACTATGTCCGAGCATAATAAATAATCTAAGTGGTAATGAAATCAATAATATCAACTATCTATCAAACTCAACACTAAGCAGTATAGAATCTATATCCCAGACTAATCATTAAAATTCATTTTTCTCATGCTACTGATATAGAAACAAAAATATTTTTGTTTTTGAAAACTAATTTTCGAAATTCATTTCTCAAGTACTTCTCAAGTACACCCTCCCCCAACTTAACATATGCATTATCCTCAATGTATAGAAATTAAGTAAATGAAATGAATGAGAAAAAAGGAAGATGTTACCATTGATGCCGAATATCAAAATTAATCCCAAAAATAAGAACATTTCCTTTTACCAAGGTTTTTTTTTTGTTAGGTCTTTTTAAGCCAGATCCTTAAGAATATATATCATCATTAATTATCAATTTGGAGTGAGGAGATCATATTTTCTTATCCAAATCTGAAAAATGTTTGGAGGACGAGGAGGTCTCACCTTGTGGGTTGTCAAAAATACTCCTTGATATGCCAGAAAGATTGCTGGTGAAGTTGCTTCTCTACCTTGAACTATTTCAGGTCTGATGATTGTGTGATAGGCCTTGTGGTTCCTCCGTGTAGAAGATTGACGAAAATCTTTCTTTTTACCAGGAAAATAGTATCTGATATGCCCTTTACCACCACAGTGATGATAATGGATGTTTAGCTGATTGCGCTCAAGGTGGGCGATAGACTGGTTCACATACTTCTCTCGTTCAGACAATGATGGTGTAGAAAAGGCTTCAACAGTGT
The DNA here is from genome assembly GCF_015680905.1 of Coptis chinensis. Lineage (NCBI taxonomy): Eukaryota > Viridiplantae > Streptophyta > Magnoliopsida > Ranunculales > Ranunculaceae > Coptis > Coptis chinensis. The sequence goes on along the minus strand of NC_141463.1, from coordinate 31,182,764 downwards.
AATGCTTCTTATCAATATGGTCCACTTTCTACTTCAGATGACTCATTTCAGTTTCTAGATTCTGTTGTTTTTTCAAAACTTCTTTAAGCTGATTCTCTAGTAACTTATTTTTCTGGGCAAAAGTCTGTTGTTCATCTTGAAATGTAGAGTTCATCTTCTCAAGGTATGATACTCTCTCTGTCAATTTTCCATTATGCTCACTTAAATCCAGAATTTTCTGTAGAGATTCCAAGAACATGGCTAGCAACGCCTTTGTGGTGGGGTTCTTAGGTTCATCACAGTTTTCTGTAGATTGAGCACTCTCAATTGTATCTTCGAATGGGAAGGATTCTTGTATCATGCTATCAAGGAAATACACCTCTCCATCTTCAGCGTCATCACAATCCTTATGCAACAGGTGAAAGATATTTATGTCCATGGACAACTTACCAAAGTTGATCTTCATTTCACTGTTGTAACAATTTATCAAAGTCTTTGCGATAGGGAGGAAAGGTCGGCCTAAAATAATTGGAATTTTATCAAAGGCCTCCTGGGTGTCTATCACAATGTAATCCACTAGATAGTAGAAATCGGCTACTTGAACAAGAACATCCTCAACTATACCTCTGGGAATCTTGGTAGAACGGTCAGCTAACTTCAATTTGACTTGTGTAGGCTTTAGGTTCTCCATGCCCAACGCTTGGTACACATGATATGGCAAGAGATTAACACTAGCACTAAGGTCTAAAAGAGCATTACCCGTGAATTTTTCTCCTATCTTGCATGATATTGTAGGACTTCCTAGATCTTTGAGCTTGACTGGAGCTTGCTGATGGATAATAGATGTTGTTTGTCCAACTAGAAACGCTCGCTTTGGAATATGAGTACTTCTCTTTATGTTGCATGCATTATTCAAGAATTTGGCATATGATGGAAATTGTTTGATCGCTTTGAGAAAGGGGATATTGATGTTATCTTTCTCAAATGCCTCATTCATCTCTAAAATTTGCTTGTCCTTTTTGCTTTGAGCAAAAAACATAGGAAAAGGTGCCTTCGATACAAACACATCAGCATGTGTCTGCTCTTCTTTCTCTTTAGCATTCTTGCATATCTTGTCTTGGTTATCTTGACAAATGGGAGTTAAAAGGATTTCTCCCACTTCCTTTCGAACTTCATTTGAAATCTTGACTGATTGCTCTGTAACAATGTCATCATGAGAAGGTAAGTCAACCTTGTTGTCTATCTTCAATCCTGATCTTAGAGTAGTAACTGAGCTGACCTGATCATGGAGGTGATCAGTACTAGAAGTTGTCCCAATGTGGCATACATCTTCACTCCTCGATATCAGTTCCAATAAGCTAGGTTGAGTGGCTTGTGTCTTTACAGACAAAGTAGTAGTGAGTTGGTCGACCTTAGCCTCTAGAGACTCCATTCTAGAACATTGACTTGCCTGAGATTGCTGGAGATTGAGCTGAGACTAAGCAAGAAGCTCTAGAACACTTTCAAACTTCTGATTTTTCTGTGATAACAAAGTAATTGCATTCTCCAGGTTGGCAGGTGTGGCATAATTTCTCCTAGGATCTGGCACTAACTCTTCACTTGTATTGGAATTCTGCTGAGAGTAAAATTGTTGTTGAGGAACCAACTGCGTGAAGCTTGACTTGTCTGTGGAATATAACTTTGATCTTGAGAACCTGGGGATCCAGCGTTCTGTCTCCAATAATTACCTTGAATGTTATTACCACCTTGGTTGGGCCTCTGAAATGAGTTCACATTGTACTCTCAAACTGATGCATGTTGATAGTAACCAGGACATTCTAGAGTTGCATGAGAAGTGTCCGAATAGACTTCGCAGTATTAGCTAGCTTGCATGACTGGGAGAGATTTAGCTTGAGACTTGTTGATCTTGGAGGGATTCATGAAGAACTGATTGAATTTCTTACTCAAAGTTTCAATGCTGGTGGCCAGGCTGGCCACTGTAGACTTCATTTCTTGATCTACTTGTTCATGTGCTTGGTAACCAAATTGCTTTGGCTCCCCCTCCATGCTAGCGACATCCTTGTCGCTAGTAGTCCATTGTTGTGTTTCTTTAGCTAAATTCTCGAGAAAGTTGTAAGCTTCCTCTCCATCCATTGATGTAAACTTGCCTTTGTGCATTGACTGTATCATTTGCTTGTTCATAGTAGAAAGTCCTCGAAAGAAAAAATGAGCCAGTGTGCTCTTATCATAACCATGACGTGGACATGAGATTAGCAGATTATTAAATTTCTCCCAGCTTTGATAATATTCTTCAGTCACCTTCCCTTTGAAATTGTTGATGGCTTCCTGCATGGCATCTGTCTTCTGGGGTGGGTAGAACTTATTCATAAACTTTGTTCTCAACTTCTCCCAGTTGTCTATTGAATTGATCGGCTGTGCAGTTAACCATTCGGAGGCTTTACCTTCGAGTGAGAGCGGAAAAAGAATCAACTTGATACTCTCATCTTTGATATTCTGGTTCTTGAAAGTTCTGAGGACTGATAGAAATATGTTCATATGAACATATGGCTGAACATTGTCTGAACCATTGAACTTTGGAAGCATAGAGATTACTGATGCTCTAAGTTCAAACTGGTTAGATTCTATCTCTCGAAAAACAATACTGTTGGGTGGGTCTCCAATGATTGGCGAATAGAAATTGCTCAGCTTCTTCCTCTGTCGTGGTTGTATAGGTGGGATAGCTTCAAGATTATTCGGTTCTGTAACACCTCCATCATTGCATTCGGCCATTATATCAATCTTGTCAAGTATTCTTGCTATGCGAAGATGATGAAAAACTATCCTACTATGATTGACTGCAATTAAACTAATATGCAACTATTCTAATGTGCAAAACTATTTTCCTTCAACTGGGTTGGGCTTTGCAGCTAGTATCTTGCCCATTGTCTAAAGTTGTTTCTTCTAGGGTTATGGTGAAACACTTGGATTGCTTAAGTACCACGGCCCACAGACGATAGTCCGTTTGTCAAGATTCAGACAAGAAACACTAGAGTTTGATGTTTCACTATGTTGGCTTACAACTTCAATTGTTGAGAAGGTCCTAAATGCAATTATACTAAAAAGCAATAAAACTAAACTACAATTCAACTATACTAAGAAAGCAATAAAACTAAATTACAATGCAACTATACTAAGAATGAAATAAAAAAATGAAGATTCGACTAACCTGGATGGTAGATCTTGTCTTCAAGATGTCCTTCAAGCTTCTTTCTTTCTCAAAAGGATGGATGATACGGCTAAAATTACCTCAAGATCCAAAATTCTAATCTTGAAAGAAAACGTTAAACATAAACAACTTAAACCGCAGCGGCGCCATTTAACCTCACCTCTTTTTGTGTGTGAGATGGTATATGGATGATGTAGATAGATGATGGTCGTTAAACAAAATAGAAGCGTATCAAAACCTAATTATCCCTCAATAAGTAAAGGATGAGTAGGGTATCATTCCACTTTTAAGTGTATGTTTATATGAAGGACAGGACTGGAAAAGGGGTTTGAGGGATTAAAAACTATTATTATATATTTTAGATTCTAATGCTAAACTAAACTAAACTAAACTAAACTATTGAGAATTTATAAGAGAGGGAATTCAAGAGATTAGAATCCACCAATACTTTTGATTCAATAACTTTTTGCTTCATGGTTGTTCTCACAAGTAGACTACAATTAGGCAATCGAGTGAGTGCCGATGCCCTCTAGGACAAAACATCATTAACAAATAACTTTACTTAAGGTTGTTCCTATGTTCATGTTACTAGTATCTTCTTTCCTTTTATGTGAGCTTGGATAGCTATTTAATGAATCACCATCTAAGGCAAACACAAGGAATACTTCCCTTACTCTAAAACACTACACAACTAGAAGAAAAGTAGAGAATAATAGTATAATATTCAATTACAATAAATAAAGCCCTATTATGGCATTATATTCAATTGTAATAAATAAAAGCATGTCACTAGTAAATATTCAATTGCAATAAATAAAACCCTAAACTAGCATGATATTCGATTGCAATAAATAAAACCTTAATCTATACTTCCATCCCCTGGTTTGGGCAATGGAACCAATAACTAGAAACATAAAGAACTAACCTAATGGAAGAACACCATGAACCAGAAGAATCATTAAACCTTAAGCACCGGCTTCATCTTCTCCCTTGAAAGAGAAGATTAGCTTTTCATAAAGAAGGAAGAACATGAAGAACGAGAAGAAGAAGAGTCGAAGAACATAAGACTAGAAAGACTAATTTATTAAGACTCAGCTAGTTAAAACCGATCTTTTATTATTAATTTCTCTCTGCCTCAAGTTATGGAGACAAGAGTATAAGTGAATTGGCAAATTACATGAGGCACTTAGGTCCTCTATTTATAGAGGTGACAATGAGCTTTAGAAGCATTCCAAACCGTCATTTGTTTCCTAATACAAATAGACTTCTTTCAGAGTCCAACTTCGTCTCCAAAACTGAGAAGGAATTAGCTACAGTGTCGTTTCATGCGTCTGGACGCACGATTCATGCGTCCCAGATGTGATCAATGCGTCTAGATACTCGATCCATGCGTCCCAGACGCATAAGCCTATTTTGTCTCTTATGCTCTATCCTTCTATCCTCTTTTACGGGCTTTGGTCCAAGCAACGAATCCTTTGGCCTTGGGCTTCCAAGTAGGCTTTAAAATAGGTCCAAGTCGCATCTTTAATAGCTCCATTTCCTTGGCCTTCTCCATGATTGTCCACGGGTTTTCCATGTGATCCTTAATGCTCCGAATTGCTCCGGTTTTACCCATTTTTCTCTAATATTCCACAAAACTCTCTCTTTCACCTGTAGAATCATAAAACATAACTTTCAAACACTATTAATCCATTAAGATGGCTAAACAAGAGGCATAATCGAGGGTTAAATAACATTTTTTGAGCACTTATCAGTACCGTGAAGGACGATCACACCATTGTCGAAACCTTAATAATGAACGAATTATTCTGTTCTCAGGACACATAAAGTCTACTTTAACCTAGTCATTAAAAGTTGCCAAAAACTGTGGAAAATGTGTCCTCATAATTCAATAGCCGATTCACAGTCGATGCGAGCGGTCGCGAGCTCTTTTCAGATTGGTGATAACACAGTTTATGATATCAAAGAATGTATGACCTTGAGCAAGCGCATTGAATACTAAACAGGCAGTAGAAAAATGTCAATCTCCCATGATGGTCAGAAAGATAAACAACATCGCATTCCCCACATTCATGGTCATGATTGCTAAGGGAATGGTGGTGTCTGGCCATCTGCTAGGTGCAGTGTTATCTTCTTTAATTACAAGACCATCACCATATGTTCCACGAAAAGCAGGCCATGAAAAGGAACGGGATGAGTTCTGGCTTATGTATGGACATGTTATCGCAGGCTCGTGATAAGGAAGATCCAAAGTTAGGGCAAGCGTTGGCTCAGAAAAAATATGATGTGTGCCGCCAACTTAGATTGTGAACCTGTCTAAGAAGAAGCCTTGGGCATGATTAAATGCTTGTGTGTCTCTCATATTGGCATAAAAGTATGTAGCTAAACTTGGAGAACAAGTTTGGTCAGGTTGAAGAACTAGGGAAGACCACCCGATGTTGGTGATGTATTCACAGAAATGAAGGCCATAAGCATTAGAATCCATCATAGCCTGGAAGGATTGCTTAGGAATGACTCTTGGTGTAGCCATGCTTGATGAAGATAGGTCAGTTGGAGCAGATAGAGCGGTAAGGCAGGGAGTCCTGACAGACCATCAATCAGTGTGAGGAAACGTCCAAAATGAAATAGTCACGTTGCGTGAAGCAACGAGAAGGTCCCACTGTAAGGGAATCAAGGTTGTCCACCATGCCTAATGGATAAGGTGATACAAAGAGAAGTATCCAATAAAGTCTGTCGGGATGGATGAAAAAGTATGGAAGAAGATAGGCCCCTCCTGTGTTCAAATTTAAAACAATAGTTTACAATTTGATTGAAATGATTGTTTATTAATAACAACTATAATTATGATAACCTAGTAGGCATACTCCTTAAACATTTTTTAATAAAAGAAGACACAAAAAACAAAAGATTTAAATTATTAGAGAACATGACTTAAAAAAGAACGAAAAACCTAATTATTTTTATTTTTTTTTTTTTTTGGTCGAGGATGACGATGATGATGGTTATGTGGACGCAGATCGTGCACAAGACTGTTTAGTTGATTAATTTGTTGGCTGAGCTGAAGTTGAATGTCCCCCTAGTTGGCATATAGCATGGTTTGGTTCTCCATTAGGAGAGTGTGATTTTCTAAGGACTGAGAGTGATTTTCCAAGATTTCCTCCGGTTCGCTGTCGTGCAATGCCTGACATTCTTAGAATTCCAGAAGACTTGTGATGATGATTTCCTGGTGTGCGTTTAGTTCCCGCATGCCTTGGTGAAGAAATTGAAGTCCTGCCATTGGATTAAAAATGTTATGCAGAGAATCTTCCTCAAAGAAGTTGTCAGAGGAGGGTATGTGTTTTTCGTTGTCTTGAACGTCCGCCAGGTTCATGTGAGCCTCTGGAGTCCAAAAACTTGGGACACAATCGTGGTTGAGTGTAATTAGGCCCGCTATTTTGAGGGGAATGGTTGGGTATATAGATTGAACTCCCAACGCAACATGATTTGAGTCACTATGGTTGGCAAAGGGGCTAATGTTTTCCTGGTTTTGACAATCGAGTTCCAGAGAAATAGGATGATGCAAAAATCTTCTCTTTAGTCTGTATTACCCAAAGTAGATGAAGGAGAGGTTTAGAGATTTTAGATGTTTTTGAAGTTCCAACCACATTGCGGGCTAACTAATGGAGTACATCTCGTTGATTTTGCTGCAATGATCGCTGGAGAACAACATGGTTTCGGGGGATAAGTTTGCCATAAGAGACAGTGGCAAGCATTAACTACTTGACAGTGTTGAATATCGGTATCTGAAGATGCAGCTCAAGGTACGTCATTGGTATTTGAAGGATCTCAGAGATGATTTCCAGAGTCAATTCAAACTATCCTCCATTGGCTCGGAAGAAGATTTTCCATACCGTTTTCGAAATTGCTATATATGTAGAACTTCATAACCAAATCTCTGGAGTAAAAAGCTTCTGAATGATATAAAAGAGGCATCCATCCTCTTCATACAATTTCAATGTCAAAGTATGGATGAAACATGCCTTCATGAAAAAAAAAATTAATTTTGCTCGGCCACTATACCTCTGTGTGGATTCATTGTAATTTGAATTTAGGGAAAAATGAAGAAGTTTCAGTGCAATGTATGTGGCGAAAGATTTCCATCTTATAATAATTCACGGATCAAGATGGAAGGAATGGTTAGATCCGGAATTATTGTGTGGACAAGACACAAGTGAAACATGTGTTATTGTCGGAGATAATTATGTAATAGTTATCAGATAGTGATTGAAGACCTAGATAGAAAGGTGTTTGACAACACATACACCATCACATCCTTCGTGCACGTCGTTTATGAGCAAAAGTACTACTACCATTACCTATTCGTGATGAGTGAGACTTACACCAAATGATTAGCTGAAGTTCGCGAGGAAGAGAGTAGAAAAGGAAAGAGAATGAAGGAGGGGAAATTTTTGGTACCTATCATTTACCAAAAGACACGTTTGCTCGATTATCAGAAGACATTTATACTCAGTTATGAAATAGAGTTGTTATGGACTACGGTTTCGGTGCTTGGAACCACACACTCTTAGAGATTTGAGAAAAGAAAAGAAAAGAGGGCCCTACTACCCAAATAGTGTACTTCCCCTTTTTTAAACACATATCATGGAAGGAAGTACACCAGCGAATCTAGTAGTCTCTGTAGACTGGATCTTGGAGAAGAGTCTTTTCGACATCTGGAAATCGTAACTCGTGGTAATGTTTAAGGAGTTGGCCATTTACTTAAAATTCATTGTTATCATTTAAATTTTTCAAAGAGATTGCCCCATAAGGGGTGACAGCAGAGACAATGAAAGGACCAGACCATCGTGTTTTCAATTTTCCTGGAAAAATGTGTAATCTTGAGTTGTACAACAAAACTTTTTGACCAATTTTGAAATCTTTTCTCAATATGTGTTTGTCGTGCACTCTTTTCATGTTGGCTTTATAGGATTTCGAGAGATCATATGCATCACTTTGAATTTTCTCAAGCTCATTTAATTGCAATTTTCACTTCTCACCTGCCGCATTGGTATTATAATTGAGGCTTTTGATGGCCTATAGAGCATGATGCGCAAGTTCAACCGACAGATGACAAGGTTTTCCAAAAATGAGCCTGTAAGGAGATATTCCTATAGGTGTCTTAAAGGCCGTTTTATATGCCCACAAGACATCAGATAATCGGAGAGACCAATCTTTCCTAGATGGATTAATTGTTTTCTCTAAAATGGACTTATTTTCTTTATTAGAGACTTCCACTTGGCCACTGACCTGCGGATGATACGGAGTTGCCACCTTGTGGGTTACTCCATATTTTTTAATAACGACTCAAAAAATTTATTACAAAAATGTTTACCTTTATCATTAATGATAGCTTTTGGAACACCAAAATGAGAGAAAATATTTTCTTTTACAAAAATGACGACGGTCTTATGGTCATTTGCATGACATGCTATTGCTTCAATCCATTTTGATACGAAGTCTACAGCTACCAAGATGTAAAGAAAGCCATGAGAATTTGGAAAGGGACCCATGAAGTCGATGCCCCAAACATCAAAAGTTTCTACAATTAGAATTGGATTTAAGGGCATCATATTGCGTTAAGTAATGCATCCTAGCTGCTAGAAGTGAGTACATGCTTTGCAATGCTCATGTGCATCTCTAAACAGTGTTGGCCAGTAAAAACCACATTGTAGATCCATGGTCGCAGTTTTCTTACCACTGAAATGACCACCACAAGATTGTTCATGGTAGAAGGATAACACGTCATTATGTTCCCAGTTGGGAATGCAACGGCGTATAAGTTGGTCTGAACAATACTTGAAGAGGTACGGATCATCCCAGAAATAAAATTTCACAGTGGATAAGAACTTTTTTCGGTCAGCACGAGACTAAGATAAAGGGATTTCCTCGGTAACTAGGTAGTTTACTATATCAGCATACCAAGGAAACAAAAAGGCAGAGTACAAGTGTTCATCAGGAAAGGAATCACAGATGGGGTCTAAATCATTATCCACATCACTGACAAGTTGTAATAAATGGTCGGCAACAACATTCTCGTAATCTTTTTTATCTCTGATTTCAAGAGTAAACTCTTGCAAGAGGAGGATCCATCGGATCAACCTCTATTTTACATCTTTTATCGCTAGTAGGTAACGAAGTGTCGTATAGTCAGTGTAGACTATTGTCGAAGAACCAACTAGGTATGGATGAAACTTATCCAAGGCATAGACAACAGCGAGGAACTCCTTCTCAGTGGTGGTATAGTTACGTTGAGCTTCATTAAGAGTTTTACTAGCATAGTAAATGACAATGGGTTTGTCGTCTCGGCGTTGACCTAGGACAACTCCAATTGCATAGTTGCTAGTGTCACACATTAGTTCAAATGGTTTAGACCAATCAGGTGGTTGAATTATAAGAGTTGTAGTCATGGCGGTTTTTAAGGTCTCAAAAGCTTGTTTGCAATTGAAACTGAAATCGAAGACGACATCTTTAATTAGGAGATTTGTTAAAGGTCGAGAAATCTTTTAAAAATCTTGAATATATCTCCTATAGAACCCTACGTGGCCTAAAAAGGCACGTATGTCGCGAATTGTTCTTGGCATAGGAAGAGATGCAATTTTTTCAATCTTAGCTTTATCAACTTCTATGCCATCCTTGGAAACAATATGTCCTAGAACGATTCTTTTGGTAACCATAAAATGGCATTTTTCCCAGTTAAGGACTAGATTTTTCTCTTCACAACGCGCAAAAACCTGGGAAAGATTTGATAGGTATCTATCGAATAAGTTACCATATATGGAGAAATCGTCCATGACAACTTTGATAAATCGTTCAACCATATCACTAAAAATGTGAAGCATACAACGTTGAAATGTACCCGGGGAATTACAAAGGCCGAAAGGCATTCGTTTATATGCAAAGGTGCCAAAGGGGTAAGTGAACGTTGTTTTTTCTTGATCAGCAAGATCGATTACTATTTAAAAATAGCCTGAATAACCATAAAGAAGACAGTATTATGCATGACCCGCTAAACGTTCAAGCATCTGGTCAATGAAGGGAAGTGAGAAGTGATCTTTACGAGTTACCGTATTAAGTTTGTGATAGTCAATGCATATTCGCCATTTCACTGAGATGCGAGTGGAAATCCATTCATCCTTATCATTTCACACAACTATAATGCCAGACTTCTTGGGAACAACGTGGACTGGAGTTACCCAAACACTATCAGAGATAGGGTATATAATACCCGCATTGAGTAACCTTAAAACTTCCTCCCACACCACATCCTTCATAGCAGGGTTTAGACGGCATTGTGGTTCACGCGACGTCTTTGCACTCTCTTCAAGATATATGCGATAGGTGCACACACTAGGGTCAATGCCCTTGATGTCATCGAGAGATCATCCAAGAGTAGAGCGGTGTTGTTTAATGACATTAATTAAATAGAATTCTAGATTGGCAGTCAATTTGGATGAAATAATAATTGGGTGACTACCATTTGGATCCAGATGTACGTATTTTAAATCCGAAGGAAGAAGCTTTAAGTCAGTGGTGGGAGGAGTGGGTATCAAAGATTCTTGAGGAAAGTCATATTCAAGAGAGAAAATGGATTGATATTCTTCCAAATCACTCGACATCACGGTAGTAGGGTCAAATAGTGGTATTGACTCTAATAACGCATTGACTTCCTGAGTGTAAGAGTCAACATAAATTCAGAAACACCAAAAGAAAGAAATTGGTGCACTTTATCGTTAGGAAAAGAGTTTGTTAAATTCTCTTGCGTGAATCTTTCAATCATGCTAATCTCACCATCAATGTCAGCCTCTAGAATTTGTTTCATTAATTTTAACACATTTACCTCGACTAAAAGATTTTCGAAAAACATGGTCATGGAACCATCCCTACAGTTTATGAGGGCATTAGCACTTGCAAGGAAAGGATGTGATAAGCACCCAAAAGTGTAGTTTTAACCCCTTAATAGTATTACATTTAAGTCAATTATGTTTATAATAAATAAAATTTAGTATTGTTTACATGTTTTTGTGTATTTCAGGACTTGAAGTTGATTAGGCAACTAAAGACACCATTTTTGCATGGAAAACGAGTCAAGATGATTGTCGAGAAAATTATACTTTTAAAGCCCAAGAATCATGAAGAAAAGCCTTTTTTAAGCCCAGTCAAAGCTAGGAAGTCAAAGTCAATCTGGGTAGAAAAAGAACATAAAAATCAACAGAACTTCAACATGTCATATCTTTATACTCGGGCCTCAAAATTGGGCCTACTATATGTAAAAATGACCGGCTCGGAACCATCTTTCCAATGGACTTGGCCTTGCCCCAATTAGAGCTGTAAAAGTTGACGTAAAGGGAACTGAAGTAATTTCCAGCAACTGTGGCCTCTTTAGTTTTAACCTAATGGACTTTGGGCTCACATTAGAAGCCCAAAGTCCCCCTTCTTAGCCCATGCACGAAAATGTAACCCTAACCCTCTACTATATAAAGAGGGTTAACGCTAAACTTATACACAACCCTCATTAGTTTAGTATAGTTTTAATTTATGTCTCTCTCTCTCTCCCTCTTTAGTATAGTTTAGTTTTAGTTAAATAATTAGGGTTTTATAATTGTAGCCTCCAAAACTCCATTAAAGACTTTAGTTCTTCAATTCAATTCTTTTCTCTTTATTCTTATGTCTTATTATTTTTTAGTAGAATAAATCTGATGAAATGAGGCTAAACCTCGAAATAGAGGGGGTTTTATGAAGCCTATGTGAGGATTACGATTGTTATTTAATCTTAGTTGTTGTTTTTAATCAAGTTCTTTAAGTTTGGTTCTTATGAATTTTAGAGATAAAAGTCATAAGAATTGAACTAGAGATTAGAAACTCCACCAAAGAGATATGTGGAGGTGCTAATCTCTCATGCTAGTGAAGCCATGGTTAGAGATAACTTGGTATTTACTAGGGATCAATAAAACTAAATCAATGATTAGGTTAAATGGTTGTTTGAATCATGTAGGTGGATTAACCGCCCTCTATTATCTTACTCATTCATCAATTTACTGTTTTAGCATATTTAATTTACTATTTTCATAATCTAAGATTACTCTCATTAGTTAATAGTAGTTTAGTTTAGATTCGTGTCATGTACGTAACAACAAGAATGGTTCGAACACGACTACTTCTTATATTATATGATATTGAGAGTATAATAGATTGATTGAATGCATGGTTTAGTACTGTAGAAACATTGTTTTTACCCTATCAAATCTTCTCTTGTCAAATGGCGCCGCTTACCATCTTGTTTGAGTGCGTATTGCATGTTTAGATTAAAACTACGAAAAACTATTTTCCAAAATCAATACTGTTTTCACTATTTACAAATTCTCAAATTTTTTTTGCTACTGCCTAAGTGCATACGAGTTGAGAAACCAACTCCCTGCCCTCCCGTGACCATACCCTAAAAATTTCAACCTGCTTGTTTTAGGATTCTGAAGCACGCCTCATTTTACCTATCTAGAGCGCCCTTTCATTTAAATTTACCTAACCCCACGCCCAATTTAGCCTATTTTGGAGAGCGCGCATGCCCTAACTTAATTAATTTTTTTTTATATTAACTGCAATATTACATTGCAAGTGTACACTACTCGTATGCCCAACCGCTCCATTAATTGCATAAAAAAAAATCATTCTATACGGTGTGGAAAATTGAAAGAATTGGGTTCTCTAATTAAGGAACGTGCACGCTCGGACAACCTCCCTCAATTCTTAAGTGGCTTGGCCGTTGGTTTGAAAAGTTTTTAGTAGACGTGCTTCAAGGCTGTTGAAAGTGCTATTTATTCGCGTAGCAAGGACGCTCCAAGTAACACCCCTATACATCCTCGTTTCTACTGTAAAATGATTATATTTCTAGTAATAATCAGGTTATTTTGCATGCTTAATTAGGTTGTTTTGTATATTAGACGTAAAATTGTATGAGATTAAGGTCTATTACACATAAACCTGCTTTACTTGTTTATCGTAGACGCACTAAAACACGCCTATCTAGAAATTCACACACCACATCTGTAGCAATGGCCCAAGAGACAGAGAGACCTCTCTCTGATTTTTACAAAGCATTGAATGATGCACCAAATCTTGCATCATTCTAGTGGTTACAATAGGAGATTTCCGAATCCCCCCTAACATCTTTAACCTACTACCTATTTTTCATGGGTTAGACCATGAGAAACCCTATCAACACTTACGTAGGATACAACAAGTATCAACCACCTTCCATCATCCTAACGTAACACCTAGACAAATAAAGCTAAGAGTGTTTCCTTTCACCCTAGTTGAGAAAGCAGCAACTTGGCTAATAGCACAGAAGCCAAACTCTGTTGACATATGGGAAAAACTAGTTGAAATATTTATGGAACAATTTTACCCACCACAGAAGACTGATGAAATACTACAAAATATTTACTTCTTTCACCAAAAGCCTCAAGAATTTTTTTTGAGGCTTGGAATCGTTTCACTGATCTTCTAGTAGAATGTCCCCATCATAATCTTGGTAAAGACACACTAGTTCGTGCCTTCTTCAAAGGCCTATCCTAACACCATAATGAGACTTTAGATATCATGAATGGAGATAATTTCTTAAGTAAAAGAGCCACAGAATTATATATAATTTCTTAGATAATCAATCCAAGAAAAGTAGCAATTGGGGAGGTAGTGAGTACTCCCATTCTAATACTTGTTCATCAACAACTATGGTAACCAATATAGTTGAGGCCACACCCAACCCTAGGTTAATATCTATAATTGAATCCCTCACTAGAAAGGTCGATGCCCTCACTGTTAACAAACATGAACCGAAACCCACTCCAGTCATGAACATCAACTCTCCTCGTTGTAATTTATGTTTTAGTCCTGAGCATTCTGACTTCTATTGTCCTCTTGTCCATGAACATCCACCACCACAGCCAAACAATGTCTGCATTTTTAATAACAACCCTAACACACAATGGAGGCAAAACACTATTTATAATCAACAACAACAACCTTTAACTCTAGGTTTTCATTATCAAAATGTTAAGCCCACTACAAACTTCCACCAATTTAACCAACATCTAGGACAAGGAGATTTAGGTGACCAGAACAGAGGTTTAGTGCCTATTACCCAACACTATCAACTTCTAGACATCAACGTTCAACAAGCCTTAGTTCCAGTCACTCCTCCTATGACTACTCCACCAGTTAAACCACCTACAGAGGACATAATAGTAATCTTGCTGGAAAAACAAAATCAAATTATACAACAAAACTCTGACTTAATGAAATATCAGCATGATCAAAATTCTAACATACTACAACAAATGATGCAAATGATGTAGTCTTTATGCCAAACAATTATTGATATGTATGCTAACCAAAATAATAACCAAACAGGCGTGTTTCAAGGACAAGCAATGCCTAATCCTAAGTCAACAAACACTGCCTTCGAAGTAAATAATATTCAGTGTAATGGTAATATAAACCAAGGGGACCTACAGGCCGTCACTACCCTTCGTTCTGGGAAAGTAGTTGATAACAAAGTGATCGACTGCCTAAAAATCGCCCACAAGCTGAAAATGAATTCATACAAAACATTGTCATAGAAACTGAAGACCCTACAACTGTAGAAGTTTCAGTCCAACCACACCAAAAGGGAAAACCTTACAAGACCCAATAATAGAAATTGATGATCCTACACCTTTAGAGGTTCCCATATGGAAACCTAGTTGGAAAGTGATAAAAGATAAAGCAACGGTTAACACATATGTTCCCTCATGCTAGGTATATGGATAAAACACTACATGAACAATTAGGTTTGTCTGTAGAAGGAGAAATAAATTCTATTGAGAGTTCTTTCTCTAACACAAGTACGGCCGATGACCTCGTCCCCACACTAGTAGATACCCCTCTTAGGGAAGAAGAGAAAGATCATAATTTTGACTCCTTAAACATAACTGAAATAGAGGAAGAATTTTCCACCCTGCCTTCTGACCCTATGGGAGATGGAGTTAATCTTACAATGGACGAGATAGATGACTTTCTCAAAGATGCAGATGAATACCATAATTATTTGGATATGAACAACCTAGATGAGGAATTCAACTAGTTTTTAAGAGCCTGTGATGATCCACCATCTCCAGAACTACCTAAAGCACCACCTGAGCTAATCCCTAATAAATACCAATCATTTACCACCACCTCGGTCCCCCTCCCTCCACCTTTTCAAAGGCACCTTCAGTTTGCACTCAACCTTGTTGTTTCTCCTGTACTTCATGACCTTCTAAACCCATCTGGTGAAGAAGTAATACCCAAGGACAAGCCACCTGACACTTTCTCATTTTTTCAATTCCTTACTTCTAAAACTTATCCATATCCCATGTATCTTCCACAACCATCCATTTTTTCATGATCATTCACTAAGACACCCTTTCGTTGAAGGAAAATGAAGAAGTTGCATACTAGGTTACGTTCTAGGTTCATTAGATTTCACTCTCATTCCACTAAGCCACATCGTAGGAAGTCTTGGTGCTTAATTCTGTTTGGGGGGGGGGGGGGTGCTTTCTGTGATAATCATTTATGGAAAGATCCACAACTATTTAGGTTGTTGATATATGGTAAACCGCATGTTAATATCTGTTTTAGATAAAGTCTCGAGTATCTGACTATAAACGACTCATTTTATTTCATCGTAATTTTGTTTTTCAAAATCTATCAAAAGTTAAAAAAAAAATTAAAAACATAAACATATATTAGTAAGTTTAGGGAATCTGACTTTAAAAGAACCAAGTTTTTGTAAAATACCACCTTTCTAGAGTATATGCCAAACAAAAAATTTCTAACTAAAAAGAGTTTTCAAATTTTGTTTGGGGGTGACATATTTTGGTCTTTCATTTCAAAACTTTTTGCCACTATTTGCCTATCATATTTATTCCAATAGAGTCTAGGTTAGTTGGTTAAGTAATTTAATTGTGCTCTTGAATTATTTCATGAACCCCCTTCTCCAAAATTGTTTGGGGGTGGTATATTTAATTTTAACATATTGTACGTTCACGTATTAAAATTGCATGTATAAATATCAAAATATAGACCCCATGGGCCTTGTTGATTTAAATGGGCCTTGCATAACGTAATTAGGTATCTTAATTATGTGAAATTCACTATTTCACAGAATTTCGGAAGCTAATCATGTAGGAGCCACGATATGCGCATGCTTGAATTGTGAACTTATAATATTATTTTATTTATGTTATAGACTGCTTATGTCCCAAGCTCTATTTATTATTTCAAGGAACTCATACAAGAGTTTCGTATGTTTTTATTTCTTTATATTAGTATAGATTAACTTTCTTTTTTAGGTGCTCCCATTTACAAGTACGTTTCTATGATACTCTCTATCTTTTATTTTCATTCCATACTTTGGGGACAAAGCATGACTATGTTTGGGGGTGGTATAGAAATATATTGTAAATGTTTAAGCATATATATATTAGGTTATATATTAGCACTTTTCTTTATAAAAATGTTAAAATCATAAAAATAGTTTATACTATGCATTTAGTGATAATGGTATTGTTCCCTTCTCCATGATGATATTAGTCTAGAAATCTCACGTGATACTTAAATTAGGATTTAATTTTTGAAACTTAGATTAATATGTAGGTAATAGTTATTGCATCTTTTAACGAACATCTTGCATGAGCATCTATGATTGTACTTGGCAGTAATTTTCTAAGACCTAAGTTAGAGTACTTAATACAAATCTTATGAGAATCTAGCCTAAAAGCCTCATAAGAGTGAAATATCTGAGTGATGACACAAGTGAGAAGTAAAATCCGAGTAGAGAAATTACACATCTACTTGCTTGATCACCATACCATATCCTAAGCGAGAATTTAGGCCCTCTTTGGATCGATATAGCAAGAAATTTTAACCTAAGTATATTTTTCGCTAGTCACTCCACTGAGTCTTTTCATTAGATTTTTCACAAACCACAAATCCTTTACCCAATAAAACAAAATAAAAAATAAAATCAGCCTACTTATATGGATAAGTCTAAGAAATAAGATTAGTGAAGAAAATAGAAGAGAAAAACCTTTGTAAACCAAATTTAGTTAGTTGCTTCGAAAAAGAAAAAGAAAAGAAGTTTCCATCCAAAGAAAATAAAATAAAAATAAAATAAAAAGTTAGAACTCTAAAAAACAGAATCCAAGGAGTCAAAATTAAGCCAAAATAAAAGGGCTAAGGATGGAAATAAAGTATAGAAGCAAAGTAAGAACAAGGTTTTTTCTAGTTACATAATATGAAGACCTATTACCTTAGATTTGTCTTTTTGATATCCATTTACTTCCTTATTTAATTAACACCTGCACCCCGTATCACCTAATAAAGACCTCTAGCTCAATTAGGAATAGGTTGGTGTGATAGTAAGTGGTAGATGTGTTTGATCAACCTCGACTTTCTTGGATTGTCATTGAGATTGTGAGGAAATGTGTGCCCACTACACACTGGAGTTAGCAAACTTGAGTGGAAAAATCAGAGTGTTATGTCTCTTGACACATTCTTTGTGAGAACCTACTTAGGCATGCTACCCAAAAGTTTTAGAAACGGACCTGCCATTGCATTTTATAGCATAATTCATTATATAGTTGTTTATCTTAAAATAATTTGATTATTATGCATGTATTAATTTAGGAGTTAGATTGAGGATCATTGTTTAAATGCTAGTGAGATGTATAGATATCTGAGATAAATTATGGGACAATTACTTTTATTTCTTAGTTGTTGTAGTATGAATGAAGTTTGTGAGTATCTTCTTTAGAAAACTCTCACGAGGCTATGACTCGTCCACTAAGAAATTTCTAGTGGTTTAAGGCCTTATTGCATATGGTCAATGCAATCACACTCTACGAAACGAGATTAGTTATGACCACATTTGGGGCCACTTATCTGTTTTTATTTCTCATCTTTGCTTGAAGACAAGCAAAATGTTATTTGGGGGTGGTTGATAAGCACCAAAAAGTATAGTTTCAACCCCTTAATAGTATTACATTTAGGCCAATTATATTTATAATAAATAAAAGTTAGTACTGTTTACATGTTTTTGTGTATTTCAGGACTTGAAGCTGATTAGATTACTAAAGACACCATTTTTGCATGGAAAACTAGTCAAGATGATTGTCGAAGAAGTTCTACATTTAAAGTGCAAGAATCATGAAGAAAAACTTTTTTTAAGCCCAGTCAAAGCTGGGAAGTCAAAGTCAATCCGAATAGAAAAGGAATAGAAAAGTCAATGAACTTCAACAGGCCGTATATTTTAACTTGGGCCTCGAATTGGGCTAATTTAGGTCAAAATGACCGGCTCGGAACCAGCTTTCCAATAGACCCAGCCTTATCCCAGTCAGAGCTATAAAAGTAGACAAAAAGAGCACTAAAGTAAATTCCAACAACTGTGACCTCTTTAGTTTTAACCTAATGGACTTTGGGCTCACATTAGAGGTCCAAAGTCCTCCTTCTTA
The DNA here is from genome assembly GCF_015680905.1 of Coptis chinensis. Classification (NCBI taxonomy): domain Eukaryota; kingdom Viridiplantae; phylum Streptophyta; class Magnoliopsida; order Ranunculales; family Ranunculaceae; genus Coptis; species Coptis chinensis. The sequence continues at coordinate 31,164,017 of NC_141463.1, read as the reverse complement.
GCCCATGCATGAAAATGAAACCCTAACCCTCTCCTATATAAAGAGGGTTAAGGCTAAACTTATACACAACCCTCACTAGTTTAGTATAGTTTTAATTTAGGTCTCTCTCTCTCTCTCCTTTTAGTATAGTTTAGGTTTAGTTAAATAATTAGGGTTTTATAATTGTAGCCTCCAAAACTCCATTAAAGACTTTAGTTCTTCAATTCAATTATTGTCTCTTTATTCTTATGTCTTATTATTGTTTTAGTAGAATAAATCCGATGAAATGAGGCTAAACCTCCAAATAGAGGGGTTTTTATGAAGCCTATGTGAGGATTATGATTGTTTAATCTTAGTTGTTGTTTTTAATCAAGTTCTTTAAGTTTGGTTCTTATGAATTTTAGAGATAAAAGTCATAAGAATTGAACTAGAGATTAGAAACTCCACCAAAGATATTTGTGGAAGTGTTAATCTCTCATGCTAGTAAAACCATGGTTAGAGATAACTTGGTATTTACTAGGGATCAATAAAACTAAATCAATGATTAGGTTAAATGGTTGTTTGAATCATGTAGGTGGATTAACCGCTCTCTATTATCTTCCTCATTCATCAATTTACTATTTTAGCATATTTAATTTACTATTTTCATAGTCTAAGATTACTCTAATTAGTTAATAGTAGTTTAGTTTAGATTCGTGTCAAATATGTAACAACAAGAGTGGTTCGAACACAACTACTCCCTATATTTTATGATATTGAGAGTATAATAGATTGATTGAATGCATGATTTAGTACTGTAGAAACACTGTTTTTACCCTATTAAATCTTCTCTTGTCAGGATGCCCTAAGATGATAGGAATGGAGTCACAGGCAACTTCTGTATCTAGAATGACAAAATCGATAGGGTAACAAAAGTCTTGGACTTTTACGAGGACATTTTCCACAATGTCTTTGGGATACTTAATGGAACGATCGACTAACTGCAGAGTCATGTTGGTAGGTTTAAGCTCATGAAGACCTAGCTGTTTAAACAGGTAATATGGAAGTAAGTTCACACTAGCTCCTAGGTTTAGTAGTGCAGTAGCAGTATATTTGTCACCCAATGTGCATGGAACGGTTAGTCTACCAAGGTCCTTGTATTTGACAATACCATTAGATTCAGTGATGGAAGGGAACTGTTCGGTGAGGAACGCTTGTTGAGGAACATTGGTTCTTCTTTTTATGGTGCATATATCTTTCAAAAACTTTGCATGTTTCAGCAATTGTTTGAGGGCATCGAGAAAAGATAAGTTGATGGTCAAATTCTTAAAAGTTTCTTGAATCTCATCAAAAAATTTGTCAGGTTTGTTCTTTGCCAAGCGGGAAAAAAACAGTGCCTTGGGGCGGAATTTGGCATAGGGATCGGCTTGCTCGTTTCCCAAGTTATTAGTTGGTGACGTGGTTGGAATTGGTGTTTCCAGCGTAGGTTCAATATCAGAAACAGGTACATTGGAAGTTTCAGCTACCTTTGGTTGATCATCTGGCATACATATTTGATTGTCTAAGATTTTGCCAGATCAAAGAGTAGTGATTGCATTCACCTAACCCTGGTTTAGATTACTTATACTAGGTGCATTGTTGAATTCAAAGGTAGTGTTTGCTGGCTTAGGGTTTGGAACTGCTTGTTTAGGAAACATGCCTTTCTGACTCTTTTCTTGCACTAATAGTTGAAGCGATCGTTGGATAGACGTCAGTATTTGAGATTGTTGGTTCATGTAAGCCAAGAAAGTCTCACTTGTCTTATCAGTAGTGAGTTGCACAGGTGGTGCAACAGGGACTAATTCACGGTTATTGCTAACAGGTTAAGGATGATAGTCGTAACTTGGATTGGCTGGAACAAGGTTGCAGTTAGGATTGGAATTACTTGGAAACTGATTTTGACTTTGTTGGCACTACTTATTATTTCCTTGACGGTTTGGAATATAATTGGTGGATGGTCTAACAGGTGGATTGGCAAAACCTGGAGGAGCCATCTGTTGGGTATTTGGGCGCCAAGCAAAATTCGGATTCTGTCTCCAAGGTGCATTAGGGATGTTGAATGCACAAGCCTCTTCTGATGGTTGTGAAGAGGAGGCATATAACAAGGGACAATACGTATCAGTATGGTCAGGACTTATACAAAGAATACATGGGGAGGTGTTAACGTTCATGACCTATTTTAGGTTTTGATCGTTTACTTGAAATGCTAGGGCATCTACTTTTTTAGTTAGAGATTCTATCAGATTTTTTAATTCGGGATCGGGTTTTACCTCAAAGACAAATGTAGCTTTTGTAATTATGTCCTTAGATGACCTAGAAGAATCAGTGCTACCAATGAGTACCTCTCGTTGCTTGTTTTTCAAGAAAATTGTATGCCTCAGTAGCTCCTTAATTTGTCCCTGAAACAACCCCGTTCATTATATTGAGTGTTTCTTTTTGATGATCGGAAAGTCCGTTAAATAATGAACGAACAAGGACAGCGGTGTCGAGCTGATGATGGGGACATTCTAAAAGAAGATCGGCAAAATGACTCCATGCTTCCGTAAAGGATTCATGAGGATGTTGGGCGAAAGAATTGGATCTTCTAAAGCATTTTAGTAGTTTTCTTCTGAGTGTAAAGTTTTATCATGAAAGACTACACAAGTTTGTTCCATGTGTCTAGGGATTGTGGTTGTTGTTCCGCTAGCCAAACTGAAGCTTTATCTACTAAAGTGAAAGAAAACAACCTTAGCAAGACTTGTTCATTAAAGACAGATGGATGTTGAAATGTGGTAGCTACTTGATGAATCCGACGAAGGTGATTGTACGGTTTCTCATGGTCTAAACCATGATAAACATGTAACAATCCAAAAATGTTTGGCGGGATTCAAAAATCACCCGCAATATCCTCGAGTTTGATGCAGGAAGAAGGTCCTTCCTGTAAGGAAGTATAGAAGTCCAACAGGGGTTTCTTAGCTGGTGGAGTTTCGTCTGCCATAACAAATGGAAGTCATGGCGACAAAGGATTTTGATGAATTTTATTAACAGATGAAGAACTTTGTTGAGGTGAGAACTTACGTAATTGCCTATTGTATTTTCTCCGACGATAAGTATGTTCAAATTCTTTATTATTACCAAACCTTAATCTCATGAAAGCATAAAATTAGATCCGATGCACAAAAAGAAGTTATTATTACTTGAATTTTATTATTTTCTTAAGCATTAGAAGTAAGCAACGTAGGAGTAAGTTGCTGCTAACGTAGCAGTGAAGCTATGAATACGTGTGCATAAACCAACAACCAGGTCACAGGAAAGATATGAGGGAGGTTTTCTGTACAAGCATGGTCCTAATTAAGGAACCTCAATCTTTCAAGTTTTCTAGACACCGTTGGAATATGTTTAAGACTTATGTGATTTTTATTTATTTTTTAAGTTATTTTATTTTATGGTTTTTTTTTCTTGTTTTTTTAAGTTATTTAAAATTTATGCACAGAGGCACAAAAATTATTATTATTATTATTATTATTATTATTTAAAGTAATTTAAGTTACTAAATAGGCATATAAACTATAATCATGCAAACACAACCCAGTCAGACATAGCTAGAGACGATAGCATGTGAAGATATTCTACTCATGCGTATAGAAATACTAATAGGCAAAGATGTATCATCTATAAATATTTTTATACAAACAGGCAAATACACATCAGTAATACGTATATGGAGGCTAATAGGCAAATATATATTACGTATGCGTATATCTACACTAACATGCAAATTGAAACTACTTATACGTATCTAGATATGGTAGTAGGCAAAAATATTCTACATAAGCATATATATATAATGCTAGGCAAAGACGTAATACATACGTAAAAACTAAACATGCAATGTATTATTATATATAAAATAATATATTACTCTAAACTACACGTGTTTTGCATAATAATTTGATTTCGCCAATACTCAATGAGATTGTGAATGTCATATAGATAGCAGCTTCACCCCGAAGGGCTTAGAAACAACTTACCCAACTCAGATTTTAACCCTCGTTAGAATGTTCTTCTCTTTCGTGACAAAATCAAATTATTGAATAAGACGGGTCACTCATATGTAGATATATACTAAGTATATAACAATGTCCCCTTATACATAGATATACATATAACCATGCAAAATATAATCACAGACATGTATATATACATTAACATGCAATTCATAATCACTCAAACGTATATACACATTAACAGGTATACGCACATGATTCATACATATTTCTATTCTAATACGCAAATAATAGTTCATTATATTACCTACGACATAACAGATAAACAGATGTGAATCATGAAAAATTATATTAAAAATTAGAACCTGTAAGCGTCCCACAAGTTTGCTAAAGAAATGAAACCGTCGTTTCAACCCCATGAACGTCCTGAACTTCTGAAGGTACTAGAAGAATCCAATGCAGCTACAAATAACTCAGACCAACACTGGAGTGTGATAGAACAGGAGGTTCTGTCTTTGAAAAATGAGTGAAATATGGCACAAATAGCCAACACACGTGAGTGCTTAGCTAGCGCATGCAATCCAACAAATCTATAGTCGGCTGAAATTTGCACAGTAGTCTTAGATATTTGCGTAGATTCTGTTACAGGTCTGGGTTTGTGGTACTTGTAAGCACAAAAAATGACAAAAGACGGATCAGTAGCTAAACGTGAAGAAAACAACGAAATCCAAAGAAATGAAGAAAAATGAAACAAATGGAAGGGTAGGAGCTGGGGTGTTCCCCTTGGAGCTATTCCAGTTTGTAACATATGGTCCTTGCACCTTTAGGATGGCAGCTGCGCCATTTGATGTTAGCACTTTGATGGTCTTATATCTATTCAAGTTACACAACCATTTGCGTACCAAACTCAAGTTTTTCTTACTCACGTGTCTTCGTGTGTATGATTCGAGTAAGGGTTTTCATTCCAACCTAAATACTATGATGATGTTACAACTAAAATCCTAGCACCTTAGAGAACTATGTGAGTAGTGTTTTAAACTTTATATTTTTTTTACTTCCTACGATAACTTAACATGCAAGACAAAGCAAAAAAAAAAATTAAACTTTAGTGTTTAAACAAGAAACTAGAGAGATATGAAGGTAAATGATTAATCCTACTCATGCAAAGTCTAGCTACATATTTTTAGAAAACAGATTACTACTATCTCTAATCCATTTTGGGTTCATAGACAAACTCGAAACTGACTTGAGGATCAATCCCTAGCAAGATGTACTCATCTCTGAGTCCATCTTACTAGCATGAGGAGTTGAACTGATATTTCATCTCTGAAATGTTATCTCAACCCCTAACTTCATCCTACATCAACCTATCAAATAGAGAAGTCTGAATTCTCTAGGAGCTCAGGCGCGCGACTCTCCCCAGTATGAAATGGGTGGCGCACGCAAGTTCATCTCGAGCTCTAGGCTTTTAATTTTGCCAGACACTACCATTAATTTTGGGGTAGAATGTTAGATGAGTCCTAAGTTTCTAAGTAGTTATTCTGGAATCAAATAATACATAGCCTAATCTTCACATGAACATCATTAACCCTCCACCTTAGGAGGGTTTTAGCTCATGTTTGTAGGATTTAAATGATTATGCAAATTGATGTTATGCTAAGTTAAGAAAAAGATAAAAGAAAATGAATGGAGACCTGATTTGCTTGAAGATGTTTGATTTTTCTTCAAAGGAACAAAAGCTTCTACCATTAACACTATTACAAGAACTTAAGCTTTTTCTTTCTAGAAAAATAAAGCATGCATGTATGTGTGAATGAATCTCCCAAATCCCCAATTCAATACATATAAGAGCATTCTTTCATTTCCCATGTGAAAGCATATCCCCACATTTACTCCCATTTAATTCCATCTTATCAAAGTCAAACAAAGCCAAAATTTAACACTATTTGGCACAAAAATGTCTTGTCAAAGTAATTAATACATGCAAGGTGTCAATTTGTGCCAATAATTTAGCACTTTTGTCTTGACTTGCTCCATGATTTATGACTCATTCTTTCTTTGTGGGCTGCAGAATGGGTCCACTTACTATGTCCATTGGTGGGCCCGCAAGTTGATTTTTGCAAAATCTGCCCTGAGGTAGAGCTTGTCGTATTGATCGTCTGGGCAGCTTACTTGCTAAAATCGGAGTCCAGGTTCAAGAGATATTTGCTTCGGAAGTTTGATGTTTTTCTGCACGTAGCCTCATTCTAACTTGATTTTGTCCCGTTTAAGTCCCCGGAGCTTTAATTTGCCTTTGTTGAGGTTCACATGGACTGATTAGGAAGACTTCATATATATACACTATCCCCATGCTTTAATGCAGGTTTAACCATTATTTTCACGTTCACTGCGAAAACCTGCAAAAGTACGAAAATATAATTATTTCATGCTTATTAAATACATAATTAACCAATTTGCTATGTCTCTACGGGATTTAATATTACAGTTTTGGGTGCTTATCAATAATTATGATTGTTAAGCAAGTTTTCAAAAGAGTTGGTGTGTATGCACGGGTCTACTTTCTATTAATATTAAAACTCCGACAAAGAGGTATTTTTCTAGCTTTCTTAAAATTCCATGTCATCTTATATTAAACAGGAATTCCTTCCATATTGAAAAGGGAAATTCTATCACTTCTAATTAAAATAGGAATATTTAACCTATTAAAACGGGAATTCTTCCCCTATTAAAAAGAAAAAATCTAGCACCTTTAATTAAAATGGGAATACTTCTCCTATTAAAACGAGAATCACACATCTAAATTAAGTCAACTATTAAAACCGGATATCTCCTCACTTAAAAAACAGGTTTCTAAAACTTAATTAAAATAATTTGTTAGAAAATTATAACGGGTTAGCAACTAAAATGGAAATCCTTTCCCCCAATTAAAACGGTTTATTATATAAAAAAAAAAAATTATATGTATAGTTATGATTATTAAGCAAATTTTAAAAAGCCGACGCATATGCATGAGGACTACATTCTAGTCTATATATTAATATTAAAGCTCCCACAATGGGTATTTTTCTAGCTCTCTTAAAATTTCACGTCATCAACTCCTATTAAAACGGAAATTTTTCTCCTATTGAAAAGAGAAATTCTAACACTTTTAATTAAAACGGGAATCATTATCCTATTATAATAGAAATTTCTCCCCTATTGAAAAAGAAAAATCTAACACTTCTAATTAAAACGAGAATCCTTCTCCTATTAAAAAAATCACACTTCTAAATTAAAACGGGATCCCTCCCCCAATTAAAAAATGGGGTTTTAAAACTTAATTAAAACAATTTGTTGATAGATGTGTTTAACAATGTCAAAAGATGATTGCAAAATCGAAAAATCTAGGTCGGTTGTCAACAATTTTAAAATATGTTAGAGGTTTCTGAGTGAATTTTTGTAATCTATCTATAAGTAGTTGAGAAAGTTTTTAAAAGAGGGTATTTTTTTCTAGTATTAATATTAAAGCTCTTAAAATTCTCTTAAAATTCAACGTCATCAACTCCTATTAAAACGGGAATTTGTCTTCTATTGAAAAGAAAAATTGTAACACTTGTAACTATTATAATGAGAATTCCTCTTCTATTGAAAAAGAAAAATATAGCACTTCTAATTAAAATGAGAATCCTTCTTCTATTAAAAATGGGAATCACACTTCTAAATTAAAAAAGGGGAATCATTCTCATATTATAATGGGAGTTCCACTCTTATTGAAAAAGAAAAATCTAACACTTCTAATTAAAATGGAAATCACACTTCTAAATTAAAACGGGATCCCTCCTCCAATTAAAAAACGAGTTTTGAAAACTTAATTAAAACAATTTTTTGAGAAATTAAAACGGACACAAGGAGTATTTTTCTAGCTCTTTTAAAATTCCACATCATCAACTCCTATTAAAACGGGAATTCTTCTTCTATTGAAAAAATAAAATTCTAGCACTTCTAATTAAAACGGAAATCATTCTTTTATTATAATGGGAATTCCTCTCTTATTGAAAAAGAAATTTTTGCACTTCTAATTAAAATGGGAATCACACTTCTAAATTAAAATGGATTTTTAAAAACTTAATTAAAACAATTTGTTGATAAATTAAAACGGGTTTTAAAGACTTGATTAAAATAATTTGTTAGGAACTGAAAACGGGTTAGCAACGAAAACTTGAATCAAGGTTTGTTAGAAAAATTTTATATGTATATTTATGCTTGTTGAGCAAGTTTTTAAAAGATCCAGTGTGTATGCACAGGTCAACTTTCTAATATATATATATATATATATATATATATATATATATATATATATTTTAACGATCTTAAAAAGTATGTACTTATTTTAAGTTAAAATAGGTATGTAAGTAAAACTTCACTTAGAAAATGAATTTAAACGTAATTTTCTGTGGATATGACATATTCACCATAAAGATCATCTCTACAAAATCTCAGTTCATTTGGAAATTTCTAACCTAGATAAAAATTGATGTCATCTTTAAGAAGAAATCTAACGGTCTAGAAATGTCGAGTTTTTGCAATCATATTTTATCTAGGTTAGAGGTTTCTAAATGAGCTAAAATTTTGTGGAGATGATCTTTATGGTGAATATATCATATCCACAAAATATTACGTTTGAATTCATTGTCTAGATAAAGTTTTAGTTACGTACTTACTTTTAACTTAAAATAAGTATGTACTTCTAAAATCGACCATGTATATATACATATATATAAGAATAAAATATGATTATCCACACAATATAGAAAAATATTTTTGTCATCGCTATTATACAAAAAATCATACCATTAAGTCATTGTGGAAGTACACTTTTTCGTAGTGTGTGTAAACTCGGGTGTCAAGTAGGGGTCGAGGTAGCCTCACTGAATATTATTTTTTGATAGGTTATTTAGAAACAAACTAATAAAAGAAAGTTGGAAGCTAAATTTACAAAAATGACAACAATTTTTTTCTCTAATATTTTTAAATAAAATGTCACTTTTGAAATGATATATATATATATATATTCCAAAAGAGAAAAAAAAATGATTATCTAGATTATATAGTCATATAGATAAGTATTTTGTCTACGTACTCAAAGGAAAATGCACATTGCATGCGTTCAATGATTAAATAAACAAATAATGCTTCTTTCTTCTTTGTTATTTGTTGTTTCTTTTTAAGAAATAGATAGATTCAATTTATAAATTAACGACGAACAAATTTTTCTATAAAAACGTGTTTGAAGATGCTGCATCGTAGCGTGCACATTACTAGTTCTTTTTAACTTGTGCAGGGGTGAAGGAAAAGATAATGGCCAAATAAGGAGGTTATTATTATTATATATATATTCAACAAATAAGCAAAGGTTAGCAGACCTCCACTTGTATTGATTAATCAATGTTTTCTTACATACATTTGACCACTTGCATCCTTATTTACACAACTTTGTAATACATGGTCTAGATGAGGGACAAATTGTAAAATAGAAAAACTATTTTCTTGATCAAGACTAGTTAAGTAGTCTGCAAACTATTTTCTCGATATACATGTGATCGAGAAGAAAAGGAAATGAATCCAAATTCAGTTTTTTTTTTTTTTTTTTTTTTTTATTTCAATAGTAGTGAGCACATCAAAGCAGTACCCCAGAGGTTTCCCCACCTTGTTTATGGCATTTATGGTTTTCAGAGAATTAGACTCTAGCTCGACTTCTTTGTATCCTTCTTGTATGCATATGCATAAGCATACCTGACCTTCGCTCCTTTTTGTGTATGAGATGGTATATGGATGATATAGAGAGATGATGGCCATTGAACAAAATAGAAGCGTATCAAAACCTAATTATCCCACAATAAGTAAAGGATGAGTAGGGTATCGTTCCACTTTTAAGTGTATGTTATGTGAAGGACAGGACTGGAAAAGGGTTTGAGGGATTAAAAACTATGATTATAGAAATTTTAGATTCTAATGCTAAACTAAACTAAATTAACTAAACTATATTGAGAATTTATAAGAGATCGAGGAAATTCAAGAGATTAGAATCCACCAATACTTTTGATCTATGACCTTCTGCTTCATGGTTGTTCTTACAAGTAGACTACAATTAGGTAATCGAGCGAGTGCCGATGCCCTCTTAGACGAAACATCGTTAACAATTAACTCTACTCAAGGTTGTTCCTATGTTTATGCTATTAATATCTTATTTCCTTTTATGTGAGCTTGGGTAGCTATTCAATGAATCCCCATCTAAGGCAAATACAAGGAATATTTTCCTTACTCTAAAACACTACACAACTAGAAGAAAAGTAGAGAATAATAGTATAATATTCAATTATAATAAATAAAACCCTATTTAAGCATTATATTCAATTGCAATAAATAAAATCCTAAACTAGCATGATATTCGATTGCAATAAATAAAAACATTAATCTATACTTCCGTCCCCTGGTTTGGGCAATGGAACTAATAACTAAAAACATAAAGAACTAACCTGATTGAAGAACATCATGAACCAGAAGAATCATTAAACCTTAAGCACCGGCTTCATCTCCTCCCTTGAAGGAGAAGATTAACCTTCCATAAAGAAGGAAGAACACGAAGAACGAGAAAAAGAAGAGTCGAAGAACATAAGACTAAAAAGACTAATTTATTAAGACTCGACTAGTTAAAACCGAATCTTTTATTATTAATATCTCTCTGCCTCAAGTTCTAGAGACAAGAGTATAAGTGAATTGGCAAATTACATGAGGCACTTAGGTCCTCTATTTATAAGGGTTACAATGAATTCTAGAAGCATTCCAACCCGCCATTTGTTTCCTAATAAAAATCAACTTCTTTCAGAGTCAAACTTCGTCTCCAAAACTGAGAAGGAAGTGGCTACAGTGTCATTTCATGCATCTGGACGCTCTATCCATGTGTCTCAGATGCGAGCAATGCGTCTGGATGCACGATCCATGCGTCCCAGACGCGGAAGTCTATTTTCCCTCTTTTGCTCTATCCTTCTATCCTCTTTTGCGGGATTTGGTCCAAGCAATGAATCTTTTGGCCTTAGGCTTCCAAATAGGCTTTAAAATAGGTCCAAGTCGCATGTTTAATAGCTTCAATTCCTTTGCCTTCTCCATGATTGTCCACAGGCTTCCCATGTGATCCTCAATACTCTGAGTTGCTCCGTTTTACCCCTTTTTCTCTAATATTCCACAAAACTCTCTTTTTCACCTGTAGAATCATAAAACATAACTTACAAACACTATTAGTCCACTAAGATGGCTAAACAACAGGCATAATCGAGAGTTAAATTGCACTTTTTGAGCACTTATCACAACTCCCAACTAGCCTTTTGCTAGTCTCTTAGCAAATAAGATAAAAAAATAGATAAGCGATCAAAATCACATCCTAATAACAAAAATAAAATCCTAACTCACTTTCGCAGGCATCGTGATTGCATTTACCATATGCAACAAGGCTTTAAACCTTTAAGTTCTCCAAAAAAGGACGAGTTATAGTCTCGTGATGGTTTTCAGGTGATATACCCACAAAATCAATCAATAGCATGTTCAAGAATGATAGTATTTTTCAAAGAGAAAAATTCCTTACCCACTTAGTGCTTACTCCAACAGACGGTCTCCATTGCAAACTACATTACTGCAAAGACTCATAGATTATGATGGGAGATAGTAAAAATTAACAAAATTCTCAATCAAGACTTATGTGTATACTTAGTCAATCTCATATACTCTCCTATCCAAGAAACGGAATCTCTAGTTTACCATAGGCAGATCATCTCAACTTTCAATCCTCACCGATCATACTCTCATAAAAGAATCTCTCAAAAGATGGTCTACTATTTTACCTCATGTATGTGGGGAAAAGAATAATGAATACGAACATCCCACATACTACCTTGAAAAACAGACTTCTAGATGACAGTAGTCTCATGGAAAGAATGTCAATCACATATGAAGTGTCGGGTCCTTCACTTTAGCATCCGCTGATCACCTATTTTAGACTTCGTACCATACTGTAGTGATAAGTCATGGGTTGTAACTTGGCTTGGGTATTGGTTTATGAAGAAAAGGTAAAAAGGATTCAAAGATTGTTTCTGAAAAACACTAAGGGTTTTGCTTCATTCTTTGGAAGATTTCTTCAAATTCTGTATTGCAGAGAAATTTTTTCCTTTGTCATAGCTATTTCATCCATTATGTTCAACCTTTTTTTAAAAAAAAAAAAAACTCAGTGGTATATCCTTGATTAGTACTGGATATGCTTGTTTTCCACTAACTTCTTTCACTTTGAATAGAATGGTGGTCTTCATTCTATCTCTCTGATATTTCTTTGTAATCTTCCTTTTATGCTCTTTCTTCCTCCTTGTACCACTCGTATACTCAGAAACATATGGGTATGGCTGATAAAGGTTTTTGGCTATACTCCTCGTCTGGAGTTGGGTAAAAGATAAAGGGTTTTGGAAGAAATGGCTTGATGTAAGGCGCAAAAGGGTTTAACATGATGGTCATACTAGGTGGGATAAATGTTGAATGGGTTCACTACTTGACTTATCAGTATGATACTCTATTTCGAATAGACTACAAGACCTAATGTCTATCTCCCCAGTTGATGTCACTTCGTGATTAACCAAATCAACGAATAATGAGACTATATTACAACGACATAAAGAACTGAAAGATGTTGAGTCACTAAGACTCGGATTTTTCGTAAGAACTCTCCAAAGAATGGGTAAAAAGGTCAAGTCTCACGGGCTAAGTCTAAAAAATCTACTTCTAGTTTACTAGGGGTTAAATCTCTTTTCTAGCAAAAGTATACAAAACTGACCAAGTACTATGGTGGTGCCTTGATAAAGAATTTTATCAACAAGAACTATGTCCGAGCATAATAAATAGTCTAAGCAGTAATGAAATCAATAATATCAACTATCTATCAAACTCAACACTAAGCAGTATAGAATCTATATCCCAGACTAATCATTAAAATTCATTTTTCTCATGCTACTGATGTAGAAACAAAAATATTTTTGTTTTTGAAAACTAATTTTCGAAATTCATTTCTCAAGTACACCCTCCCCCTACTTATGCATGCATTGACCTCAATGTATAAAGAAGTAAATGAAATGGATGAGAAAAAGGTATGATATTACCATTGATGCCGAATATCAAAATTAATCCAAAAAATAAGAACATTTCCTTTTACCATTTTTTTTTAGGTCTTTTTAAGTCATATCCCTAAGACTATATATTATATCATGTATTATCAATTTGGAGTGAGGAGATCAGATTTTCTTACCCAAATATGACGAATGTTTGGAGGACGAGGAGGTCTCACCTTGTGGGTCATCAAAAATACTCCTTGATATGCTGGAAAGATTGGTGGTGAAGTTGCTTCTCTACCTTGAACTATTTCAGGTCTGATGATTGTGTGATAGGCCTTGTGGTTCCTCTGTGTAGAAGATTGACGAAAATCTTTCTTTCTAACAGGACAATAGTATCTTATGTGCCCTTTACCACCACAGTAATGATAATGGATGTCTGGCTGACTGCACTCAAGATGGGTGGTAGACTGGTTCACATACTTCTCTCATTCAGACAATGATGGTGTAGAAGAAGCTTCAACAGTGCAATGCTTCTTATCAATATGGTCCATTTTTTGCTTCATAAGACTCATTTCAGTTTCTAGATTCTGTTGTTTTTCCAAAATTTCTTTAAGCTGATTCTCTAGCAACTGATTTTTTTGGTAATAAGTCTGTTGTTCATCCTAAAATGTAGAGTTCATCTTCTCAAGATATGATACTCTCTCTATCAATTTTCCATTCTACTCACTTAAATCCTGAATTTTCTACAGAGATTCCAAGAACATGGCTAGCAACGCCTCGTGGTGGGGTTCTCGTTCATCCACCGGTTTTCGTAGATTAAGCACTCTCAATTGTATTTTGAATGGGAATGATTCTTGTATCATGCAATCAAGGAAGTACACCTCTCCACCTTCGTGTCATCACAATCCTTATGCAACAGGTGAAAGATATTTATGTCCATGGACATCTTACCAAAGTTGATCTTCATTTCACCGTTGTGACAATTTATTAAAGCTTTTGCGGTAGCGAGGAAAGGTCGGCCTAGAATAATTGGTATTTTATCAAAGGCCTCCTGGGTGTCTATCACAATGAAATCCACTAGATAGTAGAAATCGGCTACTTGAACAAGAACATCCTCAACTATGCCTCTAGGAATCTTGGTAGAACGGTCAGCCAACTTCAATTTGACTTTTGTAGGCTTTAGGTTCTCCAGGCCCAACGTTTGGTACACATGATATGACAAGAGATTAATACTAGCACCAAGGTCTAAAAGAGCATTATTTGTGAATTTTTCTCCTATCTTGCATGATATTGTAGGACTTCCTGGATCTCTGAGCTTGACTGGAGCTTGCTGATAGATAATAGATGTTGTTTGTCTAGCTAGAAACGCTTGCTTTAGAACATGAGTACTTCTCTTTATGTTGCATGCATCTTTCAAGAATTTGGCATATGATGGCAACTGCTTGATGGCTATGAGAAAAGGGATATTGATTTTATCTTTCTCAAATGCCTCCTTCATCTCTAAAAATTGCTTGTCCTTTTTGCTTTGAGCAAAAAACATAGGAAAAGGTGCCTTTGGTACAAACACATCAGCTTGTGTCTGCTCTTCTTTCTCTTTGGCATTCTTGCATATCTTGTCTTGTTCATCTTGACAATTAGGAGTGGAAAGGATTTCCCCCACTTCCTTTCGAACTTTATTTGAAATCTTGACTGATTGCTCTGTAGCAATGTCATCATGAGAAGGTAAGCCAACCTTATTGTCTATCTTCAATCCCGATCCACCTAGTAACTAAGCTTCGATGATGATCATGAGGTTGATCAGTACTAGAAGTTGTCCCAATATGGCATACATCTTCACTCCTCAATATTGGTTCCAATAAGCTAGGTTGAGTGGCTTGTGTCTTTACAGACAAAGCTGTAGTAAGTTGGTCGACCTTAGCCTCTAGAGACTCCATTCTAGAACATTGAGTTGCCTGAGATTGCTGGAGATTGAGCTAAGACTGTGTAATAAGCTCTAGAACACTTTCAAACTTCTGATTTTTCTGTGATTGCAAAGTAATAGCATTCTCCAGGTTGGTAGGTGCGGCATAATTTCTCATAGGATCATGCATTAACTCTCCACTTGTATTGGAATTCTGTTGAGAGTATAATTGTTGTTGAGGAACCAACTGTGAAGCTTGACTTGTCTGTGGAATATAACTTTGATCTTGAGAACCTGGGGGTCCAGCGTTCTGCCTCCAATAATTTCCTTGAAAGTTATTACCACCTTGGTTGGGCCTCTGAAATGAGTTTATATTATACTCTCCAACTAATGCATGTTGATAGTAACCAGGACATTCTAGAGTTGCATGAGAAGTGTCCGAACAGACTTTGCAGTATCAGCTAGCTTGTATGACTGGGAGAGATTTAGCTTGAGACTTGTTGATCTTGGAGGGATTCATGGAGAACTGGTTAAATTTCTTACTCAGAGTTTCAATGTTGGTGGCCAGGCTGACCAATGTAGACTTCAGTTCTTGATCTGATTGTTCATGTGCTTGGTAACCAAATTGCTTTGGCTCCCCCTCCATGCTAGCGACATCCTCGTTGCTAGTAGTCCATTGTTGTGTTTCTTCAGCTAAATTCTCGAGAAAGTTGTAAGCTTCCTCTCCATCCATTGATGTAAACTTGCTTTTATGCATTGATTGTATCATCTGCTTGTTCATCATCGAAAGTCCTCGATAGAAGAAATGAGCCAGTGTGCTCTTGTCGTATCCATGATATTGACACAAGACTAGCAGATTGTTGAATCGCTCCCAACTATAATGATATTCTTCAGTCGCTTTTCCTTTGAAATTGCTGATAGCTTGCTGTATGACATCAGTCTTCTGGGGTGGGTAAAACTTGTTCATAAACGTCATTCTCAACTTCTCCCAGTTATCTATTAAATTGATCGGCTGTGCAGTTAACCATTTAAAGGCTTTACCTTCGAGTGAGAGTGGAAAAAGAATCAACTTGATACTTTCATCTTTGATATTCTGGTTCTTGAAAGTTCTGAGGACTGATAAAAATTTGTTCATGTGAACATATGGCTGAACATTGTCTGAACTATTGAATTTTGGAAGCATAGAGATTACTGATGCTCTAAGTTCAAACTGGTTAGATTCTGTCTCTAGAAAAACAATACTGCTGGGTGGGTCTCCAATGATTAGCGAATAGAAATCGCGTAGCTTCTTCCTCTGCTGTGCTTGCATGGGTAGGATAGCTTCACCATTTTTTGGGTTCATAACACGTCCATCATTGCGTGCAGCCATTGTATCAATCTCGTCTAGTATTTTTGTGAGTCGGTTGTTAAACCTTGTCCACTGTTGTGTTCTTACTGGACGACGATTGGGATGACGGAGCATACACTAGAAAATGCTATGCGAAGATGATGAAAAACTATCCTACTATGCTTGAATGCAATTAAACTTATATGCAACTATTCTATATTATACTAATATGCAAAACTACTTTCCTTCAACTGGGTTGGGCTTTTAGCTAGTATCTCGCCCGTTGTCTAACGCTGTCTCTTCTAGGGTTATGGTGAATCACTTGGATTGCTTAAGTACCACGGCCCACAGATGATAGTCCGTTTGTCAAGATTCAGACAAGAAATACTAGAGTTTGATGTTTCACTGTGTTGGCTTACAACTTTAATTGTTGAAAAGGTCCTAAATGCAATTATACTAGAAAGCAATAATACTAAACTACTATGCAACTATACTAAGAATGAAATAAAAAGAATGAAGATTCGACTAACCTGGATGGTAGATCTTGTTTTCGAGATGTCCTTCAAGCTTCTCTCTTTCTCAAAAGGATGGATGATGCGGCTAAAATTACCTCAAGATCCAAAGTTCTAATCTTGAAAGAAAAAGTTAAACATAAACAACTTAAAACGATAGTGGTGCCATTTGACCTTCGTTCCTTTTTGTGTATGAGATGGTATATGAATGATGTAGATGATGGTCGTTGAACAAAATAGAAGCGTATCAAAACCTAATTATCCCTCAATAAGTAAAGGATTAGTAGGGTATCATTCCACTTTTAAGTGTATGTAATGTGAAAGACAGGACTGGAAAGGGGGTTTGAAAGATTAAAAACTATGATTATAGAAATTTTAGATTCTAATGCTAAACTAAACTAAATTAACTAAACTATTGAGAATTTATAAGAGAGGGAATTCAAGAGATTAGAATCCACCAATACTTTTGATCTATGACCTTCTGCTTCATGGTTGTTCTTACAAGTAGACTACAATTAAAGCAATCGGTGTCGATGCCCTCTTGGACGAAACATCGTTAACAATTAACTCTACTCAAGGTTGTTCCTATGTTTATGCTATTAATATCTTCTTTCTTTTTATGTGATCTTGGGCAGTTATTCAATGAATCACCATCTAAGGCAAACACAAGGAATACTTCCCTTACTCTAAAACACTACACAACTAGAAGAAAAGTAGAGAATAATAGTATAATATTCAATTATAATAAATAAAACCCTATTCTAGCATTATATTCAATTGCAATAAATAAAAAGCATGTCACTAGCAAATATTCAATTGTAATAAATAAAACCCTAAACTAGCATGATATTTGATTGCAATAAATAAAAACCTTAATCTATACTTCCATCCCCTAGTCTGGGCAATGAAACTAATAACTTAAAACATAAAGAACTAACCTAATTGAAGAACACCATGAACCAGAAGAATCATTAAACTTTATGCACCGGCTTCATCTCCTCCCTTGAAGGAGAAGATTAGCCTTCCATAAAGAAAGAAGAACACGAAGAATGAGAAGAAGAAGAGTCGAAGAACATAAGATTAGAAAGACTAATTTATTAAGACTCGACTAGTTAAAACCGAATCTTTTATTATTAATCTCTCTCTGCCTCAAGTTCTGGAGACAAGAGTATAAGTGAATTGGCAAATTACATGAGGCACTTAGGTCCTCTATTTATAGGGGTTACAATGAATAATATAAGCATTCCAAACCGCCATTTGTTTCCTAATACAAATCAACTTCTTTCAGAGTCCAACTTCGTCTCCAAAACTGAGAAGGAAGTGGCGATAGTGTCGTTCATGCATCCGACGGGCGATCCAAGCGTCCCGTCTGGAAGTCTATTTTTCCTCTTTTGCTCTATCCTTCTATCCTCTTTTGCTCTATCCTTCTATCCTCTTTTGCAGGCTTTGGTCCAAACAACGAATCTTTTGACCTTGGGCTTCCAAATAGGCTTTAAAATAGGTCCAAGTCGCATCTTTAATAGCTTGATGATGCTCGGCTTTCTCCATGATTGTCCACGACTTCCCATGTGATCATTAATGCTCAATTGGTCTCCGCTTTACCTCTTTTTTCTAATATTCCACAAAACTCTCTTTTTCACCTGTAGAATCATAAAACATAACTTACAAACACTATTTGTCCACTAAGATGGCTAAACAAGAGGCATAATCGAGAGTTAAATTGTACTTTTTGAGCACTTATCAATACCTCAATTGGTTTAAATTCCTAAAAAATCATTGATTTAAACCCTCTTGTATGCATATGCATATGCATACCTCAATTGGTTTAAGTTCCTAAAAAATCATTGATTTGAACACTCCACTTCCAATGGAGAATGCAAGAACTCTACTGTCTTGATTCCTCGTCACAGCTCCATGATTTGGTCCTTTACTGTTCAAAGCTCCATCATTGTTGACTTTAATTATGTCACTTTGTGGGGGAATTCATGAGCACTCTGAGAAGCTTGTTGCTTAAATCTCAATATTGAGTCTATTCATCAGATTTATGGATGTGTGGTTGTGTCCCTAATGTCGGGGTTTAGTACCTACAAATAGTTCCTGAGATCTCATACCATTATTATTATTATTATTATTATTATTATTAGGGTGAACTAGTATTACCCCCCCACTATATGAGCCAATTAGGATTTCCCCCCCACTAGATGGGAAATTAGGGTATCCCCCCCCTAAATACACACAAAAAAAATTCGGTCAACCCACTTTGACTTTTTTTTTTTGTGTATTTAGGGGAGAGACCCTATTTTCTCATCTAGTGGGAAGGAAATCCTAATTGGCTCATCTAGTGGGGGGGTAATACTAGTTAACTCTTATTATTATTATTATATATTTTGGTATAGGATAAAGTGGAACAGGTTTTGCGATAAACACACTCCATATAAATTACATGCATTAAATAATTAAAAGATTATTGTTTACAGCAGCAGACAAGCTACTAGGGGCTTGGCTCCATGCTCTTCTCTTGAGAGCGCAAGTAGAAATATCATGAGCCAACCAGATTTACATTTCTCCACCCCACAAGAGTAGGGTCAGAGTTAAGGCATTGGTTTGACATGTCCACCCAACACACCGTCCATTAATTAACCAAAGGGAAAGGCACCTTGTGCCTTTAAACTTTAGGATAAATAGATGCTTTTGTTTTGTCGAATGAAAACCACCCACGTGTACAATGTGAATGGAACATGTTTCTCTTATTTTCTTTGTGAATGTGAATGGAACATGTTTCTATTATTTTCTTTCTGAACATGGTTCTCTTATTTTCTTTGTGAATGTGAATGCAAAAACGTTGTTATAGAATGGTGAAATGGTCCAACTCACAAATCAAAATGTACTAAGAAAATTGCACTGCTCAGTCTTTTGTTCCATCTAAGCAGTAATAAAAATTGTGTAGTGCAATTTACTAGTGTTCATTGTTCATCTTCTTCACATAATCCATAATCGCTTTCAATTTATGCCTTTCTAGATATACATTCATATAAATAGGCAAATAGCCACCTATCATGTTTCTACTTAAATCAAAAATCTAATTCACTTTGTTCCTTGAGACTAAAAGACAAGGACAACCAAGAATACCTATAGTTCCAATTTGCCTTCTCATTTTCTCTTCTTTTTCTCTCTCTCTTTCTTATTTTTAGGTGTGGGTATTTTTTAGAAACGTGGGACAGAAAGGAAAAAGATACGTGAGTAAGTCCTGATAACTATTTCCACGTCTTTCTCCTATTCTAACTAAATCATATTTTGAAAATTCTATTTTTCTATGTCTAAATGACTAAAAATTTATATTAATTAAATAAATAATATACAAATAATAACAGTACACCACACAATAATAACAAAAATAACAAGGGATTTAACAATATCTACTTCTACTATCTATATACTAAGGGGTCATTTGTTTTTGCCTCTTATAAGACCCTTGAGGTCTTATAACCTCTTATAAGATGTGGCCCAGTGATTTTGGACATTTTTTTGTTTGTTTTTCACTTTATAAAATGATTCTACTGTAAATGTCTTATAAGAGGCTCCAATTCTATAAGTACCAAAATTGGATCTACTTCAATTCTATAAGTCTTTATAATTTGAAAAATGACACAAACACTCCCAAGATCCATATACCCCAAATTTCATTTATCTCTTTCTTCCCTTTTCATTATCTTATTTTCCAAATAACTCTATTACCCTAACCACCACCGACTACCACCACCACCACCACTCATCACGCCACTACCACCATCACCACCACTACCACCACCATCACCACCACCATCATTATCTCCACCACCACTACCACCGTCATTATTAAAACTATCACCACCACCACCACCACCACCGCATCTATTAAGACCAATATCATCACCTCTACTACCACCACCACCGTCTTATTAAGACTATCACCACCACCACCACCACCACCACCGTCTTTATTAAGACATCCACCACTTCTACTACCACCACCATCACCTTTATTAAAACCAATATCATCACCTCCACTACCACCACTACTACCATTAAGGTAGTTTCCTAAAATCGATATTTTAATTATTAAAATTGATTTGAAACCAAAAATCAAACTATAATGTTTGTTTCAAATTAATATATTCAAGTTAAATGTGATGTAAAGTAGGGTTATATTTGTCAAATAACCATCTATAAGATGTCATGATTTTTTTTCTATTTTTACAAGTCTTTATAAGAGGAACTTAAAATAAAAAACAAACCACTTTATAAGACCATCTTATAAGACCCTCTTATAACACATGGTCTTATAAGACCCTCTTATAACTTAACACAAAAAAACAAATAGCCCCTAAAGCAGAGACCTCATAAAAAGATTTTTCTCTCTCTTATGTGGCACTCTAATATGAGATATATCATTTTCTTTTTCTTATGTGGCACTCTAATATGAAATATAGTCTTTTCTAAAAACCTACAATTCCACGTACATGGAACCTCTTTTGAGAGTTTGAGTGTATTTATAATTTTTATATTTAGAGAGTTTCAGTGTATTTCCAATTTTTATATATTTGATCAAATAAAAAAAATTGCTAAGAAATAAGTAATTTGTAGAAGGTAATTTCCTATTACGAATCAAACACTTTATTTAGTGTTCCAATTCTTATATATTTAATCAAATAAAAAAATTACTAAAAAAATAGGTGATTTGTATAAGCTAATTCCCTATTACAAATCATATTTTCAAGTAGGAGTAGTGTATTATTTGAGGATATGAAAATAATCAATCTGTTTTAGTGATTTGATAGAAATTTAAGTGATTTGTACACATTAGTACGTAAGCCGAGCGGTGATGATTTATAGCTAAATCACCATAAATCTAAGAAAACTATTATACAAGCTAGATCGAGTTTAAGATAATTTTTATTTGAAAATTTCGGATTAAGATCCTAAACCACAAAGTGAAGAGACTATCTCAATTTGATATGATCCCTTAGTTTCCAAGTACTTATATACTATAATCGCTGTTCATTAACGTATTTCGGTTTATTTTCAATAAAAATATATTCATATTCAAAAATTTGCCACTAAATCACCATAAATCTAAAAAATACTATTATACAAAAGTTTAAGATAATTCTATTTGAAAATTTCGGATTAATATCCTAAACCACAAAGTGAAGAGGCTATCTCAATTTAATCCCTTAGTTTCCATGTACTTATGCATCATAATCGCTGCTCATTAACGTATTTCAGTTTATTTTCAATAAAAATATATTCTGATTCGAAAATTTGTGTGAGATATTTTGTAAAGTCTTTTCAGCACACAAAATATTTAATAGATCCCGAGCGTATACCCAGTCCAAAATCTAGTTAAATACTAGATCAAGTCACAATCAAGCTAACTAGGTATCGGAACTACCATGGGACTACATGAGAAGATAGCCTAGATGCTAGCTAGATAGAAACTTTTGATGTATGAAGGGTGATCACAACTGCTATAACTGAGAGACCCTTATTATGCGTATGTAGAATAGCTTTGATTAGCTTGTACACACCTAAAAATAAGGTGACACCACATACTATAACTCCTACCTACTCAATGTGACAATGTGGAACTAAAAGTCATAATGGAGCATACTAGTATTCATGTTTCCCAGCATACATTATGATTAATAAAAGCAACTGGAATAATGTTGGAAGGAGTTGAGATTAGTGCTTCTAAGTTCTAATTGGAATGTTATGTAGTGCCCCTTTGTATATATATATATATATGAATAGTTACTTAAATTTCATTTATTGTGCAGTAGCTTAACACTTATTTTCTTTCCTCTATAAATTATTTGGTATGGTGCATAAGTGCATTGATATTTACTCTGGCTCAAGGTAGTTTTGCAAAAGGCAAACTGTGTTGTGATTTACACTATAAATGGCCCCACTTTGTTTGCAGTTCTGTGATTTAGTTTCTACTAAGCTTGGAATTGTGAAGATGGATTGGACATCGAAATGTGAATGTAGGATTCAGTGGTGGTGAAAGGAAGATCAATGAGATTTTGCAGCTTGCGGTACTGATCATGTTAACTTTGATAATTCATTCACATATTTAAACTAATTCTGCTCAAGCTACATAACTTGCAACAACAAACTGAAACAGAGAACTAACAACACCACCCAAACACCATTATTATCAGCAGCTATGTTGAACTTGTAGCCGAACTTCATAACAAAAAAACTAACAATGCCAAAATCTCTTTAATAGAAGTCATCACTGCCTGTAAATAATTGCCTACTAGCATATAGTCAAGTTTTCTAACCAACACATTCGGTCACTACGAATGTCACTACAAAACCCTTTGGCGTCACCAAACAAGTCGTTGGATATATACAAATAGTGTTTATTTTAAAGTCTTGATAAAGCAAGGCCCAAAATATCGATATCGATGAATATATCGGTGTACTCAAAAACCGATATATATCGGATATTTCGGATATATCTATTTTTTTGGTAACCAGTCCAAACTATTTAAAATATCGGAAATATCAGATATATCGGATATATATTGTAAATATCGGATTTATATTTTAAAATGGTTAAAAAATCAACCGATATATATCAATTATATCAGAAATATCGATTATATCGGCGATATAAAGTTTCATATCGAAAATTCCGATATATATCGGGAAAAAAAGGTTTAATATTCGGTGGATATATATCAAAAATATCGATATCAGTTTACCAATTTATCGAGATATATCGGCAATATATCGGATATATCGGCGATATTTTAGGCCTTGTGATAAAGTACAAATTTGACATAGCGTTGAAATTTAGGTGTCCCACTCGAGCAACCAACACTTTTTTAAGACTGGTTAGTCTGGTATGATTCCTCCAGTTCATCCCACTCAAAGAACACTCCACATACTTTCTTGCAGTGTTCGAATCGTCTTGACAAAGCACGATCTCTCATATCTAAATCAATCTTCAATTCCTTTACGTAACCAACAATAAAAAGCAGACCAGTCAAAAGACTCTAAATCGAGATCACATGTCCCTGAACAAGAAAGAGCATATTAGAATGTTGACACAAAAACAAAAAGAAATGGAAAATAACCAAGGGTTTACAACTCGGCCGGTTCAAGTTTGAACCGGGCGGTTTGACCTGGAGTCGGAGCTTCTCGGGTCAAATTTTTAAGGTTGAACTAGTTCATATCATATATAAAACTGATTTTATCACCGGTTTGGACCGCCAAATTCAAGTTAGAAACCAATAAACTCTGTGGTTCAAACACAACTCGATTAAAAAATCGGTTTAATTATGTGATTTTTACTCAACCCGGCCAAGTTGACTCAACTAAAATATTATGATTTTTTACTCAACCCGGCCGAGTTTACTTAACAAAGAAAACCGGCCAAATTTTATTGGAACCAGTGATTTGACAGGACCGGTCTAACCGGATCCGGTTATTAAAACCATGAAACTAACAAAATATAAGAGCATCTCTAGGTGGTAGTATAACCTGTCATTTTCTTCATATTTGAAGAAAAAATTCGGAATTTCTCGGAATTCCATCTCTAGGTGGCCTTATTCATGGTCGCATCACCTGTTTGTTCGCATTCTTGTTCGCAAATTTGGCAATTTGGATCTTGCGGATCTTGAGCGACAATAGTAATGTCGCCTTAATACAAATGGCTCCAAGTTTTTTTTACTTTGACCAAGACCACGCCATTAATATCTTGGTATCGCCACTACTAATGTCGCCAAGTTATTTTTTTTTTTACTTTTTTAATTTGGTGCGACAGTGGGAATGTCGCGTGAGTTTTTTTTTGAACTTGGGGGGCGGCAAATGGTAATGTCACAGAGGTAGGCCTATAATTGCATTTTCGCGGTTGGTCAAAAAATTTATGACCACCTAGAGTTAGTCAAAATTTTGGCGACCATATTCTTCAAAAAATTTCTTCAAATTTGAAGAGTATACTACCACCACCTAGAGATGTTCTAAGATGTCAGCATTATACCTGACAACTCTTGACGAAAAGAAAGAAAGAGCCTTTCTATTAAGTCGTGAAATCCACCCATACAGAACAACGATTTTTTCACAACTTGTTTGCATTTAACTGGTAATCATCATCAAAATTAAACACCAAATCCTCCAAGAATATGTCAAAAATATGATCTATCTTTGAAGGGTTCACTGTAGTAACGGTCTTGAGATAATCAAGAGACCCTGCACAAAAATTAAAAAAATGGATCAAGTAGAGCATAAACTAATTAATACATATATCTTCAAGATGAGCATAAAATTTAAACATTGAATTTAATGTTTGGATTCTTCATCCACATCAATCAAGGAATCCACACTGATAACCATCTAATAATCTATGTCGACCACTAACATTTTGAAATTTATATCAATACTATGTGTTGGGGTTTATACCAATACCAATCGATTTCCTACTACACACATAATTTGTATTTGAACAATAACAACTCCAGACAACAATCTAAATATTTCCTACAACCAAACTAATATGTCCAACTCGATAAACAACTATTAACAACAGATAATAATATAAAGCAGTAAAAGCATACCACAACACAAAGATATACCGTGGTTCGGCCAATAGTGCCTACTTCTACAAGAGCTAATCATTTTATAAAGTGGGAAGAAATATTACAATCACTCCTTGCCGTCTCTTACCTTACTAGATCACTCTTCTCTCTTTACAGGCTTGTCTCTCTGTAAAACTTATCTCTCAATCGTGATTGCATTCAAGATTGGGTTTATTTCTTTGTTCTTGTGTATTTTCGTGCCTCTTCTTAGCGTTAGGTTTTGCCAAAAACCCCAACATTTATTGCAAACTCGCGGTCCACAAAAATAGAATTCTTCTGAATTTAGACATGGGCACGAGCGCACCTTGGGCAAGGCCAAAGTCGAGCGCGCGCGCGCTAAAAACACTAGAGGTCATCAAAGGCATGGGCGTGGGTCGCGCCTTGAGCAAGCCTACTCTGAGCGCGTGCGCACTCAAGCTTCTCCACGCAAGTTGAACTCATTTTCTCCTCATGTGAAGGATAACTCCAACAATCTCCCCCTCCCAAACAGTGAGGGGGGATACCTCCATGCAATTTCCAAATCAATAGGAGGAGTCTACTACCATTTCGGCGGTAGCACAACAAACATTAAACTTACCTTTCGGTAAGACTTTGGTCATCATATCGGACCTGTTCTTGTCGATATGGATTTTCTCAATACACAAATGCTTGTCTTCGAGTACTTCTCTAATCCAATGATAACGCACGTGTATGTGCTTGGATCTAGAATGAAAACTCAGAATCTTGCTCAAATGGATGGCACTCTGACTGTCACATAGAACTACAAATTGTTTCTGCTTTAGCCCTAGTTCGTCGAAGAACCTCTTCATCCATAGCATCTCTTTGCAACACTCAGTAGCTGCAATATAATATACTCGGCTTCTGTAGTGGAGAGGGCAACACACTTTTGTAACTTAGATTGCCAAGAAACTGCTGCCCCTACAAAAGTAACCAGATAACCGGAGGAGGTGGACTTCATCGAGTCAATATCACCTGCCATGTCTGCATCAGTGTAGCCTTCAAGTAAGGGCTTACTTCCACCAAAATACAAACACGATTTGGAAGTGCGCTTGAGATATCTCAATATTCACTTAACACCTTCCTAATGCTCTTTACCCGAATTTGACAGAAATCGGCTTACAACACCAACGGCGAAAGTAATATCCGGTCTTGTACACGCCATTGCATACATCAAGCTATCCACTGCAGATGCATAATGAATCTTTTCCATCTGACTCTGCTCATGCTCACCCTTTGGACACATCTCTTTGGTCATGCGAAACTGGCCACCAAGTGGACAACTGACTGGCTTCGCTTGATCCATGTTGAATCTTTTCAACACCTTCTCAATGTAGCTTTCTTGAGAAAGCCACAACTTCTTACTCTTTCTATCACAAGTGATCCGCATCCCAAGTATATGCTTTGCTTGACCCAAATCCTTCATCTCAAAAGACTTACTCAAGTCTTTCTTCAGCTTAGAAATCTTGTTGATATTTGGGCCAACTATCAACATATCATCCATATACAACAAGAGCACAATAAAATCCCCGTCTGAAAATTTCTGAACAAACACACAGTGATCGGAAGCAGACTTCTTGTATCCTTGCTTCGCTATAAAAGAATCAAACTTTATGTACCACTGCCTCGGTGTTTGCTTCAACCCATACAAATTTTTTATCAGCTTGCATACTAGGTGCTCCTTGCCTTTGACCTCAAACCCCTCAGGCTGGTCCATGTAGACATCTTCTTCAAGGTCTCCATGAAGAAAAGTTGTCTTAATATCTAACTGCTCAATCTCTAGGTTCATACTTGCGGTCATACCCAATACCACCCAGATAGAAGTCATCTTCACTACAAGAGAGAAAATCTCATCAAAGTCAATCCCTTTTCTTTGACCAAATCCCTTCACAACAAGGCGAGTTTTGTGCCTTGGGTGTGGATTGTTCTCCTCATACTTGACTTTGTAAATCTACTTATTCTTGAGAACTTTTCTTCCTGTCGGTTTCTCAACTAACTCATAAGTGTAATTCTTATGCAAAGAATCCATCTCATCATGTATGGCCTTCAACTACTTTTCTTTGTCTATACCTTCAAGTGCCTATTGATAGTACATATGTTCTCCACCATCAGATAGTAAAACATACGTATGTGGTGGATACCTGGTTGAAGCTTGTCTCTCTCTATCAGACCTCCTTGCCCAATTTGTTGGTGCCTCAGGAGGATGCACTTCTGCTTGCTCAAGTGGTGTTTCATACACTTCATCTGCATCTTCTATACCAATAGGTTATATCCCATCATGAGCAATAGGATTCTCATCATAAGCTTCAAACTCATGGTTCTCTGCATTCTCAATGCCTTATGCACGTTCCACAGTAGGAACTTATGGTTCTGAATCAACAAGATCATTGGTGAAAGCCTGTAGCTTCTCACCCTTCTCAAAGTCTGCTATGGTTTGGTCTTCCAAGAACACAACATCTCAACTTCAGATTACCTTCTTGTTAATCGGATCATAGAGTTTGTAACCAAACTTTTCATCTCCATAACCCAGAAAAATGTACTGCTTGGCTTTGTCATCAAGCTTGGATCTCTCATCTTTCGGAATATACACAAATGCCCTACACCCAAATACCCTCAAGCATCCATACTAAACATCTCTGCCTGACCATACTCTCTCTGGATAATCACTATTCAGAAGCTTTGACGACGATAGGTTGATCACATGCACGGCTATACGCATTGCTTCTACCAAGTAGGTTCTAGGTAGCTTTGAGTGAGATAGTATGCACCTTATCCTCTCTACAATGGTACGATTCATTTTCTCTGCTATTCCATTATGTTGTGGTGTCTTGGGAACGGTCTGCTCATGACGAATCCCATGACTCTGGCAATACTCTTCAAACGGCCCAATGTACTCACCCCCATTATCTGAGCGAATACACTTCAACAACTTCCCTGTCTCTCTTTCCACCATGCTATGGAATTTCTCAAACACGCCAAGTACTTTATCCTTGGTCTTCAGACTATATGCCCATACCTTTCTCGACGCATCATCAATGAAGGTCACGAAGTATAAAGCTCCCCCATGGGACTTCACTTTTATAGGACCATATAAGTCTATGTGCACTAGTTCAAGGATTGTCCTTTCTGTGAGATGAGAATCTTTGGAAAGACACCCTGTGTTGCTTTCCTACCAAACAGTGAGTACATCTATTTAAATGTGTACCTTTGATGTCTGGCAAGGCATTTTGCTTAGCAAGAACTTCCATCCCTTTTTCGACCATATGACACAGTCTCTTGTGCCACAGTTTGGAAGAAGCTTCTTCTTCAGCCGCATTCACTTCTGCTTTACACAAACTAGCGTGTTTTGTAAAGAGAAGCAAGTTTTCTTCCTCGGCTACTACTGATGGAACCTCTGCTTTCGGTTCCCATACCCGTTACCAAACGAGTTTACAAAGCCATCATCATCTAACTTCCCAAATGAAATTAGGCTTTAAATGAATGTCGGGGACATGTCTTACATCCTTAAGTGTCAAGGTGTAGCCGACATTGGTTTTTACATGAACATCACCAATGCCTATAATCTTTGAGACTCCACCGTTACCCATCTTCACTTCACTATATTCACCATAGTTGTAGGTAGTGAAGAATCCCCTGTGTGGTGTGACGTGATAGGATGCTCCTGTATCTATCACCCACTCTGTATTCTGGCCTGAGGTACTAAGACAACACATACCACAATCTGACACAATTCCCATCATATCGTCGACTAGTGCGGTAGTATCTCTGCCTGTGTTTCCATTCTTCTGTACCATGTCTTCATGTACACAGTTATTCTTCTCATCCATCTTCAGTGTTCTGCACTCATATTTGAAGTGACCCTTGGTGGCACAATAGTAACATTGCCTCTCTGTCTTAGGAGTTCTAGCTTCACCCCTAGATTTACTTCTATCATCACCTCTAGAACGAGATAGTTTTCTACTTCTACCTCTCCCACATTTCTCTGTGACAAGGATATTTGAGTGAGAGGAGCTGCTTTTTGAACTCCTTCTAGTCTCCTCATTCAACAAAGATGCGGTAGCCATCTCCGTGGAAACGATTCCATCTTTAGATGCTCCGTGTAGAGAAACTGCTAATGTCATTCAACTTTCAGGTAGAGAGCCTAATAGAAACAAAGCTTCAATTTTGTCTCCCAAATTAATTTTCATCAAATGCATCTGATTGATGGTATTCTGTACTTCGTTAAGATGCTCAGACATTGAAGAACCTTCTTGGTACTTCGTGTTGGCAAACTTCTTAACGACCAGGTCTTTGTTTCCGCCCGACTTTCTCTCATAGAGGTCTTCAAGTTTCTTCCACGAGCCAAAAGCTGTAGTCTCTTGGGATACATGGTGAAAGACATTGTCGTCAATCCACTGTCGAATGTACCCAATTGCTTTTCTGTCAAGCTTGCTCCACTCAGCCGCAGCAACCGATTCCAGTATTTTTCCTTTATTCTCAATGGGTTGTGTCAAGTCCTTGCAATAAAGCAAGTCTTCCATCTTGGCTTTCCAAATGGTGTAGTTCTTCCTATTCAGACTCGTCATGTGAGTGTTCACGGAATTGTCCATCTCTACAAGTTATTTAAACTCAAATATTCTCTTAGGAGTTTTGTCAAACACCTTCCGACCAAGATTTGGATAACACCCTAAGCTAATATAACCAAGGCTCTGATACCACTTGTTGGGGTTTATACCAATACCAATCGATTCCCTACTACATAGATAACTTGTATTTGAACAATAACAACTCCAGACAACAATCTAAATATTCCCTACAACCAAACTAACATGCCCAACTCATTAAACAACTATTAACAATATATAATAATGTAAAGCAGTAAAAGCATACACAAAAATATACCATGGTTCAGTCAATGGTGCTTACTTCCACAAGAGCTAATTCTTTTATAAAGTGAGAAGGAAAATTACAATCACTCATTGCAGTCTCTCACCTTACAAGATCACTCTTTTCTCTTTACAGGCTTGTCTCTCTGTAAAGGTTATCTCTCAATCTTGGTTGCTTTTAAGATTGGGTTTCTCTCTCTGTTCTTATGTATTTCCGTGTCGCTTCTGAGTGTTAGGTTTTGCCAACACTTATTGCAAACTCACAGTTCTACAAAAATAGAATTCTTATGAATTTAGACATGGGCACGGACGCGCCTTGGGCAAGGCCAAAGTCGAGCGTGCGCGCTAAAAACACTAGAGGTCGTCAAAGCCATGGGCGCGGATCGCGCCTTGATCAAGCCTACTCTGAGCACGTGTGCGCTCAAGCTTCTCCACACAAGCTAAACTCCTTTTCTCCTCATGTGAGGGATAACTCCAACACTATGTGGTCTCTGGTTCATTCCTTTTTATCTCTTTCATTGTGATGTCAATCATAATATAGGCGAGGAAACCACAATAGCCCATTCGTTCAAAGGTCGTAAAACACTATTAGATTGGAACTGACGTGTAAGATTGACATTGCGGAACTGAAGCGAAGTTCGAAACAAACACGCATATCATCCACACACATGTATATATACTACTTTTTTTCATGTAAGTATATCTTCTATCTATATACTAAAGCAGTGATTTTTACATGAGGATTTTCTCTCTCCTATGTGGTACTCTAATATGAGAGTTAGCTTTTTCTCTGTCCTATGTGGCACTCTAATATGAAAGATAGTATTTTTTAATAGCCTACAATCCCACGTACATGGAACCTCTTTGGAGAGTTTGAGTGCATTTATAATTCTTGTATTTGGAGAGTTAGTGTATTTCCAATTCTTATATATTTGATCAAATAAAAAAAAAATGCTAAAAATAAGTGATTTGTATAAGGTAATTTCCTATTACGAATCAAACACTTTTAGTGTTCCAATTCTTATATATTTGATCAAATAAAAAAAATTGCTAAAAAATAGGTGATTTGTATAAACTAATTTCCTATTACAAATCATACAATTTTAGTGTCTATGATAAAGCATCGACTTATTTCGAATATATCCTTAACACGGCCTCAAAACATAGTTAAAAATAATTATACAAAAAATAACATCACAAAGTATATAATAGAAAATGAAAAAAAATAAAATAACGGCAAAGTAATAATGACAAATATTTTAAAATATGTATAATACTAATTGAAACTAACGTCAAAAAACAATTAATGAGGAACCAAAACTCACCTCAAAGAATAATTGACGAAAAATTAAAACTTGGATGCAAATACATTAAAAAAATAATTGTCGAAAAATCAGAAACTGGATGCAAATGCATTGAGCTAACCCTCAAAGATTAAATTAACAGAAAATCGAAAACTGGATGCAACTGCATTGAACTAATCTCAAAGAAAAATTAATTATAAATTGGAAACATAATGCAAATGTGTGGACCTAATCTTAAAACATAATTAACAAGAAATTGGAAACCGAATGCAACTGCACTGAACTAATCTAAAAAAATACACTGGATGCAAAACCTCAAGAAATAATTAACGGGAAACCAGAAACTGGTTGCAAATTCATTTAACTAACCTCAAACAATAATTAACAGAAAATCAGAAACTAGATGCAAATGCAACTTTATCAAATAATAAACGAGAAATTGGAAACTGGATGCATATGCATTAAACTAATCTCACAGAATAATTAACGGAAAATCAAAAACTAGATGCAAATATATTGAATTGACATCAAAGAACAATTAACATGGAATTGAAAATTGGATGCAAATGTATTGAACTAACTGAAAATAATAATTAACGAGAAATCAGAAACTGGATGCAACTGCATTAAACTGATCTCAAAAAATAAATAACGGGAATTGGAAATTGGATGCAACTACATTGAAGTAACCTCAAAATATAAATAACGGAAAATCAAAAACTGGATGTGAATGCATTGAACTAACCTCAAAATATAGTTGGGTTATATGTTGTGGGAATGTCTCGATAAGTATAATTTTGCATTTAAAATGGTGTTTATCTTATCTCTTTCCATATGATTGGGAACTCCTTGCTATTCAAGTAGCTTTAATATATATGAACTTCGCCTTATTAGGCAATCTCACAAAACTTCAATTAAACTTCTATTATTAAACAACAAAATGAAGTTGAAGGGTTTTATCAAAGGTGAGTTATTTTTTTTTAATGGAGAGTGAGGTTTTAACATTATAAGAAATTTGGTTGAATGATCAATATAATATTAATATATAATAGTTATGCATATTTGCAAATATTTTTTAGAATAATTAATATAACAACACCCGTTTATAGATAATCTTTAAAGATTCCACATAGTGAGTCATGCATAATTTAAAGAATAATTAATAGGAAATTGGGAACTGGATAATCTTCGATGATCCCACATAGTAAATTAAGCATAATTTACTTTTTATGTCATGTTTGCAAGGACACTACAGATGGATCAGTAGAAGTTGGTATTACACACCACATTGGATAATTATAAAGAAATCAAAACCTGATTCAAATATATAACCGAGCTCAAAAGAGTAATTAAGGGAAATTGAAAACTTTATGCAAATTGCATTAAAATAACGACAGAGAATAACTAATGGGAAATTAGAAATTGGATGCAAGTCTTTGAAAAATATTTAACGGAAAATTGGAAACGGTATGCAAATACATCAAACAAACCTAAAATAGTAATTAATGGGAAATCGAAACTAGATGCAAATGCATTGAACTTAACTCAAAAAATAATTAACAGAAAATCAAAAACCGAATGCAACTGCATTGAACTAACCTCATAGAATAATTGGCAGGAAATCGAAAACTAAATGCAAATGTATTGAAATAACCTCAAAGAATAGTTAACGGGAAATCAGAAACTGGATATAATTGTATTGAACTAATCTCAAAACATAAATAATCAGAAAGTAGATGCAAATGCATTGAACTAACATTAAAGAGTTATTAACGAGAAATCGGAAATTGGATCCAAATGCAATGAACTAATCTCAAAGACTAATTACCGAAATATTGAAAAATGAATGAAACTGCATTGAACTAACCTAAATGAATAATTAATGGGAAATTATAAATTTGATGTAACTGCATTGAACTAGCCTTAAAAATAATTATCGAAATCGAAACTTGATGCAAATGCATTGAACTAACCTCAAAGAATAATTAACGGAAAACCAAAAACTAGATGCAACTGCATTAAACTAAAATTAGAGATTAACTAACGAGAAATTAGAAATTTGATGCAAATGCATTGAAATAACCTTAAAAAATAGTTAACTATAAATCGGAAATCGGATGTAACTGCATCGCACTGACCTCAAAGTATAAATGTCAACTTTTTTAGCCTTCTCACATGAGTAATTACGAGTAATTAGGAACCCAAAACGAAAGTAAGTTTATAAAAATAGACTCTTACATGTATGCAAATTGTATAGAAATTGTAAACTATCGAACTAATCTAGAAAAACAATTAACGAGAAATCAAAACCGATCTGTGGATGTATTAAACTAACCTCAAAGAATAATTAATGCTGAGATTGGAACACGGATGCAAATGCAATAAACTAATCTCAAAGGCTAATTAATGAAACATCGAAAACTGGATGCAACTGTACTAAATTAACTTTAATGAATAACTAACGAGAAATCATAAAGTGGATGCAATTGCATTGAACTAACCTCAAATAATAATTAACGGGAAATCGAAAACTTGAGGCAACTGCATTGAACTCACTTCAAAGAATAATTAATGAGAAATTGGAAAATGGATGCAACGTACTACATTAAACTAACCTCAAAGAATAATTAATGGAAAATCAGAAACTTGATGCAAATGCATTGAACTAATAACCCTAAAATATATTTGTATTATATGTAAGGGAATAAATGTCTCGACAAATATAGTTTTGTATTTTAAATAGTATTTATTATAATTTTTTTATTGTGATTGGGAATGTCTTGTTATTCAAGTAGCTTCAATATTATCTTCGCCGCATTGGGCATTCTCATAAAACTAGCTTCAATCAAACTTCTATTATTAAACCTAACAATAAAAAGAAGTCGATGAGTTTTATCAAAGTTTGGTGCTTTCTTTTTTATAGAGAGTGGTGCAAGAAATTTAAATGAGTAATTAATATAATTTTCATATCTCATAGCTATCATAGTTCTTTAATATTTTTTTAGAATAATTTAATATAATGGCACCCGTTATTAGGGACACGTTTATGTGATAAATCTTTTTTCAGTGGGAGTAGTGTATTCTTTGAGGATATGGAAACAATCAATCTGTTTTAGTGATTTGTACACATTAGTACGTAAGCCGAACGGTGATGATTTACCGCTAAATCACCATAAATCTAATAAAACTATTATACAAGCTAGATTGAGTTTAAGATAATTTCATTTGAAAATTACAGATTAATATTCTAAACCACAAAGTGAAGAGACTACCTCAATTTCATTCCTTAGTTTCCAAGTACTTATGCACTATAATCGCTACTCATTAACGTATTTTGGTTTATTTTTAATAAAAATATATTCTGATTCGAAAATCCACTAAATTACCATAAATTTAAGAAAACTATTATACAAGCTAGATCGAGTTTAATATAATTCTATTTGAAAATTATGGATTAATATCCTAAACCACAAAGTGAATAGACTATCTCAATTTGATCTTAGTTTTCAAGTACTTATGCACCATAATTACTGCTCATTAACGTATTTCGGTTTATTTTTAATAAAAATATATTCTGATTCTAAAATTTGCCGCTAAATCACCATAAATCTAAGAAAACTATTATACAAGCTAGATCGAATTTAAGATAATTATATTTGAAAATTACGGATTAATATCCTAAACTACAAAGTGAAGATACTATCTCAATTTGATCCCTTAGTTTCCAAGTACTTATGCACTATAATCGCTGGTCATTAACGTATTTTGATTTATTTTCAATAAAAATATATTCTAATTCGAAAATTTGTGTGAGACATTTTGTAAAGTTTTTTCAACACACAAAATATTTAATAGATCCCGGGCTTACCCGTGACCAAAATCTAGTATATTACAAAAAGAAAAGCCACGACTGTATGAAGATTAGACAGGGCAAGACGCTGAACTTCCACCAAAGCATATGGTCCTAGACATGCCAATTAAAAAGAATCTACAATTGTCATACCGGGTCATGCTATCACAGCTAGGGAAGAAACTAATGGCTGAGTACTATGTACTTATGTAGACACAAAAAGGAGAAAATTTTATGTCGGCAAGCTGAGAATACAATTATAACCTTCAAGCAATTGTGACCTACTCCATACAGGATATAAGGCTCACATTGCCAACATCTACGCACAATCTCTCTCCCTTCCCCAAAAAAATAATAATAAAACAACGGTGCGTTTTGATTATAATTTTTATGTAATTATGTAAAGATTTTGTATGGGTACTGGGAGTTACCATAACTAAAATCATCATCAAGACAATCTTTATTAATTAGTGACACCGTTTCCATCAAGATGCGCAAAATCCATTTGACCTTACTGATGGTAGGTACATCCTCAGTAGAATCCCCTATAAGGTTAACAAACAATTAATCTTAATCTTGGGCATAAACCGTAGCCAAAAAAAATATAGTCAAATAAAAATAAATGAGTTCTAAGTCAAATGGCAAACCTGTTGCAAGTTTTGGTGGCAATGTAAGATTACTTAGCACTATATGCTCCAACCTGCTCTCAACATACTCGCTTGGATTTTCAGCAGACAGACCTTCAAAAAGGCATTGATTAACCGTTTGTGCAGTATATCTCTTCAACAGATCCATCAAAGGCTCGAAACCGTGATAATGTGGTAGAAAAGCACAAACGGTATTCAGCTCAGCTACAGGGTGCTCAAAAAGAGTCTGAGCAACAGAGCACAAACTGCATGAAAAGTTGTGATGCCTCAGAGTAAGAACCAAACGAGAATGTAACAACATTTCATAGCAGAAAAGTAACAGTGGCATGATATCCCTTACTACGCCAATATTGTGTATCAAATTAGTTACTTCCAAATTAGTTTCATTACCGTATTAGACAAGTATTAAATTATATGAAAAAAAACCACAGTTCAAGATATGAATACTCTTGTATCTCTAACAGGCATTATGCGTCTGCTCAATAGGAAAAATATCTCATCTACCCCCCCCCCCCACCCACCCACCCACACACACACACAACACACACCATATTATCATATGATGAAACATTCAACATACACGTAAAATCCAACCTATTTGAATGTGTTCGCACTGTTATAGGAAAATGCCTATTTTTAGCAACTAAATCATACATAATGAATCATGGCCCATAAGCTAGGTTAGATTGACACGAATTGTTGGACACGGCAAAATATAAAAATTTAAGATAAATTACATACAATATGTGTTCTATACGGATTTTTTTTCAAAATATAGCGTGTACATATAACCTAGCCCATATAACATGACATTAATTAATGAGCTGAAACTCTAAAGAGAAATGCATGAACCGGCGGTAATTGCCTTTACTACACTGGGTTTGTACTGTTGGTTCTAATAATGAAATAATAGGTTTTGACTTTTGACAAAGAAATAGGGGGGATAGGAGGGACACTGTCTTCATCTTCATCAACTGGAAGACGACTCTTGACAAATTTATCAATGCCGAATTCAGAAGCTAATTCTTTAGTATTATCCTTAATACGGTTGAGCTCCTTTTTGGAACTAAAATCGGAGTCCGACCTATCAATACCAGACTCAACCCTCTTTGCTGACATTTTAAACACATGCCTCAAAACCAAATCAATCCGAAATGTGGATGTCTCAAAGATTCTCGAAAACTGTTCGACAAAATGCCACACAAGGATACATTCACTTGGGATTCAATTATAACTGCTCTTACCAAATCAGGATTTCTTGATGAAGCTTTTAAACTGTTTAACTCAATGCCTCATCCTGATCAGTGCTCCTGGAATTCTATGGTATCTGCTTTCGCGCAACATGATCATTTCGAAGAGGCATTGGACTCTTTTGTAAGAATGCATAGGGAGGATTTTCTACTTAATGGGTATTCATACTCTAGTGCTCTTAGTGCTGGACTAGTGGATATGAAGATGGGTATTCAGATTCATGGATCAATGTCTTAAGTATCCGTATTTGTTGGATGTTTATATGGGATCGTCGCTTATTGATATGTACGCCCAAAACGGGGAGAATGAAGAAGCACTTGAACTGTTCTGTCATTTGAAGAGAGAGTCCATATGGCCAACCCACTACACCTTCGGAAATGTCCTCAACGCCTGTGCCAACCTGTTGGGGAAACAGGCTCATACTCACGTCCTGAAACATGGAATCCGGTTTGTATCAGGACCGGAGTCTGATATCTTTGTGGGGAACTCACTTGTCAACATGTACACAAAATGTGGATCGATTGAAGATGGATATCGGGTGTTTGGAAGCATGTCAGAACATGATCAAGTTTCATGGAATGCTATGATTGTGGGATATGCACAGAATGGGAAAGGGAATGAAGTTCTTGCTCTCTTTAGTCGAATGTTAAGATCTGGTGAGAGACCGGACCATGTGATGATGATTGGAGTTTTAAGTGCTTGCAGTCATGCAGGAATGGTTGAGGAGGGTTGGAGGTATTTCTACTCGATGAGACAGGAGCATGGTTTGGTACCATCAAAAGACCACTATACGTGTATGGTTGACCTACTTGGGCGGGCAGGCTGCATTCGAGAAGCGAAAATGTTCATTGAAAGCATGCCAATGGAGGCTGATACTGTCCTCTGGGGTTCCCTGCTTGCTTCTTGTAAAGTTCACGGTAACCTTGAGATGGGAACACATGTGGCAGAGAAACTGTTGGAGCTTGATCCTAGTAACTCGGGTCCTTATGTTCTAGGCGTTCTACTCTCAAACATGTATGCAGAGCTTAAACAATGGGGGCAAGTTGCTAGAGTGAGGACACTAATGAGACGACGAGGGGTCGTTAAGCAGCCAGGGTGCAGTTGGATTGAAATAAATAACCAAGTGCATGTTTTCATGGTAAAAGATAAAAATCATCCTCAAAGAAAGGAGGTCTACAAGCTGTTGAATATCCTAGCCGCGCAGATGAAGAGAACAAGATATGTGTTAGATGTTGGACATCCCGAGTCCAAAACATACAAGGAGCCAATGGAAATGGATATTAGAGAAGGCTGCATTGCTGAATGATTCTCTCAAATGGTTGTGCAGTTTGAGACTGATGGACTGGGGCAGAAAATAGAGACTATATGTATCCTGACAGGGGTGGATCAGAGTGATGATCACAGAGACTATTGCGAGGTAATTTAATGATAATTTGAATTGCATTTTTTTTTATTGGTTTAGGATTATTGTATTTGTGATTTAAATGTTTATTGTAAATGTTCATAAACTAGAGATGCGGCATGTAAACCTGTGCCACTTGTACAAAAACCTATCTCATCCATTTTGGAGAAGATCCAGCAAAGGAAGCTAGAGGTTTCGAAAAAGTGGGTTGTGATATAAGGATCACCTTCTTTTGTAAATTTAGTTTGTCGTTTGTTTCTGATTGAGACTGGTTCGTTGTTGCAGACTTAGCATTATGAATAATCATGTTGAAACCAATGAATTTTCAAGAGTGGTTGTGCTTGATCTTCATCCGGAACAAGTTTGTGATGATAGTTTAGGGGAAGACAAAGAACTTGCAGAAGAGGTGATGATTTTTGTATGTTCATGCGGAGTTGCTAGACATGCTTATTTTCATATTCAGGAATAATTTTGTTGTGTATCAATAGGAAGGAGACATGCCCTTTGCGAATGAAGATAGTAATGCTGTAGATACCAGTAATGTAGAAAGTGCTAGCAAACCTGCATCACTTCCAAGTCCTAATAAACCTATTCTCTCCAACACAATGAGTACTCTCCTCTAAAACTCTGGTACATTAAGAAGTACATATGGAAGTTTGTATTTTGTGTTACTATATGCTAAATCATATTCTTTGCAGATTAATGTGATTCCAATACAATGTAATGTAGGTATATTTAAATAAGTACGCATCTTATGGACGTTCATGGTACATAAGTTTGTAATTGTTTGCAGAATTTTGGTAGAAAATAAGTGAATAAAGATATTACGAGTAATAAATCGAGCCTCCAATTTTATATGTTTTTTTTTTATTGATAAGCCTGTTTTAAATGAGATCAGTAACTCTTTGATGCTGGCGGGGTTCGAGCCCAGAACCTCTGGTATCATCACCCAAAGGTTTTACCAACTTTGCTAGTCCTTTTGTCATAGATATTGAAGTACCAAATGTTAAGCATTGCTAATTCTGTATAGTAGGTATTTTGCGTACTAGGTGACCAGTAATCGGGTCATCAGGAGAAATAATTTTAGGTTTTCAAATTCAGCGAATCTACCACTCAAGAAGTGCCCTTTTTTTTTAGCTTCAGTATTTTGGTATTTAAATGTAAAGCATGAAGCGGTGTTAGAAAATAGTTTGAAGAACATAAACCCATGAATATGTCCTCTCATCTAAATGGGTTTTGTGTATTTTGTATTAATTTGTAGTTTTGAAGCACTTAATCTTACTTATATGTACTGCAGCCTTTGGATGAGGAGTCAAAATGTGTGTTTCGTGCTCCGATAAATGATACTCAGGTTCTCTTCCTATGTCTACCTGTATCCTGTATTTCCATCCAATGTTTTGCAGATTTTAGGAAATAAAGGTTTGGTCTGCATGTCTTTGCTGCAGGATCTTTCTGATGGTTTCCAGACAAGTGACGAGGAAGATCTAGAAGACAGTCCTGTGGAAGAAGTTCTTGCACCATCAGTCCTTACCATGAACTTGAAGCTTGATTCTGCTCCTCTGGATGACATGTATGATTCTGAAGAGCCTTTTGACACACTTATTCTTTTTTCCCTTCTTTGCATGGATAATGGAACTGGTAATGTGGTTGCTTTTGGTCTGGAATTTTGCCGACAAATACAAATTTTATGTTTTTATGTAGTATGAACTAACTCTAAATTTTATGGTACTAACGAGAAAATATTTTATCAATACAGTGACATTTCATAAATTACTCCTGAAAACAGTTGATAAGACTTTTATGCTGTAGTTTATCTGCTGCTATTTCTGACTTTTGGTGTGTTTTGTATGCTGTTTGCATTGTCTGCAAAGAACACGTGAAAATTGCTAGTTGCAACCTTTTGTCTGGGTTGTAAAAGGTTCTTCTGAACTTGGACAACTGTAAAATTTATTATAGTAGTAGCTCAATTTAGCTACCCAGTGTTAGCTTTTAGGGATACAGACAGGCCAAATTGGTACACAATTTTGGTTATAGCCTGGAGCATTTGCTCGAATTCTTATTCATTCCTATTTTTTTTCTTCTTTTTGCTTTAACCTTATTTATTTTTTTTATTCAAATATTAGTATGTGATAGAATGGAGTTGAGTACATAGTAGGTTACAAGTTTTGTGTGTACATCATTCATAAGGATATTTACAGTATAAAGATCTTTAAAAAGTCAATAAACGAAAAAAGAAAAAAAATATGGTTTATTCATTTGGAGTTTAGGTGGATACACAAAAGCTACAGCCAAATGTACCAGGTCACAGCACACTGAATCGTAGCATTTGCTTGTGTAACTGTGTGCTTCTAATATTTTTTCAAGATATGATCTGTGTGCAACATACTTCTATTAGTAAAATCTATTACGTGCTACCAATACTTGATCCTTGGTTATGCTGACCTTGCAATGGGATTCCTGAATTCTTTGCAGTTCTTCTGATGAAGAAGATTATGACAAGGAGAATATTGATCCTCATGCGTGCAAAGCGAGTGAAGAGGAGGTGTATCCAAAAGGTGATCCTGTTAAAGCTTTTGTGGATGATGAAGCGGAAGAGAAAGATGATAGTGACAATGACTTAATGCGATTCAAAGAAAATGAAGAGGATGAGGAAAATGAAGAAAGTGAAGAATTTAATGATCCGATAGTGTCTGGATACAAAGAGAAGCCTATAGATAACGCAAAGCGTGATCAACTTCATCGGATGTGGCTTGAACAACAAGATGCCGCTGCTACAGACAACGTTTTACAGAGGCTGAAATGTGGTGGTAATCAACTTAGAGAGCCAAGTGCGCTTGAAGAGGAAGGAGATGATGAAAAGGAAGCGGATGGTGAGGACTTTGATAAGGATTCTATGGATGATGCTTCCACAAAATGTTGTGTGGATAAATTCAAAAAAATTAAAGCAGATGATGTCTCAGATGTTCACTGATAAGGATGATGTCTTCTTATCTTCCGATGACGAAGAAACAAAGCAGAAGCTAGTACGGATACGCCTTCTTGAGAAAGCCATGAGTTCCTTTTTGGCAATTATTCGGGTCAAATTTATCGCAAATGTCGATTAACATTCTGTATGTGCTTCATAATATGTATAGAGTTTGAATCATTAGGAGTATTTTATTCACTTCCCCCTGTCTATTTATCTTTTAAAAGACATAAGTAATTTTTGTAAATTTTCTGAAACAGGAAGAACATTCCTCATTTTTATCTCCGGCAGAAGATGTAAACTCCAGAGAAGTTTTTGGTCTTATAAAGAAGCTGAATATTGCACCTGACTCCAAGAAAAAAGCAAAATCATCATGTAGGAGCTATTCAATTTCAGAATTCTCGATCGTTATCGCCATCTCTTGCTTTTACCCGTAACATGCTTATTAAACACCAGTACAATGTTTTGCAGCTTTCTTCGATAAGTTGGTCACAGACTCACAGGAGGAAACATCAACAGTTCATTGAAGGTAATGTAATTTATATAATATCTATGGAGTCAAAAACAGTTTTTGTACAAAGGTTTTGGGGCTCTAGCTGCAGTCAAGAAAGTTTAGTGGATTCTTTTTGGTTGTCGATGGTCACTTTGATTATTTGAAATTTAGGGTGCGTTTAAATGTATTGGACAATGTCTAGGTTGTTTTTTATGCTTGGGCAGTCTTG
Source organism: Coptis chinensis (assembly GCF_015680905.1). Classification (NCBI taxonomy): domain Eukaryota; kingdom Viridiplantae; phylum Streptophyta; class Magnoliopsida; order Ranunculales; family Ranunculaceae; genus Coptis; species Coptis chinensis. Next base: position 31,121,543 of record NC_141463.1, on the reverse strand, counting down.
ATGTGTTTTACGGTTGTACCATAATCTTCATAGTTAATCACCCTGCTTTCGCACAAGAATTTATGGCTCAATTGGTTGCGTACCCCTCTCCTTATAGGAGAGGTTGCAAGTTCGCCTTCGGGCTAGGTTCCCTTTTTAAATATACTAGATTTTTGGACCCGTTCAACGAACGGAGTCCGTTTTTATATAATTTTTTCTATTTTATTATTATGTATAAAAAATGTTACTTCAAAAGTATATTAAAATTGCATACAGTCCAATTTTATCGCTTAGGCCCATAGTGCACTTCTTAGGGCTATAGTACATCTTAAACATAGCCCATAATAAAGTTTGTTAACCCATTTAATTGTGGTTGAGTGTAATTTTTTAATGAAAATGTGTCCTTGGTCAGAGTATTATTTATTAAGAACTTTTTATTGATGTATAAACTTGCACTTACTGAAACATTAAAAGAATTAGAAGGATAAAATTCGTATTGACTAAACTATTATTTATCTGCTACTATTTATCAAGGTATGTGGAATTTATAGTTAAAATATTACAAACAAATTTGCAACTTTACATAATGTTGTTTGAATATGGTTTAACATTGTTTGAACAAAGTGTTAGAGTGTATTTTGTATTTATGAATAGTGCATCCAGGAAAAAAAAGCAGTAATGTTACACCAACCAACTTATTTCACATTTTGAACTACTATTTATATCTACTAATGTGTCAAAAGTCCTAATCATTGATTTACATAGAGATACGTATCCGCGTGTATTGTAATGCAAAGCAACATTATCCAAATAGTAAGTCGCAATAGTATGTTTAAAAAGTAAGTCCGTGTAACACTACTCCTTTCAAAGAAAATGCATTGGGTTTAAAAAAAAAAACAAAAAAAAAAACAATGAGGCCAAAATGATTTTATGGACAACTCGATGTTTAGACACCTACACCATCACAAAACTCCAATGAATTAATGGACTATGGGCCAAAGTTTGGGCTTTCGTAAAATATATACATATTTAGAAGACCAGCTTTTGACAGAAAATAAGGCAAATTGTAAAACCTTTGAAATGGGCTATGTTATTTTGGTTTGGTCTCTACTTATTTTCAATTTTGTTTTTTTGGTTTATTTTGTTTCTTTGACTTGTCATTGGAAGACCATGTGTACAGGATCTATTATTTATGTGCTTACAACAAAAAAAGAGGAAGTTATGACGTCTGAAGTTTGTTTGGGTGGAATTGTAGAAGTTCTTCCCTCATCGTTCCTTACACCTCTAGCCACAAACTCATTTCCCCTACTGTAGACGCCATGGATGGGTAAGTTGTTTTAGTCCAATTGCTTAAGATACTTAAGAGACAAAGTAAGATGAGTTGTATATGTGCATGTGTTGGGGACTTGGGTGTTCTGAACTACATGAAGATGAGTCCGGATAGCGTATAGTCTTCTATTCATGCGTATATAAATCAATTATCAAGTTTAAGTGTACTTATTTTACTTATAAATAGTTAAGAATGTTGTCTCTTATCATTACACCAAATTACATTTAACTAATATTTTGTCTAATTTAATTTGTTTACTTTGTTTTGAAGGATATGTGCTTGCAGTTTAATAAGTTTAATTGATTCTAGTTATGCAGGTTATCGTTGAAGATTATTTAGTCATTTTAAGGAAAATTGTCGGTCGTCATATGGAAACAAAAAAACAAAGAAATTGAATGTGTTAAATATATGGAAAATTGGAAGAATTATTTTATTACCAAGAAGGGAGATATAGTGGGTTGTTCTAGAGAAGTGAAAACCAAAGTTGAGCGTATGACGACATTATAAAAAATTGGCATTCATTTGTACTCTAGTGGGGTTTCCTTGGAGTTCAATTGAAAATATTTATATATAAATATTCCAACAGTGCGGTGTAGTCCTTGGCCTAGTAGGCCTGTTACCATTAATTTATATATGTAGGACTTCTATTGTGTGTGAGATTCCAAGTGGTTTGTCTACCTGCAGTTTTTTCCATTCCATATTTTCACTCATTTTTCTTGGGTGTTTAGAGCATCTTCCATATTAAGCCAAGTATCGTATTATGTACACGTTTTTTAAAGCATTCCAGTCCAAGTTACTTCTAGCCACAACATTGGCCAAGTAACGTATTACGTACACATTTTTTAAAGCATTCCAGTCCAAGTTACTTCTAGGCTAATTTCCACATAGGAGAGTCGCCTCCGGCCATGTTGTTTCTTGTATCTGTTTTTTTCACAAAGGTATCTCGATCAGGGGGGATCTCTCCCAATATACTTGAACTACTTGACCAAGAAAAATAGATGTAAGGTACTATACGAATCTACTTCCGAGACTTCTAGCTAGTGTTGTTGCGTGCCAAGCATTTTTGAGATACCCAATTAAACGAAAACAATCGATCAAAAGGATATCGTGTCGAATTAAGTGCCTTCTACTTTGCCACGTCAAAGCCAATAATAATCACACAACTTTTGCTAGTAAGAACGTAAGATAATTAACCCTCCATTCCCATGAATAGTTTTAGTCAAGAACTCAATTTTTGTTAATATCATTCGATTTTCTTCAATTGATCATATAATGGACTTCCAATCAAGTAGAGTTCTTCAATTTGATGGCTAAACATCTTTGTGACTTTCACATCATACTCAATAAATAAATAAATAAAAATAAAAACTACTTGCCAAACTAAACCAAGTTATGTACTATTGTACTGTCAACAATCTCACATTTGCAGTGTATGATACCAAAGAAGCGTACTAATCCTCAAGATTTTCTTTTTTTAATTCTGAAACCGTTCTTTTCCTCTTTGTTGCTTTTGTCCTTGTTTTGGTTTTTCTCAATGTCTTTCATTTCTTTAATTTTTTCTTCGAGACAATATTAATATATCTTATCTTTGTTGTGTTTATCATCAACCAAACAATCTAGCATAATATTTCTGAGGACGTCGAGTTGATTATGTTTTTTTTCAACCTCTTTTCTTTTCTTCGTAAGTTCTTTGAAATTGAAGTCTTCAATTTCAATATCACGTTCATCCTTTATAAAGCGTATTGCGTGAAAAGCTGCTAAATCATCTGCTTTTGCAACAGAATATGTAGTGCTTCCATCAATTTCTTTAACTACGACGTCTTCATTGTTAAAGAATAAGTCTTTTGGTACCTTTAATGTTATAGTGCTTTTGAATCGTCCGTTATCTAATTCTGTGTTGTAGACTTGGATCTTCTTTGAACGTTAAGTCCTCCTTCTAGAATTTCCTTTAGCAATTTTTTTTTTTTTATAAGCTTTAATTTTATTTATGCGACATTATTTGCAATATACATAATAAAATTTATAAATTATTTATCCAATACTCTTTAATATTAATAATAATAATAATGATAATAATAATAATAATAATAATAATAATAATAATAATAATAATAAATAAATAAATAAATAAATAATAAAAAATAAAAAAAACTTAATCAATATGAAATGAACTCAGAAAAGAATTGTAAATAATGGATAAGAGGAAGAAAGTAGACTACCTGGTTTTTCGATATGTGTAGTGCGATTGTTTTTTTTTTTGTTTTTTTTTTTTTGTACATATATAGGAGATAAGGCATGATATTTCGTAGGAGGCTCAATTACTACGTGATTAGATATTCGTAGGATTCTGATTTAGTTTTGCATATATATCTTAAATTAGTTTTTTTTTTTCAAACTTCTACGTGTAGGAGATAAGGCATGATTTGGAGGCTCAATTAGATTGGATTTTCGTAGGATTCTAATTTAGTTTTGTATATATATCTTAAATTAGTTTTTTTTTTCAAACTTCTACGTGTACTATTGGGCCTAGGCCCAACAAATTTGATAAGATATATTTTAAGCGGGTATTTGTATCGGCAACTTCTATTCAAATTAAGTTACAGAGCACACCCCAAATCAAATGATCGGAGACTTTAACTTAAGCAAGGAGATTGGGGGAGCTGGCAAATGAGTTGCAAGAGTCGGCCTCCAGCTTCTTCCCCAAATCCACAGTTGAAGAACAATCGCTCCGTCAGCGTGCCCTCTCCATCAATTCTAATATCCAAAAGCTCCGTTCTTCTATTCCCCAGGGCCAAAAGGTACCACTCTCTCTGTCATTCCAATACATAAGCTACTGGATCTTGCCCTATTGGTCTATAAACGTAATGTAATACATTTCAGGTACCATTTTAACGAAATGCGACATGTTCTCTGTTTTTTGTTCAATTTCTACTTAAAAATTTGTCATATATCAAAATGTATAGGGAACTGTTCAATTGCAAAACATTCTTGATAATTGGGATATTTTTTGGACCATAAACCTCACTACATGGCTATGTAAATTGGCAAAATAATACCCATAGTACATACGCATTGCCCCCGTTTTCACCAGGGAATGGATGAAAAAGTTTATTTTCCTTTTATTGGTGGACGGTGGACAAAGTACATTTTGCCAATTAACGTGGAGCTAAGGCGCTAAGCTGAAGCAAGAAATATGTTTTTAATCTAAAATTTAAAATAGCAGTTTCAATAGTGACTAATGTTCATAAATAGTAAGCTTTTATTCATAGTACTATGTCTGTCACGCTCTGATGGTTTACGTGTTGTTGATATAGAAAACTTGTTCGTTTTCTAATTCGAATGTCCTTTAAGTTGCTTCTGCTACAGTTGTGTGTGTGTCCTTGTTTTCCTCGTTGTTGGCATATTCTTTCTTTTCTACGGCTTGTAAAAATAAAAAAATATTTGCTCTTGGAAATCTTCTGGGTCGAAAATTTATCCTGTAGATAGCTGTAAAATAATAATAATTATTATTATCATTTTTTTATCTCTAACATTGATTTGTTAATTTTTAACAATCAGTAAATGTAAAACGTATTGATTTACCTTTTTCAAAATATTGGCTGTTTATGTAAATTCATCATAAATTTCTCAAGTTTGATCTTGAATACTCGATTTACAAATCCTTCATTCCTTTAGGCAATTCCATTTTTTTCAATACATTCTGCAATTTCTTCATCAGCATTGAAATCTATTACAATTTCAGGGGTTTTTCTGACTGTGATAGCGCTAAATCTTTTTTCTCTAACCATTGAGTTGTTAGTACTATCATCTAAACCTGTGTACATGTCTGCCGTGATTATTGGTAGTCGGTTGTTTGCCTTCATCTGTATAACAAATGTAAAACTTAATTTTTTTGTAAAAGTAAATGCAAATGTAGAGAAAAATAAATATTTCATTAAGTTATGATGAACTATAGATAATTCAAATCGAAAAAACAAAACATAAATTTGATGGATCTAACAACATGCTAATTCTCATCCAATATAGAATTCAGCTCGAAAATAACTTAAAAATAAATTTGATAGATCTAACACTACGCTAATCCTCATCCATTCGATGAATTATTTGGGATGCTTAGGTAGTCCATTTCCCAATATGGTCCTATAAGCAATGCTTCATTTATTGACTTTAAATAGGCATTTTCTTTTCTCAAGTTTTCAATATATTCTTTGAAGTTGTTTTTCTCTAGTATTTGTTTCATGTAGCTCTTCACGCTTAGTAATGACTTCTTTGTGGTTGGCCCTAAAACCTCAAATTTTTATATCTGCTATAGAAAGCGGATAGCGTTTCTCGCATCCAAGATTTTTCGAGTCCACTTTCTTAGCTTGATACGTCCCCCAAAATGATTGGCTAAATTAGTTTTGTAGATATTGCTTTATAGGCAACCTGGATGTCGCAATTGCTACGGGGGAATTGTTAGTTCTAACATTGCTCTATTTTCTCCTTAAGGTTTGCATTAAAATCTCACTATCTTTTTGTTGTTCCGCTAGATACTTAATGAGCAATTTTTCCTTTGTGGGTTATCCTTGAAAACTGCTATAAACCAATAACTATATCTTTTTTATGGATATAAGTCTATGACTAATAATAATGTATGATAGATCGTAACTTGTTTCCATACAAACACTGAGTCACCTAGACACCCTTTCATGGCAAAGATTAGAACATGAAGTAGCTCACATATGATCATCATATCTCTTATCACGCACGCACGCACACACTAACTGACTTATACACAAACACACTCACACATCAAATTTGGTTGGCTCTAGAGAAAAATGGAATTTCTTATTGGAGCTCAAGTTGAGTCTAGAGGTAGAGACTATAGAACATCCATTGGTGGTGGAAATTGGTTTAAGATTGCATGGCATGGTGTGTAAATAAACAATATTTGAAAGGAGAAAGTCAAAAGTAGGAAGCTTAAAAAGTCAAAATGTGTTAGGCACACGACATCCTTGTCGATTTCCTCACAGAAGGACATGGGTAGTACAATATACCCTTTAAAGTTTTCTTTCTTACTTGGCTTTTCTTGGTGTATTCGTGGCACCGCAGGACAATGTCAAGGAGGCCTCCTTAGGGAAGACTTGTGGATGTATAAGCCTTCTCCACGTGGTAGCTGTGAAAGGTTTTTTTTTCATGAATACAATTGTTTGAGTTCGTCTGAATTCTAAAGCATAAGGGCATCTTTGGTTCGACGGGCGATCTTGTCCCCTCTGGATGAAGGTGAATCATGAATGAAGACATCATCCTGCTGTGATGAAGTACATGATGCTGTTGTTGCACTTTCAATCATAATTGCGGTTGTTGTAGTATCATAAAACTTTTACAACAGCTTGAAACTATGTTGAATGCTCATATTTTAAGAGAATGGATTTCAAATGCCTTTGTGGTTAGTGTAATGACTGGACTCTCTCTTCTTTTTACATTTTTTTTTCTGCTCTATAAGAACATGTTTATGCTATTGAGAAACACAATTCTCAGGCCTCAGGCAGTTGCAAAGCATATGATTGGGAGGCAACTCCACGTCAATCGTATGGCTTCTTCAGAATCGAGATCCTTGGTGCATTAGTTTCAATTCAAATGATATGGCTTATGGCTGGTATATTAGTCTATGAAGCCATTGTTAGACTTATTCATAACCAGTGGTCTTAAAGTAATTTTTTATCATATATATCTTGATTCATTTAGCTCGAAAGCAGGACCTCGACCTCGACTGAGAATGTAATTGAAGTTGTTTCCAGAGTTGAATAACCATTCTAATACATTTAATGAGAGTGAGATTCGAAGAATCAGGAGCATGTTCAAAGGGTGGACTACTTCTTAATTTGGACCTTACACAAATGGTACATCATGCAATACCTATTTTACCTTCCAAAGGTACATAAAAGAAGTTGGATTGATATTGCTAACAGCCCGGATCACGAGACTCGGATTTTATAACTTTTACTGATTAAAAACATTTATCTACGGTCAAGTGAATGAACACTAACTTCGGATATAAATTCTGCACATATGCAACATCAAGTGGACCACCATTTGATAACCACTATAGTAGATCCCTATGCCAAAACTTGCCCTGAGTAATGTTGTTTTTTAGTGTATTAATTATTAGTTTTAATTTTAATCATCACAAAATGATTGTCCATCCCCTATATGCCCCTTTGTATATGTAGCTCTACCACTTAAACTAAATCATCCTTTTTACTTGGTTCTTTTGCAGCTCAAGTTTGGACTTGTGAATGAAAGACAGAGTCCATGATAGTCACCGGTGAACAATCCTAAGATTCTTTTAAAGAATGGCATTGTTGAAATTAGTATCATGTTATTTATAATGTCGATAATTTATCGGAAACTATAGTATTTCAGATTTGTACCGCTCAATTCCTATAATTTTTTTTCCAAATTTATTTATCTATTTAATTTTTGTATTCTTGGTGGTTTGCATAATCACCCCTCATTGAGCCGAGCCTTAATTCCGGTGTATTACACTGCTACTCACTGATTCAATTTGTCATTCTGCTTTTCTTGTCCATCACTCATATGTTATTTCTCAGAGTCACCAAAAGGTGCTTTTTCTTGATGATATACTCCATTAATAGCGACTATTATTAAGGCTAATTTGCCAGTCATAGTTGTTGTTTGCCGCCTTATTTATCATAATCCCTTAAATCCCCTCCTACTTGGTTCAAACTTGTGATATTGGCTTGGGTTATGTTGAAACCTTGCTACCCACAACTTGTGAGCTTCATGAAAAGCTTACATTTCATATATGACCCACATTTCCCCAAGCTCAATTAAAAGTAAATCGGTTCTTCTTGTTGTTATAACTTTAAAAGGCTAATTAAGAGTCTTCGATTCAATAAAGCTACTATCGCTTTTATCGAAGTTCATATAGCCTTTGGCATATTTTATGGCCCTGCTTGTCTCTCTTCTTGTGGAAAATCCTTGAGAGGTTCCCTGTCGACTAATTGATTAGGTGTTGCATAATACTTTCAAACTTGTCAAAGTTTGATGTTTATATTAATGATTTGGATTTTAGTGGGATATTCATGTTGTTAGTTTTTGACACCTAATTATTTATAATATGCGCCTCGAATGGTCAATTTAAAGGAACTATGCTTGATCTCCGGAAGGTCGCTTGGATGGCATACACATTGTAATCGATCGCTATTATCTTTGATTACGTACTATCATAAAAAAAAAAGCTCAAATATTCATACGCATTATAGAGCTGCTTGTCTTAAAAAATGATTTAGATGCCATGCTCTTAACCAAGAGTTAACTATGTTGTTTATGTAACCACACTAATATTATATAGTTGTTAATGGTGAAGAAGGTTGGTGATAAAAGAGAGAAAAAAGAGGATACGGCCTTAGTTGGTTTCAGCCTTGTATCTTTACATAATAGAAACTTCCTTAAAAAATTCGGTCCCCTCGGAGATGTCCCTTAGAACTCTAACAACCAGGGAAGTTGACCAACCTGTAATAGAACCGGTGTTTCTGATCATTCACATTTTTGCCTCCAAGAACCTTTTTTCAGCGTTGATTTATAAAATGCTTCCTCAAGTCCCCTTTGCTCACACAGAGGATCCGTAAGTATTTCAAACCGATGAGAAATAAGCCGGAAAGTGATGGTATTTAAGAATGTAAACTAAAAAATTCTATTGTTCTCGTTAGTGAATATGACTATAATTGATCTTATATATTTAGTTAAAAGGATGGTTCCATTTGAAACGGTTGATCTCTGTCTCTAGTAATAGCATAAATGCCTTCAATCAAACTGGTGGAATTGTTTGAAAGTATGCTTATGTATAGTGAAAAAGCTAATGAAATGCTTTTAGGGAAGCAACTTCAAGCTATAAACAGCGAAGGTGGTTGAGCATTTGGAAGGTAAGAATTAATCCCCAAAAGCTTTGTACTTTTAAAGGTGTAGCTCAGTGTCCATCCTTTGTTGGAGGGGGAGTTCCTTGGCATGTCTCATACACTGTACATATAGCTACAGTTTTGGATCTTGCAAAGTGTTTAATGGGGAGAGGATAGAGAGCTCGTATGGGGGTCAATTGGCTTAGTATCTAGTACAAACAGTTAATGGAAAAGCTCTTCTTCACATTTGTCTACCATGAAATATTGGTAATGAAATTGAGGAATATGACATCCTGCTGAATGCTCTATGACATTGACCGAATAGTGTATCTACATCCCAAATAACCACTCCACAGGTTGGTGCTCAACAACGAAACAATGGTCCCGACACCGACGCTCTTTCACGTCGGTTTGTTCTTTGAACATAGGAACAACAGTGGGGTAATACTTTCATGAAAAATCATATAAAAATAGTTGAGCGATTGAAGAAAAACTATTGCAAGAAAAGCATACCTTTGCAATAGAAAGGATTGAAGAAGGAGAGAAGTGGCGACAAACAACAAAGTGTCTACACCGTAAACCTGCACTGGAAAACCCGACCATGCAAGACTTTCCCCTCCCGGACTATCTTATCTACATCACATTTTTGTAAGAGAGCACGGAAGTTCACTACGTTGATATTGCGCACCGTAACTCCCCGGAAATTTTGGGTAATCAGATTCCAACTTCAATAGCGGCCGAAATCATGAGAAACCCCAAAACCGAGAGCCAAATTTACGATAAACTTTCCAATAGTTAATAATATAAGAGATGTAGAGCATAGTTAATAATATAAGAGATGTAGAGCATAAGTAGTCTTAGTTCGTAATGTATAACTTAACAACATAGTTATTAGCTATAGCCAATGCAGTAATTCTATTTTATTATTTAAACTCTTGAGGTCAACTTACAAAGTTCCTTTGTCGATCATCTAGATTTCTTTGAAATATCTTTAGGCTGTTGAGGATTACTTTCTTCCTTCTTTGACATGACTTGTTGTATGCCTTCTTGATAACCATGTATAAAGCTCTTGAGAGCATCCCTATAGGCAAAAGCTCTCGCCATGTACACCCACTTAAAGCCGGCCTTAGAGTTCTCCATTCCCCTCTGGCAGCCACCACTATTTTCATCACCCACATAAAAAGGATGTAAGAGCTACTCAAAGTACAATGTTGGACAAAAAGAAAAATACTCCTTTCCATTACAGACAAACAAAAATTGAATTTGTGACACATAAACTTCTTTACCAAAAAACGTAAAAGCAAGAACACAAATCCAAACAACTCCAAGATCACAATTCTTTGTAGAGTGAGGACTACATGGGGAACTGATGAAGACCATTTTCTTTTCCATTTTCAAGTCCAGGAGTTGTGTAATATGGCAACGCAAGAGTTTAAAAACTTAGAACACATTCCGCACCGATATATGCTCAATCTTTATAAGAATCGAGGCACTAAAACCTCATAACACAATCCTTCATAAAAGTAGTAATTTTTGTATCTCAGTTTGGCTCGATGCTAGTGGGGCTATTGTGAACTCTTGGTTGGTAGAGGGAAGAAAATAAGAGACAATCGTAGTTTGAGGAGAAAAGTTAGGTTTTGGATAGAATTTGGATGAGGTTTATTTACTTTGTTATTATTTTTTTTTATTTGAGGAGTCTATAGAAAATTAAGCATAGATTAGGGAGATTTAAACAAATCTGGGGAGGTGTGACTAATTATTATTCCATCCGATTTTTTAGGAACCAATCATATTGCTCAAGGTGCAAAATGGAATGATATGGTGAGGAGAGAGAATATGCGCGAGCTTTTATATATATATATATATAGAAGAGAAATAGAAAAATATTAATTCACCAAGGAGTCCCAAAATACTGGAATCCTATTGTCCCTCTTAAATAGGACTGTCAATGGGCTGGACGTGAATAAAACCCACCTAGGTCTAGGCCCGAGCCAGATGAGACCATGGGATGGCAAAATATGGACTCATGGTAAAAGATAAAACTCATCCTTACAGAAAGGAGGTCTACAAGTTGTTGAATATCCTTACATCACAGGGTGGATTGAGGAATTTTAACACAGGTCATGTAGTTAAGTTAAACTAAAAAAATAAATAAAATTGTAACAATGTCCAACCAAAAACTATATAGGCATAAGGCATTATCTTAGTTTTCATTTTAGACAAAATATTATACCAAAAGTAATCATTTTCATTATACTACTCAAAATGAGCAAAAACAAATGTCTTCACATAGACACATACTCACAATAGATCTTGACAAGTATAACAAAAGACATCCAAAAGTTAAAATATGGCAGTAATGAAATTGTGACTTACGAGGTTTCTTATTAAATTCATCTATTACTAATTCTATATCGATTTCGTTAGCAAACTCCCTTTCGATGTATATAATTATGCAATCCGCAATAAACTCATCATCCATCTTGTTATAGAGTCGTGTTTTGACAAGTTTCATAGTTGAAAAGGCTCGTTCAGCAGTCGCTGTGGAGATAGCAAGAGTCAAGACAAGACGAATTAATCTATCAATCAAATGATAAATAATTGATTTTCTTATCTCGACTAAAGCTCGACATAACTCAGAAATGATAGACAATTTTTGAAAATAAGTATGACGAGTCATATCAAGCTTATAATGTTGTAGTTGACTTCTCAAAATAAGTATCTCCTGTTTCGTAAATTCTTCACAATAATATTTCTCGGCGAGCTTGCAAATATCATCAATATGAAAGTGCTTAAAAACATCTTTTGGGTCCAAAGTCGAATTAAGAGAAAGAAGCTACATTGTCTTTTCAGAGAATCTACTCTTCAACTCCACCAACTAGTAATTTATTACAACATTGAAAATATCAACGTGGTAGTGGTACTCAACTATAATACAATCATTATGTTGGCAAGAACGATGTGTACCCGTCATATGACGAGAGCTCATATTAGGAATATCAATGTCATGCTTCTTGCAAAAAGAAATCACATCCCCAAGGAAACTATTCCAACTTGTTTCTCTAAACTCTTGAAGAAGCTCCTTTGTACTTAAGACTAAACCCATGACATTTAGAATGTCTTGAGACTTCACTTGCAAGGTTTTACATAGTACATTCGTGATTCCCATAGTCTTATGCAATAAATGAAACATAAAGACAAATTCAAAGTCTCTCATAGCAACATAAGAACCCTTAGCTTCCCACGTGTTACTAGACCCATTCTTCATGATGAGTTCAAGAACCATATAAATTGCATCATACATCTCCATCAAGATACAAATGGATTCATAGTAAGAACTCTATCGAGTTTCTCCAGCTCGTTGCAATGTACAAACTTGATTAGCACCTTGTCCACTATTAAGCTCACCAATTGCTAACAAATTTTCAATTTTCTTTTTTCGAGCTATCTCCAACTCTTTAAGCGGAACATAGAAATTAACAATGGGTGCCAACTTTGAAAAGAATAACCAAACATCATAAACATCGTGCATTCGAGATCCAACGCCGCCCTAGTATGGTATCAAGATTCCACTGAAGGTGCATCTCTTGCATAGTGTGGTAGAATAGATGTCACGAACTGCCGGAATGATCAGACGCCGCTGACGGCCCAGTCCAAGCAATCTTGACATGGACTACCCCGGTCATTATTAGGAAGGCGGACTTTGCCTAAGTCGCCTCGCGGAAAGTGATATCACCGGCGCGCGACTGAATCACCGTGCGTGGGCTGCCAGAAGTGAAGTGATAGACTTCTTGAGGTTCCACGACATCTTTTCTCTCGGAAGAGGTTAATTGAGTCGTCCGGGAAGGTAATCATATGGATGGTTCGAGCATTGTCACGCGATCGATGAAGTGTTGCCTTGTCGCGTGGAGAACGATCAGCGGAGCGTCCCTCTTTATGAGGACGAAGCTTGGGCCTCTTTTGGTGGCGGCGGAGATCGACTTCGCATAACCACGGCGAGCCATTAGTTTATGACGCAGTCGCCATCGAATGCTAGTGTAATCTTGTTTTATATGACCGGCTTCTACAAGATCCACGGAGATAATGTTTGAGCCCCGGCATGCATCGGTTTCATGGCATTTCGCTTTGTGAAAAGCCTTGAATGGCTTGCCGTGTCGGTCTAGTGGTTGCCTCCACGCCCGCCTTGAAGAATGAGGCGCGCAATCTTATCCAAATATCGCGGGGGAACTTGTCGGATTTGGCGAACTCTCCGTTATCCGTCGGGTGTGAGCTTTTAGTGCAAGCGACTGGCGCTTCTTCTTTCCGGGTCACGATCCAAATCGTTGCTACTTCACGGTTCTCGTCTAAGCCGTGGAGCTTCAAAGTTTCTTGCTACTTGATGTATTTGTCCACTCGGCGTGCATACCGAGAGAGTCTCTGGCGTTCCTTCATCAACGACACGGAAAGGTCGGTATTACGCGACTCGACAAAGCGTTAGAAAATGACAAGATTAATGGCGAAAAGACTCTTTCAAGCCGCTTTCCATGCATAGCGGTTAGGCCTTGAACCGTCCTAGGAACCGGAATAGTTTTCGTCTTCTCTCGAATGACAACCGAAAGTGAATCAAGATCTGCCTTTTCCGTGCATTTGTGGACGTCTTGGGCAAACAGTCGATAAAAGGCGCTCAAAGGTTCGATGGAGTCGATTCGATTGAAAAGAACCAATCGAGCGCCATCGCCCGATCGGCCGGAAATAATCGGCAATGGAGATGATCATACTGGAGAAGTCGCATGCCAAGCTTTGAATGTAGCGAACCACATGTTGACACGGCACGCGTCTTTGCATACGTATGGAAAGCGTGGTGGATGAAGTCTTGTGGAGAGGGTTTATTGAGGACCTCTGCGCACGAAACGGAGACGTAGCGATAAGTTTTAAGCATCTTGTGCACAATCGTGTCCGAATCTTTCTTTCACGGGCGCGATCAATCCGGCTGTGATAACTCATTGATTTGTTGATTAACGTCATTGATGCTATTGTCTGCTCCGTTACCTCCTTGTTGCTGCTGGTAGCCAGCCACTTGAGCTCGTAGAGTGGCGTTTTCCTCCCGGAGTAAGGAAATACTTTCATTCGTAACTCCCAGCTGGTGGGCAAGGTCCTGGACTTGAGCTTCGAGGCTAACCATGCTTCGTGGGCTTGAGAATTTTTGGTGTTGATCTTTGGCTACTGGTTAGTGTGAAGGTTGTTTGGTTTCTCAAGTGATCGAAACCACAGACGGCGCCAATGTAAAGGAGCGTTTTAGTTTTCTCCTGATTACAGTAGAGGAGGACGAGATGGGTTTGGACTTTGGATGGGACCGAATTCGCCCGTGGAGCTTAACCGCCACGATCTTCTCGTTTTTCCTTTTCTTGGGGAGAGAAGAATCGGTCCGGCGTAGTTCCGAGGGGGGTATTTATAGGATTAAGGGAGTGGAGATCCTTCGATTACACGTGTACCCTTTGTGTACAAAATGTAGGGTAGAGATCGTGAATGAGTCTTTGGAGTGGTTTTGGTGTAAGTCATGCTCGATTGGGAGTTGGCGGTAGTCCCTATTTCCCTGGTGGGAGGGAAATACAAATAAGATTTTGGCAATGATTACATCCGGTGGTGGCGTTACGTCTCGGCAAAGTGTTAAATCTTGAGGTATCTTTGTTAAACCACCTACTTGTAAAATTAAGCTCGCGGTCGGTCTTGGAGGTCGATCGTTGAGGTCGAAGCTTGTGCCGTCTGCGCAATGTTCCTTAGTGGGGATATTGCTCCCCGACACCTACTTCTAAGGAGTTAATTTTCTCAGATCGGTCTTGGAGGTCGATTCGTTGAGGTCGCTTGTGCTTCGTCTGCAATGTTCCTTAGTGGGGATATTGCTCCCCTACACACCTACTTCTAAGGAGTCGCTCGCAGATCGGTCTTGGAGGTCGATGCGTTGAGGTCGCTTGTGCTTCGTCTGCAATGTTCCTTAGTGGGGATATTGCTCCCCTACATTATGTAGTGCCCCTTTGTATATATATATATATATATATATATGAATAGTTACTTAAATTTCATTTATTGTGCAGTAGCTTAACACTTATTTTCTTTCCTCTGTAAATTATTTGGTATGGTGCATAAGTGCATTGATATTTACTCTGGCTCAAGGTAGTTTTGCAAAAGGCAAACTGTGTTGTGATTTACACTATAAATGGCCCCACTTTGTTTGCAGTTCTGTGATTTAGTTTCTACTAAGCTTGGAATTGTGAAGATGGATTGGACATCGAAATGTGAATGTAGGATTCAGTGGTGGTGAAAGGAAGATCAATGAGATTTTGCAGCTTGCGGTACTGATCATGGTAACTTTGATAATTCATTCACATATTTAAACTAATTCTGCTCAAGCTACATAACTTGCAACAACAAACTGAAACAGAGAACTAACAACACCACCCAAACACCATTATTATCAGCAGCTATGTTGAACTTGTAGCCGAACTTCATAACAAAAAAACTAACAATGCCAAAATCTCTTTAATAGAAGTCATCACTGCCTGTAAATAATTGCCTACTAGCATATAGTCAAGTTTTCTAACCAACACATTCGGTCACTACGAATGTCACTACAAAACCCTTTGGCGTCACCAAACAAGTCGTTGGATATATACAAATAGTGTTTATTTTAAAGTCTTGATAAAGCAAGGCCCAAAATATCGATATCGATGAATATATCGGTGTACTCAAAAACCGATATATATCGGATATTTCGGATATATCCATTTTTTTGGTAACCAGTCCAAACTATTTAAAATATTGGAAATATCAGATATATCGGAAATATCAGATATATATCGGAAATATATTGTAAATATCGGATTTATATTTTAAAATGGTTAAAAAGTCAACTGATATATATCAATTATATCAGAAATATCGATTATATCGGCGATATAAAGTTTCATATCAAAAATTCCGATATATATCGGGAAAAAAAGATTTAATATTCGGTGGATATATATCAGAAATATCAATATCAGTGTACTAATTTATCGAGATATATCGGCAATATATCGGATATATCGGCGATATTTTGGGCCTTGTGATAAAGTACAAATTTGACATAGCGTTGAAATTTAGGTGTCCCACTCGAGCAACCAACACTTTTTTAAGACTCTGGTTAGTCTGGTATGATTCCTCCAGTTCATCCCACTCAAAGAACACTCCACATACTTTCTTGCAGTGTCTTGACAAAGCACGATCTCTCATATCTAAATCAATCTTCAATTCCTTTACGTAACCAACAATAAAAAGCAGACCAGTCAAAAGACTCTAAATCGAGATCACATGTCCCTGAACAAGAAAGAGCATATTAGAATGTTGACACAAAAACAAAAAGAAATGGAAAATAACCAAGGTTTTACAACTCGGCCGGTTCAAGTTTGAACCGGGCGGTTTGACCTGGAGTCGGAGCTTCTCGGGTCAAATTTTTAAGGTTGAACTAGTTCATATCATATATAAAACTGATTTTATCACCGGTTTGGACCGCCAAATTCAAGTTAGAAACCAATAAACTCTGTGGTTCAAACACAACTCGATTAAAAAATCGGTTCAATTATGTGATTTTTACTCAACCCGGCCAAGTTGACTCAACTAAAATATTATGATTTTTTACTCAACCCGGCCGAGTTTACTTAACAAAGAAAACCGGCCAAATTTTATTGGAACCAGTGATTTGACAGGACCGGTCTAACTGGATCCGGTTATTAAAACCATGAAACTAACAAAATATAAGAGCATCTCTAGGTGGTAGTATAACCTGTCATTTTCTTCATATTTGAAGAAAAAATTCGGAATTTCTCGGAATTCCATCTCTAGGTGGTCTTATTCATGGTCGCATCACCTGTTTGTTCGCATTCTTGTTCGCAAATTTGGCAATTTGGATGCGGATGTGGAGCGACAATAGTAATGTCGCTACCAATACAAATGGCTCCAAGTTTTACTTTGACCCGGCACCCGCGCCCGATTAATGTGGCCTAGCGCCACTACTAATGTCGCGCAAGTTATTTTTTTTTTTACTTTTTTAATTTGGTGCGACAGTGGGAATGTCGCGTGAGTTTTTTTTTGAACTTGGGGGCGACAGTGGTAATGTCGCGCGTGGTAGGGCCTATAATTGCATTTGCGGTTGGTCAAAATTTGCGACCACCTAGAGTTAGTCAAAATTTGCGACCATATTCTTCAAAAAATTTCTTCAAATTTGAAGAGTATACTACCACCACCTAGAGATGCTCTAAGATGTCAGCATTATACCTGACAACTCTTGACGAAAAGAAAGAAAGAGCCTTTCTATTAAGTCGTGAAATCCACCCATACAAAACAACGATTTTTTCACAACTTGTTTGCATTTAACTGGTAATCATCATCAAAATTAAACACCAAATCCTCCACGAATATGTCAGAAATATGATCTATCTTTGAAGGGTTCACTGCAGTAACGGTCTTGAGATAATCAAGAGACCCTGCACAAAAATAAAAAAAATGGATCAAGTAGAGCATAAACTAATTAATACATATATCTCCAAGATGAGCATAAAATTTAAACATTGAATTTAATGTTTGGATTCTTCATCCACATCAATCAAGAAATCCACACTGATAACCATCTAATAATCTATGTCGACCACTAACATTTTGAAATTTATATCAATACTATGTGTTGGGGTTTATACCAATACCAATCGATTTCTACTACACATAATTTGTATTTGAACAATAACAACTCGAATGACAATCTAAATATTTCCTACAACCAAACTAATATGTCCAACTCGATAAACAACTATTAACAACAGATAATAATATAAAGCAGTAAAAGCATACCACAACACAAAGATATACCGTGGTTCGGCCAATAGTGCCTACTTCTACAAGAGCTAATCATTTTATAAAGTGGGAAGAAATATTACAATCACTCCTTGCCGTCTCTTACCTTACTAGATCACTCTTCTCTCTTTACAGGCTTGTCTCTCTGTAAAACTTATCTCTCAATCGTGATTGCATTCAAGATTGGGTTTCTTTCTTTGTTCTTGTGTATTTTCGTGTCTCTTCTTAGCGTTAGGTTTTGCCAAAAACCCCAACATTTATTGCAAACTCGCGGTCCACAAAAATAGAATTCTTCTGAATTTAGACATGGGCATGAGCGCACCTTGGGCAAGGCCAAAGTCCTTGTGGCTAAAAACACTAGAGGTCATCAAAGGCATGGGAAGTGGGTCGGCGCTGCAAAGCTACTCTGGTAGCGTCGTATCCAAACTCTCCGCAAAGTTGAACTCATTTTCTCCTTATGTGAGGGATAACTCCAACAATCTCCCCCTCCCAAACAGTGAGGGGGGATACATCCATGCAATTTCCAAATCAACAGGAGGAGTCTACTACCATTTCGGCGGTAGCACAACAAACATTAAACTTACCTTTTGATAAGACTTTGGTCATCATATCGGACCTGTTCTTGTCGATATGGATTTTCTCAATACACAAATGCTTGTCTTCGAGTACTTCTCTAATCCAATGATAACGCACGTGTATGTGCTTGGATCTAGAATGAAAACTCGAGAATCTTGCTCGAAATGGATGGCACTCGGTCACACATAGAACTACAAACTGTTTCGCTACGCTTTAGCCCTGGTTAAATCGAAGAACCTCTTCATCCATAGCATCTCTTTGCAACACTCAGTAGCTGCAATATAATATACTCGGCTTCTATAGTGGAGAGGGCAACACACTTTTGTAACTTAGATTGCCAAGAAATTTTGCCCTACAAAAGTAACCCGGATAACCGAGGTGGACTTCATCGAGTCAATATCACCGCCATGTGCTGCATCGGTGTAGCGCTTCAAGTAAGGGCTTACTTCCACCAAAATACAAACCACGATTTGGAAGTGCGGCGAGATATCTCAATATTCACTTAACACCTTCCTAATGCTCTTTACCGAATTTGGCCAGAAATCGCTTACAACACCAACGGCGAAAAGTAATATCCGGTCTTGTACACACCATTGCATACATCAAGCTATCCATGCGGATGCATAAAGGAATCTTTTCCATCTGACTCTTTCATGCTCACCCCGCTTTGGACACATCTTTTGGTCATGCGAACCGGCCGCAAGTGGACAACGGACCGGTAGGCTTGATCCATGTTGAATCTCTTCAACACGCTTCTCCGATGTAGCTTTCTTGAAAGCCACAACTTCTTACTCTTTCTATCACAAGTGATCCGCATCCCAAGTATATGCTTTGCTTGACCCAAATCCTTCATCTCAAAAACTTTACTCAAGTCTTTCTTCCCCGAGAAATCTTGTTGATATTTGGGCCAACTATCAACATATCATCCATATCTGACAAAGAGCACAATAAAATCCCGTCCCGAAATTTTTTGAACAAACACCGCGATGATCGGGCCGGACTTCTTGTATCCTTGCCGCCATAAAAGAATCAAACTTTATGTACCACTGCCTCGGTGTTTGCTTCAACCCATACAAATTTTTTATCAGCTTGCATACTAGGTGCTCTTTGCCTTTGACCTCAAACCCCTCAGGCTGGTCCATGTAGACATCTTCTTCAAGGTCTCCATGAAGAAAAGTTGTCTTAATATCTAACTGCTTAACCTCTAGGTTCATACTTGCGGTCATACCCAATACCACCGAGATAGAAGTCATCTTCACTACAAGAGAGAAAATCTCATCAAAGTCAATCCCTTTCTTTGACCAAATCCGCTTCCTGACAAAAGCGAGTTTTGTGCCTTGGGTGTGGATTGTTCTCTCATATACTTGACTTTGTAAATCCACTTATTCTTGAGAACTTTTCTTCTGCCGGTTTCTCAACTAACTCATAAGTGTAATTCTTATGCAAAGAATCCATCTCATCATGTATGGCCTTCAACTACTTTTCTTTGTCTATACCTTCAAGTGCTGATTGATGGTACATATGTTCTCTACCATCGGATAGTAAAACATCATTATGTGGTGGATGCAGTTGAAGCTTGTCTCTCTCATCGGACCTCCTTGCCCGATTTGTTGGTGCCTCGGGGAGGATGCACTTCGCTTGCTCAAGTGGTGTTTCATACACTTCATCGCATCTTCTATACGATAGGTTATATCCCATCATGAAAGCAATAGGATTCTCATCATAAGCTTCAAACTCATGGTTCTCTGCATTCTCGATGCCTTATGCATCGTTCCACGGTAGGAACTTATGGTTACAATCAACAAGATCATTGGTGAAAGCCTATAGCTTCTCACCCTTCTCAAAGTTTGCTATGGTTTGGTCTTCCAAGAACCAACATCTCGACTTGGATTACCTTCTTGTTAATCGGATCATAGAGTTTGTAACCAAACTTTTCATCTCCATAACCCCGGAAATGCAATCGCTTGGCTTTGTCATCAAGCTTGGATCTCTCATCTTTTCGAATATGCACAAATGCCCTGCGACCCAAATACCACTCAAGCATCCATACTAAACATCTCTGCTTTGACCATACTCTCTCGGATAATCACTATTCCCCGCTTTGGCGACGATAGGTTGATCACATGCACCTATTTATCGCGCATGCTTCTACCAAGTAGGTTCTAGGTAGCTTTGAGTGAGATAGCATGCACCTTATCCTCTCAATGATAATGCGATTCATTTTCTTCTGCTATTCCATTATGTTGTGGTGTCTTGGGAACGGTGCGCTCATGGCCGAATCCCATGACTCGGCAATACTCTTCAAACGGCCCAATGTACTCACCCCCATTATCTGAGCGAATACACTTCAACAACTTCCCTGTCTCTCTTTCCACCATGCTATGGAATTTCTCAAACACGCCAAGTACTTTATCCTTGGTCTTCAGACTATATGCCCATACCTTTCTTGACGCATCATCAATGAAGGTCACGAAGTATAAAGCTCCCCCATGGGACTTCACTTTTATAGGACCATATAAGTCTATGTGCACTAGTTCAAGGATTGTCCTTTCTGTGAGACGAGAATCTTTGGAAAGACACCCTGTGTTGCTTTCCTACCAAACAGTGAGTACATCTATTTAAATGTGTACCTTTGATGTCTGGCAAGGCATTTTGCTTAGCAAGAACTTCCATCCCTTTTTCGACCATATGACACAGTCTCTTGTGCCACAGTTTGGAAGAAGCTTCTTTTTCTGCCGCATTCACTTCTGTTTTACACAAACTAGCCTGTGTTTTGTAAAGAGAGCAAGTTTTCTTCCCTCTGGCTACTACTGATGGAACCTCGCTTTCGGTTCCATACCCGTTACCAAACGAGTTTACAAAGCCATCATCATCTAACTTCCCAGCTGAAATTAGGCTTAGCCGAATGTCAGGGACATGTCTTACATCCTTAAGTGTCAAGGTGTAGCCGACATTGGTTTTTACATGAACATCACCAATGCCTATAATCTTTGAGACTCCACCGTTACCCATCTTCACTTCACTATATTCACCACAGTTGTAGGTAGTGAAGAATCCCCTGTGTGGTGTGACGTGATAGGATGCTCCTGTATCTATCACCCACTCTGTATTCTGGCCTGAGGTACTAAGACAACACATACCACAATCTGACACAATTCCCATTATATCGTCGACTAGTGCGGTAGTATCTCGCAATGTTTCCATTCTTACGTACCATGTCTTCATGTACCGCGGTTATTCTTCTCACCCCTCTTCGATTGTTTCGCGACTCATATTTGAAGTGACCGCTTGGTGGCCAATAGTAACATTGCCTCTCCTGTCTTAGGAGTTCTAAACTTCACCCCTAGATTTATACATCATCACCTCAGAACGAGATAGTTTTCTGCTTCTACCTCTCCCATTTCTCTGTGACAAGGATCTTTGAGTGAGAGGAGCTGCTTTTTGAACTCCTTCTAGTCTCCTCATTCAACAAAGATGCGGTAGCCATCTCCGTGGAAACGATTCCATCTTTTGATGCTCCGTGTAGAGAAACTGCTAATGTCATTCAACTTTCGGGTAAAGAGCCTAATAGAAACAAAGCTTCAATTTTGTCTCCCAAATTAATTTTCATCAAATGCATCTGATTGATGGTATTCTGTACTTCGTTAAGATGCTCAGACATTGAAGAACCTTCTTGGTACTTCGTGTTGGCAAACTTCTTAACGACCAGGTCTTTGTTTCCACCCGACTTCGTCTCATAGAGGTCTTCAAGTTTCTTCCACGAGCCAAAAGCTGTAGTCTCTTGGGATACATGGTGAAAGACATTGTCGTCAATCCACTGTCGAATGTACCCAATTGCTTTTCTGTCAAGCTTGCTCTACTCAGCCGCAGCAACCGATTCCAGTATTTTTCCTTTATTCTCAATGGGTTGTGTCAAGTCCTTGCAATAAAGCAAGTCTTCCATCTTGGCATTCCAAATGGTGTAGTTCTTCCTATTCAGACTCGTCATGTGAGTGTTCACGGAATTGTCCATCTCTACAAGTTATTTAAACTCAAATATTCTCTTAGGAGTTTTGTCAAACACCTTCCGACCAAGATTTGGATAACACCCTAAGCTAATATAACCAAGGCTCTGATACCACTTGTTGGGGTTTATACCAATACCAATCGATTCCCTACTACATAGATAACTTGTATTTGAACAATAACAACTCCAGACAACAATCTAAATATTTCCTACAACCAAACTAACATGCCCAACTCATTAAACAACTATTAACAATATATAATAATGTAAAGCAGTAAAAGCATACACAAAAATATACCATGGTTCAGTCAATGGTGCTTACTTCAACAAGAGCTAATTCTTTTATAAAGTGAGAAGGAAAATTACAATCACTCATTGCAGTCTCTCACCTTACTAGATTACTCTTTTCTCTTTACAGGCTTGTCTCTCTGTAAAGGTTATCTCTCAATCTTGGTTGCTTTTAAGATTAGGTTTCTCTCTCTGTTCTTATGTATTTCCGTGTCGCTTCTGAGTGTTAGGTTTTGCCAACACTTATTGCAAACTCACGGTTCTACAAAAATAGAATTCTTATGAATTTAGACATGGAGCCTGAGGCCTTTAAGGCCAAAGTCAAGCGTGCGCGCTAAAAACACTAGAGGTCAAAGCCAAGCCGGAGGATCGCCGCTTGATCAAACCTACTCTCGAGCACGTAATGCTCAAAGCTTCTCCACACAAGCTGAACTCCTTTTCTCCTCATGTGAGGGATAACTCCAACACTATGTGGTCTCTGGTTCATTCCTTTTTATCTCTTTCATTGTGATGTCAATCATAATATAGGCGAGGAAACCACAATAGCCCATTCGTTCAAAGGTCGTAAAACACTATTAGATTGGAACTGACGTGTAAGATTGACATTGCGGAACTGAAGCGAAGTTCGAAACAAACACGCATATCATCCACACACATGTATATATACTACTTTTTTTCATGTAAGTATATCTACTATCTATATACTAAAGCAGTGATTTTTACATGAGGATTTTCTCTCTCCTATGTGGTACTCTAATATGAGAGTTAGCTTTTTCTCTGTCCTATGTGGCACTCTAATATGAAAGATAGTATTTTTTAATAGCCTACAATCCCACGTACATGGAACCTCTTTGGAGAGTTTGAGTGTATTTATAATTCTTGTATTTGGAGAGTTAGTGTATTTCCAATTCTTATATATTTGATCAAATAAAAAAAAAATTGCTAAAAATAAGTGATTTGTATAAGGTAATTTCCTATTACGAATAAAACACTTTTAGTGTTCCAATTCTTATATATTTGATCAAATAAAAAAAATTGCTAAAAAATAGGTGATTTGTATAAACTAATTTCCTATTACAAATCATACAATTTTAGTGTCTATGATAAAGCATCGACTTATTTCGAATATATCCTTAACACGGCCTCAAAACATAGTTAAAAATAATTATACAAAAAATAACATCACAAAGTATATAATAGAAAATGAAAAAAAATAAAATAACGGCAAAGTAATAATGACAAATATTTTAAAATATGTATAATACTAATTGAAACTAACGTCAAAAAACAATTAATGACGAACCAAAACTCACCTCAAAGAATAATTGACGAAAAATTAAAACTTGGATGCAAATACATTAAAAAAATAATTGTCGAAAATCAGAAACTGGATGCAAATGCATTGAGCTAACCCTCAAAGATTAAATTAACGGAAAATCGGAAACTGGATGCAACTGCATTGAACTAATCTCAAAGAAAAATTAATTATAAATTGGAAACATAATGCAAATGCGTGAACCTAATCTTAAAACATAATTAACAAGAAATCGGAAACCGGATGCAACTCGCGACCTTGAACTAATCTAAAAAATACACCTTTGGATGCAAAACCTCAAGAAATAATTAACGGAAATCAAACTGGTTGCAAATTCATTTAACTAACCTCAAACAATAATTAATGAAAAATCAAAACTAGATGCAAATGCAACTTTATCAAATAATAAACGAGAAATTGGAAACTGGATGCATATGCATTAAACTAATCTCACAGAATAATTAACGGAAAATCAAAAACTAGATGCAAATGTATTGAATTGACATCAAAGAACAATTAACAAGGAATTGAAAATTGGATGCAAATGTATTGAACTAACTGAAAATAATAATTAATTAAAAATCAAACCGGATGTAAGCTGCATTAAACCGATCTCAAAAATAAATAACGGAATTGGAAATTGGATGCAACTGCATTGAAGTAACCTCAAAATATAAATAACGGAAAATCAAAAACTGGATGTGAATGCATTGAACTAACCTCAAAATATAGTTGGGTTATATGTTGTGGGAATGTCTCGATAAGTATAATTTTGCATTTAAAATGGTGTTTATCTTATCTCTTTCCATATGATTGGGAACTCCTTGCTATTCAAGTAGCTTTAATATATATGAACTTCGCCTTATTAGGCAATCTCACAAAACTTCAATTAAACTTCTATTATTAAACAACAAAATGAAGTTGAAGGGTTTTATCAAAGGTGAGTTATTTTTTTTTAATGGAGAGTGAGGTTTTAACATTATAAGAAATTTGGTTGAGTGATCAATATAATATTAATATATAATAGTTTTGCATATTTGCAAATATTTTTTAGAATAATTAATATAACAACACCCGTTTGTAGATAATCTTTGAAGATTCCACATAGTGAGTCATGCATAATTTAAAGAATAATTAACAGGAAATTGGGAACTGGATAATCTTCGATGATTCCACATAGTAAATTAAGCATAATTTACTTTTTATGTCATGTTTGCAAGGACACTACAGATGGATCAGTAGAAGTTGGTATTACACACCACATTGGATAATTATAAAGAAATCGAAAACTGGATTCAAATATATAACTGAGCTCAAAGAGTAATTAAGGGGAAATTGAAAACTTTATGCAAATTGCATTAAAATAACGACAGAGAATAACTAATGGGAAATTAGAAATTGGATGCAAGTCTTTGAAAAATATTTAACGGAAAATTGGAAACGGTATGCAAATACATCTAACAAACCTAAAATAGTAATTAATGAGAAATCGAAACTAGATGCAAATGCATTGAACTTAACTCAAAAATAATTAACAAAATCAAAACCTAATGCAAACCGCATTGAACTAACCTCATAGAATAATTGGCGGGAAATCGAAAACTAAATGCAAATGCATTGAAATAACCTCAAAGAATAGTTAACGGGAAATCAGAAACTGGATATAATTGTATTGAACTAATCTCAAAACATAAATAATTAGAAAGTAGATGCAAATGCATTGAACTAACATTAAAGAGTTATTAACGAGAAATCGGAAATTGGATCCAAATGCAATGAACTAATCTCAAAGACTAATTACCGAAATATTGAAAAATGAATGAAATTGCATTGAACTAACCTAAATGAATAATTAATGTGAAATTATAAATTTGATGTAACTGCATTGAACTAGCCTTAAAAAATAATTATCGGGAAATCGGAAACTTGATGCAAATGCATTGAACTAACCTCAAAGAATAATTAACGGAAAACCAAAAACTAGATGCAACTGCATTAAACTAAAATTAGAGATTAACTAACAAGAAATTAGAAATTTGATGCAAATGCATTGAAATAACCTTAAAAAATAGTTAACTATAAATCGGAAATCGGATGTAACTGCATCGCACTGACCTCAAAGTATAAATGTCAACTTTTTTAGCCTTCTCACATGAGTAATTACGAGTAATTAGGAACCCAAAACGAAAGTGAGTTTATAAAAATAGACTCTTACATGTATGTAAATTGTATAGAAATTGTAAACTATCGAACTAATCTAGAAAAACAATTAACGAGAAATCAGAAACTGGATGCAGATGTATTAAACTAACCTCAAAGAATAATTAACGGGAGATTGGAACCTGGATGCAAATGCAATGAACTAATCTCAAAGGCTAATTAATGAAACATCGAAAACTGGATGCAACTGTACTAAATTAACTTTAATGAATAACTAACGAGAAATCATAAAGTGGATGCAATTGCATTGAACTAACCTCAAATAATAATTAACGGGAAATCGAAAACTTGAGGCAACTGCATTGAACTAACTTCAAAGAATAATTAATGAGAAATTGGAAACTGGATGCAACGTACTACATTAAACTAACCTCAAAGAATAATTAATGGAAAATCAGAAACTTGATGCAAATGCATTGAACTAATAACCCTAAAATATATTTGTATTATATGTAAGGGAATAAATGTCTCGACAAATATAGTTTTGCATTTTAAATAGTGTTTATTATAATTTTTTTATTGTGATTGGGAATGTCTTGCTATTCAAGTAGCTTCAATATTATCTTCGCCGCATTGGGCATTCTCATAAAACTAGCTTCAATCAAGCTTCTATTATTAAACCTAACAATAAAAAGAAGTCGATGAGTTTTATCAAAGTTTGGTGCTTTCTTTTTTATAGAGAGTGGTGCAAGAAATTTAAATGAGTAATTAATATAATTTTCATATCTCATAGCTATGCATAGTTGCTAATATTTTTTAGAATAATTTAATATAATGACACCCGTTCGTAGGACACGTTTATGTGATAAATCTTTTCAAGTGGGAGTAGTGTATTCTTTGAGGATATGGAAACAATCAATCTGTTTTAGTGATTTGTACACATTAGTACGTAAGCCGAACGGTGATGATTTACCGCTAAATCACCATAAATCTAATAAAACTATTATACAAGCTAGATTGAGTTTAAGATAATTCCATTTGAAAATTACAGATTAATATTCTAAACCACAAAGTGAAGAGACTATCTCAATTTGATCCCTTAGTTTCCAAGTACTTATGCACTATAATCGCTACTCATTAACGTATTTTGGTTTATTTTTAATAAAAATATATTCTGATTCGAAAATCTGCTAAATTACCATAAATTTAAGAAAACTATTATACAAACTAGATCGAGTTTAATATAATTCTATTTGAAAATTATGGATTAATATCCTAAACCACAAAGTGAATAGACTATCTCAATTTGATCTTAGTTTTCAAGTACTTATGCACCATAATCACTGCTCATTCACGTATTTCGGTTTATTTTTAATAAAAATATATTCTGATTCTAAAATTTGCCGCTAAATCACCATAAATCTAAGAAAACTATTATACAAGTTAGATCGAATTTAAGATAATTATATTTGAAAATTACGGATTAATATCCTAAACTACAAAGTGAAGATACTATCTCAATTTGATCCCTTTAGTTTCCAAGACTTCTATGCACTATAATCGCTGGTCATTAACGTATTTTGATTTATTTTCAATAAAAATATATTCTAATTCGAAAATTTGTGTGAGACATTTTGTAAAAAAATTTCAACACACAAAATATTTAATAGATCCC
This sequence comes from Coptis chinensis, assembly GCF_015680905.1. NCBI lineage: Eukaryota > Viridiplantae > Streptophyta > Magnoliopsida > Ranunculales > Ranunculaceae > Coptis > Coptis chinensis. The sequence goes on along the minus strand of NC_141463.1, from coordinate 31,093,451 downwards.
GAGCTTACCGTGACCAAAATCTAGTATATTACAAAAAGAAAAGCCACGACTGTATGAAGATTAGACAGGGCAAGACGCTGAACTTCCACCAAAGCATATGGTCCTAGACATGCCAATTAAAAAGAATCTACAATTGTCATACCGGGTCATGCTATCACAGCTAGGGAAGAAAGTAATGGCTGAGTACTATGTACTTATGTAGACACAAAAAGGAGAAAATTTTATGTCGGCAAGCTGAGAATACAATTATAACCTTCAAGCAATTGTGACCTACTCCATACAGGATATAAGGCTCACATTGCCAACATCTACGCACAATCTCTCTCCCTTCCCCAAAAAAATAATAATAAAACAACGGTGCGTTTTGATTATAATTTTTATGTAATTATGTAAAGATTTTGTATGGGTACTGGGAGTTACCATAACTAAAATCATCATCAAGAAAATCTTTATTAATTAGTGACACCGTTTCCATCAAGATGCGCAAAATCCATTTGACCTTACTGATGGTAGGTACATCCTCAGTAGAATCCCCTATAAGGTTAACAAACAATTAATCTTAATCTTGGGCATAAACCGTAGCCAAAAAAAATATAGTCAAATAAAAATAAATGAGTTCTAAGTCAAATGGCAAACCTGTTGCAAGTTTTGGTGGCAATGTAAGATTACTTAGCACTATATGCTCCAACCTGCTCTCAACATACTCGCTTGGATTTTCAGCAGACAGACCTTCAAAAAGGCATTGATTAACCGTTTGTGCAGTATATCTCTTCAACAGATCCATCAAAGGCTCGAAACCGTGATAATGTGGTAGAAAAGCACAAACGGTATTCAGCTCAGCTACAGGGTGCTCAAAAAGAGTCTGAGCAACAGAGCACAAACTGCACGAAAAGTTGTGATGCCCCAGAGTAAGAACCAAACGAGAATGTAACAACATTTCATAGCAGAAAAGTAACAGTGGCATGATATCCCTTACTACACCAATATTGTGTATCAAATTAGTTACTTCCAAATTAGTTTCATTACCGTATTAGACAAGTATTAAATTATATGAAAAAAAACCACAGTTCAAGATATGAATACTCTTGTATCTCTAACAGGCATTATGCGTCTGCTCAATAGGAAAAATATCTCATCTACATGCATGTACTATGAACCCCTAGCAACTAAATCATACGTAATGAATCATGGCCATAAGCTAGGTTAGATTGACACGAATTGTTGGACACGGCAAAATATAAAAATTTAAGATAAATTACATACAATATGTGTTCTATACGGATTTTTTTTCAAAATATAGCGTGTACATATAACCTAGCCCATATATAACATGACATTAATTAATGAGCTGAAACTCTAAAGAGAAATGCATGAACCGGCGGTAATTGCCTTTACTACACTGGGTTTCTACTGTTGGTTCTAATAATGAAATAATAGGTTTTGACTTTTGACAAAGAAATAGGGGGGATAGGAAGGACACTGTCTTCATCTTCATCAACTGGAAGACGACTCTTGACAAATTTATCAATGCCGAATTCAGAAGCTAATTCTTTAGTATTATCCTTAATACGGTTGAGCTCCTTTTTGGAACTAAAATCGGAGTCCGACCTATCAATACCAGACTCAACCCTCTTTGCTGACATTTTAAACACATGCCTCAAAACCAAATCAATCCGAAATGTGGATGTCTCAAAGATTCTCGAAAACTGTTCGACAAAATGCCACACAAGGATACATTCACTTGGGATTCAATTATAACTGCTCTTACCAAATCAGGATTTCTTGATGAAGCTTTTAAACTGTTTAACTCAATGCCTCATCCTGATCAGTGCTCCTGGAATTCTATGGTATCTGCTTTCGCGCAACATGATCATTTCGAAGAGGCATTGGACTCTTTTGTAAGAATGCATAGGGAGGATTTTCTACTTAATGGGTATTCATACTCTAGTGCTCTTAGTGCTGGACTAGTGGATATGAAGATGGGTATTCAGATTCATGGATCAATGTCTTAAGTATCCGTATTTGTTGGATGTTTATATGGGATCGTCGCTTATTGATATGTACGCCCAAAACGGGGAGAATGAAGAAGCATTTGAACTGTTCTGTCATTTGAAGAGAGAGTCCATATGGCCAACCCACTACACCTTCGGAAATGTCCTCAACGCCTGTGCCAACCTGTTGGGGAAACAGGCTCATACTCACGTCCTGAAACATGGAATCCGGTTTGTATCAGGACCGGAGTCTGATATCTTTGTGGGGAACTCACTTGTCAACATGTACACAAAATGTGGATCGATTGAAGATGGATATCGGTGTTTGGAAGCATGTCAGAACATGATCAAGTTTCATGGAATGCTATGATTGTGGGATATGCACAGAATGGGAAAGGGAATGAAGTTCTTGCTCTCTTTAGTAGAATGTTAAGATCTGGTGAGAGACCGGACCATGTGATGATGATTGGAGTTTTAAGTGCTTGCAGTCATGCAGGAATGGTTGAGGAGGGTTGGAGGTATTTCTACTCGATGAGACAGGAGCATGGTTTGGTACCATCAAAAGACCACTATACGTGTATGGTTGACGCGTTTTGGGGCGGGCAGGCTGCGCCTCGAGAAGCGAAAATGTTCATTGAAAGCATGCCAATGGAGGCTGATACTGTCCTCTGGGGTTCCCTGCTTGCTTCTTGTAAAGTTCACGGTAACCTTGAGATGGGAACACATGTGGCAGAGAAACTGTTGGAGCTTGATCCTAGTAACTTCGGTCCTTATGTTCTAGGCGTTCTACTCTCAAACATGTATGCAGAGCTTAAACAATGGGGGCAAGTTGCTAGAGTGAGGACACTAATGAGACGCACGAGGGTCGATTAAGCAGCCAGGGTGCAGTTGGATTGAAATAAATAACCAAGTGCATGTTTTCATGGTAAAAGATAAAAATCATCCTCAAAGAAAGGAGGTCTACAAGCTGTTGAATATCCTAGCCGCGCAGATGAAGAGAACAAGATATGTGTTAGATGTTGGACATCCCGAGTCCAAAACATACAAGGAGCCAATGGAAATGGATATTAGAGAAGGCTGCATTGCTGAATGATTCTCTCAAATGGTTGTGCAGTTTGAGACTGATGGACTGGGGCAGAAAATAGAGACTATATGTATCCTGACAGGGGTGGATCAGAGTGATGATCACAGAGACTATTAAGCAGGTAATTTAATGATAATTTGAATTGCATTTTTTTATTGGTTTAGGATTATTGTATTTGTGATTTAAATGTTTATTGTAAATGTTCATAAACTAGAGATGCGGCATGTAAACCTGTGCCACTTGTACAAAAACCTATCTCATCCATTTTGGAGAAGATCCAGCAAAGGAAGCTAGAGGTTTCGAAAAAGTGGGTTGTGATATAAGGATCACCTTCTTTTGTAAATTTAGTTTGTCGTTTGTTTCTGATTGAGACTGGTTCGTTGTTGCAGACTTAGCATTATGAATAATCATGTTGAAACCAATGAATTTTCAAGAGTGGTTGTGCTTGATCTTCATCCGGAACAAGTTTGTGATGATAGTTTAGGGGAAGACAAAGAACTTGCAGAAGAGGTGATGATTTTTGTATGTTCATGCGGAGTTGTTTTCATATTCAGGAATAATTTTGTTGTGTATCAATAGGAAGGAGACATGCCCTTTGCAAATGAAGATAGTAATGCTGTAGATACCAGTAATGTAGAAAGTGCTAGCAAACCTGCATCACTTCCAAGTCCTAATAAACCTATTCTCTCCAACACAATGAGTACTCTCCTCTAAAACTCTGGTACATTAAGAAGTACATATGGAAGTTTGTATTTTGTGTTACTATATGCTAAATCATATTCTTTGCAGATTAATGTGATTCCAATACAATGTAATGTAGGTATATTTAAATAAGTACGCATCTTATGGACGTTCATGGTACATAAGTTTGTAATTGTTTGCAGAATTTTGGTAGAAAATAAGTGAATAAAGATATTACGAGTAATAAATCGAGCCTCCAATTTTATATGTTTTTTTTTTATTGGTAAGCCTGTTTTAAATGAGATCAGTAACTCTTTGATGCTGGCGGGGTTCGAGCCCAGACCTCTGGTATCATCACCCAAAGGTTTTACCAACTTTGCTAGTCCTTTTGTCATAGATATTGAAGTACCAAATGTTAAGCATTGCTAATTCTGTATAGTAGGTATTTTGCGTACTAGGTGACCAGTAATCGGGTCATCAGGAGAAATAATTTTAGGTTTTCAAATTCAGCGAATCTACCACTCAAGAAGTGCCCTTTTTTTTGAGCTTCAGTATTTTGGTATTTAAATGTAAAGCATGAAGCGGTGTTAGAAAATAGTTTGAAGAACATAAACCCATGAATATGTCCTCTCATCTAAATGGGTTTTGTGTATTTTGTATTAATTTGTAGTTTTGAAGCACTTAATCTTACTTGTATGTACTGCAGCCTTTGGATGAGGAGTCAAAATGTGTGTTTCGTGCTCCGATAAATGATACTCAGGTTCTCTTCCTATGTCTACCTGTATCCTGTATTTCCATCCAATGTTTTGCAGATTTTAGGAAATAAAGGTTTGGTCTGCATGTCTTTGCTGCAGGATCTTTCTGATGGTTTCCAGACAAGTGACGAGGAAGATCTAGAAGACAGTCCTGTGGAAGAAGTTCTTGCACCATCAGTCCTTACCATGAACTTGAAGCTTGATTCTGCTCCTCTGGATGACATGTATGATTCTGAAGAGCCTTTTGACACACTTATTCTTTTTTCCCTTCTTTGCATGGATAATGGAACTGGTAATGTGGTTGCTTTTGGTCTGGAATTTTGCTGACAAATACAAATTTTATGTTTTTATGTAGTATGAACTAACTCTAAATTTTATGGTACTAACGAGAAAATATTTTATCAATACAGTGACATTTCATAAATTACTCCTGAAAACAGTTGATAAGACTTTTATGCTGTAGTTTATCTGCTTTTATTTCTGACTTTTGGTGTGTTTTGTATGCTGTTTGCATTGTCTGCAAAGAACACGTGAAAATTGCTAGTTGCAACCTTTTGTCTGGGTTGTAAAAGGTTCTTCTGAACTTGGACAATTGTAAAATTTATTATAGTAGTAGCTCAATTTAGCTACCCAGTGTTAGCTTTTAGGGATACAGACAGGCCAAATTGGTACACAATTTTGGTTATAGCCTGGAGCATTTGCTCGAATTCTTATTCATTCCTATTTTTTTTCTTCTTTTTGCTTTAACCTTATTTATTTTTTTTATTCAAATATTAGTATGTGATAAAATGGAGTTGAGTACATAGTAGGTTACAAGTTTTGTGTACATCATTCATAAGGATATTTACAGTATAAAGATCTTTAAAAAGTCAATAAACGAAAAAGAAAAATATGGTTTATTCATTTGGAGTTTAGGTGGATACACCAAAGCTACAGCCAAATGTACCAGGTCACAGCACACTGAATCGTAGCATTTGCTTGTGTAACTGTGTGCTTCTAATATTTTTTCAAGATATGATCTGTGTGCAACATACTTCTATTAGTAAAATCTATTACGTGCTACCAATACTTGATCCTTGGTTATGCTGACCTTGCAATGGGATTCCTGAATTCTTTGCAGTTCTTCTGATGAAGAAGATTATGACAAGGAGAATATTGATCCTCATGCGTGCAAAGCGAGTGAAGAGGAGGTGTATCCAAAAGGTGATCCTGTTAAAGCTTTTGTGGATGATGAAGCGGAAGAGAAAGATGATAGTGACAATGACTTAATGCGATTCAAAGAAAATGAAGAGGATGAGGAAAATGAAGAAAGTGAAGAATTTAATGATCCGATAGTGTCTGGATACAAAGAGAAGCCTATAGATAACGCAAAGCGTGATCAACTTCATCGGATGTGGCTTGAACAACAAGATGCCGCTGCTACAGACAACGTTTTACAGAGGCTGAAATGTGGTGGTAATCAACTTAGAGAGCCAATTGCGCTTGAAGAGGAAGGAGATGATGAAAAGGAAGCGGATGGTGAGGACTTTGATAAGGATTCTATGGATGATGCTTCCACAAAATGTTGTGTGGATAAATTCAAAAAAATTAAAGCAGATGATGTCTCAGATGTTCACTGATAAGGATGATGTCTTCTTATCTTCTGATGACGAAGAAACAAAGCAGAAGCTAGTACGGATACGCCTTCTTGAGAAAGCCATGAGTTCCTTTTTGGCAATTATTCGGGTCAAATTTATCGCAAATGTCGATTAACATTCTGTATGTGCTTCATAATATGTATAGAGTTTGAATCATTAGGAGTATTTTATTCACTTCCCCCTGTCTATTTATCTTTTAAAAGACATAAGTAATTTTTGTAAATTTTCTGAAACAGGAAGAACATTCCTCATTTTTATCTCCGGCAGAAGATGTAAACTCCAGAGAAGTTTTTGGTCTTATAAAGAAGCTGAATATTGCACCTGACTCCAAGAAAAAAGCAAAATCATCATGTAGGAGCTATTCAATTTCAGAATTCTCGATCGTTATCGCCATCTCTTGCTTTTACCCGTAATATGCTTATTAAACACCAGTACAATGTTTTGCAGCTTTCTTCGATAAGTTGGTCACAGACTCACAGGAGGAAACATCAACAGTTCATTGAAGGTAATGTAATTTATATAATATCTATGGAGTCAAAAACAGTTTTTGTACATAGGTTTTGGGGCTTTAGCTGCAGTCAAGAAAGTTTAGTGGATTCTTTTTGGTTGTCGATGGTCACTTTGATTATTTGAAATTTAGGGTGCGTTTAAATGTATTGGACAATGTCTAGGCTGTTTTTTATGCTTGGGCAGTCTTGATGTGTTTTACGGTTGTACCATAATCTTCATAGTTAATCACCCTGCTTTCGCACAAGAATTTATAGCTCAATTGGTTGCGTACCTCTTTCCTTATGGGAGAGGTTGCAAGTTCGCCTTCGGGCTAGGTTCCCTTTTTAAATATAAGAGAAATAGAAAAATATTAATTCACCAAGGAGTCCCAAAATACTGGAATCCTATTGTCGAGTGAATTATATTTCCACCCCCAGCAACTTTGCCAATTAGATTTCCACCCCCAGTTTTTCGATTATTAGACTTCCGCCCCCAATTTCACAGCATGACCAAGTCAACTCTCTTTGACTAGATTCCGTCTGTTTTGTGCTTGTACAATGTCAAATCTACCCTTCACCATGTAAAAGGTCAAAAATACCCATTGACTCTTCCAAGACCAAAATCATTCAAATTGCCACGTGTCATCATCCTATCCATTTAATCCAACGTACACCAAAAAAATTCTTAAATGACACCTACTACCCTTACTTACCAAATATTACCAAACTACCCTCACTCATGTTTACCCCCTTCTGCCACGTGTCATCATCCTAACAGGCATCTTAAGTTAGTAAGCCAACATCTCAAACCACTCTATCAGCTTTTCTTTTCAAAGATAATATAATAAAAAATACAATGTAAGAACAAAAGTAATGTTCATCTTCTCCCTCTCTCCCCCACCTATGTGATGGTCGGAGGTCATCTGTATAAATAAATTTAATGATCTACCCCCACAAAATTCTTGATTACTAACGAATTTCAAGTTCAAATTCATCTCTTCACAAGATAATGATCTACAAAAGTTAAAATGATTTCACACCAAATAAACAAGTTACAATCCAAATCATGAAACCCAAATAATTGGGTATCTCTTATATTTGTCCACATACTTATTTCCAAAGTATAAATGGATCGCACCTTCACCCATTGTGTAAATCAATCTTCCAAAGTAAACACTCACACAAACTAAAGTTATCAGACATGGCAGAGAAGGAAGGAGGAATTGTCAAGAAGGGACATGAAGAGGGCACAAAAATGGCCATTGCTCTTCTTAAAGAATTTGGACTCCCTCTTGGCCTTCTTCCTCTTGAGAACATAACCGAAGTCGGTTTTGTAAGAACTACTGGTTATATGTGGATTATCCAGGAAAAGAAGGTGGAACATAATTTTAAGATTGTAAGCAAACTTGTGAGCTATGATACCGAAATTCAGGGCGTTGACCTTGTTAATAATCGAAAACCAGTTTTATGTGTTCTAGTACTAAATCTTGTCGAAGCCCTTTTACTTATTCTGGAATCCCATTTGAAGGTTCCTACTTCAATTCCCACTTCTACATATGCAGTCTTCTTAGCTGAAGTAAGTAACACAATCATTTGCAGGTCTATGTTCAAATTCAATACAAAGTTGCTAATGATGTTGGGGCTGCATAAAAGAGTTCAGAAATACTAAACTGAACTAGAAATAAAGGTTAGAGAAGTTTCTTAATAAACAGGTATTATATATACTTCATTACCCATAATGTGCATAAAGTCTTGGGTTATCTTGGACTTTTGTAATTTTCTGACTTTTGTGTGACATTTTCATTGCTTTTCGGGAATGAGAAAGCTGAAATACTTTTGGAATACTTCATCAGTGGATGCACAACAGATTGTGAGATGCAGAGATGCTGGAAGGGGAAGTGAGTTAGGGTTGTCGACTCTCTATTTTTATTTGTTGTTTGTCTAAAATTCAGTGAACTTGTAAGAGTGTTCTCATTACAACTCGTGTTGTTGAATTATTAAGAAGCTAAATTGTTCTAATGCAGATGCAAAACTTCATAGTTTGTACTTGGTGGTGGTGTTTCTGAATTCGGGTCCAGTGATGAATGCTGACTTGGTGGAGATTGCGTTCATGTGATCAGGATTCAAGACACCATACCTAAGGTCTTCATGTTGTTATCCAGTAGTATGTATTGATACTTCTTGTAGAGAAGTTCAAGTTGCTAAGGCAAGTTCAAACTTCAAACCTAATCTCTAACGCAGCTTGGTCCTAGTTTTATAGAATAAACACTTCCTGCAAAGATGCATGCAGTCACAGTCCAGCTCTTTACACATATCTATGGAATTTTCATGCATGCCAACAGTCTATTGTGTCCTTGGCAGAATTTCATAGTTCATAGTTCGTACATAGCAGATTTTATAGCAGTACATAATGAAAAAATTGATGTCCTTCCTGAGGAAGCGCCTTGTACAAAAGTGACTAAACACGGCATAAAGTGAGGACAACAAGGCGCATGCGTTTGATACCACAAATGTTTCAAAAGCCTGTTTTCTTCTTAGTGTTGCAGTGCCTTGATTCGGTCCATCACTTATGTATCCACCGGGTGAATGAGACTGGCAATGAGTGCACACACCATTAAATCAAAATCACTTTGATCTTTCAATCCCTTCTCGTCCACTTTATCACTGCATATTGATGAGTAAAAACATAATATTACACCAAACCAAAAGGAAAACACAAGAACAGTATAGTCCTAAATATTGTTCTTCATCTTCTACAATCATCTTCATCATCAAATCCATGTCAAGGATTTAAGAAGTAGGCTTACATAAAAAAAATTGGCAGAGAATTTAGTTGGGCTTTAGCTCCAGACTGCGACATTCAGGCCCAAATTCGTAATGAATGATGCTGAAGATTGAAGATTGACGCAAATTACTGAAAGAACAACTCAACGGCTCACACATATGTACGTAGTTGAGACTTCAGACTTGAGAGTCTTAGCTAACTGGATAGGCAGGATAGTAAGTGCTTTTGGTCCTAGATCTACGTTAATTTCACAACTCATACACACGAGATCGCGAGGTACATGAATGTTTGAATGTGACATATATCCACATCAAATTCACCAACACAAAAGAGTATTAGAGACTTAGAGTATATAGATCATTAAATTTATTTATACACATAACCTCCGACTATCACATAGGTGGGGGAGAGATGGAGAAGATGAACAGTACTTTTGTTCTTATGTTATGTTGTATTTTTTATTATATTGTCTTTGAAAAGAAAAGCTGATAGAGTGGTTTGAGATGTTGGTTTACTAACTTAAGATGCCTGTTAGGATGATGACACGTGGAAGAAGAGGTAAACATGAGTGAGGGCATTTCGGTAAATTTTGGTAAGCAAGGGTAGTGGGTGTCATTTAAGAATTTTTTTGGTGTACGTTGGATTAAATGGATAAGATGATGACATGTGGCAATTGGAATGATTTTGGTCTTGGAAGAGTCCATGGGTATTTTAGACATTTTACATAGTGAAGGGTAGATTTGACATTGCACAAACACGAAACAGACAGAATCTAGTCAAAGAGAGTTGACTTGGTCATGCTGTGAAATTGGGGGTGGAAGTCTAATAATCGAAAAACTGGGGGTGGAAGTCTAATTGGAAAAGTTGCTGGGGGTGGAAATCTAATTCACTCCCTATTGTCCCTCTTAAATAGGACTGTCAATGGGCTGGACGTGAATAGAACCCACCTAGGTCTAGGCCCGAGCCAGATGAGACCATGGAATGGCAAAATATGGACTCATGGTAAAAGATAAAACTCATCCTTACAGAAAGGAGGTCTACAAGTTGTTGAATATCCTTACCGCGCACAGGGGTGGATTGAGGAATTTTAACCTGGGGGCTGTAGTTAAGTTAAACTAAAAAAAATAAATAAAATTGTAACAATGTCCAACCAAAAACTATATAGGCATAAGGCATTATCTTCGTTTTCATTTCTGACAAATATTATACCAAAAAGTAATCATTTTCATTATACTACTCAAAATGAGCAAAAACAAATGTCTTCACATAGACACATACTCACAATAGATCTTGATAAGTATAACAAAAGACATCCAAAAGTTAAAATATGGCAGTAATGAAATTGTGACTTACGAGGTTTCTTATTAAATTCATCTATTACTAACTCTATATCGATTTCGTTAGCAAACTCCTTTTCGATGTATATAATTATGCAATCCGCAATAAACTCATCATCCATCTTGTTATAGAGTCGTGTTTTGACAAGTTTCATAGTTGAAAAGGCTGGTTCGTGATCAATCATTTGTGGAGATAGCAAGAGTCAAGATAAGACGAATTAATCTATCAATCAAATGATAAATAATTGACTTTCTTGTTTCGACTAAAGCTCGACATAACTCAGAAATTGTAGTTGACTTCTCAAAATAAGTATCTCCTGCTTCGTAAATTCTTCACAATAATATTTCTCGGCGAGCTTGCAAATATCATCAATATGAAAGTACTTAAAACATCTTTTTGGGTCCAAAGTCAATTAAGAGAAAGAAGCTACATTGTCTTTTCGGAGAATCTACTCTTCAACTCCACCAACTAGTAATTTATTACAACATTGAAAATATCAACGTGGTAGTGGTACTCAACTATAATACAATCATTATGTTGGCAAGAACGATGTGTACCCCATATGACGAGAGCTCATATTAGGAATATCAATGTCATGCTTCTTGCAAAAAGAAATCACATCCCCAAGGAAACTATTCCAACTTGTTTCTCTAAACTCTTGAAGAAGCTCCTTCGTACTTAAGACTAAACCCATGACATTTAGAATGTCTTGAGACTTCACTTGCAAGGTTTTACATAGTACATTCGTGATTCCCATAGTCTTATGCAATAAATGAAACATAAAGACAAATTCAAAGTCTCTCATAGCAACATAAGAACCCTTGGCTTCCCCACGCATGGTGTTACTAGACCCATTCTTCATGATGAGTTCAAGAACCATATAAATTGCATCATACATCTCCATCAAGATACAAATGGATTCATAGTAAGAACTCTATCGAGTTTCTCCAGCTCGTTGCAATGTACAAACTTGATTAGCACCTTGTCCACTATTAAGCTCACCAATTGCTAACAAGTTTTCAATTTCCTTTTTTCGAGCTATCTCCAACTCTTTAAGCGGAACATAGAAATTAACAATGGGTGCCAACTTTGAAAAGAATAACCAAACATCATAAACATCTTTAGAAACATAGTACATTCGTGATTCCCATAGTCTTATGCAATAAATGAAACATAAAAACAAATTCAAAGTCTCTCATAGCAACATAAGAACCCTTGGCTTCCCTACGCATGGTGCTACTAGACCCATTCTTCATGATGAGTTCAAGAACCATACAAATTGCATCATACATCTCTATCAAGATACAAATGGATTCATAGTAAGAACTCTATCGAGTTTCTCCAGCTCGTTGCAATGTACAAACTTGATTAGCACCTTGTTCACTATTAAGCTCACCAATTGCTAACAAGTTTTAAATTTCCTTTTTTCGAGCTATCTCCAACTCTTTCTTCCGCTTAGGCGGAACATAGAGATTAACAATGGGTACCAACTTTGAAAAAATAACCAAACATCAGAAACATCTTTAGAAGCCGCAACTAATACAAGTTGTAGTCGATACGCAAAACAATGCACATAATATGCATAATGACACTCCTTAAGAAATAATATTTGTAATTCATTCTATTGACCACACATATTACTAGCACTATCATAACATTGGCCTCTCATATTTCCAATAAGCAAATTCTTACTAGCAAGAACTTTGGAAATATCTTTTGGGTCTTTTTGTAGTACGCCACACTATATTAGCGTGATTTTGAGTTTAGTCACACGAAGTACAAATATTTGATTTTAGTCACACTCGTCATTAACAAGTCATATCTCAAGCTATATATATATATAGCTTGAGACAGACTTGTTGACGGAGTGTGACTAAAATCAAATATTTGTACTTCGTGTGACTAAACTCAAAATCACTTTTTATAACACTTTTAATATATATATGGGGTAGGTTCCATTTATAACACTTTTTATACAACGTTTTATACAATATCCCTTGAAAATATTAATTAAGCATTGATTCTTTGTAGATATGATCTTAATACCATGGAGATCATCTCTACAAAAATTCAAATCATTTGAAAACTCCTAACCATGAGAAAAATTGCTCTCAACCTATTAATTTTTATCAACGATCTAGAAATATCGATTTTGTAACTCTTTTTTGGCAAACTTAGAAATGTTCAAAAGACCCGATTTTTTGTGGAGGTCATATCCATGGTGAGAATATCTTATCTACAAAAAATTAGCCCTTGAAACTTCTTGAAGGGTCCATTGGGGTATTGTATAAAAAGTGTTGTAAAAGTAACCTACCCTAGTGTATAAAAGTATATATATATATACACGTGTTTTGTTGGCTTTAGAGTGACATCCCACAAGCGAAGGTATGTCCGAGTGGACATCCTACGGACATGTCACTGACATACTACTGTTTGTGTCCTTAAAGCCCAGCCCACGAACTCAACAAAACACAAAACAGAAATTGGTGAACAAATACTTTCGTGAAACAGTGTCCGAAACCAACTAAGTTGAAAAACACTCCAAACTCCGAAAACTCCAAATTGAAAAACCCACTCCGCCATTCAAGATCATCACAAACTTTAACCCCAGGTTAGTTACTTCCCTTGTTGCCCATTGCATTATTTGTTACTTGTTATTTTTCTGTTATTTTAACATTAAACATTTACATTAAACATTTTAACCCGTGAGGTATGGTGATTACTTGTTACCCTCCTCACATATTACTTAAAATCAAATGCCCATTCCACTATGCCCATTGCAATAATCAAATAACCATTGCATTACCCATGATTTCAGTTCACTATTCAGTTCACTATTCTCCATATTTCATTCAACATTGATCAACTACTTGCATACTGTCTGTAACTAGTTATTATCTAGTTATTATCTGTAACTTTCATGTGGAATTGAAAAGTACTTGATCATTTTTCCCAATTTTCCCAAATTGTAATTAGAATGATTAATCCTTTGACCAACTAAGTTGATTACCAATTTCTGATAGAGTCACAAGTTCCAATGACTTAATGTGAGGAGGACGATTGCATGAAAAGGAAATCAGTCTTTGCTTGTTCAGGTATGGGGATTCTAGAGGGTCCTGTATAGACCATGAAAGTGTATATGAGTACATAGCTCATGGTTGTGCTGTTATTCAATGTTATGTATATTAAGGTCATAGCTTTGTTCTTGTAGCTCTATACTAGACTTTTTATATACACCCCGTATCAATGTTTAATTGCCAATGTCTGGTTTAGAATTTTATAGTAACTGTCTTTTAAACTTTCTATAGTATTTCTACATCCATGAATAATAGCAAGTGTCCATTATGTGGTAGCTTTGTATTCGATAGAATTTCAAGAACCGCGTTGAATCCTAGACGGTGTTTCTTCATTTGTGCAAGAAATACAGATCATTTACTGGTAGAACATAGATGTACATATTTTATATGGGAGAAGAGTGAGATAAATTATGGAAGTTGTTCGTCTGCCCCAGCTCTAATTCCATCCACAAATTTTTTTATTTTCAAATTTCGAAAAGTGAAGTTTCCATTTGCGCAAGGAAGATAAAGATTGATTCATTTATTCACTGGATCAGCATGCTCATTTTGAGGTTGTTGTTGGTGTGTATGCTTTTAGTGGTTATATGTATTATCAAATACCTAATTAAGGTGATATGGTGCTTTTGATGGTTTTGAAGAGGATGGTATAACTGCTCGGTTATTTGTTAAGAATCTGTTATGAATATGTTGAATCTGTTATCTATTGAATTTTTTCGGTTATCTGTTAAGAATCTGTTATGAATTTGTTGAATTTTTCGGTTATCTGTTATGAATCTGTTGAGTGTGTGTTGAATGTGTGTTATGAAATTTGCTTGGTACAGGAAAGAAGAGTACTCTCTTTGCAAACCTTGTGAATGTAGACCGAACATGATACTTGACACTTGCAGCTGGAAAGCTAAAATAGAAATAGAAATACTTGACACTAGTGTGAGTGAAACTCTAGTTGTTTAGTTAACCCCTATTGCAGCTAGAAAGCTAAAATAGAAAGAGTACTACGACGCGCTCTGACATGATTTTCCAACTGTTAATTCAAACGATACAATGCAAAATACAATACAAAATAACGATGTGTCCTCTGTTAATTCAAACGATGTACATAATCATGAACTAGATTACAATATAGGACAAATCGGACTTTCGAATCAACACGATTGTAATGTGTTGCCATTGCAAACAGCATCTTCAAACCCAAATAATGCAAACTTAATATACAAAAAAAAAAGTATCATGTGAAAGGAAACATGAAAATGAATATACTGAAAGCAGGTTCAAGAACAGATTATGAGGCATCAACAGTCACTTAATTGGTTTCTTGTTTTTTTTAAAGTTTTATCATAATGCACACTGCCAAGAACAAACAGCGTGAGTCACACCAGCAGCAGGCATCAGAACTTCACATCTGTTGTCCATGTTCCTTGAACGCTAGGGTGTTTTGTGACATATCGTGTTTTCAGCTTCAAAACCTTCCTTCCTAGTGCATTAAGTTGTAACAACAACTAATGCTTATCACTGCTTTAATCTCTTCACAATCCAAAAATGTCTTGAGTTAATAACATAAACCAACATTTTAGAATTTAAAGTGCACTAGTATACATATGTCAAATAAGGGAATAACCAACAAACACCAATACAAATGTCCTCACATCTTGCAGTCCTTCACTCAAATCCTTTTTAATCTCATCTCTCTGTTCACCAATATCTTCATGTGCTATACTGTTACTTAACGCTTTCAATGCGTCACTTGAGAGAAATTGGAAAGAAACTGTCTGGGGTAAATTCAATTCCTTGGTTCCTGTTATGATAAGCCAAAGGATCATAAATCACTATATGAAGAAAGCATAAAAGGAAGTTTCTAAAGCTCATGAAAGGAAGTCCAAGGCATATGCGCGCCTATGCACGGTCTGCTCACGGGGCAGACCACGTACAGATAAAACAAGGATGTCCTTGTTTGTTCATAAACTAAGATATAAGGTTATATTGATTTCTACATATACCTTGGATTTCCTTAGTACAAATAATATCTCACTATATTTTATGACATACTGAGATTTACGCATTTTAGCTGCATAGTGCTTCATAATTCATGCTGCTCTTGCACTAGTAACTGTACTATGATGAGAAGAAACATCTATTCCAACCACAGATAACTGGTACTGGAAGGTTAATACTTGCACAAGATAACCCTAACAACATCAATTAGACAGTACAAGTGCTTTATATCACAAAGAGTGGACGATAGAAACTAAGTAAAAAAAAACATGCCTCTAATACTTCCATACTTCTAAGATTACATCAAGAAAGTCATACAATAGTGGAAAGTATTGACAACACCAAAAATACTTACATTTCACAGATTACTTGTTATTTTTCTCTGGACAATTTCTCAAGTCATGCTTAGCAATCTTTCCACATGATCTACACATTCTTCCTAGATTGTTTAGGGCTATCTCCTTGGGAGATTGAAATCTCTCCTCGTTCTTCTTCCCCCTCCCTTTTGTTTGAGAAATGTTGGGATTCAAAATCAATATTTGAAATAAAGATTTGAAAATCAAAATAAAAAAAAAACTATTTATATTAAATTAAACATTAAAATCAAATAACATGTGAGGTATTAACCGAAGGAATTGAAGGCTCTGCAACTGGAGGCTCTTCATTATATGCATCTTATTCGCAAGAAGTTTCATTAAACTTTGAAACTCCAATAGCCATTTCTCCAATCTTTTCTATAAAATATGAATAACCCTCAATAGTATGCGATGCAATGTAAGCCAGTTGAGAAGCAACCTTGATACAATTAGTCACTCTCACAGGTTCATGGTTTTCATGGCCGACCACTAATCTAGTATCAAACTCCGCTTTATACGTGTTTGCCTTTTGCATCCACCGCTTCAAAAGAAAATGCCTTGGAATCTCTTCAATCTCATAACGTATAAAAACCTTTAACATATGACCACAAAGCAACCCTATAAATTGAAAGTACTTGCATTCGCAGTCTCCCTTTAAGATTCCTCTATCGAAACTCATTCTCCAAACAAACTTCTTCAGTGGGTCTCTCCATTTCACCATGTAGCTTCCGGTTCCATACCTGTCAATCTGTTCCCCATCAATTTTGTACTCCATCTTTGCCTTATGGAATTGCTCTTTAAATTTATTGAATACTCTAATCGTATAAACTTTCGCAACATGCATAAGGAGGAAAGCATCTTCAGCCACAATTCGTGAACTATGCTCGGTACGGTAATCAGAATCTCTTTAATTCCTAGCAATTGAAGCCAGAGACTTTTCATTACCATGTACAAACTGCATCAACGTAGTTCTTGAATTGACAAAATGGTCATAATGAGAATTCGTCGATTCACTTCTCCCAATCATATGCATACCAGGAAAAAAGGTGTCACTGAGATAACAAGGAACCCATTTCTCTCGCATATTATATATTTCTATCAACAAACGATTTTCAGACAACTCATTCTTCTCTATAATTGTACACCATCTTCTTTCAAAATCAGCAATCCTATACGAGAAAGAAATAGTGTTCTTCAGGTCAGTTACCAATGTCTCAATTTTAGTAAAGGACAACTTCTCTTGGAATTTCTGCATAACATGCCAAAGATAGTAACGATGACGAGTATTAGGAAACACTTTAGTAATGGCTGCAGTCATCGCTTTATCCTGGTAAGTGATAATTGCAGTTGGCGCACGACCACCGTACCCATGGCTGCAAGCTAAGCCTTAAACAACCATATGAATGTATCTTCTATCTCATCAAGCAACAACGCGCAACCAAACTGAACCGATTGCAAATGATGGTTGACTCTAGTAAAGGGGGCAAAAGGCATAAATTATGCATTGGTACGATATGTGGTATCAAAAGAGACAACATCCCCAAAGTATTCATACTGGACTCGAGACCTCCCATCAACCCAGAAAAAGTTTAGTGTAGTCCCATTTTGATCTAGATCAATGGCGTAGTAGAACTGGGGATCCTCCGCACTCCTCTACATAAAATAGTTTAGCACGGCTGTTGCATCACCTTCTTTAGGCATTTTTCTAGAAAAACCATAATGATGGTTCCAACAATCCTTCTTTGTAAACCCAACTTCCTCCCCATGAAAAACAGATGCCACTTTCCCAACAGGTAAACTGTTATCACTGAAAATCTCAGTCAAACTCTTTGCTGCTTCAGGCATATTTTTGTTAATTTTCATGCAAATTCTCTTCGCTGGAGTCACGCAACCATGGCTATGTTCATTATGAGCAATGCTGACATCGTATATCTTTTCATGTGGTTTTTTCTTAACATGCATTTTAGCTTCGCAACCACACCAGATAGTCGATGTATTTCTTACTCTCACTGAATCTCTCTTGTTAGGGCCCCCTTCACATGCGCAAACAAATAAACAATTAGTAACCACATTCACATCAGTTCCCCTCTTCTCCCTCGTCCAAATACGAGTCTCAAATACCTCTTGTTGACTATACTCTCTGTAGTAAGTCTTTGTCTCGTCAACACTTCTAAAAGTCATACCTACATACGAAGCAACTAATATCGGCGTGCTTTGAACAGGAGATTTAGTAGACGAAGAACTAACTACATCTTCTTCAATTTCTATCGGATTCATATCGGCGTCGCAATGAACACCAACCATTATATCAAGACTATATGAACCTGCAAGACAAATTCATTCACAAAGGTCAATCACCTTTGACAGTATGAGAAAGGCGCTACAACTCTAACTAACAACCAGTTTATATAATCAGCAATTTCTTTGTTTATACAATAATTAAAGTATGAATAACTTGGTGAAATCCGTGTCAGAGATTTCATGTAGAACTTTTACAGTAATTTATTATTTTTTGGTGTTGCAATGGGCAATGGTGTTTGCATTACTTGTTATTTTTTTAGTTACATGAAATCATGGGTAATGCAATGGTTATTTGATTATTGAAATGGGCATAGTGGAATGGGCATTTGATTTTAAGTAATCTGTGAGGAGGGTAACAAGTAATCACCATACCTCATGGGTTAAAATGTTTAATGTTAAAATAACAGAAAAATAACAAGTAACAAATAATGCAATAGGCAAAAAGGGAAGTAACTAAGTTGGGGTTAAAGCTTGCGATGACCTTGAATGCCGGAGTGGGTTTTTCAATTTGGAGTTTTCGGAGTTTGGAGTGTTTTTCAACTTAATTAGTTGGTTTCGGACACTATTTCACGAAGGTATTTGTTCACCAATTTCTGTTTTGTGTTTTGTTGAGTTTGTGGGCTGGGATTTAAGGACACAAACAGTAGGATGTCACTCTTATATATATATATATATATATATATATATATATATATATATATATATATATATATATATATATATATATATATAAATGTAAAAACTTCACCTACAAAATGAATTCAAACCTAATTTTTTGTGGCTGTGAAACACTCACCATAATGATTATCTTCCCAAAATTTCAGCTCATTTAGAAATCTCTAACATAGATAAAAATTGTTGTCATCTTTAAAAAGAAATCTAACGGTCCAGAAATGTTGAATTTTTGTAATTATTTTTTGCCAATGTTAGAGGTTTCCAAATGAGCTGAAATTTTGTAGAGATGATCTTAATATTGAGTATATCATATCCACAAAAAAAAAAGGTTTAAATTCATTTTGTAGGTGAAGTTTTACGTACGTACTTATTTTAAAGTTAACTTAAGTAGCTACTTTTAAGAGAAAGACTATATATATATGATATATATATATATATATATACTAGTTTTTGAGCCCGTTCAACGAACGGGGATCGTTTTCATGAATTATTATGTACCAAAAAGTTTTAACTATAGAATATTGTACTGAGTTAAATTTGGTGGCTAAGGCCAAAAAGTATAATCAATGATTTTTTACTAATGCTAGCGTCTTTTTCTTCTCTAATCTCATCCATACTTTAAGAAAAAGTTTCACCTATCCACTTATAATTAGTATAATTAGAAAGTGGTATCCTTCCACTTTTTGATAGACGTATTTATATAATTTTTTTCTAGTACGATACGTGAATAGGGTTTAATGAAGGTGAGAGAAGTTGAAGAAGACACGCATACCTTCTCTTAGTCTATTTAAATTATTGATAATACTTGCAAGTTCTTTTGACACATCAGTAGATTTAAATAGCAGGTCAAAATGTTAAATAAGTTGGTTGGTGTAACATTACTGGTTTGAAAATAAGACATATTGTAAACACTTGTCTATGAGCTAATGGGCTATGTTATGAATAGTGTATCCAGCCAAAAAAATTTATGAATAACGTCAAAAGCCCAAAGTCTTATAAATATGTATGTATTTTACGAAAGCCCAAACTTTGGCCCATAGTCCATTAATTTGTTGGTGTATTCATCTAGCTAACCATCTAGTTGTCCATATTTAAAAAAAAAAAAAAAACAATGCATTTATATAAAGTTTCCGAATTCTTTTAGTTAAGTTAAGTATAGTTGCATCCAGTTTAATTAACTTTTTAGGTTAGTTCAATGTATTTGATCTAGTTTCCAATTTTTTGTTACATGATATTTTTTTGAAAATTATTTTCAACAGTTCTTTAAAAGGGATAGTGTTACATGGACTTACTTTTTAGACATACTATTGCGACTGACTATTTGGATAATGTTGGTTTGCATTGCACTATACACATAAATCAATGATTAGCCATCAAGAGAAGGCATAACTCAAGTAGAGGTAATAGTGACTGAATTGCTTAGAGAAAGTTCCATTTTAATAGAGAGAGTTACCTCTCACTAAAACTATGAATCATAGGAGGTCATATCCTAGTAGATTTTAAACGGCATTTCCGGGGTGAAAGACTTCTACCTGAGATTGACTTAAATACCAAGCTTGTGAACTATCTCCCGCCATATCAGAGATTGAGTTGGAGATTGCATAATATATTCTAAAAAAGAAGGTTGGCAGCTAATTTATGAACCCTTGTAGTTATCTCTAACATATGTATGCCTAATAATCTTCTAGCTAGTGTTGTTGAGTTTGAACGTGCCTCATAGTCTTCTAGTTAGTGTTGTTGCGTGTCAAGCATTTTTCTGAGATATTCAATTAAACGGTAACAATCAGTCAAAATGATATCGTGTCAGAATTAATTGCCTTCTACTGCTACATCAAAGCCTATAATAATCACAAAACTTTTGGTAGTAAGAACGTAAGATAACCCTCCACGCCCATGAATAGTTTTAGCCAGTAAGTCAATTTTGGTTAATAACATTCATTTTTCTTCAATATTTTTTGGTTAATAAGTCAATTTGAAATTTAGTTTAGTATATATATATATATATATTTTAAACTAAACTAAATCAAATATTTTTGGTTAATAACCAAAATCAATTTGAAATTTAAGTTTTGAAATTTAGTTTAGTTTAGTATATATATATATATATATATATATATATATATATATATATATATATACTCTGCTTTAATATAGATTATATTTTATATACCTATTTTGATTAACTTCTTGAAGAGGGTTATAGTAGTTATTGGGTGGTGTTATGATATGTGTGCATGATCTTGATTAGCCGAAGGTTATTTATTTTTGTTTGTTGTTTAATTGAGTTGTCATGGTCTGGGGTAGGTGTGATAGTTGGATTTGGTTATAAATGTATTAGAGAAGGGAGTTGTATATCGATGACATGGCTTTAGGCAATTGGAAGGGATTATTGATCCATTCGTGCTTACAGCAGGGAAATTGTTTAAGTGTTTTGGCAAATGAATAGAAGTAGTTAACATGTTTTATGTTTATTTATTACTTGTACCTTTCCTATTTGTAGTGTGTGAGGATCTGTATGTAGTCTATTCACATTCTTAGTGATGCATAGACATGTACCATACACACCCTCTGGTGGTCATATCTAGGTCCATACAGTCCTAAAATGTTTGTCTTACATATTGGGTTAGTGATGGGCTTTCTTTTGCGTTGCAATTTCTCTATGCGTGTGTATTGTTGTATAAACCCTCCAAACCACATTTTTAAGTTATTCCCCTTATATCACCTAAATTGTAATATGTCTTGATACTTTGCAAGTTTGTGTGTTTCAGTTAGTTGAATTATTTTCTAGCTTATGGTTATCGATCACAGTGTAATTTTTCCTGTCCTTATTCTCTCTTTGAATATTTATTTCCCTCTATTAGACCTGTTAGACTCAGTGAATAGTTATTTTGTTTTGATATTGTTCTGTTGCTCTATAGTAGAATTGCAAACTCTTGACTGAAACACAAAGGCAACTGAAGTAGAAAGGCTTTTTAAGGAATTGGGATCCAAAGGGTTTTTGTCGGATGCAGTTACATATAATTCCCTGCTCTATGCATTTGCAAGAGAAGGAAATGTTGGGAGGGTGAAAGAGATTGGTGAAGAGATGGTTCAAGAAGATTTTGGGAGGGATGAGATGACTTACAACTTTATGATCCATATGTATGGGAAGCAAGGGCAACATGATCTTGCTTCCATGTCTACAAAGACATGAAGTCAGGAGGACGTAACCCTGACACAATTACTTACACTGTATTGATTGATTCACTTTGAAAAGTTGGTAAGATTATTGAGGCCGCAGATATGATGTCAGGGATGTTGAATGCAGGAATTAAACCTACTTTGAGGACTTTAAGTGTTTGATATGTGGTACACCAAGTCCGGGATGGGGGGTTGATGTCGATGTGACATTCAATTGTATGGTGAGGTTTGGAATTAAATCCGATCATCTGGGATACTCAGTCATGTTGGACATCTTGTTGAGATCTAATGAGACAAAAAAGTCCATGACATTGCACCGAGAGATGCTAAGTTGGGATTTCAAACCAGATCAAGGTCTCATAATTAGAATGTTAAGAACAAAATTCAATGCATAAACCAAGGACATAAATATCTCTAGTAGCAAACAATATGATAGAAAGTTCCTATTTCTAAACATCTTTGTGAATAACTTTCACATCATACACAATTGAAAAAAAAAAAAACGAAACCAGGATCCGATCCTAACAAAACCAAACCAAATTATGTACTAATCCTCATGGTTTTCTTTTCTTTATTCTAAAACCGTTCTTGTTCTCTTTGTTGTTTTTGTCCTTGTTTTGGTTTTTCTCCATGTCCTTCATTTCTTTAATTTTTTCTTCGAGACAATATATTTTATCTTTGTTGTGTTTATCATCAACCAAACAATCTAGCATAATATTTCTGAGGAGGTCGAGTTGATTTTGTTTTTCTTCATAAGTTCTTTGAAATTGAAGTCTTCAATTTCTATATCACGTTCATCCTTTATAAACTGTATTGCATTAAAAGCTGCTGAATCCTCTACTTTTGCAACATAATATGTAGTGCTTCCATCAATTTCTTTAACTACGATGTCTTCATTGTTAAAGAATAAGTCTTTTGGTACCTTTAGTGTTACAGTGCTTTTGAATCGTCCGTCCTCTAATTCTGTGTTGTAGACCGGATCTTGTTGAACGTTAAGTCATTCTTCTAGAATTTCCTTTAGCAATTTTATTTTTACATAAGCTGTAATTTTCATACGCCATTATCTGAAATATACATAATGAAATTTATAAATTCTTGATCCAATACTCTTTAATATAACAAAAAAAAAACTATGAAATGAAGTCATAAAAGAATTGAAAATACGTACTACGTGATTTGTATATATCTTAAATTAGATTTTTTTTTTCAATTAGTAGAAGTTATTGTTTTTGAAACGTCTACGTGTACTATTGGGCCTAGGGCCCAACAAAGTTTATAATAGGCCCAACAAATTTTATAATATATATTTTAAGCGGGTATTTGTATCACAACTTCTATTCAAATCAAGTTACAGACCACACCCCAAATGAAATGATCGGAGACTTTCACTTACCACCCATACCTTGCCTTAGATGAAAAACACAACTATATGGGACTGAAATGAAGAAACCACGCCTTACACGAAAACTAAGTTTCAGTGATCAGCTTCACCACATCGAAAACCAACTCAAAGAACTACAGAGCAGGTATTTTCATACTGAATTCTTAATTTTATATTAACTAATTTCAATCATTTGTTTCTACACGTTGAAGATTTTGATTGTAGAATGTTTTACTCTACTTCTACTTCTAGCTACCGTAGTTGACTGCTATTTGTGTGGATTATGGCTAGCAAGACAAAGATATACAGTGTTCTGGAATTTGTGACTGGTGGTGAACTCTTTGACAAAATTGTAAGCTCTTGGTTCAATACATTTGGTCCCTTCAGTAGTTTGGTTTAATGCTCATCAATGACGTGGATTACTGCCACAGCAGAGGTGTTTTTCATAGGGACCTCAAGGTGAATTTTTTTTTGGATTCTAGTGTCCTCCATATTATCCCTTGTTTTGTTCTTCTGATCGTCCCTTTCACAAACTTGATTAGTTGGAAGTAAGTTTCTTTAGTCAAATATTGTTTTAGTCCAATTGCTTAAGATACTTAAGAGACAAAATGGGCTGAGTTGTATATGTGCATCTGTTGGGGACTTGGGTGTTATCTTTATCCTAATTTATGTTTTGGCTGAATTGAATATTTTATGTTTGATTTGACAGGTTTAGTAGTGGACCTGCATCAGGAGTAATATTTCAGATTATGGATTTGGAAGACAATTGTGTGGCTTTACAAACACAAAAATGGATAGCAAAGTCCAATGCTGAAGCATATATGCTAGCTTTGGATATTGTTAAGAAATACTAACTGCTGTTTTGTTAGTTTTAAAAAGTTGGTGTTAGTTTTTATGTTTTTGGAGGGCACTTTTTTATGTTTTGAAATGTAATATGTCTTGATACTTTGCAAGTTTGAAAAAAACTTATACCATGGCATATGGTTATATTATTGGATATAGCTTGGCTACTGGTAAAGTATATGGAAAATGGTTTGCTCAGGATCTTTGAAGACGAAACAGATAAAAGAGCACTATTCTTGATCTTTAGGTATTATTTTAGGCCCATATATATTTCTAAATATGTTTTTTTTTAGCTATTGGGAGATGATGTTCGGAATCCTCAAGTATGCGCTGTTTGACCCATTTAACTACTCATTATAAGATTAAATTTTTCAATGCTTCCTCCAATAAATTTGGATTAATGTTCGTCTATTTTTTGGTTCATTCGTTTCAGGCATGAACTTCAATGAAATCAGAAGACTTCTTTTGTAGTGCTGCAGTTCGAATAGCACATTAACTACAAATATATTTCAAAACAACATTATTTTGCTACAAATGAAGTAAATAAATGAAATTAATGCATATCTAAAGTTTAAAATAAGCGTTTAACAGAAAAAAAAACTATGTGACCAACATAATAAAATTTTGGTATTCAAGTACTAATCCTCATGGTTTTCTTTTCTTTATTATGGAACTCTCCATGCCCTTCATTCCTTTAATTTTTTCTTTGAGATAATATATTTTATCTTTGTTGTGTTTATCATCAACCAAACAATCTAGCATAATATTTTTGAGGATGTCGAGTTGATTCTATTTCTCTTCAACTTCTATTCTTTTCATTCATAAGTTCTTTGAAATTGAAGTCTTCAATTTCCATATCACGTTCATCCTTTATAAACTATATTGCGTGAAAAGCTGCTGAATCCTCTACTTTTGCAACATAATATGTGGTGCTTCCATCAATTTCTTTAACTATGATGTCTTCATTGTTAAAGAATAAGTCTTTCAGTACCTTTAATGTTACAGTGCTTTTGAATCGTCCACTCTCTAATTTTGTGTTGTAGACCGGATCTTGTTTAATGTTAAGTCTTGCTTCTAGAATTTCCTTTAACAATTGTTTTTTACATAAGCTGTAATTTTCATACACCATTATCTGCAATAGACATAATAAAATGAAGTCAATAAATAATTGTAAATAATGGAGAAGAGGAAGAAAATAGGCTACCTGGTTTTTCGATATGTGTAGTTCAATTGTTTTTTTTAGGTTAATAGATTATGTTTTACTAAGTGATTGGAAGTTCACTTTTTGTAGGATTCTAGTTTTGTATATATCTTAAATTTTGATATTTTGGAACAGCGAGCTTCTCCTTTTTTGCAGCCTCCACTCTATTAGGACCCACGATTATGACACGTGTTGGGTAATTTGAAATGTGGATTTTGAATTTTATGGTGTGGGCACGTGCAAAACGTGTGAGGTGTAGTTGTGGCATTTTGAAAGGGCATAACACCAGACACACCACAATAGACGGTCAAACTTGGTAAATGATGGTTAACTAACGATAGGGTTATCTAAAGCTAAGAAATGTAAAAATATGGGTCCAATGCAAATACCCATATTATTGGGACGACCTAAAACTAAATCACCTTATTTTAAATTAGATTTTTTTTTTAATTATGTAGAAGCTTTTGGGTTTTAGAAACCTCTAAGTTTACTATTACTGTTGGGCCTAGGCCTAACAAATTTGGTAACATATGTTTTAAGCGGGTATTGTATTTCAAATTTGAGTTGCTACCTCTTTTTCACAGTAAATTGCTCCAACAACACCTCTATCCATGAAAATTCGTTCTTTACTTTTTGAAATGTCATGACTCTTTAAGTTTCAACATTCATGGCGTTTCAAGCTCAAGCTAATGTATCGTTTCCTTCTCCATTCATTCTCAGCTTCTCCATGGAAATTCAAGTTTGAGAGGAAAAAGCCCACACTGAATTCTAAAGCGAAAAAAGAAGACAAAGAGGTATTGGTTTTCACTCATTTTCATTATTACTGCTGTCGAAACTAAAATTGCTATTGATTTTGTGTTAGGATTATTTGATTGATGCACTTGTTTCTATTAGTGATGGCTTTTCTTTTAGTGGATGTATTGCTTATCTTCATGAGGACTGTAAGCATCGTTTTTTTGATTTATAGGTTTTAATTAGTTAACCCATTTTTATACTTTATAATCCATAGGTGGAAGACTTTCAATCTCAAACAGTGGACCTTCACGACCTGATTCTTGGACATGGTTATTTGAACACATTTCTGTTCAGTTCATTATATCCATACACATTGTACTGACACAAATTAAAAAGATGGAGCATAAGAGTTATACGCTCATATGACCCACTTGGCGAATGTCATACTGGTTAAGACTCTCTGTAGTCTTGATAGAATATTTGCTACATAGTTATTATAGTATATTAATTGATAGGAATTGGAGCACTAAAAAGCTGTAAGAACGCTCTACTTGGGACACCCAAGGGGAGTCCTCTACTTTCTCTCAAGCTTTGAGTTAGTCCCTGCGCATCCCGTTCAGCGATTGTTAATTCTAACTGATCACTCTACTTATTGATTGAGCTTTATCAAAGTATGAAGTATCCCCATCTGAAGTCTGAACTGAAGCTGATATGAATCCCAGTTTGGATTGAATATCCTGCTTCAACCAACCAAATGGTAGTGTCGCTGCATTGTTATGTGCTCTATTGCTGGTCTCAGAACTCAAGGAAGTGTTAGCTCTGTCTGCATGTGGAAAAAGGTGGATCAATAATTTGGCAATAGCTCACGGCCTCACACTATGTCACTTTGATAAAATTGGTACTGATAGTGTACGACTCGATACTAGGTCACTGGGTGTAAGGATCACCTTTGTGGTAGTCGTTTGGAAGTAGCCAGGTGGCAGGTTGGCTTTGTATAGGAAAGTAATTTACGCCCCCTGTAAGTTTTTAGCTTAACCCACTCAACCTGAATGTGATTCAGCTTAAAGATTTTGAATTCAATAGTTAAGTAAGTCTGACTCATCATCTGCGCTGGTGAGTAACTTCCACCTTGCGATCTAGTGGAGTCCCCGTTTTGCCTCAGGACATGAAATAGGCCAATCTTCTATCTTCACCATAGATTGCCTGAGTATAGTGTGAAAAAGAATTCTTTGTTGTGTGTGTATTTTTTGTGTTCCTCTATTAGAAAGTATAGTAGAGATGTGCTTCTTTGACATTGAGGTGGATTAACTTGTCATCTTAGTATTTCTGTCGATGATGACATGATGTGCACTGATAATGAGGCTTTCTTTTTGGAATACTGAAAGTGAAAAGATTCCATCTGCTGTTCTGAGTTTCTGACTTTTTTTTATATGCAAATATATATTTAGGTTAAGTAAGGAGTGTCTAGGGTTCATTTAGAATTATCAGAAAGTATATGTGATACTTTGGTCTATAATCATTTTGTTCCCCATTTTTGTATGTGGCAAACTTGTATGCTACCTAATTGCCTTATAAACATAAAGCTCATTGATTATTTCTGGTGATTGCAATTTGGTGCTTAAGGATAGACATTGAAAAAGTTTTTGATAAGATTTTCAACATTATTGTATAGAATGAATGCATATTAGAGTCCTTTGAAGCTTCAATGCTAGAGTTGGAATCTGATTTTATGGGCCACTGCACATTGTTTTGTTAACATTCCAGTTGAACTTGAACCATGACAGACTTGCAGTTATAAGCAGAGTCGCATTTTGCATTCAAATATTTCACTATAAAGGTGACTACCTATGAGTCACAGCCTGTAGTTTTACTCCAGACTCTTTATTTTCATGTACCTTCTTTTAGTTCTTTGGAACAAATTAAAAGAAATGTGTAATCCCAATGACTTTCTGCCTGGGTACTAATTTTGGCATAAAAAACACACATATAAATAAATTGCAAGAAAAACTGGAATACTAAACTATAAGGTAATTCACTAATTGGAGTTGGTGTTGCCTCAAGTCATTAGATGTTGCGAACATTGGAGTCTTCTATAATGTTGACTATTTCCGCATATTTTGTACCAGTTTTCTTCAAATCGATGTTTTGTTTCTCCAAATCAATTAATTGTTGCTGAGCGCCAATGTGGTGAACTTGAAGAGATTGTAGTAGTACACTTAGATAATGATTTTTCTCTTCAAGATTGTTTATCTGGATTGTTGCTTCTTCAACTTGACTACGTCTCATTTATAATTTTTTGAAATTAAAGTCTCTGATTTCGAATTCATTGATATGATGCAAATAATCAAGTGCTTCTTCAGCTGCTGCATTTTAGGAGCTATACGGCTGAAGTTCTGGGTACATTGGTACAAGGTCTAGGGGTCACTACAAACTATGAGGTAGAAAGCTTGGTAGTGGTATTGGCAGCCGAAACTGCTATGGAAAAAGGATGGCAGAAAATCTGGATAGAGAGTGACTCTATGGCAGTTGTTTTAGCATTCCAAAAAGGAGAAGTCCCATGGTGGCTGAGAGCACGGTGGTATAGAGCATCAAGGATTACTGACTGGAAAATCTCACATACACTCAGAGAAGCAAACTTTGGGACAGATGCAGCCGCAAAACATGGATCAACTTTGCAAAAAGGAGAGATCTATTGGAGTCCCAATAGACCCCCTTTCATTAGGGCCCTAGAATGTCCTCACCGGACTTACTACAGATTTGATTTTTAGAGTCTGTTGTAAATCTATTTTGACTGAGTTGTATTCTTTTTTACCAATTAATAAAACATCCTACTTGCATGCAAAAAAAAAAAAAAATTGTTACTTCGGGAGTTCCTGTGAAAGTTTCACTCATTTCTTCGTTTGTGCCTAAAACTTGTACTTGTATAGTCACATTTGAAGTAAATTTGTCTCCATCTAAAATGGTGTTGTATATAGGTTCTTTATAAATACCGAGTGATAGTAGTACGGTATTTAGTATGGTTCTTCTTGAAGCTTGAATAACTCTGGTGTAATCCATTTCTCTGCAATAAATAATTTTATCAAGATTAGGAATACGTCTTAGTTTAGAATGTTTTTTTTAAATGATTATGGATTTGATGTTGTTGTTTGAAAATTAGGTGGTTGAGGTGAGTGCTGAAAAGAGACAGAAAATTTTATAAATCAAATGTTAATGGAGGAGCCATTGACGCATATAAAGCTTTTCTCATGGTTGCTATTCTCACCTATCCTTTGGTGGCAGTTTGAGAGCACATTGCAGGAGCACTTTGCGTCCTGGGGGGAGGTCACAAGGGTGTCTCTCCCAAAGGATTACGAATCCGGTGCTTTGAAGGGGTATGTAAAATTTTTCCTTGTGATTTTTATAAGTCAAATGTCAATGGAGGAGCGATTGACGCATATAAAAGCTTTTCTCATGGTTGCTATTCTCACCTATCCTTTTGTGGCAGTTTGAGAGCACATTGCAGGAGCACTTTGCGTCCTGTTGGGAGGTCGCAAGGGTGTTTCTCCCAAAGGATTACGAATCCGGTGCTTTGAAGGGGTATGTAAAATTTTTCCTTGTGATTTTCTTGTTATGAGATATTATTTTTACTACAATCTACACTTACAATGGTAGCTATCGTGTGTAATTAAATCTAGGAATGATACAAAGCGTTCATAGCCTTACCCCTAGGTTCACTGTTGAGTGGATGCTACTCACTTGCTCAACATTATTTTGTTCTAGATAACTTCTAATCTTCACTTGAGGCATAATAATAATATATTAAAAAATATTCAGATCTATTAGAAATTTAAAATAAGTCACATATCATATCCTAAATAAAAAAGTTACATAAACAAAAGTTGAAGAAACAAAAGAGGAATTTGTTAATTTATAAATTTTGTAAATAAGAGGAATATGTTGTACCTGTATGATTGCTTGGCTTGAATTATAAAATAGCCTGCAATATACAAAAGAAGAAGTTAGAAATTGTCAAAATATTTTGATAGTAGGATTTATATTTATAGTACTTGTTTTTTTTGTAATAATACCTTTGTTAATTTGAAGAGAGAAGCTTTGTAGATTAGTGGAGTATGGTTTTTGTTTTTGATTTATAGTTGTTTTTCTGGATAAACATCCGTAGGTATTGAGATAGTTATAGTAGTAATAGAGTTCTATGACTTCTCAGACTGCTGTAAGTGTTGTGTTAGTTTTAGACTTCTAATTGTCTAAGAACTAAGTTAGCTTTAGACTTTTAATTGTATATGACTTCTTAAATTTTTCTTTGGATAATGTTGCGAAATTATAAGCCAACGACCCAACAGAGGAGGCCAACGTATCCTCTTCAATTACGATGTTAAAATTTAGGACAGCTTTGGAAGCATTTAATACATTATTTTTAGCAAAGTATTTGAGTAAGATAAGAGGAATAGGACAGCTTTCAAAGGCTAGAGATGGACAAATGTGAAATACAAATGCCTTGGTTCTTCTTACAGAGTAGGCAGTTTTTGACTAAGCTGTGAGGGAATGGTCTGCTGGTGGGACGAATAAGGGCTTCATAATGGTTTGCTGCTCTAGGCGGTGGGATTGTTTAGCAAACTATTTCCAAGTCACAACAGATTTACTCTTTACTCAAAAAGAGTAGAGAAGTGTCGGAGGCTTAGAAATAGCACTGGAGATTAAGTTGTAATGATGTACTAATATGTACCTCGTAGCATGCGACGCGAGGGAAGGGCAGTAGCGATGGCATCACAGAAGCAAAGGCCCCAATGACCGTACTGGCTGCTATGTGTACCGGATGAAGTACACCTTTAGTAGAAGTCACACCTATAGAATAACTATCTGAACCAGTGCAATTCGCTTAGCTATAGCGTGTGTGGACTGAGGCATTACGATAACAAATGTGCTCAATGTCACTGCAATGACAATAGTAGTAACGGAGAACCTTACAGGTCCAAGCACCCAGACTGAACATAGCAGGAAGCACCCCTTCGACAGTACCATAGACGGCATTCCAACAACCGCACAAAGTATCACCAAGAGTTGCTTCAGATAAAATAAAGATTACAGTAACATATGATAGAGCTGGGAATGCTAACGTGTGCTGGAGAGTGAGTGGACCAAATAGGGTAATGCAGCCTATTACGGTGCATGCTAGTCCAGTTTGAAATGCCGAGCCAAGGCGTGAGCTCAGTATGGGGTGAAATAAAGTTGGTTTTCGCCTTGGAATGCCGCACATTCTTTACAACCTGTTTTGTTAATTTCTCAACTACTTCTTTCTCCAGATCAAGAATTTTACATGTCTCTTCTCTGGCAGAGTCCCCCTACTTTTAATGGAGCAAGACATGGGCGGACTTCAACGGGTTCTTTGGCTAAGAAATATAAATTCACATTTTTCAAGTAGAACTGAGTAATTGGGTCTAACTGAAGTTGATTCATTGGTGAATCCAATTGCAGTTTCCATTGGTCTCTAAGTGTGGATACATAAGGAAATTTGTCTCGGGAGCAAGCAATGTTGATCTGTCAGTCCTTGAGCTTCCTGACATACCTGGTGGAGCAGAGGCATTTGAATTGGATGCAAAGTTTTGAAGATTGGTGGGCTGAGGACTTGACAGTTCTCAAAATTGACATCTTACAACGTGTTATCATGGCAATGATAGCAAGAGGCTTAATGCTTTACGCACAGAAATCTCTTAGAGGTTTGGTGAGAAACCACCCTGAAAACCAACACATTTTATGTTTCTACATGCTAATGTATCTAATATGAATAACTTGCTTGATCCAACACGGGATGTCTATCGAACAAATCAGGCTCAACACAAAAAACACCTAGGCTGAATGATGTGTTCATGTAAAGGCAATGAAGTATATTATTAGCATAGCATGTCGCACCTAAATTGGTCAAACCTGCAGGTGAAGCAACAGATTCAGGAAGATCCTCACATGGATCTGGACCAAAAGCAAGAATAATATCTGACATCTTCTGCCATAAGTCTGATTTCTGAGGTCCATTTGGAGGAGGAATCAACCCGCAGAAGCAGTTTGGATTATCTTGAATTATTCTTGATTGGACCAAGAGCAAGAATAATATCTGGCATCAACCCATCACCACCACCACCTGCATTACTCATTGTCCTTGTTGTATCAGAATTCTTTCCATCCACGTCTACATCCTCTGATGCAGAAGATTTCCTCCTCTGAGATGAAGCGACACTTGGAAATGTTATCCATGAAGGTGCTCTAAATTCAAACCTCTGATAATTGTCAGCTTCAATGACTTCTGGTGTTGTTGTTGTCTCTGAGCCTGATCTGTTGGACGATCTCCTTGAGGACTTATGCAGTCTGCTACTTCCTAAAACCACTTTAGTAGGTAATATAGGTTGCTCATTACATGGTTTCCGCATCAAAAGTGCTAGGGCCTACTCTAATGCTGTCGTCACTTTATTTATAGATGGTCTCTCCTTTCCCCTCATTCAAACACATCAACACGCTACGTTGGCAATCCTTGTCAGTGCTTCAAGATGTTTAGGAGTTTTCAATGCTGAATCCAGGATTGCGGCTATATCACCAGCCTTGATCTGTGGCACGGCCCATTCAACTATGTTGCCTTCTTCAAATTGCATATCAATGGCCTTACGCCCACTTAGGATTTCCAAAAGTAGGACACCAAAACTGTACACATCGGACTTGGTTGTTAGGTAGTGAAGTCTGTAGTACTCGGGATCAAGGTAGCCTAAACTCCCAGCAGGTAACTCAGCCAAGGGGGAGGTACTATCAGCTGGGCCCAACAAAGAGAGACCAAAATCTGCAACTCGTGCATTATGTTCTTCATCAATCAAGATGCTGTTGTGAGTGAATATGTTTAAACCTGGCCAAGCCTTAAAGGAGTTTGTTGGAGAAATTTCAGTGAAGAAACAAAAGATGAGGTGGTGTCGGTGACCGTAACAATGTAATGGTGATGGAAGTGCGGGATTAGGGAGAGGAAACAGAGCTTCACAGTGTGGTTGGTAACTTGGTATCGAGGTGTGAGGAATAAAAAGGGAAGGTTAAATTTTGGCTACTGGTCAGTGATATCCCTTGGGCTTATTCCTGACTCACATGCTATACCCTCCGTCTGGGTGCTCGATATGCTTGTCCTGATATAAATACGGGAAACTAAGATCAGTGCGTGTTTGTAATTTAAGCCGTGAGTTTGTGGACAATGCTACCAAGTTTGCGGTCAATAGTTGCAATGGCTTGGTATTGTTTGAGGACAGAGTAGGAAACTTAACTATATCTAATTCTGCTACTGGTCAGATGCTCATACTGCCACCTTGTAGACGTTGTAGTCCACAGAGTGATTCTCTGGAATATTTTCGTGCTCACATTTGTTGAATCCACTGGGGAGTACAAAGTGTTGTCATTTGCTGTCAATTTGACTGGATTGCTCGGATGTGAAGTGTTTGCTCTTGGCTTTAGTAAATGGGACTGGATAAATTCACCTTTCAGCAAATAATAAAATGGCGCCCTCTTAATTATACGTCCATTACTGTTAAAGGCGTGTTTTATTTCATGTTGAGTGGGTTGTATACCATGTACGGTGAAGCAGTGTTATATGTGGTATCTTTAGACAGTGTTGAGGAGAAGTTTTACTTGTCAAAACTCCCACTCTGTATTTGTTGAGCAACTTTGTTATATGATTTTCATTGAGACTGGTTTCAAATGCGTGTTAAGTCTACTCTTGAAAATGGTCGATTTTGGATCTTTGAGAGAGACTTTGAAGGTTTCGAGTACTATGCGTTTGATGTCCAGCTGCAGAAATTGAGATAGTTGTAGCTTGATCCAAGGACCAATTACATCATGCGACCTTATATAGATAGCCTTGTTCCGAACACATTTGGTGATCCAGATTTTTAGTGAACAGTAGAATGTAAAGAATATGTGCTCCTGGTGTTTTTTCCATGTTGTTTGCAATAATGATATAAAAAGGCAATTCAATTTTTTAAAGATTATTTAGTCATCACTTTGTGAGGCAGGTCAGGACTCAGGTAATCATATTTTAACGTTTTCTAAAGTCATCTTCTATTTTTTGGATATCTATATATTATTAGGGTATAGTTCCATATTGTTTTTGCAATCTGCTCTTAAATTCGGGAAAAAAAAATTCAAGCTAGGGCAGCTGTTCTAGGATGCACATTAGATTTCCTGAGAATTTTAAATGAAAACTACTGTAGATGCATCCATTCAAAATATTGATATAATAAAACAAAAAGTAGTGGAAAATGAAGCATAATAGGGACAAAGATAGGTAGAATTATTATAAAACCTCAACTGAAAAAGTGTTCAATGAAATAATTATTTAAAGCAACAAAACAATAACTCACCTAATTCTAAAAACCACTATTTGTTTTCCCATTTCCTTTTCATAATTGCCTTTAGATACTCAATCTCTTCTTTCAGACTGGTAATTTCTTCTTCCTGAATTTGTATCCACTGATTTCTAAGCGTGTCATTTTTTTCTGCAATCTCAAGTTTGTTGCAAATTTCTTCTATTTGTTCGTAGTTATAGTCAACTACTTCGAAGCCTATCTCACTGCGTAGAAAATCAATTGCTTTTTTTTATGCTGAATTTTCTGAATCTTCTAGACTTGTTGTTGAATTTCTTTCGAATTGGTGATTGTCTTTGATGTTAAACATTCGGATTGGAACGTCAATTGATATTTGACATCTCAGATTGATTTTCTCCCAATATTTCGTTGAAAATTCGGTCGCCTATCTTTAATGTTTTGGTGCAAGATTATCATGATATCTTTGAAGTTTTGAGTGATAAGTTTTCGAAATTGATTTCGCTGCATAATTTCATAGATTAATTTATATAGTTAGATAAAAACTTAAAAATTAAAATTAACCAAACAAATATGAATTTTGAATTTGTTTATCTTTGTATTGAATCTGTTGAGACTCGAGTATCATTCTTTATTCTCCATGAGTTTGGTATTGTCTAAAATAAGAGTTTTAATATCTATACTGGATATTCCGCCATTTTCGTCAATTCTTTCAACCTAAAGTTTTAGAAGTTAGTGATGTATATCTTATATGAAAAATAATATGAACTTTAAAACTTGCCTTTTTTCGATGTTTGAGATTCATTGATTTATCGAGAAATTCGATTATTTCTTGTTGTTCTTTTACGAACTTTTGGCTTTCTTTCAACTTGTCCAAGTTGTAGTCACCAACTTCGAAAAGATACACTTTGCTTTTGAATCTAATTGCGGTTTTTGCTGCACTGTTTTCAGAGTCTTCGAGTGATCGTGATGGTTCTCCTCTAATATTTATAATATGTACTACATCGTTGCTCACTTGGACACTTGGGTTATACATTCCGTTCTTCAAATAATTTTCGTAAATAGGTGGATTCAAATTGAGTTGTCTCATAATATCTTCCAGCATGGGTTTGAATGCCACTTTAATTCTTCTTGAATACTGTCTTTCCCTCATCTCCATAGTGATCCTTTTCTGTTTTTCACATAAGATAACCAAAAAAAAGTATTGTGTTCAAATAATAGTAATACACATTAGGGAAAAAATTAATGCATAATTATTATTAAATATTGTACCTTTTCTGCTTCTTGTAGATCCATATTGACAATCCAATGAAGTTCAATATCTTCTCTTGTATGCAATGAAAAAAATTAGAAAAATTCAATTAGATATGTAATATTTGATTCAACATGTATGTTAGAAAAAATAATTGGATAACCAAAAGTTTACCTGTGTTTTTTATATGCGTTGGGCATAGGGAGATATGATCGTATGTCTTATATATATAGGTTGTTGGAAAGGAAAGATAAGATTTTCTTATTTCATTAGAATTCCAGTATTAGTATGATTCTAATTTTGAACATATCTATAATTATATCTTTTTGTTTGACAATTAGAAGTTAAAGCATGGTGGGACTCATAGACATTTATTTGTTTTTCTTATTGATAATTCCTTGTAGTCCTATACTGCCTATGCTTATGGCGTGAAAATCTTATCCAAAGGAAATCATAAAGCCAATTACGCTAGAAAGCAGGGAATATATATAGTGTCAAAAGCCAATTACACTTGTACGAAATAAATTGAATATATATAGTGTCAATGTAACTTAGAAAATTAGGAACATTTGTTGTCACATTAAATTGTCCATGCCTACAACCAATTTAAAGAAGAAATTGGAAAAAGAGGAGTGGGGAAAGAGCCTTACCCTGAGCCATACATGATCACCACTAACAATTCAAGCTGATAAGAAGACATTTTGTGTAAAAAAGGTTATCAACCATGAAGAGATATGGAGACAATGAAGACATCTTGAATATGTTGATATCAATACAAACTTCTTGAATATGTTGATCAGATTCGAGGTAAAATGTATCCTCCATTTCAAAATGACAAACAAAGTGAAAAATTGTTATAAAAAGCATCAAAGAACAAAACGTGGTCTACGCAGGGAACCACCACCCCAGGATTGCTTGCATTGGTGCATGCTAGGTCCAGTCGATACGTGGAATAAGATTGTTGTTGAAATCATAAGGAGAGAATATGATGGTACTGCTACCTTCATTGTGTGAGATACAGCTCTTGCTGCTGTTATTACCTTGCATTCTTGTACTTTTGTAACTTAGAAGGTTGTATTTTTGTATTCTTTGTATGTTAAAATGACACGAAGAAGATGGAAGGCTGATTCCACTGACAGGAAAAAAAAATACCACTACTGTGAAAGTATATGATGGATGGAGGATAATTAAATGTTTTAGAATTATTGACTTATTGCCATTGAGGTTCCTTGTCTTTCTTGGTTGTATATTTTAACTCTGAAAGTAAAGTATGGAAGACGGATATAGTTAAAGTGTTCCCTAATTTTTATTTTTATTTTTTTTCTTTCCTGGTTATGCTTTTCAACCTTCCATAACAGTTTTGCTGCCCTCTGTCCCTTTTTTCTACTAGCATTTGTGAGATATAAGTTAATACCAAGAGTATCAAATAAAGGTGGGGATGACTTTAAATTGAAATTTCAGTTAAGCCATCGGTGACACCTCAGGGATTCATCTGAGAGTAAGCTTTAGGCATCTAAAAGACGAAGTATGATGAATGACTATTCTGTTCCTTTGTGTTCTCTAGTCTAAAAAATGTTCTTCTTCAATATTGTGACCCTTCTCCTTAACTGAATGGATGTCTACAGAATTTGGTAATATCCTGACGAATAAGTTTTCGGGCAGATTTTAGAAGTTATCAGTTGTGTTATCCCTGGTTTTTCATTGTAAAGAGTGTTACTCTAGAGACATAGTTAGAGTTCAGAGTCGGTTACAGAATATAGGTTTTAATCTTGAAATTGTAATCACCTGGTTGATCATAATTTACTGTAATGGTTTAATTTCATTGGTATCAAGTGTTTTCGGACCTGTTTAACCTTTTTACTTTGTTGGGGATTAGAGTTATGCCGGTTTCCTAGGTTGTCATGTTGTATCAGCACAAATATTAGATTGCAGGCATAATTAAACATCTGAACTTAGATTTAGCTATTGTGATGCGGCGATTAGTGCAAAAAAGAGCATTTGTAGCAATGGTGCGGATATATCTAAACAACATACTGAAAAGTGAAAACTGCAGCTTATCTTCACAAAGATCCAAAATGTGTGTGTTCTCATATGTGAAGGCGGAATGTTGGAATAACTGATAGATGTTTGGCCCTGGGTATTGTAAGTCCAAACTCTTCATCCATGTTCAGTTCAATACATGTGCCACAACCAATTTCACTACTGTCAGACCTAGGTGCATTCTAGGGCACCCTCTTCTTCCTTGACCAAAAGGCAGAAATTGGAAGTCATGTCCCTTGTACTCTATATCACTATCGATAAACCTTTCTGGGATGAACTTCTCTAAATTGTCGCACACACTTGGATCACGTCCTATTGCCCATGTGTTTACAATGATTCGAGACTTTTGAGTTATGTGTAACCGTTAACTGTACAGTCTTCAATGCTTTCATGAGGTATCAGTAAAGGTACATGCAGTCATACTTGATAAGTTTTATGACAAATCAAATTGGTGTATCATTCTCAAAAAGTTGTGATCTCATCAGTTTGCTCTGACTTGCATAATCAGTTGTCTGTGTTGTGATTTGGTGATGTATTGCACCACAAAATTGTGGAAAATGCAGCATCGTTGATAATAATTATTAAGTTAGTAATAATTATTCTTTGTGTTAGTTAGTAAGCTTTCGACACTGTAGACCTTGACACTGAGGATGTTCTACTTGGAAAGCGGAGAACCTATTTCGATAAATAAATTATTAAGTTAGTATCCTTTGTAATCATTCCCTAGTATTATGGTATTCTTGCTATCGTAAATGAGTCAAACTTGAAGGAAATGGTCATAGACTTAGATAGTCTCAAACGATGCAAGTTAATGGATATTTCTTTGAACAGGGGTTTATTTCGTTAACCTACTCTAATTAACATGATGATGCTGTCTTCTCTAGATTGGATATTGCAAATTGCCTATCACAGATTACGGGATGTGATTCCACACTCGCCAATACTATTATGCTCTTTTGCCTTAGGCCAATTAGCATTTAGCAGCTCATGCTTCTTGATCCTGGCCACTTTGTATAAGTTGTTTTAAGCATAATAGAGCATCCAATTTTATTAATAACACTGATAGCATTATTCATTTTCAGTCTTCCTGTTCATATGTTTGGTCTCTTGTATGCTGATTTTGACGATGTCCATTGCACTCATTTGCTTTTTGATTGTTATCGTTTGCCAGGTCTAGAAGCCTTTTCTGTAAGAAGAACAATAAGTGACTCATAGCAAGGTCTAATCACTACAAAATTCGTTGTTTTCGCATTTTACTTGGTACTGGTTTCCATTTCTTGGTAACTTGAGTGTTTTTTTCTACACCTTGATGTTAAGTCTTTTAGAGTCTATCTGTTGGTGTTGCAAATGGTGGATTGCTGAGGACCTTATGGTCTGCTATTATGTGGTATAAAAAGCCCCATGTGGCACCATAAACAACCTTGCCGCAGACTTCAACACCTGATCTTCAGTGTTAGTGAACACTGATAATGCTGTCTGGGAGGGTCGGGAAGGCATTGCTCTGTCTCAGTGCGTGTATTCTGTTTTGTAGCAAGGTGTAAGCTTTGTGAGGAGTTGTAGTTTATGGAGGTACGATAGTTTAAAGAATATGTAGTTTTGTATTTTTCTTGACAGACTTGATTTTTTTCTTTTCATTATTATCTATTCAAGACAGATTTCTCTAGCAATTAGCATAGTCAACTGTCAAGTGAAATGAAATCATTTCTAACTTTCTTGTGCGTGCAGGTTTTTGGGAACCCAATAACGTAACGTAACAACATTGATCTTTCATACCTCAACTGAGAATATCATGATTCACATGTGGGTATGTGTTTATCATGAAATATTGGTAATGGACTATTTTAATGTACTTATTTGATTCACTATCAAAATCTAGTGTCCTTAGAAGTTCTTAAGAAGTTAAGAGATGAGTGACTTTTGTTTTTTGCTTGTCCTAATCAGATTGGCTACCTAGACTAATGCAAGAAGTAGGGGTTTTCAACATGTTATGTATGGACATGTCCTCCTATGAAAGGAGACAACTATGTTATGTATCGTCATCCAGAAGTTCAGAAGGCTCCCAACATGGATAAGCTGAGGAAGTGGTCTCTCTCTTTCTCTCCCTCAGATGTGTTTTCAAATAAAAATTAATTTTTTTATTGTAGAGTATCTCCAGAGAGAAAGATAACACGCTTAAGCAGTACTGATCACAATCTTTACTTTCCTTGTTTTCTATTTTGTTTAGTAGGTTTTCAAAGAAGAAGTCTAAAATGATTGAAGAGCTACAAAATGGAAAGAGAAAGTTGTCCTTCCATGGTGCAGAAATCTAGAATAGCTTAGAAACCCAGAGGATGCAACATAGGCAATGTACTGATGGATAAGGTACTTCTAACTAACCCTTTTTCTTTCGTTTTCCACCATTAAAGTATTGTCATCATGGTGGTGGTGGTCAAGGAGACGCTTCTAGTATGAATTATGTTGTTCTTTATCATTCCATTATCCAATTTGATTTATCCTCTTTTATTGTTTTTTCAGTTATTCCAACTATTAAATATCTGAAATCATAATAGTATTTACATAAATAAGTTTGAAATCGTAATAGCATTCACATAATGAAGAAAAACCATATTAAGTCATAAAGGACATGTAAAAACATAATTATTAAGAAAATTCAAATGTCAACTTATTTTCTCCATTGTTCATTGAAGAAAGTCATCCATACGAAAACAATCTAATATCTTCCAACTGAATTGTTGGCCGTTATTCGAATAACATATTGGCTACTTAATCATCTTTGCATCAAACTAAATTGTCGGCATCTATTCCAAATCATTGTTCTGCATATTGAATGAAAAGTTTTTCAAAGTAAGTTATTTTGTAATTTAAAAGTTACATCAAATTGTTTAAATAATATTTTGAACACAATACCTTTTATTCTGGAGTTTTCCGATTTCTTTTGGTTGGAGAGACCTCATCTGTAGGATTCTTGTTTTTATTTTTCTTTTTATTTGCTCCATTTTCCTGTATTTTTGGAATGTACAAATTTAAATATGAAAAAATTTGACCAATGGTTGTAAGGGAAGTTAGTTTAAAAGATACCTGCTCAATGATTTGAATGTCTGTTGTGTCAGTCTCTTCTATGTTTTCTTTATCCGTTTTTTCTTCCAAGATATTGTTTACACTGAATGTTGGATAGATTTCATGCATATTGTACTCATTTATCACAACTTTGAAGATGTATGTCTTTCCAGTGTTTTTCTCTAGTTCTTCTTTAATTTCATCCCAACTATTGCCCTAGATTGTAGAAATAGAAATACATTAATATAAATTTCCAAAAAAAAATTTACTTGGTATTAATAAAAATTTGTATATATACTCTCCTTTAAACTCATCTTTTTAATTTTGTCAAATGGTTGTTGCACTATGTCTTCTGCTTTATTTCCAAAAACAACAAATGTTGTTTGATTTGTTTCACCTTGCACACAAAGTTTAAGATAGTACATGTGTATAAAGAGAACATAACTTATTAGATTAGTAACATATAAACATAATTTGATTTTAAAATTTCAATTTGTTTACCTCTCAGATAGTTTATTGTAAGTAGTTTTACAATCTTTGCAGTATGGCTCATCCCCGTTTTCCACATGTTTGATAGTACAAAATTGGCAAGATTTGTAATTCCAACGATTTCCAAAAAGCTTTATAAATTTTGCTTTGCAAGTAAATGACTTATGCTACAAATAAAATGATTTATGTATCAGTATAAAAAACATAAAATACTAATTTTTTTAAAATCTCTTCCAGAATATTTATTTCAGACTAACCTGGTTGCATCTATCTCTGCCTAATTGAATTAGGTCAGATATGGTTACCCTGTCTTTACTAAGTAGTTTAGAAATTGTAGTAGGTTCACCCTCTTTGTCTACCTCAAACTGTACTTTAAAGTTACTAGTGTCAAAGCTGCATCAAAACAGTTGGTTTGCATAAATATTACTAAAAGAAGTAAAAAAAAAAAAGCAGTTTATTCACTATTCGAGCTATTGGTATATAAATATACAGGACATTTTAAAAGCAGTTAGCTTCATAAGCAATAACTCATAACTTTAGCTTCTAAACCTTAATTTCTCTTTTCAAACTCAAACTATATATGCATGATGATGAGAAAAAATTAGTACGGTAATATAGTATGCATTTACAAATCTTAAGCCAGAACCCAATGTATTTATAGTATTTTACCGCTTTTTCATCTCATTTGATTGAGGTATATTCAAATTCAAGTATATTTGAGTTGCAGATGTGACTGTTGCTTTAAAAAGCCCTGCGAACACATATATAAAGAAATAATAACATTAGATAATAGTTAGTAATAAATCATTTAAATGGATCAAATTGGATATAAAAATATTTTCATATTTCCGATTCTTTTCATATATAGTGATGATAAAATAACAATGACAATTCCATCCGAATTCTTTAGGTTTGCAAAACTTTTGGAGTCTTCACCCCATAAAGCAATCTTGATTTCATAGTTCCTGTAAAAATAATTAGTAATTAGAATTCATAGTCACTGCAAAAAAATAAAGTAATTATGTTTAAAAATTATTTTTTAAATTCAAAAACATTGTGTGTTACCTTTCATTCATTAGTGTGACTTCCCTGAAACCATACGGGCTTTGTGCTGAAACTTTTGTCAAAAGTCCGATAAAATCTGGTTTTTTCAAATTAATATTAGTACAAAATTATTTTTTTAGAAAAATAGCATTATTCAATCAGTAACATACCAACTGTGTTGAATGCCTTGACGTAGTCTTCTTTCTTTTGCATGAATTCTTCAAAATCAACAAATGAAAACTTGTATTGTCTGAATTTTTTTCCATCTTCCTTTGAAGCAGTTACAACTGTATCTTTTTTAAAGGAAATGGTGAAGTTGGCCCTCACCGGCTCATATTGAAATTTTGCTGCCTTAACGTTAAAATTTTCAAAACAATAAATTTCTCCTTGTTTGATTATTTTTTCAAAGGAGTTTTGGATTTCCTTGTCGATTTTAGCATGAATTTGGTTTTCCTGTAATGACACGGTTTTAATGCAAATATGTTAGATGATACAGGGGAAAAAAACATGCTATTAATTGAATATTTATGGATAAAATTTAAGAGAGATAATAAACTATTTATGTTCAAGAATGACAATAAATTGCAAACAATAATATATTGAAAACATATCATGACTTGACTCTAACAGTAAAATTAGATCAAATAACTTTTACCTTTTCATCAATCAATATCATCTCAATTCCAAAAACTTTTTCTTTATACCTTGCTATCCACATTTTGCTTACTCGTGTTATTATTTTGCAAGATGGTGAGTAAAGGGTAAGCTCGTCCAAAGTCTTGCAATTCCTCGCCATTTCGTCTAATCTCTATAGCATAAAGAGTGATTCTACATTAGTCCTTTCATCCATGTGTTTTTTCAAACATAGCTCAGGTTATTGAGAAGTATACATGGATATATATATATATATATATATATATATATATATATATATATATATATATATATATATATATATATATATGTATCATTATTTAGTCACATTATACCAATGAATAATCACAGTTCCGATCAGATAATATACTCATATTCTTATTTACCCAGGCCAAATGACAAAGGGGTGAAACCCAAAATTGAGCATACTAAACAAATATAACATAGCCCAAACAAATATGAAAAGTATAACAAAAAATATATTATCAGCTACATACCGTGAACACAACCAATTTAACTCAAAGTACTTTAAAGTGCCAAGTTACCAGCCAAGAAAAAATTAACATAGCCAATGCTCCCACATAGATAGAACGGTAAAGTATTATTCGTACCGAATGGTGGCTAATCATGGAAAAATTCAGAAGTTACATAACTGATCTACACTGGCTACATAATGGTGGTTAATCATAT
Source organism: Coptis chinensis (assembly GCF_015680905.1). NCBI lineage: Eukaryota > Viridiplantae > Streptophyta > Magnoliopsida > Ranunculales > Ranunculaceae > Coptis > Coptis chinensis. The sequence continues at coordinate 31,049,389 of NC_141463.1, read as the reverse complement.
TGTTTTTGTTTATCATTTAGTCTTAAATCTCCACAACCAATATACATCAGATGCTTCCATTCTTAGGTAGTCGTCTTATAAAGTGAAAAAACTTAAACCAAACTCAGTGAAAAATATAAAGCCACCAATGACACACACACACACACACAGCCAATATGATACTCACCCATAGTTGATAAGCCATATCTAAACTAAGTATGATTACAAAAATTATCAAAAGAAATTGAAATGATTCACTCATTATGTGCATTGTGTGGACAGATATATTTAACGATTCTACATATTTTAATATAATAAACATGTACAACATAAAAAATGTCAGTGGAAAATAGACAGTAGAACCTTACTTTAAAGGTGCTACACAAAACAATAAATATTCTTCAATAGTGTTTAACTTCAACCAAAATTTTCTAGCATAGTAAACACACAAAATTCTTTCACAGGTGGAGTGATTAACTGTAATGGATGCTTACATTACCCTTGAAGAATATACTAACATGTACATCTATTACCCTTGCATACTGGAGTGATTAACTTATAAATAATTAGAACTATTGTGCAAGCATCTTTACATGTTAGTACATTAACAAACAATCATATATGCAGACTTGAGACGATCATGTCGAAAGAGTAAACTTGCTTGTACAGCGCTGACTGTTGTACATGCATAATCAATATTGGCTCTTGAGACACATTTGTGTAACAAATCAGATGTTTCAAAGTGGCAAAAATGAACCTAATATTCAAAGCTAACAATCTGAGAAACCATAAAGGCATGAACCTATTGTTAATCAACACTATTTGACGATATATGGTGTCTTTGAAATAAATAAATAAACAAAAAAAGCCCTCCATATTTGAAACCAAATCCAAGTAAAACGTTCAATGGTGTACTATTATGGTAAGCAATGCTACAAAATTTTGATACATCATTCAATTGAATGAAAAAAATATAAAAGGGGGAAAAAAAATGAGCAATCAAAGTCTAGAAACAAAATCAATAAATATATCAAATAAAAAAAAAATCCAAAATGGATTATTAAACGTTTTGAGGTATGGGTTATTGGGGTTAGAACTTAGAAGCTAAAAGACCTTGTGTATGTGCTTTATGTTGCTTCCCATTAATAGTTTTCTAATCTTATGTTGAACGGAAGCATGAGTTTCATATATAATATAAAGTTAATTCAGAGTTGTGATTGTAGCTGTAGTCAATAAAACCATGTATATATATTCATACAATTAATTGCATGAAAATAAATTCTTGATTACTAAATCATAAATCATTTACAGAATCAAAAGAACCCATTATCATACCTTTTGCAATATTCTGCTAACGTGCTCGCCTCTTCCGCAACTCGATACCTAGACAAAATAAAGGAACCAAAATCAATAATTATGAAAAAGCTTTAAAGTATAGTTTAACATGGAAAAAATAGATCTTTGATTAGTATATTCTCACTAAAACCATGTTTGATAGAGATATTTGTATTTGCAGTATGGAGCTAAAATGTTTCACTACATGTTTCTAGGGTAAAAATCTAAAAGAGTAATGCAAGTCCCGATGTATGTTTTTAAGTTGTGGTTGAAGTAAACTCAATCTATTTATCAAATAACACAGTAATCAGGTGAGTACTTGTTATGATCATTGCCATGTTTTAATCTCAATGAGCATGTAAAGTTTACCAAGAAGTTCTATAACAATCAAACATGAAAATCTTAATATAAACTAATTACGTAATACTAAATTCTATATGAAATTTAAAAAGAAAAGTCATGTCATACAAACTTCAGTTGAAGTGTGCGGGAACAATAGGATCCGTTTGGCCAGTACGTGCATAAATATAAAATGTCTTTGTGACATCCTATGATACATATACTTTTGGGGCAAAATAGAATATCCTTTCTTTTCTAATCACCCCCAGAGATACAGATAACTACTCCAATGAAGCTTAGTTTTGTGATGCCAAATTGATTAACCTACAAAAATTAGTAGAAGCAGCATGCAAAGCTTTCACTTTGCATTTTCACTGGTATCGATCCACCATCATCCACTTTTACTGATTCTAGAATGTAACTAATTGCTTAGACAATCAAATTTTGGAAAAATATACACAATCATTATAAGATATACGAACTTAGTGTTGGTAAATAAACTTGTAAGTAGTGGTACTATTTGAAATTCAAGCATTCAATCGAGTAGGATTTGCATCAAATAGGACTGATAAGACGCAAGAATAATTGGGGTCATGGCAAACACAAAAAAGCCAAAACAATATTGCAAAAAAAAAACTACGTATAGTAGATTAGTTGAGAATTTACCTTTGAATTTGTAGGGTAGGCTCCTTTATTTTTTATTTTTTATTTTTATTTTTTGTGTGTTTTATGTTATATAATCGTGATGTATTTATATAGGTTTAGTATTGAGTTGATTTAGAAGTTTTCTTGTTATCGAAATCTTATGTTAAAGTAATTGTATGTTTAATAAAAGACTTCATTATGGATTAGATTAGTCTTTCTAGTATGTATCCTTAATTCTCTCATATATTTAACCGATTGAGCAGAAAAACAGATAAACATTAATAGTAATAGAGTCCTACTAAAAAACAACATTAACAGTAATAGAGTCCTATTAAAATTGTAAAATTTAGTTAGAGATTCTGTTGGTCTATAATAATTTTGTGCCCGATTGTATCTTAAAACAGATAAACATTAATAGTAATAGAGTCCTAAAAAATAACATTAACAATAATAGAGTCTTACTGTAAGATTTAGTTAGAGATTTTGTTGGTTTTAATTTTGTGTCCGAGTCTGATAAAGTTGGACATTCAATTGTGATTTGTGTCGTATTCATACTTGCTGCCAGTTGTAAGCTTTAAGCCAATAGCATAACAACCTCTCTTGCTTCCTCTCAGTCTCTAGCTTTTTCTTCCTAAAGGCTGCTGCTCCATGTACTAATTAAACCCTGTTGGTCCAGCAAAGCAGCTCTTTTGCTTGGGACTGTCATAAATATGGCCGTGGTGCTATCATGCTATGTGATGTCATTTAAACGAAGTTTCTTCCTTTTGCTCTGTTGGTAAATTACATTTTCTACTCTTGGATGAATCACATGTCGTCAATAGTTTGATACTTAACTTTTCAACAGTAGAAAATTCGGATGTCAAGTCCTAAAATGTTGGCATCTCTTTCTATTTTCAGTTGTCTTGTTTCTACAGGTTAGCAATCAACCAAGCTTCCAAATCCTGATTTTTTCCTCCACCTCCAAGCTTTCCAACTGCAATATCTAATGTGGAATCACCTAAGACCTGGTCATTAAGCAACTAAGACATTCCTTTTGTGTTTATTGTTTAGGTTAAGAAACATTGATAATTAAATATATCATCGTCTCCAACAGACCAAAAAAACCACTGGGGAAACAAAAAATGGAAATACAAAGAATATAAACACCAAAATCGTTAACTTCATAATAATGGTAGATTCAAAATTCATATAGAAAACCAAGTAAAAAGGCTACACCACTTAAAGCAACATAGAAGTTGTAGTGAACTTTCTTGGAGTAAATCAACTACCTAATATCCCCTATAAGGTTCTCTTGCATTAAAGAAGACCAAAAGCATAGTAAGGATAAATTATTAAAAAGTTAAAAAACACCATAAAGTATTTTTTGTTTGAAATACAGTACCTTCCTCAGATTGCTTGAAAAACTTCTTTATACACAATGTTTTGTGTATATCCTTTTGGCTTATCATCTTCCCTTTTGATTAGAAATTTTAGCCCCTGTCTAGATGTCGTTCTCAAAACAGCAACATATAACTGCCCATGTGTAAAAATTGGACGTGGTAAATAAACACCAACATGGTTGAAAGTTTGTCCCTGACTCTTGTTTACTGTCATTGCGTAACACACTTTGATGGGGAATTGTTTCCTCTTGAAGACAAACGGCCACTTTGTGTCAGTTGGAGATAGGACAATTCTTGGAATATAGACAGGTTCACCTATGTTTGTACCTGTATTTATGAATTTGCTTATATGATTGTAAAGTTTCAAATATAATTGAATAAAAGAATTTTTACTGGATCATGTATTTTCGTACCCGTTATAATTTTTGCTTCAATAACTTTGGATCCCATCCTTGTCACAATCAACCTAGTTCCATTGCAAAGCCCCGCACTCTGATTCAAATTCCGCATTAACATTATAGGAACACCAACTTTCAGCTCAATGTTATGGTTTGGTAATCCAGAAAACTGAAGAGTATTCAAAAATTCTGTAGGAAAGAGAACGTCCTGTTCAGCAGACTTTCTTGTAAAACAACGAAGTAATAAGATAATAAAAGTTAAATTTTGTAAAAGAAAAACAGTTATTTATATAACTACTTTTTTTAACGTGCTAACCTTCTATAGGACAAAGTGTGTCTGCACTCAAGTAACTCTGTAAATCTCCTGGAAGTGATGAAATAATGTATGAGTTGATTTCATCAACTGTTTCATTCTTGGGGGCCAAGATGCTTCTTTCCTTGATGTACTTTACAGAACCGTGATTGTTTGCAAAATCTGGATAAATATTTGAAACAATATCTTTAATTGAGTCTTCTAATTCAGGAATAAGAAGATCATCTGGAATTTGTATCCATGTTGGCTCGATATCGTTCTCCATAGAAATTGCTCGCAACTTTCCGTCTCCTAGATCTAGAACCCATTTGCTGAAATCTTCTATAGAGCTAGTTGTTTTTGGATCAACATTGTCACTTTTTAATCTCATGTTTTGAGTCAGATGAAAAACTTTACATTCTCCCCAGATTTTAGACCTATCAAATAGAATTAAAGATGGCAAAATTAAAAATTGCTCAAGGTTACTAAATGAATTATTTGATAAAATTAAGATTGTTTGATATATTCAAAATGGTACCTGTTTATTGAAGCGTCAACAATGTCACCTCTTTTACCCCTTGGAATAACTCGCAAAATCTGTCTGAAGTCTCCACCCATTAAAAATGTTTTGGCGCCAAAATATTTGTTATTTTCATCCATTATGTCTTTTAAAGTTCTGTCGACAGCTTCGAATCCATGCATATGAGTCATTGGAGCTTCATTCCATAAAATAAGATCTGCTTTTTGTATTAGCTTCGCCAGTTCTTCATGTTTTGAGATTTTGCATGTCGACTCTTCACTGGTAGGAATTTCAATATTGAACCTAGAATGTGTTGTTCGCCCACCTAGTAGGAGTAGTGATGCTATTCCAGAAGAGGGAACTGCAAGAACAATTTTACCTTCAGATCTTATCTTTGAGATGATAGTTTTGTACAGATACATCTTTCCGGTTCCTCCACTGCCGTAAACAAAAAATACACCTCCATTCTGTGAATATATCGCTTGGGTGACTGACATGGAATACTTCACGCTGCTCAGTATTAAGGACTTCATACATTCTAACGTATTCATCACGTAGTGAACGACAATCATAGTCAAGTTCTCCTGCGATCAGTCTATTACCAGTTGGCATCTGGTCTTTCATATTTGTAAATGGGAAGTCATTGACCTTTGCCAAAGTTTTACCTCTTCTGAGCATGATTTTTTCAATCTCGCATAGAGTGTAGTTCTTTATTTTCTCCTCTGATAAAATCAATGCCTGATTTCCATTGATTCTTCTATACTGAAATAACATGTCATCTCCTAGTGCCTGGTGATGTTTTTCCCATAGTTTTTTAGGAAATGATATCTCGCATATCAACATTAGTGTCACAAACAGCTCACGCAATGCTTTAGGACATAACCATCCACTAGCTTCTTTTAGTGCATCATCCCACTCTTTGTCATCATCGAGCAAACTGATAAGAGCCCAAAACTGTAGTTTTAACCCTGTAACAGTCATACTATTAGACCAATTATGTGAGTAATAATTAAGAGTTAACACTGATTACGTGTTTTTATGCATTTCAGGCTTCAAAGTCCATTATGTGTAGAAATGTGCCACTTTAGTGAGATAAAGGAGCAAAGGTCGGTTACTAAGGAGTTCCGTGATTAAAGGCCAAGATTCAAGAAGATAAAGCCTTTCTAAAGCCCGGTCAAAAGGTGAAAAGTCGACGCGGGCAAAAACAATACACAAGTCGTCGTGAAACTTCCGAAGGCCAGTATCTTTGGACTCGGACCTCGAATGGGGCCTATCTTATGTCAAAACGACCGGCTCGGAAAGAGCTTTCCAATGGTCCAATCCTTGACCCAATCAGAGGAGCAGAAGTGGACGAAAAGTCTATTGAAGCCAACTATAGCTGAAGAGGCCTTTTTGGACTGAAAGAATTGGGTTTTGGGCTCGATTCTCCGCCCCAAAACATGGCTCCAAGCCCATGCACGATTTTGGATCTGAAAGTATAAAACAAAAGCTTAGCTCTTTGTTAATGGTAGATAGTTAGACCTAGATTAAAGATTAGATTAGTAGCCTCCATTAATTAATTCTAGATCTTTTTTTTTTTAGTTTAATTTAATTAGTTTCATATCTTGTTTTTATTTAATTCCTTGAATGATTGTTCGTCATTTAATTAGATAAATAAAATAGTTATTATTATTCAATTTCAATTTTTGTCATTTACAATTTATTAGATCTAATTTCAATTCTTGTTATCATTCAATTCTTAGTTATTAATTAGATTTCGATTATTATTTAGTTAAATTTCATAAAGTTAGAATCTTTGTAATATGTTGTATTCAATTAATCAGTCTATAAATGATGGGTTGATGAATCAAGGCTAAAACCTCCATTAGAGGGGTTGATGAAAACTTAGTTGTATAGTGTAGAAGCGTTGTAGAGTCTATTCCATTCTAGAAGGTCGTGTTTCGCCATAAGAATGGGTGGACGACCTCACATGCTAGTTATAATTGGTAGAAATGTCATGTTAATTAGGGATTAGAACGAGCAATTCTTACCGTAAGAACGTAAGAATTGGATTACAACAATCTATTCTAGGTGATTAAGTTGGATTCGAGGTGGATTCAATTCCCCTCTAATTCTTTATCTAGATTCAAGAACATTAGTATTTCCATATATTTCGTAGTGACATTCAACATATTGCTTTTCATATTGCATCGTAATATAATTCCCCCTCGTAAAACTCTCATTAGACTTAATACCGACTAATTAGATTAGAAAACATTCCATGCTAGAGAACTAGGAGTGGAACGAATTTGTTACTCCACTCTATTTCGATAGAATTGAGAGTAGAAACTTTGATAAATATAGGTTCACAAGAAAGTTTTAGTTTACTTGTGTTTTGAGTTCATCGTTCATTTCGTAGGTAAATTATTCAATTTACCTTTTATCAAATGGCGCCGCTGCCATCTTAGTTGCACTTTAGCATTGTTTTCATAGTAGAATTAGTCATTTTTAAGTCCCATTAAACCCACCCACCCTTGTTTGATTCATACTATGGTTATCCGTTTCAGCGTTGAAAAATTCCTCGAAAAATTACATCGAAGGCGACCCGGCTATAAAGGCGCACTGCCTATAACTAGGAACACGGCGCGACCACACGGACCACGCGGCGACCCCACCCTCATACTGAGCTCGACCCGTGCTAACTTCTATCGAACACGGAGCGACCGACCACTATCTGCGAAACTGTGCCCTAAGCAAAAATTTTCCGGATTTCTTTAGGTTTGTTTCGAACTTCGATTTTTTAAGTTTTTCGTGTTCTAACTTGTTAATTACAATCGAACATGCGTAAACAAACAAGACGTTATTCATAAGCGAAGCAAGGACGCTATCGTATTCCTTTCTTCCATACCTCGCATCTCCAGTTAGAGGTTCATACTAATATATCAAGATTGTTTGGATTGTTGTCGTGTTTAGACTTAGACTTGCATGAGATTAAGGTCTGGTCGGAGAAAAACACCGAACGTAATTAACCATCAATGTCAACAAACAAATTTATCGAGTATACCAATCACTACACCTCTAACTACTATCCCACCAACCACACCTGACACAATGGCTGAAGAAAGAGAGACTCCTCTCTCCGACTTTTTTACAAAGCCTTGAGCGATAGCCCTAAATCTTGCATCGTTCTAGCGGACCCAATGGGGATTTTCGAATTCCCCAAACATATTTAATTTGTTACCCGTTTTCATGGTTTAGACCATGAAAACCTTATCGTGACATCGTAGGATTGAACAAGTCCTTACAACATTCCACCATCCTACGGTTGGTGCGGAACAAATTAAATTGAGGGTATTCCCTTTCACCTTAGGCGATAAAGCGCGTCTTGGTTAACGCCCAAAGCCTAATTCTCGTGGACTCGTGGGGGGCAAACTTGTTCACTGTTTATGGAACATTTTTACCCACCCCTTAAGACGGATGAAATGCTTTCCAAGATTCACTTCTTTCGACAGAATCCTCATGAATCATTTTCAGAGGCTTGGAATCGTTTCACCGATCTTCTTATAGAGTGTCCACACCATCACCTAGCAAAAGACACGTTAGTTCGTGCCTTTTTCAAAGGACTTCTACACCACCATAAAGAAGTCCTAGACATAATGAATGGGGGTAGTTTCCTAAGTAAAGGAGCCTCAAAGGCATATAAATTTTTGGAAGATCAGACTAAGCGTAATAATAATTGGGGGGTAGTGACGATTACTCCCGCTCCGCTAGTTCTTCTTCAACAGTTAAGGCTACCAGTATGTTTGAGGTTAAATCAGATCCTGAGCTTAAAACTCTAATTGAATCCCTCACAAAAAGGTAGAGGCCATTTACGTACAACAAAAGCCTATCCCCGTAATAAATGTAAATTCAAATCCATGTAGTTTCATTTGGAGTCCCGAAAGATCCCGACTCCCATCGTCCCTATAGCCTATGAACATTCTTGTTCCATTAATAGTGAACCCTAACCCTTGAGACAAAATCCCAACTTCAGTTGGAGAAATAACCAACAAGTCACACCTACAGTGGTACAATAATCAATATGTTAGGCTAACGACGCTTATAACCAAGCTCCACCACAACAAGGACAGGATCGGGGTAATTATAATAATTATAACAACCAAAGCGCCAACCTCGACAAAGTCAAGGTCAATGTAGTTATAATAATTATAATGCTAATAGAGGTATCGTTCCTAAATAATAACTATCACAATCCATACCCATAAATAATCAACGCGAGATAGTTCGATCCACACCACCCGTGACTACTACACCCACACAACCGGATCGTCTTGACACCTTCATACAAGTGAGCCAACAACTTTTCCAAACCATGGCTCAATCTAACCAACACATTCTACAATCCGTTAATAATTTAAACCAACAGTTAGCCCAAGAGAAAGCCCAACCAAAAGGCGCGTTTCGGGCCAAGCGATACCCAACCCTAGAACAACAAACACGCGACTTTGAGGTAAACGGTAATACTAGTACGGAAACTACATCCGTGGAGTCATTTAAATGCCATCACCACTCTGCGTTGCGGAAGAGTGGTTGATAACAAAGTAACTATGCCTATAGTTACCCCATCATTTACTCCCTACACCGGATATCGAACTAGATACCAAAATAGAAACCCGAAGAACCTACCACTTTGTAGAGGTACCCGGTTAAACCACAACCTAAGAAACGAAGCCAAGGTTACACATCAAGTCAAGCCATACGCTAAATATATATAGAGCGAAACCACCGTTCCCTCATAAATTAGCCATGCTAACCAGGGATACTAACTTTGAGGAGATTAGGAACGTTTTCAAAAATCTAACGATAAACCTTCCTTTTCTTGAAGCTATAAAAAAGCTACCTAACCACGCTAAGTTTCTTAAGGAGTTGTGCACTACTAGGCGTAAGACCAACATACCTAAAGGCGCTTTCTAACTGAGCGGTTCCCAACTTTATCCGAAAATAATGGAATTGTTAAGTACAAGGACCCTGGTCGTCCTACTGTACAATGCACCTTAGGAGATTCTCACACGACGACCGCACTACTAGACCTGGGGGCTAGTGTTAACTTACTTCCGTTTTATTTGTATAAACAAATAGGTCTAGAGGAGATGCAACCTACTAAAATGACATTGCAATTAGTCGATCGGCCTATTAAGTATCCTAAGGGTGTGGTTGAAAACATGTCTTTGGTTAAAGTCCAAAATTTTTACTACCCAAACCGACTTCGTTATCCTCGACGTAAGTCACTAATGACTCTACCCTATCATTTTAGGGCGTCCCTTCTTGGCTCTTGCCAACGGCTCATAAACCTGCCGTGATGGTTCGATGTCCTTATCCTTTGGCCATCTTTCTGTTGAGGTAAATATTTTCAAAACGAGGACCAAGATATCGATTCATCTACAAATGGCGAGGTTAGCATGATCGAGAGCTTAGCTCAAGATTACTTCAAAACATGTTTCGGAGAAACAGATTAACAAATTCCTTTCCTTCGAAATTCGACTTTAACAATGACTCCCCGGTAGTAGAGCGAAATCAAAGAAGAATTCACGCAACTCTTTTGCACCGCTTCTTTACCACTTCATGAGTCCCCTTGCCAACAACCATTCATCCCTTGATGCTATGACGGAAGATGAATTTTTCACTCTATCCCAAGATCCTTTTGACCCACCTATAGAGGAATGTCTTGCATATATCAAGATTTCTAATGATATGGACTTGAGAGCTCTAGCCGAGAATCATTCACCTTCCATCACCAATATTCCCCACCCTCCACCTTTTCAAAGGAACCTCGAGTTTGCACTCGATCCTTTAGTTTCTCCCATGCTTCATGATTTTTTAAATCCACCTAGTAAAAAATACTTCCCAAGGATAAACCACTTGACACCTTCATTTTCAGACTTGAGACAGGTCCTAACTACACCACGAAATGAGTTTTGTGCTAAAACCCACATCCTCATTTTTTTCCATGCTTTCCCTCTAAAACTTATCCCAATCCACCATATTTTCCACAACCATTTACTTTTCCACACTTATTCACTAGGACACCCTCTCGTTCAAAGATGAAACATAAGGTGCATGCTTTCGGTTATGTTATAGGTCTATCCGACTTAAGCTTTCATTCCACTAGGCTGCGTCAGAGGAAATCTTGGTGCTTGATTGTGTTTGGATATGTTTTTTATGTGATATTTATTTATGGAACGATCCACAACTATTTCGGTTGTTGATATATGATAAACTGCATATTCATACATATGTTTAGATAAGTCTAGGGAATCTGACTTTAAAAGACCCAAGTTTTCGTACAATACCAACTTTCTAGAGTATAGGCCAAACAAAATTTTCAAACTTAAAAAGAGTTTTCCAATTTTGTTTGGGGGTGGTGTATTTTGGTATTCATTTCAAATCATGTTGCCACCCTAAGCTGTCATGTTTTACTCCAAAATAGAGTTTGTGTTAGTTAGCGTACACGGTTTAATTGTGCTTCATATTATCATATCATCTTTACAATATTTCTCATTCTGCAGTGCGCCAATTTTTGCCACGTTTCTATGGTAAATTCTTTCCTTATCTCTTTACACTTTGAGGACAAAGCGTTCGATTGTTTGGGGGTGGGATAGAAACATTTGCAAAAATTAGACACTTTTAGGATGTAAATTACACACTTTTATTTATAAAATGTTAAAAATTATAAAAATTAGTTAGTTACATAATTTAATTGTGCTATTGAATTGTTTCATGAACCCCCTTCTTTGTTTGGGGGTGGTATAGAAACACGATGTAAATGTTAAGCACATATTAGGTTGTATATTACGTATTATTTGTCTTAAAAATAATAAAAATAAAAATAAAAAGTTTATGCTATACACTTAGGAATATTGGTATTGTTTCTTTCTCTATGCTCTTAATAATCTAGAAGTCTCAATTAGCTTTTGCATTAGAATAGTTTTAGAAACTTAGGTTAATATGTAGGTAATAATCTTTGCATCTATCTATAAATATATTACATGAGTATCTATGATTGTTTGGCAAGAAGTTTCAAAATCTAGGCTAGAGTACTTATTCTACAAATCCTGTGAGAATATAGCCTAAAGCCTTATATGAGTGAAACATTTGAGAAATGACACAAGGGGAGAAATATATTCGAATAGAGAAATAACACGCCCACTTGCTTGACCACTATACCATGTCCTAAGAGAGAATTTAGGCCCTTTTGGATCGATATAGCTAGAAATTCTGACCTAAGTATATTTTCCGCTAGTCGCCCCCGATCGAGCCTTTCATTAGCCCTTTCATAAACCACAAATCCTTTACCCCTGTTACAAAATAAAACAAAAAAAAAAAAAATTCAACCTACCCAATTTAGATAAGTCCGAGAATAGAATAAGGAAGAAAGAAGAAGAGAAAACCACAGTGTAAACAAAAAGTTAGTTAATTGCTTCAAAAAAATAAAGAAAAGAAGTTTCCATCCAAAGAAAAGAAAAATAAAAATAGAAATAAAATAAAAACTCCAAAAAATAGAATAAAAGGAGTCAAAAGCCAAAGAAAAAAAAAAAAAAAAAAATATGGCTAAGGATGGAAACAAAGTGTAGAAAAAAAAAGTAAATAACAAGGTTTTCTCTAGTTACATAATATGAAGACTCTATTATCTCAGACTTGTCCCTTTTGAATATCCATTTCCTTCCTTCTTAAACCATCTCCTAATCCCATGACACCTAATAAAGACCTCTAGCTTAATTAGGAATAGGTTAGTGGGATAGTAAGTGGCAGATGTGTTTGATCAACTTCGGCTTCCTTGTGTGTCATTGAGATTGTAAGGTAAAGTATGCCCACTACACACTGGAGTAGCAAAACTTGAGTGGAAAAATCAGAGTGATTTTTGTCTTGACTTTTATGTGAGAACCTACTTAAGGACGCTATTCCAAAGTTTCAGAAACGGACCTATTACTACATTTCATAGCATTACTCATTGTATATATGTTTATTTGTAGATGATTGATTATTATGCATATATTAGCTTAAGTTTCGACATGATTATTCTGTATTCATTGCTAGTGAGATGTATAGATAATTGAGACATGAATAAGGAAACAATAGTTTTCTTTCTTAGTCGTTGTAGTATAGATGAAGTTTGTGAGTACCTTCACTGGAAAACTCTCACGAGGCTATAACTCGTCCACTAGGGAATTCCTAGTGGTTTAAGGCCTTGTTGCATATGGTCAATGCAATCGCGACTCAAATAAACGAGTAGTTAGAACTCCATTTTTGTCACTTATTCTAATTTCTCATCTTTGCTTGAGGACAAGCAAAATGCTGTTTGGGGTGGTTTGATAAGAGCCTAAAACTGTAGTTTTAACCCTGTGAATAACATCATACTATTAGACCAATTATGTGAGTAATAATTAAGAGTTAACACCGATTCGTGTTTTATGCATTTCGGGCTTCAAAGTCCATTATGTGCAGAAATGTGCCACTTTAGCGAGATAAAGGAGCAAAGGTCGGTTACTAAGGAGTTCCGTGATTAAAGGCCAAGATTCAAGAAGATAAAGCCTTTCTAAAGCCCGGTCAAAAGCTGAAAAGTCGACGCGGCGTAAACAACACACAAGTCAGCAGAACTTCCGAAGGCCGTATCTTTGGACTCAGACCTCGGAATGGGGCCTACCTTATGTCAAAACGACCGGCTCGGAAAGAGCTTTCCAATGGTCCAAGCCTTGACCCACAAGAGGCCTTTTTGGACTGAAGAATTGGGTTTTGGGCCTGATTCTCTGGCCCAAAACATGGCTCCAAGCCCATGCACGATTTTTGGATTTGAAAGTATAAAAACAAAAGCTTAGCTCTTTGTTAATGGTAGATAGTTAGACCTAGATTAAAGATTAGATTAGTAGCCTCCATTAATTAATTCTAGATCTAGTTTTCCTTAGATTTAATTAGTTTAATTTAATTAGTTTCATATCTTGTTTTTATTTAATTCCTTGAATGATTGTTCGTCATTTAATTAGATAAATAAAATAGTTATTATTATTCAATTTCAATTTTTATCATTTACAATTTATTAGATCTAATTTCAATTCTTGTTATCATTCAATTCTTAGTTATTAATTAGATTTTGATTATTGTTTAGTTAAATTTCATAAAGTTAGAATCTTTGTAATATGTTGTATTCAATTAATCAGTCTATAAATGATGGGTTGATGAATCAAGGCTAAAACCTCCATTAGAGGGGTTGATGAAGCCTTGATGAAAACTTAGTTGTATAGTGTAGAAGCGTTGTAGAGTCTATTCCATTCTAGAAGGTCGTGTTTCGCCATGAGAATGGGTGGACGACCTCACATGCTAGTTATAATTGGTAGAAATGCCATGTTAATTAGGGATTAGAACGAACAATTCTTACCGTAAGAACGTAAGAATTGGATTACAACAGTTTATTCTAGGTGATTAAGTTGGATTCGAGGTGGATTCAATTCCCCTCTAATTCTTTATCTAGATTCAAAAACATTAGTATTTTCATATATTTCGTAGTGACATTCAACATATTGCTTTTCATATTGCATCGTAGTATAATTCTCCCTCGTAAAACTCTCATTAGACTTAAAACCGACTAATTAGATTAGAAAACATTCCATGCTAGAGAACTAGGAGTGGAACGAATTTGTTACTCCACTCTATTTCGATAGAATTGAGAGTAGAAACTTTGATAAATATAGGTTCACAAGAAAGTTTTAGTTTACTTGCGTTTTGAGTTCATCGTTCATTTCGTAGGTAAACTATCTATTTTTACGTTTATCACAAACCTAGTGTCTGGCAGGTAAATTTAATTGAACAATTAAATATGCATAGTTTAAAATTAAAATTCAGCATATATTAACTTCAGGAGTTTTTCAAAAATAGACAACAGGAAAAAACAAATCTAAGTGTGTATGTGTTTCCTAAGTTTATTTGTAAAAGTTTTAGGAGAGTCCCTTTTCTTTATTGTCGGATTAAGTATGGCCTTCCAAAAGTGCTTCCACCATCTCAGCCAACCTATCCACACTCTTGAGACGAAATCTTGGCACGAAAGTCTCTTAGCAGATGTTTTGTAATCGTTACCCTATTCCCTCCAATAACTGCTGCCAGTTTAATTTAAACTTCCTGTTTTAACAGTAATCTATATATATTTAAAATTTTCCTTCTAGTTATCTAGCGTCTAAAGTAGCTTAAGCTTGGAAATGTGACTTGTAGGGACAGGGAAGACATCATGTGCTCAGGTTATCGCTAATCAAGCAGTAAGTAATCAAACACTATTTCCTTAGGGAAGACATCATGTGCTCGGGTTATTGCTAATCAAGCAATAAGTAATGAAATAATATTTCCTTTTTTCCCCATTAATACACACATTTGTCAGTTTCCTCCTATAAATAGACTTACATTTGTGACCCGTTCTACTTGAATTTTTTTTTTTATGGCAAGAAATCCTGTTTTCTGGTACTAAATTCAGCTAAACATGATTTACCATGTATTGTTGTCATATCTATTCCTTTTACTTTATTTTACTTTGTTGTCATGACTCCACCGCTAAAAGAAATGTGTTGTCGCCAAAGGAAGGAACAGGATACTTAGTGATGAGTGATGACCTAATGAGCGGATGGACTGCCTTTCTCAGTTCAACCTTAACCTGCCTGAGGTTTGGGTAAAAGGTAGGGTAAGTTCTAGAAACCCACAGACATCACCCCCACCAATCCAAACACACATAATCCAAAAAACAGAAAATAAAAGAAAAGAAAGAGAAATTGCTAGAAGTGTTTAACTTCCCAAGATCTAACAATTATAATGATATATGAAAATAAAATTTCATAAGTTACCTCACACGCTGCTTTGAAAGTAGGATAAATAGTTCCATTGACTATTCTGATTTCTTCAAAACTTCTAGGACCTTTGACAATATTAAGCAACATCCGTAAGTAAAATCTTTCTCCTGATGTAGGGTGAGCATAGTAAACACGGCCGATCTTTCTTTTACCCTTTCCTCGTCTAGGAGTCCACACTTTGTCATTGACTTGCCAAACCTATTTAGTGGGAAATTCCATATAAGTAAGTTCCCTAGCAGATGGATACATGGCATTGGCTTTAAACCATTCTGTAAATTTCGTTTTTGAAGCTTTCTCGCGTTTGATGACTTCTTCTGGTAAATCATTGTCACCATAGTAGACAATTTGTTCTCCTTCAAGATGAAATGGCAACCTCTCTACGCTTGGGTCTCTGTATTGAATTTCAAAGTTCAATAATCTCCAACATGCTTCAGAAGCAGAAAGATAACGACAATCAAGAAAACGTCCAACTTTGTCCACATCTCAAATGATTTGTTTCCCCATGTCTACATCTGTTGCGACATTCTCAACAATAAAAGCAGTGGCTCTATCTTTGCCCTTGTTAATATATTTGAAAAGATACTTTATCAACCTTGCCTTATTACAATGCTCAACATTTATGTGTGCTTGAAATTTAACACACAAATCGACATTATGTGGTATTACCCACCTATTGTCCAGTTCCTCAGTCTTATCAAACACTTTAATCGTGACTTTACGACCGTTGTTTCTTCTCATATAAACGGTGAAGTCATTGTGATCAATTGTAGTATCACTACAAAAATCCTTCGGATAGTGTTTAGAACATTTATTTTCCAACATACATGGCGAGCTTGGATTTTTATCTCCACAGGGTCCGTGCATCATAAATTATGTAACTGCTGCATATGCAACTTTATCTTCTGGGTCAGGAAGCTCAGCTGATATTAACTTATTTATCTGAGCAGGAGTCTTGGGCTTGGAACCATTATCCAAGAAAAGCAATATATTAGCATGAGGTAATCCTCTCTTCTGAAACTCTATTGTGTATATTGCTGCAAAAACAAATAAAAGACAATAAAAGAATTTAAGGTAAGCTTTTCATATAAGAAAAGATTATTCAATCCAACAGGGCATTAACTGCCAAATTATGCAAAAAAATTTTTTTTTTTTTGGAAACTCGAGGAAAGTATGGATTTTAGTATAGCATCTATTTTGAGTATGATACTGCAAAGTAAGTTCTAGGCAAAATGGAGAACTCTCAGATCACCGTTTGGCTTGGTAAATAGTTAACATGTGTTGCAATAAGCCAAGGTGCAACAGAAACCTGGATTCTATAGGTCATCTACCTTCTCAATAATGTGTAAACAATTAACACATAAAAGTTTTTAAGATGCAATAGCAACCCATACGTCGCATGAGCATTGGCCTCCCAAACCCATGGGATGCTTCCTAAACACCCCTGCCATAGGCTTTTGCTAGTATTCCTACACACATTCATCAGATACTTTCTCATCTATCTCTTGAGTAGTTCAGAAACTCTTTCTACCTTGTAGCAAAATGAACAATATCGATACTTTTAATTGCTCTCAGGGCCCAACCAGTCCTGCCCCACCCGGTTTTGTTGTATTTGCCTAAATGAATATGCAGCTCATGGAGCATGTCCTGGAGATTTATATATTGTTTTAACTATTGCAGGACTATCTATGAGAAGGTGATACTTTCTTGGCCTTAGAGGAAGCAATTGCAGTTGAAAATTCAGCCACAGTAGCTTTGCAGATTGATCCATCTATTCGTCGATCTAAATCATTCAAGATTATAGTCAATTTTTTTGCAGTAAATAAGTTCAGTTCAAGTGCATTTGTTGTTTAAGACATCTATCCAACAATATAGTTTGTATAATGGATAATCTTATTCTGGGAATTGATTATAATATGAAGTCATACACTTGTAGGGTGAATCCACCCACATGACATCTTGCTTTTACCAAATAATTGATTGAAAGGGGCTTTAGTTCTTATGACTATTTCTGCAGGCTCGGGTCACGAAGCTTCAAGATAAACTAACTGCTGCAAATATGGCTCCTTAACTTCGATATTGACTGAAACCTCTTTAAATACCTTTTAGGGATATGAGACAAAGGCAAGGCAAGGCAAGATGCTGAATTTCCATTATCTAGGTATTTTTAGCTTTAATCTTGTTTAATTTTGGTATTCTTTTTTTTTTTGTAGACTAACTTGAGGCGTATGCTGCTTTCTTAGTTGTAACTTGTAAGTATAATATATTAGTGGTGCTATTGAAAAAGGCTGAATCCCCATATTTTTAGCTTTCAATAGATACACTGAAGAGCTTTTACGTTAGGGAAATATCCCTTAACAATCACAGTTGTCCTACTCAGATGCAATCTATGGCAGAAGACATGCTTTCAGGACATTATTTTACTGTTCCTGAAATTCATAGTTGACAAAACCCTTGGCTTTTATCTTTGCTGAAAGTAGTGGAACTGAGCAATTAGTTATGTTTTGGAAGTTTCTGATCCTTAGATCTACTTTTAACTTGTGTGGACTGTATGATAGGTTGATGCAGTAGATCCAAAGAGTAGGCATAAAGGAAAGCTCGAGACAGAAAACTTACTACAGTCGAGAGATGTGAACTGGACTTCAATAAGACTGGTCTACATTTATGGCTCTTTGAACTACAACCCAGTTGAGGAATAGTTCTTTCACAGATTGAAAGCTAGTCGTCCAATTCCAAAATCCAATTGAGGGTTCAAATAACGAACTTGGCCATGTTAAGGTTAAAAGATTAAAATCTTTATCTCAAGTATAATGTACAATTCAAATTTATAGCTATAGCTACTTCTTATTTTATTTTTATTTAATTCTTAAATTTCTAACACATTCAACTGTGGAAACACATTACGTGATTTGGCCACCGCCTTTTATTCAGTTCTTGGTAATGAGAAAGCAAGCAAGCAAATCTTCACTATCTCTGGAGAGAAATATGTCACGTTTGATGGGTTAGCAAAGGCGTGTGCTAAGATAATTATAGTAGAGAATATAAAAGAATTCAACAAATGTTGTTCACTTGTTCAGGTTAAAGATTTTTCCTTTTCCTTTATTTGATTCCACTAATTTTTCAAGGCTGTTGGTTTCCCCGAACCTGAGATTGTTCACTATAATCCTAAGGAATTTGAATTTGGTAAAAATAAGGCATTCCCATACATACTAAATCCACTATAACATTTACTAAATTATGGCAACAAACATTGCAAAGAACATGTGCAATAGGTAAAAAGTAAAAAAGAAATAAAGAAAACATTGTACTGTTTTGTGTTTGGTTGGTGTGTGTGTGTGTGGCGCTACATGAATGCTAAGTCCATGGTTATTTATGTTGTTTTCTATGCTAAGTCGGGATAGCGCAGGAGCTTAACTAAATGTGTTTGAGTTAGGACATATTTATTGTTTAACTTTTCAAAAGTAGGGTCATTGACATTTAAAGCTTATGTGAAAACATTTAAATATAAAGACTGACCTGCCCAAGCTCTACCAAAATGTTTACGCCGTTGCAGATCAGTCATTAACTCGTGCAGTTTTATTTCAAATACCTGAGCAACAGTATCAGGGGCATCTTCAGGTTTTAGTCCCTTAGAAACCTTGTCCAATGCCATTTGAATTTCAGGCCACTTGGGGTTGCAAGTAAATGTGGTGAAAATGTCAGGAGTTCCAGCCCATCTGAAAATGGCTAGGGCATCCTGATAATTTTGTACCATATATCTTGGACCACCTGTAAAAGACGATGGTAAAACTAATCATTTGCCATTATAAATTAATTTTTAAACTTGTAAGTGAGTTTTGGGGATTTCAATAGACTTAATTACCTGTAAAAGATGATGGTAAAACTAATCGCCTACCAACAAATGCAGGTTTAGTGTCCCCAGAAACAACAACATCAACCAAACCTTGGTACAATTCTGCATGTATAGTATGTTGGTTATTTCTAACCCATGAAAGCCTCATCTCCTCAACAGCAATGTATGCTTCTACCCAAAACTGTAGCTTCAATCGTTTACTTTTGAATATTGTCAGCCCTTCATTTCCTCTCATTTGCATTCTAAATGCATAATACTCTCTCATGGTAACATGTTGTCTTTTACCCACTTTACTACCATTTCTGTACTTGGTTTCAGGCACATATCCATCTACTCCGTCAGGAAATAAGAGAGGGTATTGCATTAACATAAAACTTGGAAAAGTTTCATCAATTCTCTTTAAGGTTAACTAGTATTAACCCCCCCCCCCCCACTAGATGAGAAATTAGGGTCTCCCCCCTAAATACACACAAAAAAAAAAAGTCAAAGTGGGTTGACCAAAATTTTTTTGTGTGTATTTAGGGGGGAGACCCTAATTTCCTATCTAGTGGGGGGGAAATCCTAATTGGCTCATCTAGTGGGAGGGTAATACTAGTTCACCCTTCTCTTTAAGTTGTATCCTTTCTTGTCAACAATAATGTCACGGTGACCTTGAGATTCATCTCCATTACCAAAATGAGAGCAGCTACCTCATTAGAAGTTGGTAAGTTGTAGAGCCTTCCATCAGTTACTCTTCTGCTAATGAGTCTTATACTAACATCAGCGGTTTCATATTCTTCAAAATGATCTCTCGCCATTCTGTAAGTCTCAGCTATTCTGTTGTTTTCATTTAACATGCTAATGAGTCCTGCTATAATGTTTGGATCCAACGGTTTCTTCTTTTCAATCTTCTTACTAAAAGAGTTCAATCTGTTTTGCACTTCGTTGCCTGTATCATATATATATAACTGCCCAAATTTAGGAGTCTGACCTGGCACAAAGGGAAAAAACCAAATTAACTCGTAAAGAACATGTAAAAACAAAATAATTACGAAAATTCAAATGGCTAATTATTTGCTCCATTTTTCATTGAAGAAAATCATATCTACGTAAAAAAATGTAATATCCTAGCCAATAAAAAAAAAAAAATCTAATATCCTAATATCTAAGAATCTAATATTTTGAAATATTTTCAAGAGGGTATTGTAGTTCATTGGCTGTATCATATATGTATAATTGCCCAAATTTAGGAGGTGTACCTGGAATTGGTAACAGGGAACCAATTTTGTGGTGATTTTGTCCTCTGATCTTAAAAACATATGGTCCCCTACCATTGTTTATTTTTTTATCAACCACTCCCCCAGTTGATGTGAAAGCAAACATCGAGTTATACGCCCTCATGTTTTCTCTGTAATTTGTAGACATTTAACCACCTTCAGAATCTAGTAGCTGGTTTAGGAATGGAGGTGCATCAGCTAAAAGAGGAAGCTGAACTTTTCCATGGAGGCAGCATATTCCAAACTTTGGTTTCTTGGTCTGCTTTGTTCTACCAACCCTTTCTTTATACCAAAGTATTGCTCCACAAAACGAACACATAGACTTTGGCTCTCCAAAATTCCAGGCTTCTTGACAATTTCCTGTGTTAAACACAAACATATAAATTTCTTTAGGAATTTTTATCATAATACAAAATTAAAATATATGGAAAATCTTACTTTTATGTTCAGTTTCATTTGATATGTCTTCTTCATCACCATCTGATTCACTACTCATCATTTGTGAATAATAATCTTCGTTTAATGATACAGACTCATTAAACTCAGCAACAACGGATTTTTTCCTCTTCTTCTTCAGGTCAGCTCTTTTTTGCTTGGAAATTGTTTTCATTAATTCATTTCTTTCTTGATTTTGCATACACTCAACACCAAGAGGCCTTTTCCTTTTTTCCGCTAAATAACTCATTTGATTAGATCTATTAAGTTTACATTCTGCTTTACTTAAAACTAGATAAGTGCCTGCAAAATCAATCAATTAGTGTTTTTCTACCGCAATATTTGTGCTAGTGTATAACATAACTCAACAAAGAGGAGAGGGTATATGAACTGATATCATGAGGTATTAGGGTACCATGACAACTTCACAACCACAGAGAAAAGTCCACTTGAAAGAGTGGAGGTGTAAGTCCTTTTAACCACAACCACAGAGAACAGAATATACCTCATAAAAACGCAAAAATTTGATATACTGTATAGCATAATAATTATTATAAAATCATTCCATTTCCAATTCAGTTGATTTAAACTTAAAACTTTCATACCGGAAAACTAAATAAAAATAAAATAAAATAATCTAATAGTTTATACTGAAAAAATAGCAAGCACTGTCTTTCTAACATTTACTTTCATAATATAAGGAATATGTGTGATTATTATTGTTATTATCAGTGTGTGTGCTTATCCAGCACTTCAAGGTTTTTCGTAGACTCAAAAGGCAACAACAACATGTTAAATTCTAGGCATGTTTGTGCTTGAAATACCTTACCGCTGCATACCTTTCCCCACAGAGTGAATATAGATATTAAGATTGAATCAATACCTATTTTTTCCTTTGATTTTATTCTTGTCCTTCTTACTGCTCTAGGTTTTGCTCTATTTTTTGATGCTCTACCACTGGTTGAAGCACACTTTGATGTTCCTTTTGATACCATTGAAGCTATACAGTTGAGAGTTTTTAAAAAGTTGAGTTTGATATAATAAGTTGAGTTTTTGATTTAGTAGGTTTTAGGAATTCAAAATCTAACTCGGCTGCTAGGTTTGGCAGTTTTAAGAAATAAGAAGTGGAGTTTTTGGTTTATTAGGTTTTAGGAATTTTGTTTTATTAGGATTCGTAGAGTTTTAAGAAATCAGAAGTTGAGTTTGTACGTGTGTTTTGATATTTGAGGAGGCCCAAATAAATACAAAATAAACGAAGGAGTCTATGAGAATGCTTGGTTAAGAAAACAAATGTTTTGATATTTGAGTGGATCTAATCATTAATAACTTTTTGTGAAAATCGTTTTGATACAATACTAATTTCATGGATGTATTAAATTAGTACACCCTCACCCTGACAAACTATGCGTTATTTGCATGAGAGCATTCTTTTTTTGGGCAACTGTACAAAGTTTCAATTAGTAAATAAGTATGTTCCTGTTGACACTTTATGTTGATCAAGTTCTGAAACCTACTTAACCCCACAACTTGCAAATGCTCCCAACTTTACTTTAGTTAGCTGTTCAAAGGGTCATTTTTAGATTTGCTTAGGCCGCAGCCAAGTTACTACATCAAGAAAAGTATCAGGCAGATAAAACTTTGCACATCTTGTTCATCGACATCGACATTTCATTTCCTTCCTATTTTCAGCAATCATCAGTACATTATATGTTTCCATGATGTCAAGCATCTCAATGGTTTCCTTTGATTTGATTTCTTGGAATACCATCTTCAATATGCCTTTCATTGGAGAGCATGTTCATATCTGCGATGTCCAACACCTGTATCCAGAGATGATGACGGATTCATTGGAGAGCATGTTCATATTTGCGATGTCCAACACCCGTATCCAGAGATGATGACGGATAAGGACAGCTTCAACTTGGATGTCCCAAAGAACATTAGCATTATCGTGCCTCTGTAGCTAACATATCTGGGACAGGCAACAACAGAGAATTCACCTATAAAACACCATTAGTAATGCATTTGTCTACCACTGATTTGGATAAGATTCTCTATACTTTGTGTCTTCTCCCATCAGCAATCGTTGTCGCAAAGATTGCTTGCTGTTGAACCCTCTTCATTTGGTGTTTCTTTCTACCGCAAACATGGAAGCCGAGTGCAACACTTCTTCTCTTTCTGAAATGAACCACTCTCGATTCTTTGCTCCTAATGTTTCAGAATATGAGGTTGATGTTATAGCGGCTTCAACAATAGAGGGAACATTAACTTGCCCTTCTAGGATTGTATCTTTTTAATCTCGATTAAAGAAGTTGTGTCATCTTTAACATTTTCCTCTCTTTCTTCTCACATCGGGGACCACATCAACATCTTTAAATGCCTTTTCTCCATCAAAAGACTTCTCAAAGAAACTTCAGCCAGAATTTGAGTCATTTCCATCTTCATTATCGATGACTAGGGGCTCAGATCTTTTTAATCTCAACAGATGCAAATTCACTTTTAATATCTTCCTCAGTATTTTCTCTTCATCCACTTGAATAGCCTCAAAGGTTTTTCCCCTTCAAAAGATTTTCCAAAGAAGTATAGCGAACCGAATCAGCCCCTCTTCTTTTTTGATACCATCCGCGGGCTCTATACCATTGGAAGTGCCAACCCAAGGCACTATACCATCTTTAATTTAACAAATTCTTCTTTCTTTTCTTCAGGGGATCACTTCCGCCTCCCTGGATAGTACCGGTTCTCCAGCAAGTATAGCAGAATTGGCATCAACCCCAACTTCTTGCTTTGTAGTCTTAGGTTCAGCTGATGCCCCGCTTTAATTTTTCTAACTTCTCTTCTTCAGCTTTTCCTACTTCAAGCCAACTCTTCCTCGAATTCTCAACCTCATCAAGCGAAGTTTCATCTTTTAGTGCACTGTCCACATTAGTCTTATCCAAAACATCAGGAATAGCAACTACTTCTTTGTATTCGAGAACTGATGGAGTTTTGAATGCAAAGGATTCAGTAGCCTCCGCTGCTTTATCGACATATACTCCATCTTTCACAACTTCACTCTCAGCACTTTCCTTAGGCTCAATATCCTCAGATTTTTTATCAACATCTTCAACAGTTTCAAGTTAGTTTACTGGTTTGTCTGCCACGTCCACAACTGATTCGGGGTTTTCAACTACTTTAGTGCCTCCGTTGCTTTATCGACATATACTCCATCTTTCACAACTTCACTCTCAGCACTTTCCTTAGGGTCAATATCCTCAGATTTTTTATCAACATCTTCAATTCACCATCAACGTTTACCTCACCAATACAGTCAAATCGAGGCATGTCATACGTGCATAAAGGTCGCATGGGCTGTGAATAGATCTTGCGTACCCCTTTTATAGCAATCATCAACAAACAGGTACACATCTTTGTTTAACTTCCGAAGTGCTGCACATGCATGTATACACGGAAGGCGAAAACATTCCAATCATTACATGAACATGTCCTATTCTCAAGATTCACACAATGGTAAACCCTCTCCTCCTCGAATCTCATACTCATATGTTGAAGATTGATGTGCCTCAAGTCTTTCACGCAGAACAATATTTTTTCTTCGAACAATAGAAGTACTTGAATGGTCTTCCTTAGGAATATTTGTTGGACTTGAAACCCCCATCAACTGCAAAGTTCTCTCGAGTATCCATGGTGCATATAATTTCTTTCATCTTCATTAGGACTCAAGATCATTAGGATCAATGTCTTTCTCAGCCTAGGATTTGATCAAGTAGGGAAGAAACACGATGGGTTTTATTGGATATGATGGTGGAGGGGTTAAGGGAGGACTCGGGACAACCTTGTCCGGAGAACTGGACTTTCATTAAGCTAGAGTGGGTTTTGAAGCCAATGCCTTCAACTGTTTACCTTGGTTTAAAATGGTTTCTTGACACTCAGCCGACTTTTCGAAGTCTATGCGAGATCTCCCACCGCAAGGTCAATCATTATAAAAATTTAAGCAAGAATTGCAATTTGCAATCGAGATGTTGAAATCTTTGAAATTCAGTCCTCCCATTGAAAGTTAATTCACAAATCAATAATAACCACCGTCCTTGTCTTCTATTGACTCGCAAATTCAAGATTCCTTGAAAATTTGGAAGCGATGGCGGTGGATTTACTCATTATAAGCCAAAAAAAAATCTTTGTAGTCCGAGACAATCTTTCAGCCTTTTGAGTATAGCACGGAGAGAACAAATTTATTTAGCTTCTTCTAAATTATTGAGCCAAAACAAATCTAGAAAGGATGTCATACAACAATTGTCTCTAGTTCCTTATTTTCATAAACTATCATGCATTATTTTAAAATAATGTTTAGCTCCTTCTGAACTTCTTTCAGTATTCATCTGTTAATGCATTGTACTTCTAAATCTTCATTGAGGATAAACTTATGTCAACCACTTTCTGTTATGACATAGGTTAGTGTTGAGATACACGAAAACCTTAGGAATATCATATCAACATTATAAAATTATTACCTTGTACATATCCTATACCTATATATATGTTGAAGCTTTTATGTTTAGATGGAACCCCTATCCTATGAACTTTGAAGAGTTTTGCGCGGCTGGGATCAGCCCATATCAGCTGGAGGCTCTTGAAGGGTGGGAACAGATTGCTAGTACAGCTTTTGAGTATTTTGAGCAGGAGGGAAACTGGGTGATATTTGTGGAGGAATTGGCACGGGTGTGCCTGACCATGTCATTCTTCAGTTACTTTGTATGCATCTTTCTGTGTTTTACCTACTATTACATCCATGCAGGAAATGAACCTAGGACCCAGCGCACCCTCCGTACTCAGTGACTAGATAAGGAACTCCGATGGGAAGCTAAGTTTCTTGGGGTACACCAAATTTTTGCATGGTGTCACAATCAATCGACATGTATTCGACCTTTAACCCTCCCACAGTTAGCTTCTTAGCTGGATCGGGTTTGGGAATAAGCAGTTCGTTCTTGCCAATATCATCACCTTATAGAAGACATCTGATATGGGAATCTAATTCTGCCCTAAACAAACAATCCCCAGTACTGCAACCTTGGACAAAGAAGAGCGGTCTCTTCCACCATCAAAGCATGTGTCGAGTCAGGCGTTCTCTTATCCCGAACTACCACCAACTCAGCAATGCTCTTACACTCGAAAGCAAATATCAATGGTAACACCATGCATACTCCATATGTTAATCTTTTTTCCCTTAATTATCTCCGATGAATGAATTTTGTGGTATTGTGGTTGGATCTCTCCATTAGTTGCTTGGAAACTACATAGAAAGTCTGTAGTTTTCTTGTTAATTATTCCGCCTTAAGCATGAGCTCGGAATTTGTTTAAAAATGTACCATTGTATTTGCTTTAGCCAAAAGGTTTACATTAAATTTCCTTTTGGTGCAGGTGTTAATGTTCTATGTGGAATGGGACTACTTTCAACGCCCTACGCAAATCCGCGAAGGAGGTTGGATGAGCCTATGGATACTACCGATGTATCACCTATAAACAACGAGAGAGAATTCAGCCAAACACCCTCTTGTTCTGAGAATCGGTGTTCAATGTTCAAAGCAGAATATTAAATCATAGAGTTAGCATGGCAACACAATCTAAGCTGAGTTCCGTTCAGTCTAATTCATATGATAAGTGGTTCAGTGTGATAACTGTTCAAAGTAGGAATCTGAAATAGAACGAAGAACGGGATGATGGCTCCTACTAACCCCAAAGTCAAACACCGCCCTCGGGAGCCATGGGACCCTTGAGACATTCATCTCTGTCTGTCTCCCACACATTCTTTACAGCTTGTTTTGTTAATTTCTCAACTCTCTTCTCTGGCCGAGTCCACCTACTTTCAATGGAGCAAGACATAGGCGGACTTCAAAGGGTTCTCTGGCAGTCTTCCTTGTATAGAGATGCCTGATATTTCAACTAGGCAATCTTTTCTGCTGGAATAACCGGGGATTCAGCCATAAAACTTCACAGAACATACTCGCCACAAACTTTGATCTCTTCATCCTCGTATAGTATTTTAAGAATTTGGTTTAGTAGTTTTTAGGACTTTTATTTTATTAGGATTGGTTTTAAAAGAGATTAGGAGAACCAAATAAATAAAGAATAAAAGAAGGAAAAAGTAGCAAATCTAGGGAGGTCAAACTAATTTATAAAGTTTCCTTTTTTTTAGGAATGTATGAGAATGCACGGTTTGGAAAATAAAGACATAAGATGAGGAGAGAGATAAGGTATATATATATATA
The DNA here is from genome assembly GCF_015680905.1 of Coptis chinensis. Lineage (NCBI taxonomy): Eukaryota > Viridiplantae > Streptophyta > Magnoliopsida > Ranunculales > Ranunculaceae > Coptis > Coptis chinensis. Next base: position 31,021,836 of record NC_141463.1, on the reverse strand, counting down.
TATATATATATATATATATATATATATATATATATATATATATATATATATATATATATATATATATATATATATATATATATATATGTACGATCTTAGAAGTACATACTTATTTTAAGTTAAAATAAGTACGTAACTTCACCTAGAAAATGAATTCAAACCTAATTTTTTGTAGATATCATCTACTCACCATAAACATCATCTCTACAAAATTTCAACTCATTTGAAAATCTCTAACTTAGGCAAAAGATGATTGCAAAAATATTATTTTATGGACCGTTAGATTTCTTTTTAAAGATGACAATAATTTTTAGCTAGGTCAGAGGTTTCCAAATTAGCTCAAATTTTGCAGAGATGATCTTTATAGTATGTAGGTAATACCCACAAAATATTAGAGTTGAATTCATTTTCTAGGTGATGTTTTACTTACGTACTTATTTTAGCTTTAAAATAAGTATGTACTTCTAAGATCGGGCCTATATATATATATATTAATTTTTTTAGAAATGAACCAATCCATCATCACTCACCACCATACTCGTGGACAATCTCAGTGGTCAAAAACAAATATTATACGGTCAACGTACGATCAAATCTAGTAAAATACGTTGACTAACAGCTTGAGACAGACTAGTTGACGGAGTGTGACTAAAATCAAATATTTGAACTTCGTGTGACTAAACTCAAAATTGCGCTAATATAATGTGACGTACTACAAAAAACCCTATATATTTTTTCAAAGTTAATGCACAAATGTCTTCAACACCAACAATAGCAAAAACCTCTCTCTAACAAAACCATCACAATTAACAAATCTTATAATAATTACCATTTGCTCTCTCCGTGAATTATTTTGTGCTTCATCCACAAGGATACAAAACTTTGCATCACCAACATCCTCACGTATTTTCTTTCTCACATTTTTGGCAAATATATGCAAAAGTGCCTTTTGAATACCATGTGAGGTATACATGGCATTTCCCGAACAATTACCTACTATTTCGGCAACTTTCTTGTTCAACAATTTTGAAAACTCAAACATTGCAAGAAAACTTCCACAATTCTTTGACTTATCATGGCCTCTAAAAGAAAACCCTTGTAGTGCAAGCATCCGAATATATTGAACAATATTTCGGAGTAGGATCCGATTATTTGCAATCACTTAATTAGAAAGTGTATTGATAACACTATCTATATGTCAAGAATGATTCATTAGATTCTCACAATATAATGTTGGCGATCTATGTGGAGAACAAAGACCACTTTCATGTTTCAAAAAAGAACATTGCTTCCCACTATTAATTTTTCTCCAATTTTGAAACCCATCAATGGTAAACACCGGATGCTTCAGAGGATCTGTTTCAAAGAGAAAACAATAGCAACAATATGCTCTATCCTTATGGAGTGAGTACTCTAGCCAAGGAAATAGTTTATACCATTTAGCGTTGAACCGACGTCCTTGTTTTCCAAACATAGTCAATGGATAATCTTTTTCGTTCTCATGAGCCGGTCGACAAGGTCCCATTCTAAGATAAGCTACTCGGACTTCATCACGTTTGTTAAGCGGGTATTCATATATAGCAATACATTTACCCGGATCACGTTCAAATGGAGAAGTGACATCAACTTCCATAGGTGTAACTTCTTGAGCTTTGGAAGAATGTTCAACTCCGACTCTTTGGACTTGAGAAGAAGGTTCAACTCTTTCAATTTTGACAACTTGAACTTTGGTAGGACGTTGCCCATCTCCACCAAGTTTTGAAGTATAAAGAATAGATGTTGAAGTTTCGCCACTTTCCGGTTTATCAACTTTTCGCTTATAGAACGATAAAAGAGTTCATGGTTTTTTGGGCGCTTGATGATGCGACATTGTAACCTAAGATATTAAATAATTATCAATATACAATACATAGAGAAAATAATTATCATTGGGCATTATCACATCATCCACACAATCCAAAATTTCTAATGCATAAAAACAAAATCCAATTCAAACAAATAGTTCTATTGGTGTCACTAAATCCCTAGACAAATAAACGAATTAATATAAACAATTTAAATAAATTGGTGTCTTAACTAAACTAATGTCTAATGCACAAACATTTAAACAACTAAACAAGTATCATAATAAATTAATAAATTGAGAATAATTGAACTAAAATATTTACCTTATGAGAATAATAAGAGTTTGCAAGAGTCGAAGAAGTGAAAAACCGAAGAAAGGAATAAGCAAATACTCCCAAGAGGCCAAGAGCGAGGAAGAAGAACCGAGAGTGTGGGATACTACCGAGAGTTCAGACTTCAGAGTTACCCGAAAGTTTCTACTTTCTAAGATTTTGTTCGTTTCTGTCTGTTAGTATTTCTAATTTCTAACTTTTTAAGTGATTGGGCTCATGGGCTAAGTGCCTAGAGAACTTAGTGTAAAGTGTCTAAGTGATTGGGCTCAATGAGTCAATGGGCTGGGCTAAGTTTGTTGGCTTCAGTTTCTATTTTGTAAACAACATTGTAATGTTGCCCCCCTTATTCCAAAAGAAGTCATTGTAATGTTGCCCCCCTTATTCCAAAAAAACTCCTGACATCGCTCAATTAAGGAGTATGTTCAAAAAGATTTGTTTGAGGGTAAATGATAGACTACCAAAACTAACCCAGGACGGACAAACTAGTTGCTCACAGGACTAATTGCAATCATTGTCACCAAGTTCGGCGTTTTTTTGAAAAAATGCGTTTAAAACCCAAGATATTGGCAAGGCGTCTTGTTCCAGTTTAAAACCGGGGTTTACCCGTTTTAAACTTAAAAAACGTTTAAAACCCGAGATTTTGAAAATCTCCCGTTTAAAACTTTTTTTTTTTTTAATCTAAAAGAAAACACGAAGAAGAAAAAGGGGTTTTGGAGTTTACCTTTTTGAAGAGTGGGCGTTAGATTGACTTATTGAGACAGTTTTATTTTGTTTTGGACTATTAATAATTAATTATAAATTTTAAAGTTATTAACTTATTTGTAGAACTTGATTATGCCATTATGGTTGGTAATTAGTAGTATCTTATTTAGAGTCGTGTTTTGGTACTGAATCTAAAACTTCTAGTATTTGGATGAGTAATGATAATTTGATACTTTCATGTATTTGAATTTTCTTTCATTTGTATTATTTTTATTTTTATTTTATATGTCAATTCTTTTTTTCACTCTTATAAAAAAATCAAATTATTTATCTATTATATTCTTTATCATCGGTTTTTACCGTTTCTTTTACGTATTGTATGCGTGATATAACGTTTAAACCCCGCTTTTACCGTTTTAAACCCGTTTTTTATGCTCCACGTTTTTTAATGTTTTTTTTTTTTTGTTTTTTTCCTGAGACGTTCTGTTTAAAACACGAACTAAGTTTTTTTTTTTCAAATACACCGTTTTAAACCCGTACCGTACTTGGTGACAATGATTGCAATAGACTACTTAACCAAAGTAATAGTTGGATTTTGATTTGTACATGCAAAGGGTTAAGAGTATGTGGACTGAGAAGAGAAATAGTCCCACATCAAACGATAACTGAGTTCATCACGGATTGATACAGTGGGATCTCTCACCAACTAGTACCGAGACTTTTTTCAGATAAAACACTCATACTCATGGGCAAGTTGTGGACCAAGCCAATGGAAAGTTGTTGGGGGGAGGGGAGAGACAATATCAGTACTAGGGATCCCATGAGCGCAGAGGTCCAAGTCTAGCAACTAGTATTAGACTAAATGGTTTGGCAAGGACAAAATCACTAATCATGCTAACTAGAGGGGAGTGATATTCTCTATCCAGCACGCGCCTAACATGGTGGAAATGACACATCGACCTATGGATCCAGGTCGCATCCATGAGCTAGTAGAACGCTACAGACAGATCGCAGTATCACGCGAACTACGCTAGGAAGTGACACAGATACCCTTTCTAGAAGCAATCATGACTAAAGGTGTACTTGCACATATCTTTACCGTCAGCCACTGGTCACGGCCGCAAGCTACTTATACAGACTGACACTCCACATCATTACAGCAGACCTATGAGGACAGTTCTCACATGTTACCCTGATCTCCACCCCTCGTTTGGGACACCCTTTACACGTGGTGGGCAAGGATACACTCTCGATATCTATAAATACCTCCCCTATGAACTACGCCAGACCTGATTCTACTCTCCCCCACAAAACCAAGAGTAAGATACGTAGGCAGTTCGCTCTCAAGTCGAACTCGGTCCATCCAACAACATATTCCAGTCCCCCATTGACTGTTTGTAAGGGAAAACCAAACAACACCTTTACATTGGCGCCGTCTGTGGTCTCGATTACTTGAGAAACCAAACCATTTCCAAACAAATCCGTAGCCAAAACTCTCAAGCCCACAAAGCATGGCAAGCCTCGAAGCTCAACTCCACATTTTAGCAGGACAACTAGGGACAGTGAACGAGCAAATAGCTGAGCTCAGGCAATAAAACGTCACACTACGTGCACAAGTGGATACACAGAACCCACTAGGTATCACCGCAGAGGACGACGTCATCAACGTCAGTCAACAGATCAACAAGCTGAGCCAAAGGCTCGACAAAAATGCGGTAAAGAAAGACTCCACCCAGATAGTGCAAAAAATGCTGAAAACCTACCGCGCATCTCCATTTGCTGCTGAGTTACTCCACAAAGTCTCTCCTCCAGACTTCATCCAACCACAGTTCCCAATGTACGACGGCCGCACATGCCCAGGCCAGCATATATCCCGGTATGTTCAAAGTCTAGCACTCTACAGTGCACCAGAGTTCGACCACCTTCATTGCAGACTGTTTCCGGCTAGTCTAAAAGATGGCCCACTCGACTGGTTCTTCTCCCTCGAGGCAGACTCGATAAAAAGCTTCGAACAGCTCACCGACCTGTTCGCAGGCCAATACGTCCATAATAGACGTAAGAAGGGCGATCTCAATTCACTCTTTCAGCTTGCTCTCGGTAAGGAGGAAACCTTCCGCTCCTTCTTAAGTCGGTTCAAAACAGAACTTTTAGACATGGAAAGTGGCCTCAAAGAGTCATTTGCTGCAGTGGCTTTCACAAATGCCTGCCGCACCCGCAACACTGCACTCACCAGATCGCTCCTGAAAGAACAGCCAGAAACGTTGGCCGAGCTGTACGCTCGAGTTGATAGGTACATCAAGTTACAAGAAGGTTTGAAAACTCAGAACCAAGAAGAAGAAGAAACAGAAGAAGGAGAGGTTTACGAGGTAGCATCATCCTCTAAAAAACGACCCCGACAACAAGGGCAGCCCTCCAAACCCAAACCAAGCAATGACCGAGAATTTGCCGTACTCACCAGATCTCCTAGTTACATACTAGAGAAGATCAAATGAGCTGCCTACTATCGACCTGAGATAAGGCAACCAGCAGATTGCCCCGACCAGCCCTACTGTGCTTTCCACCGAGCTAAGTGCCATGAGACCGATGTGTGCTGGGGGCTCAAGCACTATTTGCAGGATCTCGTAGAAGCCGGACACATCAAGAAATACACCAACATACCCGACGGCTGACCTGCGCCACAAGCTCATGGCCCGCAGAATACGAAGCAGATCCCCACCCCGACGTAGCAATCAGAGGGCCCAAGGTCGTTCTCACAGCAGAGGACGTTCCAGAGACCGCTCCCGTCAAGATCGCCACCAGCCATCAACAGGTCGCGAGTATGACAGAACCATCCACATGATCACACTTCAGGATGATTCCATTTCAACTTCGCGAGAAAAGAGAAGGCGCGTTGGCGCCCTTCATGAAGTTTACAACTTTTCTTCACAGGCCGCACCCGCGCCACGCAGTTCAGGACGCAGGTCAGGAGACTTCACCTTCTCAAAGGCCGACCTCAACAAGGTTTGCCTCCCACACAATGACGTACTCGTGGTCCACGTCAAAATCAGTGATTGGACCATCAAGCGAGTTTTGATAGATCCTGGCAGCTCCTGCGATATTTTGTTCTACCATATGATCCAAGAGATGAACCTGCCAAAGTCGGTCTTCATAGACCCAATCGCACCCCTCTTCGGATTCAATGGCTCTAGGGCCGACCCAATAAGAGACATCATACTCCCAGTCTCAGTGGGCTCCCGAGAAGACAAGGTCAGCTTCAACATGCGTTTCAGCGTCCTCGATAGCAAGTCGTCTTACAACGCCATTCTAGGACGATGATGGATCCATCAAATGCAGGCAGTGCCGTCCACTTTGCATCAAGTGATCCGTTTTCCTGGCCCGAAGGGAATGATGGAGCTTCGGAGCAACCAGCTCGAGGCCTATCATTGTAACCAGATCATCGCAGCGAACAAGATCACCGAATCTCCCATCACCGTCAGAAACGAGCCAACCAGCTATACAATGGCCAAAGACTTAGTGGCCGAGGTCAGAGCCAGCGCACCAAAACAGAACGCTGGGGGCTCCAACAAGAACTTCCTCTCACCAGCCCGGATCCCGACCTCCACCAAGGCAGCAGTTATCCCAGCGTTGCAAATCCTTGAGGTCGCCCCAGTAGAGAGCGTCACGTGCAAGCAGAGCCTAGAGATCGCCCCACCAGCTCTCATACAACCAACGCAGCTGCAGCAAACCATCCCAGTTTCTGTTGTCACGGCAACAGAAGTCACCTCTGACCCTGTTGTCGTAACCATAGAAGACGCTCCAGCTCCTACAACTAGTCAGTCATCTGACCAGCACGACATCTGCAAAGTGCAATCCTCCAGAGAGCACTCAAACCGCACAGAACCCGGCACCGACTGAAGAAAGGCAGCAAGTGAATCTGGGAACAAAAGACGACCCTAAACTCGTCTATGTCGGGGCTAACCTCAACCCCACACTTAAAGCTCATCTTGTAAATTTTCTGTCCATGAATAAAGATGTGTTCGCTTGGTCGTATATCGACGTACCTGGTATAGATCCTAGTGTTGCATGCCATCGGTTAAACGTCAACCCTAGTGCCAAACCAGTTTGACAACAACCCAGAAGATTGTCATTACGTTTTCAAAAAGCAGTCAACGATGAGGTCGATAAACTCAAATAGGTCGGTTTCATCAGGAAGGTCGATTACCCAGATTAGGTAGCAAACATAGTGGTCGTTCCAAAAAAGAATGGTACAGTTCGCCTGTGCGTCGACTTCACCAACGTCAACCAAGAAACACCTAAGGACAGCTTCCCACTACCTAGAATCAACCGACTTGTCGACCAGACTTGTGGACACGAGCTGTTATCATTCATGGATGCATATAGTGGGTACAACCAAATACCACTCGCTGAAGAAGATCAGGAGAAGACCTCATTCATCACTGAGCAAGGAATTTATTCTTACAACGCGTTCTCCGCTTCGATGAAGAATCGCGGGGCGACATATCAACGACTGGTAACTGACATGTTCCAGGAGATACCATGGAGGTCTACATCGACGACATGGTTGTCAAAAGCAAAAAAGTAGGCGACCACCTTACTCACCTTGAGCAAGCGTTTTCCAGATTACGACGAACCGGAATGAAGCTGAACCCAGAGAAGTGCCTTTTTGGAGCATCCTCCGGAAAATTTCTAGGATATCGTGTCTCGCGCAAATGGTATCGATCGGAATCCAGACCAAATTCGGGCATTCTTAGACATGCCCGACCCACAAACAAAGAAACAGATACAAAAGTTGTCAAGCATGGTTGCTGCACTCAACCGATTCATATCGAGAGCGTCAGATAAGTGCCGATCGTTCCTACAGATACTGAAAAAAGGCGAGCAGTTCTCATGGAACGATCAATGCCACCAAGCATTCTCCACTCTCAAGGAATACCTCACAACACCTCCCGTCTTAGCTAAACCAACAGACGGAGAAACTCTGGGGCTCTATCTGGCAGTATCGGACTTCGCCATCAGTTCGGTTTTCTTCAAAGAGGAACATAATTCAGAAAAGCCGATCTACTTCACAAGTAAGATGCTCACTCCAGCCGAGAAGAATTATTCCCACGTGGAGAGAGCAGTGCTTGCTTTATTATACTCGGCAAGAAAATTCAGACCTTACTTCCAAGCCCATCCAATCAAAGTACTTAGCGATCTTCCATTGAAGCGGATCCTTCACAATGAAAATAAGACTACTAGGATGGCAATATGGGCCGAAGAATTGGGCGAGCACCACATGGACTTCGTCCCCCGCACGTCGCAGAAGGGTCAGGTCGTCGTAGACTTCCTAGCAGATTTTCCAGTCGACGACCCTAATTGGGAGGCAGAAGAAGAGGTCACACCCACAAAAGCAAACATAAAAACATTCTGGTCCCTCTACGTAGATGGTTCCAGCAACCCAAGAGGCAGTGGTATCGGAATCGTTTTAGTATCTCCCGAGGGAGCTATGATAGAGAAAGCAGTTCGTATATACTTCGCAACTTCCAATAACAAAGCGGAGTACGAGGCACTACTAATGGGGCTGTGTGCGGCAATCCAGCTCGGTGTAAAGGAGCTCCAAATCTTTAGTGACTCGCAACTGGTTGTTCGCCAGATCACAAAAGAGTACACTACCAACGAAGGTAACCTTTCCAAGTACCTTCAAGTTGTTAATGATTTACTTCCTTCTTTCAGCAGAGCTACGGTACACCATTTTTTGCGTGACGAGAACCGTCACGCAGATAGCTTAGCGTACTTAGCCACTCAGACACCGAACTGTGCCCCTAGACAACTGACCATTGAAGTGGTCAACCGACCGGCTTACCAAGCGGACCATGTCTTAGAAATCAGCGACCTGTGCCCACTCTCTGGAGATCAGATGAGCCAGACGTGGATGCAGCCTATTAAACAAGATATCCCAAAGACGATGCGCTTCCCGGATGAGCCGCGTGCAAAGCCGAAGATGCCGCACCAGGCACGTAGCTATTGTTTGGTAAATGACAGATTATTTCGCAAATCCGTTGGGGGACCTCATCTGAGATGCATCAGTCCAGAACAAGGCCAGTTAATTTTCACTGAAATTCATGAAGGAGAGTGTGGAAATTATGCTGGAGGTCGCTCGTTAGCCCATAAAGCGATCTCCCAAGGATACTTCTGGCCCAGTATGCAGATTGATGCCAAAACGTATGTCCTCAAGTGTGTCAAATGTCAAACATTTGGTCACAATATCATCTGACCGACCCGCGAGAAATGACGAAGATCGCGAGCCGCCGGCCGTTCCACATGTGGGGCATGGACATTATGGGACCATTCATCCCTCGAGAAAAAAATCACCGCTTCCGCTTTGTCTTAGCTGCCCGCATTACTTCACTAAGTGGGGTCGGCAGTTCCGTTGGCACACGCCAAAGAGTCACATGTCAGGAATTTCATTTGGACTCATATCATCACCAGATTCGGCTTACCACACACACTAGTGATGGACAACGGTTCCCAGTTCAAGGGCAAAACAGTCAGAGAGTTCCTGGCCAAGTGGAAAATCGTTCATGCATTCTCCACTCCCCAGTATGCTAAAAGAAATGGACAGGCAGAGGCCAGCAACAAAGCCATTCTAGAGAATTTGAAGAAAAAGATTGAAAAGATCAAGAGCCAATGGCCAAATCAGCTCAAGAACATACTATGGGCTCACCGCACCACAGCTCGCTCCAGTACCGGTGAATCACCATTTTCCTTATGTTATGGCACGAATCACCATTTTCCCGATATGTTATGGCATAATGAATTAGCCGAGGTCATCTCCTCGAAGGATCTAGCAGCTATCAGAGTAGCATCCTACCAACAAATCCTAAAGCGGTCCTACAACAAACGAGTACATCCTCGATCTTTTCAACCTGGGGATCTAGTCTTGAAAAAAACTCAAGATGACTCTAAGCTAGCGCCAACGTGGGAAGGCCCTTACATAGTGGAACGGGTAGTTGGCAATGGAGCGTATTGGATTAAAACCCAAGAGGGGAAGTTATTGCCACGACCTTGGAACACGTACTTGTTAAAAAAGTTTTACCAGTAGTTGCATTATGTTTTGTAATTCATGTTTCCATTTGCTACAAGTTCAAGTGTAAGATACTAAAGATTGTTATCATAGACTGCGGTATTTACTCGCATCTCCAAGCCACGCCACTCGCACCGCAAGCACCATATGCACTACTTACAGGCTCATAGCCTCTCCGAATCTCGCTAGTTGAGGACCTATGCTCCTAGGATCAACTCAGCGAGAACGCTCAGAGCAGCACGCCCTCAGGGGCTACACACGCTCTCAAGCGAGCAGAACGCTCTCAGGAGCTTACAGGCTCATGATAAGCACCCAAAAGTGTATTATAAAACCCCATTGAGACATATAAATTTGGTTAATTATGTGTTTAATAATCATGAAATAAATATGTTTTCATACTTTTGCAGGTATTTGCAGTAAACATGGAAATATTGGTTAAACCTGCGATAAAGCATGAGGAACGGCGTATATATGAATTCTTCCAAATCCGCACAGAAGCATCAAACTTCCAAAGCTCTTACCTCTCGAACCAGGACTCCGAATGCGACAAGTGAGCTGCTCAGACAATCAAGACGATGAACTCTACGCATAGGCGGGAAGTTATAAAACTGCCCAAAATACCGGACCGCCACTGGACTGCACATGGACCCACTATGCAGTGCCACAAGATTGGATGAGTTATCAATCATGGAGCATGTCAAGACAAAAATAACAAATTATTGGTGCAAAGTTGACACCTTGCATGTAATAAATTAGATTAGGTGTTAATAGTGAAAAAAAGGCAAGGTGTCACTTTGTTTTAATGTGGTGGATAAAAATGAATTAATGTGGTTTGATGATTCACGTGGGAGAAAATGAGATTTCTCTCAAATGGAGAAGAAATTAGACAAGGGTGGGGGACACTCCATTTACTCCCTTGACTTATTTTCCTTACATGGCATTATTTTAGTTCCTTAATGAAAAAAATCATAAGTTAGTTTTTAGTTTTTATTAGAAAGCTTGTAATAGTTTTAATGGAGGAAACACTTGTTTTCTTCCAGAAAATAAATAGAAGTGAGTTTGATTGTTTATCTTCTTCCTTTTTCTCTCTTTCTTTGTTTCTCTAGTTTAAATTCCTTGTCTCAAGGATCATGAGCTAACTTCCCTTTTGGGGAGTTAATCCAACTCATGTGAGGGAAAAACAATTGTTGTTGGTTTGGTAGGTTTTTAGGAAGAACAACTAACTTTACATCCTATCCCAAAATGATAGTTGGTGTAGAGTCTAGTTAGGAATCAAAGCAATGAGCTTAGAGATAAGTCATTGCTTGGTTCCACTTGCTAGCATGTATGAGCTCTTAAGTGAGCCATACATGCTAGGGATCAAGTTTTCTTCCATTAGGGGTTTGTCTATGAGTCTAGGAAGAATAAATAAACTTTTCAAATCAACAACTAAATGTTAGTATCACATGAGGAGGATTAGCTCTCCACTTTTCTTTCTTTAGTAAATTGTCTTTTGTATTAAGTGCATGATTCAAACTTTAATGTTTTTCTTAATGTTGTGTAGGAAAGAAAACCTAGCATTAGTATTATAACCTTACTCCTTAGTTCCCTTTATTGTAACAACCAATTTGTAGTTGTCCTAGACTTTAGGTTGGTTCGAATCCTTATTCCAACTCTACGAAATCGAAGATCGTGAGTAAGGACCTTGAGTTGCTTTTGCATCAATTTAGAGAGTTCAACCTCTAAGTAGTAGTAAAGAAGCATATATCAAATGGCACCGCTGCCGTTCTAAAGCCATAGAACGTGTTCTACAGATCAGAAGTTGCAAAAAAGGGGAACCCCTATTCTCTTCTTTTCTTTCCTTTTCTTTCGTTCTTACGTTTTTGTTAAATTTTCGGATTTTTGCCTCGCAATAGACCTGTAAGCTCACGGATTTTTAATTGCACTTCCAGGTATCAAAAGTTAGGACTGGGAACATACACTACAGGAGATTATAAGACTTCCATAAAAAATTGAACTCACTGTGGATTACTTGACATGCGGCGTGCGTGTGGTGTGTAGTCGCGTCTTGTGCTAGGTGTGACCAGCGTTCATGAAGTCAAATTGCTTGTTTGCTTGCCCCTGCTCAACCACCAAAGATCTCCCCGATCTACCTTGATCCATTTCCGGGCCTAAATATCTGGCCCTCAGACCTGAAAAAATTCGATAATCCTTTGGGATTAATCGGCGTCGACGGATTGAAACGCTTTGTTTTTGAGTTCAAGGGCGGAAAAGCGGGAAGCTACAGGTTCCAAATTTTCAGTATTATTGTAATTTTTTTTATATTTTTTCTGCATGTATGCCATGTATATAGTATTAGGAAAAATTTATGGATTATTATTTCAGTTTTAGCCTAGAATTATGCATGAATCAAGTTCGTACACCGGTAAATATTTATATACGATTACAAGGACATGAATTGCATATTAATGTATATTTACATATTAATGGTACTGTTTTGCATGGGTATATGTCTTTCTACGTATAAATGTTTCTTGTTACATGTTTAATATTTCTCTCACGATATATCGCATTACGGTATTGTCTAATAAGTCGATTTTGTCAAGAAAGAGGAGAACATTCCAATGAGGGTTAAAATCTGAGTTGGGTAAGTTGTTTCTAAACCCTACGGGGTAAAGCTGCTCTCTATATGACATTCGCAATCTCAATGAGTATTGTCGAAATCGAATTATTATGCAATATAAGAGTCGTATTTTAGTTTATGTATAATACCTTGCATGTTTAGTTTTGTCGTGATTTATCTCACATGCGTGTATGTATACTATCTACGCATGCTAATGTATTTAGATACGTATGAGTGATTCAAATTTGCATGTTACTGTTGATATACGTTTACGTAATATCGATTTACAAATTAGCGTACATATACGTATTACTGATGTATATTTTCTTGTACGTATGGAAGTATTTATCGATGACACAAGTTTGCCTATTCGTATAGTTATACGTATGAGTAGAGTATCTTCACATGCTACTGCACCTAGTATTGTATGAGTAGATTGTAGTTGCATGTTTGTATTTTAACCCTTGCATAAATTTAAAATTAAAAAAAATAATAATAATAATTAAATTAGATTAAATTAAAACTAATACCGCCTTTGCATAAATTTTAATCATATTCCAATGGTGTCTAGGAAACTTGAAAGATTGAGGTTACTTAATTAGAACCGTGCTTGCACGGAAAACCTCCCTCATATCTCTCTTGTGACCTGGCTGTTGGTTTATGCACACGTATTCCTAGCTTCACTGCTACGTTAGCAGCAGCTTAGGCATATGTTGTTAAACTCTAATGCTTAAGATAATAATAAAATTCGAGTCCTACTAAATTCCTTCTGTAAGTTAGATCTAATTTTATGCTTGCATGAGATTAAGGTCTGGTTCCACTAAAGAAATTGAACATACCTATCGTCGAAAAAAATACGATAAGCAATTGCGTAAGTTCTCACCTAAAAATTGTTCTTCTTCTGCTAATTACCTTCATCACAATCCTTCGTCGCCATCAACTTCTGTCATTATGGCCGATGATCCTCCACCAGCAGAGAAGCCCCTCTCGGACTTCTATATCGTGCATTACAAGAAGGACCTTCTTCCCCGCATCAAACTTGAGGACATTGTCGGTGATTTTCGTTATCCCACCAAACGCGTTTTCAGTTTGTTACCTATATATCATGGTTTGGAGCACGAAAAACCTTACAATCATCTTCGTGAAGCTTCAACAAGTGGCAACAACATTTCACCATCCAAAGCCAGTCTCTAAGGAACAACTCTTGCTTCGATTTGTTTCCATTCACTTTAGTGGAAAAAGCGTCAATTTGGCTAGCGGGACAACACCACAAACCCATAGACACATGGAATAAACTAGTTCCAAGCTTTCATGCTTCAATTTTACACTCGAAGAAAACAAACAACGAAATGCTTCAAAAATTCAATTCTTTTCGTCAAAATCCTCATGAAACCTTTTACGTAAGCATGGAGTCGTTTTTATCGATCTTCGTTAGAATGTCCTCATCACCAACCGGACAAAGCCGTCCCTTATTCGCTTCATTCTTTAATGGTCTTTCTAATCATCAAAAAGAAACTCTTGATATAATGAACGCGGTTGCTTCATGGACAAAGGAGCTACGAAGCTTATACTTTTCTTGAAAAACAAGCGAAAAAAGGTACACACCGGGTAACACCGAAATCTCGGTCATCAAAGGACAATGTTACAAAAGCCACATATATTTTTGAGGTAAAACCCGATCCCTAAAATAAAAATTTGATAGAATCCCTAACTAAAAAGTAGATGCCCTTGCAGTTCAAGTAAACGATTAACTACCAAAACCGGTCATGAACGCGTTGACACCGCCCTTGTGTCCTTTGTCTTAGTCCCGACCATCCCGATGCATATTGTCCCTTGTTATATGCTTCCCCTACTCAACAATCGGAGGAGGCATGTGCATTCAACATTCCCAATGCACCGTGGAGACAACATCCGAATTTAAGCTTTGGTGCCAAAATAACCAACAAATGGGGGCTCCTCCGGTTTTAAGCTAATCCACACGCTCGCCCTACCAACAATTTTATTCCATACCGCCAAGGAAATAATCAACAATACCAACAAGGTCAATTTCAAAATAATTCCAATGCAAACTATCAAACCAACCGCACCTTGTTCCAAAATCCAATCCCAACTATAATCAACAACTAATCAATAATCGTGAACTACTCCGCTGTTGCACAACCCGCAAACCCGTTTCGAATAGGACAAACAAGACTTTCTTAGCTTACATGAACCAACAGTCTCAAATTTTAACGTCTATCCAACAATCACTTCAGCAATTGGCGCAAGAAAAGAGTCAGAAAGGCGTATTTCCTGCACAAGCAGTTCCAAACCCTAAACCATCAAACACAGCCTTTGAACTCACCAATGCCCCTGGTACAAGCACCCCTAACCAAGGTGAGGTGCATGCAATCACTACTCTACGATCTGGAAAAACTGTAGACAATCAGATACGTATGCCAGATGATCAACCAAAGGAAAAAGAGAGTTCCAAGAAATCTATTTCTAATAATGAACCTATGGAAGATTCCCCAGATCCAACAAACTCAACACCTCCGAATGTAGGAAACAAGCAAGTAGACCCTTTTGCCAAATTCCGCCCTAAGGCACCGTTTCCTGCACGCTTGGTAAAGAATAAACCTGATGAGAATTTTGCTTTGAAATTCGAGACTTTTCAAAATTTAACAATCAACTTACCTTTTCTCGATGCCTTAAAACTATTACCAAAACATGCAAAATTTCTCGAAAGATATGTGCACCACAAAAAAAGAGAACTAATGTTCCTCAACAAACGTTCCTCAATTTGAGCGGTTTCCCTCCATCATCGAACACAATGGTATAGTAAAATACAAGGACCCTGGTAGACCAATGGTTCCATGCACCTTAGGTGACAAATACACGGCTACTGCACTACTAGACTTAGGAGCTAGTGTGAACTTACTTCCATATTATTTATTTAAACAACTAGGTCTTCATGAGCTCAAACCTACCACCATGACTCTACAGTTAGCCGATCGTTCCATAAAGTATCTAAAAGGAATTGTGGAAAACATCTTTGTAAAAGTCCAAGATTTCTTCTATCCTGTAGACTTTGTTATTTTGGATACAGAAGTTGCATGTGATTACATTCCTATCATCTTAGGATGTCAGTTCCTCGCCACTGCTAATGCTCTTATTAACTGTAGAGATGGTTCCATGACCATGTCCTTCGGAAATCTTTCGGTCGAGGTGAATGTGTTCAAGTTGATGAAACAACTTCTAGAGCCTGACATTGATGGTGAGGTCAACAGGGTTGACAGCATTCCGCAAGAGTATTTCACAAACTCTTTTCCTGAAGATGAAGTGTACCAATTTCTTTCCTTTAGCAAATCTGAGTTTGAGGACGATGATTATACACAAGAAGTAAATGAGTTATTAGAGTCAGTACCATTATTTGACCCTACAACAGTGATGTCAAGTAACTTGGATGATCATCAATCTGTTTAGTGCATGGATGATGACCTTCCTCAAGAATCTTTAATACCCACTCCGCCCACCCCTGATTTAAAACCTCTTCCTTCGGAATTAAAATACGTACAGCTTGATGCAGATGGTCATCACCCAGTTATTATTTCTTCACAATTGACTGACGATCAGGAAGCTCGTTTAATTAATGTCATTCAACAGCATCGTTCGCTATTGGATGGTCCCTCGATGACATTAAAGGCATTAAACCTATTGTGTGCACCCATCGCATACACCTGGAAGAAAATGCTAAGACGTCGCGTGAACCACAGCGTCGCCTAAACCCTACCATGAAAGATGTGGTCCGAGAGAAAGTGTTAAAATTACTAAATGCGGGTATTATTTACCCTATCTCTGATAGTGTTTAGGTGAGTCCTGTACACGTAGTTCCAAAGAAATCTGGCATTACAGTTGTGCGAAATGATAAGGATGAATGCATTTCCGCTCGTATCCCAGTAAAATGGCGAATATGCATTGACTATCACAAACTTAATGCCGCCACTGTAAGGATCACTTTCCACTTCCATTCATCGATCGGATGCTCGAACGTTAGCCGGGTCATGCCCATTACTGCTTTCTTGGTTTATTCGTTTATTTTCGATAGTCATAGACCACCGATCAAGAAAATACAACGCTTCACCGTCCATTTGGTACATTTGCATATAGATCGAATGCCTTTTTGGCCTTTGCAATGCACCTGGTACTTTCCAACGCCGCATGCTTCATATTTTTCGATATGGTTGAACGGTTTATGGAAGTATTCATGGACGACTTCTCAATTTATGGAGATTCTTTCGATAGCCGTCTATATCAAATCTTGAAAAGGTCTTTACACGTTGTGAAGAGAAAAACCTTGTTCTTAATTGGGAAAAATGTCATTTCATGGTTACTAAAGGAATAGTTTTAGGACACATCGTTTCAAAGGACGGAATCGAAGTCGACAAAGCTAAGATAGAAAAAATTGCTTCACTTCCTATACCAAAAACAGTTCGAGACATTCGCGCATTCTTAGGACACGCAGATTTCTATAGAGATTTATTCAAGATTTCTCAAAGGTTGCTAGACCTTTAACCAATCTCCCCTGCTTAAAGATGCCATTTTTAATTTCAGTTTCAGTTGCAAACAAGCCTTTGAGATATTAAAAACCGCATTAACTACCACTACCATAATTCAACCACCTGATTGGTCTAAACCTTTTGAATTAATGTGTGACGCGAGCGACTATGCTATAGGAACTGTACTAGGGCAACGCCGAAGATAAGCCGGTTGTCATTTACTATCGAAAGTAAAACCCTTTAATGAAGCTCAACGTAACTATACCACCACCGAAAAGGGAGTTTCTCGCCCGTTGTATATCGCATTGGATAAGTTTCGTCCTTACCTAGTGGGTTCTCCAACTATTGTCTACACTGACCATGCGGCACTTCATTATCTATTAGCGAAAAAAGATGCAAAACAAAGGTTGATCCGATGGATTCTCCTTTTGCAAGAGTTTACTCTCAAAATTAGAGATAAAAAAGGTAGCGAAAATGTGGTTGCAGACCATTTATCAAGACTTGTTAGTGATGTTGATACTGATACCGAACCTATCTGTGATTCCTTTCCGGATGAACACTTGTATTCTATTTTTTCGTCCCCTTGGTACGCATACATAGTAAATTACTTAGTTACCAAGGAAGTCCCTTTATCTTGGTCTCATAATGACCGGAAAAAGATTTTATCCACTGTGAAATTCTATTTCTGGGATGATCCCTACCTCTTCAAGTATTGTTCAGACCAACTAATCCGCCGTTGCATTCCCGACTGGGAACACAACAATGTGTTATCCTTCTGCCATGAACAATCTTGTGGTGGTCATTTTAGTGGTAAGAAAACTGCGGCCAAGGTTCTACAATGTGGTTTTTATTGGCCAACACTGTTTAGAGATGCACATGAGGCATTCAAAGCATGCAATCGCTGCCAGCCAGTTAGGTCGCATTACTCAACGCATATATGATGCCCTTAAATCCCATTCTAATTGTGGAAATCTTTGATGTATGGGGCATCGACTTCATGGGTCCATTTCCAAATTCTCATGGCTTCCTATACATACTTGTAGCAGTTGACTATGTGTCAAAATGGATTGAGGCTTTGGCATGTCGCGGCTAACGATCATAAAAGCGGTCGCTTTGTTAAGTAAAAAGAAAATATTTTCTCGATTTGGTGTTCCAAAAGCTATAATTAGTGACGGGGGAAAACATTTCTGCAATAAAATTTTTGAATCATTAGTAAAGAAATATGGAGTCACGCACAAAGTGGCAACTCCGTATCATCCTCAAACCAGTGGTCAAGTAGAAGTCTCTAATCGAGAAATCAAATCCATTTTGGAAAAAATTGTCAATCCATCTAGGAAAGACTGGTCTCTACGATTATCTGATGCCTTGTGGGCATACAGAACAGCTTTTAAGACACCTATAGGGATGTCTCCATATCGCCTCGTTTTTGGAAAACCTTGTCATCTGCCGGTTGAACTTGAGCACCGTGCTCTATGGGCCATCAAAAGCCTCAATTATAACATTAACATGGCAAAAAAAAGAGAAAATTGCGGTTAAATGAGTTTGAGGAAATTCGAGTGATGCCTATGATCTCGAAATCCTATAAAGCCAACATGAAAGGAGTGCATGACAAGCACATATTGAGAAAAGAATTCAAAGTCGGTCAAAAAGTTTTGATGTACAACTCAAGATTACACATTTTTCAAGAAAATTAAAAACTCGATGGTCTTGTCCTTTCACTGTCTCTGCTGTCACCCCTTATGGGGCTATCTATGTGAAAAACGTAAATGACGGTAGCGAATTTCAAGTAAATGGCCAGCGCCTTAAACATTATCATGAGTTGCACTCTCCAGATGTCGAAGAGACTCTTCTCAATGATCCAGTCTACACAGACTAATAGATTCGCTGGTGTACTTCTTTCCATGTATTTAAACAGGAAAAGTATGCCATTAGGGTAGCCGGGCCCTCTTCTATTTTTCTTTTCTAAAAATCCCTAGAGTGTGTGGTTGCAAGCGCCGGAACCTTAGTCCACAAAACTCTACTTCAAAACTGAGTATAAATGTCTTCTGATAATCGAGCAAACGTGCATCCTGGAAAACAATGGGTACCAAAAATTTCAAATCCTTCTTTTTCTTCCCTTTTCTATTCTCTTCCTCGCGAACTCCAACTCATTATTTGGTGTAAATCTCACCCATCTCGAATTGGTAATGGTCGTAGTACTTTTGCTTGAAAGCGACGTGCGAAAAGGATGGGGGTGGTGTATGAACTGTCAAACTCCTTTCTGTCCAGGTCTTGATCTTCTATCCGAGATGAGCCGGTATAAGGTATATTATTGTTTGACACCAGCTCAGCAGGATAAAATTCGTCGTCGTCCCGTTATTCCCACAGGTTGGGAATCGTCTTGAAGATCTAACGTTAAAAGACTCTCATTCGTCTTGAGGATCTGACGTTAAAACTCACAATCGTCTTGAGGATCTGACGTTAAAAGACTCACATTCATCTTGAGGATCTGATGTAAAAAGACTCAACATGTATATACTCATTTTTTTTATTAGCACCCAGCATGGTGCCCAAAGAGAGTCATGATATGCACCATCGGACATTTCCTAGTTCGTACGGGCAATGGATTCCACCAGGCCAACCCCGATTAGTTTTCTATGTGACTGTTTCGGGGCGGTTTGAGGCTATACCATATGTACTAAGGGTAATATTATTATTAGACCATTGCACATTGGTCAAGAATGGTACCGTCCTGAACCCTAGGCCCCCAAAACATAAAGGTTAATAATACACAGTCTGGCTGGATTGGGTTCGCCCAGAGCCGACATGAAAGTTGCCTGAGTTAAGCTTTGTTGTGATGTGTTGTTTTATTTGGACTTCCGGTGTTGTTGACACGTTCTTCTCGACTTGTACATTTGTATATAAAAGTGTAAATAAATAAAAACCAAAGTTTAAAAAAAAAAAAAAAATGTTTGAATGTGATTTTTTCATATTCTAGTGGATGGCATTTTTAATGCCGATCATTTTGATATCTCATCCGTTCAATTTGGAGTTGAAACAAATCGAATTTCCATGTTTGCAATTTCGGAACATTTCGGGACATAAAAGGAATTTCTGATATTCATTTGGGCTTGGGCCAAAATTTTGACCCGACCCAAAAATCAAAAATCCGGGTACAAAGCCCATGCGCGAGGCACCCATGCGTCCACCCCTCTCATTTCTTCTTCCACAAAAATCGGATCTTGGTCCCCTCCACACATCACTCGCGCGCGCGACAAGGCAGGTGTGAATTCGACCCGCGCACGCGGGCCAAAGTCCACCAAACTCAACCCCCTTCCTCCAGCACCATCTCCTCCACCTCCTCTTGCTATTTGCACCCTCAAAAGATCATCTAGACCGCGCTATGGCAACACGAAGGAGAATCACAGTTGAGCAAAATTTCGGAAATCTCTACAATTCAGGGATGTTTCACCCATTTTTCGATGAAGAAATTGCTAGTAGAGAGTGGGAATATCTATTGCAACGAATTCCAGCTCAGTACTCCGAAGATTTAGTGTTGAAATTTTACAACAATGGAGGTTTCCGGGGTGACGAATTTTGGATTACGGCGGATGGGTTGGAACGTGAACTCACGCTGGAGTTGATTTCGAATACCGCACAGATTCGGATAAATTCTGATAGTCCGACCTTGTTATTGTCAGAATATCCGACCACGAGGGATTTGATGTTTGACACGCTTCTCGAGGGAGAGTACAACACTGCTCGAATCAAGCGTACCAAAGATTCGCTTCGACGTAACCAATTAGCCGCCACTAATGGTCGGGCGCATAAACGCCATTGGAACTTCAAAGACGCCTAACGTGAACAAGACTTTCTTACACCTGCTGTGGATCCTACATGAGAGGAAGAACACTTTCTCAGATGGTCCATTTCCCCGGGCCATATTCTTATGACCGCGTCAAAACAGTCAGCTCTTCTTGTCAGTATTTTGTTACTCACCTTTATGCTTAACTTAGGGTTCCAAATTGCTTACTCCTTTCATTGAAACAAGGTCTTTTCGAGAATTTTGGAATTTTGAGACTTGTGTTTTAGACCACTGGGACCCAAAGAGCTAGAGATGACATTGAGCATGATAACGCATTCCTCCTCCTCCTTTACCACCCGACTTGTTTTAATAAAGATACCATGTGCCGAATCAATACTCCTATGGACGCCTTGAGGCACATGAATACTAGTATGCGCAGGATGTTTCTTCGCCAGGAAGAGATGCTTACTTCCCAGAATGACTTCCAGCAAGAAATGAGAAATCGCCAAGGCCGTTTCCAGAGAATGATGATGGCAACTCAATGTAGCAATTCCAAGATCGGTTGTTACTGATCCTATAGGCCACATTCCGCACTCGGCTGAAGTTCGTCAGTGGCGCGAAGACGTAGAAACCCGGGTTCATCTTCTGCTAACCCGGAGGATTCCCAGTAGTTGTTTATTTCCCTTGGTTTAGAAATGACTATGTCATTTATTTCCCTTATGCATTGCATTTTTATTTTTTTAGTGCTAAATTATTATATATCGGCTGATTTCTCATAATTTTGTATCTCTAGACGGTTTGAATGAGAAATTATTTATGTTATGCGAATATAGTATTTTCAAAAATATGAGTTTGCTCCTTGATTCATTGGGCCTACTCTCAAAGCCCAACGGTCAGAACCCAACGGACTAATCCAAACGGTCAGATCCAAATGGTCAGAAATCAAGTTATAAATACAACTCTCCTTTCCACTTTCATTCATTCCCTTCTCTCACAAATTCTTCTTCACAAATTTTCAATTCCTTGAACATAATGAATCAAATAGACCAATGGGAAAAGGAGCAACGCCAATAATGGGCTATCACACTAATCGTGATAACAGTGTTTATCATTATTCTCTTGTCACTCATGCATAACATGATCCGAAAATCTAGATCTATGGTAACCGTTTTTTTTTTTTTATTTTAGTTTGGTGTTTAAATAATTGGTCACATAATTCTCACACATTTGCATAGTTACGATTAAATGGAGAAGTTCCATATTAAATATTTGTGTATATTAGTTGTCTTTTCCTCTCTAAAAAAAATAATAATAAATAAAAAAATAATAAAAAAATAATAATAAAAATAATAATAAAAATAAAAAAAATAAATAAGTAAATAAATAAACAAACCATAACAAAGAAAGGCCATCCAAATCTCACCAAAATAATTAATGGATACACATGGTGTTCAGAGAAAATCGCGCACGCTACAAGGTACACATAACACTTGTCACACATGCACTTCGATTATTCTATCCATATTCTATTACCGAAGTTATGATCATCATTTATGAAATTACGCGTGTAAGTCTAACTACCCCGTGAAACTTTCCTCCGTGATTTTCTAACATTAAACCATCTCATTAATTGTATTTGGATATCCGACATGACAAAGACTTACCGTGGATCCCCTATGATGTTGTTCATAATCACATGGGTCATTAACTACACTTGGACTCCGTGATTGGTATAGACTCATAGATTGGCTATAAATCTCTTCTTTTTTAGCCATTCTTATTCAAACAATTTTCACTATCCTTCCCTCAAGAATGGCTCAACCAAGAAAAAAAATAACGGCAGAGAAAGACTACCCCACAAAACTTTCAAAGAGGGCGGTTTTCTCCTTATTTTGACACCAAAATCATACGTCATGGATGGTCGCCTCTTCTATATCATTCAAAGAATTTGGTTATTCCCGAGAATTGGTTTTGATGTTCTACCAATTTAGCGGATATGAAAATGGAAAATTCTACTTCAATGCATATGGACAACGATTGAATTGAATAAGGAAATGATCTCCTACATACTTCAAATCCCAATAAATACCCGTGAGTCCCTTTTTCAAGAGTCATCATTTGATTCCGCAAAAACTTTTTATCATGAAGCTACCGTATCTCATGGCGACGTCAAAAATACACATCACATTGTTCTTCAACGCTTTTTGAAACGAATCAACGTGTTTTGCTCCATCGGTTGGGACATAATGTGGTAGGTACATCACACCAATCAGAAGTCACAAAGCCTTAACTTCACCTACTTTGGATTTTGCAAACTCAAAGAGATGACTTTTGTCTGATCCAACACCTCTGTAACGTAATCACCAAGAAAACAAGAAGGTCAGCACCCTACCCACTTTAGTAACGCTAGATTATGATCGTTGGGGTTATCTAATAATTTCTCCAGAGACACCCCTTCAAAGAGCATATATAAAGGTACTCCAAACAGACTACTCCGTTGGTTTTTGGACCCCTGATACTCTGATAGATGAGCAGAACAACCCAAGCTCAAATTCTGACCATTTATTTGATGAAAATGTCATGTTTGAATATTATTAATCCCATGGAAGGCATTAAACTTCTTCATCGTGGTTTGAGGGGAACTACACGCTTGTCGAATATCATCATCACAACTCTTCGAGATTTCCAAGATTGTCAAGCAACGATGATGTTGAACAGGAGGAGATCTTGGAAAATCATTCTCAATCCTTGCAAAATCACGCCTCCTAATGGAAAATCAAACTGTACTCTCTGCCCGAAGGGGACATTCGGATGCATTTCGACGCCAACAAATAGAAGACCTAAACAAATTGGTGCAAAATATGCATCTCCAAGATCAATATAAGAATCCATGATATTACTAAGTCAATAAGTATATAATCATATATGTTATTACGTTTTCCATCATACTATGTATTTTGTCTTATCTTTTTGTCTTCTTTTGTATGAAATGCTTAGTAGGATTGTCATCATTTCGTTGTGACTAATATAATTTTAACATGTGCTTCAGAGGGTCTATTTTCTTACATACTCATTTTTCCATCCAAATTGCGGTATCGTTACCCCATTTCTTTACTTCATCCACCATGGCATCTTCATCAAACATTGCATCTTCATCATCCATGGTACCTCCCAAACTCATTCCCCGAGCAATCCTTTCAGTCCCTATGATGGATTCCAATGCCTATGGCCATCTCTTCCATGATTACATCACAAACATTGGGTGGTTTTCCCTAATTCTTCAACCTGACCAAACTTATTCTCCGAGTTTGGCTGCATACTTTTATGCTAATATGGAAGACACACCAAAGATTCAACCATGCATGGTTTCTATTTAGACGGGTTCACAATCCGAAGTTGGTGACACACCTCATATCTTTTTGAACAACAACTTGCCCTAACTTTGACCTTCCATACCATGAACCTCATTGCATCTTGGCATTACATCTATCATAATTCTTACCGCTCCTTTCAAAGTGGCAAGCGTTTTCGCAACTCTTATGGTGATGGTCTTGAGATCAAACGAGAAGGAGATGGCCATGTGCCATGGCGCAACATCACCATTCCATTAGCAAGCATGACCATGAACATGGGGACTGCAATGTTATTTGTACTCCTCGAACATTATGGGAGATTGGCATTTTTCACCGCCAATGAGGCCGCTTAAGGCCGTGATTTTAGTGCACTAGCTCGTGGTCATGCATTATTTAACATTTTAGGTTGTGTTGTCTCCCAAACCAAACGAGCTCGCGACTTTTCAAGATCGGTATATACTTTTACCATCCACCGCTTGTCGGATCATGAAGACACATTTCCCACGGTTTGCAGCCACTTTTCATGATCGGGTCAAGGTGGATTCCATGTGCCCAAAGAAATGTAATCATTCGCCATTGAGGTTTCATAATGGAAGCGCCCCGCCGATACCGAGGCATGTTCTTTTTTGCAAGCAAAATGTGAATATATTATTAATATAAATATAAGAGTACACGAGGAGACAAAGTCTTCAAGTTACGGATAGGTTCCCACCATGAAGCAAAATAATGAGCTGCATCTAGAGAACTCTAAAGTACGACTTGATCAAGACTGGTCGATTTTGATTACAAAATAAGGTCCTAATGTTAGGATCGACATTCATCGTTGGTTATGCCGAAGTTCCTTTCCTTGCCCTTTGTAGATGGAGGTGAGTACTTCAACATCCATTCCGGCTTAGACTTTTTTTCTTAGTTATCGCCCGCCATGGCGTTTCACCGTCCTCGGCCAGACTCGTCGGACTCATCATCCGCTAAATCAGCCCAATTAACCGATCTCGTAAGATCATTACACTCATTTACTAATGTTAGCTTGTTTCCATCTCCGAAAATGGGATGGATGTCTCAACAACTGAAATTGCCGGGTCATCATGACAGAGATATCACCCTAGTTTCCCCCCAAAGAGTGTCTCATTTCTTTCCTTGAGATCGATTCCCATCCAAGCCAGTCCCCACACCGAATCTGCCTCATTCTGGCCCGTACCTCTAGCAGACTCCTCAGCCATGTGATGGACCTCTTGCTCAGCCATACCAGTCCCAGTCCCAACCTCAACCACATTCTGTACAGTGCCTCGTGTATCCTCTGCCATCAGTTGAGCTGCTTGAGCCTCTTGCAAGTTGTAAGCACAAAAATGTGTACCTAAGTCTATGCAATTGATTTTAGAGTCGCCACTAACTTTATTAAGGAAAAGTTGAGTAAAACCTCTGTGAAGGACTAGCCCTCGAAACTAGATGATTATTGGGTTCGGGAGTCAAGGTACGATGTGGGAAGGTGTTAGGCACCCACAATCGCCTGGTAAAAACCAGCCTTACTTCTATTGAGGTGTAACGTGTTAAGATAGGCAGACGAAGAAAGCTTGAAAAATTAATCTATCAAGTTGGATGATCCTCACTAAATTATAAAAAAACTAATAACTATATGCTATAATAAAACTAAAAAAATAACCTAATATGCAATGCTAAAGGAAATAAAAGAAAAAGAAAAGATGTCACCTGGTTTGGAATGTTGCCTCATACTTGATTGTAGATTGATTGATTGATTGATGATAAACTTGATCTTGAATTGACAACCGTGATTTTTGATTGAAACAGGTGATTTGAGGAAAAAAAAACAACTTTTGGTGAAAAGAAGTTTCTACTCAAGATCGACAAGAAGAAAAGAAGGATAAAATGAAGAACTAGAAGAAAAATGAAGAACACTAAAGAGAAAAGGCTATTAGCTCTCCGAATAACTAGGTCCGTTTATTAACTCAATTCCTAGCTCTAGCTTGCTCTAGATTGTTTTTATGGGTGAATGAGACCCATATTTATAGCTTTTGGGATGGATTTCAATATGGTAATGAGTTTGATCCAATGGTCGAGTGTTGATGAAGAAAAATCCAATGGCTTGATCTCTTTTCGGTTTGCACCTCCTAAATCTGGCCCTTGATTCAAGAGGTGGGATAAGGGGTGCGATCTTGGCCCTTGGTTTTTGGATATTTCAGATGGATTAGGGCAAAAAATCAAGCCCTACACGTCCTTAATGAGCCCATAATCCAGGGTTTCCAAACTTGGCTCCAAAATGGCATATTCTCTAGAATATTCTTGATTTTAGGGATCAAATCAAATCAAACAATTAAGGAAGGTTCTCTAGGTTTTTGGAGGCTTGAAAATGGGCTAGAAACCCTAATAAAAAGGTCCAACTCGAGCTGGATCCACAGTCCATGAGCACGGGTCCAAAATCCACAAAAAGGCCCACTTTGACCATATTTTCAAATACTGCAAATTCCCTTTGGCTTGGTCAAAATTAGGCAAACTCTTCTTCACAAAAATTGTTAACTAATCCATTAGGAAGGTCCATGAACTCTTAAAAATACCCTTGGGTCGAAATCTTACTCCAAAAAAATGTTGCACTCAACAGTGCGAACAACGGGCTGAAACGGGATATGGCAAGATTAGGGTTTCCAAAATCCAAAAGGAACCTAGGCAAGCTTGTACTCATTTCGAAGGATTTTTCAAGAGGAATTCAAATATGAAATAATCTCATCCAAAGAAAGAGTGGAAAAAAACGAGATTTGGGCTCCAAAGGGTTACAGGGGCATTTTGGTCATTTTCAACTCAAAACTCAGAAAGCAACGAAACTTCAGCCATAGCTAGAACATGATGAGGAGAGTCTAAAGACGCTAAAAGAAGATGAAAAGAAAGAAGATTGATGTATAAATGAAGACTCTAGAAAGCAAATCACCTTATATGATCAAATTTAATTCAATGCAAAATCGTGAATGAATTATGCCTGGGGTGCAAAAATGGGGTGTCTACACAAGTCTTGTTCCCCAACATTATTATCCTCGTTTACTGTAGCATTTACTTGCATATTTACAAGCTCTACATCAATAGCAGTTGGTTGTGTTGCTATTGGAGGAGTAGAGATGTAGTCTCCAGTTGAGTCCTTAGTACCACTTGTTCCGGCATGTTGCTTATTGATCTTAGCACTTTTCAGTGTTTTTTAGAAGTTGACTTACTACGTGCTAAAACTCAATAATTCCTTACTCACTGTTTTTTTTTCTTTGAGAATGTCAATCTAGTTCGAGTAGGGATTTCGCTCCAACTTCTAAGATAAGAATTTAAATGATCACAACCTGAATCTACACTTTGGAGAATAAGTGAGAAGGATTTTATAGATAGATTTTTTTTTTTTACACAAGTTATCTAAAATTTGTAAGTTTGTTTATAGTTAAATGAAAGAGAGAGAGAGGGAAGGGAAGGATTAATCCTACTCATGGAAGGCCTAGCTACAAGTCTTTTAGAAACAGGTCACTACCATCTCAAATCCCTAACATAATATACCTATCTCTAAACATATCATGCTAGCATGTAGAATTTAAATGATATTTCATCTCTGAAATATCATTCCAACTCCTAGTTCTACTTTAAAAACAATTGATCAGATAATTGTCAATCTCTGTCATTTTGGGACAGGATGAAAAATAGAACCTAAGTCTTTTAAGTAGTGATTTTGGAATCCTAAATTTGTAGCATGATCCTCACATGAGCATCATTAACCCTCCCCTTGGGAGAGTTTTAGCTCATGATCATAGGACTGAATTAAACTACAAGAAGATATGTGAAATGAAAAAGAAAGAGAATGAAACAAGAAAACTACAACCTGTTTACCTAAAATGAAGAAGAGTTTATTAAAAACTAGAGAAAAGTTCCCCATTAACAAGTTACAAGCTTTTCTCTAAAAACTAAGAACTAAAAAACAAAATTAAAGACATGGATGTAAATGAAAAGTAAAAAGTCAAGGAAGTAAAAGCTTCCAACTCCCAAAAAATCAGCCCCCATTTACATAAGAGAGCCTTTTTCTCTTCTCCCCACGTGAAACACTTTCTCCTCTCATTTATTTTCACTTATCCACAACTAACCCCCATTTGACACCTTTCATTTTTAGATAATCATCACCTAAATCCAACTAACTCATTAACTTCATGCAAGGTGTCAAATTTGCACCAATTATTTGCACCTTTGTCTTGACTTGCATGATGACTCATCAAATCTTATGGGCCCTAGTGGGTCCACGTGATGTCTAGTGGCAAATCGGTCTTTTGGCATTTTTACAACTTCCCGCCTATTTATAGAGTTCATCGCACTGATCGTCAGAGCAGCTTACTCGTCGCATTCCGAGTCCTGGTTCAAGAGATATGAGCTACGGAATGCTTCTATGCACATAATCCCGAATCTGACTGGATTCTGTACTATTTGAGTCTTTGGGCTTTAGTCCGAATTTGTTGGGCTTCACATGGGCTTGATCGGAAGGCATGTGTATACTCCCTATTCCGTGCTTAAATGCTGGCTTTATCATAATTTTTACATTAGTTGCTCCAACCTACAAAAAGCACAAAGATGCAATTATTTCATGATTATTAAGCACAAAATTGACCGAAATGTTATGTCTCTATAGGTTTTTATAATACAGTTTTGGGTGCTTATCACACCACTCCCAAACAGCATTTTGCTTGTCCTCAAGCAAAGAAGAGACATTAAAACAGATAAGTGGCCAAAACTGTGCATTCTAAGCTAAGTCTCGTTTAGCAGAGCGCGGTTGCATTGACCATATGCAACAAGGCCTTAAAACCACTAGGAATTCCCTAGTGGACGAAGTTATAACCTCGTGAGAGTTTTCCAGAAGATACTCACAAACTTCATTTATACTACAATGACTTAGTAATAAAAGCTTGTTTCCTTAATTAATCTCAGATATCTATACATCTCCTTAGCGGGGAACGAGGATTAATTCTTTCGAAACTCAAGTTAATATGCATACAATAATTAAAACATCTACATATGAGTATGCATTCAGTGAATTTGCATTGAATTGCACAAGTAGGGTTGTTTCTGGATCCTTTGGAGAGTGTACCTAAATGGGTTCTCACATGTATGTGTAGAAACACAAATTCGCTCATAATTTTCCCACTCAGGTTTTGTTAATTGCAGTGTGCAGTGGGCACACTTTTCCTCACATACTCGATGACAGTCAGAGGAGCCGAGGTCGATCAATCACATCTACTACTTATTATCACACCATCCTACTCCTAATTGAGCTAAAGGTCTTTATTAGGTATTATGGGGCTTAGGTGATAGTGTAGAAAGAAATGGAAGTGGAAGATCAAAAATGATAAGTATAAGAGAATAAGGTCTTCAAGATATTTACACTTGAGAAATCCTTGTTTTCTTTTCCTACTCCTACCTGAGTTTTCCTACCTTGCTCTTAAGCCTTATTTCATTTTTTTTTTTTTTTTTTTTTAGGCTTAAGAAACATGATCCTGTTTATTTTTTTATTTTTATTTTTATTTTTCAAGCAGGTAACTAACTTTTATTTGGAACAAGTCTTCTTTTTTTTTTTCTACATTTTGTCCTATTTCTCATACTCATCACTTAGGTAGGTTCTTTTATTTGGGGTTAATATATGGGTAAGGAATTTTTGGTGAAAGTGAAAAGTTTGATGAAAGGTTCAGTAGAGTGACTAGCGGTAAAATTTGTAACAGGTAATAATTTATAGCTATGTCGATTCAAAGAATGCCTAAATTCTTGCCTAGGTTCGGATGGTGATCAAGTAAGTCGATGCGTGATTTTCTCTATTCGAAAAACTACTTCTCCTGTGTCATTACTCACAAATCACTCATATCGAGGCTTTTGGTTAGATTCTTATAGGATTGATAGTTTAAGTAGACTAACCGTGGTTTCGAAACTTATTGTCATGTACAATCAATGATACTCGATGCATGAATACTCATAAAAAGATATTAAAACTATTAAGGCATATTAGCTTAAGTTTCTTAAAAACTAATCATAATTGAATGCTAATGTGAGACTTCTAGATAATTTTCATCATTGAAAAAGAAACAAGACATTGTCACTAATTACATTTACTAACAAGAAAATAGAAACTATATACGCATCTACAAGTTGCCTTTTTTTTTTTTATATATATATATATATATATATATATATATATATATATATATATATATATATATATATATATATATTACTCCCAAACAGAAAGTGATGATTAGTCTTCAAAATAGAAATAGATAAAGAAAGGAATTACCTAATAACCGTAAAACAAAATTAGAGCTGGATTGCCGAACAAAAAGTTGTGGTAACATAATATATTATACTGAAAAAAAAAAAAGAAAAAAAAGAGAGTACACTATATACAATTATATACGTTAGATATATGTACAATTCCCTACTCAAGTTTACCATCCAGGATGTGGTGAAGGTCCGCCTCTTCTTCGAAATGCATTTCCTTAGTATCGCCAAAAAGATAACGTGATTCTAAATGGTGGCCCATTCTTGTTCACCGATTCGCTCAAATGTTTCATCATCTTATCATCGCTTGATAACAAACGAACATGTCTCAAGTATCGTGCGGGGCGCTTCCATTGCCTAAACCTTAATGAACTTAATTATCTTGTTTCTTTGGGCACATAGAATCTACTTTGACCTAGTCATGAAAAGTAGCGAAAACTGTGGAAATGTGTCTTCATAATTCGCAAGCAGATTCTGGTAAAAGTATATACCGATCCCGAAAAGTACGAGCTCGTTCAAATTGGAGATAACACAGTTTAAGATATCAAAGAATGTATGACCTCGAGCAAGCGATTTGAAGACTACACATGCAAAGATCATCGGTAGAAAAATGCCAATCTCCCATGATGTTAAGAAGGACAAACAACATCGCATTTCCCATGTTCATGGTCATCTTTGGCTAAGGAATGGTGATGTCCGCCATCCGCCAAGTTTAGTTCCTTCATCTTTAATTTCAAGATCACACCATCTTTGCTTTTAAAAGCAAAAGCCATGAAAAGGAACGAAAGTAGAGTTGTGGATAAATGTATGGCCATGTTGTTGCCGCTCGTGATATGGAAGATCTAAAGTCGAGGCAAGTGTTGCCTTCTCCGAAAAGACATGGTTTGTGCCACCAACTTTGATTGTGAATCCGTCTAAAAAAACCATGAGCAGCGAATTGAATCTTTGGTGTATCTTCCATATTAGCATAAAAGTAGGCACCAAACTTGGAGAATAAGTTTGGTCGTATTAATAACAAGGGAAGACCACCGATGTTAGTAATGCAATCACGGAAATGAAGTCCATAAGTATTGAATCCATCATGGCCTGAAATGATTGCTCGGGGATGAGAGTTTTGAGGTGTCCCGCTTTGATGAAGATGTTACGTTCGATGAAGATGCCATGTTTGATGGAGTGGAGGATGGGGAAAGATATGAGAAGAAATATGTCCAAATTTTTTTTTTATGGATGGAGGAATGAGTATGCAAGAAGATAAAACCTCTGTAATCAAGTTTAAAATAACACGTTAAAATTGTTATTATCACAACTTGAAATATGACAATCCTAGTAGGCATTTCTTACAAAAAGAAGATACAAAGATAACAAAATTTTAATTAAAGGCGACATAATGATGAAATACTTAATAATAATAATTATTTTATTTTATTTATTTTGGGAAAGTTGAGTTTTTGTAAAACAGAACGCGAACCTTTTTTTTACCATTATTATTATTATTTTTATAGTTCGAATGATGATAAGGATGGTGATGGGAATGCGGATTGTGGACAACACTGCTTCAGTTCATTAATTTGTTGGCTAAGCGGATTTGAAGGGTTCCCCGGTTGCAGATCGTGGTTTGATTCTCTATTAGAAGAGTGTGATTTTCTAATGACTGAGAGTGAGTTTCCATAGTGGCTCTTGATCAGCATCATGCATCGCTTTGACGTTCTTGGAAATCCATAAGACTTTTGATGATGATTTCTGGACGTATGCGTGGAGTTCCCTCATTCCTTGATGAAGAATTTGAATACCTTCCATGGGATTAAAATGTTCAGCATGGCACTTTCATCAAAGAAATGTGCGAGAGTTTGAGTTTTTTGCCATCCATTTCATCTCGGCGTATATCCGGGCGCCCAAGAACCACCCAAGACGCCTTTGTGAAGTATTGTAACAAAATGCTCTTTGAAGAGGTATTTCGGAGAAACTGGCTGGATAACCCCAACGATCATAATTTTTAGAGTGACTAAAGTAAAGGGTGAGGTGCTAACCTTTTGTTCTTCTTCGTGTGATTGCGTTCGGTGGTGTTGGATTATACAAAAAATCATCTCTTTGATTCTCGCATAATCCAAAGTAGGTGTAATTGAGGCTTGGTGACTTCAGATTGGTGTGGACGCACCCACCACATCAGGTCCCAACCAAAGGACGCCGTTGATTTTGTTTCAAAGAGCGCTTGAAGAACAACGCGGATTTTTATTTCCGACTTCGCCATGAGATACGGTGGCCCTGTGAGTAATTTTTTGACGGAATTAAATGGGGACTCGAAAGATCAACCCGAGTCATTCATTGAATTTGAAGTATGTCGGAGATAACTTCCTTAGTTAATTCAAAGCGTTGTCCATAGGCATGGAAACAGAATTTTCCATTTTCAGGTCCGCTTAAATTGGTAGAACATCAAGACCAAATATCCGAATAGGGGTCGCTCGCGATGATATAGAAGAGGCATCCATCCTCGACGCGATTGATTGGACTTGGACTTGGCAAGTGGAAGTTGAATCTCCTAAAGGCCTTCATTCACGGAGGTTGAGATAGGGGTAAAACCATCCCGGCTCCCCACGGTACATATTATGGGTTGCGGGATAGGTCCATTTGTAATCTAATTCCGCACTCGGTCCGGTGAAGGAAGATATCAATCATAGCTTGTCGCATTGCAAGTCGGGTTGAAAATGGGCGGATTCAAATGAGGCCAGAGATTTTTCGAGTTGCTTGTGCGACATGCTATAACATGTCACGCAATAGCAATGAGTCTGATGAATAACATGTATAACTCATTGCGGGGAAAAGCGGATAATTATAATGTCTCCTCGACATGCTATAACATGTCATGACTCATTTAAAGAGTAACATTAGTATCATGAATATATAAAGTAATTGTCGAGAATGGTTGTAAGTTAAGACATACTTTCTTGTGAAGGAACAATGTCACTAGAAGTTTCTTCCATATTATTAGGCTTGGTCTTCTTTGGAGAAATTTGAATCTCTACTTGAATTTCATCCAATCTTTCTCTGCGTTAATGAGTGCTTTTCTTTTCAACTTAGCACGCATGTTCTTGAAACCAAGTAACTATATTTTTTTTCTGAAACATTACCGTGTTGATTTAGTTCAGCCTTCAAATTGTTAATTATCTCTTTATTTGGACTTCCATTGAATTGATCAAATGCTTGATGTAGTTTTCAAGTTGGATTGTTGTTGGTGTCCATCGCTTTCTTTGGATAAATTCTCGTCAACCTAAATCATGTAGAAGAGAATCAATCTTTACTTGAAGCACGGAAAGAAAATGAGTAAGTTAAAGTAGAGAATCAAACAAATATGTGAATTTAGTGATATTTCTTGTGTACGTGGTAGTGTTACTTACTTATTTTGACTATACGGTGCTAGCAAGTTATCCTTTCATAGCTAAGATTTCTGGGTTCAAACGTGACACTTGGGTGGATGTGAAATCTTTGTAGTTTACAGCTATAGAGCATCAATAAGGGGTTTTACATGGTTCTTGAACCATTTCTTTGTGATAGAGAGGTAAAAAGGATGCTAAAAGAATTAACTAAGCCATAATTTCAACTAAGCCATAATTTCAACCAAGTTTGCTTAAAGCCATTGGGGTATCTAATATCGTTGATAGAGAAGTGACCCGATTTTAAAGTGAAATGTAAACCGATCTGTCTATCCATACACATTAGAAATCTGTTATCTCCTTTGTAAGAGCATTATTAGTGATTGAAAGTCGAATTCGATGGATACAATCATACAATACAACTACCCACCCGGCATATATTACTCAAGTTTCAACTAAGCCATAATTTCAACCAAGTTTGCTTAAAGCCGTAAACATCGTCATCAAAGGTATATATCAAAATCATTTAGCGGGCTTCCGGTAAAACTATGGTATTACTACCAATATATCGAGGATTTTTTTAAGACAACTGCGCCATCACCATCTTTGGTGGATAAAGAGTAAAATTGGCTCACACCACTTTGTCGCCCGGCGTGGTGTATGTGTTCCAAATCTTCGGTTTGTCTAAAGCATAGGGCATTCCACATGCCACATCGCGACGAGGGTAAGTAATAGGTAGTGCTTTTTACCTCACGATACATAATACTCCATGAAAGTGTTGTTATAGCAGTTTTAATAACTCTCTTTCAAAGAAATTAGACAGATTATCATGCAGTCTTGCTTTTGATTCCGTTCATATTTGGGAATCCGGCGAAGAAGTAGCCAAGTATGCAGCTAGTTGTTTAGTATGCATCTATCTTTACTCTGAAAATAAAATTATATCTAATATGTGATTTATTGGAGTCTAACACCTATTTTCTTCTCCGGGTTTATGCCAATCACGTCCTCGAGTTTGGTTCCATTGATCCTATGTGTGGGCGAGAGAGCGGATGGCGACAATGGGCCGGTTTGTCGAATCCGGAAACTATATATAGCACTGGAAACTATTCTAGAAGAAGTTCGAATCCGTTCGGATTCGGATATTGATCGGTCTTGGTTTGACATGGTTTTACAGCGTTCATGGTTCCTTAAGAGTCGGGATCCACCCAAACGGGAAATAACGCTTCTGTTATGGCAATGGAGTGCGATGTGACACATGGAAGAAAGTTGGTGTCTAATTGGTTTAGAAGAAGAGATTAAAGTATCTAAATCATCGTAACATACCTTAAAAGTAACTTTGATTAAG
This sequence comes from Coptis chinensis, assembly GCF_015680905.1. Classification (NCBI taxonomy): domain Eukaryota; kingdom Viridiplantae; phylum Streptophyta; class Magnoliopsida; order Ranunculales; family Ranunculaceae; genus Coptis; species Coptis chinensis. The sequence goes on along the minus strand of NC_141463.1, from coordinate 30,986,616 downwards.
TGTGTTTGTATTTATTATGTACCAAAAATATGTACTAACAAGAAAAAATACTAACCTTCATTGGAAAGAATTTGGAGTCCTTTGAAAGATGGTGTACGGGGAAAAACCTTGATCCCAGTCAGGAAAAAAAAAAACTTGCGATAGAAGGATGATGGTGTGTGCCGTTGAATATTGATGTGTTTTCTTAGGATTTCTATCTCTATATTGGTATGGTTTCAATAGGTTTTGTTGAATGCTTCATGAATATTGATGTCTTTATATAGATTTTGTTGTTGATCCATTAACTAATTGTTGATCCATATCTATTAACTAATTAATTATCCATATCTATTAAGTAATCCATATCCATATCCATATCAATATCCAATAACTAATACATATCAATCAACTAATCCATTATAGATATGCATTTTTTATCGAACTTGTTCACGGGATACTCTAATGGCAACTATAGATGATTGTATTGTATTACCGCATTATATTCGATTATGTTTGTGCATCTCGTTTCATTTGTTTTGTAAAAAAAACGGCAGGTTTAACAATATCTAATAATCAAGTTTTGAAAATGTAATTCTTGATCCATTAATTTGGTATGCTTACTTTTTGGTTTGGGATCAAATATGTTTACCAATTATCCAGACAGTTTAGAGTGTGATTTTGTGAATGATTCGAGCGAACAAAACGTTTCATAATCAAGGCAACAACAAAGCCGCAGCAATCACATAGTAATTTAACATTCAAAAAAGTGCTGAAATCTACCCTTGCACTAAATCCTTCTACAAAAACAATTTGGATAGCATCTCTTTTGTAGGACTGTCAGTAACTGAGGTCGTCACCTCAAGCATAACTGTTGTTATAGGTCTGTTGTATAGTACCAGTGTACCATCTACAAACCGATATATTTCATCTGAATACTTTCTTTTATGGATTATGGTGATAAATGTATTTGTGGAACAGGCACTACCCTGAACTATTTCTTAGATGACCGCATCAATAAAGCCGAAATTCTTTTCCCTGGTGTTGGATTCTTTCTCATTGCAGTTTTCCTTGGAGCTGTTGTTCACTCATCAAATGGAGCTGATAATAAAGCAAAGCTCAGTAGCTTGTCTAAAGATAATACGGATGAGGCAGGGTATCTGTAATGACGCGGTCATGGCAGTTGGACAGCCGGCGCCTGCCGTTACCCAATTACGTTCAGCTTCAAGAAGAAGATCAAGTGCAATTCAAGAGGCTGCTTCAATCAGGATTCAGGCATTCTTCCGTGGGTACCAAAACAATATACAGCCCGAATATCAGAGCATGATCAAACCAAATATTTAAAGTTTAAAACCAACAGAATATTCTTAGCTTGTGTACCTTTGCATCAAGAGAAGGGGCATTGTGCCTAAAAAAATGAAAAAGGCCATGTCGGACTGCAATGCGAGCAAGCTTTTCAGTGTTAATATTGGAAGCACGAAGAAGCCAGAGTCGGCCCGGATCAAGATCAGGGTATGTTGGTGCATCCCATTGCGCAGCAGCTGTTGCTAAGCATGTCCTGCATATGTACTCCAAAATGTAAGTCAGAAAGTCCAAAAAACAAACTCAACAGTATTTTATAACCATAATTTGACTGGAATCATTAACAATATTTTCTGAAAACAGGCAATCTTTAGTAGGACGTCCAGGAAATCGAGCTCGTAAAGTTGAACCATTAGGTAAGACCAGTTTTCTTAGTATCTCAAAGTTATGCTTCCCAGGTGCATCACTGACATAAATATTCCCACCGCTGATCGCCCTTGCTGAAACATGATACTCTGCCACTGGATGGATGTGTGATACAGGATCACGTGGATAAAAGTCATCTAATGCCCTCACAATTGCCGTCTGTTTTGAGCAGTAGACTGAATCAGTATTATGGCTCATGCAAGCAATGATACCATTATCAGGAAAATTCTTAGCAACAGATGCATCAAGAGCTTGGTGATACTGTCTAGTTAGCTGAACCCTCCAACCTAAATTTTCACCCAGAGTTTCTAAAACACACTGCATATACACTTTAACTCCATCCACACCAGCTGAAGCCAAGTACTCATGTAACTGATTCAAAAATTTGTAAACCTTCTTTGGACTCACCAAGCCCAATCCCTGCACCGCCAATGGATCCATCTTCCAATTTGGTTCATTCATCAGCACTCCCTTTGACACTTTAATTGGCTCTGAAGGTGGACCTATACCAAAAATTAGTATCTTCTCAAATTCAGTTCTGATATATATTAACTGATAATTAAGATGCATGCTACATAATGATCATGTAGTTTTCAATCTTGTCCAAGACTCCCAGTATCAAAGTATATGAAACTGGATCTTTACTATATTAGTAACAACTTTTGAGTCTTATTTCGTCCATTTTAAGGTACACCTAAACTGAGGTCTTGGTTCTGGTTTTGAAATTTAATGCAGATTACCTGATGAAAAAGCTGGTGAAATACCAGTTGCCTTCGTGGTGATGAACAAAAATGCAAAGGAGAATGAAGAGGATATCATGAACTTTGTTGCCTCAAATGTAACTGCCTATAAAGAGGTGTTGACGCATAAATCGACTCAATTCAGAACACCTTCGAGTTTCTCTCAAATTCAGTTCTGATATATATTAACTGATAATTAAGATGCATGCCACATAATGATCATGTAGTTTTCAATCTTGTCCAAGACTCCCAGTATCAAAGTATATGAAACTGGATCTTTACTATATTAGTAACAACTTTTGAGTCTTATTTCGTCCATTTTAAGGTACACCTAAACTGAGGTCTTGGTTCTGGTTTTGAAATTTAATGCAGATTACCTGATGAAAAAGCTGGTGAAATACCAGTTGCCTTCGTGGTGATGAACAAAAATGCAAAGGAGAATGAAGAGGATATCATGAACTTTGTTGCCTCAAATGTAACTGCCTATAAAGAGGTGTTGACGCATAAATCGACTCAATTCAGAACACCTTCGAGTTTCTCGCTTACAAAGAAAACCCAACACTTGAAAACTATAAATTGAAGATCTAACTTAAGAGTTCAGGAAGATCCTAAAAGTTGAAAATCAAAAATAAACATACAAATGTTAAAGTAGGATGTTCGCTCTCTGCCCGTCGGTTTTGTTCCCAATGAGGGAGCTCAAAGCAACCAGAGTTTCTGCCTCAACTAAACCAGTTCCTATCTTTCCTTTCGAAGCGGTATATGCGAGACGGCATACAGACGATAGAGACAGGCACCGCTCCTGCAACAAACCATTCCTGCTGCTGCACTCTAAGCATAAGACCTTAACTGCACTCTAGGATCCTTAAGGAAGGTTGCTTACCTCGAGTTAGACAACCAAAATCCCGGTTTCGGAAGATTGGTTGTATCTTACTCCCTGATCTTCCTTCCCTCGCTTTCAGTTCTCTAAGGCACTTTATCTTTCCTGCCTTTCTAGTAGCTCCTGTCGCTATGGTAGCTAGGGGAAGAGCTGAGTAGAGATATCTATATTAGGGTAAGTACTGCCATTAACTTCCTTCAAGTGCTTTTAGTTTAGTATGGCGGCCTCTAAGAAAAAAGTGGGACCTATGTTCCTCCTTGCTTTCTATTTTTTACGAAAGGTTCTTTTTCGGTTAGAAGAGATTAGGCGGGGTAGGAATGTATTATATGGTATTTATCTTGTTTCCTTTGTTAGTATGGTTATATCCATCCCGGCTAGATTTTCATAGATTCTCCCTACGGAAGAAGCTCTTCTTTCGGAACTCAACGCACTCACCTATCTATTCTATTATGTCCTTCTCTTATGGATTCACATCCCAATATTGTGTTATCTTAAGTACTGACAGAAAACCTTAAGTGATCTATCATCAGTACTGTAAATACAATTACATGCTGATATAGAATAGTTAAGAGATACTCATTGTTGTAATAAGAATCATAGCTCACTTAAAGTATAGAAGTATTACATCATGATTGAGGTTTCTTCAAGTATAGAAGTATTAACACCACCTGATGATTTGTTTCAAACTTTTCAATCATGGCATTCAAAATTTTCACATGTGGACAGGGATGCCCTTCCAATCCTAAGTGTCTCATATCTTGGGGTTGTAAATTTATCGTACAGGACGTCATATCAATCTGCTCCAATGACATGAGAGAGTCTAAATTCAAATCCCTCTTCTCTTAACACAGCAGGTACCAACACAGCAGGTACCAACAAACAGCAGGTTTTTTTCACTTTTTTTGTAGCTGAACTACAAATGAGTTTAGTTTTAGCAATCAAAGAAAGTATTCAGAGTTTTCTACTTAAGTTTGATAGTGTGGTCACTTAAGTTTGATAGTGTTGGTAAGTTCCAAGACTAATGAACTTTTGAACTGTAAAAGCGATAAGGTTTCTATACATACTGTTCTCTGGAGGCGGAGTTGTTGATATCATGATATGTTTAGGTGATGTTATACCTTCAGTTAGAATCTTATCGAGAACAGGATATTTTATCTATCTAGTACTACAAATGAGTATAGCTGCAATCAAAGAAAGTATTCAGAGTTTCGTACTTAAGTTTGATAACACTTATATATCGGTGAGTCCCAAGACTAATGAACTTTCTGAGAAAATAGATATACATTTTCTGAATTACTGATTATTACTTGTTAGATATGTAGGCTTTATTGTCTAGAGGAACAGACGAACAGTATAGGAATAAGGTTTTTTAGGCCAATTTCATGCTAATTTAATCATCAGTAGTCACCACTCACCCGTCCCCCTACTTATATGCATATGATTGCCAAAGGTGGAATAATGACCAAGAGACATTGTGCTATAACTGCGACTCTTGCAAGGCAGGTGGTTTGGCAAGCCTCAAGAAGAGCTGGAGGAAGAGCTAGAAGAAGAAATAAAAATTGGAAGGAAGAACATTCCAAACATTGGCGATGGATGCAGAGAAGAAAAAATTTAATTATTGACGATTTTACAATGTTTAGCAAAGCGAAAGACTACTATGCGGAAATTGGCAAGGCATGGAAGCGGGGGTATCTTCTCTATGGACCTCTGGGAACAGGTAAATCTACAATGATAGATTCCATAGCAAACTTCTTGGAGTATGATATCTATGACATTGAGGAAGAAGAAAAAGAAATAGATGATACTATGGACCTCTGGGAACAGGTAAATCTACAATGATAGCTGCCATAGCAAACTTCTTGGAGTATGATATCTATGACATTGAGGAAGAAGAAAAAGAAACAGAGGATACTAAGGCGAAAGAAGAGAGTGATCACGGAAGCAGCAAAGTTACTCTTTCGGGGCTGTTGAATTTCATAGATGGATTATGGTCTGCTTGCGCCGAAGACTGTGCTTGCGGTAATTCGCAGACCACCAGAAACTAATCAACTGTAAGGTAACAGGGATGACATGTATGGTGGAAAGAAAACACATGGTGAAATAAGGAAGCCAGAATTGGTTATAAACCAGTACTGGGACCTTCTTATAGATTGGATTGTAACTGATAAGCAGGGGAATCTTGTTGCTTAGATCTTCTTCTATGTACTCATACTCCACACCATTAAGCTTTAGAGTCCATTCAACTCTGTAACAGAACAGGCTAAGAGAAACTCCAACCAATTTTACGTCCCTCACTCCCTCATGCTTATAATTTTGAGCTCACTTAAACAGTTTAATCTTCTGAATGGATACCGGTTTGAGAAACTTAAGAGTCTCTTTAGAATTTATAGAGATGAATGCATGCAAAGAAGTCTGGGCGGCCTAGTGTGTTCGAGCAATATACCTCTGTCAAATCAGATTGAAAAATATTCAAAGTATGAGGTGTTGACGCATAAATCGACTCAATTCAGAACACCTTCGAGTTTCTCGCTTACAAAGAAAACCCAGCACTTGAAAACTATAAATTGAAGATCTAACTTAAGAGTTCAGGAAGATCCTAAAAGTTGAAAATCAGAAAAATAAACATACAAATACTTAAAGTAGGATGTTAAAACTCTCTGCCCGTCGGTTTTGTTCCCAATGAGGGAGCTCAAAGCAACCAGAGTTTCTGCCTCAACTAAACCAGTTCCTATCTTTCCTTTCAAAGCGGTATATCGCGAGGGCGGCATACAGGCGATAGAGACAGGCACCGCTCCTGCAACAAACCATTCCTGCTGCTGCACTCTAAGCATAAGACCTTAACTGCACTCTAGGATCCTTAAGGAAGGTTGCTTACCTCGAGTTAGACAACCAAAATCCCGGTTTGGAAGATTGGTTGTATCTTACTCCCCTGATCTTCCTTCCCTCGCTTTCAGTTCTCTAAGGCACTTTATCTTTCCTGCCTTTCTAGTAGCTCCTGTCGCTATGGTAGCTAGGGGAAGAGCTGAGTAGAGATATCTATATTAGGGTAAGTACTGCCATTAACTTCCTTCAAGTGCTTTTAGTTTAGTATGGCGGCCTCTAAGAAAAAAAGTGGGACCTATGTTCCTCCTTGCTTTCTATTTTTACGAAAGGTTCTTTCGGTTAGAAGAGATTAGGCGGGGTAGGAATGTATTATATGGTATTTATCTTGTTTCCTTTGTTAGTATGGTTATATCCATCCCGGCTAGATTTTCATAGATTCTCCCTACGGAAGAAGCTCTTCTTTCGGAACTCAACGCACTCACCTATCTATTCTATTATGTCCTTCTCTTATGGATTCACATCCCAATATTGTGTTATCTTAAGTACTGACAGAAAACCTTCGTGATCTATCATCAGTACCGTAAGGCCGCATACAATTACATGCTGATATAGAATAGTTAAGAGATACTCATTGTTGTAATAAGAATCATAGCTCACTTAAAGTATAGAAGTATTACATCATGATTGAGGTTTCTTCAAGTATAGAAGTATTAACACCACCTGATGATTTGTTTCAAACTTTTCAATCATGGCATTCAAAATTTTCACAAAGAAAAGGTTGTGATCTTCCGAATATATAAGAACATTAAGTACTCATACTACGGGCAGATAATTTCACAAAAGCCATCGGTACACACTTCTACACTTAAACGTAAATACTTCCGAAATTATAATAATAATTAAAAAAAAAAAAAAAAAGCAAAATTCTAACCTTATCACAGCAACCCACTCTACTCTGTTTTATTTACTTAAACGTAAATAACTTAGGCAGTATTGGTGTTTGTTTGTTATTGGAGTATTCTAACCTTTTGACCTCTAGGTGAGTGGATTCCTGTCCTTTCTTTTATGTTATTGGAATCCGTTCTTTCCCTCTGTGTGGGAGAGTCTTGCAGTCCCGTCGTCGATGAGGAAGCCATTCTTTCAAGTCTTCCCCAGTCAAGTCGAAGAAATGCCTTAACTGCAGTCCTGGGATGTCGGTCTCGCTGGGGCGCTTTGAGAGGCGACTGAGCCTAACCTAGCAGCTTTCAGGTTCCCCTTACAAAGTGGATTTCTTCCTTGCTTGCCTGTCGTTGAAATGACAGTTTCTTAGATCCCACTGGAAGGTGAAATAAGGAATTACGATGAGAGTGCAAACAACAGATTAGAGCGGAGAGCTGCCTCTTAGAAAGAGACCCTTATATATATTAGAATCTAGTAATTCTCTCAACAAAACAGGATCCTGTTTTGACTTCTCTTTAGCGACACCAACTCTTTATCTTAAGTGAACTAAGAACCTCTTATTAGAAATTCGGTTGTTGAAGGAGATCAACAATCCGTTATGGACTCGAGATCGTTCAATTAGCGCATGATGGGGAGGAAATCTAAAACGCCCAAACCCTTCGCTTTTTTTTACTTTGAATAAATAGGGGTGGGTAATTGGAGTTGGCTCCGTGAATTGAAGAATTCAAGCTGGATATGTATTTTGTCTAAATCTATGTTTGAGTTTTTCCATAATTTGAAAGTTAAGAAATATTCTTGATTTCAAAAGTGAATGAGTGAGCAAAGTAAGAGGTTTTGGGGTTTTAGAGAGGTTTCTTGATTTCAAAAGTGAATGAGTGAGCAAAGTAAGAGGTTTTGGGGTTTTAGAGAGGTTACGGGGTTTTCGTTTTAATTTCGTGCGACAGTTTTTTTCTCCTGGTTTATCGTAATTAGCTTTGCCCACGTGGACACTCTCAAAACTCTCCCTCAATTGATAAGGGGAGAGCTATAATATATATATACAGATGTTGAACACTTGAATCGTACATTCATTTGTCCATCATGCAACGGATAATGACCACACTTTATTCAGGAGCAAGAAATGAGGAGAGCAACAATATATATCACAAAGTGGGAGATCTCAGTCATTCAAGCAGAAAATAATTATAGACCCATGAAGTCAGATGTCACACCCCGACTTTCAATAAATCAGAAAATTCCTCGATATCCGAGATGTGACAACAACCTCAAAATCCAATCTATTTCATAACCCTAATGAATAATAACCCAGGCGGAAAAACTAAACAATAAAATACACAAAACAATCCACTCATCATTATGAAAACTTGTGATCAAAATTAAGTTACAAACTTCTGCACTTAAGAATTCGGAAAAAATAAATTAAATATATGTCCCCAACAAATTCCACTACATCTCTGAGGAAAAATGAAACGACATCTTATTAAAAATAAATGCTAACATCAATCACGAGCAGCACGCCACCTTCTCGAACATCAGCTAACCCTGTCCAGGCTGATCGACTATGTTCATATAAGAACACACCCGATTAGCAAACAAGCAAATTGGGTCAACATTATAAATAATGCTGGTATGAGTAGCCTTAGAAAAACCATTTAGATATACCTAAAATTTCATTCTTTAGCTTAAGGTAGTCAGTTCCTTCATAAAGGCACCTTAGCTTCTAACTAAGAGGAAATCAAACGGATGGTATCCTAGTACTTACCTTTATGCATACTCTATCGTAGAGTGGGTCCTCTCTGCAAAAATAATTAGTTTAACCCACTCTCCTGCAAAGCAATTTGTAATAATCATAACATAAATTGAAACTTAACTTGAAAGTCTTAAATCACTAACCACACCGAAGGAAAAAATATCATATCAGTAACATTTATCAAGTGTCCCTAATAACACGTCGTCTCTATGTTTTACCTAGTTTTCCTGGCTACTACAATCGCTACCCAACGCCGAACATGTACATCCACATGCCTCCCTTCACATACTGGACCACTCCGTGCATAATTACCCGAAGCGGGATATCGCATACTAGGTAACCCTCACATGGAAGCCATTATGTGAGTAATGCCACTATTTAGCATAAAAGTAACGCACGTCTCGTTCTAAAGTTTGGCAAACGAGATAATCAAGCCACTATTCGGCTACGCCCGAAGGGCGGCAAACGATATAATCAAGCCACTATTCGGCTACGCCAGAAGGGCCATTCAGATTTACTGAAACGCTAGAAGGGCCAATCAAATTGCACACGCCCTACACAAGGCAAATCACGAGTTGTGGTTGCTAGGTTCTAGGATTTTCGTTATGTAATTTATTCAAAGGTATACATCTATGCATCTTAAAATTCCCTCTCTTCACGTGTCAATATCACACCAAGATCAACGTCAAATCTATATTAGATACTGACAAACAAGTTTATACAAGTGTCACCAACATCCTATCATCGGATTGGTCCATAAAATTCAATTTATAACATTTTGGAAAAAGTCAACAGTCAACGGTCCTAACCGGTAGTCATCCCAACCGGTCTTCACCCAAACCAATATTTAAAAAGAGTTCAAACCATGGTCCTAAGTGGCTGGGCAAAACTGACCTGGTTTAACCCGGCCCATAAACTGATTTGTCCCAACTTGAAATTTATCTAAACTCAACAGATCCTAGAATAGTAAGAATACTATCCGGTCCACTTAACATTCTAGGGACCAGCCCACACAAACATTTTAAACCGGCCCAAAAACTGCTATGGTCCGGTCCAACTAACTATTCACAGGTCTAACAAAATGTTACACACCAACTGGGAGCACTAGATCGCTCTCATGGTCATCCCCTTCGCAGCACCAGCCGCTAGCTTCCAGCCACCCAAAAATCCTTCACACACCACCCAAAAATAACCAACCGAAATTGTTAAGGGTGAAAAACTCCACAACTTTACTACACCAAGAAATCCCAAATTTTCAGTTTTCGAAATCACCTCTAAACTCTTAGATCCGACCACCATTAATGTTCTTGGAGCTTTTAACCCCCCACAAACTCCCCACTACCACCCTTCATTAAACCAACAACCCGCAACACAAACAAAACAGTTCACAACAACGAAATTACATAAAAAATCCAACCCTCAGTATCGCAGTAATGAAATTTTTATAGGGAGGAGGTTTGGGGGCTCGCGCCTCCCTTTGCAACCACCTAAGGGTGTTGACAGTCCTAACAAATAACAAATCTAATGAGTTTAAACCTTACAGAGAAGAACCATGGTTGAACAGAAATGAGCAGGCATGAAAAATGAACGAAACGTGTTTCTACAGTAAGGTTATCTGTGTGTATATATGAGAAAAGAAAACTAACTACTCACCTCCTGTGTTATTAGCAAAAAGAAATATCGAATACAACAACGTGAACCAATCCCAGCTAGCTCACAAAAATCCACCGGTTCTTCTTCGTTTTTGCTGGTGTGTGTTGTTTGTGGTTTTTGGGAAAAACTAGTTTCTCCGAAGACACCCTATATTTTGCTTAACTTCCAATTTTACTAAATATTCTTATATCATAACTATGGAATATTATTTCTATTAAAAGTATTATATATATTATGTTCCTTAGGTTAATATCTTGTTTCCTTTTTATTTAAAACTTTCCAAAAATTAAAGATAAACTATACCCAACATTCAAAATTCAAATACTAGTTTCCTATATTAACATTATTCGAAATTATTATTTGGTATTCCCTCCTTTCTCTTACTATCGAAAGTCAAACCCACATACTAGTACATTGACCTTACAAAAATACAAATCAAATACGAGAAAATATTAAATATTGTTATCCAAGGGTTCAAATAAATAAAAAGAAAATAAAATAGGGGTCTTCAAAGGTAAAGTAGAATTAACTCTTCCATTTGAGTCCATTGGAGTTTTGTTTTCTTTAAAAAATAAAAAAAAATAGTTTGGCCCGAGAATCTTATCCAAGGGTTCAAATTCTAACTTCACAATAGGATCTGATGCAATATAAAGATAATGTCTAATGTTTCATTCCTTAAAGGGCCCCCATGAGAGGTTTGAACTCTCTAAATGGACCCCCCACTCCCCACCACCATGAGTTGGGATGAAACTAAACTAAAGATGAATTCATTAATTTTTCCTTCCTACATAAACATTAAGAAAGACATTAAGTTGAAAACATGCACTTAATACAAAAATAGAGATTTGGAATATCTTTATATTCTTTCTATTCTTTGTCCATTGGAAACCAAAAGATTGGAGTCCGTTTTCTTTTCTTTTAAAAAATAAAATAAAAATAGTTTGGCCTTAATCTTATCCAAGGGTTCAAATTCTAACTTCACAATAGGATGCAGATGCAATATAAAGATAATGTCTAATGCTTCATTCCTTCAAGGACAAACATTCGAGAGGAAATGGAACCATTTTCTAGAAGAAACAAGTGTTCCTCCATTAAAACTATTACAAGCTTTTTAAAATAAAACTAAAACTTTCCTCATTTTCAAAAGGTTTGATTAAAATAATGTCTGTAGGGAAAATAAGTCAATGGAGTAAATGGAGTGTCCCCCACCCTTGTCTAATTTCTTCTCCAGAACTCATTAATCAAACCACAAATTCATTTTAATATCTTTATATTCTTCAGAACTATTCAGAATGTCCCAGCTGAGCAAGACAAACACAAAGGAATAAGATAAAAACATAACTTACATGGAACACATACCTGAAGTGCAGATACATTAGTCGGGAAGCCATATACACACAATATCATTTCCCATGGGCGCTTTGACTTTGTACGCCGTGCACCAGATGTGATTTACCATTATGCTGCCTGATCCGGTGGCGAGGATTAACTGTGAACCTGCAGTAACAACAATTTCCATTAATCATAAATACTGATGAAGTTCTTTCCTGTTTCTATTTACTCCAACAATGTAATTGAGTTATAGGATAGCAAAGAAGTGAAAACCATCAAAGATATTATAGCCCAAGGTGACAAGGTGCTTCCCAGCCATTAAAGTGGGGTGGTGCGCCTATGCACACAACATAGTATGTTCCAGTATATTGTCTATTAATTTGGTTCTACGCTAAAACAAATAGCAATATCAAAAGAATCAATTGATTGTTAAATAAATATCACATGTATCATCTATTATATTCGAAACCAGTATATGCATTGTCACAGTAGGCAATGCTTCTCCCAGAGATTCCACATCCTTAAGGACCAAATGAAGAATCAAAAGACTGATAAAGTCAACTAAACCAATGAGTAAATTGCAAGTACTTCCTTATGCTTGTATGTTCTTTTTATTTTTCATGAATATGAATCTTTACTCCGTCTACTTAAAATTTATCCAGATTTAAATAGTTCAAATAAATAAATCCGACTCTGCATGTTAAGTTACAAACTCAAAAGATAAGACAGAAATCAGTGACTAATAAGTGAGCTAATTTACTATATCATCTTAACAGAAGTAAGTGAGCTCACGCACTCAGTTGAATTTCTAAAACAGATGAAATTTTTCTAGAAATTCTCACTTAATCCTCTTCTAGTCCATTTTAAGAACAAAAAACCATTATCACTAATGACAACGTCAATGTTACTATATAGTATATACATTAAAATATCTCCAGCCCTTTCTCTAAATCTTTCCATCCACCCTTCACCCTCTCCTTTTCCTTATGGATACGATATCATACATCCTACCTACAAATCAATTCCGTGATCCTTCGAATTGACTTAGCTCAAATAAAACGTCCAAGCTACAACATTCTACCAAATGGTTTCCATAAATTGAATTGGTTGACCTTATACATCCATCGTTTATGTTTATCAATAACTCATCAAATTCCCAACATATAGATAGCAAACACAAGTTAAAACCAATCAAAGAATGAAACTTTAGCCATAATGAATCAAACCCCTAAACAAATTAAAGAGAATGGTAAATAAATTACCCAATATAAGTGTGCCCTTTAAATCTAGGGCACAATGAAGACAAAAGATAACATGCATAAAGTCCAGCTTTATTTGATTGGAGTTTGAAATTTGGGTTTGCCTTAAATTTTCATTTCTTCTTCTTCCTCATTTCTCAGTTACTCACTCTCTTTTGGAATTCAAACTGGAATTTGACCGTTGTAAATATGTAGCACAATACATTTTTTTTTCTCTGAGTGCCACGTGTTTCTGAAAAGAGTATGATATTTCGGAACTTTTATCGGCAAGTTGAAAAACGACCCGCCATGCGTTTTCACGAGGCAAAACGGGTTTAAAAAATGTTTCCAAGACAACTCTCTCTGCTATATATATGGGAGGGTTCTAGGGACATATTTTATCTTGACATGTAAACAAATTCAAAATCGTTAGGGTATTTATAAGTTTCGGATTAGGCTAATATTTTGTAGATAAGATCTCCTAACTATTCTAAACATTGTCACAAATAATCAAAAAATTCCAAACTTACCAAATGTAGCTAACAATTTACAAAATTTGACTAATTGTAGACCGTTCATTGTCACCATTTTTTATACTATATTTGACAAGTTTAGAAATTTTTGATTTTTTTGATTATTTGTGACAATGTTTATAATAGTTAGGAGATCATATCTATAAAATATTAGCCTAATCCGAAACTTATAAATGTCCTAACGATTTTGAGTTTGTTTACATGTCAAGATAAAATATGTTCCTAGAACCCCTTCATATATATATATATATATATATATATATATATATATATATATATATAGTCTTTTTCTTAAAAGTAGCTACTTAAGTTAACTTTAAAATAAGTATGTAAGTAAAACTTTACCTACAAAATAAATTTAAACCTATTTTTTTGTGGATATGATATACTCAATATTAAGATCATCTCTAAAAAAATTTGGCTCATTTAGAAACATCTAACATTGGCAAAAACCAGTTATAAAAATTCAACATTTATGGACAGTTAGATTTCTTTTTAAAGATGACAACAATTTTTATCTATGTTAGAGGTTTTCAAATGAGCTGAAATTTTGAAAATATAATCATTATGGTGAGTGCTTCATAACCACAAAAAAATTATGTTTGAATTCATTTGTAAGTTAACTTAAGTAGCTACTTTTTAGAAAATTAATATATATATATATATAGTAATTATTTCCGAAAAATTAGACAGCCTTCCGAAGCAAACCTTTTATTTGATAGATAATATCGATGAAGCTACCGCGAAGGCTATGAACTTAGATGTGGAGAGCAAATTGAAGAAATGACCTTAAATCTATGTGTACTGACTCGCAATCGAATTGTTTGGGATTTAGAAGTGAAAGAAATCATTTTATCGACTAATAGTGGTCAAATTGGTGTATTATGAAATCACACCCCTATTGCCACGGCTGTTATAACACTCCGTGTTTTTATTTAATATATTCATAGTACAATAAATAATAAAAATAATAATAAGAGATAAAATAAAATAAAAGGATAAAGATTATAAATTGATAAGGTAAAGAGGATAAACCCCATTCCCTATTTTCGGGGGGTTTTGAAAAAAAAATGAGTTTACACAGGAGTTCACACGTAGAGTTGAATTTACCCAAAGAAAGGTAAATAAAAATGGAGTTTTTCACATAAAGAAGAAGGAAGGATTATTGCTGGAAATCTACTGATAGATAGCTGCCGAAGCGTATCACAAGTGAGTAATCATTCTTTTTTATACCCATTTTTAGTGTATGATTGGATGTTCTTAAAATCTATAAATTTGGGTAGTTAGAGAATTGTCTATTGATTTTTACATATAGATTCTAAGGGATTTTTGTGTATGATATGCAATAAGTATGTTGTTAGTGAACTTAAAGTGAATTGGGAATTTAATATATTGGTGTTGGTCTACTGTGGAATTACTTACAAATTCTTGTACGTGGGGAAATGAATTGGAGTTTGGCCTATCATTGATCATTAGATTTATATTGATGTTTGTATTTTCTACACCTCTTGCTTGTAAATAGTGGACTAATCTTGAAAGAGTTCTAAACAAATTGATGTTGCGCATACATTGAGTTCATTGTATTGGTGTCATTAGTATGGATTTAAATACTTAAGATTTCTTTTTGGTAAATGTTAAATACCGATTTGTTCGGGAGAGTTGTTGTCAATTACCTTTGCCTCAATTTAGAGCTGGGATAGTGTATACCTCCTTTTTATGAGGACTTCGTCTAAACATCAAAGGATAAATTCAACGAGTCCTTAGTCTGTATGCATCGAGTCTCTAATTGAATGTGTATGTGAAAAGTTATGACGTCGATAAGTTACACAGTTAGAAATCTGTCTTTAGAAAATCAGGATCTATGTCTGTTTTGGAACCGTATTTTCACCTAGTTGTGTATGTGAAAAGTTAAGACGTCGATTAGTTTGCATTGCTTTATTTTTCTTCTTCGATCTCTTGGATTTACTTTATGGTTTGGCTTAGTGTTAATCAAATTATTTATAGTTTGTGTAAATGGGTTCAAATTTGCCCTTCAAAATAAAAAATGGTTTCAAAGTTCGGTTTGCTTATTCCAATCTAAATGAAATTGCAAATCAAGAGTCGATTCTTATTGTGAATATCTCGTCAAGTTTCTTTGGTAATTAAGAATCAAACTATAATAGTGTGATATTCCTTACTTTAGTGACCATTAATGGTTGTGGAGTACAAGATAATTAATGATAAGACAAAGAAGTGGGAGTGATTATTTGTTTATGACTAGTATTTGCCCGCACTGCATCGGCGGCATAGATCGTCGCGCTTCAACTTCCCGACGCATCTGCCCCCTCCTCCGCCTCATTACTACGAGATCACATGCGACTTTGGTGCCCGGCGCACATCTGCCCCGTCACGACACAAATACGTTAAGCCTTCCCCGGTAAAAACTCCAACTGAAACCCGACTAAAATAACTCCAATCGAAGCCCATTAAAAGCCCGACAAAAAAACCCAACCAAAGTCTACTAAAAGTCCGCATTTGTTGATTTCAATAATGATGCAACACTCTTGTTCCACACTATTAAACAACCCATGCCTCATAAGTCTTAGGATTTGCCACCTCATAAGCTAGATCCAAAGGTTAAGGGGTGGTGTTGGATGTCCAGCACCACCCTTCTTTGTTATATAGATATAATTTTTTTAGTGGAGAGAGAAAATAAGAGAGATTCAAGTTGTTTTATATATATATATATATATATATATATATATATATATATATATATATAATTATATATATATATATAGCCACGGATAGAGGCAATTCCACCACCACCAATCTATCTCCAATCCAACGGACCATCTCAATTCTCAAGTATCAAAACGAAATTAATGAAATTTCGGAACAGTGAATCCACACAACTGATCTTAAACACGAAATTTTCACCAAAATGAAATCAAAACGAAATTTCAGCAAAAAACATTTTGGCGAAACAAAAAAACACGAAATTTTCAAAATTAACACCGAGAATTGAGTCCGAAACTCCTCCTCCTCCTCCAAAATTAGATCGATCTTAGTGAAAAGTAAATCGACCATTTCTCATTCACCGAAATTTCTCAACCATTTCTCTTTCTAATAGACCATATTTAGTAAATCTTACTTAAATCTTCATCCAAAAAAGTTAATCTTGCTGAAATCTCCATCCAAAAAAGAGAAATATTTTTCCTCATTCACCGAAATTCATTTTCATTAATTTGAGGTAAACCTTTATTTTCATTTTCATTCATTCACCGAAATGGATTTTACAGTATTGTTTTTTTGAATTGGGCTTTTATATGGGCTTTTATATGATATGGGAATTTGGTGTTAATTTTCAATTTGGAGGAACTAAATGTTATGGAGTTTTTAATTGGGTAATTTTATTGATTATGGTTGGCTAATGGAACATTCTGCATGAGTTATTTGCAGGAATGGACGACTCCATATTGATTGATGAAGTTGGAGAGCAGGAAGAATGTGGTTCAGGTGAGCTAATGTTTCAATTTTATTTTCGATTTCTACCAACGAATTCAATACTGTATTATTGTACTGTGTTAGTTTTTATGTTTTTTTTTTGACGTGGACACATTTATTTGCAAAGATGCCCGAAGTCTTCATGGCACCTTCTGCGGCATTTTTTTCCTCTGTTCAACCTCCGGAGTTTGAAGTGGAAGTGGAAATTGTGAAGCCACCATGTTTGGGAATGTGTTTTGAAACTCTTGAGGCTGGAAAACAATTCTATATAGATTACGGAAAATCGTTTGAATTTAGTCCCGTAATTCGAAGCTCTTAAAATCATTTTCTCGTTCGGATGAAGTTAGTAGTTGTGAAATGACTTGCTCGCGATTTGGGGTTTATAGAGATCGAGGAGGCAAAAATAAGAATGTGGATGGAACTGAGAAAGAAGTGAGAAAAAGAAACACAAATACAGTTAAATGTGGGTGCCTTGCTTCAATGAGGGTGACAAAGCAAAATAGTGGAATCTGGAAAGTGGTGAAATTTAATTGCGAGCACAATCACAACCTGGTTAGTCCGGCAAAAAAAATGCGTATGCCTGTTAATAGAAATATGCCTGCTGCAGCTAAGATGTTGATTGACTCATTTCGGGATGGTGGTGTACCTGTGAATAAAGTTGTCGATATACTTGACGGAGTACAAACTGGTTTTGATGATAGGGATTGTTGGAACCATTTGGGTCCCTCGAAAGAATACAAGAAACCGGTGAGAGGTGATGCTACCGCGATGCTTCATTTTTTCAAGAAGAAAAGTATAGAGGATCCTAATTTCTTTTATGCAATACAGATAGATCATGAAGCAAGGGCTATTAATTTTTTCTGGGTAGATGGTCGCGACCGATCTATCGCGTACACAGTTTCAATATTTTGGTGACGTGGTTTTCTTTGATACCACATATCGTAAGAATGTATATGAAATACCATTCACGCCATTTACTGGAGTTAACCACCATATGCAATCAATCCAATTTGGTTGTGCACTGCTTTTGGATGAAACAGAAGATTCTTTTCAGTGGGTTTTTGAGACTTGGCTTGGAGCTATGGGCGGACGTGCTCCATCTGCAATTATCACAGATCAAGATAGAGCTATGACTCTAGCTGTGGGTACGGTATTCCTTAATACTCGACACAGATTCTGCCTATGGCACATTATGAAGAAGTTCCCTGAAAAGCTTCCAAATTATTATTATAGGAGGTCAAAATTCAAAAAAGAATTCAAACACTGTATTCGGCAAATATTTATTCCTGATGTGTTTGAAAGGAGGTGGGTAGAATTGATGTCTAGTTTTAAGTTGGAGGAGAATGAATGGCTTTAAGAGATGTACAAGATTCGACACAAATGGGCTCCAGTTTATCACTTGGATACTTTTTATGCCGGCACTTCGACTACCGGGGTTCTGAAAGCATGAATTCTATTTACAAGAACTTTTTCACATTTACGACAACTCTTAGAGAGTTTGTAGTGAAGAATGATAAGTGCTTGATGAGGATTGTCGAAAGAGAAAAAAAAGAAGATTATATTACTGAACACTCGAATCGGATTGTAGGCGGTAATTCCTTTCTCTTGAAGAGTGCAGCAAGTGTATATACAAGGAATGTGTATGATAGGTTCAAGCAAGAATTCGAGTTAGCTGAAACTGAGTATGTCCTGCATGATGATGAAAAAGGTACTGACGGCAACAGAACCTACACTTATAAGTCGCGAGTTAAAGGTGACTAGCGTGAATGGAAGGTGAAGTTCAACCCAGCTCGACAAAAGAAGGTAATTATGAATGCAAAACTTTTGAGTTTCTAGGGATACCTTGTGGACACCTCATAAAGGTATTTCAGAGTCGTGATATTGAGATTCCCGAGCACTTTATTCTTAAGAGGTGGATGAAAGGGGCAAATAAGTATAGAGCTGAGTATGACCGTGGACTGGTAAGTGGCCATGAGAACTCTGAGGTACTGATAACTACTCAACTTTGAATGGTTGCTAATAAGTTGGTTTATGAAGCTGCGGAAACTGATTCGGCTTACCAATTAATGCTGCAATGACTACAAGAACTGTCAGTGGAGCTCAAGAAACAGAAGGAAGTTGACCCTGGTATTTCTGTTGTTAATTCATGCACCATTGCTGATAGTTCAACACCGCCACTTGATGGCCCATCCCAAGTTTTACTTTTGAATCCTAACATCTCTCAAACAAAAGGAAGAAAAAAAGTCGTGAAGATTTTTAAGAAAACTAAGGACAGTGGTAGAATAAAAGGGGGTCTTGAACAAGCATGTGCAAAAGCCAAAGCAAAGACAGAGAGGAGATGTACATGTTGTAACAAAGTTGGTGTTAACCATGACAGACGAAATTGTCCTGAAAATCCAAACAGAAAGAAGGGCCTAAGTAAGTATAATATTGCTTCCTTAAGCTTAATTCGTAGTATCCTATCTTACGCAATTGGCTTTAAAACTTGACGTTCCATTCTTTTTGCTTTACAGTATTGGATGTAGAGTTAAAGGACGAAGACGACAACGAGGAGGAGAACGAAGATGAGGATGGGGAGGAGAATGAAGACGAGGACACAAATGATGACGAATATGATTGAGCTTCTTGGGGTTAAGGTGTGTTTTATTTTCATGCTAAATCAATATCAAATTTGTAATCTTGGTATTTTCATGATATGTAATCTTGGTCAAAGTGTTTGCTTGGTCAGTATGCCTAGTGAGTAAGTTGTGAGTGATACAAGGCTAGCTGGATGTGTCATTTGAGAGTGATACAAGGCTAGCTGTAAAAAATGAATCCAGAACCTTCTAGCTTTGTCTATAAAAACCACACTTTCTCACAACACTCACACACCATTTCTCTCACTCTGTTTTAAAACCCTAGATAAACCCTGATATCTTGTTTTTTTTTTCTCACAATGGCTTCATCCATTATGCTTGGGAAAATGCCTGTTGTTCAAAACTTAGGATCATCTGTTGCTGCTACTTTGCCTCCAAAGTCAGCTAGGACAAAACTGTTGGTCCTTTTACTATCAGTAATGCTGCTGTGAAAGATTATAATGAGTCGGACAAAAACGCTACTGCTGATGATAATGAACTTAATGTTCTTGATTTTTTCCGTGCTATTGGTCTTGTTGATGCACGTCCTTCTCGTCCTGCTACTTCACCAACCTTCTCTACTGGTAGTATGTACTTTCTCTGTTTTTAGTTCAGTGAATATATGTGATGTTGTTTTTGTTGAATGGGCCGGGTTTGATGAATAATGAGTTATTCTTCATGTTTCTTTCATGTCTGATGAGATCTATGGTTCATCTTGTAATAATGGTATATTTGGCTTGTTTCTTTCCTGTTATGGGAGATATATGAAGTATATTGAGTTATGGGTATGTTTTATTTTACATGTTTGTTTTGGTTTTTGGGGTTTGGGGTTTTTGATCCAACGTTTCTGATGGGGTTTTTTTCATTTTTTGGGTTTTGGTTATGTTGTTCATGTTGTAGTGGTACTGATATTTTGGGGTTTCTTCATATATCATAATATCTTTGTGTTTTATTGTCTAATATATCTCTGTTTTGGAGTTTCTTTTATGTGATTCAAGGTTTTTGTTGTATCTGAACTCTCGTATGGAAATGGTCTATTATTCATCTTGTTATGGTAATGGGCTTTGGGGTTGGTTGATGTTTCATATATATTCCGATATGATGTTGGGGTTGTTTTCATTTTGTCAAATACCTTTGTCTTTTGTACTCCTTTTGTGTGAGTCAACATTATTTTGGTATATGACCTTGCATTGTATTGTATGGACTAGTTATCTGGTTCTCCATTGTTGAAGTAGCAACTCTATCTGTCATCTTGCTATGCTGATGGGTGTTTGGGGTTTACTTCATCAATGCTTCTTTTCTGATTTTGATTATGTGGGGACGGTGGGGCTGTATCATATTTTCTGATGTTGGGGTTGTTTTTATCTACTTCAAATGTTTTTGTTTCTCAACATCTATGGCTTATGTTGTTATGCTTCTGGGTAGTTATTATATTTGTTTCTTGTGTAAGATATGAACTCTATAAATCTCCTTCCTTACTATATGCACGGATGTCATTGAGCTGTCTCCACACCTAGGAGCATAAAGGCGAGTTTTTTGGCATGTTGGGTGAGCTCACCGATCAACCACGGGGAAAGAACTGGAGCAGAAAGGATGAGGATGAAGCAATGCAGTTAAAGATTGATATGCCAGGACTAGGCAAGGAACTTGTCAAAGTTACTGTTGAGGAGGACCTTCTGATTATCAAAGGAGAAGCTTGATCTTGAAGCGGGGAGTGGAAACAATTACTCCACTAAGTTTGTGATTGGGAAAGATCGTTTCAAGGTTGATAAGATCCAGGTGAGATGAAGAATGGTGTCTTTGAAGGTGATGGTGTCCCTAAGCTCAAGTATGAGGAGAGGAAGAACTCTGACAGCTTGTACTTGTTCTCTGACAGCTTGTAGGAACTCTGACAGCCTGTAGGAACTGTTTATGTTTCGGACCAATGTTTCGGACCAAAACTTGTTCTCTGACAGCTTGTAGGAAGTCTGACAGCTTGTATAAACTTGTTTATCTTAATGTTTATGACAGCAAAACTATTTAAGTTGTAGGAAGTGTGACAGCTTTTATTTAGCTTTTATTTTCTGACAGGAACTATTAGAACAAACTACCAATCAAACTTATTCTTTGTTATTAGAACAAACTACCAATCAAATTTATTCATTGTTACATCAACATAAGATTCTGTAGCAAATAAAACTAGCACAGAATCCAGGATCCAATAGACAACAAACCAAACAGACCAAACAGACAACATAGTGCGACCATCTTCAAGTTGCTTCCCAGCAAAGATCGACCTCTGGCGATCGGTGGAATCCCTTCCTTGTCTTGAATCTTAGCCTTCACATTGTCAATGGTGTCCGAGCTCTCAACCTCTAGAGTGATCGTCTTTCCAGTCAAGGTATTAACAAAAATCTGCATGCGACCACGTAGACAAAGGACAAGATGTAAAGTGGACTCCTACTTGGATGTTGTAATCTGCCGAGGTACGACCATCCTCAAAGTTTGCTACCAAATAAAATGAAGCGTCTGGCTGGTGCGGTGGAATTCCCTCATTGTCCTGAATTTTCGCTTTAACATTGTCGATTGTGTCAGAACTCTCAACCTCCAGTCAAAACCTTATGTATATTCACTTAACCTGCAAATAAATCAGAGTCATAGTTATAGTATATAAGCACAAGTTCACCACAAGTTCATAACCAGAGTCATAACCACAAGTTCATAACCAGAGTCATAGTTACATCAGAGTCATAACCACAAGTTCACCACAAGTTGTTACCAAGATAAGCAAAATGGATTAACCAGCAAGTTCACAAAATGGATTAACCAGCATAATTACATTCACCACAAGTTCACAAAAAAATGCAATACAAAGAACTTGAAATCAACCACGCACTCATCTAATTTTACAATGAAACTCGAATTCTTTCGACAAACCATCGTCGTCAATTTCAAGTGTAATTTTGACTTTTTTATCTTTTTTTGAAGACGAGGAGGAGGTGATTGTGGAAGAGCTTGAACTCGCTGCCAACTCAATGTTGCTCCTTAACAAAGCTAACAACGTATCCAACCATTCAAAATCCTTCCCACACTCGGTGCAATTCAAGAATTTCCTGCCTTCATTTTCATTTTTCTTCATTGTTGTGTTAACCTTTCTGAACCCCCGCAATTCAGTTGTCTGCATCTTAGATTCTCCAGAGGTACTAATGACGATGCTCTTGCGTCTTCCAACCATTGGAAGTCTCCGCCAAGTCGCGACAGTCAAAATTTTTCCCAAGAGATTGGATTTGGCTCATTTGTTTGGGATCCTACTTCCACGACATTTTTCGAATGCAACAAAGGCGTGACAACCAACAACATTTCTCTGATGAATGAGTGTTATCACCACACCTATTGCCGCGAGTTCTTTCCATCTACATAACAAAAATCCAAACAAACAAACATCCATTTAGCTACACTTGTCCAACAAACCAATAAAAAGAAAACTACGACCTATTTGAACTAGGACACAAGGACCGCGACTAATTAAAAAGAAAACTTTTTATTCTTTAGTTACACAACTAATTCTTGGGTTCAAGACCTTAAAAGTGTCTCTTTACAGATAAATAACTATGGAAGTGGCCATATGTCATATACAAAGTGTCCATGTTACTTAGCAAAAGCCAAAATTTGATTTTCGTCATCACTCCAAGGTTGAAGATATCTCTTCTTGGACACCTCTATTTTATAAATATTCAAAACACCCTTTCCTTTGCAACTTCATCTCTAAAAACGTATTTAAGAATTAGCCTCACGCCTTCACATTAGATATTCTAACTTCAACTTCCCAATTTTGTATCAATGACTCCTTTTTTCATATAGACTTTAAAGAAGTAAAGTCACGAGGTACTAAGTAAAACTTCACAAGTAAAAGGCTTCCATTAGCCTATAGTAAAAGTACATAGTCAAAAGAAGGGAAAACCAACCACATAAAGTATCTTCCCTGCAGTAACCTTTACAAACAGGGGATCAAGTCTATTACCCTAGTCCAATCTGGGTCAATTACTTTCGGGAAAGTATTTTTGCACACGAGTTTGGTGAACATTTGGGCTTTAAACCTAGTGTTAGAGGAGGCTCATGAAATATGGCTTAGAAGACTTAAGATAAAATCAATGCAATCGATGTCATATGTCTAACTTTGTACATTCTAGTCTCTTACAATGATTGTTAAGGTGAACGAGCGAAAAGAGATAAAGAGAGGCCTCTCGTTTTACGCAAAGAGAACCAAATGTCTTTCAAAACCAAAACATCGCAAACTTGAACAAATCAAATTGAATCCCTCCCCACCAAACCTTTAAACTTCAAACAAACATTTCCACGTAAGTCCCTGATCCGACTAAATACAAAAGAAAGCCCATGCACAACCATAAAAGTGAGTTCTTCCCTACTTCACTTGTCCAACAAACCAATAAAAAGTTGAGTTTTCTAATTTTATACAGAAAGTCAGGCTAAACTGAGAGATCCAAGAACAACTTAAAACCTAACTGCACAATGCAGATGCATCTAAAAGCTTGTTGTAGCTCACAGGCAGACACGCTGGAGACAAAGAGGAAAAAATATACATATTTCGAGGGTGGCTCCTAACTCACTTCATTTCAAATGAGCCAATTCTATTATGTGTTATGTGTTGGCCATAAACATATTTGCTAAACATAAAAACAAAATTAAAACAACAATATAATCAACCAATCATCAAAATTCAATAAAATTCCTCAACTATAATGACAATAAAAAAATAAATAAGGAAAAAGAAAATGAAATAAGGGTTACCTGGTTTACTTTTTCGGTGAATGAATGAAAATGAAAATAAAAGTTTACCTCAAATTAATGAAGATCGAATTTCAGTGAATGAGGAAAAAGATTAACTTTTTTGGATGGAGATTTACTAGATATGGTCGATTAGAAAGAGAAATGGTTGAGAAATCACAGTGAATGAGAAATGGTCGATTTACTTTTCACTAAGATCGATCGATCTAATTTGGGAGGAGGAGTTTCAGAGAACATTCTCGGTGTTAATTTTGAAAATTTCGTGTTTAAGATCAGTTGTGTGGATTCACTGTTCCGAAATTTCATTAATTTCATTTTGATACCTGAGAATTGAGATGGTTGAGATGGTCCGTTGGATTGGAGATAGATTGGTGGTGTGGATTCACTGTGCCCACAATGTGGCTACAGTGAATGTGTTTCTATCCCACCCCATATATATATACTAGGTAATGCCCGTGCCTTTGGCACGGATTGTTTTTGAATTTCTTGATTTGCATTGATTTTTTTTAATATTATTTATTTATTTATTATTATTTTTTCTTGTTTAGATTCACAAATATTTTCTCCTAGCCACAGTTTTAACAAACATCATCTCTATGTTTGTCTCTTATTTAAATAATAATTATTGATTCATTATTTTATGATTTTGGTACAGTTTTTTGTCTTGAACATATATATTTTAATTCATGTATTTTTCACAATTTCAAGAAATAAAACAAAAACAAAAAGTACTTGTGAAAAATTCATTCAACCGAAACAATTTTGACTAAAATGATACATTAAACGTGCTTGTCCACAAACTTTATACATCACACATGTTTTGGCAATATGAATCCCTAGCATGTATATACACCATCCTAATGATTTAGTTTCCGATATTAAAAAATAAAAATAAAATAAAATAAACTACAAAAAAATAATAATAATAAATAAATAAATATATATATATATATATATATATATATATATATATATATATATATATATATATATATATATATATATATGATTACCATGAAGGCACAAATTATGTTATGTTGTCGTTTTTATCTTTGGTGCTATCTCTACACGTCTATGAACACCATGTCGCAAAGAATTTTGGCAAAACCTTCTTTGTGTTTGTTACTTTGGGATATTGAAGCAACACAACCACTGTTGACATTGAAAATGTAAACAAAAAACCTATGCAAATTGCAAATATACCAAAGTTATCGGACAGGTAATTGAACCATACTATACAATTGAGAATATTCACTGCAACAGTTAACTATACTTTGAGCAATCATTTGCACATTGTAAGGTATATCAACAAATGTTAATTTGCTCTTGTTCGACTCATGACGGCACACCTGACTCATCTCTTACTTCATCGTAACCGGTAAAGTATAAGACACGAAATAAAAAATAGAAAAAGATTTGTGTCAAATTCACTCTACAAAAATTATTTTGAACATACTTCAACGGACTGAACATGAAATTTTGTAGTTCAAAAGAAACTTAATTCATATATATATATATATATATATAAACGGTGACTACATGCACTGGAGGTACGTACTTTTCCTAAATTTAATAATTTGATTTCATTTTATGGTTTTGAATTGTTTTTTGTTTATTTCATTTTCGTTAACTCATAGTTTTTCTATAATTCCAATTGTTCATCGAGACGATGTAAACCAACTATCCATTTTAAAGTGTTGCATAATGGTTTTGTCGTCCTCATATTTTAACGTCTCACATGTTATTGACTGAGATTGAAATCCAACTATTTTAGAGTATGTTTCATCCTATATTTTAACCAGTTAACTCTGTAGTAATATCCAATTCATACTTGTCATAACTTTCTGATCCGTTTTTAAATTCTTGTAAGCTATCAATTAAGAAATTAAAATACCCATGAAAAAGCCTCATTGAACTATTGATCATCTCTATAAGAACTTCTCAATAAACTTGTTATTTTTTATTTTGATTTTTTCGTAGACTTGTCTTTTAATAAATTGCTTTTGGAAAAATGGTAGAAACCTTAAATAATTTGCTAATTTTATTTTAGTATTTTAGATAGTCTAAATCTTTGGCATATAGTGTAATACCCCGGCCCGTGTGGGAATATACTGCATCGCCTAACCCGTGAAGCGAGGTTGAAACAGGTACTTGGAAAGGTGCCTAGCCCGTGGGGCAAGGGTCGCCTCATGTATGAATTCTAACATCTATGAAGTTGTTTGAGATCTGAGACATAAGTAATTCATCCACCAAATCCCAACATAGAGATTTTTTTTTCCGGATTTATGGATTCATGGAAACTATGTAGTGAAGTTTGCTCATGTAGGAGTAGTCATAGGATGGGTGGTCTCCTCAAAACTTGTTGTCGGTGTCAAAAAACCTCACACTGTGGTGACTATGTGGGAACAATCGATGTGTAGGATTTTTGATTCCTTAAATATCAACTTTGATAATAAAAAAAAAAAAAAATGAAAATTTTGATTGAACTGAGTTCTTTATTTTAATTTTTGAAATATTGCTAAAAGCATTAATTAATTTGATATTATTGGAAAATTATTTTTTAATTACCTAATTAAACCATTATTTATTGATTTGCAAAATTAATAAAAAAAATTTAACTATCATTATTTATTGATTTAATAAATTAATGAAAAGTTTTAATTACCAATTAAACCATTATTTATTGATTTGCTTAATTAATAACAAATTTTAACTATCATTATTTATTGATTTAATAAATAGAAGTCTTAATTACTATTATTTGATTTGGTAAATTAATGGGAAGTCTTAATTACCATCAAAACTCCAACACGTGGCGGAACGGTGGCCCTCGATTTATACCCGCTCATATTGAATCCTAGCCGTAGGTCATAAAACTTCCCTCTCTTGTTATATTAGACTAGGTAATGCCCGTGCCTTTGGCACGGATTGTTTTGAATTTTTTGATTTGCATTGATTTTTTTAATATTATTTATTTATTTATTATTATTTTTTCTTGTTTAGATTCACTAATATTTTCTCTTAGCCACAGTTTTAACAAACATCATCTCTATGCTCGTCTCTTATTTAAATAATAATTATTGATTCATTATTTTATGATTTTGGTACAGTTTTTTGTCTTGAACATATATATTTTAATTCATGTATTTTTCACAATTTCAAGAAATAAAACAAAAACAAAAAGTACTTTTGAAAAATTCATCCAACCGAAACAATTTTGACTAAAATGATACATTAAACGTACTTATCCACAAACTTTATACATCACACATGTTTTGGCAATATGTATCCCTAGCATGTATATACACCCTCCTAATGATTTAGTTTCCGATATTAAAAAATAAAATAAAATAAAATAAACTACAAAATATATATATATATATGATTACTAAATATGAATATGATATACGCTCCAGCTAGCCATGAAGGCACAAATTATGTTGTCGTCTTTTATCTTTGGTGCTATCTCTACACGTCTATGAACACCATGTCGCAAAGAATTTTGGCAAAACCTTCTTTGTGTTTGTTACTTTGGGATATTGAAGCAACACAACCACTGTTGACATTGAAAATGTAAACAAAAAATCTATGCAAATTGCAAATATACCAAAGTTACCGAGCAGGTAATTGAACCATACTATACAATTGAGAATATTCACTGCAACAGTTAACTACACTTTGAGCAATCATTTGCACATTGTAAGGTATATCAACAAATGTTAATTTGCTCTTGTTCGACTCATGATGGCACACCTGACTCATCTCTTACTTCATCGTAACCGGTAAAGTATAAGACACGAAATAAAAAATAGAAAAAGATTTGTGTCAAATTCACTCTACAAAAATTATTTTGAACATACTTCAACGGACTGAACATGAAATTTTGTAGTTCAAAAGAAACTTAATTCAGATATATATATACACAGTACATGCACTGGAGGTACGTACTTTTCCTAAATTTAATAATTTGATTTCATTTTATGGTTTTGAATTGTTTTTTGTTTATTTTATTTTCGTTAACTCATAGTTTTTCTATAATTCCAACTGTTCATCGAGACGATGTAAACCAACTATCCATTTTAAAGTGTTGCATAATGGTTTTGTCGTCCTCATATTTTAACGTCTCGCGTGTTATTGACTGAGATTGAAATCCAACTATTTTAGAGTATGTTTCATCGTATATTTTAACCAGTTAACTCTGTAGTAATATCCAATTCATACTTGTCATAACTTTTCGATCCGTTTTTAAATTCTTGTAAGCTATCAATTAAGAAATTAAAATACCCATGAAAAAGCCTCATTGAACTGTTGATCATCTCTATAAGAACTTCTCAATAAACTTGTTATTTTTTATTTTGATTTTTTCGTAGACTTGTCTTTTAATAAATTGTTTTTGAAAAAATGGTAGAAACCTTAAATAATTTGCTAATTTTATTTTAGTATTTTAGATAGTCTAAATCTTTGGCATATAGTGTAATACCTCGGCCCGTGTGGGAATATACTGCATCGCCTAGCCCGTGAAGTGAGGTTGAAACAGGTACTTGGAAAGGTGCTTAGCCCGTGGGGCAAGGGTCGCCTCATATATGAATTCTAGCATCTATGAAGTTGTTTGAGATCTGAGACATAAGTAATTCATCCGCCAAATCCCAACATAGAGATTTTTTTTTCCGGATTTATAGATTCATGGAAACTATGTAGTGAAGTTTGCTCATGTAGGAGTAGTCATAGGATGGGTGGCCTCCTGAAAACTTGTTGTCGGTGTCAAAAAACCTCACACTGTGGTGACTATGTGGGAACAATCGATGTGTAGGATTTTTGATTCCTTAAATATCAACTTTGATAATAAAAAAAAAATTGAAAATTTTGATTGAACTGAGTTCTTTATTTTAATTTTTGAAATATTGTTAAAAGCATTAATTAATTTGATATTATTGGAAAATTATTTTTTAATTACCTAATTAAACCATTATTTATTGATTTGCAAAATTAATAAAAAAAAATTAACTATCATTATTTATTGATTTAATAAATTAATGAAAAGTTTTAATTACCAATTAAACCATTATTTATTGATTTGCTTAATTAATAACAAATTTTAACTATCATTATTTATTGATTTAATAAATAGAAGTCTTAATTACTATTATTTGATTTGCTAAATTAATGGGAAGTCTTAATTACCATCAAACTCCAACACGTGGCGGAACGGTGGCCCTCGATTTATACCCGCTCATATTGAATTCCAGCCGTATGTCATAAAACTTTCCTCCCTTGTTATATTAGATACTAGGGTTTGCCCGTGCCGTACGACACAGATACGGACGCCTTCGGCGCAAAGGTGTCTTTAAGCAACAAAATATATCAACACCAAGCTAAAGCCAACGTTCAATAACAATGGAAATTATTTTTAGCTGCAGTCAGATCATGATGAAAAAATCATATAGAATTTGACGTTGACAAAAATAAATGTATGCTTTTGTTTTTTGTATTTGGGCATAGCCTACCTGTTTTTCTTGAATATTGAATCCTATCGTAAACCTGCAGAACTCCAAAAATACGCACAAGAAAAGGAAAATTGAAATAGAAGCATTAAACAACACAAAAAGAGACCATGAAAGTCTCATTCATAATATGTGTGTTGTCATGAAAAGAGTTAAATAGTAGCAGGCAAAGTTAAGCCACAATTAATGAAAAAGAAAATTGCAGCAACATTTTTTTCTAAAAAACAAAACATTCTTGTCACATATATAGAAAACTCAATGTACCAAACTTTCAAACAATAGTACAGTATTCGACACAGAAAATAACAACATTGATTTACAATGAGACAATGATTGTAGGATTAATCTTGAAATCCAGCTTACAGAACGTAGTTACTACCTGCATGGATGATGAATATCAGGAGTTGTGTGACCATTTGCCTTACTCCAGTTCTTATCATGTGCTGCTGCATCCGAAATGTCATGAAATACAACCCGATATTCTAATATAGCAGCAGTATACGGCGTGGAAACACTTGTAGTGTCATCTTCATCCAGTAGCAATTTATCCAATTCTGGCCACACCAATTCCCACCTAGCACATCAACAGTCAGGATAAGAAAATTTTGTTAACACAATTTGAAAAAAATTGATCCATTTAGAATCATCAAAAAGTTGATTGGAGTTCTTCAAATACCATGTTGTAAAGTCATCCTCAATGCATTGATCATCATCGCCAAGACCAACAAGCTAAGCGCTTCCCACCTTGTAATACGGAACATATGAATCAGCAAAAAATCCTCCCCTTGTGTTTTTTTTTTGATACCGCATGTCAAGAAAGAAAATCGTTCCGAGGACTTGTTCAAAGATGGGATGCATTAGAGCTTTGCTAACAGATACATTTTTTCAAATAAAGCTAGGTGACATCACACACCAATAGTTTTTTGCATGGCAACTTCATAAAATATAAAATGTGGATATTTAACTGGATTGACAAACGGATCATTGAGCCCACTTATTGTAGGACAAACAGCAGTCCATAGCTTCCCTAATAAATCCTTGTCTCCTTCAGATTTAATTGGTTTTCTATATAACAAATTGTAGCTTTATAATCCAATATAACATTATGTAGTTGTTGAATTCAATGATTACGAATAGTCAAAACATAATCTACAGTTCATTCTATCGTAAAGTGACAATAACATACATTGTTTAATTATAAATGAAAAGACTGCATTCTATAAATAAACCTTTTTAGAGTAGTAGACTCACATTGAGAAGAGCGCAAACAATATCAGGAACATCGGAAGCCTCGTGATAATCTTATAAGCAATATCACCAGTAGAAACACCATTCCCACTTTCGGAAAAACCTAAATCTCTCTCCAAAACTTTCTGAAAAACATAAACCCTAATCTTATATGCAGAATTCAACACGGTGGTGTCCTATAATAATGCTTCTTGCTAATAATGAGCAATCAATCTCCCTAAAACTAAAACACCCAACACTACCAAGGAAATAAGGATGGACGACTAAAAGAATACCGTTAAACTTCTAATTTAATTTAAATCGAACGCGTCGCGGCTTGAACCACCATATTATCTTGCGATAGTAGCCCCCACTATCACCGCCATGAAAATTCGATTAAACTCGGCATAGTTATTCCACCAATGCGATCGTCAACCTGACATCCAGAAAAGAAAGCTAATAAAATGTTAGAAAATGATTTACCGGAAACATTAGTGTAATGAGTTCTCCATCTGGTTTGAAGAGATCATGGACTCTACTTGCCCAGGCTGGTCTCAGTCTCATAAAGGGTTCAATTGCACAGAAGAATCTGCAGTTCCTTAACATGTTAGCATTAGGATAAGGAGAGGGAGAAATAAGAATAGACATGGTAATAAGCAATACCTTCTAAGTAGAATTTACATGGGTTGGCAGCAGACAATTTTGAAAAGAAATCATATTATTAATAATAATAATAGTAATCACTTTGTAGGAGTAAAAGTTAGGAACTAACCATTTTACATTGAAAACTTACGTATAATTGGAAATGAGACCAAATAGACTAGTTGGATTCCAAGTGAAGAAGTCCTCCTTTACAAAAGTGTTTCATGGTTTGGCTTAGTTTGTTTGATGAAATACTCCTTTGTCTTTTACTCGGTTAGGTTAAATATATTAAAATAAAAGAAAACTACAGAATTGTGTGGGTGTCTGTAAGGATTAAACATATAGAGCATAAAATAATTTGCATGTTTTCAAATTACAAAAATATTAAATAAACATTGGTTAGAAATAAGAAAACTTACTAAGGCCCCAAAATGAGTGACTTTTGTGCGTATCCCATGACTTGAGTAAACATATCCGAAGATGTAGTCATGTGCCTGTTCATATGTTACGGAAGACATTAAGTACAGGAACAAAAGTGTCCACTTATGAAAACAAAGCGAAGGGAAATCAACTAAGTGGGAATATATGGAGCATCTTCAGAGTCAATTGCAAGAGGAGGAATAGAGTAAACATCAGTGTCGGGTAGGTCTTTTCCACCATTTGCAATCAAGAAGTGATGGGGCCCGACCACGGGTGTGATAATTATCCCAAATTTTTTATAGAAGACGATGAAAATTCCGTCAAGATTATCAGGGAGATTTGCGCAGAGAGCTTTGTTAAGTAAAGCCTAAACAAAGCTTTTGTGGCTAATATCTCTAAATATAAAGGGGCTGGCAGCATGATTTTTGTTTTACTAATAAAAGAGTATATCCAAACTTTTACCCTCTAAGTTGAGATAATGGACTCATAGGACTGTCTAGCTTGAGTAAGAGGCATTTTGCTTCAAGGCAAATTTAAGAGGGTATTAACTGCAAATAAATGTGAGCACATAAAAATTATAAGCCCAGATTTTTTGGTTGCCATAACGGAGAATGCATATATAAAATGGTACCCTTGTGCTTGCAAAGGTTAGCTATCGTAGTAATGACTCTCAAAGTTAGCACACATACACACCACAGACACACCTATAAAATATACACTCAGGGAATTTTGACTTCTATATGCTAGATGGAGAATGCAAGATTTGATAAGCTATAATCCATTTGAGAAGACAATCTATAGATAGATTTAACTGATAAGATACCATTGTCACCGCATCCTTAAACTCATAGATCAACCTCTACGATGAAACCCAGGAACAATGTTCTAACAATTTTGAAATACTTCAAACCTATACGGAAGGCAAACTGCCATGCAACAATCACACAATGGAGCTTATATAAACCATGAAGAGACCATGCATTAGGAAAGGGGAGAGAAAAACCCTAGCTATAATCCTTTCGGAACATAACTCTATGCTTCTCACGAGCTTGGTTTGTACCAAACCAAAACTAATAAAAAATATGATAACAATCCTAAAGACTTAACGTTGCATAAAAAAGATTGACCCAAAATCCAATATATTACGTATTAACAATTTACAGAAAGTCTACCTTGAGTCCTTAAACGTATAGTATACATTATACATACTTGTATGATATATACATACATAGATCAGTAAGAACATATGTATTGAACGTATTAAAATTAAGCAAAGGAATGAGGCATACTTAATAATTATTTTCAAGAGTCACGCAAACTTGAATGTTGAATAAGAATTTGGGTCATCTCAGTTTTATTTTTTGTGCAATCTGACGTTATGTTTATGTGAATATACCACAATCTAGAGAAAGGCCGAATTTTTCCTGACCTTGTAGTGCTGAATATCCTTCCTATGTAGTCATTCAATCTCAGTCAAGGCGCACACGATTCTTTGGAACCACCAAATCAAACCAAACAGTGTAGTAACCGATGCCAACTAAACCACCAAATCAAACCAAACAAAGTCGCGATGTCGGCGCCAACTAAAATTTAAGAGTAAAGTAAACATCAATTCAAAAGGTAGATGGATGAGAAATAGAAATTTGGAGTGTTCCACAAACAAAAAAATAATAATTGGAGTGATGAGGGTTGTAGGGATAGTTGGTTTGTTTGGAGAAAAGAAAAATGGGGAGGCATTGGTTTAGTTGGAGGAAATCGTGATACTATGTGCCGGTCTGCGTTAACTTAAGAGACATACCACCAAATACCCTTAGATTTTGCCATGTCATAAACAGGGTGAAATGCTGAAAAGGTGTTTGGACCGTCGGATCATGCCCAACCCTTCCCTAATTTGTTATATAGATATATTATATATACTAGCCTCATGCCACTGCCTATCACGTGGAACAATCTCAAGCCCCACTATTATTATTTTTTCTAATTTTAAATTTACAATAAAAGTGAATTACTATTTTATTTCTATATGTGCAATCATTTTTCTTACCCCGGAGCCCACCAAGTCTACACTTTTGCTAGAAAACAAATTTGATAATTGTGAAAATACAATTTTGCCCCCAAAAAAATAGAAAAAAACAAAAATAATTATAAAATTACCAAAATGCCCCTACGTCCATACCAATCACTATTCACTCAACCCCTCATTTTTCTATATATTAAAGATTAAAGATATACAAAAACTTTTGGTGAGAAAATTCCAGTACCTTTTTCTCGCTCGACCCAAAAACAGCTCTTTCTCTCTCTCTATATAATATATATATATTTCTCTTACAAAGAAGCTGTGAGTCTGTGATTAATGGGCAGCCAAAGTGAACACGACTCTATATTTGGTGAAGAAGATGAAGATGTGATTTTCGATGAGTAAGTTAACTTCAATTTATTCCTAGTATTCTCTTTTCCTGTCACATGTATATATTTTGGCCCTTCACTTGTAGGTTAGCACGTATAAAAAAGTATGACGGAAATGGAGAAAAAGGATCGACAAGTTGTGGTCACGTGAAGCTCTTCAAGCACAAAAAATTGGGAAATGTTCGAGTGTGTATGACAGAAGACCGGTGGTTCGGGGGTAACAAGATCTTTGCAAATCATCCAAGTAAGATCTGGGCTGTGTTACTTTTACTGTTTCTTCTTATTTGACTTTCTTCTGTTTTGTTTCAGTATCTTGGGAAATGGAACTGTGGAGTAGGGATGATCGTTATCTTTACTGGAATACAAGTCAGTATTACTTTTATTCCCGGTTCTCCTCTGACACGGGTGAGTATTTTTTTAGATTTTTAATAAATGTTTATTTTCATCATCCAAGGTTCAAATATGGGATTTAGATGGCTTAAAATATTATTAGGATAGTTTTAACTAATTGTTTCCAGAGAGACGTCTCAATGTTCTGAGTGTATAACCCGTCCATTTTTATTTTTTTTCAATTGTGTTAAGATTTAATAGATCATGCTTTTGAATTTCACAAAAGCTAGCTCTATGTGTACAGGCATGAGTGTACTACAACTACTAATATGTTATTTTAAACTCTTAATAGTATCGTCTTATCAATATTTACATACGCCAGCCTTTTTCTTTCAGCAAGGGAGGAATTTGCACGAATATTCAGAGAGTCAGTAGAGAGTGAGAAAAGGAAGAAATATGATGCTTCCATACAACTGGAAAGACAAGGGAAGCTTTTCGAACATACAGTAACTGATGAAGAAGATGAAGATGTGCTTCTCCAAATGTAAGCTAAGCTATGATCACCTTGTTTTAATTCCCTGGCTTTAGAATTTAGATGATTTTCAGTACATTCTTTCTTATGTGCTTGTCTTTTTGGTCATTGACTTATAGGAGCTCAAAGCTTTATGAATTTGAAAGAAAAGGGGATCAATGGAAGAAACTATGTTCTGGTACCGTAAGGCTATTGAAGCACAAAATAACTGATAAAGTTCGATTGGTTATGAGATCAAAGTCGCTCAAGATCTATGTGAATCATCGAAGTAAGATCTGCTTATCTGTGTAATGTATGTTGTTTCATTTATTTGAGTTTGTTTTTATATATTCTACCTTGTTTCAGTTTCTTCTGGAATGTTAGTGGATGCACACGCATCAAACTCTACATCCTGTGTCTGGGCTGCAACTGATTTTTCTAAGGGAGACTCAAAGGAGAAGCTCTTTCGTATCCAGTTCGGATCTGTGGAAAGTGAGTATTGTTTTTTGTTGTTGTTCATCTCCGTATTCTATAGATTTCTAATCATCAGATCGTTTTCATTTTCATGATGTTCAATTCTAATATGAGAATGAGATGGCTTAAAGGATGGGTTTAAGTAATTATTTCTAGAAGAAACCTCTAAATATTCCTACTCAGGTATAAGTCTCTGTGCCTATCTAGGCCTGTCTTTAATTGCTTGTTCACGCAATTGGAGGATTCCTTGAGTTCATAACGTTTGTACTTTTAATAGTATCTTCTTATCATATTGACATACACAAGCATTTTCTTTCAGATTACGACACCTTTATGCAATTATTCAGAGAGACAGTAGAGAGTGAGGAGAGAGAGGAAAATTATGCTGCCATACAGCTGGAAAGGCAATTGAAGCTTGGGGATACTAAAACTGAGAATGTTGGTAAGGGGGTACCTATTACAGAGATTGAGAAACAATGGGTGACTGAGGATGATAAAAGTAAGACTGCTCATGAAGAGTTGCCTGCAGAAGTTGTCATTGCGACGGAGAAGGAAGTGGAAGAGAAAGTGATTGAAGTTGTCAAAGTTGTGGATGTTTTTAAAGGAGCCAGTGGCAGCTCAAACTCAATTGAGATGTTATTAGGTGAGCTTGGAAGAAAGAAAATACAACAATATTCACATAAGGACCTGACAAGCATTACTGAAAATTTCAGTGGTCAAATAGGTTCTGGTGCGTATGGAGATGTATTTAAAGGAACATTACCTAATGGTGTGAAAGTAGCCGTCAAGAAACTAAAGGGCATTGCGATGGATGTCATGGAGTTCACATTCATGGCTGAAGTGAGAACAATGAGTAGTACTTTGCATCGACACTTAGTTGTGCTCTACGGGTATTGTTTTGAGGCCAATATGAAAGCACTCATCTATGAGTACTTGGACAATGGATCTTTCGATAAGATTTTATATGAGAACTACCTTAATCTACAGTGGGAGAATTTGTATGACATTGCAATCGGAACAGCAAAAGGACTTTCTTACTTGCACGAGGGTTGTGTTCATGAAATAATTCACTATGATGTAAAGCCTAGTAATGTGCTTCTCGACTCAAAACTTTGTCCTAAAGTTTCAGATTTTGGAATGGCTAAGGTTTCTCAAAGAGATTTAAGCAAGATATCTGTGGTTGAGTTTAGAGGGACCCGTAGCTATGCTGCCCCAGAAATGTGGATGCAAATGCCAGTAACTTCCAAAAGTGATGTTTACAGCTTTGGCATGATGTTATTTGAAGTTTTGGGGAGGAGGAGTAATCTTGATGGCGAAACTTGGTTACCTGGACAAGTTTGGGAAAAATTCAAGATTGGGAAACTCAATGAAATATTGGATGATTGTGGCATCAAGGAGAAGGATAAATCAAAAGCAAAGACACTAGCTACAGTTGCGTTATGGTGTACTCAGTACAGGCCCAATGACAGACCACTGATGAGCGTTGTGGTGCAGGTACTTCTGGGGAATATACAACTTCCATCGCCTCCCGACCCGTTCTATCCATATTGCAACTCCTCAAGCGCAAGCACTTGGGGAGGTGGTTCTACGAATATTAATGGACCTACCGCATCATCGGTTTTTCCGACTATGTCAACTTAAATTTAAGCTATCAGATGGTTTCTAAAGTTGAGGGTTTGATGCCATGCGGTGCTTATAGTGTATAATATTCTTTTGGTAGCTGGGGCACTTTCTGCTGCAGCCTTAAGGATGAGCTGGGCATTTGTCATGTGTTAGTTGGACTGTGTTTTGTGTAGGCTACACAAAAGAAGAATCAAGGACCATAAGTGCAGTTCAGTATATCACTTGTTTAGGTTTGCCATTGTCTGTACTGGGGTTCTGCGTATATATCTGTTCAATTTTTATACTTATTCTTGCTTCTTTATGGTGTATTTGATTGTTTTCCTTCATTTTTGTTTTGTTGTTCTGTTTTTTTCTCCTTTTCTTGTACTTTCAATAATCTTCATCTTCTTGAAAAACAAAATACAGACTTTACAGTAATCCAGTTTCGATCCACATCTTTCTGAGTAATTCTACCCTGTGGTTTTTTAATGTTCAATGTGCACGACCTCAAGGCTGTGGTGATGGAATTACGGGTGGTAGAGGCAACAGACAAACAGTACATGTTTATCACATCAAAATGTATTGTCTCTGATGGTTTTATGCTCACCTGACCCAAAGTTGCCAAGAACTTTGTAAGCCAATTTCAAGCTAAATGTTGTGCAGTATCGGGTATTACAAAGCTACTAACAAGTATCTACTAATGGCTCCTCTCTTTCCGAAGACGAAATATTAACTAATATCATTTCATGAAAATCACTCCATCCCGAAATGTGTACAAGAATGTTAAGAAGAATATTAAGAGGGAAGTGGCATTTCCGACATGCTTATCTGTGAACAATGCCTTGTGTCACTTTCTCCGCTTGCTAGCGATGATTCTGTTTTGGTAGCTGTGGCTATTTTGAAGATGTAAGTGTTTAATGCCCAGTGATTTGAATTATTATTTTGTTTTAATGCTGATGGATTTGAGTTGTTGGCAGTGATATGGGATGTCACATTGCTGTAGTAGATCACGCTTATGTACTTTTGGATGGACCGGTAATGGGAAGGCAAGCTGATGTTATATGCGGTTGCCAACACTGCTGCAGAAGTTGCATAGGGATTAGTTAGACCAGGGAAAATGGTAATGACACTCAATAGAAAAACATTATGTATTTGAATCAAGATGTAGTTGGTATTTGATATAACAATTACACGAAATGTTTTTTTTTTCTATTTGTCTGTTTTCTGTGTTTTCGTTGATTGGCTAGTGTCTTGCAGTTAAAAATATCTCCTTCCCTTGAAAGAACAAGACGAAACAGAGGCACCTATGGAGGAACTCAGTGAGGTGTTGAGGACTATAAACGTGTTTGAACTATTTGTGAAAGAAGCTTGATAGGTGTAAATTGTAATGAAGTGGTCATGATCGAAAAAGATGGATGTGCTTTACCAAATTGTTGTTGAAGATGAATGACTGTGTCTATGTAGAGGAACTTTTGTTCGTTCTTCTATTGGTTGCGGGACTAAGTACACTCTACAGGTGTTCTTTCACAACGGATCTGTACCAGTATAGCGGAAAAATCTGCTGTGGAGGCTAGCTATATATCTTGATAATCAGCAGCTGGACTGATGCCTGATATTGTAAACAATGAGCTGAGGCTACTGTCTACCTTCTGTAATTGTTAGCACCTGAGGGTCTAGGGCGGAATATAGATATTGGCATCCATGATCACATACTGGAAGACAATGATTCATGCTTGAGGAGGGAGATGGTCCATCCAGACACAGTTAATTCGTCCCCAGCCACCTCACCAAGTCATCAGCCGGTCGTTTACATGTCAATAATGTGTTGCAATGCAGTTCAGTTTAACACTTGTGTTGAGGTTTGAAATACTCCCCCCTCCTCATTTAAACATAGAGTGACAGAGGTGTGTTGGATTGCTTTCCTTTGTTTACGATGTTTCACTTATCTGTTTGACTGTTTGTGCTATTTGTATTCTTCGTCTTTTGATGAAGGTACAGGGGTTCTTTAGTAATCCAGTTCCACATTCTTCCAAACAGTTTGGCCTTGTGATCATTTAAAGTTAAATGAGCCGTTGAGAATTCTTACTTGATTGGATGGAAATATGATCTTATATAGCATAGAGGACTTCAAGGTCGTGTTGTGAGTTTATAAGAGGTGGTTTTGGGTAGAGTGCATATATAACGGAATTATGGGTGATGTTGAGTCGTGTTCAAATGACAATTTACTGTAAACTGGGTAGTAACTGGTGCAAATTTTAGGATTTCATTTCCCCTTTTTCTTCTGGTCGCTCAGCATGCACATTCTTAACAAGATTAGGATAAGTTGGAGCTAATCATCTCTCTCTCTCTCTCTAAATTTTGGTTTGTAAGTTGAAATTGAATTCATGTATGGCAGAGGCGATGGTTGGTGTCCTAGTGATTTTTTTTTGGTAGATTTTAAGGCACGAGGTAGTTAAATAACTATGGTAATTGTTTGGTGCGTTATTAGTGTGTACATTGTTGAAAGTTTTCAAGCTAACATCAGTCTTCATTGGTGCCTAGTTTATATGATTTTGCCCATGTTTGTTTCCAGTGACATTGTTTGCTCAACATGGAGTTTGTGTACAGAGTTTAGGGACTCAGGAGTATTGCGTGCAAAATGGGACTCACTGTAACAGACCAAGGCTTTTTGTTTTGAAACTAAAAACTTGGTTGCTTTGCCAAACTGGAGTCTGGCTCCATTCAATTGCATTTCCAGGCTTTGGAGTGAGCTCTATGAGAATCATTAAGTAAACGCTTCCATTACCTGGCAGTCTGGCACAACACGTTTGACTTTCCAAGTCCCTATAGAGCGCCTCTTTTAACAAACACAATATCAGATCATTTCATCCCATATAACATCTCTTCAGAGTCAATCCGTCTTTTTTTTTCTGTCTCTGTGAATTTCTTATTTCAATAATGGCCAGCAGCTAAGGTGAAAATGCAGCCATGCAGGAACAGTAGGAGAACATATAATAACTGGTGGAGAAGATGTGAATTTCTTATTTCAATAATGGCCAGCAGCTAAGGTGAAAATGCAGCCATGCAGGAACAGTAGGAGAACATATAATAACTGGTGAAGAAGATGAAGATGTGGAGACTCCATATGTAAGTCATATTCCATTGCGATCCGGGTGCAACTTATGACATAGTTTGTTTGGTTACTAAAATTTATTTCAAAATATGTAATATAGAATGTGTCAGACAAGGACTGCAATATGCACTTGCAGCAGTGACCATGCTCATCTTTGTACAAAAGTTTTCAACTTGTACTGTTATTAACATATAAAGTTGATCGAATTGGCAATGTAAGAAGTTTACTTGCCTCCATGAAGCTTAAAATTCTAAAACTTAAAAATTCAGAATCCTTTTAGCCTCTGAAAGATATGCAAAAGTTAAAAGAGGATTCTGGATATCGAGTACGATTCTAAATTAAAGATTCTGGGGCATTTGTTGGCCATGGAAATACTTCCCTGTTAATCAAAGGAAAGTGATTCTAAATTAGACAGTCTTGGTGTTAAAATGCATCGCATCGGTTGTCTAATGATTTTTTGTTTCTCTAACTATCTTCTAGGTCCGGCATGTACACCTTCAGAAATTTACCGACTCTATGGCAAAATATATCCAATACCAAGCAGACAGCGGAGCTCAAGCTGTGCAGATTTTTGACTCTTGGGCAACCGAGCAGAGCCCTCTGGATTTTGAGGAATTCAGTCCTCCCTATTTGAAGCAAATTGTAGATTCAGTGAAAAAGACCCATCCGGATCTGCCTATAATACTTTACAA
Organism: Coptis chinensis; assembly: GCF_015680905.1. Taxonomy (NCBI): domain Eukaryota; kingdom Viridiplantae; phylum Streptophyta; class Magnoliopsida; order Ranunculales; family Ranunculaceae; genus Coptis; species Coptis chinensis. The sequence continues at coordinate 30,945,224 of NC_141463.1, read as the reverse complement.
TTATCCTCTTTGTACTATTGCTAATGTTGTTTTTGAATGTTCAAGTGGGAACCTAGAAGTGTTGACTAGTCAAAACAGCTCTGCTAAGGTGATAAGTAGAAAAAAAATAGTCATGTACTCATGTATAAAGTGTAAATGTCAATGCTTTCAGAGCTTAGGTATTGAAGGGAATTTTGGTTTCATTTTTTTCCCCTACTATGTACTGAAAGGCAGACCATTTGGGTATTCTGAATGAGAAAGAAGTAAGATGATCTTGTGATAAAACAAAATCTGTATTCTTATGAATTTTGACAAAACAGGATCTGTACTCCTATGAAGTTAGCATAGGATTATGAGATGGCATGGCCTGGTCTTGCTATTGAACGCATCTACAAATCATGGCCTGGTCTTGTTATTGAACACATCTACAAATCGTTCTGTGCGTCCATTCAATGAGATCATTTGGATAATTATGGACACTGGTTCATTCTCGAGTTAAGTCTTTCAGAACTGCTGTGTTCTGAAACATTGAGATTGATGCTGTTGGTGTGAACTGTGAAGGAGCTAGCGAAAGGAAGGTCTGCGACTCTGCGCTCTAATTTAATTCGAACAAAAATTGCTTAAAATTGTATTAGGAATGGCTGGAGTGATTTTTCTTCATTGATGTAAGTACCCTCCGTACTAACACTACAGTACATGTGTCCACACATCAGGTCGTACTCCATCAGCTCATACAAGTCCATCAGAACATACCAAACGTCCCAAATCCAGGTCGTCCCAGCATCAGTTACAGCCATATATGGAAGCAAATCATCTAGCGCAATCCTGGAGCTCAGTCAACTCAACAATAAGGAGACATTAACTTCGTAACAACAGAGTAATGGCGAATCATCAAGATAACACACAAAGTGGATATATACTTCATAATGACCTGGAGCAAATAAGGAAAGTCAGCTCAAATATCTATAAGTAGAGAGAAATGAACTACGTAAGGCTTGATTGAAGTTTACCCCAAGAAACTTGATACGTAGGCAACTCTTATCCCAAGAAGAGTGCATCCATTCCCCTTTTATCTTAACATCAGGTCCTAGGCATAAAACAGCAACATCTACATTGGCGCCGTCAGCCGGTTCGTTTCCTTAAGAAAAGAACATCCACTCTTTTCTCAAGCTGGTCAGAAAAACAACTATAGACCCCTCACTTCAAATGTTGGCAGAATCAGATGAAGACGCTCCAAGAAGCATTCCTCACCTTGCAACAAGAGAACCAGATGATGTGAGAACAAGCCACCTCCAACAACAACAACAGCACTCCAGACGCAGTGGAAAACAACGCCGTCACAGCCCTCACCACCACCACAAACAAAAGGTTAGAGGACTTCGAACAAAGATTGGAGAAGTCGAATGACAAGGCCAACGCGCTCCAGATCGCTCAGAAGATCCTCTAGACGTACAAGGCGTCACCATTCACAACTGAAATCAGAGACAAGCAGCCTCCATCAGAGTTCATCCAACCAAAGTTCCCGCTGTACGACGACAGCTCGTGTCCAGGCCAGCACGTAGCTCATTTCACCTAGATCCTCACACTATACAGTGCTCCAGAGTACGACTACTTGAAGTGCAAACTCTTTCCAACCAGCCTGAAGGACCGGAGCTTTGGAATGGTTTTACACGCTCACCCCTGATTCAATCAACAACTTCGACAAGCTAGCTGAGTTGTTCGCAGCAGAGTTCGTCCACAACAGGAAGAAGCAAGCCGACTTAGACTCCCTATTTCAGCTCAAGCAAGCACATGGCGAGACGATTCGCGCCTTCCTAGGACGTTTCAAAAAGGAGCTCCTCTCAATGGAGCCAGGCTTAAAAGACATCTTTGCAACTTTTGCATTCACCAACGCTCTCCTGGACGACTCTGACCTAGCAGAGTCTCTAATGTGAAACAAGCCAGAACGCTTAGACGACTTATACCACAGAATAGACAAATACATCAAGTATGAGGAATGGTTGGCCCAGTGCAAGGGCAAAGAAGTCCTCGTAGTGAGCGACAAACAAGAGCCCAAAGAAAGCATCCACTATTATGGGAATAACAACAACAACAACAAGAGCTCCAACTCCCACAAACCTTCTTACACAAAGAGGGAATTCTCCAACTTCTCCAGGACGCCAAGCCAGATCCTGAAGAAGATATATACAGCACCATACTTCAAGCCCAACATCAATAGGGTGATTGCCATTCCAGAATGTCTATACTGTCATTTCCACAAGCTCCACCACCATGACACCAATGATTGTTGGAGCCTGAAGCACTACCTCCAAGACTTGGTCGACGAGGACAAATTGAAAGAGTTCCTACCGGGATGACCTGGGGCATAAAATTTGGCCATGCCAGCGACTCTGAAGTAGGGCGAGCGATCGACGATCTAAATCACCAGGTCAGTCGAGGCATAACAGGAGACAGCACTCCTCTGACCATGATGAGAAAAAGGTAATCAACATGATTACAGACACCTCCAATGACGAAACCTCAGGTCGTGAAAAGCACCGAAGAGTTGGAGCGCTTCAAGAAATCTATCACCTCTCCCACAAAGCTGAGGTGATCAGTCCCACCAACCCTCAAACAACAACAACAATTTCATTCACCGAGGAGGATCTAGACAAGGTGTGCCTCCCCCACAATGATGCCCTGGTAGTGCACATCAAAATCAACGGGTGGACAGTCAAAAGAGTCCTCATCGATCCAGGCAGCTCGTGCGACATACTTTTCTATCAAACTTACAAGGACATGCACCTGCCAGACTCGATGATGATAGAATCAAACACACCACTCTATAGGTTCAACGGAGATCGCACAGATGCCATCAGAGACGTTATACTACCAGTCTCCATTGGTGAAAAGGAAGACATGGTCAAAACTTCAACACGCTTCATTGTGATCGATGTCAAGTCGTCTTACACTGCCATCCTAGGACGTAGATATGATGGATTCACAAGATCCAAGCAATTCCATCAACATTGCACCAAGTCCTACGGTTCCCCGGACCCCGAGGCATCATGGAGCTCAGAAGCAACCAATTAGAAGCTCACCGATGCAATCACGTCAGCACAACGACCTTACCCAAGCCTCAGGTCATCGAAAGCAGGGACGTCCCAAAGAAGTAGGATCCTCAAGCATCCAGCCTTCCAGCAACTGCAACAGACAAGCTCAAAGGAAAACAAGCTCAAATAAAACTAGGAGAAAAAGCCAATCTGGGCACAGATAATGACCCAAAGTTTGTTTATGTAGGGGCTGATTTAGACCCCACGCTCAAGGAACAACTTGTCAAATTCTTATCTCTCAATAAAGATGTTTTTGCTTGGTCATATATCGATATGCCATGAATCGATCCTCAGGTCGCTTGCCACAAGTTAAATGTAGATCCAACTGTCAAGCCTATCAAACAACGACCAAGGAAACTAGCACTCAAATTTCAAAAGGCCATCAATGAAGAGATAGAAAAGCTAAAAAATGTGGGATTCATCAAAAAGGTCGAATATCCGACCTGGCTAGCCAACATTGTAGTCGTTCCAAAGAAGAATGGTCAGGTACAACTTTGCATAGATTTCACCAACGTTAACAAACACTGCCCAAAGGACAGTTTCCCCCTACCAAGAATCGACATACTGGTAGATCAAACCTGCGGTCACGAGCTTTTATCATTTATGGACGCATACAGTGGATATAATCAGATACCGCTAGCAGAGGAAGATTAGGAAAATACGTCCTTCATCACCGAGCAAGGAACGTTATGTTACAACATCCTACCATTCGGCTTGAAGAACGTCGGTGCGACCTACCAAAGACTGGTCACCAAAATATTCAAAGCCTTGCTAGGCAACACCATGGAAGTCTACATAGACAACATGGTAGTTAAAAGCAAGAAGGTGGGCGATCACATTTCCCACCTACAATAAGCCTTTGAAAGGTTACGCCAAAACAAGATGAAGCTCAACCCAGCCAAATGCGTATTCGGAGTAGCCTCAGGGAAGTTCTTAGGTTACCCGTTTCACAAAGTCGCATTGAAGCAAACCCGAAACAGATACGAGCACTCTTTGACATGCCAGAGCCAACTACAAAGCAACAAATCCACAAGTTATCTAGAATGGTTTCAGCCCTCAACAGATTCATCTCACTGGCATCTGATAAGTGCAGACCATTCCTGCAAATACTCAGAAAAGGCGCAACATTCACATGGACAGACGAATGCCAAAAAGCTTTCAACGACTTGAAAGTGGATTTATCAACTCCACCCGTCCTGTCCAAACCAGAAGAAGAAGAAACGCTGGGACTTTATCTTGCAACTACTGACTTTGTAATCAGCTCGGTCCTTTTTTGCGAAAACGAGGGAATCGAAAAGTCTGTCTACTTCACAAGCAAGACATTGGCGATCTGCGAGAGAACCATTATTCCTTGATGGAGAAAATGTTGTTGTTATACCATTCGAAATTCCGTCCTTACTTTCGGGCCCACAACATAAAGGTAATAAGTGGCGTACCCATCAAACAAGTTTTGAGTTCCAACAACAAAATGGCTCGAATGGCCAAATGGGTGAAGAGCTCGAGAGAGAACATCGAGTTAAGTTCCAAGAACGTCTCGCCAAAAGAAGTCGTTCTTGACTTCCTTGCGGATTTCCCCATCGAAGGCGTCAAACCGAACTCGAGCCCCATCACTTCACTCCATCAACCCGGCAACTCCGACCATGACACCTCTCTACGTAGATGTAGCGTGCAACAACAATGGCGGTGGGATCATAACTTCACCAGAAGGCACCCAGCTACAAAAATCAATCAAGATCAACTTCGAAACTTCCAACAACGAAGCGGAGTATGAAACATTGATCACAGGCCTCCGCATGGCCCAACAACTACAAGTCCCAAAGCTTAAAGCTTACAGCGACTCACAACTAATAGTCAAGCAGATCACCGAGGAATATGTCACGAATGGAGCAAACCTTGCAAAGTACGCTTAGGTCATCAGTAACCTCATCAGATCGTTCAAAACATTCTCATTAGAGCATATTCCCAGGGAAGATAATAGGCATGCAAACAGTCTAGCTTTCTTAGCTTCAAAGACACAAGAGGTTTGCCTCAGCACAATCTACATTGACATTTTAGAGAGGCCTGCCTACCAACAAGAAAGCGTCAACAGCCTCATAGATTTCCAGTCCTCATCCGAAGAAGAGATAAATCAATCCTGGATAGGCCTATTTGTAAAGTTCATCTTACATGGCGAGCTCCCATCAGATACAAAGAATGCGTGTGCCATACAATTTCGAGCTCCCAGATACAATCGTGAATTAATCGGACGCTTTGTTCGTAAATCCATCCCGCGTACCCCCACCTCAGGTGTATCACTCTACACGAAGGCCACCTCATCTTCGACGAAATACACAAGGGTGAATGTGGCAACCATACAAGAGCAAGATCCCTGACACATAAAGCAATAGCCCAAGGGTACTACTGGCCAGGCATGCATATCGAAGCAAAAATGTACGTTCTCAAATGTCACCAATGTCAAACATTTGGCCGCAACCACCTATGCCCAGCACGGGAGTTGGTCAACATAGCCATCCCTTGGCCTTTCCACATGTGGGGGCTAGACATCATGGGACCATTCATTCCACAAAAGAAAACATGACTCAAATACGTCCTAGCAGCCACAAATTACTTCACCAAATGGGTAGAAGCAATCCCTCTAGTTCAAGTCAAAGAAGTCCTCGTCATCAACTTCATATGGACCAATATCATCACAAGATTTGGTCTCCCCCACACTCTTGTCATGGACAACGGAACTCAATTTGCTGGCTCACAAGTCAAAGCATTTCTACAAAAATGGCGCATCATTCAAGCATTTTCTACACCCATATATGCACAAAGCAATGGCCAAGCAGAAGCTACCAACAAAACAATCAAGGAAAATCTCCAAAAGAAGTTGGAAAGCAAGAAAAGCCAATGGCCGGAACAACTCGAAAACATTCTATAGGCATACAGAACAACAACCAGAGCCAGTACCAATGAATCTCTTTCACACTTTGCTTCGGAACAGAAGCAGTCATACCATCAGAACTCACAATCACAACCACACGTTCTAACATCGTCGAATCAGGAGAAAATGACAGCATCTTGGCAAAAGAGGTCGATCTCCTAGAAGAACGAAGGGAAACAACTACAATATCCCTAGCTCGGTACCACCAAACAATCCAACGATCTTACAAGAAGGTCGTCCCAAGATCTTTTTCAAGCTGGTGACCTGGTTATCAAAAGACACTTCGCTCACCTGCCAAGCTCGACCCAACATGGGAAGGCCCTACATTGTTGACAAAGTCGTTGGAAATGGCGATCTTTGGATCAAAACTCAACTTCGGTGATATGCTTCCCGACCTTGGAATACGCCTCTCCTCGGCGATTTTATCAATAAGTTTTTTTTCCAGATATATCAGTCGTTATGAATAAAGTTTCATCAACATTTCAAAAACATATGTCATCTTTACATAAGTACCAGGCATCTTGCACTACACAATCTGACCTCGAACATCACAATGTCATGTATGTATTACATCAAAGGCCAGTCAAGAGCGACTCAACTACAACAACCACGTAGTGGTTAGTTATCAATCAATTCAACCCAAGGTCCCCCAAAAGGACCCTAAATCAACTTAACACCAACGCCAGGGTTAAGTATGATTCAATTGTAATTGCTACTCAAAGGCAAATTATCAGACAAATATGATCCAAGGGTCCTCCAAAAGGACCCTAGGCGATTCACGACCTCAACATGGTTTAAAGTTAGACTCAAGTGTAATGGCCGATCAAAGGCTAATTATATCAATAAGAAGTTCCCCGAGGAGGAGCGACTTCGGCCTGAAACACCTAAGGGCATGAGAAAGCCTAGGTGTCAACTACGCAAATATATCAGGTCATCCACGAATGCTCTACGACTTGTTACAACCAGACGACCTAGCAAAGTCTAACAGTTCATCAATTCTGAACACAGGTCATCATACAACAAGTCAAAAACAGCAAAAGCAATCATATGCAGGCAAACATCAACCACAATCTCAACAAGTAAGTAATTTAAATATTGCTACTTAAATACAAATTTGGATAGATACTAGATGCCCCCAGATTATCCCGGGAAACCGACCTCAGTATCCCCATCATTAAGAATATAGTTTATCAGTAGCAAAAACACAAATGTTTAAATATTGTTCAAAGACCTGCAAACAAAAACAAACTCAAACCAAAAAGCTCAACACTACACAACTCGGGAAACTTACTCTACATTCAAAGGATCCAGTTCGCAGCTCTCTATAGCAGAAGAGTTGCTAGTCGGATCATCAACCACTTTCAACACATCCACAGGAGAGGCAGTTGGAACAGCACCTAGGTCGGAGGGCAGATCAGATCGTCTACTAGCATCTGTAGCGGTACTTTCACCAGTTACCACTGCATCTAGCCCTACTTTTGACAGATCTTTTTAGGGCATTGTACTTACGATCTAGCTCCATAAAATCATTTATCATAACGTACTCAACCCCACTCTCCACCAAATCAACCAGGTCGTTGTACTCAGCCTGAGCTTTTTCAGCAACGACCTGTGACTCTCTGAACTCGCCAACCCAGTGCTGAGTCTCTAGCTTTGAAGCATCAAGAACAAGTCGCAACAAGGCCACATCCCCAGCCAGATCATGCACCTGAGCCCTCAGCCCTCTCCACCTGTTGCATAGCCACCAGCTTGTCATAGTCCTCCTTGGCGGCATCCAACTCCTTTTTGTATAGGTCGGAGATGGTTACCATATCCCTTAACTTCCTGTACATGACCAGCACCTAACAAACAACAAAATAAGTTAGATCCGCAATACTTACAATGCATAAAGAAAACAAACCCAGATCAGCAGAGCACTCACAAAGCACAGCGACCAATCCATCTCTTTCAGGTGCACATCCAAGCCTTTCCCAGAGTCCAGCTTATGCCTATCTCCATCAAGAGCAATGCTCTCCAGCAACTAACCCTCCAGCAACCAACGTGGATTTAAAACTATAATCCACATTCTTCACAAACTTCCTCAGCCCACTTGCAGGGTCATCATACATAACAAGCCTACTCAGAACGTCATCTCCACTCTTGTCACCTAGGGCCGCACTCCCCGACCCCTGACATTTTTTGGTAGCTGGCTCAGCATCCCCAGCTTTCTTCTTACCACGGGCCTCAGCCACCCCAGCATCAACAGCTAAATCACTCAAGATCATCCTTTTCAAAGGTACCCTACCTTCACCAACACCAAGTCATTCTTCAGACTCAGAACGGGACCTCTTTGCCCCCTCCGTCTCAACCACTTCGGAGCGCCTCTTCAGATTAGGCCTCCGGAACGAAGTGGGAGCATCACCGCTTCCACCAGCACTTCCACCAGCGCTATCACCAGCACTTCCACTAGCACTACCACCAGCACTTACACAACCTACCTCAGAGCGCTTGGATGCAGAATGTTCACCATCACCCACCTCAGAGCGCTTGGATGCAGAACGTTCACCATCACCCACCTCAGAGCGTTTGGATGCAGAACGGCTTTCAGCAGCTCCTCCAGCCGTCCTCATTGAAGCAGAACGACTATCAGCAACCCCTCCAGCCATTCTCACTCCAGAAATAGGTGCTTTCTTGTGGCTCTCCCTCTCTATTGTAGAATCCGAGCTAGAATCAGAGATATCAACAACATCCTTGCGAGCCCTCTTCTTTTGCTCCAGTTTTTTACGGTTGATTTTCTCTCCACCACCCCTCTTAAAATAATGCGCAACCTCCCCTAATAAAGCTCGTTTATTCTCCAAGCTCAAACAAGCAAATATTTCTATAGCACCGGTCTCAGTATGGTCAAGAATATGAACCTCTGCGCAAACAAAACAAATAAGTCAGAACGTCCAAAGTATAATATAACATACACACAGTACGACCTAGAACAAACAACCTACCCTCCAACTGTACATCACGAGTTTTCAACTCACAATAAGAAGAGCAATATCTACCCACAACCAACAACGGCCTACGCCCCCAATTCTCATTACTTACTCCCACAATAACAGGAGACTTCCCCATCCCGACTTGAAAACTGAAGTTCAGAGCAACCAACCTCTTCAGAGTGAAATGCTCCAGCACATCTGATAAGCAAATGTTATAGCCTCTCTCATTCAACAAATCCAACACATGGAAAATCCTCCAATTGTTCCCTACGAACTGACAAGCGGCTTTTCCCAAAAAAATCAACACCTCCACAGTAAGACGGGAAAAAGGCAACCTCATCCCAACCTTCAACTGCCCATAACAAACCACTACCCCTTCACCCCAAGGAACGTAGTCACTACTATATAAGTTCCTCTCCCCACTCAGGTCGTACATGGCCAGGTCGGCCTCCACCCAACCAAATTCCTCCCTCAAAGAAGCATAACAATCCTCCGACCTAGGCCTCCTCGCATCATCAGCCATCGTATCCAACGATGAAGACGATGAAGCCTCGTCACCACTACAAACCCTAGCTTCAACTTTTTCAGCACTTACTGTTCTCTCTCTCCACTCATCTATCTCAACTTCACCAGTTAGACTATCACTAGTCATAGACATTGCAAAACCAAAAGAAGAAGAAAAGATCAAATTTAAAAAAAAAAAAAGAAGTTCGAAAAAACACACCTTATAGCAAAGGAAGAGAAAGTTTTTTTTTTTTCGTTTTGATATTTTTTTTCTTTTGTGTGAAGAATGAACAAACAAAGCCTTTCACAAACCCTTACCTGCCCAAAACCTCGAGAGAATACAAAACGTTTCGTGTTCCCACATAACACAAGCATCACTCGCCCACAATTAGCCATAATTACAGGCCCACAAATCCAGCCCAACAATTCCCGCACATTTTTCAAAAGCCAATAAAACCTACCAGCTGTCCGACACGTGTTTTGAGAAAACTTTATTTTACCCTTCCTTTTTACATCACAGCTGTCCAAAGAACGGTTCAAATAAAAGGGGCTGTGTAAGTACCCTTCGTTCTAACACTACAGTACACGTGTCCACACATCAGGTCGTACTCCATCAGCTCATACTAGTCCATCAGAACGTACCAAATGTCCCAAACCCAGGTCGTCCCAACATCAGTTACAACCATATATGGAAGCAAATCATCTAGCGCAATTCTGGAGCTCAATCAACTCAACAATCAAGGAGACATTAACTTCGTAATAATAGAGTAATGGCGAATCATCAAGATAGCACACAAGGTGGATCTACACTTCATAACGACCTGGAGCAAATAAGGAAAGTCAGCTCAAACATCTATAAGTAGAGAGAGGTGAGAACTACGTAAGGTTTGATTGAAGTTTACCCCAAGAAACTTAATACGTAGGCAACTCTTATCCCAAGAAGAGTGTAGCCATTCCCCTTTTATCTCAACATCAGGTTGTAAGCATAAAACAACAACATCTACAATGATATAAAAGATTTTTGTTGTGGTAGAAGATTGACAACTTCTATACTATTAGTTAACTCATTCTAATTGTTGTTTGGAGGGATTTAAAGCCGGGGATTCATAGAAACAAAACAACACTCAGGCATGAACCTAAAGGGACAATTATACGGCAAGATTGATCGACTAGTAAAAATGTAACAATACACCTTCACTTCATTCCAAATTTATAGGTTCATCATGTGATGCGGAATAAAAAGAGATTTAGAAGAAAAGATGCCGAGATCTTCAAAAGGGGAATAGATTTAAGGAGGAAAAAGATTGAATAAAAGAATGAGTAATGAGTTTTTCTACGACAACACACATTATGAACCGAATGGGCAAACATAATGACGTGGCAAGGGAAACTCACGTGCCTTATTTTGCTACAAAAATTCTATATGAACAAACAACTTTGAACAAACTGACGTGGCAGTGCAACATTTATGTTGCAGTGGGAGTTAATAGTGCAACATTCATATTGCAGTGGGAGTTGATAGTGCGAAATGATAGTGCAACACCCATGTTGCAGAGGTAAATAGTGGGATTTGATATTGCAACATCCATGTTGTAGAGTTAGATTTGATAGTGTAACAACCATGTTGCAGAGGTAAACATTGGGATTCGATAGTGCAGCATCCATGTTCCAGTGAGACTTGATAATGTAACACCCATGTTGCAGAGGTAAATAGTGCGATTTGACAGTGTAACATTCATGTTGCAGTGAGATTTGATAGTGCAACATCCATGTTGCATAAGTAAACAGTGCAACATAGCAATGAGAGTTGACACTACAACATCCATGTGGCAATGGTAATTGACACTACAACATGAATGTTGCACTACCACGTCAGTTTGTTAAGAATAGTTTGTTCAAAAGAAGTTTAAGGCATGTGAGTTTCTTTTGCCACATCATTGTGTTTGCCCATTCGGTTCAAATTGTGTGTTGCTATAGAATTTTTGTAAAAGAATTGTAGAAATTGAGTGAGAAAAAGTATAATAGGTTTTGGAGATTTGATAATTGATAATTAAATTAATGAACTAAACTACAATTACCTCATTATATAGATAAACCATACTTGATAACCAAGAAACCTAAACTTTTAAATCTAACCTACACGTCTAAAGCTAATTAAACTCTAAATAGAAAATACTAAATATTTCACATTCTTAATAAATAGTAATTCTAATTTGAAAATAATAATCTTAGCACAAAAGAAGGAATTATGGTAAGAAAGAGGGGCTAGTAATCCTACATCATTCTTCATTTTTTTTTTTAAAAACTCGACCTTGAGTTGATGATAGGAAAAAAAAAATAACATTGTTTTGTCAAAAACAATATTTTCATAATCTTTCCAACGCTTCTTTCGACTTCTTGGATGAAATTTTCGTAGTTTTTTGCTTGAAATGAACACATGTCCAAAAGAAGCTTCAAATGAACATTTTTTACAATATTTCTTGTGTTTCTTCAAATAACATGTAACTATTGGAGAATATAACAACACAAACGGATCTTCATAAGATGGAAAGATAAAAGTTGGTGTGCACTCCCCTTCTGGATGCACCTCATTATTAAGTGCCTATTAAGGTTATTCGTAAAATAAGTTATGCCTCCTTCCCAGACCTAGACCTGGTATGTGGAGGAGATAATTCTTGTTGCTGCCATTGTGGGGGTGCAGGGAGTCTTTCCCAAGGTCTCTTGAATTTCCCCTTCCTCCATGGATTCTGCCCAACTCAAAGGTGCCTTATCTGGTGGTATTTGTTTTTCCATCAGCTGTAAGACTTGCTCTGCCTCAGAATCAGCAGCCCCTTGTTCTTGATCTATGAGTGATGCATCCAAATGCCCAGTAATGTTGTCCACCATCCCATTTTCTTACTGTACAATCTCATGTCTTTGAGCTTCTTTATCTGTACTTTCTATTTCAGCTGCTTAAAGAAGATTATCAGCCATTTTGATTGCCAAGTGGTCGCTTGCAACCTAAGGCGTTATAGTTTGGGCATAGATAAACCTAGCTATCTGCAGTAATAAGGCTTTCTTCCATCTTTGTGTCTTTCATTACTTCCTCTTGTGGTATTAAGAGTGGGTCCTCTGTTGGTATATTCTCTTGAATCTCTCCAGCCTCAAACTCTTGTAATTCGATGTTCCCTTCCTCCGTTTCATGTAACACTTGGAACTTGTTGCTTGTTATGACCGCGTCTACAACCTGAGTTGTGATTGTGCCTGCCTCAACACCCCTTGAGGAGCCAGCCTCTTGGTTTTTTTTTTTTTTTATTTTGAACTTCAGTCCATTTTCTCCCTTGCTTTTGTTTCCTATTCTTTCTCTGTATATTGTTACCACCATTGTAAGACTTGGGTTGTACGTCCACATGTGTGTTAGATAAGGACTCAAGTCTCCAGTGTATCTAAAACACTTAGAGAGATTGATCCGGATAAACAACAACCATATCTCCTTTTATGCCTATATATTGGGAATATAAAATCCAACGTAGGTTATCTCTTTGATTCCCATGCTCATTTTCTCTTCTCTCCATTAATCATTGCATTGGCAAGCTTAATAGAGTTTTACTGTGTGAAAACAAAGCTACTATTCTAGTAATTATGACGACGACAATGAGACGGGACGTGTCTTTAATCGATACCAATTTCGCTTTCGTTGCAGAGCTTACTGCTTTATTTGGACAAAATGTATGTGTTATTTTGTCTACAACCATCTTTGGGAGTGTTGTTGACCACCACTCCTTTGTTCTTATCATATGTAATGGCAGACCTAAGCTTTTTGCAGTCGCCCACCAAATGCCCCACAATTTTGCAGTGATTGCAAAACTTGGGCAATTTGCCTACTACTATTGTCTACCAAAATTCGTTGTCTTTTGCCTCTACAAAAATTTGTTTTGGGATATTTTTGGATAGGTCTACATCTACCTGACAACTTGCATAATACCTATAGGTTCTTGTCAGCGTATTTGCGTCGACCTGTATGGGATATCCCATCGATCTGGCCAACGACATGATTGTTTATGTGTTTCTAGGCAGAAATTCTTCTCCCATTTTGAAGTCTGTTGCGTTATCTAATTTGAGGCACATGTATATACCAGTGTACTCGTACCCCTACGAATGATCATCATTGGGTACTACTATAAGAGCTGCTCACTAATGAGGCGTGCTTGCTTGCCCGCTACTGTGGCATTCCCGCTTGCCTACTAGTGTTGCATTCTGGCATGCCCACACTGCCCACTAATATAGCACCCAAGTTATATATAGCAGGTCCGAAGATATGTCAAGGGATTTTTTCTATATAAAGCTTTTGGAAAGATTTCGTACAAAGAGGGAAATATCTCATCAAATACCCAATAAGGAAAAAGTATCTTAGCCAATAAGAAGTTTAACATATTCATTTTTCTATAAATACCCAACAATCATTTCAAATAGGGAACTACGTGCATTTTTTAGACTTGATTCCAGAGAACGATTTGGATACGCAGGCAGCCATTGGTGGTACAATCTCTCTCACTCCATATCAACCTCTCCAACAAGATCAGTGGTGTGTTTGCGTGAGTTCTCACCAAAACAGCACAGATACCCTTTTCCAATTGGAGTGATAACCCATTCACCACTGGGTTTCCATGTTTGCGCTGCAGCAAAGTGAAGCTCCTCTATAGACATCTTGTTTAGGTCAAAACGAGCAAGTAAAGAGTACATACAATATTCTAGGCCTCGCTCATAAGCAGATTCGATAATTTTAATAGAAGGATACTCTCCTTTGTGACCAGGAGAGAGGAAATCAGAAAATTCTACTGAAGCGTTATCATTCATCTTGGTAATATCAGCGTTTGACAAATGTGGCTGTTCCACTACTATTTCCTGACCTTCCATAGTGTTCGATTCCTTCTCTAAACTCGTTAGTAATGGAGGATTTTACCATAAAAGGAAAGAAACATGTAGCTGGTTCGGATAAGAGAGGGAAACCTAAAAAGTTTAACTAATTAAGGTAATAAAAAGGGTACTTGATCACGATAATAACTTAAGTAATATTGCTACCAATCGCCCTAAAGTAAGGCCCCATGATAACTTAAGAAACCATTGTACTACCAACATTTTTGGTTTCATTTCGAAAGGCAAACCATTTGGGTATTCTAGAAAGGAACACAGTAGATGATCTTGTGGTAAAAGTGTAAAACAGAATCTGTATTACAATGAATTTTGATGAAACAGAATCTGTACTCTATGAATTTAGCATAGGATGGTCTTGCTATTCAACACATCTACAATTCGTTTTTTGTGTGGTATATAAGCACACAGCTCGTCCAAGAAAAGTTGATATAATTTGGATAATTATGCACACTGGTTCATTCTCGAGAGTTAAGTATTTAAGAACTGCTGTCTCTGAAACATTGAGATTGATGTTGTTAGGGTCGTTTGTTTTTCTGAGCCTCTGAATGCTGGATGCTAAATGGCCCATCCTCTGAATGCTAAATGCTGATTGCTAAATTCATAAAAACATGTTTGTTTTCTGTTAGAATAACCTGGCTCTGAAGGCTGAATATAAATCATTCGGACAATTTTCCTCATGCTATCTATTTTAAACACTAATTTGATTTCTTGTAAAACAAAATATATATTATATTTGAGGAGGGGAGATGGATTATCGAAGAAAAGAAATGATAAATAAATTTATTTAAAATATGCTTTCACAAATATATTTTAACGGTTTATTTTCATATTTTGTTTACTTTCAGAAAATATATATGTAATTCTATTTTTAACAAAGTGGATATCATTCACCCAAAAAAATAAAAAAATGGCCATGATGCCAACATCAAATTTTGAAGAACCTATTTTGAAGCCATAAAGGTCAAGATAAGAAAGTAGATGGGTTCTTGAGATTGGGTTCTTAAGAAAGGGCAAGAAGTGACTTCCTCGTTTCAAGTATTAAAATTCAGGATTCAAGAGAAACTTTGGTGCTGAATGCTGAAAGTACCACTGAATGTTTAAACTACTTACAAAAAACAAACAAGTTTTGAGGCTCTGAATGCTTAAAACTTAAGTTTAAGAGGCTCTGAATGCTGAATTAAAAAAAAAAACAAACTTAGTGTGAAGGAGCTAGCGAAAGGAAAGTCTGTGCTATAATTTAATCCTAACAAAAATTGCTTAAAATTGTTTTACGAATGGCTGAAGTGGGTGATTTTTCTTCATTCAATATCTGAAAATGATATGAAGGATTTTCGTTGTGGGGGAAGATTGACAACTTCTAAACTGTTGGTTAACTCATTCTAATCGTTGTTTGGAGGGATTTAAAGCCGCATACGAGAGAAAAAAAAACAACACTAAGGCATGCTTAGCGTGAACCTAAAGGGATATTGCAGGATTGACTAGTGAAATATTACTATACACTTTCATTTCATCCCAAACTTATAGGATCACCCCTTGCATAATGAAGAATCTATCCTAGATGGGAAATTTGTTCCATCATCCACTACTATACACTACAAAGATGGAATCGTTAACCTACATGTGTTCTACGGTGACAAAAAGAGAATAAAAATGGCGTTTCAAAGACTACCTACGGAATGCAAACTTTTCCTGTATGAGCCTCTGGTATATTAGAGAAGAAGGTTGAGATTTCTCAAACTCATAGAACTTTACTGACGCCAAATGACATACGCTTTCTGTTTTTAAACAATTTTTGCTATAATTATGACTCTGAAAGTCTGAATCAAATAATTTCAAATAAATGATACAAGTATACAATACAATATCCTTATTGAAATAGTATAGTAGTAGTGTAGTACACACGCAAAAATCTATAATTGAACAAAATCAGGTGACTTGGTCAAGCCAATGATCTTTTGACTGACCCAATTGTTTCTTTTCTTCTTTCTACGGAATGAATTAATCATGCAGTCAGAAGATGGTGTCCGAATATCTATAACCTCAACCTTAGGTGTAGTGAGAAGACTCCTAGCAGGTGGTGGTTGATTTTTGTCAGTAAATAATGGAGTCGGTTGACACTTATTTGGTGATAGCACGTCTAAGACTTTATCTGGCTCAACTGTCTTAACGAAGCCTGAGTTACTGGATAACGGTGTCTTCAAAGGGGTGTTGACAAGATCAAACTGCACTCTACCGTCTTCTTGTCCACGAGTGGAATGGTTAATTGACTGTAATGAGCTAAATTCAGGAGAAGGAAAAATAGCGGGGTCTTTGTCTTGGACTGCCTCAATAAAGCCAGAAGTACTGAAAAATGGTGTCTTCACAGGGGTATCAATAAGAGAATAGTAGAGTCTACCATCGACATGACTACCAGTAGATAAGTCATTGGGTAGTATGGAGCTGATTTCAGTATAAATGAAGTCCACTGGTGGACAACCTACTTCTGTCAGTCAACCCAAGGATGTCTCTGTTTTGAACCCAAGCATCTCACGATCTCCACCTAGGAGAACGGTCTCCTGTCTGTCTTACTGCATCATTTTTGTCCAAATTCAGTGTGTTATGTACCGTCTTTACACTATTATGATTATAACCTGGTATGCTGTCCACTGATATATCAGCTGCTCCTTCTATTAGAAGTTTTACCTCGATCTGCCAGGGTGGAAGAGTGAGCATCGTGTACGCATTTACGCAACTTCAAACTTCAAACTTCATATGAGATAAGTACTTTGGAACTTGCTTGTCTATTAGTACAAATGTTGAACGCTTGAACCGTACATTCATTTGTCCATCATGCAACGGATAATGACCACACTTTGTTTGGGAGCAAGATATGAGGAGAGCAACAATATATATCACAAAGTGGGAGATCTCAGACATTCAAGCAGAAAATAACTATAGACCCATGAGGGCAGAAGTAGAATTAACTCTTCCATTGGAGACTTGGAGTCCAGGTTTTCTTTTCTTTAAAAAAAAAAATAGTTTGGCCCAGAAGCTTATCCAAGGGTTCAAATTCTGACTTCACAATAGGATGCATATCTTATATATAATGGGAAAACTATCTTATATATAATGGGAAAACTAGCCGCCGTTTATTAGTTCACTTATCCTTGGTTTTAACCCAAACTTTTAAATCACAAGGGTACCCAAAAGTTTCACCCACAAAATTTTCTACAGTTCACATTTGAAGGGTAAATTAGTTATTACGTATTAGTTCCCGTATTCCCCTAAATTGGTAAGTTAAAGCATCCTCCCGACTATAAAACTCAACGTCTTCGTAAAACAGATATACCGTTTCGCGGTTTCCCAATTAAAAAAAAATAACCGTTATCGTCTTCTCTGTTCCCAATCATCCGGTGAGATTCTTACATTCTTCTTCTTCTTCTTTTCTTATTATCTATCTCTATCTATATATATGTGATTCATTCCATTCATCTAATTATCTATCCTTATTTATTATCTAATTATCTAATTATCTAATTATTTATGTTTGGAATCCTTTGTGAGTCGAGAAACAAGTGGGAAAGAAGAGCTCCTCTCACCCCTTCACACTGTGCGTGCCTTCTACACGGAGGAAGGGGTCAAACTGGTGTCACATGCATAATCGTCCAGCCATCCACTAAGCGCATCCATCACGACGCTCTTTATGAGGATATTGGCTATCATTTATCACATGATCTATCAGAATGCGGTCTTATTTTGGGCATCAAACACCCAAAGGTGCATACTTCAATTCATTTGCCCTTCTACTTACTATCAACAGATCACTACGTAATTTTTTCTTTCTGGCTTCAGTTATAGATGATTCTTCCCGAGAGGGCTTACACTTTCTTCTCTCACACCCACAAGGTGCAGAAAGAAAGCATGCCTTTGCTAGATAAGGTACCTCCTTATTCAGGCCCTATCCAGTAGTACAGATGCTTACATTCATTTTTTTTATGAAATTCTATAAATTGCAGATACTAGATGAAAGGGCGTCTTTGTTTGACTATGAGCTTACTGTTGGAGACCATGGGCAGAGGTTGCTTGCATTTGGAAAATTTGCTGGCTAGAGCTGGATTAATTGACTTCTTACATGGGTTAGGAAAATTATTGCCCCAAACCTTCTCAGTTTCTTTACTGCTGTATTATATCACTCTCACCATACTTTTTCTATCCGTGTGCGTCACCTAATATTGCATTCTTTAAAATCTTCATTTTTCTACTTTAAATACTTAGGCTCAGGTTAATGTTGTTAAGTAATTGAAGCCACATAGGGGATTCCTTACCAGCTTTGTTGTTTGTATAGTCGAATGGACCCATGAATTAAGCATTCTCAAAGAACAATTTTCAAGGTTCATGAATCCATATATACTTCTAATATTAATAAAAACTCTTCTATTGATGTGTGGCAGAACATACCGATATACATTACTATTAAAAGTATAGTCCACTCGACAATCTATTGGTAGTCATTCAGTAACCCTGTTTTCTTAATGTTTACAGATTGTTGTGTTGTGTAACTTTTGTATGTTAGAATGATAAGAGCGTGAATCTTTTCTACTATTAAATTTCAGGTTATCTAAGTCTTGGATATTCAATACCTTTCCTCTCACTGGGAGCATCTTATATGTTTCCTTCTCTGGCTTCCGCGAAAGTTGCAGTGATTGTTGTTGCTGAAGAGATAGCCACGCTAGGACTACCATCTGGAATCTGTCCTTTTGTCTTTATATTCACAGGATCAGGAAATGGTATTGATGTACTACTGAAATTTTGACTTCCATTCTTATAATTCTCCATAACTCGATCATCCGCCAGGTTTGTCTTTTCTCTTCTTCTATTGGAATTGAATTTAATACTCAGAATGTTTCGAATTTATGAATTGCACACCAGTTCTTCACGAAAGAGACGACATCAAGTGGTAAGTTAGTCATTTTTAATTTTGTAAGTTCTTTATCTATTACCATTTTCTTTAATATTACCATTTTTAATTAATCCTCCTTTTAAAATTTAGTGTTTGTTAACGTGATACAAAGATGGAAATAAATATAAACTTTGGATAGCGTTCAATCATTCCGATGAGCTTTTATGTTGAAGGTATTCTCAAGCCAATCTAAATATACATTTTTTCATTCATTTCCATTTTATTGTACAATAGATGTCTTCGGCTTGAATTTGTGTAATACCCAATCATCCTTAGTAATCTGCCTCATAGGTGTTTGACTAAAGCACATAACGAGATACATTCCTTTCAAAAGAAGGAGCAAGCAGCACCCATTATGGTATTGAAATGTACGGGTAAGTCAATAGATATGCATGGGTAAGTCACTTCAAGGCTTAAGACGATTTTCTCCTGTGTGACTTAAGGCTTCCTAAGTATTTTGCAGTCGTAGTTATTGCACACAACACTAATTCCCTGTCAAATGGGACATCTTTTACCTAAATAAATCATGGAATTATACTCAAAAGAAATGTTTCACAAAACTTATGTACAAGGGTAAATTTGTCATTCAACAAAAAAGGAATAAAAAACACGGAAAATTAATCGGTAATTTAAAGCATCCTCCGGACTATAAAACTCAATGTCTTTGTAAAAACAGAGACACCATTTCGTGGTTTCCCAATTAAAAAAATAAATAAACCGTTCGTTCTCTCTGTTCCTTATATCAATATATAAGGGAGGGAAGTTTTATGACCAACTCCATTAAACGGTATGGCTCAATGACATGTTATTTCTGTTTAGTGTTTATGTTGCTTCTTTTATTATTGTTATATCATTGGGTAGGTTTCAAAGTTAAGCCATGGTTTCAATTTTGTTCGAGTTTCCGTTGAACCTTATTTCAAAGGGGATCGTAAAAGGGTGCAGTGATTAGGTCTTTGGTTTCTCCTCTACCTTTTTAAAACATGATTTGCGTCTCATGAATGGTTGTAAATACGCCGCCAGTACCAATGAAATAGAGTGTAGTTTTATTGAAGGGATTCAACATTTCTAATCTGAATTCTTCTGTGGTTCCCTTCTAAAAAATATCTATAGAAGAATCTTCTTAGAAATATTGTGACCATAGCATCCCAAGTAGGAATGGTTTTATAGTGTAAGTCATTCATGTAAGAGTAGCACCTGTCAATGATAATGGAAATTGACGATGGCAAAAAACCTCACTTCTGGCTCTATCCCCACATCGATGAAGGAAGAGTACCCAATGTTTCTCTTGCTCCACTCCACCTGACTGTGAGCGACGTTGGTAGAAGTTGTAATTTGTAATTTACATGGACGTGAAAGACATTGTAGGCCGGAGAGCTTAATTGGAGTTCTATCATTATGTTCAAGTTGCTTTGTTACACCGTACCATCTACTAATTTGCATTTTATATATACTTTTTACTGTTTTGACACTAATAACTACTTTTGATTAGATTACGCTGTTTTGCTATGAACGAAATTATGGAAGAGCAAAAGGATGTAGCAAATCATTACAAAATAGGTATCTATAATTACACTATCTATAATTGATTTTCATTCACTGGGTTTCTATTTTCATATTTCTTGATTCATTGGATAATTTTAGTGTAGCATTCATGGTGAGTTGGAGCTGTTGAAGTTGAAGAAGAAGGAATAGTCATAATTGCATAATCAACTATTGTTCTAGGACCAGTAGAGCTTTCTCTGACTATGTGAGGTTAGTTACACCAATTATTTTTCTATAGCAGTATGACATGAATCGTTATGCAATTTTGTTAACTTCATACTAAGGTTAGTTAATTGTTCTGTTCTCTCTTTCCAAACATCATTGCTTCTGTTCTTAGGTCTCAGAATTTTTTTATCTATATAAATCATGTAATTAAACTCAAATTTAGTACATGAAATGTTTTTAATAAAAGCTTTGACAATTTATGTTAATACTTGAAAAGTCAATTGTCTAAAAGGTAAAAACAAATAAATTGAGAAGTTGTTAAGCAAAGTCTGTTACTGCTACATGATCTCTTTGCTCATGAAACTGCATAAAAGAGAAGCAAGTAACCTTGGGATGACATATCCAAATTTTGCCAGCCTTCGAAAACAAAGAACGAGGACTATTTATGTATAATATCAGACTATTAGGTTAAGTTGGATATATCAATTAGCTTAACTAAATCACTTACACACACATGCTAATTTAGCCCGGTTGTTCTCTTTTACTTTAGTCCAACTCATTGAACTTGGGTGGAAAAGATTTGTTTTTGGCAAGTTAAGCTGGAAGAGATCCATGGACATACCAAGGGAGTGTCGAAGATTGGATTTGCAAATCCGACTCAAGCTGTTAATGACACCCAGGTGTGTAGAGTATTTTCCACACCCAGCTATATTCCCTTTAGTCTTACAAGTTAAAAAAAAAAATTGGGTCTGCAAGCAACACGAGCATAGACTATGCAAATATTTACCATTGAAATGTCGAGTGAGTTTCAGTACAATGTGTTTTTTTTATCCGCATGTGTATGTCACCATATCAGCTACTTATAATTAATTGTGTTAAAATATTGCAAATAGATTTCGGGGGCTCCAGTCAACCACACTCAGACAACTCAAGTCCAGCCTCATCGTCAGCTTCCTATGAGTATTGTTCCTCTAGCACCATCTCGTCGCACCATCTCACGATGTGCTCGAAGGGATAAGGCTAGAGTCATATCTTCGCCCAACGCTCAAGGTGGCCAATCTTCATCTAATTTGAACAATCATACCACTCTAGCTGTGCTACGTACTCGGAAGGCATTGGTGCAGCGTGCACGTAGAGCGCGGTAGAAAATGGAGAAGCTCTCTGCCTCTACTTTAACTAACATGGGTCATCTAGAATCAAAAGCAGCAGAGGATTCTCACTCACCATTGCAAACCTCGGTTCTAAAGGACACATGAAAGAGCATTGTTCGTGATTTGACGCTAACACCACTGTATACACAGTCATATATTGTTTCACTGTTTTTTCATACCATAGACTAATTTGTCCTCTCAGAATTAAGAACTCCTACAGTATGGTTTAACCGTTAAGGCAAAGGTAATGCCTCTAAACACGTTTTGTTTCTTTTGCACAGACCATTATGGTTAGTCCATCTGTTTTTTTTTATATTCTGCAATCATTCACAGCTTAATTCTCCTGTTTCTCTTACTCTAGAAATTTGTTCATGTTAAATTATGAATGCAGGATGTCCATAATGTGGGAACATACTTATGCTAAAAGGATAAACACCCCAAAATGTTGCTACTCAAGCAACCATCAATTGGTTACTTTGTCACATGTTATGGTTATATGGAACTGAACATAATAGATCCCCCGTGCGTCTCTATTGTCTTTGATGAACACTGTCGATATACCTCGCATCAATGTATTGTTGAAGGTATGTCATTTTGATAACTCCTAAACTATTGTAGGCATCGTGCTGTCCTGGGAAATAGTTGCTTTACTTTGTAATTATGCACTAGACGCTATACATGTTGTTGCAATTCCACCCTTTCATAATCGTAGCCTTTTATAGATGTGGCTAAGTTCATTCCTGATTTAAGCATTTCTCTATTCAGTTGGTTACCCAAATAACCTTATCTGACTTCTGCCTTTCATAATTAAATTACTTGCAGGCTATATCTTTACAGAAAAATAACTTCTTTGTAAGCATTAGGTTTCGGTGCATGAGAAGCGATATGCTCACTCACATTGAACAGGTGAAAAGAAAAAGTATATTTGATAAAAGTTTGGGATAGATAGACAAGACATTATTTTTAATTTGTTCAGTACATAATTTCTTTTTGTGATTATAAATGTAGGTCACAGTGGAATTGCATACTCTTGATACTATATATCTACCCAGATCCTATATCCGAGCGTCCAAAAGTGAATGATCCTAAACTAATCGAAAAACAGGTTTTTATTTGATTGTTTACTTGGGGTACCTATTATATATATATATATTAGATAGCAAATGTACATACTAATATGTTATCACACAGTCGTTTGTACCTGCGCTGTTTCATTTAGTATGTAATTTACATACTAATACCCTCATATTAAGTTCCCAACATAGCAAAATCTTTATATCAGGGAATCATTATTACCATACTAATCTTCCTTATTCATTCCTTTTTTATTAAGATATTACCATTTGAAAATTCTGCTAAAACGCCTGGAACCTCAACTAAAGAAACAAAGCCTAAACGAATGCGTAGAAAGTCGGAATGTGTGGTAAATTTACAACCGCGTTGATTAGTTACTATTTGTTTTTATCAATGCTTTATCCTTTATAACTAACACGGGGGAAAAATGTGCTTATTATGTTGCCACAAGAAATTTATTCATACAACTTTAATGAAACCGTGCAAACTTCATAAACGACTGTCGCATCTAAGAGAATCCGCAAACTTTACCAGGTAAGACACTTTAGTTATGGTCAGAAGAATGTTACACTTCCATCTATTGCGATCTTTAGTTTAAATAAAAGTTTGATGAAAGAATATGTGATTATATGGACCTGAATGCTGGAGATGGATTGGAGCATGTCAATGGAATTCATTATAAACAATGTTAAAGACATTAAATAGGTATGCAGAAATTAGTAGGTATAGGTTCTTTTGCCTTTGTCAATCTTTGAGAACAGACTCGAATTAGTTCTCAAGTATTGAGGGACCTAGAAGTACGTATTTTTCAGTCTTTGTCCACTATGGTGAATTGTGTATTACTAATTATGGTGATGGCAGCAACTCATTTAGACTCTAACTTTATGACTATATTTGGTTATTAGATATTTTTTTGTTGGAAGAATTTGTTAGAGCAGTATTTGAGTTCATTTTAAATATTTTCAAATTTGTTTCAAGTATTTTTATTCAATTTGGGAGTGTAATAGTGCATTCATCTTATATTGACAACTCATATGCAGATCAGGAGTGCAATAGTGCATTCATTTTTAGCTACTGATTCACATCTGATTTATGGCGTGCTATATTTGAAATCAAATCCCAGGAGTTAACAGTTCATTTTAATTAATTATTTTGCATCTTCTACTTTGTGTCCTACCCTGCCTCTCTATTTAAGAATGTAAAATTTAGGCTGAATATATGACATGCAAAGTATGGTTCATTTTTGTCAGGAGCATTAACCTTTTTGTTTTTATTTTTGTTTTTATCTTCTTTGCCAATTAGTTTGAGGTTTTGTTCTGCCCAGGGTTTGGGTTTCTCTACGTGGTCAATGAAATGGTTTGAAATTTGTGTCTTAGGTTAGTTTCAATGACGAATAGAGAATGTGTCTCATTGTTACCCGTCCATTTAACAGGTGAAATTTACTCAAAAGCAATTAACCATATACTGTCCACAAGTCCTTTTTCCAGGCCTGGATTAGCTTAATTAAATTGTTATATTTGGCAAGCAACGGATGTCTATCTTCAGGAGATCTGAGACATCAAAGTGATGAGCTTCTCCCTGATGTTGAGCTTTTGAGTTCCAATGCACCATTGGAGACAACAAAACAACTCTCATGTGATTTTGTTATTGCCCTGGTAGATTGCTTAATAAATAATATTTGATTTGTCATGCAACAGTGATGTTAATAATGGCTATTAGATTTGGTTTGCCATGCAAATGATGATGCAACAACATTTTCGTAAATAGTTGTTCTATAAAACAACCTAACAGTAAAGTTGAGCCTCTTTTCTTGATGTCCAAAATTCTCGAGTGAGGGATAAGGTTAGGTTAGTAGCCTTCCTAAATAACCTTCAATCAAGTGATATTAAGTGTTTAAAACCCAGAGTCCCAGAGAAAAGTCCAAGTTAGGTAGATTTTCATCGAAGCCAAACCAACAGACATAACCCCCGAACTGCAACTATGTTAGTACCATAGGACTTCCCAATTGACCATCAAATCCTAGTCGGAGCATGCTTAATTTGGAGAACCAGGACTCATGGATTGATTTCAGAACTGAATGCATGACTATAGTTCCTGGTGTACATTGAGAAAGCAACTAATATAAATGAACTGGGTATATGTATGTCTTGAACCTGATTCACAAGTAGCTAGCACTTCAAGCTTTGTAGAGTATGTCATGCCTTGGTAGCTGGAAGCAAGATGCCTAAGAGGAATTAGAAAGTTACAGAAATGAAGGATTAGGTACTCATACATGGCATGAAGCCAAACGGTTAGCAAGGAAGGAAGCTGCACTTGATCCATCCAGCCCCAGGAGTAGTCCTATGCAACAATGTCAGACCATACTTTGTTACTAGAACAGAGATCCCTTTCACTGTAAAGCGTAATGTTAGGGGAAGAGCTAATTATCTTTGACAATCATTCTCTTAACGAAAATGTTCCACGAGATAACCATTTGGGTCAACATTTTTTTTATTCTCTTAAACCATTTGGGTCAATAACCTAAGCCCATGCTTATTCAAAAATGAAAAAAAAAAAATATAAATATATATATAGGCAAACAGACGAGTTCATGTTCTCTTAAAGAGTTTATCATTATAATACAAAAAGATAATTCAGGCTCTTGGTGATGTTCTCTACTAAATGATTGTAAATTAAATCAACTGTCTTGATTAAATTTATGTTTCCCATCAGTATTGAATTTGTGAAAGGTTACATGAGCATAGAGTGGTCCATTTGTCACAAACAACATTATGATGTTCAGACTTTTTTGTTGCCTCCTCACCTCAATGGAGTCTATGCATGACTTTAATGTATTAGTTAACCGATTGAATTTGTTTATCTATGATTTTCGTATAGTCAATTACAATATTTGTTATACACCCTTTTGTAACTAAGCGTTCTTAAAATATTAATTGGATACTCAGAGTTCTTAAAATATTAATTGGATACTCAGATGGGAACATGCTGGAAACTCAATTATAGTCAAACTTCATAACTTACACAGTTCATGCGTTTAAAAGCTACTCTGATGGTTTTTTACCACTAACGTTTTTCCCTTCTAATTTTAACACTAACTAAAAACATAGTGTACGTTCGTTACTTGCTATAAGAGTTCCTATAACACCATTAAACCTTTCAAGCTGTAAAGGAATCATAACTCTCTCACTTTCGTTCCAGTGTCTATAACTCCCATCAAAAACTTGGAGCCTCTTATCCCAAGTTAAAGTTCGTATAAATTGGTTTACTGGCCAAACTGTTTATCTTTGTCTTTATTTGTTCTGTATGATAGTTGTTTTGTTTTCAACATCTTCAAGTTACATATAAAATGCACATCTTGGTTGAGTATTATTTGCTTATTTATTTTTTGTTTTTGGCATAGTTATTTTGGAAATCATAATAGGAAACATAAACAATTGAAAATATCCATCGTTTACTTATTTATTGTGCGGTCCTAGGGAATAGAAAGCGCATCAAAAAATAGATTTGCCAATACGCTTAGGTTCCGGTCTCATTATTTTCCTTCTTGCATGTGTAAGTGTGATATAGTTTGTTTATTTTTTGCACTACTATAAATAAACTAATTTTTGTACTACTGATTTTCCTAGCCTGAAGTTTCTTCAGTCATGGAATCAAACGATAGGCAAGTTATATCTATTGTGAAAATTTTGTTGAACATGGAGACTCTTTATTTTGTGTCCAGAATACTAAATGATAGGAAACCAATGTATGGAAGAGAACCTCATTTTAAGACACATTTGTAGACGAGGTTTTTATTCAACACGACACCTCTGACATACAGAAGTTCCGTCTACTGGAAGCAATATTAGAGTTTTTAATACCAGTCTAACAATTTTTTTTTTATTAAGAACACTAGCATTTTTCCCAGTACACCAATCTGTATTATGGATGTTTCTATAATCAAAATTGTTGCCGCTTAACAAAATGTTTCTATAATCATCTAAGCATAGCATAGTGAGTTTGCACAATGGATCATGCTTATAATGCCTCAACACTCCTTCACCATGCACTCTGCACCTGTTGCTAACTACTTGATCATTACACTTAATTTGACTCTCAAAAAACCAAAATTCCATTGCATTATGTTAATCAAAGTGGAAGCCCTAAACCCGACAAAGTTCAAAGATGTAGAGTTGAGTGCTAATAACATTTTCAGAATGGAGACCAATAACCAATGTAAGAATTGATCAAAGGAATTTGCGACTAACAACAGGGTGAATCAGATGTAATTCAGTGATGCAACTAGCTAGCATCCATAATTTCTTCCTTTTGTCGCCTCCATACAGATGGTTTGAAAAAAATCAACATTCCATCATTTGAATCATTCAATCTCCATACACATGAAATAAAATCCACATTATATTGGAAGCTTTTAAATTGTAATCTTGCCACATAGCCATCTCCCATAAAGCTATTATTTACACATTCAATTCACTCCACATATTATATCAAACTTAATAAATCTATAGAACAAATATTAAAAGTGTCCAATGTATTTTTTCTAATTGTTTCCCAATGTGATAATTTCTAAAATTTAAAAAAAAAACAAAAAAAAAAAGTTTTTGTTAGCTAACTACAAATTCTTTATCTGTCCAAGCTACCTACTTATTTAAACCGACAAAAAAAAAAGAGTTGATGGATTCGCTAAATTATTTTGAAGACAATGATAAAAATAAAGTTATTCTTCTTGCATTTTTTTTGAGATATTTTATTCTCCAGTGTAGAATAACAACTATGTTGCACACCATGATATAATATTCTTATATTTTACATGTAGTACACTCATATGAATCCAACAATGTTCCTCAATCACATATAAATGCTCGACAAGATAATTACACAATTAGCAGCACAAAGGTTAACTTCATTAACATAATACCTATTTTTTTGGTAAATTAGTTTGTGGCATATGCACTAATAATTATATATTGACTAAATTATAGGTGGTTAAATACCTCTTCGAATATATTTATTTGCATCATGGCAGAGCAGCAAAAAATCGATTCGAACAACGAATACAATTAACGTATTGAAGTGTTTTTTTCTTATATATTGAAGTTTTTTATCAAACCTCGGCTTGTATTAATTAATCTAAAACATTTTACATAATCCATTCAAACAAATGTAATATGTTACTATTCTAATTTACATGCGATTTTCTCCAACCCAATTTTGTAGATGAGGTTTTTATTCAACATGGCACGTCTGACATACAGAAGTTCCGTCTATTACAAGCAATATTAGAGTTTTTAATACCAGTCCAACAATTTTTTTTTTATGAAGAACACTAGCATTTTTCCTAGGACCTATTTTTTGGTTAAATTAGTTTGTGGTAGATGCACTAATAATTATATATTGACTAAATTACAGGCGCTTAAATACTTTATTCGCAACATGGCAGAGCATCAAAAATCGAATATAACAAAGAATACAACTAGCGTATTGAAGTGTTTTTTTTTTTTTTTTTCCTATTGCAGTTTTTAATTTACTATTCTAATTTACATACATTCATTTTTTTTATTTTCTCCACCCCAATTTTCTTTCCTAGCACGTGCAACGCACGTGCCCGTTTACTAGTGCAATATAAAGAGAATGGTAAATAAATTACCCAATATAAGTGTGCCCTTTAAATCTGGGGCACAATGAAGACAAAAGATAACATGCATAAAATCCAGCTTTACTCTCTTCTTCTTCTTTGATTTCTTTATCATCTTCTTCTATTTGATTGGAGTTTGAAATTTGGGTTGGCCTTAAATTTTCATTTCTTCTTCTTCCTTGTTTTCTCCTCATTTTTCAGTCACTGACTCTCTTTTGGAATTCAAACTGGAATTTGACCGTTGGAAATATATAGCCAAAAAATTCATTTTTCTCTTGAGTGCCACGTGTTTCTGAAAAGAGTATGATATTTCGGAACTTTTGTCGGCAAGTTGATGAGCCAGTTCAACATTAAAAAAAAACAAAAAACGAGGCAAAACAGGTTTAAAAATTGTTTCCAAGTCAACTCTCTCCGAAAACTCTATCATTTAACTCTCTCTCTCTTACAAAGAAGCTGTGAGTCTGTGATTAATGGGCAGCCAAACTGAACACGAATCTATATTTTGTACTGTTTCCGAAAAACGACCGAAGTCGCTGTGAATACGGTGGAGCGGTGGCGCGCTGACCATTTTGCTTGTTTGAGCGCGTGCGCCTGACAAAATTTGGGTGAGAAAAGTAAATTTTTCTAGCTCGACCTAAAAATTTGACCAAGTAATTTTTTTTTTTTTTTTTCGCAGCTCTTTTTCTCTTACAAAGAAGCTGTGAGTCTGTGATTAATGGGCAGCCAAAGTGAACACTACTCTATGTTTGGTGAAGAAGATGAAGATGTGATTTTCGATGAGTAAGTTAACTTCAATTTATTAGACTACATTCGTAGTATTCTCTTTTCCTGTCACATATATATTTTGGCCCTTGACTTGTAGGTTCTCACGTATAAAGTATGACGGAAATGGAGAAAAAGGATCGAAAAGTTGGGGTCGCGTGAAGCTCTTCAAGCACAAAAAATTGGGAAAAGTTCGAGTGTGTATGATAGAAGAACCGTTGTTCAGGCGTAACAAGATATTTGCAAATCATCCAAGTAAGATCTGCGCTGTGTTACTTTTACTGTTTCTTCTTATTTGACTTTCTTCTGTTTTGTTTCAGTATCTTCGGAAATGGAACTGTGGAGTAGGGATGATGGTTATCTTTACTGGAATACAAGTCAGTATTACTTTTATTCCCGGTTTTCCTCTGACACGGGTGAGTATTGTTTTTATCTCCATTTTCTTTAGATTTTTAATCACCATATCTTTCATTTCATTAAATGTTTATTTTCATCATCCAAGGTTCAAATATGGGATTGAGATGGCTTAAAATATTATTAGGATGATTTTAACTAATTGTTTCCAAAGAGACATCTCAATGTTCTGAGTCACTAGAAGAGATCTAAAAGAGAGATATATAAAAATATAACCCGTCCATTTTTTTTTATTTTTCAATTGTGTTAAGATTTAATAGATCATGGTTTTGAATTTCACAAAAGCTAGCTCTATGTGTACAGGCATGAGTGTACTACAACTACTAATATGTTATTTTAAACTCTTAATAGTTTCGTCTTATCAATATTTACATACGCCAGCCTTTTTCTTTCAGCAAGGGAGGAATTTGCACGAATATTCAGAGAGTCAGTAGAGAGTGAGAAAAGGAAGAAATATGATGCTTCCATACAACTGGAAAGACAAGGCAAGCTTTTGGAACATATAATAACTGGTGAAGAAGATGAAGACGTGCTTCTTCAAATGTAAGCTAAGCTATGATCACCTTGTTTTAATTCCCTGGCTTTAGAATTTAAATGATTTTCAGTACATTCTTTCTTATGCTTGTCTTTTTGGTCGTTGACTTATAGGAGCTCAAAGCTTTATGAATTTGAAAGAGAAGGGGATCAATGGAAGAAACTATGTCCTGGTACTGTAAAGCTATTGAAACACAAAATAACTGGAAAAGTTCAATTGGTTATGAGATCAAAGTCGCTCAAGATTTATGTGAATCATCGAAGTAAGATCTGCTTATCTGTGTTATGTATGTTGTTTCATTTATTTGAGTTTTTTTTTTTTATATATATTCTACCTTGTTTCAGTTTCTTCCGGAATGTTAGTGGATGTACACGCAAACTATACATCATGTGTCTGGGCTGCAACTGATTTTTCTAAGGGAGACTCAAAGGAGAAGCTCTTTCGTATCCAGTTCGGATCTGTGGAAAGTGAGTATTGTTTTTTGTTGTTGTTCATCTTCGTATTCTATAGATTTCTAATCATCAGATCGTTTTCATTTTCATGATGTTCAATTCTAATATGAGATTGAGATGGCTTAAAGGATGGTTTTAAGTAATTATTTCTAGAAGAAACCTCTAAATATTCCTACTCAGGTATAAGTCTCTGTGCCTATCTAGGCCTGTCTTTAATTGCTTGTTCACGCAATTGGACGTTCCTTGAGTTCATAACGTTTGTACTTTAATAGTATCTTTTTATCATATTGACATACACAAGCATTTTCTTTCAGATTGCGACACCTTTATGCAATTATTCAGAGAGACAGTAGAGAGTGAGGAGAGAGAGGAAAATTATGCTGCCATACAGCTGGAAAGGCAATTGAAGCTTGGGGATACTAAAACTGAGAATGTTGGTAAGGGGGTACCTATTATAGAGATTGAGAAACAATCGGTGACTGAGGATGGTAAAAGTAAGACTGCTCATGAAGAGTTGCCTGTAGAAGTTGTCATTGCGACGGAGAAGGAAGTGGAAGAGAAAGTGATTGAAGTTGTCAAAGTTGTGGATGTTTTTAAAGGAGCCAGTGGAAGCTCAAACTCAATTGAGATGTTATTAGGTGAGCTTGGAAGAAAGAAAATACAACAATATTCACATAAGGACCTGACAAGCATTACTGAAAATTTCAGTGGTCAAATAGGTTCTGGTGCATATGGAGATGTATTTAAAGGAACATTACCTAATGGTGTGAAAGTAGCCGTCAAGAAACTAAAGGGCATTGCGATGGATGTCATGGAGTTCACATTCATGGCTGAAGTGAGAACAATGAGTAGTACTTTGCATCGACACTTAGTTGTGCTCTCACGGGTATTGTTTTGAGGCCAATATGAAAGCACTCATCTATGAGTACTTGGACAATGGATCTTCGATAAGATTTTATATGAGAACTACCTTAATCTACAGTGGGAGAATTTGTATGACATTGCAATCGGAACAGCAAAAGGACTTTCTTACTTGCACGAGGGTTGTGTTCATGAAATAATTCACTATGACGTAAAGCCTAGTAATGTGCTTCTCGACTCAAAACTTTGTCCTAAAGTTTCAGATTTTGGAATGGCTAAGGTTTCTCAAAGAGATTTAAGCAAGATATCTGTGGTTGAGTTTAGAGGGACCCGTAGCTATGCTGCCCCAGAAATGTGGATGCAAATGCCAGTAACTTCCAAAAGTGATGTTTACAGCTTTGGCATGATGTTATTTGAAGTTTTGGGGAGGAGGAGTAATCTTGATGGCGAAACTTGGTTACCTGGACAAGTTTGGGAAAAATTCAAGATTGGGAAACTCAATGAAATATTGGATGATTGTGGCATAAAGGAGAAGGATAAATCAAAAGCAAAGACACTAGCTACAGTTGCGTTATGGTGTACTCAGTACAGGCCCAATGACAGACCACTGATGAGCGTTGTGGTGCAGGTACTTCTTGGGAATATACAACTTCCATCGCCTCCCAACCCGTTCTATCCGTATTGTGAGTCCTTAAGAGCAAACACAGGTGGTTCTACGAATATTAATGGACCTACCGCATCATCAGTTTTTTCAACCACGTCAACTTAAATTTAAGCTATCAGATGGTTTCTAAAGTTGAGGGTTTGATGCCATGCGGTGCTTATAGTGTATAATATTCTTTTGGTAGCTGGGGCACTTTCTGCTGCAGCCTTAAGGATGAGCTGGGCATTTGTCATGTGTTAGTTGGACTGTGTTTTGTGTAGGCTACACAAAAGAAGAGTCAAGGACCATAAGTGCAGTTCAGTATATCACTTGTTTAGGTTTGCCATTGTCTGTACTGGGGTTCTGCGTATATATCTGTTCAATTTTTATACTTATTCTTGCTTCTTTATGGTGTATTTGATTGTTTTCCTTCATTTTTGTTTTGTTGTTCTGTTTTTTTCTCCTTTTCTTGTACTTTCAATAATCTTCATCTTCTTGAAAAACAAAATACAGACTTTACAGTAATCCAGTTTCGATCCACATCTTTCTGAGTAATTCTACCCTGTGGTTTTTTAATGTTCAATGTGCACAACCTCAAGGCTGTGGTGATGGAATTACGGGTGGTAGAGGCAACAGACAAACAGTACATGTTTATCACATCAAAATGTATTGTCTCTGATGGTTTTATGCTCACCTGACCCAAAGTTGCCAAGAACTTTGTAAGCCAATTTCAAGCTAAATGTTGTGCAGTATCGGGTATTACAAAGCTACTAACAAGTATCTACTAATGGCTCCTCTCTTTCCGATGACGAAATATTAACTAATATCATTTCATGAAAATCACTCCATCCCGAAATGTGTACAAGAATGTTAAGAAGAAGATTAAGAGGGAAGTGGCATTTCCGACATGCTTATCTGTGAACAATGCCTTGTGTCACTGTCTCCGCTTGCTAGCGATGATTCTGTTTTGGTAGCTGTGGCTATTTTGAAGATGTAAGTGTTTAATACCCAGTGATTTGAATTATTATTTTGTTTTAATGCTGATGGATTTGAGTTGTTGGCAGTGATATGGGATGTCACATTGCTGTAGTAGCTCACGCTTATGTACTTTTGGATGGACCGGTAATGGGAAGGCAAGCTGATGTTATTGCGGTTGCCAACACTGCTGCAGAAGTTGCATAGGGATTAGTTAGACCAGGGAAAATGGTAATGATACTCATTAATAGAAAAACATTATGTATTTGAATCAAGATGTAGTTGGTATTTGATAAAACAATTACACGAAATGTTTTTTTTTTCTATTTGTCTGTTTTCTGTGTTTTCGTTGATTGGCTAGTGTCTTGCAGTTAAAAATATCTCCTTCCCTTGAAAGAACAAGACGAAACAGAGGCACCTATGGAGGAACTCAGTGAGGTGTTGAGGACTATAAACGTGTTTGAACTATTTGTGAAAGAAGCTTGATAGGTGTAAATTGTAATGAAGTGGTCATGATCGAAAAAGATGGATGTGCTTTACCAAATTGTTGTTGAAGATGAATGACTGTGTCTATGTAGAGGAACTTTTGTTCGTTCTTGTACTGGTTGCGGGACTAAGTACACTCTACAGGTGTTCTTTCACAACGGATCTGTACCAGTATAGCGGAAAAATCTGCTGTGGAGGCTAGCTATATATCTTGATAATCAGCAGCTGGACTGATGCCTGATATTGTAAACAATGAGCTGAGGCTACTGTCTACCTTCTGTAATTGTTAGCACCTGAGGGTCTAGGGCGGAATATAGATATTGGTGTCCATGATCACATACTGGAAGACAATGATTCATGCTTGAGGAGGGAGATGGTCCATCCAGACACAGTTAATTCGTCCCCAGCCACCTCACCAAGTCATCAGCCGGTCGTTTACATGTCAATAATGTGTTGCAATGCAGTTCAGTTTAACACTTGTGTTGAGGTTTGAAATACTCCCCCCTCATTTAAACATAGAGTGACAGAGGTGTGTTGGATTGCTTTCCTTTGTTTACGATGTTTCACTTATCTGTTTGACTGTTTGTGCTATTTGTATTCTTCGTCTTTTGATGAAGGTACAGGGGCTCTTTAGTAATCCAGTTCCACATTCTTCCAAACAGTTTGGCCATGTGATCATTTAAAGTTAAATGAGCCGTTGAGAATTCTTACTTGATTGGATGGAAATATGATCTTATATAGCATAGAGGACTTCAAGGTCGTGTTGTGAGTTTATAAGAGGTGGTTTTGGGTAGAGTGCATATATAACGGAATTATGGGTGATGTTGAGTCGTGTTCAAATGACAATTTACTGTAAACTGGGTAAGTAACTGGTGCAAATTTTAGGATTTCATTTCCCCTTTTTCTTCTGGTCGCTCAGCATGCACATTCTTAACAAGATTAGGATAAGTTGGAGCTAATCATCTCTCTCCCTCTCTCTAAATTTTGGTTTGTAAGTTGAAATTGAATTCATGTATGGCAGAGGCGATGGTTGGTGTCCTAGTGATTTTTTTTTGGTAGATTTTACGGCACGAGGTAGTTAAATAACTATGGTAATTGTTTGGTGCGTTATTAGTGTGTACATTGTTGAAAGTTTTCAAGCTAGCATCAGTCTTCATTGGTGCCTAGTTTATATGATTTTGCCCATGTTTGTTTCCAGTGACATTGTTTGCTCAACATGGAGTTTGTGTACAGAGTTTAGGGACTCAGGGAGTATTGCGTGCAAAATGGGACTCACTGTAACAGACCAAGGCCTTTTGTTTTGAAACTAAAAACTTGGTTACTTTGCCAAACTGGAGTCTGGCCCCATTCAATTGCATTACCAGGCTTTGGAGTGAGCTCTATGAGAATCATTAAGTAAACGCTTCCATTACCTGGCAGTCTGGCACAACACGTTTGACTTTCCAAGTCCCTATAGAGCGCCTCTTTTAACAAACACAATATCAGATCATTTCATCCCATATAACATCTCTTCAGAGTCAATCCGTCTTTTCTTTCTTTGTCTCTGTGAATTTCTTATTTCAATAATGGCCAGCATCCAAGGTGAAAATGCAGCCATGCAGGAACAGTAGGAGAACATATAATAACTGGTGAAGAAGATGAAGATGTGCTTCTCCATATGTAAGTCATATTCCATTGCGATCCGGGTGCAACTTATGACATAGTTTGTTTGGTTACTACAAAATATGTAAATATAGAATGTGTCAGACAAGGACTGCAATATGCACTTGCAGCAGTGACCATGCTCATCTTTGTACAAAAGTTTTCAACTTGTACTGTTATTAACATATAAAGTTGATCGAATTGGCAATGTAAGAAGTTTACTTGCCTCCATGAAGCTTAAAATTCTAAAACTTCAAAATTCAGAATCCTTTTAGCCTCTGAAAGATATGCAAAAGTTAAAAGAGGATTCTGGATATCGAGTACGATTCTAAATTAAAGATTCTGGGGCATTTGTTGGCCATGGAAATACTTCCCTGTTAATCAAAGGAAAGTGATTAATGGTTTTGTTGTTTTGTATCACTATTAGACAGTCTTGGTGTTAAAATGCATCGCATCGGTTGTCTAATGATTTTTTGTTTCTCTAACTATCTTCTAGGTCCGGCATGTACACCTTCAGAAATTTACCGACTCTATGGCAAAATATATCCAATACCAAGCAGACAGCGGAGCTCAAGCTGTGCAGATTTTTGACTCTTGGGCAACCGAGCATAGCCCTCTGGATTTTGAGGAATTCAGTCTTCCCTATTTGAAGCAAATTGTAGATTCAGTGAAAAAGACCCATCCGGATCTGCCTATAATACTTTACCATTATCCTCTTTGTACTATTGCTAATGTTGTTTTTGAATGTTCAAGTGGGAACCTAGAAGTGTTGACTAGTCAAAACAGCTCTGCTAAGGTGATAAGTAGAAAAACATAGTCATGTATAAAGTGTAAATGTCAATGCTTTCAGAGCTTAGGTATTGAAGGGAATTTTGGTTTCATTTTTTTCCCCTACTATGTACTGAAAGGCAAACCATTTGGGTATTCTGAATGAGAAAGAAGTAAGATGATCTTGTGATAAAACAAAATCTGTATTCTTATGAATTTTGACAAAACAGGATCTGTACTCCTATGAAGTTAGCATAGGATTATGAGATGGCATGGCCTGGTCTTGCTATTGAACGCATCTACAAATCATGGCCTGGTCTTGTTATTGAACACATCTACAAATCGTTCTGTGCGTCCATTCAATGAGATCATTTGGATAATTATGGACACTGGTTCATTCTCGAGTTAAGTCTTTCAGAACTGCTGTGGTGTGAACTGTGAAGGAGCTAGCGAAAGGAAGGTCTGCGACTCTGCGCTCTAATTTAATTCGAACAAAAATTGCTTAAAATTGTATTAGGAATGGCTGGAGTGATTTTTCTTCATTGATGTAAGTACCCTCCGTACTAACACTAGAGTATATGTGTCCACACATCAGGTCGTACTCCATCAGCTCATATAAGTCCATCAGAACATACCAAATGTCCCAAATCCAAGTCGTCCCAGCATCAGTTACAACCATATATGGAAGCAAATCATCTAGCGCAATCCTGGAGCTCAGTCAACTCAACAATAAGGAGACATTAACTTCGTAACAACAGAGTAATGGCGAATCATCAAGATAACACATAAAATGGATCTACACTTTATAATGGCCTGGAGCAAATAAGGAAAGTCAGCTCAAACATCTATAAATAGAGAGAAATGAACTACGTAAGGCTTGATTGAAGTTTACCCCAAGAAACTTGATACGTAGGCAACTCTTATCCCAAGAAGAGTGCATCCATTCCCCTTTTATCTTAACATCAGGTCCTAGGCATAAAACAGCAACATCTACATTGGCGCCATTTGCCGGTTCGTTTCCTTAAGAAAAGAACATCCACTTTTTCTCTCGCTGGTAAGAAAAATCACTATGGACCCCTCACTTCAAATGTTGGCAGATCAGATGAAGACGCTCCAAGAAGCATTCCTCACCTTGCAACAAGAGAACCAGATGATGCGGGAACAAGCCACCTCCAACAACAACAACAACGCACTCCAGACGCAGTGGAAAACAACGCCGTCACAGCCCTCACCACCACCACAAACAAAAGGTTAGAGGACTTCGAACAAAGATTGGAGAAGTCGAATGACAAGGCCAACGCGCTCCAGATCGCTCAGAAGATCCTCTAGACGTACAAGGCATCACCATTCACAATTGAAATCGAGACAAGCAAATTCCATCGAGTTCATCCAACCAAAGTTCCCGGCCAGACGACGGCATACGTGTCCAGCCCCAAGACGTAGCTCATTTCACCCGGATCCTCACACTATACTGAAGGCTCCGTGAGTACGACTACTTGAAGTGCAAACTCTTTCCAACCAACCTGAAGGATTCGAGCTTTGGAATGGTTTTACACGCTCACCCCCGATTCAATCAAAGAACTTCGAAAGCTAGCCGAAGTTGTTCGCAAAGAAAGTTCGGCCCATAACATGAAGAAGCAAGCCGACCTGGACTCCCTGTTTCAGCTCAAGCAAGCACATGGCAAGACGATTCGCGCCTTCCTAGGACGTTTCAAAAAGGAGCTCCTCTCAATGGAGTCAGGCTTAAAAGACAGCTTTGCAACTTCTGCATTCACCAACGTTTTCCTGGACGACTCTGACCTAGCAGAGTCTCTAATGCGAAACAAGCCAGAATGCTTAGACAACTTATACCACATAATAGACAAGTACATCAAGTACGAGGAATGGTTGGCCCAGTGTAAGGGCAAAGAAGTCCTCGTAGCGAGCGACAAACAAGAGCCCAAAGAAAGCATCCACTATTATGGGAACAACAACAACAACAACAACAAGAGCTCCAGCTCCCACAAACCCTCTTACACAAAGAGGGAATTCTCCAACTTCTCCAGGACGCCAAGCCAGATCCTGAAGAAGATATATACAACACTATACTTCAAGCCCAACATCAACAGGGTGATTGCCATTCCAGAATGTCTATACTGTCATTTCCACAAGCTCCACCACTATGACACCGCAATGATTGTTGGAGCCTGAAGCACTACCTCCAAGACTTGGTCGACGAGGGCAAATTGAAAGAGTTCCCCGCCAGACAAATGACCTCGCATAAGCATAATGCCAAGCGATGCCGCAACCATGAACGACCGCCAACAAAAGCGAGGCCGAACGATCCGACGATCTAAATCACCAGGTCAGTCGAGGCATAATAGGAGACAGCACTCCTCTGACCATGATGAGAAAAAGGTAATCAACATGATTACAGACACCTCCAATGATGAAACCTCAGGTCATGAAAAGCACAGAAGAGTTGGAGCGCTTCAAGAAATCTATCACCTCTCCCACAAAGCTGAGGTGATCAGTCCCACCAACCCTCAAACAACAACAACAATTTCATTCAATGAGGAGGATCTAGACAAGGTGTGTCTCCCCCACAATGATGCCATGGTAGTGCACATCAAAATCAATGGGTGGACAGTCAAAAGAGTCCTCATCGATCCAGGCAGCTCGTGCGACATACTTTTCTATCAAACTTACAAGGACATGCACCTGCCAGACTCGATGATGATAGAATCAAACACACCACTATATAGGTTCAACGGAGATCGCACAGATGCCATCGAGAGACGTTATCCTACCAGTCTCCATTGGCGAAAAGGAAGACATGGTCAAAACTTCAACACACTTCATTGTGATCGATGTCAAGTCGTCCTACACTGCCATCCTAGGACGTAGATATGATGGATTCACAAGATCCAAGCAATTCCATCAACATTGCACCAAGTCCTACGGTTCCCCGGACCCCGAGGCATCATGGAGCTCAGAAGCAACCAATTAGAAGCTCACCGATGCAATCATCGTCAAAGACAACGACCTTACCCAAGCCTTCGTGTCGCCGAAAGCGAGGACGTCCCAAAGAAGATCCTCAAGCATCCAAAATTTCCAAAGAACTGCAAATGCACAAGCTCAAAGGAAAACAAGCTCAAATAGAACTAGGAGAAAAAACCAATCTGGGCACAGATAATGACCCAAAGTTTGTTTATGTAGGGGCTGATTTAGACCCCACGCTCAAGGAACAACTTGTCAAATTCTTATCTCTCAATAAAGATGTTTTTGCTTGGTCGTATATCGATATGCCATGAATCGATCCTCAGGTCGCTTGCCACAAGTTAAATGTAGATCCAACTATCAAGCCTATCAAACAACGACCAAGGAAACTAGCACTCAAATTTCAAAAGGCCATCAATGAAGAGATAGAAAAGCTAAAAAATGTGGGATTCATTAGAGAGGTCGAATATCTGACTTGGCTAGCCAACATTGTAGTCGTTCCAAAGAAGAATGGTCAGGTACAACTTTGCATAAATTTCACTAACGTTAACAAACACTGCCCAAAGGACAGTTTCCCCCTACCAAGAATCGACATACTGGTAGATCAAACCTGCGGTTACGAGCTTTTATCATTTATGGTCGCATACAGTGGATATAATCAGATACCGCTAGCAGAGGAAGATTAGGAAAAAACGTCCTTCATAGACGACCATGGAACGCCGGTGCGACCTACCAAAGACTGGTCACCAAAATATTCAGAGCCTTGCTAGGCGACACCATGGAAGTCTACATAGACGACATGGTAGTTAAAAGCAAGAAGACGGGCGATCACATTTCCCACCTACAATAAGCCTTTGAAAGGTTACACCAAAACAAGATGAAGCTCAACCCAGCCAAATGCGTATTCGGAGTAGCCTCAGGGAAGTTCTTAGGTTACCTCGTTTCACAAAGTCGCATTGAAGCAAACCCGGAACAGATACGAGCCCTCTTTGACATGCCAGAGCCAACTACAAAGCAACAAATCCACAAGTTATCTGGAATGGTTTCAGCCCTCAACAGATTCATCTCACTAGCATCTGATAAGTGCAGACCATTCCTGCAAATACTCAGAAAAGGCGCAACATTCACATGGACAGACGAATGCCAAAAAGCTTTCAACGACTTGAAAGTGGATTTATCAACTCCACCCGTCCTGTCCAAACCAGAAGAAGAAGAAACGCTGAACTTTTTCTTGCAACTACTGACTTTGTAATCAGCTCGGTCCTTTTTTGTGAAAATGAGGGAATCGAAAAGTCTGTCTACTTCACAAGCAAGACATTGGCCGATGCAGAGAAACATTACTCCGCAATGGAGAAAACACTGTTGTCTCTGTTATACTCAGCTCGGAAATTCCGTCCTTACTTTCAGGCCCACAACATAAAGGTAATAAGTGACGTACCCATCAAACAAGTTTTGAGTTCCAACAACAAAATGGCTCGAATGGCCAAATGGGCTGAAGAGCTCAGAGAGCACCACATCGAGTTCGTTCCAAGAACGTCTCGCAAAGAACAGGTCGTTGCTGACTTCCTTGCGGATTTCCCCATCGAAGACGTCAACTGGGAACTCGAGCCCATCACTTCACTCCATCAACCAGCAACTCCAGACACATGACACCTCTACATAGATGTAGCGTGCAACAACAATGGCAGTGGACTGGGGGCTGTGTTAACTTCACCA
The DNA here is from genome assembly GCF_015680905.1 of Coptis chinensis. NCBI lineage: Eukaryota > Viridiplantae > Streptophyta > Magnoliopsida > Ranunculales > Ranunculaceae > Coptis > Coptis chinensis. The sequence goes on along the minus strand of NC_141463.1, from coordinate 30,904,105 downwards.
GAAGGCACCCAGCTACAAAAATCAATCAAGATTGATTTCGCAACTTCCAAAAACGAAGTGGAGTATGAAACATTGATCACAGGCCTCCGCATGGCCCAACAACTACAAGTCCCAAAGCTTAAAGCTTACAGCGACTCACAACTAATAGTCAAGCAGATCACCGAGGAATATGTCACGAATGGAGCAAACCTTGCAAAGTACGCTCAGGTCATCAGTAACCTCATCAGATCGTTCAAAACATTCTCATTAGAGCATATTCCCAGGGAAGATAACAGGCATGCAAACAGTCTAGCTTTCTTAGCTTCAAAGACACAAGAGGTTTGCCTCAGCACAATCTACATTGACATTTTAGAGAGGCCCGCCTACCAACAAGAAAGCGTCAACAGCCTTATAGATTTCCAGTCCTCATCCGAAGAAGAGATAAATCAATCCTGGATAGGCCTATTTGTAAAGTTCATCTTACATGGCGAGCTCCCATCAGATACAAAGAATGTGTGTGCCATACAATTTCGAGCTCCCAGATACACTGTAATTAACGGACACTTGTTCCGTAAATCCACAGGCAGACCCACCTTCGGTGTATCACTCTACACGAAGGCCACCTCATCTTCGACGAAATACACAAGGGTGAATGTGGCAACCATACAAGAGCAAGATCCCTGACACATAAAGCAATAGCCCAAGGGTACTACTGGCCAGGCATGCATATCGAAGCAAAAATGTACGTTCTCAAATGTCACCAATGTCAAACATTTGGCCGCAACCACCTATGCCCAGCACGGGAGTTGGTCAACATAGCCAGCCCTTGGCCTTTCCACATGTGGGGGCTAGACGTCATGGGACCATTCATTCAACAAAAGAAAATATGACTCAAATACGTCCTAGCAGCCACAAATTACTTCACCAAATGGGTAGAAGCAATCCCTCTAGTTCAAGTCAAAGAAGTCCTCGTCATCAACTTCATATGGACCAATATCATCACAAGATTTAGTCTCCCCCACACTCTTGTCATGGACAACGGAACTCAATTTGCTGGCTCACAAGTCAAAGCATTTCTACAAAAATGGCGCATCATTCAAGCATTTTCTACACCCATATATGCACAAAGCAATGGCCAAGCAGAAGCTACCAACAAAACAATCAAGGAAAATCTCCAAAAGAAGTTGGAAAACAAGAAAAGCCAATGGTCGGAACAACTCGAAAACATTCTATGGGCATATAGAACAACAACTAGAGCCAGTACCAATGAATCTCCTTTCACATTTTGCTTCGGAACAGAAGCAGTCATACCATCAGAACTCACAATCACAACCACACGTTCTGACATCGTAGAATCAGGAGAAAATGACGGCATCTTGGCAAAAGAGGTCTATCTCCTAGAAGAACGAAGGGAAACATCTACAATATCCCTAGCTTGGTACCACCAAACAATCCAACGATCTTACAACAAGAAGGTCGTCCCAAGATCTTTTTCAAGCTGGGTGACCTAGTTATCAAAAAGACACTCGCTCCTGCCAAGCTCGACCCAACATGGGAAGGCCCCTACATTGTTGACAAAGTCGTTGGAAATGGCGCATACTGGATCAAAACTCAACTCGGTGATATGTTTCCCCGACCTTGGAATACAGCTCTCCTCAAGCGATTTTATCAATAAGTTTTTTTCCCAGATATATCAGTTGTTATGAATAAAGTTTCATCAACATTTCAAGAACAGATGTCATCTTTACATAAGTACCAGGCATCTTGCACTACACAATCTGACCTCGAACATCACAATGTCATGTCGTACATCAAAGGCGGAGTCAAGAACGACTCAACTACAACAACCACATAGTGGTTAGTTATCAATCAATTCAACCCAAGGTCCCCCAAAAGGACCCTAAATCAACTTAACACCAACGCCAGGGTTAAGTATGATTCAATTCTAATTGCTACTCAAAGGCAAATTATCAGACAAATATGATCCAAGGGTCCTCCAAAAGGACCCTAGGCCAGTTTACGACCTCAACATGGTTTAAGTTAGACTCAAGTATAATGGCCGATCAAAGGCTAATTATATCAATAAGAAGTTCCCCCAAGGAGGAACGACTCAGCACAAACACCTAAGGGTATGAGAAAGCCTAGGTGTCAACTACGCAAATATATCATGTCATCCACGAATGCTCTACGACTTGTTACAACCAGACGACCTAGCAAAGTCTAATAGTTCATCAATTCTGAACACAGGTCATCATACAACAAATCAAAAACAGCAAAAGCAATCATATGCAGGCAAACATCAACCATAATCTCAACAAGTAAGTAATTTAAATATTGCTACTTAAATACAAATTTGGATAGATACTAGATGCCCCCAGATTATCCTGGGAAACCGACCTCAGTATCCCCATCATTAAGAATATAGTTTATCAGTAGCAAAAACACAAATGTTTAAATATCGTTCAAAGACCTACAAACAAAAACAAACTCAAACCAGAAAAGCTCAACACTACACAACTCGGGAAACTTGCTCTACATTCAAAGGATCCAGTTCGCAGCTCTCTATAGCAGAAGAGTTGCTAGTCGGATCATCAACCACTTTCAACACATCCACAGGAGAGGCAGTTGGAACAGCACCTAGGTCGGAAGGCAGATCAGATCGTCTACTAGCATCTGTAGCGGTACTTTCACCAGTTACCACTGCATCTAGCCCTACTTTTGACAGATCTTTTTAGGGCGTTGTACTTACGATCTAGCTCCATAAAATCATTTATCAGAACATACTCAACCCCACTCTCCACCAAATCAACCAGGTCGTTGTACTCAGCTTGAGCTTTTTCAGCAACGACCTGTGACTTTCTGAACTCGCCAACCCAGTGCTAAGTCTCTAGGTTTGAAGCATCAAGAGCAGGTCGAAACAAGGCCACATCCCCAGCCAGATCATGCACCTGAGCCCTCAGCCCTCTCCACTTGTTGCATAGCCACCAGCTTGTCATAGTCCTCCTTGGTGGCATCCAACTCCTTTTTGTATAGGTCGGAGATGGTTACCATATCCCTCAACTTCCTGTACATGACCAGCACCTAACAAACAACAAAATAAGTTAGATCCGCAATACTTACAATGCATAAAAAAAACAAACCCAGATCAGCAGAGCACTCACAATGCACAGCGACCAATCCATCTCTTTCAGGTGCACATCCAAGCCTTTCCCAGAGTCCAGCTTATGCCTATCTCCATCAAGAGCAATGCTCTCCAGCAACTAACCCTCCAGCAACCAATGTGGATTTAAAACTACAACCCCATTCTTCACAAACTTCTTCAGCCCACTTGCAGGGTCATCATACATAACAAGCCTACTCAGAACGTCATCTCCACTCTTGTCACCTGGGGCCGCACTCCCCGACCCCTGACATTTTTTGGTAGCTGGCTCAGCATCCCCAGCTTTCTTCTTACCACGGGCCTCAGCCACCCCAAAGATCAACAAATAAATCACTCAAGATCATCCTTTTCAAGGGTACCCTACCTTCACCAACACCAAGTCATTCTTCAGACTCAGAACGGGACCTCTTTGCCCCTCCGTCTCAACCACCGGGAGCCTCTTCAGATTAGGCCCCTGAACGAAGTGGGAGCATCACCGCTTCCACCAAAGACTTCCACCAAATTTACCACTAGCACTACCACCAGCACTTACACAACCTACCTCAGAGCGCTTGGATGCAGAATGTTCACCATCACCCACCTCAGAGCGCTTGGATGCAGAACGTTCACCATCACCCATCTCAGATCGTTTGGATGCAGAACGGCTTTCAGCAGCTCCTCCAGCCGTCCTCATTGAAGCAGAACGACTATCAGCAACCCCTCCAGCCATTCTCACTCCAGAAATAGGTGCTTTCCTGTGGTTCTCCCTCTCTATTGTAGAATCCGAGCTAGAATCAGAGATATCAACAACATCCTTGCGAGCCCTCTTCTTTTGCTCCAGTTTTTTACGGTTGATTTTCTCTCCACCACGCTTCTTAAAATAATGCGCAACCTCCCCCAATAAAGCTCGTTTATTCTCCAAGCTCAAACAAGCAAACATTTCTATAGCACCGGTCTCAGTATGGTCAAGAATATGAACCTCTGCACAAACAAAACAAATAAGTCAGAACGTCCAAAGTATAATATAACATACACACAGTACGCCTAGAACAAACAACCTACCCTCCAACTGTACATCACGAGTTTTCAACTCACAATAAGAAGAGCAATATCTACCCACAACCAACAACGGCCTACGCCCCCAATTCTCATTACTCACTCCCACAATAACAGGAGACTTCCCCATCCCGACTTGAAAACTGAAGTTCAGAGCAACCAACCTCTTCAGAGTGAAATGCTCCAGCACATCTGATAAGCAAATGTTATAGCCTCTCTCATTCAACAAATCCAACACATGGAAAATCCTCCAACTGTTCCCTACGAACTGACAAGCGGCTTTTCCCAAAAAAATCAACACCTCTACAATAAGACGGGAAAAAGGCAACCTCATCCCAACCTTCAACTGCCCATAACAAACCACTACCCCTTCACCCCAAGGAACGTAGTCACTACTATATAAGTTCCTCTCCCCACTCAGGTCGTACATGGCCAGGTCGGCCTCCACCCAACCAAACTCCTCCCTCAAAGAAGCATAACAATCCTCCGACCTAGGCCTCCTCGCATCATCAACCATCGTATCCAACGATGAAGACGATGAAGCCTCGTCACCACTACAAACCCTAGCTTCAACTTTTTCAGCACTTACTGTTCTCTCTCTCCATTCATCTATCTCAACTTCACCAGTTAGACTATCACTAGTCATAGACATTGCAAAACCAAAAGAAGAAGAAAAGATCAAATTTTTTTAAAAAAAAAGAGTTCGAAAAAACGCACCTGATAGCAAAGGAAGAGAAAGTTTTTTTTTTCTTTCGTTTTGATATTTTTTTTCTTTTGTGTGAAGAATGAACAAACAAAGCCTTTCACAAACCCTTACCTACCCAAAACCTTGAGAGAATACAAAACGTTTCGTGTTCCCACATAACACAATCATCACTCACCCACAATTAGCCATAATTATGGGCCCACAAATCCAGCCCAACAATTCCCGCACATTTTTCAAAAGCCAATAAAACCTACCAGCTGTCTGACACGTGTTTTGAGAAAACTTTATTTTACCCTTCCTTTTTACATCACAGCTGTCCAAAGAATGGTTCAAATAAAAGGGGCTGTGTAAGTACCCTCCGTTCTAACACTACAATACACGTGTCCACACATCAGGTCGTACTCTATCAGCTCGTACCAGTCTATCAGAACGTACCAAATGTCCCAAACCCAGGTCGTCCCAGCATCAGTTACAGATACAGCCATATATGGAAGCAAATCATTAAGCGCAATTCTGGAGCTCAATCAACTCAACAATCAAGGAGACATTAACTTCGTAATAATAGAGTAATGGCGAATCATCAAGATAGCACACAAGGTGGATCTACACTTCATAACGACCTAGAGCAAATAAGGAAAGTCAGCTCAAACATCTATAAGTAGAGAGATGTGAGAACTACGTAAGGTTTGATTGAAGTTTACCCCAAGAAACTTAATACGTAGGCAACTCTTATCCCAAGAAGAGTGTAGCCATTCCCCTTTTATCTCAACATCAGGTTGTAAGCATAAAACAGCAACATCTACAATGATATAAAGGATTTTAGTTGTGGTAGAAGATTGACAACTTCTATACTGTTAGTTAACTCATTCTAATTGTTGTTTGGAGGGATTTAAAGCCGGGGATTCAGAGAAACAAAACAACACTCAGGTATGAACCTAAAGGGACAATTATACGGCAAGATTGATCAACTAGTAAAAATGTAACAATACACCTTCACTTCATTCCAAATTTATAGGTTCATCATGTGATGCGGAATAAAAAGAGATTTAGAAGAAAAGATGCCGAGATCTTCAAAAGGGGAATAGATTTAAGGAGGAAAAAGATTGAATAAAAGAATGAGTAATGAGTTTTTCTACGACAACACACATTATGAACTGAATGGGCAAACATAATGACGTGGCAAGGGAAACTCACGTGCCTTATTTTGCTACAAAAATTCTATATGAACAAACAACTTTGAACAAACAATTGTGAACAAACTGATGTGGCAGTGCAACATTTATGTTGCAGTGGGAGTTAACAGTGCAACATTCATGTTGCAGTTGAATTTGATAATGCAACATGGCTTGAACAAACTGACGTGGCAGTGCAACATTCATGTTGCAGTGGGAGTTGATAGTGCGAAATGATAGTGCAACACCCATGTTGCAGAGGTAAATAGTGGGATTTCATATTGCAACATCCATGTTGTAGAGTTAGATTTGATAGTGTAACAACCATGTTGCGAGGTAAAACATTGGGATTCGATAGTGCAAAGATCCATGTTGCGCGTGAGACTTGATAATGCAACCCATGTTGCGTTGCGATTTGAGGTAAATATTCATGATTTGACAGATTTGATAGTAACATTCATGTTACATAAGTAAACAGTGCAACATAGCAATGAGAGTTGACACTACAACATCCATGTGGCAATGGTAATTGACACTACAACATGAATGTTGCATTACCACGTCAGTTTGTTAAGAATAGTTTGTTCAAAAGAAGTTTAAGGCATGTGAGTTTCTTTTGCCACATCATTGTGTTTGCCCATTCGGTTCAAATTGTGTGTTGCTATAGAATTTTTGTAAAAGAATTGTAGAAATTGAGTGAGAAAAAGTATAATAGGTTTTGGAGATTTGATAATTGATAATTAAATTAATGAACTAAACTACAATTACCTCATTATATACATAAACCATACTTGATAACCAAGAAACCTAAACTTTTAAATCTAACCTACACGACTAAAGCTAATTAAACTCTAAATAGAAAATACTAAATATTCCACATTCTTAATAAATAATAATTCTAATTTGAAAATAATAATCTTAGCACAAAAGAAGGAATTATGGTAAGAAAGAGGGGCTAGTAATCCTACATCATTCTTCATTTTTTTTTTGAAAAACTCGACCTTGAGTTGATGATAGGAAAAAAAAATAACATTGTTTTGTCAAAAACAATATTTTCATAATCTTTCCAACACTTCTTTCGACTTCTTGGATGAAATTTTCGTAGTTTTTTGCTTGAAATGAACACATGTCCAAAAGAAGCTTCAAATGAACATTTTTTACAATATTTCTTGTGTTTCTTCAAATAACATGTAACTATTGGAGAATATAACAACACAAACGGATCTTCATAAGATGGAAAGATAAAAGTTGGTGTGCACTCCCCTTCTGGATGCACCTCATTATTAAGTGCCTATTAAGGTTATTTGTAAAATGAGTTATGCCTCCTTCCCAGACCTAGACCTGGTATGTGGAGGAGATAATTCTTGTTGCTGCCATTGTGGGGGTGTAGGGAGTCTTTCCCAAGGTCTCTTGGATTTCCCCTTCCTCCATGGATTTTGCCCAACTCAAAGGTGCCTTATCTGGTGGTATTTGTTTTTCCATCAGTTGTAAGACTTGCTCTGCCTCAGAATCAGCAGCCCCTTGTTCTTGATCTATGAGTGATGCATCCAAATGCCCAGTAATGTTGTCCACCATCCCATTTTCTTGCCGTACAATCTCATGTCTTTGAGCTTCTTTATCTGTACTTTCTATTTCAGCTGCTTAAAGAAGATTATCAGCTGTACTTTCTTTATGCCGTACAAAGGCGTTACAGTTTGGGCATAGATAAACCTAGCTATCTGCAGTAATAAGGCTTTCTTCCATCTTTGTGTCTTTCATTACTTCCTCTTGTGGTATTAAGAGTGGGTCCTCTGTTGGTATATTCTCTTGAATCTCTCCAGCCTCAAACTCTTGTAATTCGATGTTCCCTTCCTCCGTTTCATGTAACACTTGGAACTTGTTGCTTGTTATGACCGCGTCTACAACCTGAGTTGTGATTGTGCCTGCCTCAACACCCCTTGAGGAGCCAGCCTCTTGGTTATTTTTTTTATTTTGCACTTCAGTCCATTTTCCCCCTTGCTTTTGTTTCCTATTCTTTCTCTGTATATTGTTACCACCATTGTAAGACTTGGGTTGTACGTCCACATGTGTGTTAGATAAGGACTCAAGTCTCCAGTGTATCTAAAACACTTAGAGAGATTGATCCGGATAAACAACAACCATATCTCCTTTTATGCCTATATATTGGGAATATAAAACCCAACGTAGGTTATCTCTTTGATTCCCATGCTCATTTTCTCTTCTCTCCATTAATCATTGCATTGGCAAGCTTAATAGAGTTTTACCGTGAAAACAAAGCTACTATTCTAGTAATTATGACGACGACAATGAGACGGGACGTGTCTTTAATCGATACCAATTCCGCTTTCGTTGCAGAGCTTACTGCTTTATTTGGACAAAATGTATGTGTTATTTTGTCTACAACCATCTTTGGGAGTGTTGTTGACCACCACTCCTTTGTTCTTATCCTATGTAATGGCAGACCTAAGCTTTTTGCAGTCGCCCACCAAATGCCCCACAATTTTGCAGTGATTGCAAAACTTGGGCAATTTGCCTACTACTATTGTCTACCAAAATTCGTTGTCTTTTGCCTCTACAAAAATTTGTTTTGGGATATTTTTGGATAGGTCTACATCTACCTGACAACTTGCATAATACCTATAGGTTCTTGTCAGCGTATTTGCGTCGACCTGTATGGGATATCCCACCGATCTGGCCAACGACATGATTGTTTATGTGTTTCTAGGCAGAAATTCTTCTCCCATTTTGAAGTCTGTTGCGTTATCTAATTTGAGGCACATGTATATACCAGTGTACTCGTACCCCTACGAATGATCATCATTGGGTACTACTATAAGAGCTGCTCACTAATGAGGCGTGCTTGCTTGCTCGCTACTGTGGCATTCCCGCTTGCCTACTAGTGTTGCATTCTGGCATGCCCACACTGCCCACTAATATAGCACCCAAGTTATATATTGTAGGTCCGAAGATATGTCAAGGGATTTTTTCTATATAAAGCTTTTGGAAAGATTTCGTACAAAGAGGGAAATATCTCATCAAATACCCAATAAGGAAAAAGTATCTTAGCCAATAAGAAGTTTAACATATTCATTTTTCTATAAATACCCAACAATCATTTCAAATAGGGAACTACGTGCATTTTTTAGACTTGATTCCAGAGAACGATTTTGATACGTAGGCAGCCATTGGTGGTACAATCTCTCTCACTCCATATCAACCTCTCCAACAAGATCAGTGGTGTGTTTGCGTGAGTTCTCACCAAAACAGCACAGATACCCTTTTCCAATTGGAGTGATAACCCATTCACCACTGGGTTTCCATGTTTGCGCTGCAGCAGAGTGAAGCTCCTCTATAGACATCTTGTTTAGGTCAAAACGAGCAAGTAAAGAGTACATACAATATTCTAGGCCTCACTCATAAGCAGATTCAATAATTTTAATAGAAGGATACTCTCCTTTGTGACCAGGAGAGAGGAAATCAGAAAATTCTACTGAAACGTTATCATTCATCTTGGTAATATCAGCGTTTGACAAACGTGGCTGTTCCACTACTGTTTCCTGACCTTCCATAGTGTTCGATTCCTTCTCTAAACTCGTTAGTAATGGAGGATTTTACCAGAAAAGGAAAGAAACATGTAGCTGGTTCGGATAAGAGAGGGAAACCTAAAAAGTTTAACTAATTAAGGTAATAAAAAGGGTACTTGATCACGATAATAACTTAAGTAATATTGCTACCAATCGCCCTAAAGTAAGGCCCCATGATAACTTAAGAAACCATTGTACTACCAACATTTTTGGTTTCATTTCGAAAGGCAAACCATTTGGGTATTCTAGAAAGGAACACAGTAGATGATCTTGCGGTAAAAGTGTAAAACAGAATCTGTATTACAATGAATTTTGATGAAACATAATCTGTACTCTATGAATTTAGCATAGGATGGTCTTGCTATTCAACACATCTACAATTCGTTTTTTGTGTGGTATATAAGCACACAGCTCGTCCAAGAAAAGTTGATATAATTTAGATAATTATGCACACTGGTTCATTCTCAAGAGTTAAGTATTTCAGAACTGCTGTCTCTGAAACATTGAGATTGATGTTGTTAGGGTCGTTTGTTTTTCTGAGCCTCTGAATGATGGATGCTAAATGGCCCATCCTCTGAATTCAGAAAAACATGTTTGTTTTCTGTTAGAATAACCTGGCTCTGAAGGCTGAATATAAATTATTCGGACAATTTTCCTCATGCTATCTATTTTAAACACTAATTTGATTTCTTATAAAACAAAATATATATTATATTTGAGGAGGGGAGATGGATTATCGAAGAAAAGAAATGATAAATAAATTTATTTAAAATATGCTTTCACAAATATATTTTTGTTGGAGTTATCCCTCACATGAGGAGAGAAAAATTTGGGAGGTAAACGGGCGAATTCGGCGTTGGAAATGCCGAAGCTCGCGCCAGCTCGAATGGGCGACTTCGTGCTCGGGGTTCGATAGAATAGAGGCGACCAGCTCATAGAGGCGACTTCGGCTTCGGCTTCGGTGTCTTAAAATGGCCTTCCAGTCTATTTTTAGTGGGCTTGCTCACGATTACCTTGAAAGTTGGTTTTGGAAAAAAACCAAAAATCAAGGTTTTGGAAAACCTAACCAAACAAGTCGGAAAATTGGAATCGGACTAAAACAAAGAGAACCCTTCTGAGATCAACCACAGTAAAGAGATAAAGTGATCTAGTAAGGTGAGAGACTGTAAGGAGAGATTGTAATCTTCCTTCCCACTTTATTAAGAACGGCTCTTGTGGAAGTAGGCATCATTGGCGAACCCGCGGTAAATCTTTGTGTTGTGGTTTTGCTTTTCTTGCTTTACATTATTATCATTGTTAATAGTTGTTTAGCGAGTTGGGCATGTTAGTATAGGTTGTAGTTGATATTTAGAGTTCATCCGAGTTGAAGTGTGTTCATACAAGTTATCTGTGTAGTGGGGAACCGATTGGTATTGGTGTAATCCCCAACAAGTGGTATCGAGCAGTTAGAATAGCCTAGGGTGTTATCGAATCTTGGTCGAGGAAGGTGTTTGGCGAAATTCTGAGAGAAGATTTGAGGTTAAATAACTTGTAGAGATGGACCATTCCGTGAACACTTTCGTATGATGAGTCTGAATAGGAAGAACTACACCATCTGGAAAGCCAAGATGGAAGACTTGCTATCTTGCAAGGACTTGGCACTTCCATTGAGAATGAGGGAGTAAAACCCGAGAAAAGGCCGATGAGGAGTGGAAAAAGCTTGACGAAAAGCGATTGGATACATTCGAATGGATTGGCGGCGCGTGTCTTTCACCATGTGGCCCCGAGAACTACGCCCTTCGTTTTGGAAGAAACTTCGAACACCTTTATGAGAGGAAGTCGGTGGAAACAAAGTGCTAGTCGTTAAGAAGTTTGGAACCACGCGAAGTACCAAGAAGGTTCTTCAATGTCGAGCATCTTAATGAAGTCTGAGAATATCATCAATCGGATGCATTTGATGAAGATCAATTTGGGAGGCGAAGTTGAGGCTTTGTTTCTATTAGGCTCTACCCGAAAAGTTGGGAGACATTAGCGGTTTCTACATGGAGCGACCAAGGATGGAATTGTTACCATGGAGATGGCTACCACGTCTTTGTTGAATGAGGAGACTAGAAGGAGTGCAAGAAGCGCCTTTCTCACTTTCGAGATCCTTTTCCGCGAGAAGCGGGGGAGAGGTCAAAACAGAAAACCATCTGGATTCTAGAGGTGATGATGTGAAGAAATCTAGGGGTGAAGCTAGAACTCTAAAGGCGAGAGGCAATGTTACTATTGTGCCACAAAAGGCCACTTCCGGATATGAGTCTGAGAACAACGAAGAGGGATGAGAAGAATAAGCGTGTACATGAAGACATGGTGCGGAGGACCGGAAACACTGGCGAGATACTACCGCACTAATCGGCGACCTAGTGGGAATTGTGTCGTTGGTGTGTCTTTGTCTTAGTACCTCATGTCGGGGATCTGAGTGGGTGATAGATCTGAGGAGCATCCTATCCGTCACACCGCCGCGGGATTCTTCACTACCTACGGTGTGGTGAATATGGTGAAGTGAGGATGGAAAATGGCGTCTCGAAGATTATAGGCATTGGAGATGTTCATATAGAAACCAATGTCGGCTACACCTTGACACTCAGGATGTAAGACATGTCCCCGACATCTGGTTAAACCTAATTTAAATTGGGGAAATTAGATGGCGATGGCTTTGTAAACTTCGTTTGGTAGCGGGGTATGGAAACCCGAGCGAGAGGTTCCATTGTAGCAGCGAAGGAAAGAAAACTTGCTCTCTTTACAAAACCACGGGCTAGTTTGTGTAAAAGCGAGGAAGCGAATCTTGTGAAAGAAGAAAACTTCATCTGAGCGTGGCACAAGAGGCGTGTCACATATGGGCATAAAAGGGATGGAAGTTCTTGCTAAGCAAAAGGCCATGCCGGACATTAAAGGTACACATTTAAATACATGTACTCATTGTTTGGTAGGAAAGCAACACAGGTGTCTTTCAAAGATTCCGTCTCCGCGAAAGGACAACGTCCTTGAGCTAGTGCACCTGGACTTATGTGGTCTATGAGAGTGAAGTCCCACCGGGGAGCCGTGCTTCTTGACATTCATTGATGATCGTCAAGAAAGATATGGGCCTATAGTCTGAAAGACCAAGGATGAAGTACTTGGCGTGTTTGAAAATTCCACGACATGGTGGAAAGAGGCTGGGAAGTTGTTGAAGTGTATTTAATGGGGGTGAGTACATTGGGCCATTTGAAGAGTATTGCGAGTCATGGGATTAAAATTCATGGCGGACCGTTCCCAAGACACCAATGAGAATGGAATAGCGAGAGAATGAACCGTACCATTGTAGAGAGGATGAGATTCATGCTATCTCACTCTAAGCTACCTAGAAACTCTTGGGTAGAAGCAATGCGTCTGGTAGTGCATGTGATCAACTTTGTCGCCCGGCAAAGCCTCGAATAGTGATTATCGAGAGAGTATGGTCGGGAGAGATGTTGATTATGGATACTTGAGGGTATTTGGGTGTAGGGCATTTGTGCATATTCGAAGGATGAGAGATCAAGCTTGATGACAAAGCCAAAGCGGTGCATTTTTACAGGTTATGGAGATGAAAAGTTTGGTTACAAACTCTATGATCCGATTAACAAGAAGGTAATCGAAAGTCGAGATGTTGTGTTCTTAGAAGACCAAACCATAGCGGACTTTGAGGAGGGTGAGAAGTTACAGGCTTTCACCAATGATCTTGTTGATTGAACCCGGAAGTTCCCTCTTTTGTGGAGCGTCTGAGAAGGCATTGAGAATCAGAGAACCATGAGTTTGAAGCTCATGATGAGAATCTATTGCTCATGATGGGATATAACCTATTGGTATAGAAGATGCAGATGAGATGCATGAACCACCACCGAGCAAGCGAAGTGCAACCTCACGAGGCACCCGGCCGGATGGGGCAAGGAGGTCCAAAGAATAGCTTCAACCGGTATCCACCACATGCGTACATGCTACTATCGGATGGTGGAGAACCTATATGTACTATCAAGAGGCACTTGAAGGTACAGACAAAGAAAAGTGGTTGAAGGCCATGCATGATGAGATGGATTCTTTGCATAAGAATCACACTTATGAGTTAGTTGAGAAACCCACAGGGAGAAAAGTTCTCAAGAATAAGTGGATATACAAAGTCAAGCATGGGGAGAACAATCTCAAAGGCATAAAGCTGCCTTGTTGTGAAGGGATTCGGTCAAAGGAAGGGATTGACTTTGATGAGATTTTCTCTCTGTAGTAAAGATGACTTCTATCCGGGTGGTATTGGGTATGACCGCAAGTATGAACCTAGAGGTTGAAGCGACTAGATGTTAAGGCGACTTTTTCTTCATGGAGACCTTGAAGAAGATGTCTACATGGACCAACCGGAGGGGTTTGAAGTCAAAGGCAAGGAGCACCTAGTATGCAAGGCGATAAAGAGCTTGTATGGGTTGAAAACAAGCACCGAGGCAGATGGTACATAAAGTTTGACTCCTTTATGGCGAAATAAGGATACAAGAAGTCCGCTTCGATCATTGTGTGTTTTGTTCGAGAGATTTCGGATGGGGATTTCATTGTCTATTCTTTGTATGTGGATGATATGTTGATAGTTGGCCCAAACATCAACAAGATATCAAAGCTGAAGAAAGACTTGAGTAAGTCCTTTGAGATGAAGGATTTGGGTCAAGCAAAGCAGATACTTGGGATCACGGATCACTTTCGTGACGAAAAGAGTGGGAAGTTGTGGCTTTCTCGAAAAAGCTACATTGAAAGGTGTTGAAGAGATTCAACATGGATCAAAGCCGAAGCGGTCGGTTATCCGCTTGGTGGCGGTTCCATGACCAAAGAGATGTGTCCTAAGGGTGAGCATGGCGAGTCGGATGGAAAAGATTCCTTATGCATCCGCGATGGGCGGTTGATGTATGCCATGGTGTGTACTAGATTGGACATTGCTTTTCGCCGATTATTGGTAAGCGATTCTGTCAAATCCGGGTAAAGAGCATTGGGAAGGTGTTAAGTGGATATTGAGATATCTCAAAGGCACTTCCAAATCATGTTTGTGCTTTAGTGGAAGTAAGCCCTTACTTGAAGGCTACACCGATCTGGAGACATGGCGGTGATGTTGACTTCGATGAAGTCTACCTCGGTTATCACGGTTACTTTTGCGGGGAGCGGTTTCTTGGCAATCTAAGTTGCAAAAGTGTGTTGCCCTCTCCCACTCTGAAGCCGAGTACATTGCAGCCGAGTGTTGCAAAGAGTTGCTATGGATGAAGAGGTTCTTCGACGAACTAGGGCTAAAGCGAAAGCAGTTTGTAGTTCTATGTGACGGTCGAGGCGCCATCCACTTGAGCAAGAATCCGAGTTTTCATTCTAGATCCAAACACATACGTCGCGTTATCATTGGATTAGAGAAGTACTTTCGAAGACAAGCATTTGTGTATCGAGAAGATCCATACCGACAAGAACGGGTCGGGATATGATGACCAAAGTCTTACCGAAGGTAAGTTTGATGTTTGTTGTGCTATTGCGGAATGGCGACACACTCCTCCCGCTGATTTGGCAATTGCATGAAGGTATCCCCCTCACTGTTGGAGGGGAGATTGTTGGAGTTATCCCTCACATGAGGAGAAAGAAAACAGAGCGAGACTGGCGAATTGTTGGAAATGCCGGGCCAGCTCGAGATGAAGGCGCGACTTCGCTGGGGTTCGATAGAATAGAGGCGACCAGCGCTTCGGCTTCCGATGTCTTAAGCGACTTCAGCGCTCACATGAAGCGGCTTCAGCGCTCGAGTCTATTTTTCGTGGGCTTGCTTCTGATTACCCGAAAGTTGGTTTTGGAGAAAAAACCAAAAATCAAGGTTTTGGAAAACCTAACCAAACAAGTCGGAAGGATTGGAATCGGACTAAAACAAAGAGAGAGAACCTTTCTGAGGAGATGACAACCTCAGAAAGAGATAAAAGTGATCTAGTAAGGTGAGAGACCGGGAGAGATTGTAATCTTCCTTCCCACTTTATTAAGAACTGGCTCTTGTGGAAGTAGGCATCATTGGCCGAACCACGGTAAATCTTTGTGTTGTGGTTTGCTTTTACTGCTTTACATTATTATCTATTGTTAATAGTTGTTTAGCGAGTTGGGCATGTTAGTATAGGTTGTAGTTGATATTTAGAGTTCATCTGGAGTTGAAGTGTGTTCATACAAGTTATCTGTGTAGTGGGGGAACCGATTGGTATTGGTGTAATCCCCAACAATTTTAACGGTTTATTTTCATATTTTGTTTACTTTCAGAAAATATATATGTAATTCTATTTTTAACAAAGTGGATATCATTCACCCAAAAAAATAAAAAAATGGCCATGATGCCAACATCAAATTTTGAAGAACCTATTTTGAAGCCATAAAGGTCAAGATAAGAAATTAGATGTGTTATTGAGATTGGGTTCTTAAGAAAGGGCAAGAAGTGACTTCCTCGTTTCAAGTATTAAAATTCAGGATTCAAGAGAAACTTTGGTGCTGAATGCTGAAAGTACCACTGAATGTTTAAACTACTTACAAAAAACAAACAAGTTTTGAGGCTCTGAATGCTTAAAAGTTAAGTTTAAGAGGCTCTGAATGCTGAATTAAAAAAAAAAACAAACTTAGTGTGAAGGAGCTAGCGAAAGGAAAGTCTGTGCTATAATTTAATCCTAACAAAAATTGCTTAAAATTGTTTTACGAATGGCTGAAGTGGGTGATTTTTCTTCATTCAATATCTGAAAATGATATGAAGGATTTTCGTTGTGGGGGAAGATTGACAACTTCTAAACTGTTGGTTAACTCATTCTAATCGTTGTTTGGAGGGATTTAAAGCCGGCATACAGAGAAACAAAACAACACTAAGGCATGCTTAGCGTGAACCTAAAGGGATATTGCAGGATTGACTAGTGAAATATTACTATACACTTTCATTTCATCCCAAACTTATAGGATCACCCTGTGCATAATGAAGAATCTATCCTAGATGGGAAATTTGTTCCAGTCATCCACTACTATACACTACAAAGATGGAATCGTTAACCTACATGTGTTCTACAGGTGACAGTAAAGAATAAAAATGGTGTTTCAAAGACGTGTTTCAAAGACTACCTACGGAATGAAAACTTTTCCCAGGGCTGAGCCTCTGGTATATTAGAGAAGAAGGTTGAGATTTCTCAAACTCATAGAACTTTACTGACGCCAAATGACATATGCTTTCTGTTTTTAAACAATTTTTGCTATAATTATGACTCTGAAAGTCTGAATCAAATAATTTCAAATAAATGATACAAGTATACAATGCAATATCCTTATTGAAATAGTATAGTAGTACACACGCAAAAATCTATAATTGAACAAAATCAGGTGACTTGGTCAAGTCAATGATCTTTTGACTGACCCAATTGTTTCTTTTCTTCTTTCTACGGAATGAATTAATCATGCAGTCAGAAGATGGTGTCCGAATATCTATAACCTCAACCTTAGGTGGTTGATTTTTGTCAGTAAATAATGGAGTCGGTTGACACTTATTTGGTGATAGCACGTCTAAGACTTTATCTGGCTCAACTGTCTTAACGAAGCCTGAGTTACTGGATAACGGTGTCTTCACAGGGGTGTTGACAAGATCAAACTGCACTCTACCGTCTTCTTGTCCACGAGTGGAATGGTTAATTGACTGTAATGAGCTAAATTCAGGAGAAGGAAAAATAGCGGGGTCTTTGTCTTGGACTGCCTCAATAAAGCCAGAAGTACTGAAAAATGGTGTCTTCACAGGGGTATCAATGAGAGAATAGTAGAGTCTACCATCGACATGACTACCAGTACATAAGTCATTTGGCAGTACGGAGCTGATTTCAGTAAAAGGAAGACCACCGGTGGACAACCTACTTCTGTCAGTCAACCCAAGGATGTCTCTGTTTTGAACCCAAGCATCTGCCTGATCTCCACCTAGGGAGAACGAAATATGATGCTTCCATACAACTGGAAAGACAAGGGAAGCTTTTTGAACATACAGTTACTGATGAAGAAGATGAAGATGTGCTTCTCCAAATGTAAGCTAAGCTATGATCACCTTGTTTTAATTCCCTGGCTTTAGAATTTAGATGATTTTCAGTACATTCTTTCTTATGTGCTTGTCTTTTTGGTCATTGACTTATAGGAGCTCAAAGCTTTATGAATTTGAAAGAGAAGGGGATCAATGGAAGGAACTATGTTCTGGTACCGTAAAGCTATTGAAGCACAGAATAACTGGTAAAGTTCGATTGGTTATGAGATCAAAGTCGCTCAAGATCTATGTGAATCATCGAAGTAAGATCTGCTTATCTGTGTAATGTATGTTGTTTCATCATTTATTTGAGTTTGTTTTTATATATTCTACCTTGTTTCAGTTTCTTCTGGAATGTTAGTGGATGTACACGCATCAAACTATACATCCTGTGTCTGGGCTGCAACTGATTTTTCTAAGGGAGACTCAAAGGAGAAGCTCTTTCGTATCCAGTTCGGATCTGTGGAAAGTGAGTATTGTTTTTTGTTGTTGTTCATCTCCGTATTCTATAGATTTCTAATCATCAGATCATTTTCATTTTCATGATGTTCAATTCTAATATGAGATTGAGATGGCTTAAAGGATGGTTTTAAGTAATTATTTCTAGAAGAAACCTCTAAATATTCCTACTCAGGTATAAGTCTCTGTGCCTATCTAGGCCCGTCTTTAATTGCTTGTTCACGCAATTGGAGGATTCCTTGAGTTCATAACGTTTGTACTTTTAATAGTATCTTCTTATCATATTGACATACACAAGCATTTTCTTTCAGATTACGTCACCTTTATGCAATTATTCAGAGAGACAGTAGAGAGTGAGGAGAGAGAGGAAAATTATGCTGCCATACAGCTGGAAAGGCAATTGAAGCTTGGGGATACTAAAACTGAGAATGTTGGTAAGGGGGTACCTATTACAGAGATTGAGAAACAATCGGTGACTGAGGATGGTAAAAGTAAGACTGCTCATGAAGAGTTGCCTGTAGAAGTTGTCATTGCGATGGAGAAGGAAGTGGAAGAGAAAGTGACTGAAGTTGTCAAAGTTGTGGATGTTTTTAAAGGAGCCAGTGGAAGCTCAAACTCAATTGAGATGTTACTGAAAATTTCAGTGGTCAAATAGGTTCTGGTGCGTATGGAGATGTATTTAAAGGAACATTACCTAATGGTGTGAAAGTAGCCGTCAAGAAACTAAAGGGCATTGCGATGGATGTCATGGAGTTCACATTCATGGCTGAAGTGAGAACAATGAGTAGTACTTTGCATCGACACTTAGTTGTGCTCTACGGGTATTGTTTTGAGGCCAATATGAAAGCACTCATCTATGAGTACTTGGACAATGGATCTTTCGATAAGATTTTATATGAGAACTACCTTAATCTACAGTGGGAGAATTTGTATGACATTGCAATCGGAACAGCAAAAGGACTTTCTTACTTGCACGAGGGTTGTGTTAATGAAATAATTCACTATGACGTAAAGCCTAGTAATGTGCTTCTCGACTCAAAACTTTGTCCTAAAGTTTCTGATTTTGGAATGGCTAAGGTTTCTCAAAGAGATTTAAGCAAGATATCTGTGGTTGAGTTTAGAGGGACCCGTAGCTATGCTGCCCCAGAAATGTGGATGCAAATGCCAGTAACTTCCAAAAGTGATGTTTACAGCTTTGGCATGATGTTATTTGAAGTTTTGGGGAGGAGGAGTAATCTTGATGGCGAAACTTGGTTTCCTGGACTAGTTTGGGAAAAATTCAAGATTGGGAAACTCAATGAAATATTGGATGATTGTGGCATCAAGGAGAAGGATAAATCAAAAGCAAAGACACTAGCTACAGTTGCGTTATGGTGTACTCAGTACAGGCCCAATGACAGACCACTGATGAGCGTTGTGGTGCAGGTACTTCTTGGGAATATACAACTTCCATCGCCTCCCGACCCGTTCTATCCATATTGCAACTCCTCAAGCGCAAGCACTTGGGGAGGTGGTTCTACGAATATTAATGGACCTACCGCATCATCGGTTTTTCCGACTATGTCAACTTAAATTTAGGCTATCAGATTGTTTCTAAAGTCGATGGTTTGATGCCATGCGGTGCTTATAGTATATAATATTCTTTTGGTAGCAGGAGCACCTTCTGCTGCTGCCTTAAGGATGAGCTGAGCATTTGTCATGTGTTAGTTGGATTGTGTTTTGTATAGGCTACACGAAAGAAGAATCAATTAAGGACCAAAAGTGCTGTTCGGTATATCACTTGTTTAGGTTTGCCATTGTCTGTACTGGGGTTCTGCGTGTATATCTCTGTTCACTTTTATACTTATTTTTGCTTCTTTATGGTGTATTTGATTGTTTTCCTTTATTTTTGTTTTGTTCTTTTGTTTTTATCTCTTCTTTTCTTGTACTTTCAATAATCTTCATCTTCTTGAAAAAAAAAATACTGACTTTACAGTAATCCAGTTCCGATCCACATCTTTCTGAGTAATTCTATCTTGTGGTTTTTGAACATTCAATGTGCACGACCTCAAGGTTGTAGTGGCAGAATTACGGGTGGTAGAGACAACAGACAAACAGTACATGTTTATCACATCAAAATGTATTGTCTCTGATGGTTTTATCCTCACCTACCCAAAATTGCCAAGAACTTTGTAAGCCAATGTCAAGCTAAATGCTGTGCAGTATCGAGTATTACAAAGCTAATAACAAGTATCTACTAATGACTCCTCTCTTTTCGAAGACGAAATTTAAATAATATCATTTCATGAAAATCACTACATCCCGTAATGTGTACAAGAATGTTAAGAGGGAAGTGGCATTTCCGACATGCTTATCTGTGAACAATGCCTTGTGTCACTTTTCTCCGCTTGCTAGCGATGATTCTGTTTTGGTAGCTTGGGATATTTTGAAGATACAAGTGTTTAATACCCAGTGATTTGAATTATTATTTCGTTTTAATGCTGATCGATTTGAGTTGTTGGCAGTGATATGGGATGTCACATTGCTGTAGTAGTTCACACATATGTACTTTTGGATGGACTGGTAATGCGAAAGCAAGCTGATGTTATTGTGGCTGCCAACAATGCTGCAGAAGTTGCATAGATATTAGTTAGGCCAGGGAAAATGGTAATGGTACTCATTAATAGAAAAACATTATGTATTTGAATCAAGCTGTAGGTGGTATCTGATATAACAATTACACGAATGTTTTTTTTTTTTTTTTCTATTTGTCCGTTTTCTGTGTTTTCGTTGATTGGCTAGTGTCTTGCAGTTAAAATATCTCCTTCCCTTGAAAGAACAACAGTGGGAAACAGAGGCACCTATGGAGGAACTTAGTGAGGTGTTGAGGACTTTGACCTATTTGTGAAAAGAAGCTTGATAGGTGTAAATTGTAATGAAGTAGTCAAGATCGAAAAAGATGGATGTGCTTTACCAAATTGTTGTTGAAGATGAATGACTATGTGTCTATGTAGAGGAACTTTTGTTTGTTCTTCTACTGGCTGCAGGACTAAGCACACTCTACAGGTGTTCTTTCACAACGAATCTGTACCAGTATAGTGGAAAAATCTATATCTTGATAATCAGCAGATGGACTGATGCCTGATATTGTAACACCATCTTCCTGTTGGAGTTATCCCTCACATGAGGAGAGAAACCTGGAGTCGATGCAACAGCGAATTCGGCATCGCTTGAGAGTCGAGGCGCCAGCCGAGATAGAAGAAACTTCGCGCTCGAGTTCCAAGATAACATAGATGCGACCAGCGCGCAAAGTGGCCCAGCGCCAGCGCCAGCTTCCAGTCTTCAAGACTTCGCTTCAGAGTGAGCGCCAGCGCCAGCATATTTTCCGTGGGCCCTTGCTACAAGCATTACGAATTTGGTTTTGGAGATAAAACCAAAAATCAAGGTTTTGGAAAACCTAATCTAACAGAACCAAACAAGTCAGAAGGATTGGAATCCAGACTAAAACAAAGAGAGAACCTTCTACGAGATACAACCCCAGAAAGAGATAAGAGTGATCTAGTAAGGTGAGAGATTTAAAGGAGAGATTGTAATCTTCCTTCCCATTTTATTAAGAACTGGCTCTTGTGGAAGTAGGCATCATTGGCCGAACCACGGTAAATCTTTGTCTTGTGGTTTGCCTTTTACTGCTTTACATTATTATTTGTTGTTGATAGTTGTTTAGCGAGTTGGGCATGTTAGTATAGGTAGTTTGTGATATTTGAGATTTATCTGGAGTTGAAGTGTGTTCATACAAGTTACCTGTGTAGTGGGGGAACCGATTGGTATTGGTGTAAATCCCCAACAAGTGGTATCAGAGCCTTGGTTGGAATAGCCTAGGGTGTTATCCGAATCTTTGTCAGAAGGTGTTTGACGAAATTCCTGAGAGAAGATTTGAGGTTAAATAACTTGTAGAGATGGACCATTCCGTGAACACTGTATGATGAGTCCGAATAGGAAGAACTACACCATCCGAAAGCCAAGATGGAAGACTTGCTTTAATGAAACTTGGCACTTCCCATTGAGAATGAGGGAGTAAAACCGAAAAAAGACCGATGAGGCCGAAAGGAAAAAGCTTGACAAAAAGCTATTGGGTACATTCGACAATGGATAGCGGCGGTGTCTTTCACCATGTGGCCCAAGAGACTACGACCTTCGATGGAAGAAACTCGAAGACCTTTATGAGAGGAAGTCGGGTGGAAACAAAGTGCTAGTCGTTAAAACAAGACGAAGTACCAAGAAGGTTCTTCAATGTCCGAGCATCTTAATAAAGTACGTAATATCATCAATCGGATGCATTTGATGAAGATCAATTTGGGAGACGAAGTTGAGGCTTTGTTTCTATTAGGCTCTTCCCCGAAAGTTGGGAGACATTAGCGGTTTCTACATGGAGCGACCAAGGATGGAATTGTTACCATGGAGATGGCTACCACGCCTTTGTTGAATGAGGAGACTAGAAGGAGTGCAAGAAGCGGCTCTTCTAACTTCGCAGGTCCTTTTCACGAGAAAAACGGGGAGAGGTCGAGAAAAACCATCTCGCTCTAGAGGTGATGACGAATAAATCTAGGGGTGAAGCTAGAACTCCTAAGGCGAGGCAATGTTACTATTGTGCCACCAAAGGCCACTTCAGATATGAGTGCAGAACACTGAAGAGGGATGAGAAGAATAACTGTGTACATGAAGACATGGTGCAGAGGAACGGAAACACAGGCAGAGATACTACCGCACTAGTCGATGACCTAGTGGGAATTGTGTCAGATTGTGGTGTGTGCTGTCTGAGTACCTCATGTCGATATCTGAGAGGGGTGATAGATACAGGAGCATCCTATCACGTCACACCGCACAGGGGATTCTTCACTACCTACAGTTGTGGTGAATATGGTGAAGTGAGGATGGGTAACAGTGGCGTCTCGAAGATTATAGGCATTGGAGATGTTCATATAGAAACCAATGTCGGCTACACCTTGACACTCGGGATGTAAGACATGTTCCCCATACGGTTAAACAATTTCGGCCGGAAATTAGATGACGATGGCTTTGTAAACTCGTTTGGTAACGGGTATGGAAACCCGCCGCAGGTTCCATTGTAAGCGGAAAAGAAAACTTTGCTCTCTTTACAAAACACGGGCTAGTTTGTGTAAAGCGTAAGAATCGCGCGTAGAAGAAGCTTCATCCGAATCGTGGGTATTATAGGACCTCACATGGGCATAAAAGGGATGGAAGTTCTTGCTAAGCAAAAGGCCATGCCGCATACATTAAAGGTACACATTTAAGTACATGTACTCATTGTTTGGTAGGAAAGCAACACGATGTCTTTCCAAAGATTCCCGTCTCCACGAAAAGGACAACCGTCCTTGAACTAGTGCACATGGACTTATGTGGTCCTATGAGTGAAATCCCACCGGGGAGCTTCGTGACTTCTTGACATTCATTGATGATCGCCAAGAAAGATATGGGCCTATAGTCCGAAGACCAAGGATGAAGTACTTGGCGTGTTTGAGAAATTCCACATGGTGGAAAGAGAGACTGGGAAGTTGTTGAAGTGTATTCGCCGATAATGGGGGTGAGTACATTGGGCCATTTGAAGAGTATTGCCAGAGTCATGGGATTAATGAGCGGACCGTTCCCAAGACACCGCAATGAATGGAATAGCAGAGAGAATGAACCGCACCATTGTAGAAGGATAAGATGCATGCTATCTCACTCTAAGCTACCTAGAAGCTACAAGCAATGCGCTGTTGCATGTGATCAACTTCACCGGCAAAGCCTCTCGAATAGTGATTATCCGAGAGAGTATGGTCGGCAGAGATGTTGATTATGGATACTTGAGGGTATTTGGGTGCGGGGCATTTGTGCATATTCCGAAGGATGAGAGATTCAAGCTTGATGACAAAGCCAAGCGCGGTGCATTTTTCCGGGTTATGGAGATGAAAAGTTTGGTTACAAACTCTATGATCCGATTAACAAGAAGGTAATCCGAAGTCGATGTTGTGTTCTTAGAAGACCAAACCATAGCAGACTTTGAGGAGGGTGAAAGCTACAAGCTTTCACCAATGATCTTGTTGATTCTAAACCGAAGTTCCTACCGAACGCGTCGATTGAGAATGCAGAGAACCATGAGTTTGAAGCTCATGATGAGAATCCTATTGCTCATGATGGGATAGAACCTATTGGTATAGAAGATGCGACCAGATGCATGAACCACCACCGAGCAAGCGTTGTAATGTATCCTCCCCGGCACCGCCAGATGGGGCAAGGAGGTCCGACAGGAGGAGAATAGCTTCAACCAGTATCCACCACATAATGCGTGCGTGCTACTATCGGATGGTGGAGAACCTATGTACTATCAAGAGGCACTTGAAGGTACGACAAAGAAAAGTGGTTGAAGGCCATGCATGACGAGATGGATTCTTTGCATAAGAATCACACTTATGAAGTTAGTTGAGAAACCCACAATTTTCTCAAGAATAAGTGGATATACAAAGTCAAGCATGATGAGAACAATCCTCACCCAAGGCACAAAGCTTCATTTTGTTGTGAAGGGATTCGGTCAAAGGAAAGGGATTGACTTTGATGAGATTTTCTCTCTTTCTATCCGGGTGGTATTGGGTATGGCCGCAAGTATGAACCTAGAGGTTGAGCAGCTATGTTAAGACATTTTCTTCATGGAGACCTTGAAGAAGATGTCTACATGGACCAGCCGAGGGGTTTGAGGTCAAAGGCAAGGAGCACCTAGTATGCAAGCCGATAAAGAGCTTGTATGGGTTGAAGCAAGCACCGAGACGATGGTACATAAAGTTTGACTCCTTTATGGTGAAGCAAGGATACAAGAAGTCCGCTTCGATCATTTGTCGCTTTGTTCGAGATTTCCGTGATGGAGATTTCATTTTTATTCTTTGTATGTGGATGATATGTTGATAGTTGGCCCAAACATCAACAAGATATCCAAGTGAAGAAAGACTTGAGTAAGTCCTTTGAGATGAAGGATTTGGGTCAAGCAAAACAGATACTTGGGATCACGATTACCGTGATGAGAAGAGTGGAAAGTTGTGGCTTTCTCAAGAAAGCTACATTGAGAAGGTGTTGAAGAGATTCAACATGGATCAAAATCAAACCCGGTCCAACAATGTCCGCTTTGGTGGCCAGTTCCGCATGACCAAAGAGATGTGTCCTAAGGGGTGAGCATGAGCAGAGTCGATGGAAAAGATTCCTTATGCATCCGCATTGGGCGCTTTGATGTATGCCATGGTGTGTACTAGACCGGACATTGCTTTTCGCCCGTTGGGGTGGTAAGCGATTTCATCAAATCCGGGTAAAGAAACATTGGGAAGGTGTTAAGTGGATATTGAGATATCTCAAAGGCACTTCCAAATCATGTTTGTGCTTTGGTGGAAGTAAGCCCTTTACTTGAAGGCTACACCGATCGACGAACATGGCGGTGATGTTGACTCGATGAAGTCCACCTCCGGTTATCACGGTTACTTTTGCGGGGGGGAGGTTTCTTGGCAATCTAAGTTGCAAAAGTGTGTTGCCCTCTCCACTACGGTAGTTTGTATATTGCAGCCATCGAGTGTTGCAAAGAGTTGCTATGGATGAAGAGGTTCTTGACGAACTAGGGCTAAAGCGTAAAAGCTTTGTAGTTGCATGTGATATAAAAGCAAGAATCCGAAGTTTCATTCTAGATCCAAGCACATACACGCATGCGTTATCATTGGATTAGAAAGTAACAAGCATTTGTGTATCGAAAGATCCATACCGACAAGAACGGTGGGATATGATGACCAAAAGTCTTACCGAAGGTAAGTTTGATGTTTGTTGTGCTATTGCGGGAATGGCGACACTCCTCCCGTTGATTTGGCAATTGTATGGAGGTAGCCCCCTCATTGCTCTAGGGAGGGGAGATTGTGGAGTTATCCCTCACATGAGGAGAGAAACCGAGCCGAACAGTGGGATCGCAAAGAACAACAGTCGGATAGAACTTCGGCACCTAGTTCGAGGAACATAGGAGGTGGAGCCAGGACTTTCCAGTCTTCATTTTGTGTGGCCCTCGCTTGATATTTTCCGTGGGCCCTTGCTACATGACTAGTGGTGGTTTTGGAGATAAAACCAAAAATCAAGGTTTTGGAAAACCTAATCTAACAGAAACCAAACAAGTTGGGATTGGAATCCGGACTAAAACAAAGAGAGAGAACCTTTACGGATACAACCCCGTGAAAGAGATAAGAGTGATCTAGTAAGGTTTGGTCCTTCCCATTTTATTAAGAACTGCTCTTGTGGAAGTAGGCATCATTGGCGAACCACGGTAAATCTTTGTCTTGTGGTTTGCCTTTTACTGCTTTACATTATTATTTGTTGTTGATAGTTGTTTAGCGAGTTGGGCATGTTAGTATAGGTAGTTTGTGATATTTGAGATTTATCTGGAGTTGAAGTGTGTTCATACAAGTTACCTGTGTAGTGGGGGAACCGATTGGTATTGGTGTAAATCCCCAACACTTCCTTCTGTAATTGTTAGCACCCGAGGGTCTAGGGCGGAATATAGATATTGGCGTCCATGACCACATACTGGAAGACAATGATTCATGCATGAGGAGGGAGGTGGTCCATCCAGACCTAGCTAATTCGTCCCCAACCACCTCACCAAGTCATCAACCAGTCGTTTACATGTCAATAATTGTCTTACAATGCAGTTCAGTTTAACACTTGTTTAGGTTTGCTGCTGGGGTAAGGGGTTCAGCGTATGTTGGACTGCTTTCCTTTGTTTATGATGTTTCACTCATCTGTTTGACTGTTTGTATTCTTAGTCTTTTGATGAAGGCACAGGCTTTCCAGTAATCCAGTTCCACATTCTTCCAAACTGTTGGGCCTTGTGATCATTTGAAGCTGAATGAGCCGTTGAGAATTCTTACTTGATTGGAAATATTATCTTATAGAGTATAGAGGACTTCAAGGTCGTGTTGTGAGTTTATAATAGGTGGTTTTGAGTAGAGCGCCTATATAACGGAATTATGGGTGATGTTGAGTTGTGTTCAATGACAATTTACTGTAAACTGGGTAAGTAACTGATGCAAATTTTAGGATTTCATTTTCCCTTTTTCTTTTCGTCGTTCAGCATGCACATTCTTAACAAGATTAGGATAAAGCTAAAGTTCTTGATTCGACATAAATAGGTGGTAAGTTGGAGCTAATTGTCTCTCTCTCTCCCTCTTCCTAAATTTTGGTTTGAAATTGAAATTGAATTCATGTATGAAAACCAATATAAAATTTCAGGTTAGAATTAGATTGAGCAGTTGTGGCAGAGGCGATGGTTGGTGTCCTAGTGATTTTTTTTTGGTAGATTTAAAGGCACGAGGTAGCTAAATAGCTATGATAATTGTTTGGTGCGTTATTAGTGTGTACATTCTTCGGTGCCTAGTTTATATGATTTTGCCCGCGTTTGTTTCCAGTGACATTGGTTGCTCTGTGGAACATGGAGTTGAGTACAGAGTTCAGGGACTCGGGGAGTACTGCGTGCAAAATGTGGACTCACTGCAACAGATCTAGGCTTTTCGTTTTGAAACTAAAAACTTGGTTGCTTTACCAAACTGGCGTCTGTCTCCATGCAATTGCATTGCCAGGCTTTGGAGTGAGCTCTGTGAGAACCATGACCTCGCACAACCCGTTTGACATTCCAAGTCCCTATCTCTTTCAAAAAACACAATATCAGATCATTTCATCCCATATAACATCTCTCCAGAGTCAATCAATCATTTCTTTCTTTGTCTGGTGAAAATGCAGGAACTGTAGGAGAACTGGTGAAGAAGATGAAAATGTGGTTCTCCATATGTAAGTCATATTCACCTTGGTTAATTCTTACTTCTCGAACTTCCCCAATTTGTTCTCTATTTCACATATCTTTTTGGTCGTTGACATATCTCTACACTAAATCAAAGACCATTAATACTGAGTAGTGGAAAATGCTCCCAGTGACCCACGTTAGTCCCCATTTTTTCTCTGAGACTGACACATCAGATTTTACAATAATTCGACATAAAAAAAGGAATTCTACGCCCTTTTTACGGATTTCAATTGTTCGTAACTCAAAATAGATAAAAACCGCTCTTTCCATACTTTTTTTTTTTCAATTCTACAAAACACTCCCAACTCTGCAAAAAAAAAAAAAAAAAACATCTCTTCAGACCCTCTCTCTTATTCTTCTCTTCATCGAAAATTAAACTAAGAATAATAGAGTGATGTCAAAATTAAACTACGAAGTGTTGGGAAATAATCAGAAATTTAGAGTCAATGAATGACACTGATAATTTCAATCCTCGCAGGTTTGATCGCAAAGAAGTCAAAATGGCCGCCTTTTGAAGAAAAAGAAATTAGATCATTTTCTTTGACAATCCATTTTAGTTCTTCTCAGAGAGTAGAATGGAACATCACTCTACTTCAAGAGTTTTGGCTTCTGCTGGCGTGGGTTCTGCTTTTTCTAATACAAAACACCACACCAATATTCAAGTCACTGATATTAATGGCTCGGCAGAGGTCGAATTTTGTAGTATCAAGCTTCCGGTTTCGGTGAGTGTCTTTGAAAGGATTTGCTTCCGTCAATCAATTGGTTCCATGTATTTTCGTTAGTTTAATTCTCTAGCCTCGACAACAATGCTTGAAAAATTAAGATTACCGATAGACAAAAAGTTTTGAAATGATTTACCGCTCTAAAACCGAAAGCAATATGTTTTGTGCTTTGTTTTTGTGGATCGCCCGAGAACATCCATGTTTCTCCAAAATAAATTATAAGACAAATGCAAGTATCTACAGCACCCACCTTATTATTTCTCCTTTTCATTTTATGGGTTTGACCTTCATGATTGCAGAGCAACAATAATCCTCCGCTAGCAACTGGATGGGACCTCTTGTCAAAATGTCACTTCCGAGCTATAGGTAATATCTCTAAGATTAGATTTGTGTTTTGATGAGATGATCTGAATCTGAGGTTTAACTGATACTTTTATGTTGTTGGAATGCAGTGGAAATACAGAGCAGTAAAAACCTTTCCCTCTCTCCCCACTTTCGTTCATCAACAAATGCTTGAACCAACATCAGCAACTTTTTTTTCTGATCATGCTTATTTAATTGTTTTGCCTCTCTCCCCACTTTCGTTCATCAACAAACACTTTCTTTTATCAAGGCAGCAGGTTATTTCTAATCATGCTTATTTAATTGTTTCGGTTTATTTTTTACTGCTTGATTTTCCATTTTCTTTTTGTCTAATTGCAACTTCAGAGTCCATTTAATCAACTCTAGATTCCTGGGTGAAAACCCATTTTCTCGAGCGATCAAAACCATTTGGGAGATATTACTTTGCAGAAAGCATGCCAACATATGCCCATTGTGAGAAGTCACTGTTAGAGAATGAGTACGAGTAAATGAAACAGTTGAAAACAAAAAAGGTTTGCATAAAGGCAATTGCATTGGCTTCGCAATTTGCCTAAAATGCTAAAAATTGCATTGGCTTCGAAACGAGGAACGGATTTTAGATGATAAACGAAATAAGAATCTAGAGTATGTGGAATATGCTAACAAGAATAGAGTTTTTGGTTGCTAATTTGAGCAGTGCGTGAATACCAGATTTCTGATTTTGATAATTACAAAGTTTTTCTGATGACTTGCATCTTTATACAGGGGATATAAGCATTTCTTTAAAAGAACAACTTTAGAAGCCTCAGATTTTGTGAAGGATGATTGCGTCTGATATCACATTCGAGGTTGGCGAGGAAACCACAAGTTGATACTTGCTGCTGGCTCTCCTGTGTTTAGGGACCAGTTGTATGGAGTGATTAGAAATACAAACATTGATAAAGTAATAGTGGAGGATGTTAAACCTGTTGTTTTTAAGGTGTTTTACTTGAATCTTATCTCAACTGTTTCATATATGCTCTGTATTATGATGTATAGTTAAGCATGTAGATTGCACCACAAGTTATGAAACCTAAAGCAATTTTTGTGTGGCTGGATTCTTTGAAATTGTTGGTTACATTTCAGATGTGCATTTGTGATGTATAGTTAAGCAT
Source organism: Coptis chinensis (assembly GCF_015680905.1). Taxonomy (NCBI): domain Eukaryota; kingdom Viridiplantae; phylum Streptophyta; class Magnoliopsida; order Ranunculales; family Ranunculaceae; genus Coptis; species Coptis chinensis. The sequence goes on along the minus strand of NC_141463.1, from coordinate 30,873,886 downwards.
GTAGATTGCACCACAAGTTGTGCAACCTAAAGCAATTTTTGTGTGGCTGGATTTTTTGAAATTGTTGGTTACATTTCAGATGTGCATCTGTTTCTTTTTGACATAATAAAGTTTTCTTATATTAAATTGCTAGGCAGGCTTTTGCAGTGACGGAAAAGCTTAGAAAAAGACTGAGCACGACAGCTGATCGTTCCGCCCACCCTCGCTTCTCCGAACCACTGACAAAAGTGCGTAACTTCAAGCCAGGTGTATAATCATTATTATACATCCTATTTCTTCTTTCACTATGAAAGGTTTGGCTCGCTAGGCATTTGTCCTTAAGTCCTTCAAGGAGGCCAGTTGTTCGTGTTGGAGAGAGCGCTCGACCGTCGCCACAACTCTACTTCGGCTGAGCTTCTGAACTATATTTCTTCCTCTTTTAAGCTCTTTCTTCTCTTATGGGACTTGAAGCCAAGTATGAAGATGAGGCTTTTCTCCCTTCGATAGATCTGACAAAGCACGCCTTACTAAACAGGGGCACTTAGCTATCCTTAAAATGATTCAACCGAAAAGCGAAGGCCAAGGACAGGGGGTCGTGGAAGTGTTTCGAGCCAAGTTCCTAGACGAAGTCTGACCAATTTTTACTAATAGTCTTAACGTATCTCTCTCTCTCTGGATCATTTCTTTAAGTCAGCATAACAAACCAACTGATTGTTCTATATTTATTTGTGTCTCATGGTACTGATCCTACTTTTTTTTTTTTTTTTTTTCTTCCTTTAGGCTATGGGATCTTCTTTTGAAGTTTGTTGATCACATACGTAAGCGTATTTGCCCATCATATCCAAAAGATGTTTATACCAAAGGCTGTGATGGTGTTGTGAATGATAATCATAGAGTTCACATGTTGAAGGGTCTTCAAAGTCATGCCAAAGGGAATGATAACATATTGGTAATATTACTCTGAATTTCTCTATGCATCATAAATTATTTTATATTGCAATTTAATCGGACAAATAGAGTTAAATAAATTGTTTCTTCTTCCAGTGCAATGATGAGAAAGAATACTACTCTGTTACTTTTGCTCCTCAGCCAGTTTCTTCAGATGACATTGAGGTTTCTGAAGGTTCTCAACGTCGGTCGATAGGACCCAATAACTCTAGAAATGGAATCAATGATAGTGAGGTGCAAACACAATTCTTCAGAGGTGAAATTTCCAAAAAGTACGGACAAGTCTCAAAGTGTGAGTCTTCTAGGGTGATAGCCTCTTCTGGAGTTAAAGATGTTGGTAAGCCTGGAGAATTAGATGTGGATCAATATAAGGTTGACGCCTTGAAAGGAGCTAAGCCCTCTGTCTTTAATTTGTCATATCTATTCTTAACACGCCTTGATCTAACTTCAAATTTGCATTTCAGTAGTGCAGGTAGTCAAAGATTTACTCGATGGTGTGCCTCATCTCGCGTCGGTATTTAGCAAAGAAAGAACTACGCACTGTGAAATTCACAGTTAGTTCAGAAAAATCACGCCCATCATCAACCAATTGCTCGAGAAAGCGAGAGGATCCACACAATATTTTTTCTCTTTCTGCGAAGGTAAACTCCCAATTGATTTCTAATGATTTTAGTTAGTTTGCAATCTAATTTAACAAAGCCATAACTTATAAATGTTTCATTTGTGCGACCCGATTATGGGAGTAAAAAGAACAATCTTTACAAGAGTGAAGGGCTTAAAGGAAGAGTTGCAAGCACGAAACCGCTGAACTTGAGAAGAAATTGTTGGCAAATGAAGGGGCGAGAGAGACGGCTGTAATTAGATTAAAAGGCAAATTTCATCTTCCTCGTATTGATTCAATCCCGAGTTCTTAGATGTTTGAATAATATGGGACTGAAAGTAAGAACAATTCGATCGAGTTCTCTGCTTTGAGTTTTTAGCAGCTCTAGAAATTGAACCAAAGGTTAGTATCCATTGCTATACTTAAATATATTGACATTACTGCTTACTATTGATTATGGTAAATGTATATATGTACTATCTATCTATTGTGCTTATATTGTTTTTTCTAGCTAATTGGATATGATAATGTCTATGCCTTTAGACAGGTAATTTTCTTCACTTAGAAAGTTATCACCGTGTACCCGATATGAACCTATAATGCTTTTAGATTTTAACCAATCTCTATTGCATTGAAGTTACTATCCTTGGTGAGTGATGTAAGAATTGCATTTTACAAATTGCTTTGATTAAGTGACCAAGATATTTCTACTTTGTTCCCAGTCTTAATGGTCTTTGGAGTAATATTCTCAGTCATCTTGATCAAATAGATTTACTTGAGTACAATCTCTCAACTACAAATACATTGAGATTTATGTGCGTGTACTATTAAATATTTATATCAATTCACATTTGGATAGTGCTAAACTGTTATCATGTACTAAGGAGAGTTATCTCTATGTTTAAACAAAAGCATTTCAGATGTGATGTGGGGCGTTTTAGATGCTTTGTTACATATGTACCTTATATATCTTAAAGGAGGCTCAATTAGGACTTTGCCATCAAGTAGTTGTTTTTTTTTATCCAGATAATACTGAATTTTGTAATGGGTTTGTGTTGAAATTTCAAGGGTACCAATTAAGGCAGTTACCAACTTTACTAGCTCTTGAATATGTTTTTGTGTTACACTTTATTTCATTTATGAGTTTTGTTATGTTTTTCCAACTTAGAATTGTAGGAAATACTGTTGCCGATCCTTAGGTGTTATGCGGGTATTTTAATGTAATTCTTACTTTTTAGTGCCGATGAAAAATGTGGTGGTGTTGTTTTGAATTTAAAAGCTATTGAAGAGTTCCAAGATCTTATCATTGACATTAGACTTGTTGATTTGGGTTGTATTAGACTAAAGTTTACTTGGTCCAATAGTAGGTGGGGAGTATCTAATATCAAAGGGTGAATTATCGGTTGAGGTGGACGTTGAGTCCGAATGAGGATTTGATTGATATAGGTCTTGAGGTAGCTGTAGGGTCGCAATATTATATGGCATTTGGGTGAGCGGATCCTAAAAAGTCAGATTTTGAGCTAATGTACCATGCTGATGTTGCTGTCAAGGGGTTTATTGAGGAAGGGATGCCTTTTGCCGATGATTACTATATAAGCAAGTATAGTGAGTGTTTGATAAGCAAGGATGGAAAAGCTCAGGGTCTTTGCCTGGATAGTATCTATGAAAGATCTGATCCAGTTGGGTTGGTTAATAATATGAGGTTGTTTTATGGACATAGGAAGGATGGTGTGTCCTTTATTCGGTATCAATGGCCTTTGGATACAGTCGATGAGAAGTATGATATACCAATGAATCTTATTGCTAATATGACTGTTATATGGGCTTTAGGGTCTATACGCCCCCTGACACCCTTCGCCCATTTTACCTCCCTCAAAACCATGGCGGTCCTTTGTTTGAAGCTTATGGGCACCTGGTTCTCAATGTCTTTGAGCGCATCATGATGTTGCTCTGTACATAACTTCTAATCTAATTGGTGGGAATGCGACTCTGAGAAACATGTCGAGACCACATATGCCGGAGGTCCGATCTATCGAAGGTGTTCTTGCCAATCCCACGAGTTTGTTTGGTCTCCCCGATCGAATACTCCATACCAAGTTTATTATCACCACTCTATGGCCGTAAAATGGGCTCGAAAGTTCAGGTGGTTGATGGGGGCTTTTCGGACATGTACATCAACAAGTGTTTTCCCCGATGATCGCCAGTTACATTATTCTGGACATTGTCAGAGGATTCAATAACTATAGCTGCCCGAGGAGAGAAAAAAAAGTGGTTATCTGGCAATTGGGTTTGCCAGAAGTATTTCATTCCAAATATTCACATATTTTTGTCAATATTTTGGTTAAACTTTGTTGTGCAGATTTTTTATTGATTGTGCTGAAGGATCTTCTTCCACGTTGTCGTGATTTGAGATTGATTTTAATGAGTGCCACTCTGAATGCGGAGTTGTTTTCTAATTATTTCGGAGGAGCATCAACAATTCACATTCCGGTAAGCCAAATGTAACTGGACGGATCTGAGCGGATTAAGTATACCATTCAATCACGGACACAAAATATCCCAGATGCTCGAACATATCTACTAACTTTAAAGGAGATAAGGATCAAGTATGTATTACTTGGAGTTCATGAAGTTTATTGTACTATTATTAGTTTCACTAATATCATTGATTTTGAATCCCCCCTCCCCCTTTAAATGTGACCCTACAGTTGTATAATTCTTTAGATTTTGTATATGCTTAATGTTATTTGTTTGCAAGAGAGATCTGCCTGATGACCCCGCAGAGGCTATGATGATGGATGCATTGGAGAAAGTTGAAAAGGAGCTCAAGAAGCCACTTTTGAGATTAGACAAGAAGGGAATGGCTCTTCTTACAGCAGAGTTTGATAAAATTAACAAGAAGTACTGCTCCAAACTTTATCTCTTTTTCTTATTATTTTTTGTATAGAAAAAACCTATATTAGGTGCTTTACTCAAGTAAGTAGCTTGGACAAGTTAACATGTTTAGGAACCAATTGCATAATTAATCATTGGATAAGAAGCATATTCGTTCTGTGTTTTTTTATGTATTACTCATTGAGCAAGAGTGAGAGGAAAAGGATCTGCAAACTGATGGACTGCAAAAAGTTAATAGCAGTTGCTTGCATGCATGCTGTGCAAAATGAGCGGCTTCCTCTCCGGGTGGTGGTGCAAGTCCTCTTTTTTTAGCAGGTTAGGGCAGCCACTTCTCTTGGGAGTTCTACACCTGATATTCCTGGTAACCTCAGAGCCCTACTGCCGAAAAAAATGGTGGTTCCCATGGGAGCTCACGGACTACAATGACCAACACAGAGGACGACTGGGATGCAATTGCAACAGCAGAAGAACTCAAGGCACTCAAGGGAGAACTTGCTTCCCTTAGGTTGGGAAATGGACAAAGTGACAAGAATGGGGCTTATAATAGAAGTATTAATAAAGCCTGCAACAACCAAGGTGAAAAGGCTACTCATTAAACTTGAACAACCGTCCTGTAATTCGAATTTCGTCAAGAAAAAAAGGTTAAGTTCTTGCCGAAAGCATCAAAGAGAAGAAGAGAGAGGTTTGAATAGGTTTTTTCTTTTTTTTAGTTTGGTAGTTTGGTTGGTAATGTAGATTATATATTGGACAATATAATATAGTGGGATGGAATGGGCCAAGTGTGCAATTGCAAATACACCAAAACATACAAGAGATAAGTGCCCCAACTAATCAAATGGGAACCCCTCCTAAAAAAGAAGAAGAATAACAAATCGGTTGAAATGAACTCCTAACAAAACACTAGATGCTCAGTTTCATTCTCTTTTTGTGCAAGACAAGTCAAGTTGTGGTGATCTCTCAATGTATTTCTCAAGAGGTAAAGGTGTTCGGTTTCCTTTTGCAAAGGATCCACAGAGAGTAGTTATCAAGGTATGTTGTTCAGATTTAAGTATGTATGCTTACTTTGTCTTATAAAAGTTGACCTGTAGTAACTGAAAGAATTGGAAGAAGGGAAACAAGAGGACACCTCTACGCTTTGTGGAACGGAAAGCTGTTGTAACAACACAATGTTTGAATGGATGGTTAGTTATTTTTTGCTTACATGTGTTTTAGTTTCTACAGGCTTATATTTGTGTGCAACTGTGCATTCACAAATTCTTAATTTTGGTTTCTTGAGTCTTGCTCTCATCATCATGGTATATTTATTAATAATATTTTTAAGGATGTCATCTATTGAACCATGTATAGTTTGCTATACATCTGCTGAACTATGTAGAGCAACTCTCAACATTAAAATTTAGTGAGCCATGTCTTGGTATGGTATGTAAACTAATGGACTAGTTTCTATGCATGGCATGTTTTTGAGAACAAGGACACTTTCTTTTTTCTTCAATATATTTAAAATGGAATTCTACTATTGCAGCCAAAGTAGCCATGTGGCCATGGCCAACTTTTTGTCTAAAATATTCAATCAGATAATTTTTTTTATCATCCATGGCGTTTCTTATTATTTAAGCTCCTTATTCTTATAAGAATATAGCAATTCATTGTATTTTTTTTTTCCTAAATAGGTCATCTCTTATATCTTCAGCTCTAATAGACAGGAAGTCTCTGCAGCTCCAAATCGCTCAACTGGTGGGCCAGGTCTGTAATGATAAGCGAGTATTTATTTTATTTTTTTGTCTGAACTTTTATTTGCAAATATCCTACCTATATCTTAGAAAATGGTTTATGAAGTTTCTAATTGGTTACAGAGGTTGGTGTGGAGACATCAGAGGACAGATTTAAATGGGGTCATGTGAGAAAAGGGACATGTTGTGTCTGTTGTGATAGTCATATTGATTCTTTGTTGTATAGGTGATATATGCTTGGAGAACACTACTTAGAGTTTTGAACTCTCTAAATTAATGTAAAAGCAATCAAGGTTCCTTACTCACGATTTTCGTTTCGTAGAGTTTGAATAAGGATTCGAACTAACCTAAAGCTTAGAACAACTAAAAATTAGATGTTACAATAAAGGGAAATTAAGGAGTAAGGATATAATATAAATGTTAGATTTTTCCTTCCTACACAAACATTAATAAAAATATTAACAATGAAAACATGCTCTTAATACCGAAATAGAAATTTGAAAGAGAAGTTGGAGAGTTAATCCTCCTCATGTGAAACTATCATTAGTGTTGATTTGAAAAAGGTTTTGATTCTTCCTAGACTCATAGACAAGTCCCTAACGGAAAAATAGATTTGATCCCTAGCATGCATGGCTCACTAAAGAGCTCATACATGCTAGCAAGTGAAACCAAACAATGACTTATCTCTAAGCTCATTGCTTGATTCCTAACTAAACTCTACACCAACTACCATTTTGGGGTAGGATGTAGAGTTAGTTGTTCTTCCTAAACCTACCAAACCAACAACAATTGGTTTACCCTCACATGAGTTAGATTAACTCCCCAAAAGGGAAGTTAGCTCATGATCCTTGGGACAAGGATTTATGAACTAAGAAAAAACACAAAAGAGAAAGAAAGAGAGAGAGAGAGAGAGAGAGAGAGAGAGAGAGAGAGAGAGAGAGAGAGAGAGAGAGAGAGAGAGAAGCAATATCAACAACCAAACTCACTTCTAATTTTATTTCTAGAAGAACAAGTGTTCCTCCATTAAAACTATTACAAGCTTTTTTTAATCCAAACTAAAACTAACTTCTCCTTTTCACTAAGGAACTAAAATAATGTCATGTGAGGAAAATAAGTCAAGGGAGTAAATGGAGTGTCCCCACATTTGTCTAATTTCTTCTCCATCTGAGAGAAATCTCATTTCCTCCCACGTGAATTATCAAACCACATTGATTCATTTTTATCTACCACATTAAAACAAAGTGACACCTTGCCTTTTTTTTCACTATTAACACCTAATCTAATTTATTACATGCAAGGTGTCAACTTTGCACCAATAATTTGTTATCTTTGTCTTGACATGCTCCATGATTGATGACTCATCCAATCTTGTGGCCCCCATAGTGGGTCCATCCATGCGCACCCAGTTGGCGGTCCGGGTATTTTGGGCAGTGTTACAATTTCCCCCTATCGTAGAGTTCATCATACGATTATCCGAGCATCTCTCGTGTTTCGAGTCCCCGGTTCGAGAGGTAGGAGCTTTGGAAGTTTGATGCTTCGTGTGGATTTGGGAGAATTAGATATATCGCCGTTCCTTGTGCTTTATTTCAGGTTTAACCAATATTTCCATGTTTATCGCAAATACCTGCAAAAAGTATGAAAACATATTTATTTTATGATTATTAAACACATAATTAACCAAATTTATATGTCTCAATGGGGTTTCATAATACACTTTTGGGTGCTTATCACATTACCCCAAACAAAGACTTTGCTTGTCCTCGCTGCAAAGAAGAGACACTAAAATAGATAAGTGGCAAAAATATGTGTAGTCCTAAACTAATTCTCGTTTACAGAGTGCGGTTGCATTGACCATATGCAACAAGGCCTTAAACCACTAGGAATTCCCTAGTGGACGAGTTATAGCCTCGTGAGAGTTTTCCAAAAAGATACTCACAAACTTCATTTATACTACAACGACTTCGATGATGTAAACTTCGTTTCCTAAATTAATCTCAGATATCCATACATCTCCTTAGCAGGGAATGAGGATTTATTTCTTTGAAACTCAAGTTAATATGTATTCAATAATTAAAACATCTACATATGATTATTCATGCAGTGAACTTTTCATTGAAATATACTAGCAGAGTTTTTTCTGGATCCCTTGGAGAGCGTACCTAAATGGGTTCTCACAGGTATGTGTCGAAACACAAATTCACTCAAAATTTTTCCACTCAGGTTTTGTTAACTCTAGTGTGGAGTGGGCACACATTTCCTTACATCTCAATGACAGTCAGAGGAGCCGATGTCGATCAATCACGTCTACTACTTATTATCACACCACCCTACTCCTAATTGAGCTAAAGGTCTTTATTAGGTATTGTGGGGCTTAGGTGATAGTGTACAAGAAAATGGAAATGGATAATCAAAATTTACGAGTATGAGAGAATAGGGTCTTCATATATTTACACTAGAGAAATCCTTGTTTCCTTTCCTTCTTCTAAATGAGTTTTCCAACCTTGTTCTTAAGCCTCCGGATAATCGATGCTTTTTTTTTTTATATATATATATATATATATATATATATATATATATATATATGCTTAAGAACATGATTCTATTTTTCTTTCCTGAAGCAAGTAACTGACTTATATTTAGGACAAGTCTTTCTCTTTATTCTTTCCACATTTCATCCTATTTCTCATACTCATCACTTAGGTAGGTTCTTTCATTTGGTTTAATAAATGGGTAAGGAATTTTTGGTGAAAGTGAAAGGTTTGATGAACGGTTCAGTGGAGTGACTAGCGGTAATATTTGTAACAGGTATGAATTTTTAGCTATGTCGATCCAAAGAAGGCCTAAATTCTCGCCTAGGGTTCGGGTGGTGATCAAGTAAGTAGATGCGTAATTTCCTCTAATCGGAAAAACTACTCCTCTGTGTCATCACACACAAATCACTCATATCAAGGCTTTTGGTTAGATTCTCACAGGATTTATAGTTTAAGTAACTAACCATTGGTTCCAGAAACTTACTGCTATGTACCATCAATGATACTCAGTACATGAATATTCATGAAAAGATGTATAAACTATTGCATATGTATTATCTAAAGTTTCTTAAAAACAAATCCTAATTCGGATACTAATGTGAGATTTCTAGACAATTTTCATCATTGAAAAGGAAACAAGACTTTGTCACTAAGTACAATTATTAATATGAAAATAAAAACTATATATAGGCTACAAGATGCCTAATTTTTGCTACAGGTTTAAAACACCCCAAAACAGAATGATGCTTAGTCCTCGAAGGATCAATAATTAAAGAGAGAAAGTACCTGAGAACCGTGAGCAAAATTAGGGCTAGATTGCTGGAACAGAGAGGTTGGAGATCATAATATATTATTCAGAAAGAACAAGAAAATGTTCAATAGCACACTAAACATAGCACACGAAATAATGAACCATAGCATACGAAACATGAAAAACCATAGCACACCAACAGAAGGTTTAGCTAGATATATGTACAATGGCAAACTCAAGTTTACCATCCAAAGAAGCGTGAAGGTCTGCATCCCTCTTTAAGGAAATGCATTTCCTTAGCATCGCGCCAATAGATAATAGTCTGCCAAATTTCTGCCCATTCTTTGTCTCCGGATTCCCTCAAATTGGTCTTCATCTTTTCGTCCTTTGGGTAACATCGAACATGCTTCAGGTATCGAGCGGGACACTTCCATTGACGAAACCTCAATGAGCAAATGATTCTGTTTGCTGGGCACATGGAATCTACCTTGACCCAGTCATGAAAAGTGGCTGCAAACTGTGGGAAATGTGTCTTCATGATCCGGCAAGCGGTGACTGGTAAAAGTATATACTGATCCTAAAAAGTGCGAGCTCGTTTCAGGCTGGAGATAACACAACCTAAAATGTTAAATAATGAATGACCCTGAGCTAGTGCACTGAATACAACGCAAGCAGCCTCATTGGCAGTAGAAAAATGCCAATCTCCCATAATGTTTAGGAGTACAAATAACATGGCAGTCCCCATGTTCATGGTCATGCTTGCTAATGGAATGGTGATGTTGCGCCATGGCACATGGCCATCTCCTTCTCGTTTGATCTCAAGACCATCACCATAAGAGTCGCCAAACGCTTTGCCACCGAAAGGAACGGTAAAATTATGATAGATGTACTTGCCAAGATGTAAGCGGGTTAGTGGTATGGAAGGTCCAAAGATAGAGCAAGTTGTTGTTCGTTGAAAAAGATATGAGGTGTGTCACCAACTTCGATTGTGAACCCGTCTAAAGTAGAAACCATGCGCATGGTTGAATCTTTGGTGTGTCATCCATATTAGCATAAAAGTATGCAGCCAAACTTGGAGAATAAGTTTGGTCAGGTTGAAGAATTAGGGAAGACCACCCAATGTTTGTGATGTAATCATGGAAGAGATGGCCATAGGCATTGGAATCCATCATAGACTGAAAGGATTGCTCAGGAATGAGTTTGGGAGGTACCATGGATGATGAAGATGCAATGTTTGATGAAGATGCCATGGTGGATGAAGTAAAGAAATGGGTAACGATCTGAGCAAAAACCGGATGGAAAAATGAGTATGTAAGAAAATAGACCCTCCTGTAGCACATGTTAAAATTATATTAGTCACAATGGAAATGATGACAATCCTATTAAGCATTGCATACAAAAGAAGACAAAAAGATAAGACAAAATACATAGTAAGATGGAAAAACGTAATAACATAGATGATTATATACTTATTGACTTAGTAATATCATGGATTCTTATATTGCTCTTGGAGATGCATATTTTGCACCAAACCGTTTAGGTCTTCTATTTGTTGGCGAAACATCTGAATGTCCCCTTGGCTGGCAGAGAGTACAGTTTGATTTTCCATTAGGAGAGCATGATTTTGCAAGAATTGAGAATGATTTTCCAAGATCTCCTCTGTTCAACATCATGCGTTGCTTTTGACGATCTTGGAAATCCCTGAAGAGTTGTGATGATGATATTCCTCGACGGCGTGTAGTTCCCTCAAACCCGATGAAGAAGTTTAATGCCTTCCATGGGATTAATAATATTCACATGACATTTTCATCAAATAAATGGTCAAATTTGAGCTTGGGGTGTTACGCTCATCTATCGAGTATCGGGGGTCCAAAACCAACGGAGTAGTCTGTTTTGAAGTACCTTTATATATGCTCTTTGAAGGGGTGTCTCGAGAAATTATTGGATAACCCCAACGCATCATAATCTGCGTAACCAAAGTGGGTAGAGCTGCTCTTGACCTTCTTGTTTTCTTGGTGATTACGTTCGGAGGTGTTGGATCGGACAAAAAGTCATCTCTTTGAGTTTGCAAAATCCAAAGTAGGTGAAGTTGAGGCTTTGTGACTTCAGTTTGGTGTGATGTACCTACCACATTATGTCCCAACCCGATTGGAGCACAACACGTTGATTATGTTTCAAAGAGCGTTGAAGAACCATGTGATGTGTATTTTCGGCGTCGCCATGAGATATGGTAGCTCGCATAAAGTTTTTCTTGAATCGAATGATGACTCTTGAACAAGGGACTCCCTCGGTTTTATTGGGATTTGAAGTATGTCGGAGATCATTTCCTTATTCAATTCCAATCGTTGTCCATAGGCATTGAAGTAGAATTTTCCATCTTCATATCCGCTAAATTGGTAGAACATCAAAACCAATTCTCGAAATAACTAGGCTGGCGAATGATATAGAAGAGGCGTCCATCCGCGATGTATGATTTCAGTGTCAAAATAAGGAGAAAACCGGCCTTCTTCTAAAGTTTTTAGGTAGTCTTTCTCTGCCGTTATTTTTCTTGGTTAAGCCATTACTGAAGGAAGGATAATGAAAATTGTATGAATAAGAATGGCTTAAAAAGAAGAGATTTATAGGCAATCTATGAGGCTATACCAATCTGGAGTCCAAGTGTATTTAATGACCCATGTGATTATGTACAGCATCATAGGGGATCCACAGTAAGTCTTTGTCATGTCAGATATCCAAATACAATTAATGAGATGGTTTAATGTTTAGAAAATACGGAGGAAAGTTTCCGCGGGGTAGTTAAACTTACGTAATTTCAGAAATGATGATCATAACTTCGGTAATAGAATATGGATAGAATAATCGAAATGCATGTGTGACAAGTGTTATGTGTACCTTGTAGCGTCTTGCGATTTTCTCTGAACACTATGTGTATCCATTAATTATTTTGGTGAGTTTTGGATGGCCTTTCTTTGTTATGGTTTGTTTATTTATTTACTTATTATTTTTATTATTTTTATTTTTTTTTTTTTATATATATATATATATATATATATATATATATATATAATATATATATATATTTGTTATATATATATTTTATTTTTTTTTTTTTTTTAGAGGAAAAGACAACTAATATACACAAATATTTAATCTGGAACTTCTCCAATTAATAATGTAACCCGCACAAATGTGGGAGAATTATTTAACACACCATACTAATATACAAAATGAAAATCAAAAAAAAAAATGGTTACATAGATCTAGATGTTACGGATCATGTTGTGCATGAGTGACAAGAGAATAATGATAAACAAACATGTTATCACGATTAATGTGATAGCCCATTCGCGTTGCTCCTTTTCCCATCGCTCTAGTTTATTCATTATGTTCAAGAAATTGAAAATTTGTGAAGAAGAATGTGTGAAGAGAGAGAGAGGGGGAATGAGTGAAAGTGGAAAGGAAGAGTTGTATTTATAACTTGATTTCGATCGTTGGGCATCGACCCGTTTGGATCGATCCGTTTGGGTTCTAACCGTTGGGCTTTGAGAGTAGGCCCAATGAATCAATGAGCAAACTCATATTTTTTTGAAGTACTATATTCGCATAAATAATTTCTCATTCAAACCCGTCTCGGAGATACAAAATTATGAGAAATCAACCGATATATAATAATTTAGCACTAAAAAAAAAAATGCAATGCATAAGGGAAATAAATGACATAGTCATTTCTAAACCAAAGGAAATAAACAACTCATGTGAATCCTCCGGGTTAGCGAAAGATGAACCCGGTTTCTACGTTTTCGTCTTGACCCCAACTTCGAACCGAAATGACCGGTGCGAATGTGGCCTATAGACAAGAAGTAACCGATCTTGGAATTCTGCTGATTTGCCATCATCATTCTCCGAATTGGCCTTGGCGATTTCTCATTTCTTCTTGGAATTCATTCGGGAAGTAATCATCTCTTCCCCGGCGAAGAAACATCCTGCAGCGATACTAGAATTCATGTTCCTCAAGGCATCCATAGGAGTATTGATTTGGTATGGTATCTTCATTAAAAGCAATCCGGTGGTGAAGGAGGAGGAGGTAATGCGTTATCATGCTCAATGTCATCTCTAGCTCTTGGGTCCCATGGTCTAAAACACAAGTCTCAAAAATTCCAAAATTCTCGAAAGACCTTGTTTCAATGAAAGGAGTAGCAGATCGAACCACAAGTTAAGCATAAGGTGAGTAACAAGTATAGCAAGAGGAGCCGACCCTATTTGACGTGGGTCGTAAGAATATGGCCGGAAATGGACCATACTGAGAAAGTGTGCTTCCTCTCCGTAGGATCCACAGCGAGGTGCAAGAAAGTCTTGTTCACGTTAGGCGTCTTTGAAGTTCCAATGGCGTTGTCGCCCCATTGAAAGTGACGGCTAATTGGTTACGTTTGGCGAATCTTTGGTACACGCAGATTCGAGCCGATGTTGTACTCCCCTCGAGAAGCGTGTCAAACATCAAATCCCTCGTGGTCGGATACTCTGACAATAACAGGGTCGGGCTATCAGAGTTAATCGGAATCTATGCGGTATTCGAAATCAACTCCAGCGTGAGTTCACGTTCCATCCCATCCGCCATAATCCAAAATTCGTCACCCCGGAAACCTCCATTGTTATAAAATTTCAACACCAATTCTTCGGAATATTGAGCTGGGATTCGATGCAATAGATATTCCCACTCTCTACTAGCAATTTCCTCATCGAAAAATGGGTGAAACATCCCGGAATTATAGAGATTTGTGAAATTTCTCTCAACTGTAATTCTTCTTCGTGCTGCCATAGCGCGGTGTAAATTAAGTTTTGATGGTGCAAATAGCAAGAGGAGGTGGAGGAGGTGGTGCTGGAGGAAGGGGGTTGAGTTTGGTGGAGTTTGGCCCGCGTGCGCGGGTCGAATTCATCACTTTGGTATGTATGCAGCGAGTGGATTATTAGGGGGACCAAGATCCGATTTTGTGGAAAGAAGAAGTGGGGGTGGACGGGTGCCCCATGGGCTTGGCTTAATACCCGGATCTTTGGTTTTAGGGTCGGGTCAAAATTTTGGCCCAAGTACAAATGAATTACAGAAATTCCTCTTATGTCCCGAAATGTTCCGAAATTTCAAACGTGGAAATTCGATTCGTTTTAACTCCAAATTGAACGGATGAGATATCGAAGCGATCGAGATTAAAATGCCATCCACTAGAATATGAAAAATCACATTCAAACATTTTTTTTTTTTGGTTTTATTTATTTATACTTTTATATACAAATGTACAAGTCGAGAAAAGAATATGTCAACAACACCGAAATCCAAATAAAACAACACATCACAACGACTTAACTTTTAAGGCAACTTTCATGTCGGCTCGGGCGAACCCAATCCAGCCGTGATTTGTGGCTTATCCTTTATGTTTTGGGGGCCTAGGGTTTAGGGCGGTACCATCCTTGACCAATGTGCAATGGTCTAATAATAATATTACCCTTAGTACATATGGTATAGCCTCAAACCGCCCGAAAACGATCACATAGAAAACTGAGCGGGGTTGGCACGGTGGAATCCATTGCCCGTCTGAACTAGGAAATTCCGATGGTGCATATCACGACTCTCTTTGGGCACCATCTTTGGTGCTAATAAAACAAAACGAGTATATACATGTTGAGTCTTTTACGTCGGATCCTTTAATTCTTTTAACGCCGATCCTCAAGATGAATGTGAGTCTTTTAAGACGTGTGAGTCTTTTTAACGCCGATCCTCAAGACGAATGTGAGTCTTTTAACGCCGATCCTCAAGCGAATCCCAACGATCCTGGGAGAATCCCAACGGGGAGGGCACGGCGAAGCGAAGTTTATCTGTTGAGCTGGTGTCGGAAATAATATACCTTATCTACCGCTCATCTCGGATAAAAGATCAAGACACAGACAGAAAAGGAGTTTGACGGTTCATACACCACCCCATCCTTTTTAAACCAATTAAACTTTGAGCAAAAGTACTACGACCATTACCAATTCGAGATGGGTGAGATTTGGACCAAATGATGAGTTGGAGTTAGCGAGGAAGAGAATAGAAAAGGGAGGAGAAAGAAGGAGTTGAAATTTTTTGTACCCATTGTTTTCACGGAGGCACGCGTTTGCTCGATTATCGAGAAGACATTTATACTTCAGTTCAAGTAGAGTTTTTGTGGACTAAGGTTAAAGCTGCAACCACACTCTCTAGGGATTGTTAGAAAAGAAAATAGAAGAGGGCGGCTACCCTAATGGCATACTTTTCCTGTTTAAATACATGGAAAGAAGTACACCAGCGAATCTATTAGTCAGTAGACCGGATCATTGAGAAGAGTCTCTTCGACATCCGGAAGCGCAACTCATGATAATGTTTAAAAGCGGCCATTTACTTGAAATTCGCTACCATCATTTACGTTTTCCGCGAGAGATAGCCCCATAAGGAGTGACAAAGAGACGTGAAAGGACCAGACCATCGAGTTTTTAATTTTCTTGGAAAGATGTGTAATCTTGAGTTGTACATCAAAACTTTTTGACCGACTTTGAACTCTTTTCGCAATATGTGCTTGTCATGCACTCTTTTCATGTTGGCTTTATAGGATTTCGAGATCATAGGCATCACTCCGAATTTCCTCAAGCTCATTTAACTGCAATTTCTCTTTTTTTGCCGTTAGTGTTATAATTGAGGCTTTTGATGGCCCATAGAGCATGGTGCTCAAGTTCAACCGCAGATGACGGGGTTTCCAAAAAGCGAAGGCGATACGGAGACATCCCTATAGGTGTCTTAAAAGTTGTTACGTATGCCCACAAGGCATCGATAATCGTAGAACCGATCTTTCCTAGATGGATTGATAGTTTTTTCCAAAATGGATTTTATTTCTCGATTAGAGACTTCTACTTGACCAACGGTTTGAGGATGATACGGAGTTGCCACTTTGTGCGTGACTCCATATTTCTTTACCAATGATTCAAAATTTTATTGCAAAAATGTTTTCCCCACTAATTATAGCTTTTGGAACACCAAATCGAGAAAAAATATTTTCTTTTACAAACAAAACGACCATTTTATGATGCGTTAGCACGACATGCCAATGCCTCAATCCATTTTGACACATAGTCAACTGCTACAAGTATGTATAGGAAGCCATGAGAATTTGGAAATGGACCCATGAAGTCGATGCCCCATACATCAAAGATTTCCACAATTAGAATGGGATTTAAGGGCATCATATTGCGTTGAGTAATGCGACCTAATCTGGCGGCGCGATTGCATGCTTTGCAATGCTCATGTGCATCTCTAAACAGTGTTGGCCAATAAAACCACATTGTAGAACCTTGGCGCAGTTTTCTTACCACTAAAATGACCACCACAAGATTGTTCATGGCGGAAGGATAACACATCGTTGTGTTCCCGGTCGGGAATGCAACGGCGGATTAGTTGGTCCGAACAATACTTGAAAAGGTAGGGATCATCCCGTAAATAGAAGAATTTCACAAGTGGATAAAAACTTTTTCCGGTCATTACGAGACCAAGATAAAGGAACTTCCTCGGTAACTAAGTAATTTACTATGTCCAATTACCAAGGGGACGAAAAAATAGAGTACAAGTGTTCATCTAGAAAGGAATCACGATATAGGTTCGGTTATCGATATCAACATCATCGACAAGTCTTGATAAATGGTCTGCAACCACATTTTAACTACCTTTTTATCTCTAATTTCGAGAGTAAACTCTTGCAAAAGGAGAATCCATCGGATCAACCTTTGTTTTGCATCTTTTTAAGCTAACGGATAACGAAGTGCCGCATGGTCGATGTGTGACAATAGTTGGAGAACCCACTAGGTAAGGACGAAACTTATCTATGCGATATACAACGGCGAAACTCTTTCTCGGTGGTGGTATAGTTACGTTGAGCTTCATTAAGGGTTTTACTCGCATAGTAAATGACAACCGGCTTATCTTCCTAAGTTGCCTTGCGAGCTCTCAATAGCATAGTCGTCGCGTCACACATTAATTCAAAAGGTTTAGACCAATCGGTGGTTGAATTATGGGAGCGGTAGTTAAAGCGTTTTAAATACCTCAAAGGCTTGTTTGCAACTGAAATCAAAATCAAAAGCGGCATCTTTAAGCGGGGAGATTGGTTAAAGGTCTAGCAACCTTTGAAAATCTTGAATAAATCTCCTATAGAAACCTGCGTGTCCTAAGAATCTTGCCAATGTCTCAAACTGTTTTTGGTATAGGAAGTGAAGCAATTTTTTCTATCTTAGCTTTGTGGACTTCGATTCGGCCCTTTGAAACGATATGTCCTAAAACTATTCCTTTAGTAACCATGAAATGGCATTTTTCCCAATTAAGAACAAGGTTTTTCTTCACAATGTGTAAAGACTTTTCAAGATTTGATAGACAGACTATCGAAAGAATCTCCATAAATTGAGAAGTCGTCCATGAATACCTCCATAAACCGTTCAACCATATCACTGAAAATATGAAGCATGCAAGCGTTGAAAGTACCGGGTGCATTGCAAAGGCCAAAAGGCATTAGCCTATATGCAAATGTACCAAATGGACCAGGTGAACGTTGTCTTTTCTTGATCGGCCCGGGGTCGATGACTATCTGAAAATAACCCGAATAACCATCAAGAAAGCAAAGAATAGGCATGACCGGCTAAATGTTCGAAAGCATCCGATCGATGAATGGAAGTGGAAAGTGATCCTACGAGTGACGGCATTAAGTTTGCGATAGTCAATGCATATTCGCCATTTTACTGGGATACGAGTGGAAATGCATTCATCTTTATCATTTCGCACAACTGTAATGCCAGATTTCTTTGGAACCACGTGTACAGGACTCACCCAAACACTATCAGAGATAGGGTAAATAATACCCGCATCTAGTAATTTTAACACTTCCTCTCGGACCACATCTTTCATGGTAGGGTTTAGGCGACGCTGTGGTTCACGCGACGTCTTAGCATTTTCTTCCAGGTGTATGCGATGGGTGCACACATTAGGTTCAATGCCTTTAATGTCATCGAGGGACCATCCAATAGCAGAACGATGTTGTTGAATGACATTAATTAAACGAGCTTCCTGATCGTCAGTTAATTGTGAAGAAATAATAACTGGGTGACGACCATCAGCATCAAGCTGTACGTATTTTAATTCCGAAGGAAGTGGTTTTAATTCAGGGTGGTGGCGGGGTATTAAAGATTCTTGAGGAAGGTCATCATCCATGTAGTAAACAGATTGATGATCATCCAAGTTACTTGACATCACTGTTGTAGGGTCAAATAATGGTACTGACTCTAATAACTCATTTACTTCTTGTGTGTAATCATCGTCCTCAAACTCAGATTAAGCTAAAGAAAAGAAATTGGTACACTTCATCTTCGGGAAAAGAGTTTGTGAAATACTCTTTGAATTCAATCAACCCCGCTGACCTCACCATCAATGTCGCTCGAAGTTGTTTCATCATCTTGAACACATTCACCTCGACCGAAAGATTTCCGAAGGACATGGTCATGGAACCATCTCTACAGTTAATAAGAGCATTAGCAGTGGCGAGGAACGGACATCCTAAGATAATAGGAATGGAATCACATGCAACTTCTGTATCCAAAATAACAAAGTCTACAGGATAGAAGAAATCTTGGACTTTTACAAGGACGTTTTCCACAATTCCTTTTGGATACTTTATGGAACGATCGGCTAACTGTAGAGTCATGGTGGTAGGTTTTAGCTCATGAAGACCTAGTTGTTTAAATAAATAATATGGAAGTAAGTTCACACTAGCTCCTAGGTCTAATAAAAGCCAGAGAGCCGCATTATTTGTCACCTAAGGTGCATGGAACCGCTGGTCTACCAGGGTCCTTGTATTTTACTATACCATTGTGTTCGGTGATGGAGGAAACCGCTCAACCGAGGAGGAACGCTTGTTGAGGAACATTAGTTCTCCTTTTTGTGGTGCACATATCTTTCAGAAATTTTGCATGTTTTGGTAATAGTTTTAAGGCATCGAGAAAAGGTAAGTTGATTGTTAAATTTTGAAAAGTCTCTCGAATTTCAGCAAAATTGTCATCAGGTTTATTCTTTGCCAAGCGTGCAGGAAACGGTGCCTTAGGGCGGAATTTGGCAAAGGGGTCTACTTGCTTGTTTCCTACATTCGGAGGTGTTGACTTTGTTGTATCAGGGGAATCTTCCGTAGGTTTATTATTAGAACTAGATTCCTTGGAACCCTCTTTTTCCTTTGGTTTGATCATCGGCATAGGTATCGGATTGTCGACGTTTTTCCGGATCGTAGAGTAGTGATTGCATGCACCTCACCTTGGTTGGGGGTGCTTGTACCAGGGGCATTAATTGGTTCAAAGGTCGTGGTTTGGTTTTAGGGTTTGGAACTGCTTGCAGGAAACACGCCTTTCTGACTCTTTTCTTGCGCCAATTGCTGAAGTGATTGTTGGATAGACGTTAAAATTTGAGACTGTTGGTTCATGTAAGCCAAGAAAGTCTCATTTGTCCAATCCGTAATGGTTGGCGCAGGTTGTGCAAATTAGTAGTTCTCGATTATTGCTTAGAAGTTGTTGATTATAGTTGGGATTTGGATTAGCTGGAACAAGGCTGCGGTTGGTCTGATAATTAGCATTAGAATTATTTTGAAATTGACCTTGTTGGTATTGTTGATTATTTCCTTGGCGGTATGGAATAAAATTATTGGTAGGTCGAATAGTTGATTAAGCAAAACCAGGAGGAGCCCCCATTTGTTGGTTATTTTGACGCCAAGCGAAATTCGGATGTTGTCTCCACGGTGCATTGGGAATGTTGAATGCACATGCCTCCTCCGCTTGTTGAGTAGGGGAAGCATATAACAAGGGACAATATGCATCGATGATCAGGACTAAGACAAAGGACACAAGGAGTGGTGTCAACGCTTCATGACCGGTTTTGGTAGTTGATCGTTTACTTGAACCGCAAGGGCATCTACTTTTTAGTTAGGGATTCTATCAAATTTTTATTTCGTGATCGGGTTTACCTCAAAAATAGATGTGGCTTTTGTAACAAAGATCCTTTGATGATCTAGGCGACTTCGGTGTTACCCCAAAGTGTGTACCTTTTTTGCTTGTTTTTCAAGAAAAGTATAAGCTTCAAGAGCTCCTTTGTCCATGAAGCAACCTCCGCTCATTATATCAAGAGTTTCTTTTTGATGATCGATTGCACCATTAAAAGAATGAACGAACAAGGACAGCCTTTTCTAGTTGGTGGTAAGGACATTCTAACGTAAGATCGAGAAAACGACTCCATGCTTCCGTAAAGGATTCATGAGGATTTTGACGAAGAATTGAATTTTCAAGAAGCATTTCAGTTGTTTTCTTCGAGTGTAAAACTGAAGCATAAAAACTTGAACTAGTTTATTCCATGTGTCTATGGATTGTGATTGTTGTCCTGCTAGCCAGATTGATGCTTTTTCCGCTAAAGTGAATGGAAACAGCTGAAGCAAGAGTTGTTCCTTAGAGACTACTGGATGATGAAATGTTGTTGCCACTTGTTGAAGTCTACGAAGATGATTGTACGTTTTTCGTGCTCCAAACCATGATATATTGGTAACAAACTAAAAACGCGTTTGGTGGGATACGAAAATCACCGACAATGTCCTCAAGTTTGATCGCAGAAGAAGGTCCTTCCCCAGAATGCAAAGATAGAAGTCCGAGAGGGGCTTCTCTGGTGTAGGATCGTCGGCCATAATGACGAAGTTGATGGTGACGAAGGATTGTGATGAAGGTAATTAGCGTAAGAAGAACAATTTTTATGTGAGAACTTACGCAATTGCTTATCGTATTTTTTCGACGATAGGTATGTTCAATTTCTTTAGTGGAACCGGACCTTAATCTCATGCAAGCATAAAATTAAATCTAACTTACGTAGGAATTATGAGGACTCGAATTTTATTATTATCTTAAGCATTAGGGTTGAACAACATATGCCTAAGCTGCTAACGAAAGGCGGGGAAGCTAGGAATACGTGTGTGCATAAACCAAATGACCCAGTCACAAGAGAGATATGAGGGAGGATTTCCGTGCAAGCACGATTCTAATTAAGTAACCTCAATTTTTCAAGTTTCCTAGACACCATTGGAATATGATTAAGATTTATGGAATTAAAATTTATGCAAAGGTGGTATTAAATTAATTTTAATTTTAATTTAATTTAATTTAATTTAATTTATTTATTTATTTTTTTTTTTAAGATTTATGCAAGGTTTAAAATACAAACATACAAATACGATCTACTCATACAATACTAGGTGCAGTAGCATGTGAAGGTACTCTACTCATATGTATAGCTATACGAATAGGCAAGCTTGTGTCATTGATAAATATTTCCATACGTACAGGCAAATATACATCAGTAATACGTATATGTACGCTAATTTGTAAATCGATATTACGTAAATGTATATCAACAATGTGGCTTAATTTGAATCACTCATAATGTTATCTAAATACATTAGCATACTTAATCACAAGATACATCATGCATAATAGATGACAAAACTAAACATGCAAAGTATTATACCTAAACTAAAATCGACTCTTTTTGTATTGCATAATAAATCGATTTCGACAATACTCATTGAGATTGCGAATGTCCTATAGAGAGCGACTTTTTACCCGTAGGTTTAGAAACAACTTACCCAACTCATATTTTAACCCTTGTTGGAATGTTCTCCTCTTTCTTGACAAAATCGACATATTAGACAATACCGCGGTAATGATAATCGTAGAAAATATCAAACATTTAACAAGCAACATTTATACATGAGAAAGACATATACCCATGCAAAACATTACCATTAATATGTAAATATACATTCATATGCAAATCATGTCCGAAAATAATCGTATATAAATATTTACCGGTATACAAACTTGATTCATGCATAATTCGAGGCTAAAACTTAAATAATAATCCATAAATTTATCCTAATACTATATACATGGCATACATGCAGAAAAACATAATAATAATAATAATAAAAATAAATTACAATAATACTGAAAATTGGAACCTCAGAGCTTCCGTTTTCTTGAACAAATTGAAACAAACGTTTCAATTAAATTTACGCGATAAATCCCAAAGGATTATCGAATTTTTAGGTACAGGGCTAGATATTTAGGCCTGGAAATGGATCAAGGTAGATCTGCAGATGCTGGAGGTTGAACAGGAGCAACAACTGAAGAAATTCACCCGCGGACGCGGGTCCCACTCGCGCACGCGACTCCACAACCGCGCACGCGTGTCCAGTAATTCAGAATACTTTCAAATTTTCTCAGAAGTCTTATAATCGTCTGTATTTATCTCTCCCAGTCCTAACTTTTGGTACCTGAAAGTGGAACGAATTTTTTTTTCGATTATAGGTCAATCGTGAGGCAAAAATACGAAAAAACAAAAAAAAAAACGTAAACGAACGAAAAGGAAGGGAAGGAAGAGAATGGGGGTTCCCCCTTGATGCAACTTCCGATCTTTAGCACAAGTTCTATGGCTTTAGAACGGCAGCGGCGCCATTTGATATATGCTTGGAGAACACTACTTAGAGTTTTGAACTCTCTAAATTAATGTAAAAGCAATCAAAGTTCCTTACTCACGATATTCGTTTCGTAGAGTTTGAATAAGGATTCGAACTAACCTAAAGCTTAGAACAACTAAAAATTAGATGTTACAATAAAGGGAAATTAAGGAGTAAGGATATAATATAAATGTTGGATTTTTCCTTCCTACACAAACATTAATAAAAACATTAACAATGAAAACATGCTCTTAATACCGAAATAGAAATTTGAAAGAGAAGTTGGAGAGTTAATCCTCCTCATGAAACTATCATTAGTGTTGATTTGAAAAGGTTTTGATTCTTCCTAGACTCATAGACAAGTCCCTAACGGAAAAATAGATTTGATCCCTAGCATGCATGGCTCACTAAAAGAGCTCATACATGCTAGCAAGTGAAACCAAACAATGACTTATCTCTAAGCTCATTGCTTGATTCCTAACTAAACTCTACACCAACTACCATTTTGGGGTAGGATGTAGAGTTGGTTGTTCTTCCTAAACCTACCAAACCAACAACAATTGGTTTACCCTCACATGAGTTAGATTAACTCCCCAAAAGGAAAGTTAACTCATGATCCTTGGGACAAGGATTTATGAACTAAGAAAAAACACAAAAGAGAAAGAAAGAGAGAGAGAGAGAGAGAGAGAGAGAGAGAGAGAGAGAAATATCAACAACCAAACTCACTTCTAATTTTATTTCTAGAAGAACAAATGTTCCTCCATTAAAACTATTACAAGCTTTTTTAATCAAAACTAAAAACTAACTTCTCCTTTTCACTAAGGAACTAAAATAATGTCATGTGAGGAAAATAAGTCAAGGGAGTAAATGGAGTGTCCCCACATTTGTCTAATTTCTTCTCCATTTGAGAGAAATCTCATTTCCTCCCACGTGAATTATCAAACCACATTGATTCATTTTTATCTACCACATTAAAACAAAGTGACACCTTGCCTTTTTTCACTATTAACACCTAATCTAATTTATTACATGCAAGGTGTCAATTTTGCACCAATAATTTGTTATCTTTGTCTTGACATGCTCCATGATTGATGACTCATCCAATCTTGTGGCCCCGCGATAGTGGGTCCATGTGCGATCGATGGCGGTCCGGTATTTTAGGCGTTGTTACAATTTCCGCCTATCGCGTAGAGTTCATCGCCTGATTTTCCGAAAGCATCTCTCGTGGTCGATTCGAGTCCTAGTTCGAGAGGTAGGAGCTTTGGAAGTTTGATGCTTCTGTGTGGATTTGGGAGAATTCGTATATACGCCGTTCCTCGTGCTTTATTTCAGGTTTAACCAATATTTCCATGTTTACTGCAAATACCTGCAAAAGTATGAAAACATATTTATTTCATGATTATTAAACATAGAATTAACCAAATTTATATGTCTCAATGGGGTTTCATAATACACTTTTGGGTGCTTATCAAGCATTACTACAAAATTGCTCAGTCCGATTACACTTCAATCGGGTCATTCTATAGATGCAGCTCATTGTCGTTTGATATATATTATGAGTATGGCGACATGCTCAGCCCGGTTGTATTTGTTCAACCGAGTTATTCTACAATGGAATTCTATTGGTGAATCGCCAAACATCAATTTCTTATCAATTCTATTTCTTTTCACATTATGCTGGTGAAAATCCCCAATTTTACCAGTATACACAATAACTTTCTTATTCAACACTACACGTGAATCGTATCCACATGTAGTGTTGGGGGGCGGTAGTATATAGCTTTGCTAATATTCAAGCCAATACTTTTCAAGTTCTATTTTATTGCTAAGCCGCTGTTGAAGATTTTTCATTTCAGAAAAGTCCATGCCTTCAAAATATCCTTACAGGCCACATCACGGTAATTGAAGATAACTAAAGTGCAGGAGCCTTCAAAATATCTGAACTGCAAACGGAAGATACATAATAAGAAAAGCAAAATGTCAATCTGGCTAGTCAGTAACACAATTCTTGAGCAGGCGCAACTCCTCAACTAGATGCCAGTTTTCCTGCACCACACGACTTGTATTCTCCTCACTCAGACCACGATCACTTTCCATAGCTCGTGCTACATTCTGGGACTCCCTGAGCTTATCAACTAAAGTAATCAGTTTTAAGTCTTTAGACGCAATCATCTCATCACGAGCAGACAGTTTTTCTCTAAGTTGACAACATTCCTCTAACAAAGTGGTAACATGGTCTCGTGAACGTTGAGATTCTAGCTCAGCCTCGGCACAAGCCTTATGAAAAAGGGTGGAGGACTTAATCAAGACCTCCTCGGCATGCTGAAAAGATAGTGAAAATGGTACCGAACCGGAACAAGGGTCTTTTCTAACACTTTTAGCAGAGTAGTTATCTGCAGAATTGTCTCTCACTCTGTGGTTCCCGGAGTGACTAGAGACATGGACAGAGTGAGCCGACTGTACATCATTTGGAGTATCAGGAATAACATAATGAGTACCCCTTCCATTCACATTGGCACTAACATGGTTCTGCTTAGCAATGACACCAGAGGCGGTGACCTCAACAACACCCTCAACATGTGGATGTTCTCTAGAGCCTCGCATAACAACTAGAGAAGGCGGGATAGAAGTAGACTTGGAAATGGCGGCTCGGGGAGAATGCAAACCCGAGCTGCAGGATCTCAAACTAGGACCAGGATGCCTTGTGGTAATCGGTGGAACATCGTCTTCGTCAGAAGAATAATAGATGTAACATCAACGCCGTGCATGATTCTCTACCCTATCACCTATGTCAGAATTCTGAGCATCATCACCCAATGAGCCAGGGAGGATGATATCTGAAGGAGCAATACGAGGAAGCCTCCTTGATGCCATAGGTTTAACACATACTTCATTTCCCTTTTCTAAAGCTCCAGCAGTGTCGGGCATCATAGACTGAAGAGGATGAACAATGTATGCGGCAGCCCATGCAACGATTGTATCAGGGTAACTCAAGTCCCTAATAATCTCTGGGAGACCAAACAAGGTTTGAAGGTTATGATAAACCACATTCTCATCAACTTCACTCACCACAACATCAGAAATCTAGGTATCTGTTAAAGAAAGAACTAAATTAAGCTGCAGAACAAAGAAAACTGTAGACGAAGAAAATAATTTCTTAAGGAGCTCACTTGAGAAATTATTTGGAACATCCATTCCGAGGCCTGCCCAGCCTTGAACTCTGTAGGCTGGTGGTGTATGCCATGTTAAGTAATGAGTAGGGGGATGGATGGACTTCCTATCCGAAGAGACAAAGTCAACTGTGAAGAAATCTGGAACTACAGGTATATTAGCATTGGAATGCTTGTTCGGAAAAAATGTTATCAGATTCTCTTTCTCTTCTCTGCCATGTGGCTGCTCCGCATGATAGAGAGGGGCGATGTGTGGACCCTCATAAATGGTCTATATGGCTTTACCTAATCCTCCTCATTTGTGGCCTCATTGGATCAACTTGTATAGTGAGACATCCAACTCGATGGAATGCTCAGCAGCACAATGCCTCTATGGACCAGCTGGGCATGATCTCTGGACATGACACCCAAACTGGACCCTTCATATCTGCAGGCCTAGCCTTGGTTCGTAGCCATGTCACAACATGGCATGTGGGCCAAGCCTTACTATAAGCCCGTAATCAGCTGCAAACTAGGGATAGATTTTGACTTTATCCAATGTAACTGAAAACTAGGGATAGATTTTGGCTCTATCAAATGTAACTGAAAACAAGGGATAAGGATCCATATCCAGATATTCCCTAGTTTTTTGGATGGTTACATATTGAAAAGTTTTGACCAACAGAACTACATCGAAAAACTTCACACTCCGGAGATTTTCAGAGAGACTTGACCCCGCTGGGGTATGTAGGCAACCACTGAACTAAAAGTGGTTCAGTCTCAACAACTAAGATATTTTTTCTTATGCAACAAGTTCAACAAGGTGCACAAGTTCTAAAATTGTTTTGTAGTAGCGGTGATACTCTCGCATGTGGTGATATTCAGAAGGTGGTGATATTCAGAAGGTCAATTTTTGTTTTAAGAGTGTCTGGGTAGATCTGTTTTGCTATAGTTTTTTCCCCGACAGAACCTATCTCGATAGTCATCGTTGGTTGTTTGTACATAGTGCTAGTGCTTATATAAGATATTTAGAAATAAGCAAGTATTTGCGAAAAGAATGAGCCCATGAGACCATTTTTCACTACCATTATCCTGGAACTTTCATTATATGTTCTTTTTGAATCTATGAATGACTTGTAACATTCATTATGGGTATCGTTAGAAAAAGAAGGTAACATTGAATATCAAATTCTACAAACTACACCTATGTTGTTTTAGAAAACACTTTATGGAATAATTGACATTCTTCTATCTGTGTAAATGCCTGGTGCACACAAACCGATCTTACATTAAAATCGCGTGACAAATTTACTTGGGATTATTCTTGAGATCTTGTATCTTGAGGTGAGAGAGTGCAAGTATACATGAATGGATGGGGTTAGAGCTATAATATAGGAAGGATGCACATCAAATATCGATACCGTGGCAAACAAAAACTTCTTCCCTTTCCCCTCTCTCGTGATTACCACTTTTTGAGATGGCAGTCAGCAAATACTCAACAACTAGTTTAATAGCCAAAAGTAGTACTAAAGAAGCCAACCACCTTGTTGCTAGCGGCTAAGATGATGATGAGCTTGTTGGTGGTGGTATATGTGATAAAGGTGGTGAGTACATAGTACAAAATATCAGGATATGACAAAATATCGACCATTGATTTATGGATATGCATCGTGGATATATTATCCCTCTCTTTGGGGATATTTGACATTGTTTCATATGTAAATATCGTGGATATTATAGATATTTCTTGATATATCATGATATATAATTTATATTTATTTGAAATATAATGGTAAATATTAAATAAAATTGTTATCTACACAAAATATCGCCAAATATCTCCAAATATCGTAAATATCGCTGATATTTGCAGTCTTATATATCTCTAAACATATCGTGATATTTATATATCTTTTGTTGAAATATGGATATATATCGTGATATATCGCGAGATTTAAATAAAAGATATATAAATATCACGATATGTTTAGAGATATATACGACTGCAAATATCAGCGATATTTTGACGATATTTATGATATTAGCGATATTTGGAGATATTTAGTGATATTTGGTGATATTTTGTGTAGGTAACAATTTTATTTAATATTTACCATTATATTTCAAATAATATAAATTATATATCATGAAATATCTACAATATTCATGATATTTATCGATATTTTGGATACATCCACGATATTTACATATAAAACAATGTCAAATATCGCTAAAGAAGAGGATATATCCACGATACATATTCATAAATCAAGAGTCGATATTTTGCCATATCTTGATATTTTGTACTATGAGTGTACCTATCAATCACAAAGAAATAGATATATACATACTCTAGAGGGGTAGTGGACAAAGACTCGTACAACTGAAAAATGACTCTAGCTGATTTGGCAACAGTGGAAGTCATGGTTTATAACTCGGTGACTATATTAAATACTAGGCAAGCATCCATATGTAGGGCTGTCAATAAGTTTCGATAACCTTATAACCGATCCGAACCAAATCGATAAAAAAACGGTTTTGGTTTTAGTAATTTGGTTTGCCCTCATCAACCCCAAAAACCGAACCGAACCAATATGAACCGAACCAATAAGATATTGGTTTGGTTTTTAATCAATTTAATTTGGGTTTAATTGATTTTTATTCCACGGTTCGAACCAATATGAACTCGAACCGATAAGATGGCATTTTAGTAATATTTATAATTAGTTTTGTATATGTTTATCAATTGTGGATACTTATAAACTTAGAAAAACCTTAATCAATTTAATTTGGGATTTAATTGATTTTTATATCCAATAAACCCATACATGTTATCGGACACGTGCTTCTCGATCGGTTTGAGGAGACATTTTTTTGTAACAACAATAATAATGGCAAATCATCAAGAGATCACAAAATGAGGATCTCCACTTCGTAACGGCTTGAAGCAAATATGGAAAGATAGATCAACCTCTATAAATAGAGAGGAATGAGCTACATAAGGCTTGGTTCAGGTTGGGCAAAGAAACCTGATACATAGGCAACTCTTTTCCAAAGAAAGAACACAGCCAGTTCTCCATATTCACAATCTCAATTTGAAGGTAGACACTCATACATCTACATTGGCGCTCGTCTGCGGGTCGACATTCTTAAGAAAACTACATTTTTCACTTGTTATTCTCAAGCCCACGAAGCGCGGTGTTGGATGTTCCGAAGAGATCAATCAAAAAGATTGCTTACCTATGGAGTTGATCAATAAATGAAAGATAAGTTTTTCCTGATATACAAACTCCCTGATTCGTTTGGCTGCATGATCACATGAACAACCGAAGGTTCAGTTCTACTATTTTGAATTTTCTTGTTTCAATCTGATCAAATATATAATCTCCAGTTTAGTCCCGAGTCGGTACAATTGCCGCATATTCGATATTCATCAGTCACATGATTGTATGTCATTGGCATCTTACATTGCATACCACAAATGAGCTTATTAATTACGGGGTATGGTAGCACTTATGATACCCCTTGAGCTGAAGTTGCCTGAAGGCACTCAATCACTACATTTGATGTGGTCATCTCTTAGTCCAAATACAATAGGATGAGTGCTGCAGATTTTAAACCATTTATATTGTGCATTAAATGTGCCATGAATGAACTGTCTGGTGTTATGATGGGTATTCTTTGAATGTGGTGGGAATGACCCAAGGTATTCATTGAATGTGCCATGAATGACATGTTGGTGTTATGATGAGTATTCCTTGAATGTGGCAGGAATGACTCAAGGTATTCATTGAATGTGCCATGAATGATCTCTAAGTATAATGATAAGTGGTATTTCTTAATATGCGGGACGAACCATGTGGTATCAATTAGACTTCAATGTCTTAAATGAGTTTTTGATTATGAATGGAAATTTGACTAGTTGAGATAAATCTTTTTATTGTGATGTCTAACTCTATTTTTGTAAGAGGGTAGGATCCGTTAATCTTGTATGCAGGGACGTAAATATCTCACCCTAAGACGACGTGCTGGCATGTAAAGGTAAAGTGTATCAAACTCATATTTAAATAAGTTATTATATGTGCATTTAATAAGTAGAAGGTAAGTGGTAATATTGTGAGTTAATTTGGAAAATGGGAATGATGAGTACTGTTATATGAGTTTTTGGAAATGTATATTAGGTTTGAAATCTTACTTGGGAAGAAACTACATGCCGTTTTGAGAAAACAGAACTAACTTGTCTTCCAAGTTAAAATGATTATAATATTTTTATTTGTGAATTGTCTGGAAATTTGGTGTGTGACAGTGATCTTCAGTTCATAAGGTTTCAACCTAATCGAACTAACAACAAACCTTGTGGACATGGGCATATCCTACCTAAGTTTTTGGCCACCGGCCGAAAGCCTATAATCTGATAAGTAGTGACACCTTAACATTGTAGCAGATATACTTCAGTATATCAGCTCAATGCAAGTTTCAAGTTTCTATTGAATTAACATTCCTCAAATGAATTGAAAGGTCACAAAATGCATGAGTTGCTTTGGAGCAAGCTTTGGCGGCATTACCAGTTCGTTGATTCCACTCCAAATTTGGGGCTATGATAGTTGAATATGACATGAGGGCCACGACAACAGTTGTGGTCACTTACATTAGCATGTTGAACAAATTCATTCTGAGCTAGATCGACTATATAACCTACATTTTCAATGACTAATATTGTTATTTGGCATTTTTAGTGCCACCTTGCAGGTCATCCACATATTGACCCCCTCCCCAATATGCAAATGTTCGACTAAAATTGTCAACCTTGATTGTACTACTAATTTATATATCGATCTACAGCTCGACCTACTGCAAGTCGATTACATTCCAAACTGAGGGCTAACACAACCATCTCCAAACTGGGGCTAGTCATTGCCATCTAAACATATTCAATTCAGCTATTACGCTCTATACACCTCCAGACTTACTACCGTTAGTTTGTACTCACTCTTTGGTGTTAGCACAAATTTTTTATAGGTCAATCAAGCTCCAAAACTGTGGCTAACTACAGTCACACCAATTTAAAACTAACTATCAACCATGGTGATGCCCCCAAAACGCTAGCTATCAACCAATTAGCTCGATGCCATGCTAAGGATCAAGTTTGATCTGCGAAGTATGATCCACGAACAACAATGTCAGATCACCATCAAAGACGCTCAAGGGAATCGACCATAGTGACGCCCCCAAAAGGCTAGCTACTAGCTAACAATAACTCCCCCAAAAGGCATACAAATCGACTTAACGCCTATGCAAGGGTTAAGTCCGATTCAACTGTAATTGTCACTCAAAGGCTAATTATCAGTCAAATTCAATAAAAACGCCCCCAAAAGGCGTACAATTCGACTTAACACCTATATAAGGGTTAAGTCCGATTCAACTGTAATTGTCACTCAAAGGCTAATTATCAGTCAAATCTAATATATAAAAAACACCCCCAAAAGGCGTACAAATCGACATAACGCATATGCAAGGGTTAAGCTTGATTCAACTGTAATTATCACTCAAATGTTAATTATCAATCAAAGGTGCCCCCCAAAAGGCCCACAAATCAACTTAGCGCCTACATAAGGGTTAAGTTTGATTCAACTGTAATTACCACTCAAAAGCTAATTATCAGTCAAATCTAATCTACGAACTACGTTCTACGAGTAGGACCTAGCACATCAACTCGCAACAAAATTCTAAGCAACAAACGACATCCAACTAACAAACACAAAAAATAAGAAAATTCAATTCTCAACAATCTCCATTTCAAACCAAGTAAGTCTAAACACGTGGTCTCATTTATTATATTTCTTTACGTACACCACTATTCTACAAATAGTGATCTAAAGAAAGGGGGTTGTGTTAGTACCCTCCGTTCTCAAATCTATCACTACAACACACGTGTCCATTTACCAGGTCGTATCTTCACAAATCGTACATCACCAGATCAGACAACACCACAAGGTCGCATGTACGACCTAAGTCCAAGTCCTCCAGATATCCAATGAACCCATACATGGAAACAAATAATCTACAACGGACACGTGCTCCTGAAGATCAGTCAACACGACATTAAAGGAAACATTTACTTTATAATAACAAGAGTAATGTCAAATCATCAAGAGCTAGAGAGCACAAAATGAGGATCTCCACTTCGTAACGGCCTGAAACAAATAACGAAAGACAAATAAACCTCTATAAATAGAGAGAAATGAACTACGTAAAGCTTAATTCAGGTTGGGCAAAGAAACATGATACGTAGACAACTCTTTTCCAAAGAAAGAGCACAAGATTGTTCTCCATATTCACAATCTCAGTTTGAAAGTAGAAACTCATACCCCTACACTGACTAACCAAACATAGCATATGCATATTAGGATAGCACAACTTGGCCTGTACTAACTCCTTCAACAGACTCAGTTAGTTGATTCTTATAAAGGTTTGCATGATAACTATTGTTAGGTGTCAATTTCAAATTTTTATCCGATTTGGTAAATTGCGTGTAAGGGTTGGTACTAATTGTAAAACCAGTCAACGATTAAAAACCGGCCCAGGAGAGTTTAATTAGACAATCTGCCAGAAATTAGATTAGTAGAGATGCTCACAAAATAAAGACGTGCCCACTTGGTACAGTTTTGACTCCAACTGGCAATTGAGTTCAAGTCGAATTGTTCCAATCTCAATTCTCAAGTGACCGCATTGATTATTCCTTAACACCCAAGTAAACCTCCGTTTTCATCATTACTGCTCTCACTCTCTCGTTTAGAAACTAGGGTTATCAATATTTTTAGTAACTTCTAAAGTTATTGAACTTTCTTCTATATATAGATTTCATTACTATACTCTCACATTCTCATAAAGTAGTCATAATAATAATATCGATCATGGGTCGTAATGCAGGAAAGATTTCCATGCAACCAATTGCAAACAACAAGGCACGAAGAGTTACTTTTGTTAAGAGAAAGAATGGCTTAAAGAAGAAACTACACGAGTTAACAACTTTGTGCGATATTGAGGCTTGTATGATTTGCTTTGATGGTGATGACGGCACTGTTGAAACATGGCCTGAAGACCAAAGGAAATTTAATGGGGTCATTCAGAAATACAAACGAGTTGGAAGGATAGAAAGAGAGAAGAATTGTGTCAACGTCGAGGGTCAATTGGAAGCAAGGAAGAAGAAGTTGGAAGATAATTGTGGTTGGGATCAACAGCTTGATGATTTGTCAAAGGAGAGTTTGAGTGAGTTGGGGTGTTCACTGGATTGTCAATTGGAGAAAGTGAGGGAAAGGGTTCATCAGTTGAACAATGTGAGTCATGAAAATAGTAATTCTGTGCTTGTTGATGAATCCCATCCACCTTATTTTGGCGACAATTCAGTGATGATAGGAAGCCCATCCAATTATTACTATGGCAATCAACAATTTACGATGGCAGAGTGCTACGGGACTGACAATGATGATCAAACTGATTTTTCTGGGGTGGCTCAACCAATAATGATTCAACCCCCACCACTTCAGCAGGCCATGCCATGGTCGCAAGATGCCACTATGTACTTGTACTCTCTCTAATCGATAGTTTACCACTATTTAATTTCTCTACAAGACTTGTATTGTTTTTTTTACGTAATCTTGAAATTCACATCGTGGATTCCAATCATTCTGTGAGAGAAAACGTCAATTTGTTTTACTCACTCCTTTTCTCTAGATTTCACTATATGAAATTGGATTTCTTAGAGGTTCACTGTTGATTTATGGATTCGTCAAGTTAACTAATTAGGACTATTAAGCCAAATTCTCTTCGAATTTTGTTGTGAGGTTACAAATACTCTCATGAGTTTCACTGACAAGAAAAACTACGATTCAAGCTCACTTACAAAAGCTAGCTATCTCTGTGCTGTTCTACTATGAAGTATCACTGTGCTTCACGCAAAAAGGTCTAAAGCCTGGACAAACAACGTGGAAATAATTTTCAACAGAGTATCTGAAAACACTACTAGTGAGGTTGTTACTAATTAATATCATAAATATATTTACACTCAAAACCGGGACAAAGTGTCCTTTTTGTGTAGTAGTTAACTAAGATGAATGCCCTTTTCTGAGTTTCCGTCGTTGGCGATCATCCTATTGTCAAAATGGGTGCAATGCTAAATCCCTGTGCTGGAAGGACATGGACTGGAGGTCCACCCACACCACACCCATAGATCCCCAGATTACCACAATCTGTGATGCTAAGTGTGGTGTGGGTGGGGGGAGAGGATATATATCTCATATAAACACTCGCCAGTCACCACTCTGTCAAGTCACAACTCATAACTCTTCCACCAGTTGTGTAAACATGGATGGAATTATTTCCACGACATCTTTCATGAGTTCAACCTCTGCATTTGAGGTCTCTATAAGCCATCCACTCGAGCTTGTCACTGTCATAGGACATAAGCAGCTAGTTTCCATAGCACATAGCAGTCATCTCTGGGCAGTCGAGGGTCAGTCATACCTGTAACGATTTCTCCAAAGCCCAGAATCGCATGTCAATCAATAAAGAAAACCAAATTGTAATAGGACATACCTGAAACCATAGCGTCGATAAAGCAAATCCTATAAGCAGCGGAACGTTATTGTCTTCCACTCCAGAACCCTTCTTTGTGTTCTCTCACAATAGATGGAAAACTATGAGACTCAGAATCGGGTTTGGGGTGGGGACCTTAACTTATAAATTGTGGGTGTATTTCTATTATAGCCCATCATAATAATAGAAATACGCTTAAGTCCAAAAAGTATCTGCACATATAGTTAAGCCCATACTCACTTTATACACGTGTCATGACCTGACACGTGTGATTTGAGACATGTAAATGACTCAGCCATGTTACTTTAAGATCACCGGTTTAGTGAGTCTTCCTAATGTCACACGCACGTAGTTCGACAATTAACATTGTGTAATGTGTATGATTTATGTAGGTACACCTGAAGAGGAAAAGTTCTAATAATCTCCCACTTGTACCACATAGGTCATAACCTGATATTAAACAATGTTGACCTTAAGAGCTCTAAATTTTACTGTCGAAATAATGAGTGACGTCTCAAAAAAAAAAAAAAAAAAAACAATATGGTCCATTTAAAATAAAAATATAGGATCACAGCGGTCTTTGCCACATTTAACATGACTAGACCCATATGTGGTCACAATATACTAATATCTCCAACGGCATAGATTAAGTATGGATGTGTAGCATGAAATAACATGTAATGTGATCCCTGAACATGTTCATTTTCAACTGGTCCAACCTTATGATTTATATTGATTTTTTTATTCTACTTAATCAAACTTTATATGTGTAACCATAAATAAATAAGTAGATAATTTTATTTCAAAATAATCATCAATTACTGAAGTGACAAGCAAGAGTTACTTAGTAATATAGACTCCCACTGAAATGAAATATCACAAGGACTAATTAACCACTCCTTTACAAGCTATAAGCTCTTTTAAGTGCTTTAAGTGGTAAGCCTTTAGTAAGTGAATCCATATTTTGGAGATCAGTACTAACATACTCAACTGTCAAATGATAAATGATAATTTTGATCCATTTCTTCATGTCAAGAAACTTTATATCAGTGTCCTACGGGACGCTAATGAACTCTTGTCATTCTCAAAAGAAAAATTTAGCGGCTTTAGTATCACAATAAATCTTTAACAATTTCTAAATGAAACTTACAACATAATACCAGAATCCGAATATCCAATCGGTTACCAAATGATTGGTTCTTTGGCATGTGAGTGTGAAATCTTTTGTTCTTTGCAAATACCGCATAAATCTTTTAGCTGCTTTCATATCCATTCCTGGATTAAGTATTTGCCAAGCATTCCAACTACGTACGCAGTAACTGGAGGCATACAAACTTGAGCATATATGAGACTCTCTACTGCTAACACATATGGGATATCTTTCAATTGTTCTTTATAAAGCGTTCTTTGGATAGGTATGCAAATTTAACTTATCACCATTACCAAAATGTGCATTACCTGGTAAATTGTTGTGCATGCCGGAACTACTTAGCACCTTTATTGACGTAAGCATTTTGTGAAAGCCAAAAAATATCACGTGATATATCACAGTGATCTTTATGCGTATAACAAAATTATTACACCGTATGTCACTTCTTGCTAGTAGGATATCATCAACATATATTCAAATAATAAATAAATTTGCTCCCACTAATCTTATGATATAGACATTGATTCACGTTAATTTAACTTAAAACCAAAAGAGGCAATAACGTGATCAAACTTTAAGTACCACTGACGAGATGTATGTTTTAAGCCATAGATGGATTCTTCAACTTGCAAATCAAATGTTTTGTGTCTTTCAACTCACCCTGAGGTTGCCACTATAGAAAGTATCCTGAATGTTGTCATTCAGAAAACCAATCTTAATATCCATCTGGTGTAACTCTAAATCATAATAAGCTACAAGTGCCATAATAAGTCTTCTCTTTATAATGAATGCATTCCTTGTGAGTAAAGTCTTTCAAGACAAGACATGTTTTATATTTGTCGATGTTGCCTTTTCGAGTCATGATTGGTTTTGCAATCTCATTATCAAGCTAATTGGTTTGACTCCGTCCCTTATGCAACTCGACAAGTAGATCCTAAATGTCGTTGTCTTTCATAAACTTTAACTCATCTAACATGACATTCATCCAATCTAAGGAGTGAGCACTTTGTTTGGTTTGAACGAAAATTATGGGATTATTTTCAATTCCTATATCAAATCCATGC
Organism: Coptis chinensis; assembly: GCF_015680905.1. NCBI lineage: Eukaryota > Viridiplantae > Streptophyta > Magnoliopsida > Ranunculales > Ranunculaceae > Coptis > Coptis chinensis. The sequence goes on along the minus strand of NC_141463.1, from coordinate 30,836,919 downwards.
TCTTGGAGATACACTATAGAATCACCTGAAATAGCTAGTCTTCTCCCCCTTATGTGAATTCTTTAATGACACTTCTAATTGAGTTTGTTGAGGTTTTTCTGTAAAAGTAGGAGGCAACTTAGGAATACTTGGTTGATTTTTAGCCACATACTGTCCAAAGATAGGTGTGATCAATCCATTAAAGGAACATCATGTTCTTTCTTCAAAGTATTATTCCTAGGTTGTGTACTCCCACTATTCTCAACATCCTCAATAAATATGGCATTATCCGTCACAAATAATTAATAGGGTATTTGAACAAAGGAAATAAAACTTGAAACCCCTGTACCTTTCCGAATAACTAATAAAGTAGTAACTAATAGTTCTTGAGTCCAGTCCTTTTATTAGGCTTGTAAGGCCTAGCCTTAACAGGACAACCTCAAATATGTAAATCCCTTATACTAGTTTTCTTTCCAGTCCATAGTTCATCATATGGGGTTTTAGTTACCGCTTTACTAGGTGCTCGACTAAGGTTGTCTATTGCAGTCTTTAAGGTTTCACTTGCAGAGACTCTAATTAGAAGTATGATTTGTCATTCTAATAACCATGTCTTTTAAGGTCTAATTTCATCTCAAATACATCATTTTGACACGGCGTCCCTGACATGGTGTACTAAAGAACGATGTCACATTCCATCAAGTATCTCACAAATAGTCCTGGATGTTGGCCTGATTCATCATACCTACCATAGTAGTTACCACTTCGGTCGGTTTGATGGTTTAACTTTATAAGCCTTAAACACATTCAATGACTTTTTTTTTTTTTTTTTTTTTTTTTTTTTTTTTTTTTTTTTTTTTTTTAGTATAGATACACATAACGAGAATAGTTGTTTGTAAACATGATAAAATATCGTTGACCATTCCAAGAAGCCGTAGAAAATGGACCACAAATATCGGTATATATCAAGTCTAGGACACTTGAACTCCTGCTGGCACCAAACTTCCTTATATTTGTTTGTTTACCCTTTATACATTCAATACAAACTTTAAAGTCTGAAAAAACAAGGGCACCAAGAACTCCATTTGACACAAACCTTTCAATTCTCTGTTTAGAGATATATATGACTCAAACGCTTGTGCCACAATGTAGAGGAGTTCTCATTAATTAATTTACGCTTAGTACCATAGTTATTAATATGCAAAGTTTCATTTAACCTTAAGTGAGAAGCATCCAAGTCTAACTTGTATAGATTATCAATCAAAGAACCTGTATCGATAAGATTTGAATTTTGAAAGAGACTAAATATTCCTTTTCCAACTGAACAAGTATAACCGGATTTGTCCAAACAAAAAATAAAAATTAAATTTTGTCTAAAAGACAGTACATAAACAGTCTCATCTAAATCCAAATAAAAACCAGACTCTAATTTTAATCTAAAGACTCTAATGTCCTCAACACAATCTTTATTGTCATTTCCCATGAAAATGAAACCTTTGGGCTGGTATCACTGGGCTTTCGGCTCCTTAAGCAACTTTGCATGAAAACACTAATGTGAATAGTTGCAACTGTATCTATCCACTATGACTTAGATGGTACTTCAGCTAGATTAAATTTAGGACAAACAAAACTTAAATTCATTACCTTTCTTTGCGAGTCACGTGATATTTTGGACAATCTTTATAAAATGTGACTTGCATGTTTCTTGCAAAAGTAACAGAAGATAACCTTATCCTGTTTATCTTGCACGTACGTTTACCTGAGAAGTCACAATATCTGCAATATTTTTACCCTTATTATTCCATTTTCTTTTCTTAGTGCCCAAATTGCCATTCCAGAAAATTGCCAAATGAGCACTATTAGTCTTATCTTGTTTCAACATTTCTCTTATTGCACATATTGAGCAATGAACTCACTAAATTCTTTTGAGTATTATACTTCATCTCAATGGGGCCAAATTGAGTTAAAAGAGAAACTAGAATGAGGTGCACATGGAGATTGTCAGAAACTCCAACCTTAGCGTCCTCAATTTAGCAACAAGATTAGACATTTCCATAACGTGCTCTCTAAAAAATCATATTTCAGTATACCGCAAGGTGACAAGTTTACTAAGAAGCGTACTTGCCTCCACCTTTTTCCAATGCAACATCGGAATGTAACTTGGCTTAAGAATTTCTTGGCATTGCACAAAGAATTTAGAAATAGAGTACTTCATTATCATAAGACTAAGACTACTATTAAAGCGCTCCCACTATTCTTAGGTAGCCTTTCATTTGCAGAACTAATACCAGTAAAGCTTAAGAGGCACATCAACTTGCATGGCATAATCCCAAAACCATACATCCAAGAACGATTATAAGATGTTTTTGCTATTAGCAAAGTTGGAACAACTAAGAACTAAATTGTTATTCAAAATGGCAAATATAGAATATGCATTCATTGAAATATAACATAAAAGATATCTCACATTACTATATATGTCATGTACTACAATGCATTGACAATAATAAACTGGAATATTATCATGCATTCATTAGTCTAAATGAAAAATAATAATCATGTAGACAAATGACAAGATAGAAAACATTTTATAAAACTTTAGTAGTGGGCCTTACTGAGAAACCTAACACACAATTATAATTCAAGTCTTTGGACAAGCATTTAACGTATAAGTGGTTCTCTCTAAACATATAAGACTAATCGACATATGTAAAACAAAGTTAGGCTTGGCCAAATAATAAGTCTTCTTTAGGGCATCTCCAATGGAGAGTGGAAAAATCCACCTCCACATAGGCGCCATTAGGATTATACACTTTAGAGAAATCCCAAATATATAAAGTGTATATTTACTATTTGTGGCTATTCCAATGGTAGGTGGAGGCAAATGTGTAAAAATAGATAGCAACGGACTTAAACTGTCACAGCCCATTCAAAATAATGTAAAATAACGGATTTGGTCCATCACAAAAGCTTAAAACAAATAGTGGTCCACTTTCTAACGTCATTCAAAGCAACGTCCGTGTTTTTAACATTTATAAATCACTGAGCGACGGACTTAGACCGTCGCAAACAGAAAAATAAAGCTTCAAACGTGTGTTAAAGTGACGTCCGAGTTTTTAAGTTAAACAGACGTTATTTTAAGTGACGTCCGGGCTTTTTATTAACTAATAGTAAGAGGGGGAATTCTCCACCCTCTCTATTAGCTAATACATTATTACCTACGGTATAGCACCCCCATTGGAGATAGTTTTTTTATATTTGGGGTGTAAAATTTCCACTCTATACAGTTTACACCCCCCATTGGAGATGCCCTTAGGGCCGACTATTGAATGCATAAGCAACTCCTAAAATTATTTTACATATATTAATTACTTTATACCGTTACTAATTCGGCCAAAATAATAAACTTCCTTTAGGCCGATTATTACTTGCATGGATTAAGATGCAACCATATATAATCCAATAAACATTACAATTAAACCCAAAATAAATTTTCTATGAAAGAGGCCACTTAGGCAGCGTATCGCGTTGAACTTACCCAAATTTCATGGTTTAGATTGCTAATTTTCAAATGTTTGGAACATGTTATTATTCAATTCTATTAAATAACACGATAATAATAGAAAAGAAAATTCCAATAGCAAAGTTCATAAATCCAAATATGATCAAACTGAATTTTAAGTCCACCTACTTTATTGGGCCCGAAAAACTCTTCAATTTGATTATTCATACACCCAAAACGGACTTAAAAAAAATTATATACAACTGAAATAAGGTAATTGGGCCAAAAAAAATACGAAAGGGTTCCAATCAGAATAAGTCGGACCCGATCAGCACAAGTCAAATTTTGTTTGCAAAGTCAGACCTAGATACATGGCCAGACCCAAGCCCAATCTAGTTTATGGGTCGAGATGGACTTTGGGCTATGGGGCAAACTTTAAGAAACCACAAATACTTGTTTTAGTGGGCTTTAGAAGAAAACAAAGGCCCAAAAAAGTTTTGGGTTTGGGATCGGTTTCAAAACTCAGAATTTTGAACTCTAACTCAAGTGAGTTGACATTGAAAAACTCATCGTCACTTTCACCCACAAAAGCCAGAAGTTTAAAAAAGAGACTTGATGGTTTTTCCGACCAAACTGCCGCCATTAATCCCGTTGACTGAACGATACTTAAAAAAAAATCCCGACCGTCAGATATCATCTCCACCATCACACGACCCACCACACCAAATTTCAGCCCCATTGGACACTGCATCTCCAAGATACATAGCTTTTAAAATCGCCAGATTCATATAAAAACGAGTTTTAACCACTTTTAACATCAGTTAACGACATGAATCTGAGATCGAAAACTACAAGCCACCGTACGGATTTAAAATATGGTATAAAGAGATCAATACTGGAAAATCTCAGCACCATACATCCAAACCCGAAGGAGATCCAAGAGTCCAAACTTGACAGGAAAAACAGTTTCGGGAATTTTCGATTTCAACCTTTGACGGCGATACCCACCATAACCGGCGATCAAAACCCATCATCCACCGTTGGATATGATCCTTAGATGATGAAGTACTGACTCCACAAATCCCGACCCCAGAAAAATCCGGTCGCCGGAATCCGACGGTTCAATAACGTTGAAACCGAAAAAAAACTGATTTTTCTCAATTTTTGAAGTATGAAAAGTAAACTTTATGTTCTAATATGTAGATAACTGATACCAATTGTAAGGATTTCTCCAAATCCCATAATCGCATGTCAATCAATAAAAAAAACCAAATTGTAAGAGCATCTCTAGGTTGTGGTAGTATACTCTTCAAATTTGAAGAAAATTTTTGAAGAATCTGGTCGCAAATTTCGACCAACTCTAGGTGGTCGCAAATATCGACTGCAAATGCAATTGTAGGCCCTACCATGCGCCATTAAGATTGGCGCCAAGATTAATGTCGCGTGACATTACCACCGCCGCCCCCAAATTCAAAAAACTCACGCGCCAGATTAATGTCGCACCAAATTGAAAAAGTTAAAAAATAACTTCATAGACATTAGTAGTGGCGGCGTCCATCTTCACCGGCGCTGGTGCTAGTCAAAGTCAAAAAAACTTGGGGCTTACATTTGCAATGGCGGCGACATTACTAATGTCAAAACCGCGATCCGCATCCAAATTGCCAAATTTGCGAACAAGAATGCGAACAAGCGGTGATGCACGACCCGCGAATCACGACCACCTAGAGTTGGAATTCCGGGAAATTCTGACGCATTTCTTCAAATTTGAAGAATGCGACCACGGATACGTCCACCTAGAGATGCTCTAATAGGACATACTTGAAGCCATAACGTCAATCAAGCAAATCCTATAAGCAGCGGAATGTTGTTGTCTTCCACTTCAAAACCCTTCTTTGTGTTCTCTCACAATAGATGGAAAACTATGAAACTCAGAATCGGATTTGGGGTAGGGACCTCAGCTTATATATTGTGGGTGTATTTCTATTATAGCCCATCATAATAATAAAAATATGGTTAAGCTCAAAAAGTATCTGCTCATATAGTTAAGCCCATACTCACTTTATACACGTGTCATGACCTGACACGTGTGATTTGAGACATATAAATGACTCAGTCATGTTACTTTAAGATCACGGTTTAGTGAGTCTTTCCAATGTCACACATACATAGTTCGACAATTAGCACTGTGTAATGTGTAATATGTATGATTTATGTAGGCACACCTGAAGAGGAAAAATTCTAACAATACCTTCTTCAACAAGTTAATCCTCCTTTTATAACCCTTCAAAGAAATCAGTTATGAAATCATTTTCCAATCACCATTAAAAGAATAATTTATTTTTCACAATAAATTACCTCCAACGGCTTGTAGATTTATCACAAATAAATCTTCCAACAGATATATAACGGCTAGTTTTACTAGTCAACAAAATTGGTTACAATTCTCAAGAATTAAATGTTTAAAATATATTTTTCAAGAAACAAATATTTTAATTATATTTAAAAACACAAACAATATATATTAACTTGTTAAAGGTCAAAATTTGTTGCAACAGCCAAGTCCACGTACACTGCGGTAGACATAATCTGATCTATTTAATATGTCATGGAAGCAAGCACACATAAAGCATCGTCAGCTGTAACCTTCTCTAAATGTTGAAACTATGTTGTACTACTTTCACCACCCATCTGCATAAAGCATATCGTAAATAAAGATAGAGACCAGTTGTAAAAGTGAGTTAAAATGTGTTAGAATGCAAAGAACAATTCTGGAATAACTTGATTATTGAAACTGAGAACCAGCAACATAGAAATAGCTTTTACAGAATGACTGAAACAAACTATACTCACGTTCTTCCTAGAATCGTGGTAACAAACTTGACTAAATCAAATGACAGCAGTTCCTAAAGACTAGGACTTTATTAACAAACTAAATCTTATCATTTCCTCCCTTAAACTAAACTGCCTAGACAGGCATCTAGTTTATCTTTGGCGCATCACAAACTCCCAGTTTCTTTCTAAGCTCCTGAAATGTCTCTAGCTTGAGTGGTTTGGTAAATATGTCTGCTATTTGCTGCTGTGTACAACAATACTTGATCTGCACAACTCCTTCATTCACCAGATCACGTAAGAAATGGAAACGCACATCAATGTGCTTGCTCTTGATCTTGCCGTGCATCATAGGATTCCTTGATAACTTTATTGTTGAGCTATTGTCACAAAAGATGAAAGGAGTCTCACTGCCATTATAACCAATCTTCTTTAAAACCCTTTTCATCCAAACCAACTAACAAGTGCATGCTGTAGCAGCAACAAACTCTGCTTTTGTTGTACTTAATGTAACTATCGGTTGCTTCCGAGAAGACCGCGCCACTGCTGCTCCACTTAAAATAAAGGCATACCCTGACGTGCTCTTTCTATCTTCCACACACCCCGCATAATCACTATCAGTGAAGCCAACCAATTCCTTATGTCCTCCTTTCTGATAAAGAATACCAAATCCAATGGTTCCTTGCAAGTACCGCAGAACTCTCTTGGCTGCTAAAAGATGTAACTCAGTTGGCTTTGACATATACCTGCTATTTAGGCTAACTGCATATATTATATCCGATCTTGTGGTTGCTAAATACATCATGCTTCTAACCAGCTGCTTGTAGAATGAACCATTCACCTCTACACCATTTTCATCTTTAGAAATTTTGAACCCTGGAATGATTGGATTTTGAACAGAATTACTATCCTCCATTCCAAACTTCTTTAACATTTCCATCATATATTTCTTCAGATTAATAAATATCCCTCCAGCAAACTACACTACTTCAATACCAAGAAAATACCTCATCTTGCCCAAATCCGACATATCAAATTCCTTCATCATGGAATCTTTAAACTCACACATCATAACCTCATCGTCTCCTGTATAAAGTAAATCATCAACATAGAAACTAATGATAAAATGTTTACCTTGTTTGTTGATTTTAGTAAACAAAGTCCGTTTCAATCATCATCCTTCTCAAAGCCTTCTTTCTTGAAGTATGACTCAATTCGGGTTTGAACCATGCTCTTGGTGCCGGCTTGAGTTCGTATAAAGCTTTGTTGAGTTTGTATACCTTTTCCACTTCATTCTTCATCTCATAACCCCTCGGCTGCTCAACATAAACGTCTTTGATTAATTCACCATGAAGGAAAGCTGATTTCACATCAAGTTGGAATACACTCCAACCTTTCTGAGCTGCAAGAGCTAAGATCATTCGCGACTGTCCATAATGAGCTCTGACAGGTGCATACACTTCTTCGTAGTCAACTCCGTGTTCCTGGGCATAACCTTTTGCGACTAAGCGGGCCTTGTGCTTCTCCACTTCTCCAAGTTCATTCAATTTTGTTTTATAAACCCATTTGACTCCTATCCTTTTAGCTCCCTTTGGCAAGTCAATTAGAAACCACATCCCATTCTTCTTAATTGAGCTCATTTCTGAATCCATAGCTTGCCTCCATTTTTCATCTTTTTACTGCTTCATCAAAACTGGTCGGGTCGGAACTGGTCAGGTCTAAGCTAGTGATCAAAGCCAAATGAGCTTGCACATCTTCATTGTTCAAGTCATCAACACTAAAATAGTCAGCCATCCATACTGGTGCTCTTTGATAAGAGCCCAAAACTGTAGTTTTAACCCTGTAACAGTCATACTTTTAGACCAATTATGTGAGTAATAATTAAGAGTTAACACTGATTACGTGTTTTATGCATTTCAGGCTTCAAAGTCCATTATGTGCAGAAATGTGCCACTTTAGCGAGATAAAGGAGAAAAGGTCGGTTACTAAGGAGTTCCGTGACTAAAGGCCAAGATTCAAGAAGACAAAGCCTTTCTAAAGCCCGATCAAAAGGTGAAAAGTCGACGCGGGCAGAAACAGCACACAAGTCAGCAGAACTTCCGAAGGCCGTATCTTTGAACTCAGACCTCATAATGGGGCCTACCTTATGTCAAAACGACCGACTCGGAAAGAGCTTTCCAATGGTCCAACCCTTGACCCAATTAGAGGAGCAAAAGTGGACGAAAAGTCTGTTGAAGCCAACTACAGCTGAAGAGGCCTTTTTGGACTGAAAGAATAGGGTTTTGGGCCTGATTCTCTGGCCCAAAACATGGCTCCAAGCCCATGCACGATTTTTGGATCTGAAAGTATAAAAACAAAAGCTTAGCTCTTTGTTAATGGTAGATAGTTAATGGTAGCTAGTTAGACCTAAAACTATAGATAATTATAGATCTAGTTTTCATGTAATAAAATTAAGTTTAGTTTTAAATTCAATTCTTGTTTTAGATTAAACTCTTAGAATCATTATTCTTAATTAGTTTGATAAATAAAATAGTTATTTTTATCAATTTCGATTTTTGTCATTTCAATTTATAGATCTAATTTTATGTTAAATTAATTACTTTAGAACAAGTAGATTATTAATTTAGTATTTGAATCATTGTTTTATTATTCATTAGATTAAGAAAATAGTGTTCTCCATAAGTTAGTTTCATTTCCATTAATTGTTTAGTTTCAATTGCAGATTCAAGTAATTGTCATTATTAGTTTAATTCAATTATTGCATTAGTAGTTTTGAATTGGGTTTAAACAAGCAAAGTTTCAATCTTTATATCATGTCTTGTTTGAATTCCATTGGGAATGATAGCGTGATGATTCTAGGCTAAACCTCCATTGAGGGGGTTGAGAAGCCTTGATGAAAGCTTGATTCGATTATCGTAGAGTCGTCGTAATTTCCTTTCCACTCTAGAAACGATTAGTTCACCATGAGAATGGGTTTAATCGTTCACATACTAGTTATGAATTGGTAGGAATGCCATGTGTAATTAGGGATTAGGAGTAACCATATTGTTCTCACAAAACGGTTCAATTCGGATTACTGACGATTAAGTGGATTAGTAGGATTAAGTCGAGTTAAGGTGGAATCAATCCCCCTCTAACTCCTTATCATAAAATCAACGTAGCATTCCATAGTTGTTCTAATAGTCGACTAGTTGCATCTTGTGGGTAGTTGCATCGTAGTCTAGTTGCCACTTCGTAAATCTCTCATTAGACTTTAGAGATAAGAGTATTTATACGTAGAAAACACAGCATGCGGAAGGACTAGGAGTGGAACGAATTTGTTACTCCACTCTATTTCGATAGAATTGAGAGTAGAAAACTTTGATAAACTAGGCACATAACATAGTTTTAGTTTACTTACGTTTTGAGTTTCATTGTTCATTTCGTAGGTAAACAATCATTTTATGTTTTATCAAATGGCGTCGCTGCCATCTTAGTTTCACTTTCGCATTGTTTTTGTAGTACAAGTACTTTTCTTAAAGTCCCATTAAACCCACCCACCCTTGTTTGATTCATACTGTGGTTTTCCAAGTCAGCGTTGGAAAGTTCCGCAAAAATATACACGGAGCGCGACCGCGCCCTAACCGAGCGCTGCTAAAAAGATCGGCACAACACCGAAGCGCCGACCTGCTTTATGTGGAGCGACCATACTAAAACACTGTCACTTCAAGTTACACGAGAAGCGGCGCTAACCGAGCGCCATACTAAGCTAGAGTTTTCGGATTTCTACATTTTGATTCGAATTTTGATTTTTCAAGTTTTTCGGTGTTCTAACTTGTTATATACACTCAACACGCCAGAAACAAGACGCTATTTCATAAATGAAGCAAGGGCCTTGTCAGGTATTCCTTTCTTCCACACCTTGCATCTCCCCGTTAGAGGTTTATACTAGTATATCAGAATTGTTTGGAGTGTTGATGGTTTAGCTAAATTTGGTCTTAGCCTTGTATGAGATTAAGGTCTGGTCGAACAAAAACACCAAACGTAATCACACAACAACGTCAACAAACAATTCTATCTAGTATACCACCCACTACACCTCTAGCTACTATTTCACACACACCACCTGACACAATGCCCGACGAAGGAGAAACTCCTCTCTCGGACTTTTATAAAGCCTTGAGCGATAGCCCCAAATCTTGCATCGTTCTAGCAGACCCTGTGGGGGATTTCCGAATCCCCCCAAATATTTTTAATTTGTTACCCGTTTTTCATGGATTAGACCATGAAAAACCTTATCGGCTACATCGTAGGATTGAACAAGTCCTAACAACATTCCACCATCCTACGGTTGGTGCGGAACAAATTAAACTAAGGGTATTCCCTTTCACCTTAGCCGATAAGGCGGCGTCTTGGTTAACTGCCCAAGCACCTAATTTTGTGGACTCGTGGGCTAAACTTGTTCAGCTGTTTGTGGAACATTTTTACCCACCCCTAAAAACGGATGAGATGCTTTCCAAGATTCATTTCTTTCGACAAAATCCTCATGAATCATTTTCAGAGGCTTGGAATCGTTTCACCGATCTCCTTATAGAGTGTCCACATCATAACTTAGTGAAAGACACGTTAGTTCGTGCCTTTTTCAAAGGACTTCTACACCACCATAAAGAAGTCCTTGACATAATGAATGGGGGGTAGTTTCTTAAGCAAAGGAGCCTCGGAGGCTTATAAATTTTTAGAGGATCAAACTAAAAGCGAAATAACAACGGGGGGTAGTGGATATCCACCGCTCCGCTAGTTCATCAAATACAGTTAAGGCCGCCGGTATGTTTGAAATTAAACACGATCCCGAGCTTAAAACTCTAATAGAATCACTCACTAAAAAGGAGGCCATTTACGTTCAACAAAAGCCTATCCCCGCCAATATGAATGTAAATTCAAATCCATGTAGTTTCGTTTGAGCCCGAGGCATCCCGGACTTCCACTATCCTATAGCCTATGAACAGGCTTGTTCCATTAATAGTGAACCTAACGCCCCTTGGAGACAAAATCCCAACTTCGGTTGGAGAAATAACCAACACGTCACACCTCCAAGGTACAATAATCAATATGTTAGGCCAACGCACAATTTTAACCAAGCTCCACCACGACAAGGACAGGGTCAGGGTAATTTTAATAATTATAACAACCAAGTGCAACCTCGACAAGGACAAGCACAAGGTCAAGGTAGTTATAATAATTATAATGCTAATAGAGGTATCGTTCTGGTAAATAATAATTATCAAAATCCACCCATAAATAATTCACGCGAAATAGTTCCAGTCCAACCACCCGTGACTACTACACCCACACAACCGGATCGTCTTGACACCTTCATACAAGTGAGCCAAAAACTTTTCCAAACCATGGCTCAATCTAACCAACAAAATTTCTACAATCCGTTAATAATTTAACCCAACAGTTGGCCCCAAGATAAATCCCAACCCAAAGGTGTGTTTCCGTGTCACGAAATACCTAATCCTAAAACAACAAACATAGCCTGTGAGGTAACCAATAATACTAGTAATGAATATCAAAATGTAGGTGAGCTAAAGGCCATCACCACTCTCCGATTACGGCAGAGTGGTTCATAACAAAGTAACTATGCCTATAGTTACCCCACCAAAGATAATACACCCCGCTATTTTACTAGATACCGAAAAGAAACCAAGAGCCTACCAATCGTAGAGGTACCCGGTTACAACACAACCTAAGAAACGAAAGCCACGGTTAAACATCCGGTGATACCATTGCTAAATATAGACGAAACCACCGTTTCCACAAAAATTAGTCGTGTTAACTAGGGATACTAATTATGAGGAGATTAGGGGCGTTTTCAAGAATCTAACTATAAATCTTCCCTTCCTCGAAGATATTAAAAAGCTACCACACCATGCTAAGTTTCTTAAGGAGTTGTACTACTAGTGCTTAGGACAAATATACCAAAAGCCTTTTAACGGAACAATTCCCAACTCTATCCGAACATAATGGAATTGTTAAGTACAAGGACCACGGTCGTCCCCATCAGATGCACCTTAGGAGATTCCTATCGGCGACCACATTATTAGACACGGGGGCTAGTGTTAACTTACTCCCGCTTTTATTTGTATAGACAAATAGGCCCTAGATCGAAATGCAACCCACTAAAATGACATTGCAATTAGTGATCGTTCTATTAAGTATCCTAAGGGTGTGGTCGAAAATGTTCTGGTAAAAATTCAGGATTTCTACTATCCGACTGATTTTGTCATCCTCGATACAGAAGTCGTTAACGACTCTATCCCCGATCATCTTAAAGGCCCTTTCCCTCAGCATCGCCAATGCGCTCATTAATTGCCGCGATGGTTCAATGTCCATGTCTTTTGGCCATCTTGCTGTTGAAGTCAATGCTTTGAAAATAAAGACACAGTTACCCGATTCACCTATGGATGGAGAGGTTAGCATGATTGAGAGCTTTGCTCGAGATTATTTCAACAACACGTTCCCTGATAATCATATGCCCAAATTTCTTTCCTTTGGAAGTTCAGACTCCAACATTTTCATCCCTACACTAGTGTTAAGAGCCCAAAACTGTAGTTTTAACCCTTTAACAGTCATACTTTTGGACAAATTATGTGAGTAATAATTAAGAATTAACACTGATTACGTGTTTTTATGCATTTCAGGCTTCAAAGTCCATTATGTGCAGAAATGTGCCACTTTAGTGAGATAAAGGAAAAAAGGTCGGTTACTAAGGAGTTCCTTGATTAAAGGCCAAGATTCAAGAAGATAAAGCCTTCCTAAAGCCCGGTCCAAAAGCTGAAAAGACACCACCAAACGGCTGAAAAAGACACAAGTCGTGAGAACTTCCGAAAAGCCGTATCTTTGGACTCAGACCTCGGAATTGGGCCTACCTTATGTCAAAACGACCGGCTCAGAAAGAGCTTTCCAATGGTCTAAGCCTTGACCCAATCAGAGGAGCAGAAGTGGACGAAAAGTCTATGGAAGCCAACTGCAGCTGAAGAGGCCTTTTTAGACTGAAAGAATTGGGTTTTGGGCCTGATTCTCTGGCCCAAAACATGGCTCCAAACCCATGCACGATTTTTGGATCTGAAAGTATAAAACCAAAGTTGAGCTCTTTGTTAATGGTTAGCTAGTAGACCTAAAAATAATATAGATAATTCTAGATCTGTTTTCATTAATTAAATTAAGCTTTAGTTCCATTTTCAATTCTTGTTTTAGATTAAGTCTTTGAATCATTGTTCTTGATTGATTAAATAAATAAAATAGTTGTTTTCTCAATTTCGAATTGTGTTATTTCAATTTATAGATCTGATTTTAATTCTTGTTGATTATCATTCCGTAGTTTAAATAGATTGAACCATTGTTAGTTAATTTAGTTAAGTTAGAATTTTAATATGATGTGTAGTTATAATGAAATGGGAAATTATGGTTTGATGACTCAAGGCTAAAACCTCCATTAGAGGGGTTGATGAAGCCTTGATGAAAACTTAGTGGTATAGTGTAGAAACATTGTAGAATCTATTCCAATCTAGAAGGTCGTGATTAAGCCATGAGAATGGGTGGACGACCTCACATGCTAGTTAGTACTTTCGGTAGAAATGCCATGAACACTAGGGATTAGAACTCGAATTTCTTGCCGTAAGAACGTAAGAATCGAGATACAAGAATCTATGTTAGGCTATTAAGTTGGATTCGAGGTGGATTCAATTCCCTCTAATCCTTTATCTAGATTCAAACAATCATATTTCCATAGCATTCAGTAGTTAAATTCAAATAATCAAATTCAGTAAGTATCGTAGTATATCACCTTCGTAAAGCTCTCATTGACTTAAGACTGAGTAATTAGATTAGAAAACATTACATGCTAGAGCACTAGGAGTGGAACGAATTCATTACTCCACTCTATTACGATAGAATTGAGAGTAGGAAACTTTGATAACATATCAACATAAATAGTTTAGTTTACTTACGTTTTGATTTCATCGTTCATTTCGTAGGTAAGCTAATCATTTTATCTTTTATCAAATGGCGCCGCTGCCATCTTAGTTGCACTTTAGCATTGTTTTCATAGTAGAATTAGTCATTTTTAAGTCCCATTAAACCCACCCACCCTTGTTTGATTCATACTGTGGTTATTCGTTTCAGCGTTGAAAAATTCCGGGACAGAATTACACGGAGCACGATCGCGCCTATAAGGTCTTGGCGCTGCGCTATAGTCCGGACTTCGAACCCAGCCCCCTCATCTTGGCGCGACCGCCCTCACTTCTTCGGACTTCAAAGCGCCAACCCGCCCTCATACCAAAGCGACGGGGGCTCACTTCATCGACAAGGAGCGACCGCACCCTATGCAAGTGCGACGCGACCTCTATGCAAAAGTTTGCGATTTCTACAGAGTTTGTTTTGAACCCGATTTTTAAGTTTTTTTCAAGTGTTCTAACTTGTTATTTACACCGAACACGCCAAACAAGACGCTATTCATAAAAGCGAAGCAAGGGCGCTATCGGGTATTCCTTTCTTCCATACCTCGCATCTCCAGTTAGAGGTTCATACTAATATATCAAGATTGTTTGGATTGTTTTCGTGTTTAGACTTAGACTTGCATGAGATTAAGGTCTGGTCGGAGAAAAACACCGAACGTAATTAACCGTCAACAAACAAACATATCGAGTATACCAATCACAACACCTCTAACTACTATCCCACAACCATACCACCTCTAACTACTATCCCACCTCTAACTCCTCTCTCCGAATTCTATAAAGCTTTGAGCGATAGCCCTAAATCTTGCATCGTTCTAGCAGACCCAGTGGGGGATTTTCGAATCCCCCCAAACATATTTAATTTGTTACCCATTTTCCATGGTTTAGGCCATGAAAAACCTTACCAACACATGCGTAGGATTGAACAAGTCCTTACAACATTCCATCATCTTACGTTGGTGCGGAACAAATTAAACTCGGGGTATTTCCTTCACCTTAGCCCGATAAAGCAAATATCTTGGTTAACTGCCCAAAGCTCCTAACTCTGTGGACTCGTGGGCTAAACTTGTTCAGCTATTTATGGAACATTTTACCCACCCCTAAAGACGGATGAAATGCTTTCCAAGATTCATTTCTTCCGGCCAGAACCCTCATGAATCATTTTCTCGAGGCTTGGAATCGTTCACCGATCTGCTAATAGAGTGTCCACACCATAACCTAGCAAAAGACACTTTAGTTCGGTGCCTTTTTGAAGGACTTCAACATCACCATAAAGAAGTCCTTGACATAATGAATGGGGGTAGTTTCCTAAGTAAAGGAGCCTCAGAGGCTTACAAATTTTTAGAAGAACAAACTAAATGCAATAACAATTGGGAGTGATGATATCCCCGCTCGCTAGTTCCTCTTCAACAGCTTAAGGCACGGTATGTTTGAGATGAAACCCAATCGAGAACTTAAAAATTTAATCGAATCTCTAACTAAAAAGTAGAGGCTATTTCTATTCAACAAAACCTATTCCCGTCATGAATGTCAACTCCAACCCATGTAATTTCTGTTTGAGTCCTGAGCACCCTGACTCCTATTGTCCTCTCGCCTATGAACAACAACAATTAGAGCAAGATAATGTTTGCTCCATTAATAACTATCCTATTCCTAATGCCCCATGGAGACAACATCCCAACTTTAGTTGGCGAAACAATCAACAAGTTACAACTCCGGGGTTTAATAACCAAAATGTTAGGCAAACGGACAACTATAATCAAGCTCCACCTAGGCAAGGGCGGGGGACAAGGTCGTGGAAATTATAATAATTATAACAACCAAGCGCTAACCACAACAAGGTGTAGCACAAGGTCAGAATAATTATAATAATTATAATACCAATAGAGGTATCGTTCGGTTAACAATAGTAACTATCAAAACCCACCCATAAATAATCAACGTGAGATAGTTCGGTCGCACCACAGCGACTACTACACCTACAACAACCGGACCGTATCGACGCCTTTATACAGGTTACCCAACAACTTTTCCAATCAATGACTCAATCAAACCAATAGATATTACAATCCATAAATCAGGGCATACAACAGTTAGCCCAAGAGAAAGCCCAACCAAAAGGCGTGTTTCCAGGACAAGCGATACCAAACCCTAAAACAACAAACACAACCTTTGAGGTAAACGGTAATACTAGTACGGAAACGACAATAGTAGGTGACCTAAATGCCATCACCACTCTCCGCTCTGGAAAAGTGGTTGATAACAAAGTAACTATGCCTATAGTTACCCCATCAGTACTCCCTACACCGGATATCGAACTAGATACTGAAATAGAAACTGAAGAACCTACCACTGTAGAGGTACCCGGTTAAACCACAACCTAAGAAACAGAAAGCCAAGGTTACACATCAAGTCGAGTCATGCGCTAAATATAGAGCTTAAACCACCATTCCCTCAAAAATTAGCCATGCTAACCCGGGGATACCAACTTGAGGAGATTAGGACGCGTTTTCAAAAATCTAACGATAAACCTTCCTTTTCTCGAAGCTATTAAAAAGCTACCTAATCACGCTTAAGTTTCTTAAAGAGTTGTGCACTACTAGGCGTAAGACCAACATACCTAAAGGCGCTTTTTTAACCTAACAATTCCCAACTTTATCCGAAAATAATGGAATTGTTAAGTACAAGGACCGGGTCGCCCCATCAGTAAAATGCACCTTAGGAGATTCCCACATGACGACCGCTTTATTAGACACGGGCGAGTGTTAACTTACTCCCGTGATACTTGTATAAACAAATAGGTCTACGAGGAAATGCAATCTACAAAAATAACGTTGCAATTAAGCGGACGGTCTATTAAGTATCCTAAGGGTGTAGTTGAAAACGTGCTTGTTAAGGTTCAAGATTTCTACTATCCTGCGGATTTTGTTATCCTCGATCTGAAGTCGCTAATGACTTGACTCTGTACCGATCATCTTAGGACGCCCCTTTTTAGCAACTGCCAACGCACTTATTAATTGCCGCGATGGTAAGATGTCCTTATCTTTTGGCCATCTCACAGTTGAGGTAAATATTTTTAAAATGATGAAACAGTTACCAGATTCGTCTATAGATGGGGAGGTTAGCATGATCGAGAGCTTAGCTCAAGATTATTTTAACAACACGTTTCCTGAAAACAATATGTACAAATTCCTTTCTTTTGGAAAGTCAGATTTTGTAAATGACTCCTACTTAGAGGAAGTCAACACCATCCTTGAGTCCACACCAATTGTAGACACTTCGGTTGCTCCATATATTGAGTATGAAGACTTGCTACCTAAGCAAGTATTCATTATGCAAAATGAGGACCCCGACGAAACATCTATTGATTTTCCTTCCACCCCAGTGCTTAAACCCCTTCCCCCAGAGTTAAAATATATTCAACTCGATCCGGATGGTAGTCATCCGGTAATTATATCTTCTCTATTATCTATGGATGAAGAGACACATTTAATCCGGGTGATTAGGGAACATCGGTCTGCGATTGGTTGGTCCCTAGTCGACATTAAGGGAATTGACCCTAATGTTTGCACTCATCGTATCCATTTGGAAGATAACGCCAAGACTTCTCGCTAACCTCGGCCACGCTTGAACCCTACCATGAAAGAGGTGGTTAGGGAAGAAGTCTTACAATTACTTTCGATCGCGGGTATCATATACCCCATCTCTAATAGCGAATGGGTAAGCCCCATTCATGTAGTTCCTAAGAAATCGGGTTACCACCATGGTTAAGTAGAACGGAAAGGGGTGACTATGTTGTCACACAAGGTCCTATGAAATGGAGGATCGTATTGATTCTGACGCGTTTAAATGCTATGACACGAAAGGATCACTTTCCTTTACCTTTTATAGATCAAATACTTTCGAGCGCCTAGTCTGGTCATGCTTTTTATTGTTTTCCTCGATGGCTACTCGGGCTATTTTAGATTATTATTGATATTGATGACCAAGAAAAGACTACCTTCACATCTCCCTTTGGAACGTATGCCTATAAACGAATGCCTTTTGGCCTTTGTAATGCTCCTAGAACCTTCCAGCGGTGTATGCTTCATATATTTAGTGACATAGTAGAGCGCTTTATGGAAGTTTTCATGGATGATTTTTCTATCTATGGAGACTCCTTCACAGACTGTTTGTCTAACCTGTCTAAGGTTTTGACAAGGTGTGAAGAAAAGAGCCTCGTTTTAAATTGGGAAAAGTGTCATTTCATGGTGAAAAAGGGCATAGTACTAGGTCACATTGTATCTAGTGATGGCATCGAAGTGGATAAGGCCAAACTAGATAAGATAGCGACTCTACCTAAACCACGGACTGTCCGTGATATTAGAGCCTTTCTAGGCCATGCAGTTTTTTATAGGCGATTTATTAAAGACTTCTCGAAAATAGCTAGGCCTTTAACTAATCTGCTTTTGAAAGATGCAATCTTTGATTTTAATTTTAACCGTAGCAGGGCTTTTGAAACTTTAAAAGCCCCTAACCTCTGCACCAATTATACAGCCTCCCATTGGTCTAAGCCTTTCGAACTCATGTGTGATGCTAGTGACTATCAAATGGGTGCGATCTTGGGACAAAACTAGATAATAAGTCCACCGGCATTTATTATGCTAGTAAAACATTAAACAATGCTCAACGAAATTATTCAATTACAGAAAAGAATTCTTAGCCGTCATTTATGCTTTAGATAAGTTTAGATCCTTATTTGGTTGGTTCTAAAACTTTAGTTTACACGGACCATGCGAGCCACTTTAAGTACCTTCTTGCAAAGAAGGATGCTAAGCGTAGATTAATCCGATGGATCCTTCTCCTGCAAAGAGTTCACATTAGAAATAAAGGACAAAAAGAGGGTCGAAAACGTGGTTGCCGACCACTTATCTAGACTCACAAACGACGATCGGTCGATCGACTCGAGTCCATACCGGACTCTTTTCCCCGATGAGCATCGTATGCCATTTTTTCAGCACCATGGTATCGCGACATTGTAAATTATCTAGCGGCTGATGTTATGCCTTATAATTGGTCAAGGAATGAACGTAAAAGTTTTTGGCCGAGTTAAGTTATACTACTCTTGGGATGAGCCCTACCTTTTTAAGTATTGTCTTCGATCGATTATTCGTTTGTATTCCCGGTGGGAATATAATGAAGTTCTATCATTCTACCATGACAAAGAGTGTGGTGGACATTTTAGTGTAATGAAAACAGCCGCTAAAGTTCTGCAATGTGGATTTTATTGGCCTACCCTTTTTAAGGATGCCCAAGTGCATTGCAAGACGTGTATACGTTGCCAACAACTTGGGCGAATTACGGAACGTAATATGATGCCATTAAATCCAATCTTGATCGTAGAAATTTTCGACGTTTGGGTCATTGATTTCATGGGTCCTTTCCCGATTTCCCACGGTTTCATTTATATTCTAGTTGTCGTGGACTACGTGTCTAAATAGATAGAGGCCCTAGCTTGCCGTAGCAATGACCATAAGACCGTTGTATTTTTTATTAAAGAATATATTTTCTGTCGGTTTGGCATTCCTAAAGCCATCATTAGTGATGGTGGAACATATTTTTGCAACAGAGTTGTTGCATCCCTAGTGAAAAAGTATGGAGTTACACACAAAGTAGCAACTCCTTATCATCCACAAACTAGCGGACAAGTAGAAGTTTCTAATAGGGAAATCAAAAGATTTTAGAAACAACTGTAAACCCGATAGGAAAGATCGGTCAAAGCGTCTATCGGATGCCTTATGGGCGATAGAACTGCTTTCAAAACTCCTATAGGTATGTCTCCCTTTAGACTTGTTTTTGGGAAACCATTTCATTTTGCTCCGTTGAATTAGAGCACCGTGCTCGTGGGCTATAAAAACTTTAACTTCAATATTGATGAGGCAGGTGTCAAACGCAAGTTGCAATTGAATGAGCTTGAAGAAATCCGTGGCGATTCGTGTAGGATCTCGCTGAAGGATTATAAAGCTAACATGAAACGTGTTCATGATAAGCATATCTTGGCATAAAGAGTTTGTGGTCGGTCAAAAGGTTTTGCTTTACAACTCCCGCCTACATGTTTTCCCGGGCAAACTAAAACCCGTTAGTCCGGCCCTTTTCTAGTTATCAAGTCACCCCTTACGGAGCAATCACCTTGGTAAATCCAAATGACAACAGCATCCTTTCAAGTTAATGGTCAACGGTTAAAATATTTTCACGAACTTCGTCCCCCCTCGATGTAGAGGAAGTCCTTTTACGGGACCCCGCCTATGAGAACTGACCCTTGTCATTTGGTGTACTTACTTTCATTTCCATATACTTGATAAGTACACCATTCAGTAACCGGCCCTCCCTATGGAGTGTGTGGCTGTAAGTACGGATCCTAAGTCCACGCTTTACATAATTCACGTTTTCCACTTTTGCATGTTTTCTCGGTTTTGAGTCATGTTCCTCTATGGAGTGAATTATGTATTTATTGTTTTTCGTGTTTCTTATAATAAACATATAAAAATAAAATTAAAATTCTTAAAATCATAGAAATAGCAATCCAACAAGTCTTGGGAATCGACTTTAAAACGACCCACGTTGTAAACAAATTTTGTGTTTAAAAATTTGTTTGGGGGCAACATCTTTCCATCGGATTGTTCGAACTTTCCATTGGTTTTGTTTAGGCCCATTAGTTCAATTGGGTTGACGTAATCTAAACTAAGATTTCCTTCGTTAAGCATAACTTACGCCACACACGCGCTTCGAGGCGTTTTTCCACCCTCTTATACGTCACCCATGGTTGGAATTGAGTGTTTTATGGATCATTGGATTGGAAATTCTCTACTGATCATTTCCATAACTCATTCGCCAAAATCGGGCCAGTAACGAAGCGGCAAATTGAGTTTGAATTTGCGCGAAAAAATCGAAAAATTTCTTAATTCAAACTGGGCTTGGGCTAACCATACGCATCGTTAGCAAGGCGTCTCCTTCCTTCCCAACCCGCACGCACAGTGTTTCCACTTCAATCCCAAACCGCCGGTTACAAGTTAAATTAAATTTTGGAAACCAAAATAAAAAAAATAAATATAGAGAGAGGGAAGAAAACCTAACTACACCTACACCAAGGAAATCAAATCCACCTAAATCTTCTAAAACAATCATCACCACCAACCCAACTTCAAAAACAGCCAACAATTATAGTTTCCACCACCACCACCACCACTGCCACCAACGCCGCTTTTAGTAGTTTTCTTCAAAACTCGCCCCCCACAGTCTACAAACCATTAGTAGTCTAAGAAATTTCATTGGCGCCACGACGTAGAATTTTTGCGGAACACGCGTTTTTCTTATAGCCGGTTTAGCCATTTTACGCGGAGATGTTCAAGAGACATTGAACGGACTGTGGTACTCAACCGAGGAGTTATATCACTATGATTTGGTAGAACAGTTTTATAAAAAGCGAGAATTGGAAGGGGATAGGATTTTCATAAAGTTAGGAGGAACGCGAGAGAAGTAACGCCAGCAGGTTGTTAGTCAATCTGTTAGGAATTACGCTTTGAAAGCAACCTAGTAATCGACAATTCGGGAATCCCGATATCGAGTTCCCGCTTTGATGAAGGATACTTGTCGTGGAGGGTGAATACAATCCGACATCCCATTCGTCCGCCATCACCACCAGAAACCAATCAACCGGCCGTAGCGATTGGATTGGTAGAACGCCCCTGAAAGACAAAGTCGATGATATCGGCCTGCAATGTCTCCAGACGTTCTCGGATTTTGCAAACAAAGAAGTATAATTTCTGCATCCTTGATTTAATGTTTAATGTGATTCGAGGAGTGGGGAAGAGTTTAGCCTCTTCCCCCGTATTGATCACTAAAAATCATGCTCTCCTTTAGAGTCGCCGCAAGATCTGCTCCTATTAAGATCAAATTGCATTCTAATGCAAGTATCTATAACGGATTGCATCCAAGAGACTTGGCCGTTGTCCGAAGAAAAATGGATGAGTCGGAGGATGAAAGGGAATATATGACATGGCTGGATGAAGATGCATTAGAGAAGTGTAATTCTAATGTAGAAGCGCATGCAAGTGTTGCAAACTGCCTTATGTGCATTTATGGTATTTGTGGAGATATCCGAAATAGACGGATAGTAGTTCAAAAGAAGCAAGGAACCTTCGAGGAGATTTGAAATGCTCGAAGGGTTCTCGGGCGATATCTTATCTAACATGGAGACTATCCACCAAAGAACAACAAACCCAAAGATGCGCACTTCTGCATCGTGAGAGATGGAAGCCCAACGCTTGTTCCGAATAGAGATGCTACGACGCATGCCACCCGTGGAGGACTCTGCTTTCGCAGTTCGACAGCATGAGCGTCGTCGCCCGGGCGACAGATGGTTCAAGTCATTCTCCATCCCGAGCCAATCTCCATCTCGTGGTCCATCATCATCACAAAACTAGGTGTTCACCCCAAATGGAGTTCATTTGTTATTTCATAATTTCGTTTTATTAGAAGGATTTTAATTCAAGAGTTAAATTTAAATAGTAATGTGTTTATTTAATGTTGTTTGGATTTATATTTTATTTTATTTTTAATATAATTGGTTATTTTCGAAGTCTTGCTTGTTTTATCATTTATCCCACCTTCCGGCTTGTTTGGGGGTGGAAATATTTAGACCGAGCATAAGTCGTTATATGATCATATATATGTTAAGTTGTCTTGGAGGAAAGGTTGATAATTTGGCGATATCGGCATATCTATGACTTGTGTAGTGGTAGCATGAAATCTAGGGGAGTTTAGAAGTTCCTATTCTAAATCCAAAAGATGAAAGATACCGTGATTTTTAGGAAATCATGAAAACGACTTTGTTTCGCTTTTACGGTTTGGGAATTTTCCTATTTCTCGAAATTGCCTTCAAACAAATAGGGAACTTCCGATTCGTTTTGGAAGCTCTAACCTATTTAAACTCCATCCTTTCTACACTAACAAATCACAATACATCCCACCATCATCCCACACCTTCCACTCCAAGTTTTCTTTCTTTTTGCTCTAAACTCCGGTTTAAATTTTCTTCAGAGCGCCTTTACATTTTTTCGAAAATTTTTGTCGAAGTCGAGTTCCGACCAGCCCTCCTTGAAATTTACCACGCCCAAAACACTGTAAAATCATTAACACACGAGCACGCACCGCGACCGCCTACATGATGGCAAGGCCGCCTTCTCAATGACGCTGAAATTTCCAATTTTCACGGGTCATTCCAAGATTTTTGTGGAACTGCTCAAAGAGTAGTTAAGATGACATCTCCTGTAGTCATACCTGAACAGCTCTTCGAAGATGTGTTGGGCACCGAGACCTATGGACACCGGTTCCGGCAACGGGATCCCCGCGTTAGGATGGCGTCCATCTATCGTAAAGTGATGACGAGTCATATTCACCACAACTTCACTGCTTATTTCTATGACCACGTTAAATTCTATTGTAATCGGGATGGAGATCAAGAATTCTCCGTCAGAGTCGATGACCACGACACATGAATTCAATAAAAATTTGGTCGCCTTTAGTTTTAGGAATACCAATACCGATCCCCGTTCACACATGGGCATATATTACCGATAATGCATATCTTTATGATTATACATATTTCCATGATTATTATGGGGAGGGTATTTCGAGTAATGGACCGAGGGCGATATAGCATTGCCCTTGGTAGCCTTTCCCTAAACGTAGGCACCACCATGTTATTCATCCCGATGAATATTTTGGGGAATGGCGGTTCATTTCTCGCAAACAATGCTAGCGGTGACATTTTCCTCGCTTTAAAATGGGGACGCCGCCAATATGACATCCCCCGAAGTTTTATTCGCTAGTCTTAAGAGAGCCCAAAGCATGAGGCATAAGTATCTTCTTATGCCTGTTTTGGTAAGCCGCGATCATCGTGTAGTTGTTTACCTGAATTATGTGCACAATTCACGATTGAAAAGGGTTGAAGTCATGAGACCCACCAATAGGGTGGTTCGCCTCATTCATGAATAATGACTTAGCCGGGATGGCAGCGTGCAGCCTCATTTGGTCGCCTCCCATTACATCCCATCGGACATAATAACAACACTAACAGTTAGCATTAGTAGATGATAAATGGCGACAAGCTTGGCAAGTTATAATGGATTTGGCGAGAATCGCGAAGGAACCTCATATCTTTAATGAGGAGGAGGATGTTTAAAGCGGGAGATAAGGTAAGTTTTCAGTAAGTGTCTGCGCTTATGTCCCAAGCAATTTTCATTTTTGTTAACCCCATAATGGGTGGAACTTCATTATAGAGTTCGTCGGTTTATTTCCTATAATAGAACGCTTCTAACTTTGTTTTGCAGATGTTCCTTCGATTTCACACGCTTTTCAATGGTAATTTTCCTACCCTCTTTATTTACAATACTTTGAGGACAAAGCATGATTCTTGTTTGGAGGGGAGGGGAATAGAAACACGTGTAATTAAGGCATCTGTTAGGATATAGATATGTATAATATGCATTTGTTTTCTAGTTAAAGTTTCAAAAATTTCAAAATATAAATAAATAAGTTTATGCTATACACTTAGGAATATTGGTATTGTTTTCTTTCTATGCTCTTAACAATCTAGAAGTCTCAATGTAGCTTTTGCATCGAGAATAATTGTTAGAAACTTAGGTTAATATGTAGGTAATAATTTTTGCATCTATCTATAAATATATTACATGAGTATCTATGATTGTTAGCAGTAAGTTTCTGGAATCTAGGCTAGAGTACTTATTCTACAAATCCTGTGAGAATATAGCCGAAAGCCGTATATGAGCGAAACATTTGAGAAATTACACAAGGGAGAAGTAAAATCCGGATAGAGATATCACACGTCCACTTGCTTGATCACTATGCCATATCCTAAGCGAGAATTTAGGCCCTCTTTGGATCGATATAGCCAGAAATTCAAACCTATGAATTATTTTCCGCTAGTCGCCCCTCTGAGCCTTTCTTTAGCCTTCCATAAACCACAAATCCTTTACCCTGTTACAAAAATAGAAACAAAATAAAAAATAAAAAAAAAATCAACCTACCCAATTTAGAATAAGTCTGAGAATAGAATGAGTGAAGAAAGAAGAAGAGAAAAACCTGTGTAAACAAAAATTAGTTAGTTGCTTCAGAAAAAGAAAAGAAGTTTCCATCCAAGGAAAAAAAAAAAAAAATAGAAATAAATAAAAACTCCAAAAATAGAATAAAAGGGAGTCAAAAGCCAAAGAAAAGAAAAAGAAAAATATGGCTAAGGATGGAAACAAAGTGTAGAAGCAAAAGTAAATAACAAGGTTTTCTCTAGTTACATAATATGAAGACTCTATTATCTCAGATTTGTCCCTTTTGAATATCCATTTCCTTCCTTCTT
The DNA here is from genome assembly GCF_015680905.1 of Coptis chinensis. Taxonomy (NCBI): domain Eukaryota; kingdom Viridiplantae; phylum Streptophyta; class Magnoliopsida; order Ranunculales; family Ranunculaceae; genus Coptis; species Coptis chinensis. The sequence continues at coordinate 30,811,202 of NC_141463.1, read as the reverse complement.
ATACCATCTCCTAATCCCCGCAACACCTAATAAAGACCTCTAGCTCAATTAGGAATAGGTTAGTGTGATAGTAAGTGGCAGATGTGTTTGATCGACTCGGGCTTCCTTGTTGTCATGAGATTGTAAGGTAAAGTGTGCCCAATTGCACAATCGGAGTAGCCAAAACTTGAGCTGAAAAATCAGAGTGTTGTATCTTGACTATTATTGTGAGCACCTACTTAAGGACGCTTATTCCGAAGTTTTAAACTAACCTACTAGGCATTTCATAGTATTACTCATTGTATATATGTTTATTGTAGATGATTGATTATTATGCATATATTAGCTTAGGTTTTCGACTTGATTACTCTATATGCATTGCTAGTGAGAGGAATAGTTAATTTAGAGCATGGATAAGGAAACAATAGTTTTATTTCTTAGTCGTTCTAGTATAGATGAAGTTTGTGAGTACCTTCACTGGAAAACTCTCACGAGGCTATAACTTCGTCCACTAGGGAATTCCTAGTGGTTTAAGGCCTTGTTGATAGAATCAATGCAATCGCGACTCAAATAAACGAGTAGATAGAACTCCATTTTGGTTACTTATTTTAATTTCTCATCTTTGCTTGAGGACAAGCAAAATGCTGTTTGGGGTGGTTTGATAAGAGCCCAAAACTGTAGTTTTAACCCTTTAACAATCATACTTTTGGACCAATTATGTGAGTAATAATTAAGAGTTAACACCGATTCGTGTGTTTTTATGCATTTCGGGCTTCAAAGTCCATTATGTGCAGAAATGTGCCACTTTAGTGAGATAAAGGAGAAAAGGTCGGTTACTAAGGAGTTCCGTGATTAAAGGCCAAGATTCAAGAAGATAAAGCCTTCCTAAAGCCCGGTCAAAAGCTAAAAAGTCGACCGCGGGTGAAATAAAGACACAAGTTAGCAGAACTTCCAAAAGCCGTATCTTTGGACTCAGACCTCGGAATTGGGCCTACCTTATGTGAAAACGACCGGCTCGGAAAGAGCTTTCCAATGGTCTAAGCCTTGACCCAATCAGAGGAGCAGAAGTGGACAAAAAGTCTGTAGAAGACAACTGCAGCTGAAGAGGCCTTTTTGGACTGAAAGAATTGGGTTTTGGGCCTGATTCTCTGGCCCAAAACATGGGTCCAAGCCCATGCACGATTTTTGGATCTGAAAGTATAAAAACCAAAGTTGAGCTCTTTGTTAATGGTAGCTAGTTAGACCTAAAATAATATAGATAATTCTAGATCTGTTTTCATTAATTAAATTAAGCTTTAGTTCCATTTTCAATTCTTGTTTTAGATTAAGTCTTTGAATCATTGTTCTTGATTGATTAGATAAATAAAATAGTTGTTTTCTCAATTTCGAATTGTGTTATTTCAATTTATAGATCTGATTTTAATTCTTGTTGATTATCATTCCGTAGTTTAAATAGATTGAACCATTGTTAGTTAATTTAGTTAAGTTAGAATTTTAATATGATGTGTAGTTATAATGAAATGGGAAATTATGGTTTGATGACTCAAGGCTAAAACCTCCATTAGAGGGGTTGATGAAGCCTTGATGAAAACTTAGTGGTATAGTGTAGAAACATTGTAGAATATATTCCAATCTAGAAGGTCGTGATTCGCCATGAGAATGGATGGACGACCTCACATGCTAGTTAGTACTCGGTAGAAATGCCATGAACACTAGGGATTAGAACTCGAATTTCTTGCCGTAAGAACGTAAGAATCGAGATAGAAGAATCTATGTTAGGCTATTAAGTTGGATTCGAGGTGGATTCAATTCCCCTCTAATCCTTTATCTAGATTCAAGCACAATCATATTTCCATAGCATTCGTAGTTAAATTCAAGTAATCAAATTCAGGAAGTATCGTAGTATATCACCTTCGTAAAGCTCTCATTGACTTAAGACTGAGTAATTAGATTAGAAAACATTACATGCTAGAGCACTAGGAGTGGAACGAATTCGTTACTCCACTCTATTACGATAGAATTGAGAGTAGGAAACTATGATAACATATCAACATAAATAGTTTAGTTTACTTACGTTTTGATTTCATCGTTCATTTCGTAGGTAAGCTAATCATTTTATCTTTTATCAACTAGTCGATACACATATTACGGATGAGGATGAGATAGATGACTTTCTCAAAGATGTAGAGGACTATCATAGTAACGTGGATATGACCAATCTAGATGAGGAATTCGATGAGTTTCTTAGAGGAGGTGATGATTCACCCTATCAAGAACTACTTTGCACAACAACCATCTCAACTCCCCTCCTTCCACCCTTTCAAAGGAATCTCGAGTTTGCACTCGATCCTTTTGTTTCTTCTATGCTTTATAATTTTTTAAATCCACCTAGTAAACAAATACTTCAGAAAGACAAACCATTTGACACCTGTATTTTCAGACTTGAGACAGTCCCTACCTACACTATGAATGAGTTTTGTGCTAAACCCACATCCTCATTTTTTCCATGCTTTCCTTCTACAACTTATCCATATCCACCATATTCTCCACAACCATTCACCTTCCCACACTTATTTACTAGAACACCCTCTCGTTCAAAAATGAAAAACAAGGTGCATGCTAGGTTACGTAATAGGGTTATCTGACTTCGCTTTCATTTCACTAGGTTGCGTCATAGGAAATCTTGGTGCTTGATTGTGTTTGGATATGTTTTCTGTGATATTTATTTATAGAATGATCCACAACTATTTCGGTTGTTGATATATGATAAACTGCATGTTCATACATATGTTTAGATAAAGTCTCGAGTATCTGACTATAAACGACTCAACTTTTGTGTTTGGTGCATTTCCTTTCATTTTCATATATTGGTGAGTGCACCATTAAGGTAACCGGGCCCTCCCTACGGAGTGTGTGGCTGTAAGTACCGGATCCTAAGTCCACGTTTAACATAATTCACGTTTTCCACTCTTGCATGTTTTCTCGGATTTTTGAGTCATGTTTCTCTATGGGGTGAATTATGTCTTTCTTGTTTTATTGTTTTTCATTATAAAAGTAAATATATATATATATATATATATATAAAAGAATAAACATAGTAATCTAGGAAGTCTCGGAAATCTGACTTTAAAAGACCCACTGCTAAAAAACAAATTTTCTAAGCTTTGTTGTAAAAAATTTGTTTGGGGGTGGGGTGTTCGTGTTTCTGTCCTAGAATGTTTTATGTCCCATTAGAGTTGCTTAGGCCGTTTAATGGTATTTCGATCCGGGTTGACATAATCATGAATTTAGAGTTCAGTCCTTTGCATAACGCGTCATGCATCGTCATGCCGACTTCCGAGGCGTTTTCCACTATCTTATATGTCATCCATAGTCGGAATAGAGTGTTTTATGGATCATTGGATTGGAAATTCTCTCCTAATCATTTCCATATCTCATTTGCAAAAATCGGACCCGAATACGGCGGCAATTTTGATTTGAAGTTTCGCGAAAAATCAAAAATTCAAAAATTCGAATTGGGCTTGGCCCAACCCATACCACCGGGCCAAGCCTACCCTTTGCCCCAACAGTACTTCATCTTCTCAAACCGCCATTATCAAACAAAACCAAAACTTCAAAACCTAAATCAAAAAATTAAACAATAAACCTAATTAAACCCACGCCAACCATCAAAAATCCGCTACAAATCTTCTCAAAAACCAAACCCCCACCAAATCCACCAACTTACATCACCAAAACCCACGAAAATTTAAAAAAATTTGTGAACTGTCACGCCACCACCGCGCCACCACCACTGTTTGCTTCAGTCGGTCGATTCAATTTCCAACACCACATCCCATTTAAACCCCTACTACATTCCAAACACTAAAATGACTCAACAACGTCGAATCTTGCCGGAGCAAGCATTTAGCGGCGACCACTTCAAGCTATTTTACGGTGACAAAATGATCGATGAGAGCGGAATAGCTTGTGGTACTTTCGATTGAAGCCTTTTACCACGAAGACTTAGTCCGACGGGTTTTACAACACGAAAGAGGTGGAGGGGACTAGAATTTTTGTTATGGTGGCGAAAAAGGAGGAAGGAAGTAACTCTTGGGTTGTTGGTCGAGATTCTAGGCATTCCGCCTAGAATCCATCCGATGTCACGTTGCAGGAGTCCCAATATAATGGGGTAGAGCCATTGATGAACGTGATGATTTACGAAGGAACTACAATGCGAGATCGCGTTGTGTTTGCCAAAGCATCCCTAAGAACCAACCACCGGCCGCAGCTTCGATGGATTGGTCGGACGCCCTGGGGAAGGAGAAGGTCACGACATCGGTCCGAACTGCCTCCACATTTTATGGATACTCGGGGAGCGAAAGTACGAGTTACAGATATCTTGGAGTTTTTGCTTAGCATGATTAGGGGAGTAGGGAAGTCTGTTGCACCTCTCCCTGTGTTGATAACCAAGATCATGCTGAAGTTGAGAGCAGCTCAGGCGTCTGATAGGTCTTACATCACCCTACACCGAAATCCTCGCATCTATAAGGAGTGTGTCCAACGAGTTTGGAGGTTGCCTGAGGATAGGGTAGAGGACGAGGAGGATGGTGGAAACGAGAATGCCGAGGAGGATGGGGGAAATGAGAATGCCTCGGAGGATGAGGAGGACTTGACTTGTTTTGATGCGGATGCCTTGGAGAGGTGCTTTGGTCGATGCGAAACGCATGGTGGCTGTGATTCATCGTGGCATCGCGTTTGCTCAACACTATCTGCGAAGACCTCCGGACTCGACAGGCAACTATCCATCATAACTTCAAGATCCGTTACCGCGAGGATGGATGTGAGGTGGGAACAGATGAGGGCCGAGCTAAAAGCTCGGTGCCGGTTCGGGCCGACATGCTTGCACGATTCCCACCTCACGGGGATTCTCCTTCGAGGACACACCATCGAGGCACGGCGTCGTCGCCCGAAAAGGCGAATGGTGTTGGCCCATCGGGGAGCTCGGGGAGCTATCTCCCCCGTGTGTGCCCTCCGCTACCAAGATGCCGAAGTAGTTAGGGATAGTATCGTTTGATGTTTATTTGTAGTTTCATTATTGTTGTTTATTTTAATGTAAGTTTAAATTCCGTAATTTGAATTTTGTAGTGAAATGTACTTGAATGAAAATTTTTAATATAATGAGGTTATTTTCATTGTCGTGGTTGTTAATATTGATCCCACCTTCCCAAATTGTTTGGGGGTGGTGTTATCTATTCCAAAGATGATTTTTATATGACCCTTGTTTTAGAATTTATTCATGGAGTCAAGGTGAAAATATGGCCGTTTAGGCAAATCTATGAATAAATATTTGAAATCTCAATTAAATAGGTAGATTCTATCCTAAATTCAACCTAAAAGATACTAGGTTTGTTTTAGAATCAAGGAAATAAGTTGTTTCGTTTTGGGTTTGGAAAGTTTAGGATTTCCGAACCTGCCGAAAAAACTTTTGGCAACTTCCCGATCCGTTTTAGCAACTTTAAACCTATATAAACTTCATTCATTCTACACTCATAACTCACACTACACCTAACCTTCATCACTCACCTTTCACTCCCCACGATTCCCACGTTTAGGCCTCAATTTCCGATCTTCACCCCGAGGAGGCGCTCGCTATACTGCAATTTTTTTCAGAATTTTGTCGAGCATATTCGCCCAAGGTGAGAGCGACCAGCACTCAAACACTTTAATTCCAAAATCTTCATAGCGTGCTTTCAAGGCTTCGAGGAGCGCTCGCTCGACGACTTCGTGGACCAGAAAAATTCCAGTTTTCTGCGGGTAGTTTCGGATCATTCACAGCTATTCCAGAGCATAATTTTGAGATGACATCTCCTACCTTGATACCGGAACAGTCTTTCGAAGATTTGTTCCAAAGCACTACTTATGGTGCTTGGTTTCATGAGGCGATCACATCGTTAATCGGGAACCGCTTATGGTAAGACCTGATGCACTTTATTCTCCAACACTAGCATCTTATTTTTACGATAACTGCATTTTCTTTGAGAGACCAGATTCTTGTTCTCCATCAACATTGATAATGAACCAATGGAAATTACCAGGTTCTTGTTAGCATTTGTTCTTGGACTTGCTATGCCCGCTGAAATACAAGACCCATGGTGCTATTGGGTAGATAATATGTATGTCTACACTTACGAGTTTTTGCATGAGTCGTATGGCGTGGGCATTTTCCGTGATCGAGGACCAAGGGAATATAACGTTGCGCTTTGGTAGCCCCGTCCATGAACATAGGAACTGTTATGTTTTGGATCATGCTAAACATTTTAGGGAATGGCGTTTTTTTTCGTGAATGAGGCCACTTTTGCGGCGTCTTCCTTGCTTTAGCCAGGGGACGTATGTGTCATGACCTTCCCCGAACCTTGATGTCTAGTTTAGCTCGATCCCATAGCATGAGGCATAAGTACCTTCTTATGCCTGTTCTAATTTCCCGTATTATGCTATGTTTCTTTCCTATTTTTTGTACACGTTTCACGGATTGGATTACGGTCGACACTGTACGACCCACCAATAGTATTATTTGATCTTTCCGTGCAATGACTTGGCAAGGGTGGAGGATACAACCTCATCAGGTTGCACCCTACACCCCGTCAGACCAAGTGGCTCTTAATAGGTTAGCAATAATAGATGATAAATGGCGGGAAGCCTGGCAAATTATCATGGCATGGCAGGACGCGAAGGAACCTCACTTCTTTATAGAAGAAGAGGATGAGGAAGATGATGAGTAAAGCGGGAGATAAGGTAAGTTTTAATTCTAGTTAGTGTATGCTTATGTCCCAAGCAATTTCATAATGGGTAGAACTCGTATAGAGTTGAGTCAGTTTTTATTTCCTATATTAGTACGTTCTAACCTTGTTTTGCAGATGTTCTTAAATTTCACGCGATTCAATGGTATTTTTCCTACCCTCTTTATTTAAAATGCTTTGAGCACAAAGCATGTTTCTTGTTTTTGGGGGCATAGAAACACGTGTAATTAAGGCATCTGTTAGGATATAGATAGAGATAATATGCATTTGTTTTCTAGTTAAAAATTCAAAAATATAAGTAAATAAGTTCATGCTATACACTTAGGAATATTAGTATTGTTTTCCTTCTCTATGCTCTTAATAATCTAGAAGTCTCACGTAGATTTTGCATTAGAATAATTTTTAGAAACTTAGGTTAATATATAGGTAATAATCTTTGCATCTATCTATAAATATATTACATGAGTATCGATGATTGTTAGCAGTAAGTTTTTGAAATCTAGGCTAGAGTGCTTAGTCTACAAATCCTGTGAGAATATAGCCTAAAACCTTATATGAGCGAAACATTTGAGAAATGACACAAGGGAGAAGTAAAATCCGGATAGAGAAATCACACGTCCACTTGCTTGATCACTATGCCATATCCTAAGCGAGAATTTAGGCCCTCTTTGGATCGATATAGCCAGAAATTCAAACCTATGAATTATTTTCCGCTAGTCGCCCCTCTGAGCCTTTCTTTAGGCTTTCATAAACCACAAATCCTTTACCCTATTACAAAACAAAACAAAATAAAAAAATTCAACCTATCCAATTTAGATAAGTCTGAAAATAGAATGAGGAAGAAAGAAGAAGAGAAAAACTTGTGTAAACAAAGTTAGTTAATGGCTTCAGAAAAAAAAAAAAAGAAGTTTCCATCCAAAGAAAAGAAAATAAAAATAGAAATAAAATAAAAACTCCAAAAATAGAATAAAAGGGAGTCAAAAGCCAAAAAAAAAAAAAAAAAAAAAAAAATATGGCTAAGGATGGAAACAAAGTGTAGAAAGCAAAGTAAATAACAAGGTTTTCTCTAGTTACATAATCTGAAGACTCTATTATCTCGGACTTGTCCTTTTTGAATATCCATTTCCTTCTTTCTTAAACCATCTCCTAAATCCCCATGACACCTAATAAAGACCTCTAGCTCAATTAGGAATAGGTTAGTGTGATAGTAAGTGGCAGATGTGTTTGATCGACTCAAAGCTTCCTTGTTGTCATTGAGATTATAAGGTAAAGTGTGCCCACCGCACACCGGAGTAGCTAAACTTGAGTGGAAAAATCAGAGTGTTGTATCTTGACTATTATTGTGAGAACCTACTTAAGGACGCTTATTCCGAAGTTTTGAAACAAACCTACTAGGCATTTCATAGTATTACTCATTGTATATATGTTTATTGTTGATGATTGATTATTATGCATATATTAGCTTAGGTTTAGACTTGATTACTCTATATGCATTGCTAATGAGAGGAATAGTTAATTTAGAGCATGGATAAGGAAACAATAGTTTTATTTCTTAGTCGCTTGTAGTATAGATGAAGTTTGTGAGTACCTTCATCGGAAAACTCTCACGAGGCTATAACTTCGTCCACTAGGGAATTCCTAGTGGTTTAAGGCCTTGTTGCATATGGTCAATGCAATCGCACTTCAAAAAAACGAGTAGTTAGAACTCCATTTTTGGTCACTTATTCTAATTTCTCATCTTTGCTTGAGGACAAGCAAAATGCTGTTTGGGGGTGGTTTGATAAGAGCCCAAACTGTAGTTTTAACCCCAGAAACAGTCATACTTTTAGACCAATTATGTGATTAATAATTAAGAGTTAACACCGATTCGTGTTTTATGCATTTCAGGCTTCAAAGTCCATTATGTGCAGAAATGTGCCACTTTAGCGAGATAAAGGAGAAAAGGTCGGTTACTAAGAAGTTCCGTGACTAAAGGCCAAGATTCAAGAAGACAAAGCCTTTCTAAAGCCCGATCAAAAGCTGAAAAGTCGACGGGGTAGAAACAGCACACAAGTCAAGAACTTTTGAAGGCCGTATATTTGGACTCAGACCTTGGAATGGGGCATACCTTATGTCAAAACGACCGGCTCGGAAAGAGCTTTCCAATGGTTCAAGCCTTGACCCAATCAGAGGAGCAGAAATGGACGAAAAGTCTGTTGAAGCCAACTGCAGCTGAAGAGGCCTTTTTGGACTGAAAGAATTGGGTTTTGGGCCTGATTCTCTGGCCCAAAACATGGCTCCAAGCCCATGCACGATTTTTGGATCTGAAAGTATAAAAACAAAAGCTTAGCTCTTTGTTAATGGTAAATAGTTAATGGTAGCTAGTTAGACCTAAAACTATAGATAATTATAGATTTAGTTTTCATGTAATAAAATTAAGTTTAGTTTTAAATTCAATTCTTGTTTTAGATTAAACTCTTAGAATCATTATTCTTAATTAGTTTGATAAATAAAATAGTTATTTTTATCAATTTCGATTTTTGTCATTTCAATTTATAGATCTATATTTATGTTAAATTAATTACTTTAGAACAAGTAGATTATTAATTTAGTATTTGAATCATTGTTTTATTATTCATTAGATTAAGAAAATAGTGTTCTCCATAAATTAGTTTCATTTTCATTAATTGTTTAGTTTCAATTCGCAGATTCAAGTAATTGTCATTATTAGTTTAATTCAATTATTGCATTAGTAGTTTTGAATTGGGTTTAAACAAGCAAAGTTTCAATCTTTATATCATGTCTTGTTTGAATTCCATTGGGAATGATAGCGTGATGATTCTAGGCTAAACCTCCATTGAGGGGGTTGAGAAGCCTTGATGAAAGCTTGATTCCGATTATCGTAGAGTCGTCGTAATTTTCTTTCCACTCTAGAAACGATTAGTTCACCATGAGAATGGGTTTAATCGTTCACATACTAGTTATGAATTGGTAGGAATGCCATGTGTAATTAGGGATTAGGAGTAACCATATTGTTCTCAGAAACAGTTCAATTCGGATTCTGACGATTAAATGGATTAGTAGGATTAAGTCAAGTTAAGGTGGAATCAATCCCCTCTAACTCCTTATCATAGAATCAACGTAGCATTCCATAGTTGTTCTAATAGTCGACTAGTTGCATCTTGTGGGTAGTTGCATCGTAGTCTAGTTGCCACTTCGTAAATCTCTCATTAGACTTAAGAGATAATAGTATTTATACGTAGAAAACACAGCATGCGGAAAGACTAGGAGTGGAACGAATTTGTTACTCCACTCTATTTCGATAGAATTGAGAGTAGAAAACTTTGATAAACTAGGCACATAACATAGTTTTAGTTTAATTACGTTTTGAGTTTCATTGTTCATTTCTTAGGTAAACTATCAATTTTTATGTTTTATCACTCTTCTATTGCGAATTTCAGGAACATCAAGATTTCCCGAGCTCGGCATAGTTTCTTCGCTCCCTTCCGTATCTTCATTCTCTTCCTCTTCACTACTGTGTTCTTCATCTCCCCATTCTAAGTTGAGTTGAATCTATTCTTCATAGCTTGTCTTCCTCGAAAATAACGTCTCTACTAATCACAATCTGTTTCGATACCGAATCATACAGTTTGCATCCCTTTGATTCCTTGCTCACCCCAAATAAAACACAGCTGCGACTTTTATCTTCAAGCTTTGTTTGTCAAGCATCCGGCACATGAGCATGTGCTATACAACCAAAAACTCTTAAGTGGTCAACAGAAGGCTTCACCCCGCTCCAAACTTTCTCTGGCGTCATTTCTTTTATTGAAGACGTTGGGCATCTATTAAGAACATAAAATGCCCAATTTACTGCTTCTAGCCAGAATATCTTTGGAACATTGTTCCCAATCAATAAACTCCTCACCATATTCATCACCGTCCTGTTCTTGCTTTCGGCGACACCATTTTGCTGCGGTGTATGGGCAGTGGTCAATTGTCGCTTGATTCCATTTTGTCGACAATAATCATTGAACTCACTTGATGTGAATTCTCTTCCACGATCTATTCTTAAACATTTAATTGACAAACCAGTTTGTTTTTCCACGCAACTCTTAAATAACTTAAACGAAGCAAATGCATCTGCCTTATAAACAAGAAATTTTACCCAAGCCTTCCTACTAAAGTCATCGATAAAACAAATGAGGTACCGCTTGTGACTGCTAGAATTAAGAGATATTGGGCCACAAATATCCGCATGAACTAGCTCCAACTTCTTTGATGCTCTCCAAGTGCTTTTCTTTGGAATAACATCTCGGTGTTGCTTCCCCTTCAAGCAATCAGTGCAGACAAACTTAGATTCATAGATACTTGGCAAACCCCTCACCATTCCTTTGCTTTGCAGAGTCTGAAGTCCTTTGTAGCTGAGGTGGCCATATCTATGGTGCCAAAGATGAGCTAGGTCATGAGTAGTTGCTTGGAGGCATACCTCCTTTGGTTCCTTCTTGATTAGTTGCGAGTTTGATAGCAATACAAACATCCTGTTGGCTGTCATGTTGGTTTGAATGATTAAGCCCTTTGTGGGATGGTAGATTCAGCACTGATTGGACCGCATTAGAATGGCTAGGCCCTTTTCTTGCAGTTGCTCGACACTGAGAAGGTGACTCTTCAATTCTGGTACATAAAATACATCTTTTACAAGATGGCTGACACCATCCAAAAACAAGCGCACACTTCCTTTGCCAACAACGTTCAGCCTTGTATGATTGCCCAATCTGACCACCTTTTTGAACCCCTCCTTCAACTCATAGAAAAGAGATGAATCACCACACATATGGTTGCTGCAACCTGAATCAAGGAACCACACATCATCTCGGTTTACTCCATGTAATTCAACAAAGGCCACGAGTATCATCTCCTCTGACTCATCTAGTTCTGCATAATTTGCTTCCTTCGAACTTGGACACTCGTATTGGAAGTGTCCGAGTTGATGACATCAGTAGCACTCAACAGTTGCCTTATTGAAGTTTTGGCAACCTTTGCCTCTACCTCTTCCTCCTCGGAAAGTAGCTCTCCCACGTCCTCGTCCACCATTAACCTCCATAACCTTCAGCATGTGACACTGTGAGTGCTTGTTCCTCTTCTCCACCCCTTTTGAACTTCTGCTCATGAACAAGCAGTGAACTCTGCAACGCATCGACGGAGAGTTGATCGATATCCTATGCTTCTTCTATGGAACAAACAATGTAATTCCATTTTTCAGTGAGAGTTCTCATTATCTTCTTGACGATCTTGACATCAGTCATGTCTTCCCCACAATTCCTCATGTCGTTTGCAACCACCATCACTCGACCAAAGTAGTCAGTGATCGATCCACCTTGTTTCATTGTCATAACCTCAAAATCTCTGCGAAGACGATTGAGTTGGGCCCTCTGTACGCGTGCATTGCCCTGACACTTCATCTTCATGGACTCCCAAAGTTGTTTAGACGTCTCCTTCTGTGTGATTGTCTTTAGAATTGACTTGTCAAGGGATTGAAACAAGTAATTCTTGGCCTTTAGATCTTTCAGCTTCATCTCCTATAAAGTTTTTCTCTATGCATCGGTCAGCTTCTCTTCATCATCACCTGTGAATAACCGGATTCCACAACAGTCCAGTATTCCTTGGATTAGAGGGTTTGATGAAGCCTTGATGAAAACTTGATTGTGTAGTATAGAATCATTGTAAGAATCTATTCCACTCTAGAAAGTCGTTGATTCGCCATGAGAATGGGTGGACGACCTCACATGCTAGTTATGAATTGGTAGAAATGCCATGTATAATTAGGGATTAGAACGACCAATTCTTACCGTAAGAACGTAAGAATTGGTTTACAATAAATCTATGCTAGTTTATTAAGTTGGATTCAAGGTGGAATCAAATTCCCCTAATTCTTTATCTAGATTCAACTCTTAGCATTCTGTCATTTCGTTATTCGTATCGTGTTATTTGAATTCACATCGTAGTATAAATTCCCTCGTAAATGTCTCATTGACCTTGGATAGACCATCAATTATAGAAAACTTGAATGCTAAAGGGCTAAGAGTGGAACGAATCTTCTATTCCAACTCTACGTCAATAGATTCGAGAGTAGAAAACAAATATCTTTGATAAGTCTAGTATAAGCTATAGTTTATAGTTTTACTTTCGTTTAGAGTTTCATCGCTTTATTTGTGAGTAAGATTATCTTTTTACGGGTTATCAGGTTACTAGACGGGTAAGGGATTTTTGGTGAAAATGAAAGGTTTGATGAAAGGTTCAGTAGATTGACTAGCAGTAAAATTTTTAACATGTATGAATTTTTGGCTATGTCGATCCAAAGATAGCCTAAATTCTCGCCTAGGGTTCGGATGATGATCAAGTAAGTAGACGCGTGATTTTCTCTATTCGGAAAAACTACTCCTCTATGTCATTACTCACATATCACACATATCGAGGCTTTTTGGTTAGATTCTCACAGGATTGATCATTTAAGTAACTAACCATGGTTTTCAGAAACTTACTGCTATGTACAATCGATGATACTCAGTACATGAATGTTCATGAAAAGATGTATAAACTATTGCATACGTATTATCTTAAGTTTCTTAAAAACAATCCTAATTAGGATACTAATGTGAGATTTCTAGACAATTTTCATCATTGAAAAGAAAACAAGACTTTGTCACTAAGTACAATTATTAACAAGAAAATAAAAACTATATACATGCTACAATTTGCCTAATTTTTGCTACAGGTTTAAAGCACCCCCAAACAGAATGATGCTTAGTCCTCGAAGTATCAATAGATAAAGAAAGAAATTACCTAGAACCGTGAGCAAAATTAGGGCTGGATTGCTAAAACAGAAAGGTTTGAGAACATAATATATTATTCAGGAAGAAACAACGAATAACACACGAAACATAACTATTTATAGCTAGATATATGTACAACGTCCTACAAAGTCACCATCCAGTAGGACTTGCTGGTCTGGCGTCTTCTTGAATGAAATACATTTTCTTAGCATCACGCCAAAAGATAATTTACTGCCAAATTTCTACCCATCATTGTTCTTCGGAGTTGTTCAAATGTGCCAACAATTTTTCGTCGTTCGTGTAACAACGAACATGTCTTAGGTACCTAGCAGGACGTCTCCATTGCCTAAACCTTAATGAACGAATGATTTTGTTTGTCGGGCACATAGAATCAACCTTAACCCAGTCATGAAATGTAGCTGAAAACTACGAGAAATGTGTCCTCATAATACGGCATGCAGTTACTGGTAACAATATATACTGATCCTGAATAGTGCGAGCTTGCTTCAGATTGGAGATGACACGACCTGAAATATCAAATAGTGAATGACGCTGAGCAAGTGCATTGAATACTATGCAGGCAGCCTCATTGGCCGTAGAAAAATGCAAATCTCCCATGATGTTCAGGAGTATAAACAACATCGACATCCCCATGTTCATGGTCATGCTTGCTAAGGGAATGGTGATGGCTCGCCATTGCATCGGTCCAATTCCTACTTGTTTAATTTCAAGACCATAACCGTATGCTGCGCGAAAAGCCAACCAATGAAAGGACATGTGAGAATTATGGAAGTTGTAATACCATGCTTCTACTGGATCGTGATAGGGAAGATCCAAAGTTAGGGCAAGCTATTGTTTAGAAAAAATATGACGTGTGCCACCAACTATGATTGTGAACCCGTCTAAAAAAATGCCATGCACATGGTTGAATGCTGGTGTGTCTTCCATATTAGCATAAAAGTATACAGCCAAACTTGGTGAATAAGTTTGGTCAGGTTGAAGAACTAGGGAAGACCACCCAATGTCAGTGATGTAGTCACGAAAAAGATGGCCATAATTATTGGAATCCATCATAGACTAAAATGATTGCTCAGGAATGAGTTTGGAGGTGTCATGTTTGATGAAGATGCCATATTGGATGAAGTAAAGAAATGGGTAAGGATAAAGGCAAACTGAATGGATAAATGAGTATGGAAGAAAATAGACCCTCCTATAATGACATTGAAAATCACATGTTAAAATTGTTCTTATCACAACGTGAATTATGACAATTCTAGTAGGCATTTCTTACAAAAGAAGACACAAAGATAACAACAAAATTCATAATATGACGAAAAACGTAATGATATATTCGATTATTTATTTATTGACTTAGTATTATTATTCTATTTTTATTCAATAAGAAAATCATGGATTATTATGATGATTCTGGAGACGTAAATCGTGCACCACACTGTTTAGTTCCTCAATTTGTTGGCTGAGCTGCATCTAAATGTCCCCTTAGTTGGCAGAGAGTGTAGTTTGATTCTCCATTAGGAGAGCATGATTTTGCAAGGACTGAGAATGATTTTCCAAGATTTCCTCCTATTCAACATCATGCATTGCTTGACGTTCTTGGAAATCCTTAAGAGTTTTAATGATTATTTCCTGACGAGCGTGTAGTTCCCGTATGCCTTAATGAAGAAATTGAATGCCTTCCATGGGATTAAAAATGTTTAACATGGCATGTTCATCAAAGAAATGTTCAAAGTTTGAGCTTGGGTCGTTCTGTTCATCTGTCAGAGTATCAGGAGTCCAATAACCAATGGAGTAGTCTGTGTGCAGTGCACTAATTTTGCTCTTTGAAGGGGTGTCTCCCAATGCATCATAATTTTCGTGACTAAAGTAGGTAGAGGTGCTAACCTTCTTGTTTTCCTGGTGATCGCATTCCAGAGGTGTTGGATTAGACAAAAATCATCCCTTTGAGTCTGCAAAATCCAAAGTAGGTGAAGTTGAGGCTTTGTGACTTCTGATTGATGTGATGTACCTACCATATTGTGTCCTAACTAGTGGAGCACAACTCGTTGATTCTGTTTCAAAGAGCGTTGAAGAACAACGTGATGTCTATTTCCGACGTCGCCACGAGATACGGTAGCTCGTAGTAAAGTTTTGACGGAATCAAATGTTGACTCTGGAAAAAGGAACTCTTATGTATTCATTGGAATTTGAAGTATGTCGGAGATAATTTCCCTAGTCAATTCAAATTGTTTTCCATGTGCATTGAAGTAAAATTTTCCATTTTCAAGACCGCTAAATTGGTAGAACATCAAAACCAATTCTCGGGAATAACCAGCTGCTGAATGATATAGAAGAGGCATCCATCCTCGACGTACAATTTCTGTGTCAAAATAAGAAGAAAACCGGCCATCATCAAACATTTTCAGGTAGTATTTCTCAGGCATTATTTTTCTTGGGTGATCCATTTGGAAGTATTACGGAGGGAAAGATAGGGAAGAATCCTTGAAATGAGAATGGCTGAAAAGAAGAGATTTATAGCCAATCTATGAGTCTGTACCAATCAGGATTCCAAGTGTAGTTAAATCCGGAATTAATAGGTGAAAACACAAGTGACTCATGTGTTGTTGTGACACATACCTTTATGAACAGCAAATATGGGTATCCATAGTAAGTCTTTTCATGTTAGATTTCCAAAAACAATTAATGAGATGTTTCATTGTTAGAAAATATGGATGAAGGTTTCACAGTGCTGTTAGACCTACAAGTAATTTCTGAATTGTTGATCATACCTCAATAATGGAAGATGAAAAGAAAAATCGAGCAGCGTGCTCGATGGTTTTTAGGCGTATCGTGTAGCGTGTGCGATCTTCTGAAAATAATAAGTTGAGATTGAATTATTTTGGTGAATTATAGATTTTTCTTCTTTGTTATGGTTTTGATCCCTTTTTTTTAACTAATACACACAAATATAACTAATATAAGAAAAAAATATAACTAATACACACAAATTTTTTTTTTTTTAAAAAAGGAACTTCTCCATTTAATACGTAGACCGTACAAATGTGTGAGAATTATTTAACACACCATACTAATATACAAAACGACATAGGGAAAGAGAGATGTCGGTTACATAGATCTAGATATTCTGGAGCATGTTATGCATGAGCGACAGTAGAACAATGATAAACACTATTATTACGAATAATGTGATAGCCCATTCGCGTTGCTCCATTTCCAATCGCTCGATTAGATTCATTATGTTGAAGAAAATGAGAATTTGTGAAGATGAATTTGAGGAGAGTGAGAGAAAGGGATGAGTGAAGGTTGAAGAGGAGAGTTGGATTTATAATGGAAAATCTGACCATTGGGTATCTGACCGTTTGGATCAGTCCGTTGGGTATCTGACCTTTTGGATCAGTCCGTTGGGTATTGACCGTTGGGTTTAGAGAGTATGCCCAGTGCATCAAGGAACAAGCTACCATTTTAGGATTGACAATAATCGCATAACATAAATAATTTCTCATTCAAACCGGATGGAGATACAAAATTATGAGAAATCAAACGATATATCGTTTTTCATCACTAGAAAAATAAAAATACAATGTATAAGGGAAATAAATGACAGAGTCATTTTTTAGACTAAGAGGAACAAGCTGCTACTGTGAATCCTCAGGGTTAGCTGACGATGAACCAGGGTTCCGACGACAACGACTACTGCGAACTCCTGGTTGAGATAACTATTCCTGTATGGTTGCCAAAGACCTAACCACCTGTTCTTGAAACTATTGCTGATTAGCCATCATCATGCACTGGAAATGGCCCTGACGATCACATAATTCCTGCTGAAACTTATCCTGGCGGACAAACATGCTACGCATTCCCGAGTTCATGTGCCTCAAAGCTTCCATGAAAGTGCTGATTCGGCGCATGGTATCCTCATTAAAACAGTTGGATGTTGGAGGAAAAGGAGGTACGTTATCATGCTCAATATCATCTCTCGCTATAAGTTCCCAGTGGTCCATGACACATGTCTCGAAAATCGCAAAATTTTCGAAAGACCTTGTGTCACACCCCGAATTTTGACAGAATTCGGAAAAACATTATTTGTTCCCGACTCTTCGATCTTCGAGGTGTGATGCACTCTCAACTCCCAAAAACCCATAAACAGTTTAAATATGCGGATAGTTTAAAAACCAATAAAAATTTTAAACTTAAACCAAAGTCCTCTTCATTACAAAAATTAACAAATGAAAATGCAAATAACCTTATCTCAACTGAAAATCTATATCACCTCAAGGGAAAACAAAACATATCCTGAGATCTGGCAACGCTTAAAAAACCACAAGCAAAGAACCAATCTTCTTCAACACTAAACTGTCAAGACTTATCAACTATGTTCATTTAATGAACACACCGATAAACAAACATGCAAATCAATTGACATTATAAAAATGCTGGTGTGAGTAGCTCTAAAATACAACATATACTTATACCAAATATATACATAATCCATAAGGCAGTTAGTTCCTCCACCGAGGTGCCTTAACTTTCAACGACTAATACAACATCCTTAAGTACAATAATCTAGGCAGGTAGTTCCTCCACTGAGGCGCCTTAACTTCCCACTAACCACACAACAAACTATACGCATAATAAATAAGGCATGTAGTTCCTCTATCGAGGCGCCTTAGGTTCTAACTAAACAAATAACCAACATATTACCATAATTATATTATTTAAAGCTTTCTTTGCGTGTCCCTAAAATCACGTCGTATCTATGTCTTACCTAGTTTCCCTGGCTACCACAATCGCTTTCCAACGCCGAACATGTACATCCACATGCCTCCCCTCACATAATGAACCACTCAGTGCGTAACTACCCTGAGGGGGATGCCGCACACCAGGTAACCCTCACACGAAAGCCATTATGCAAGTACTGCCACTATTCGGCATAAAATATTGCGCGTCTTGTTCTATTTTGCGAACGGAATAATCAAGCCACCATTCGGCTACGATTGCCCAACACATGGGTCAATCAACATCTTATATATACACCCTACACAAGGGCCAATCATATCACATACGCCCACACAAGTCAAATCACATGAGTTGTGGTAGTCAAGTTCTAGGATTTTCGTTACGTAATTTATTCAGGTGTCATACATATATATCTCAGAATAATTTCACTATATCACGTGCAGGTCAAATACCTTATTGCACTAAACCACAATATTTAAAAATATCTCAATTATATCTTGTAACCACTTTCATTCTTTCACGTGCCAATGTATTATTGCACTACGCCACACTCCCATGGGAAATAACCACAAATACTCTACTAGCAACTCACAGATAAAATAATGGAGGGTTTATACATTTATTTCTCCACAACTATTGCATTTAATATATATATATATCCCAAGATATTATATAATGTCACAATATCAACGTCAAATCTTAATTAGATAATGACAACCAAATCTATACAAGCTTCCACATCATTTTAGCATTTGATTTGTCCATACAATTTACAACATAAAACGTAGCACAATTAAACAATCCACAGTCCACAATCAAATCCCAAAAATCTAAAGTCCATGAATCTAAGTCCGTATGTAGTTTAATACTCATAAAAAACATATATATCAAATTCTTATTATCAGAATTCCCCTCTAGTTACGTGCCAATATTTATATGTTTTACACACTACTTACGTCAAATCTTAATTAGATAATGACAAACAAGGTTATACAATCTCGACAATATTTTATTACTATATTTGTCCATATTCTCAAATATGTGAAAATCTGGAAAAAAAAATCAACATTCCACAGTCAACAGTCAAAGGTCAAAGTCAACGGTCAAAGTCAAAGTCAACATGTCATGGTTAAGGTCAACACATCATGGTCAAAGTCAAACTGTCATTGTCAAAGTCAAACTGTCGTTTCTATGTTCAACAAGTTCATGGTCATAGCCATGGTTCATGGCTAAGGTCAAAGGTGCATGGTTCCTGGGCTCAGGGCTAAGGTAATGGTTCGGACCTAACTGGCCAAACCCAAACCTTAGAACCCAAAAGTCTAAAAGTTGAAAGACCCACTTGGATCTCTACTAAGTCCTATGGACTGGCCCCAAAACAATATTAGAAAATTGGCCCAAAAATAGTTAAGTGGTTCGGCCCAAAAATTGAACTGAAACCGGCCCAAAAACTGTAAATTAAAGTGGCCCAAACTAAACAAATAGAAAATGGCCCAACCTACTAACTAATATCAAAACCGGTCTGGCCCAACAATTTAAACCGGCCCAAGAAAACTAAACTAGAATCCGGCCCAACCAAACAACCCCAAGCCCAAGAGAAACCGACCCAGGCCCAAGCCCAACCGGTCATCTTCTTCTTCAGGCTTCTCCTCCACCACCAGCACCAAATCGCGCCGGCCACCAACTCTCCTCTTCATCAAGTCGGTTCGACTCCCCATCCAAACCCAACCAACTTTAATAAATGCCAAATCCTCAAATCATTCAATCCAAGCTTCACCCAAAACTAGATCTAGAATATTATCGCCGCCATTAACGCTCCTTTCCGAGCTTTGACAGTCCTCATTCGACAGCACTCACACACCCTACACTACCCCCCTTCAATCCATTATAAAACAACCAACAAAATCAACCCAAAAATAGTTCAAACTATATTACTGGAGGAGGTTTGGTCGAGCCGCCATTAATGGCTTCTCCGAGCTTCCAACCTCCCCCAACAGCACTCAAAATCGGCCACCACAAGCCCCCAATCAACCCTCAACAACCAATAACCAACCACTAACCCATATCACAACACATCACCACAAAACACAACAAAAAATAGAGTTCGAATCATAATCCAAACGTTTTCTGGAGATGCCATTACCGGCCTTTCAAGCTCCAATAGTTCACTAAAATGTATCGACACCCCCCCCCCCACAGTTTCACAGTATAACATAATAATAAAGGTTTAAATAGAAATACTGGCGATTTCTTGCTGTTGGACTCGCGACGCCGCCATTGACGACTTCTTCCGAGTTCCAACAGTTCGGACAGTTTCAATATCAAATATTCAGAGTTTTCGAGTTTTAACAACACGACAGAAAAATCGACAGTAACAAGGATTTTATAAAATAAAAATCCATATAATATCTACTCACCTATATTAAAAGCTCCACGAATCCTCCTAGTCCGAATCGTCGTGCTCCACCTTCCAGCAAACGAGTTTCTATCTCTGCCTCCATTTTTACTATTTTATTTTTCTTCGAACCCTATTCTCTAGAACAATACGAATATATACTTGGGTTTGAAACCCAAGCCCAACGCAGACTCGGGCCCAGAAACCAGGCCCACATATCTCAAATCCAATCCAGCCAATTTTTAAATAAATAAATAAATTAATTAATTAAAAAATAAATAAATACGTATTTTAAATACGGGCGTTACACCTTATTTGAATTAATGGACTAGTGGACTGGAACCCTAAATTTATCATAATCTGTGTAACAAGTACAACAAGAGGAGATGACCTGTCAGAAGCAGTCGTAAGTACATGGCCAAGGAAATGGACCATGCAGAAAGTTTCCTTCTTCTCCTAAAGTATCCAGAGCAGATGCAAGAACGTCTTGTTGATGTCAGACGTCTTCGATATACCGATGACGTTGTAGGCCAGCCATTGCGTGACTACCAGTTGGTTCCGTCGGAGGGAATGTTGGTACACGCATCTCGAGCCATTATTGTATTCACCCTTGAGAAGTGTGTCAAATATCAACTCCATTGTATTCCGATACTCCGATATCAGCAGTGTCGGACTATCGGAGTTGATTGGAATATTCGCCGTAGTCGATATCAACTCCAACGTGAGTTCACGTTCCAACCCATCCGCCGTAATCCAAAACTCATTCCCCAAAAACCTCCATTGTTATAGAACTTCAACACTAAATCTTCGGAGTAATGAGCTGGAATTCGATGCAAAAGGTATTCCCACTCTCTACTAGCAATTTCCTCATCGAAAAAGGGATGGAACATTCCAGAATTATAGAGATTTGTAAAATTTCACTCAACTGTGATTCTCCGATTTCCAGCCATAGAGTGATCGAGATGAATTTCTGAGGGCCTATATTGGTTTCGCTAAGTAAAAGGATGGTGCTGTTAAAAAATTGGTTGAATCGGTGGTGAATTGCCCGCGTGCGCTGGTCAATTTTAGACCTGGGATACCACGTGCGCTAGGGTGGTTTGAGTGGGATTCTAATTTTTGGCCCAAGCCCAAATGATTTACAGAAATTCCCCCTATGTCCCAGAATGTCCTAAAATTTCAAACGTGGAATTTCGATTCGTTTTAACTCCAAATTGAACGAGCGAGATGTCAAAACGATCAGTATTAAAAATGGCATCCAATGGAATATGGTTAAGGCACATCCAAGCCTTTTTTTTTTTTTTTTTTAAATTTTATATACAAATGTACAAGTCGAGAGGAGCGTCAACAACACACCGGCAGATCGAAAAATACCACAAAAAAGCGACTAAATTAGGCAACTTTCATGTCGGCTCTGGGGTGAAACCAATCCAGCCAGACTGTGGCCTAACCTTTATGCTTTGGGGGACTAGGGTTCAGGACAAACTGCTTAGGGTTGGCCTGGTGGAATCCATTGCCTGTACGAACTAGGAAATGTCCGATGTTGCATATCACGACTCTCTTTGGGCACCATGCTTAGTGCTAAGGGAAAGATAAAAAAAAAAACTTAAGTATATACATATTGAGTCTTTTAACGTCAGATCCTCAAGACGAAAGTGAGTCTTTTAACGTCAGACGTCAGATCCTCAAGATGAATCCCAACCTGTGGGAGCAACGGGATGACGATGAAGTTTATCCTACTGAGCTAGTGTCAGACAATAATATACCTTATACCGGCTCATGTCGGATAGTAATTCAAGACCTGGATAGAAAGGTGTTTGACAATTCATACACCACCCCATCCTTCGTGCACGTCGCTTTCAAGCAAAAGTACTACGACCATTACCTATTCAAGATGGGTGAGACTTACACCAAATGATGAGCTGAAGTTTGCAAGGGAGAGAATAGAAAAGGAAAGATAAGGAAGGAGGGAAAATTTTGGGTACCCATTGTTTACCAGAAGGCACGTTTGCTCGATTAACAGAAGACATTTATACTCATTTCTGATTAGAGTTTTTGTAGACTAAGGTTCCGGCGCTTGCAACCACACACTCTAGGGATTTTTAGAAAAGAAAATAGAAGAGGGCCCGGCTACCCTAATGGCGTACTTTCTCTGTTTAAATCACATGGAAGGAAGTACACCAACGAATCTATTAGTCTGTGTAAACTGGATCTTGGAGAAGAGTCTTTTCGACATCTGGAGAATGCAACTCATGATAATGTTTTAGATGTTGGCCATTTACTTGAAATTCGTTGTTATCGTTTAAAATTTTTCAAAGATATAGCCCCATAAGGGGTGACAGCAGAGACAATGAAAGGACCAGACCATCGAGTTTATAATTTTCCTAGAAAAATGTGTAATCTCGAGTTGTACAACAAAACTTTTTGACCAACTTTGAAATCTTTTCTCATTATGTGCTTGTCATGCACTCTTTTCATGTTGGCTTTATAGGACTTCGAGAGATCATAGGCATCACTCCAAATTTCCTCAAGCTCATTTAACTGCAATTTTTGCTTCTCGCCTGCCACATTGGTATTATAATTGAGGCTTTTGATAGCCCATAGAGCACGATGTTCAAGTTCAACCGGTAGATGACAAGGTTTTCCAAAAACGAGACGATAAGAAGACATCCCTATAGGTGTCTTAAAAACTGTTCTATATGGCCACAAGGCATTAGATAATCTTAGAGACCAGTCTTTTCTAGATGGATTAATAGTTTTTTCCAAAATGGATTTGATCTCTCTATTAGAGACTTCTACTTGGCCACTGGTCTGAGGATGATACGGAATTGCCACTTTGTGCGTGACTCCATATTTCTTTACTAATGATTCAAAATTTTTATTACATAAATGTTTTCCCCCATCACTAATTATAGCTTTGGGAACACCAAATCGTGAGAAAATATTTTTCTTTACGAACAAAACAACCGTTTTATGATCATTAGCACAACATGCCAAAGCCTCAATCCATTTGGACACGTCGTCAACGACTACCAGTATGTATAGGAAGCCATGAGAATTTGGAAAGGGACCCATGAAGTCGATGCCCCATACATCAAAGATTTCCACAATTAAAATGGGATTTAAGGGCATCATATTGTGTTGAGTAATGCGCCCTAGCTGCTGGCAGTGGTTGTATGCTTTGCAATGCTCATGTGCATCTCGAAACAGTGTTGGCCAATAAAATCCACATTGTAGAACCTTGGCCACTGTTTTCTTTCCACTGAAATGACCACCACAAGATTGTTCATGGCAGAAGGATAACACGTCATTGTGTTCCCAGTCGGGAATGCAACGACGGATTAGTTGGTCGGAACAATACTTGAAGAGGTAAGGATCATCCTAGAAATAAAATTTCAAAGTGGATAAAAACTTTTTTCGGTCATTACGAGACCAAGACGAAGGGACTTCCTCGGTAACTAAGTAATTTATTATGTCAGCGTACCAAGGGGACGAAAAAATGGAATACAAGTGCTCATCAAGAAAGGAATCATAGATGGGTTATGTATCATTATCGACCTCACTGACGAGTTGTGATAAATGGTCTGCAACCACATTTTCACAGCCTTTTTTATCTCTAATTTCTAGAGTAAATTCTTTCAAGAGGAGAATCCAGTGGATCAACCTCTGTTTTGCATCTTTTTTCGCTAATAGGTAACGAAGCGCCGCATGGTCGGTGTAGACAATTGTGGAAGAACCCACTAGGTACTGACGAAACTTATCTAAGGCATATACAACGGCAAGAAACTCTTTCTCAGTGGTGGTATAGTTACGTTGAGCTTTATTAAGGGTTTTATTCGCGTAGTAAATGACAATTGGCTTATCTTCTCGGCGTTGCCCTAGTACAGCTCCAATAGCATAGTCGCTCTCGTCACACATTAATTCAAAAGGTTTAGACCGATCAGGTGGTTGAATTATGGGAGCGGTAGTTAGGGCGGATTTTAAGGTCTCAAAAGCTTGTTTGCAATTGAAAGTGAAGTAAAAAGTGGCATCTTTAAGTAGGAGATTGGTTAAAGGTCGAGCAACCTTTGAGAAATCTTAAATAAATCTCCTATAGAAATCTGTGTGTCCTAAAAATGCGCAAATGTCGCGAACTGTTTTTGGTATAGGAAGTGAAGTAATTTTTTCAATCTTAGCTTTATCGACTTCAATTCCATCCTTTGAAACAATATGTCCTAGAACTATTCCTTTTGTAACCATGAAATTACATTTTTCCCAATGAAGAACAAGGTTTTTCTCTTCACAATGTGTAAAGACCTTTTCAAGATTTGATAGACAGCTATCGAAAGAATCGCCATATATTGAGAAGTCGCCCATGAATACTTCCATAAAACGTTCAACCATATCACTGAAAATGTGAAGCATGTAGCATTGGAAAGTACCAAGTGCATTGCAAAGGCCAAAAGGCATTCATTTATATGCAAATGTACCAAATGGACAGGTGAACGTGGTCTTTTCTTGATCAGCAGGATCTATGACTATCTGAAAATATCCTGAATAACCATTAAGAAAATAGTAATATGCATGACCGGCTAACCGTTCAAGCATCTGATCGATGAAGGGCAGTAGGAAGTGATCCTTATGAGTGACTGCATTAAGTTTGCGATAGTCAATGCATATTCGCCATTTCACTGGAATACGAGCGGAGATGCATTCATCTTTACCATTGTGCACAACTGTAATGCCAAATTTCTTTGGAACAACGTGTACTGGACTCACCCAAACACTATCGGAGATAGGGTAAATAATACCCGCATCGAGTAATCTTAAAACTTCCTCCCGTACCATATCTTTCATGGTTGGGTTTAAACGATGCTGCGGTTCACGCAACGTCTTAGGATTTTCTTCAAAGTCTCTGTGATGGGTGCACACAGTAGGGCCAATGCCTTTAATGTCATCAAGGGACCATCCAATAGCATAACGGTGTTGTTGAATGACATCTATGAAATGGGATTCTTGATCGTCAGTCAATTGTGATGATATGATAATTGGATGACTACCATCTTGATCAAGATGTACGTATTTTAATTCCTAAGGAAGAGGTTTTAAGTCAAGGGTGGGTGTAGTGGGTATTAAAGATTCTTGAGGAAAGGTATCTTCCATGGAGTAAACAGATTGATGTTCATCCAAGTCACTGGACATCATGGTCGTAGGGTCAAATAGTGGTATTGACTCTAATAACTCGTTTACTTCTTGTGTATAATCATCATCCTCAAATTCAAAATCGCTAAAGGAAAAAAATTGGTATACTTCATCTTTAGGAAAAGAGTTTGTTAAATACTCTTGTGCAATGCTGTTAACCCTATTCACTTCACCATCAATGTCAGGCTCTGGAATTTGTTTCATCAACTTGAACATATTCACCTAGACCGAAAGATTTTCGAAGGGCATGGTCATGGAACAATCCCTACAGTTAATGAGAGCATTAGCAGTTGCTAGGAACGGACGTCCTAAGATGATTGGAATGGAATCACATGCAACTTCTGTATCCAAAATAACAAAGTCTACAGGATAGTAAAAGTCTTGAACTTTTACAAGGACATTTTCCATAATTCCTTTTGGATACTTAATGGAACAATCAGCTAACTGTAGAGTCATGGTGGTAGGTTTAAACTCATGAAGACCTAGTTGTTTAAATAAGTAATATGGAAGTAAGTTCATACTAGCTCCTAGGTCTAATAGCACAGTAGCCGTATATTTGTCACCTAAGGTGCATGGAACTGTTGGTCGACCAGGGTCCTTGTATTTGACTATTCCATTATGTTCGGTGATGGATGGAAACTGTTCGGTTAGGAATGCTTGTTGAGGAACATTATTTCTCCTTTTTGTGGTGCACATATCTTTCAGAAATTTTGCATGTTTGGGGAATAGCTTTAAGACATCGAGAAAAGGTAAGTTGATTGTCAAATTCTGGAAAGTTTCTCGAATTTCATCAAAATTCTCATCAGGTTTATTCTTTGCCAAGCGTGCAGGAAACGGTGCCTTAGGCCGGAATTTGGCATAGGGGTCCGCTTGCTTGTTTCCTAATTTCTGAGATGTTCACTTTGTTGGATTTGGTGAATCCTCCGTAGGTTCATTATTGGAAATAGATTCATTGGAACCTTCGGATACCTTTGGTTGATCATCTGGCATACGTATTTGATTGTCTACAGTTTTGCCAGATCGAAGAGTAATGATTGTGTGGACCTCACCTTGGTTTGGAGTACTTGTACCAGGTGCATTGGTGAGTTCAAAGGCAGTGTTTGCTGGCTTAGGGTTTGGAACTGCTTGTCCAGGAAACACGCCTTTCTGACTCTTTTCTTGCGCCAATTATTGAAGTGATTGTTGGATAGACGTTAAAATTTGAGATTGTTGGTTCATGTAAGCTAAGAAAGTCTTGCTTGTCCTATCTGTAATGAATGAAAATGGGTTGTTGTGCAAAATGGTACTAGTTCATGATTATTCTTTGAGAAGTTGTTGATTATAGCCGGATTTGGATTACCGAAACAAGGCTGCGGTTGGTTTGATAGTTAGCATTGGAATTATTTTGAAATTGATTTTAACTTTGTTGGTATTGCTGATTATTTCCTTGGCGGTATGGAATAAAGTTGTTGGGTGGTCAAATAGGTGGATTAGCGAAACCTGGAGGAGCCATCTGTGGTGGAGGTGGGCGCCAAGCGAAATTCGGATGTTGATGCCAAGGTGCATTAGGAATGTTGAATGCACATTCCTAACAAGGGGAGGCATATAACAAGGGACAATAAGCATCAGGATGTTCAGGACTGAGACAAAGAACATATGGGGATGTGTCAACGTTCATGACCTGTTTTGGGAGTTGATCGTTTACTTGAACTGCAAGGGCATCTACTTTTTTAGTGAGGGATTCTATCAAATTTTTTAATTTGGGATCAGGTTTTACTTCAAAAATAGATGTAGCTTTTGTAATAGTGTCCTTAAATGACCTAGAAGAATCAGTGTTACCCCAATGTGTACCTTTTTTCGCTTGTTTTTTCTAGAAAAGTATATGCTTCAGTAGCTCGTTTGTCTATGAAGCAACTACCGTTCATTATATCAAGAGTTTCTTTTTGATGATCAGAAAGTCCATTAAAGAATTAGCGAACAAGGACAGCTTTGTCTAGTTAGTGATGAGGACATTCTAAAAGAAGATTAGTAAAGCGACTCCATGCTTCCGTAAAGGATTCATGAGGATTTTGACAAAAGAATTGAATTTTCTTAAGCATTTTAGTAGTTTTCTTTTGAGTATAAAATTAAAGCATAAAATCTTGAACAAGTTTATTCGATATATCTATGGATTGTGGCTATTGTCCTGCTAGCCAAATTGACACTTTTTCCGCTAAAGTGAATGGAAACAGCCGCAGCAAGAGTTGTTCCTTAGAGACAGCTGGATGGTGAAATGTTGTGGCCATTTGCTGAAGTCTACGAAGATGATTATATGGTTTTTCATGATCCAAATCATGATACACAGGTAACAAACTAAAAACGTTTGGTGGAATTCGAAAATCACCAACAATGTCCTTAAGTTTGATGCTAATGCTGTATAGAAGTCCGAGAGGGGCTTCTCAGCTGGTGGATTTTCATCAGCCATAATGAATGATGGGAATGGTGACGAATCTTTTTGATTTGGATTAATAGATGAAGAACTTTGTGGAGGTGAAAACTTACGCAAATGCTTATCGTATTTTCTCTTACGATAAGTATATTCAAATTCTTTAGTAGAACCAAACCTTAATCTCATGCAAGCATAAAATTAGATCTAATTGACAGAAGGAACTTATTATTTCTTGAATTTTATGATTATCTTCAAGCATTATAGTTGAACAACGTAGGCATAAGCTGCTGCTAACATAGCAGTGAAGCTACGAATACGTGTGCATAAATCAACAGCCAGGTTACAAGAGATATAAGAGGGAGGCTTGTCGTGCAAGCACGGTTCTAATTAAGTAACCTCAATCTTTCAAGTTTCCTAGACACTATTGGAATATGATTAAGATTTATGGAATTAAAATTTATGCAAGGTCCTAATTAATTTTAATTTTTGTTATTTTTATTTTATTTTATTTTATTTTTTTTTAAATTTATGCAAGGGAGAAAGTACAAGCATGCAAATACGACCTACTCATACAATACTAGATGCAGTAGCATGTGAAGATACTCTACTCATACATATATTTATACGAATAGGCAAGGTTGTATCATCAATAAATACTTCGATACGTACAGGCAAATACACATCAGTAATACGTATATGTAGACAAATAGGTAGATATATATTTCGTATATGTATATCTATACTAACAGGCAAATTGTAATCACTCATACGTATCTAGATACATTAGCATGCGAACATATTATACGTACGTGGATAGATACGACAATGCAAAAATGTAAACTAAACATGCAACTTATTATACCTAAACTAAAATACGACTCTTGTATTGCATAATAATTCGATTTCGTCAATACTCATTGAGATTGTGAGTGTCATATAGAGAGCAGCTTCACCCCGTAGGGTTTAGAAACAACTTACCCAACTCAGATTTTAACCCTCGTTGGAATGTTCTTTTCTTTCTTGACAAAATCGACTTATTAAACAAGACCGTGTACTTATACGTAGAGAAATACTAAACATGCAACAATAGACACTTATACGTATAGATAAAGATAACCCACTTATACGTAGAGAAATACTAAACATGCAACAATAGACACTTATACGTATAGATAGAGATAACCATGCAAAACAGTACCATTTGTATGTATATATACATTAATATGCAATTCATACCCACTTAATCGCATATATATATTTACAGGCGTAATAACATGATTCATGCATATTTCTAGCCTAATACGTAAATAATAATCCATAAACTAGTACATAATCACTACATACATGGTATTCATTCAAAAAGAATATAAAATTGGGAACCTGTAGAGCGTCCCACAAGTCCGCCAAAGAAATGAAACAGACGTTTCAACCCATCGACGTCCTTAATCCCAGAAGATATTTGAAGTATTTGTTACAGGTCCAGAGAGTTAGGCATGGTAATGGAACAAGATTTTACAGTGGATGTTGGAGATGAAACAGGAGTACCAACAGAGACTAAACACCCACGCACGCGAGTTCAACCAACGGACGCGTGTCCAGTATTGCGCACGCGTAGGAGTCTTCCGCAGTCAGCCCAAATTTTCACAACAATTTTATATTAGTGTATAGATTATGTTCCAGGTCCTAACTTTTTGTTCCTGTAAGTCCAACCAAAAATTCAAACTCGGATCAGTAGCGAAACGCGGGAAAATTTAAAAAAAAATGATGAAAACGAATGAAAAACGATGGATAGGAATGAGAGTGGGGGTTTCCCCTTGGAGCAATTCCAGCTTGTAATGGAAGGTCTTTTGGTCCTTAGGATGCCAGCGACGCCATTTTGATGTTCACCTTTTGCGTATGTTAGAGATTTGATTCTCTAATTTGACAAAGTGCGAATACAAAGATTTTTCCTTACTCACGATATTCGTGTGCATAGTTTTGAGTAGGGATTTCGAACCATCCTAAGTCTAAGATAACTTACAATTTGTTTTTGCTCTTTTAGGAAACTAGTGAGTAAATTTTAAGCTATGGTTGAATTGATACTAACTACTTGGTTTCTTTTAATGCAAAAACTGAAAACTTTAAGTTACGTAAACATGCAACTAAAACAAAGATAAAAATTTACTTCTAGATAGGTGTGGAAAGTTAGTTCTCCTCATGTGAAGATAACCGCTATTGTATGATTTTAGGTTCTTGCATCTTAACCTTCCTAGAACTCATAGACAAGTCCTAATAAAGATTAACTTGATCCCTAACATTATGACTCATCTCTAAGATCATATTGCTAGCATGTAGAACCAAAGCAATGACTTATCTCTAAGATCATCACCTTGATTCCTAACTAGACTCTACACCAACTACCATTTTGGGATAGGATGTAGATCTAGTTGTTCTTCCTAAACAACTTACTAAAATCACATCATAAAGGTTATCCCTCACATGAGCATCATTAACCCCCCACAAAGGGAAGGTTTTAGCTCATGATCCTAGGGATAAAAATGAAAGATGCAAATGGATATGTATATGAGAAAGAGAAAGAAGAAGAAGAATAATAGAAGCACTCACTTGCATTAAGAAGTTTAGATTTTATTTAGAACAAGAACACAAAGGTTTCTACTATTACAAGATTTTTCATAAAAACTCAAAACTAAAACTAAACTAAGAACTTACTAAGGAACTAAAAAAATATAATGCATGATAAAGGAAAAGAAGTCAAGGGAGTAAATGGAGTGCATCCCCCCTTGTTTTGTTTTTTTCCTCCCTTTTAGAATTCTCCCCCTCATCCCAAGTAAAAACATACACACACATTTAATTTACTTTTATCCACCACATTAAAACAAAGTGACACCTTGCTTTTTTTTTTTTACTATTAACACCTAATATTATTAATTACATGCAAGGTGTCAACTTTGCACTAATAATTTGGCACTTTTATCTTGACATGCTCCATGATTGATGACTCATCTCTTCTTGTGGGCCCGAAAAGTGGGTCCATGTGCTATGTCCATTGGTGGGTCCGAACGTCGATTTCTGCAATTTTTGGCCTAAGGTAGAGCTAGTCGTGTTGATCATCTGGGCAACTTACTTGCCAAAATTGGAGTCCAGGTTAACGAGATATGAGCTCTGAAATTTTACGCTTTTCTTTACATAGTCCCATTCTGACTCGATTCTGTCATGTTTGAGTCCCCGACTTTGATCCGTCTTTGTTTAGCTTCACATGGCTGATTTGGAAGAATTCATATATACATCGTTCCCCGTGCTTTAGCACAGGTTTAACTAATATTTTCATGTTTACTGCAAAGACTTGCAAAAGTACGAAAATATACTTATTTCATGATTATTAAACACATAATTAACCAAATTTGTATGTCTCAATGAGGTTTAATATTACAGTTTTGGGTGCTTATCAGTGACCATGAGGAGTGGGTCTCGTCACAACCAAACACTACGCCCACCCAAAACACCCATACCACACCAAGAAAGAAGCCTTCTCCAAAAATACCAACCCAAAACACCCACACCACACCAAGAAATAAGCATTCTCCAAAAGCACCAAAAACAACCACACCAAGAAATAAGTCTTCTCCAAAAACACCAAAAACAACCACACCAAGAAATAAGCCCTCTCCAAAAATAGTCACACCACGAAATGTGAGAGATGGGTTAGACTTTGGAAAGACGAGG
Source organism: Coptis chinensis (assembly GCF_015680905.1). Lineage (NCBI taxonomy): Eukaryota > Viridiplantae > Streptophyta > Magnoliopsida > Ranunculales > Ranunculaceae > Coptis > Coptis chinensis. Next base: position 30,779,180 of record NC_141463.1, on the reverse strand, counting down.
GGTCCTAAGGATTATGGGTTGGATATTCCTGAAGAAATGCATAAATACATTGTTAGAGTTCATAACCCTATTGGCGATGGCAACTGCGATTATAGAGCTTTCTGCATTGCATTAGAAAGAAGTTAAGAAGAATGGCCGCAGATGAGAAAGGACTTGTACGAAGAGCTTACTGACAACCTCCCCCTTTATTGTACTTTGTACAATCAAAGTGAGGTTTTTTATGCGATGAAGGAAATCCTACATGAAGAAGGTTACGCACCCTTAAATAAGTGGATGAGCATGCCCTTTGTTGGATACCTATTTGCTTCAAGATTTAATGTTGTCGTCCTGCATTTAGGAGCTCATCAGTGCTTCCTTATCATGCTGCTGAGAACCCAAGCAAATCCTGAGAGAGTGAAAAAAGTGTTGGGTAGCGCACATGTTGGTGGAAATTATTTTGTCAATGTTGAACTTGTTGAAGATTATCCGGTTCCTCCAGTAATGCGCCAATGGCTTAGAGCTCGATATGATATTGCTGAAAGTTGGAATTTGGCCTTGACAGCAAGGCGGCAATTGCAATTTATGGCATTGAACATTTCCAATCTAATATGGGAAAACGAGCCCGTTGAAGACCCAACAGTACATATTATCGACTAAGTTGTTTGTATGTTGTCGATATGATATTTTGATATAATTTGTAAATTCATTTTGACATGTTATTTGATAATACAATAAAATTGAATATAACTCTACTTACGAATAAACGATGAAGTCTAAATGCAAGTAAAACTAAAACTTATATGAATACTATTTCTCAAAGATTTCTACTCTCGATACTATTGAAGTAGAGTTGGAATAGAAGATTAGTTCCACTCCTAGTTCTTTAGCATTCAAGTTTCCTACGACTATCAATCCTACCAAAGTCAATGAGAGTTTTACAAATTATACTATGAAATGCTACGGAATACTAAAGTTTGAATCTAGAATAAGATTTAGGGGGGAATTGAATCCACCTTGAATCTAACTTAAGAAACTAGCATAGATTGTTGTAATCCAATTCTTACGTTCTTACGGTAAGAATTGGTCGTTCTAATCCCTAATTATACATGGCATCTTTACCAATTCATATCTAGCATGTGAGGACGTCCACCCATTCTCATGGCGAATCAATGACCTTCTAGAGTGGAATAGACTCTTACAACGATTCTATACTACACAATCAAGTTTTTATCAAGGCTTCATCAAACCACTCTGATGGAGGTTTAGCCTTGATTCATCAAACTATCATTTCCATATGAAATTGAATACGACATAATATAAAGATTCTACCTTTATTAAATTTAACTAAACAATAATTGAAATCTAAATTAACAACTAAGAAATCATTAAATAACAAGAATCGAAATTAATCTAAACAATCATTAAATAACAAATATCAAATTTAACAAGAACTAACTATTTTATTTATCTAATGAATGATAAACAATGATTCAATACTGAAATTAAAATAAGAATAACAACTAATTAATTAATTGAAAAACTAGATCTAGAACTAAGCTTTAATGGCTACTTTCTATCCTAAGCTAATTGATTCTTAAGAGCTAAGTCTTGTGTGTAGAAATGGAGGAGACCAGATCCACATTTTTATGCATGGGCTGAGGGTCCATATTTTTGGCCGGAAAATCGAGCTCAAAGCCCAATTTCTTCAGTCCATAAGGAACTTTTAAGCTGGATTTGACTTCAATAGGGTTTTCATCCACTTTTGCACCTCTTATTGGGTCAAAGTTTGGACCATTGGAAATCTCTTTCCGAGACGGTCGTTTTGACATAAGGTACGCCCAATTCTGAGGCCTGTGTCCAAAGATACGATCTTGAAGTTCTCACGACTTTTGTGTCTTTGTTTTACGCCCAAGGTTGACTCGACTCTTCAAATCGACCGGGATTTACAAAGGCTTTTTCTTCTTGAATCTTGGCCTTTAATCACAGAACTTCTTAGCAACCAACCCTTGCTCCTTTATATCGCCAAAGTGGCACATTTCTGCACATAATTGACTTCAATGCCTGAAATACATAAAAACACGTAATCAGCATTAACTCTTATTTATTACTCGCATAATTGGTCTAAAAGTATTATTGTTAAGGGGTTAAAACTACAGTTTTGGGCTCTTATCATTATTTTGATGTAATTTGGAACAAGTGTAATTTGATTTTATTTTTATATTATTTGGAAAAAGTTGGAGTTTGGGGTTTTATTTGATTTGATTTAGAAATCGAGTGATCGACTAAGTTGATTCGGACGGCAATCGAGTGATTTGGAAATAATGTTCATATGTTGTCGATATGATATTTTGATGTAATTTGATTTGATTTGATTTGATTTTACTTGATTTTACCCCAAACGACATGGTCCAGTTGTTTAGCCTTTATACCAAACGGTCTGAGCTGGTCGTTTAGCCTTTACCTTAAACGACATGGTCAGGTCGTTTGGACTTTATACCAAACGATCTGAGCTAGTCGTTTGAGACAAAGTTGTCTGTTTTTTGTCCAAACGGTCTGAAAGGCCAAACGATGTGGCTAGGTCGTTTGGCCTTTATACCAAACAGTCTGAGCTGGTTGTTTGGCCTTTATACCAAACGATGTGGCTGGGTCGTTTGGACAAATTTTTTTCAATTTTCATTTTGTTTTTACAACACTTTCATTTCCAAAAAACAAACAATTTCCACTTTCAAAACATCAAATTTATATACCAATACATCAAATCGCGATCAAATTCATATACACTTTGATACAAACTCAAATTCATAAACTCAAGTTCAAATTGATGTTGTCACAGTAAATTCATATACACTTTGATATAATCTCAAATTCATAAATTTACTTTGATATACCAATACATAAACTCAAGTTACTTTTTACGCGACCCTGTTGGCGATGGCAATCAAATTCAATTCGAATACGCAATCAAATTCAAATACATAAACTCTGTAAAAAACCTAACTTATAATTCCTTAAATTTTTTTGTCATAACCTCCTTTGTTTTATTGACATATTCATATCCAAAACTCATCAAACAACCTACTAATAAAGAAGTCATTACAAACAACAATCCCAAACGCCATATTACAAGTAATGGCGCACAATTGTTACAAAATATATCAAATTCAAAAATACATAAATTACATCAACATAGGAGGAAGTCGCCCTCAAAAATCAGTTATGTCTATACCACCCACCACTATACTTGCACCTACTCAAGTTGTACGCCTCCTCAAACGAAGACCTTGCTTTTTCGGGAATATTATTCCCACCCAATTGCAAACCTCTCTTTAGCAATTGACTCGTTTCATCGATAACGTTGTTTTGTCGAAATAAGAATATAAAATAATTATTAATTACCATTTTAAAATAAGAATGTGAGAATAAGAATTAGAATACAAAACAATAAGCATACTCACAATTGGTGCATAAGATGGAAGTATCTTCATGGAGAAATGGATAGGAAACTGCTCGCGATTTATCAATCGAATGTGAGAATGCCTCACATACCACTCCATGTACTCTGAATAACACTCCCATAGATAAGTACAGATGGGTCCTCGATTGTTGGGTTGGATCACGTGATTCTGCCACGAGTCCTAATATGCAGACCCAATAGTTGTCCATGTCCATTTCACTTCATACCCGCGTCCGGCTACAGTCCTCAACGAGTAATTTGGTGTTAGAGGAGCTGCAGGTATAAACTGCACATGACCCAACTGAAGCATGACCCTTGCAACGCAGTAAATCTCCACAACGTCAAAAAAGCAGATCACTCCCTCAAAAAAGGTAATTTCATCGACTGGGCGTTCATCTCTGACATTCTTGTATGGACACCAATCAACCTTAAACAAAATAAAATGTGTCATTAATCACATACTCAAATAATCAATTACTAAAAAAAATTGAAAAAATTGAAATACTTACAGTCCACACCGCTATATCATCAATTAGAGCTTGGTAATACTGTAATGCATATGTTGGGTTCTCATAGTGTGTGGCGATAACTGCGTGTCTAAGAACACGCGACCCAGCCAACTGATACTCAAAGTTTGGGATTGGCTTAAATAGCGGAAAGTACTACTCAAAGATCCATGCCTAGATATATACACACACAGATAACATACTAATAGAATAATATAATTAACATTAAAAAGAATCTGCAAAATATTTAAATTTTACCTGTAGAAGAGTCAGGAAGCCCGAAACACCTTTCACCTTCGCACACGAGGCTGTCCCAAGTGCTCTATACAAAAAGGCCAAAATTGATGCACCCCAAGCATACTCGCCGATCTCTTTGAATTTCAACAACTTGGTCAAATAATAAACAAGCACTCCAATCCCAGACTTGTTTGGGAAGATGATACATCCAAAGAAAAATAGTAGATAAGCTCTTACAACTCTCTGTACCTCCGTCAAAGTCAACACCTTTCCCGTTACACCTTGCCCTTTATCGCAGACCTTCCCAGCAAACTGGCTCCGCAGGAATTCCAGCCTTACCTTTGAAATGAACCGGGTCGCGTCCATCTCCTTTTTAATCACAAGCTCCGAGACACCCAGAGCACGGTGTAAGAGACTCTCCGATTGTTCACGAGTCAACTCTGTGTTCCCTCTCACTACTCTGCCTCTAATTGTGATGCCTAAGATTTGGGAGACATCATCCAAAGTCACAGTCATCTTCCCAAACGGCATATGGAAGGTGTTGGTCTCTGGATGCCACCTCTCTACAAACGCAGAGATCAACACCGGATCTTGATGTTTGTAACACCCAAATACTAGATCATAAAACCCATTCCTCCTAAGTTGATTTTCAAATCTAGGAGATCTTTTGAACTCCTTCTTGAGATCCCACTGGCTTAACTTGGCTAGATGCAGAACACACTTCAACACTCCGCGCTCCGCCTGAAACAATAAAGACTCAATGAGGAGAAGCAAAAGGTTTTGTAAAGACAAAGGAAAATCAAGATACTAAGTCTATGATAATACCTTATGTTCCTAAACATCACGAGCCACATGCACCGAATAGTCATACAGAAGCTGAGACTCAATAGGGCCACCACCATATACACCTCGTGTGTACTCTAAATCATCTTTGGATTTTCTCACATAGTTTACCACTAGAGGTGCTTGGACTTCGACCAGTGCTTCCACTTCCATCAATTCTTCTTCTTCCAAATCACCATCCTCCTCCTCTTCATCACCCTCCTCCTCCTCATCACCCTCTTCATCACCATCATCATCCCCATCATCTCCATCCTTACCATCATTATCCTCATCATCATTAACTATACTCTTCCCACAATCCATTGCTACATTTACATCTACATCTAATTCTTTATCTACATCATCTAAATCTTTATCTACATTAATCTCAGTTTCACTCTCAGTCTCAGTCTCAGTCTCACTCTCTACATTACTCGAAACAACCTCATTGTGGTCCCCTCTACGTACTGAGGCAAAGGTGCCCGCACTCCTTTTTCTCTTCTTCTCTTCTTCTACATCACCTACATTCGTAGGATCATCATCTACTTTTCTATCGCCTCTATGGACTTAAGTCATTGTTTTTTACCCCTTTTCTCTCTTCTTCTCAGGCTCAGGCGCGTCATCGTGACCCGAAGAGGAACCCCTGCCACTAAACAACTTATTTACACCATTGAATGTAGTTTTCACTACATTCTTGACATTCTTTGATCGAGGCATTGCTATAAAGAAAAATAAAACAAGTATTAGTAACTATAATAACAAACAAACAAACAAACATTAATGGCTACAACATGCATGAAAAGGGGATAAGCTACTAAGAGTACTCAAACACTAGAATTCATGTAAAAAATAAAGCATTAGGTGAGAACTAAATTGAAGACGAGGGAAACTACATTAATGGCTACAAACTAAAAATGCCTATCTGCAGTCTCAAAGTTGTGAGAAGATGCTATATATGTCAATCTACATAGCAAATAACAAGTTGATATCCATGTTCCAAGTGATCAATAATTGCATGTAACAAAAAGGACATTTTTACTGAGAAATAGAGGCCTGAGCATTTCAGTCACTCACTCACTCCAACGAACTCTCACTAATTTTGTTCATCATTCTTAGGCCTTATTTGGATATCCGTTGGCTAATATTTACTAACAGTTAAGAGAATTTGTAACGGAACACTAACTGTTATTAATTTACTAACGGATGTATATGTGTTACAAAGGAGAAATTACAATAATTGTTGCAAAATCCTTGTTATGGTGTAGTGTACGGAATATTACAGAAGTTTACAATCTAAAAATCTAGAACTCGTGTTTTGCTATCACCCGACATCAACATCGACATCGTCCCGAGTAATCTTATTAATAAAAGAACTCTTCCCAACATTCGGATACCCACAAATCAAAATAGTCCTAGTATTGGGATCAATGGAAGGCAACCTAGCCATATGTTGCCTAATATATTCCAAATAAGCCAAACTAGGAGGCACCCTTTTAATAACATTATACATTCTACCAAGAGCCGCAACTTTCAAAGACTTACAACGATACAAAGAGTCACCATACTTCAACAACCTAACATAATCTTTAGAAATCTTACTAATAAACATTTCGACTCTGTTTAAGCTATTGCTGTGAAAGAGCATGAGATGGAAACAAAAGCATTTCTAGTACATATCAAAGATGTAAAGCATACGAAGAGCTCAAGCAAGCTAAATGAATGAGGTGATTAAAATATAGTTTCTCAAATTACCACAAATCAAAATCCTTTATAATCTCCTCTCCTCAACAAAAACACAAGTTGATTTACATTAGCTTTCTACTTTCTTTACTCGCTTAATCCGCAACGATATATATAGAGTGCAACAGAGTCCTAGTCTTACAACTTCGTAATTTGTTAGTAGTTTGCACATATATTTTATCTTAAAACAAACTAAATGAATGATAAACAGTATAACACGACACTCTGATTATTCATTTCCCAATAAACTAAAACAACATAAAAACAAACATATATTCTTCACTCAAACTAAAGTACCCCAGTTCAAATTTCCAATCATAACAAAACAACAAAAAGAAACATAAACACATTATTATTTTTAATTTTCAAACTACTCACTACTCAGGAACCTTCCCAGATTGACAAACAGCAAACTTCAAAACCTCATAATACGAATACTCCACGCCATTTTCATTCAAAAACTTCTCAAGCACCATCTTAACATTTTCAGGATCATCACTCTCACATTCAATCTCATAACTAATACCAAAATCATATTGCATCTCGTCCAACTCCAACTTCAACCCATTCCAGTCATACACACCTCTAACATTCCTAAACCCACCTAAACAAACAAACTCTATCTCCCCACCTCCACTAAAAAACTCCTCCCTAACTCTTTTGAACAACAACGAAATTTAACAACAACAAATTGAACAGCAACAAAATGCAACAAATAAACACCAAGCTCAACTAAATGCAACAAATAAACAGATACAATGAATTTAACATCAACGAATTTAACAACAACAAATTGAATGGCAACAAAATGCAACAAATAAACAGATACAAAAATCAAAAGGGACAAAGCAAGCAAAAGTTCTTACCTTCAAATTGGAAATGAATTCAAGATATTGAATTGTATTTTTTGCTTCAATGGCGAAATTTCAAGCTTTCACCGCTCTCCCAACTTTCAATTTTGCTAAAGCTCGAATGTGGTGATTTAACAACAATGTGGTTAGATTGGTTTGTCCAAATAGAAATTAAATCGGTGAGAAACTCGAATTGTTGGACAAACTTGAATGGTTTTAATTAGATTTTTGATTTGTGGTAATTCAATCGGGCACTCGAAGGGTTTGCACTCGAAGAGAAACTCAAATTAAAACGATCTTTGGTAGGTTTTTCGAATTAAAACTTGAATTGAACTCGAATTTGGGGTTTTTTTCGTTAGGGTTTCGAAGGGTTTACGCGAGAGAGATGACCGGTTAGGGTAGGTTTTCCCAGTTTTGCGATTTGGTGGGGTGTACTGGCCTTTGTTTGGGCTTTGTTGTTTGGGCTTGGGTTGGAGGCTACCCAATCTAATTTTAGTGGCGCCCAATACAGGACCCTAATGAAAAAATACTGCAAAAACAAGAAAGCAACCTAACAAAGGAAGATGAAAATAATAACCTCTTAATAGCCTGGTTGGATTCAACAAAGAGGTTCTCCCGAGCTCCTTATACTTCTTCCCTAGAGATGCATCCATGTCTCAAGACTTCTCTTCCCACTCATTTCTTTCCGCTTCAGACTCTAAAATCTTTCTTTCAAATGCCTCAAATTAAACATTTGGGATTCAAGAAACTTCTTTAACTCACCAATTTGTGGTATAGAGCATCAAATGCATTAACCAAATTACATACTACTACTGACATTTTTTTTTTCTTGCTACCTATAATAGGCTCCACGCAACCACTTAATCAATTGAATTAAGCACCACTTGATTGTTGGTTGAATCCTACTTCTTAGTGCCATATAATCTTGCTACGGGAATTGAGTCACCTTTTATACCTCTAGAATGCATTGTGATATGATGGTACCATGTCTACACAAGAATAGTTCCTGGACTGTTTTCCTTAATAGGTATGTGTATGATGAACCTTATCAGTTTTTGCTTCTTTATTTATCAAATTAATGACAATATTTTCATTGGACTACATATGATACTATATTTTTGTCACCAGACGATTCATCCCTTCTGTTTTTAAGTTTGGACGTTTTATTACATTATCTTTATCAGTGAAAATTGAAACCCCAATAGGTAACCACTGGTTGATATCTCTATTCAGTCATAGTTTGTCAGACTTGTGTCATCATGTCTTTCTCGTAGTATATGCAAAACTGATTTGTTTGTACATATATAGTCCACAAATTAAATTTGCTGAAGATAATAATCTGGAACTATAGTCTGTGTAGAATGCACTACATCCAATGTTTAGAATGGGCATACTTGAATAACGAAATGATGTTCTTTTGCAAATTCTTTGTTTACAACCGCAAGCTCTACTCAATTTAATCTTTGACGTGATTAGCTGGTACATTTTGATAAGATTTAGTTTGTTAATAAAGTCCTAGTCTTTAGGAACTGCTGTCATTTGATTTAGTCAAGTTTGTTACCACGATTCTAGGAAGAACGTGAGTATAGTTTGTTCAGTCATTCTGTAAAAGCTATTTATATGCTGCTACTTCTCAGTCTCAATAATCAAGTTATTCCAGAATTGTTCTTTGCATTCTCAGTTGTTTGCATTCTAACAATATGGTATCAGAGCATAACTTGAGAGATTGAAAGAGTGAGTTAAAGAGACAACAAGGGAGTGTGCACAAGATGGGGTCAGAAACAAATAGTAACTTTGCTCAACCTTCTATTCCGAAGTTTGATGGTGACTATGATCACTGGAGCATGATCATGGAGAATCTAAGAACTTACGGTTTGAAAATTGAAATGCAGCACTGTAAAGATTGTATTTGTTCACAAGGTAAAACAATTAGGAAAATTCTGAAAATTTTCCAGTAAATCAATAACACCTTAAATATTATACCTGAAAATTTTCAAAATTTTCTAAAATTTAAAAATACCTTTACCGCAGTATTTTCCTCTGTGCATCCGCAGCCCATATGCCTAAAATAGTGAACAGTTCCAAAAATTCAAGAAATAAGAATGAAAAATTAAAAGGGTGGGTGGGTAGAGAATGGGGGATTGCCCCTTGAATTCAAGCAATTAAATTCTTGTCTTGAACGAGATTAAGATGGCAGCGATGCCATTTGATAACCATAAAAATAGTTAAACACTAATATTAATGTTAACAACACTAATACGTAATATTACCATTTTTATGTTATCAATTATATTTCCTTACTCTCTCAAATAGATTCATGCAATATATCGAGTACGGATTCGTTCCACTCTTAACTCTCAAGATTTAAACAAATTCAATTGAACAAACACAAAGAACAATGGTGAGAGTAATAATTTGAATAAGAAATTAACTTATTATGATGATACTACGAATTTATACTAAATTAACTAACAATATAATGATGTGAATTTTCTATACTACCATTCCCAACACAAGAACAATAAGAACATGTCATTATGGAATAAATAACAACTACTTATTAATCTAATGAACAATAAGAACAATGATTCAAAATGAATTTAAATTGAATTTAAAACAACTAAAGATAACTAAGAATTGAATCAATAATCTAAATTGAAATGAAGAACTAATACTTTATTCTAAAAACTAAATATGATTCTAAACTAACTAATTGAATGTAAAAACTAGATCTAGATCTAAAAAAACTATCTCTAATGGCTGCCTTCTAACCTAACTAACTATAACTTAAGAGTTAAGTCTTGTCTTTTGTAAGGGAGGAGACCAGATCCACATTTTCGTGCATGGGCTGAGGAGTCATGTTTTGGGCGAAAAATCGAGCCCAAAGCCCAATTTCTTCAGTCCACAGAGCCCGTTTCAGCTGGCTTTGACTTCAACAGACTTTTTATCCATTTTTGCTCCTCTTATTGGATCAAGGCTTAGACCATTAGAAAGATCTTTCTGAGCCGGTCGTTTTGACATAAGGTAGGCCCAATTCCGAGGCCTGAGTCCAAAGATATGGTCTTCGGAAGTTCTGCTGACTTGTGCACTGTTTCTGCCCGCGTTGACTTTTCAGCTTTTGACTGGGTTTTACAAAGGCTTTGTCTCCTTAAATCTTAACCTTTAATCACAGAACTTCTTAGCAACCAACCCTTGCTCCTTTATCTCGCCAAAGTGGCACATTTCTGCACATAATTGACTTCAATGCCTGGAATACATAAAAACACGTAATCAGCATTAACTCTTATTTATTACTCGCATAATTGGTCTAAAAGTATGATTGTTAAGGGGTTAAAACTACAGTTTTGGGCTCTTATCACATCTTGACACGTATAGTTCCAATTCCTACCGTCTTACAAGCGACATCATTACCCATCAAAACGGAACCACCATCAATGCTCTCATAAGAAGTAAACCACTTTCTATTCAGGCACATATGGTAGGAACATCCGGAATCAAGAATCCACCTTTCGGCCATATAGTCTTGTGTGGACACACAGAGACTCACATCGTCCCCTTCAGAGCCGGAAGCAAAACTTGCCTCAACTTTAGCCTTACCTTTCTTCTTACCATTGTTCTTGTTATCTTTCTTCGGGAAAGGAAAATTACATAGCGTAATGTCTATTTTCATCACAATTGTAGCACTTCACATGTTTCAATGACTTCTTTGACTTTGACCTAGACCTCTCATTACTTTTAGAGGCCTTTTCATACAACCTTCCTCTTTCCACTAGCCCCTGACCTGCATCAATGCTATTTTCAACTCGTGTCTTCTTCATTAACTCATAAAAAGAAGCATACTTTGAACTTCATCAAGATCAACATCATCTTTGTTCATAAAAGTAGTCATTAGATGCTCATAGCTCTCGGGTAAAGAGAATATTAAACATGACGCTTGATCCTCATCATCCATCTTCATGCCAACATTCAAATAATCTGCTAGGCATCAACGGAACTCACTAATGTGCTCTTGCATCGTTGAACCATCCACCATCATGTAATGATAAAGACGCTTCTTAAGGTACATCTTGTTCGTCATACTCTTGGTCATATACATAGATTCTAACTTGATCCAAATACCAGCAGCGGCATTTTCTCCTATCACATTATACATAACCTCATTTACAAGACATAACCGGATTGATGAACAGGCATGTAGGTCGAACTCTTCCAAATTATCTTCACTCATACTCGTTGCCTTAGATTTAATCCCCTTTAAAATCTTGTGCAAACCTTGTTAGATGAGGATGTCCTTTACTTAGACTTGCCAAATCCCAAAGTTATTCTTCCCATTAAACTTCTCTACTTCAAACCTTGCATTTGACATCTTGGGAGCCATTTTTCAAGTCACACACAATAACCCAAAAAATATTTTTCACTTGAGAATTTTATCGAACACCTTGTCTACATAAATTTTGACCACTATGGTTCTTCACCAAAACTCAATATCCTAGGTCATATATCCCGCTCTGATACCAATTGTTGTGAATAAATCAATGCGGAAACAACATTATCCACTACAAATAGATCAACCCTACACAAGGATTGATCTTTTTCACTAGACAAGACTTCAACACCCTCCAAGTACTATCCCAACACTTCTCAATGTCAATTAAACAAGCATATAAAGTAAAACAATTATTATAAAAGAAGAATAAACCACAAGACATGAATATATTATGGTTCGACAATTTGCATATGCCCACACTGCGAGTTCCAAGTTTTATTAGATGTCCAGAGTAACAGATTACAAGAGCTCTCAATTCACTCACAAAGAATGAACACTCAACTCACTAAGAATTTCTCTCTTACAATCTCTCTCTTTCTTTCTTTTAGTTAGGTTAAGTTTTTACAGAAAAAACTTAAATTTATACTATTTCTGAAAACAGTCGAAGTCCTGCTAAAATACGGTGGGGCAGCACGCCCTTGGCCAGGCAAAGTCGAGCGCGCCTAACAACCTATTCTATAACACCCTCATTTTATTAAATATTCAAAATTAATTATTTTTCAAAATAATAATAATAATAATAATAATAATATAATATTGACTAAGTTTTAAGTTCAGTGGAGTGAATATGTATGTTTGACTTTTTGAAAAAAAAAAAGATGAAAAATAGTTTGTTTGGTTTGAAAATGATTTAATATGAAAGTTTTTAAGTTTTAAAATAAGTGTAGAGATTTTACTAATAAGAAAACATGGAGAGAATAATTTCGTAATTTATGTGAAAAAATATGGAAAGTTTCTTAAAATAAAATATGGCAGAGAATTCTTTAGAATGGGATGGTTTATCAAAAATAGAGAATTTTTAAGAAAACTAATTTTTTTGCTTAGAACTAGACAAGTTAAAACAAAGAAGAACAGAGCCCGGATTGTGCATCTTTTATCTAGCTGTGGATCGGATTTGTGGCGTTCTATTTTATATATTTTTCTACAGGAATACGAAGGTGAGTAGATATATTTTTAAATCTATTTCACCGAATCTACGGATATATTTTTGTTATGCTTATTGTCGGTTTTTTTCATCCTGTTAGTATTTCTATTTCTAAAACTTGTTAAATGTTAGTAGGTTGTTTTGCCGAATTACTATTGTAAGATTTAACTATTGAAGCTTATGGTTATTAATGGCGTCGCCAAGCCAAAAGAAAGAAATCATCCAGATTTTTGTTTGAACTCTTTTTGTTGTGATTTTGAAATGTTGGTTTGATGTTGGTTGTTGATGTTTGGTTGGGGTGTTGTTGAGTGTTGGAGAGGAGTGGGGCTGTTGAAGCTTTGAACAGGCGTTAATGGAGGTCGAGATTTTTTTCTATAATTGATGAATGATGTAAGGAATCGAGTTTTTAGTATAGTATAGTGTTGGGTTTTGTTGGGGATCAAAACCCAACTATTTCGGTAGGTTGTATGGTGCTGTTAAAGCTCCCAAGGTTTGTCAATGGCGCCGACCGCGAATTGTGAGGAGTGGGGGAATCGGGTTTTGTTGGTATCGAAAGATGGGGTTTTTCAGGAGGGTCAAAACCACTGGGATGAGTGGTGGCTGGTGGTGGAGGAGAGCTACTGGTGAGGTGAGGGAGACGACCCTTAGTTGGGCTTTGGGCCAAAAATCTATTCTTTTGTTTTCTTTGGGCCAGAGTTTAGTTTTGTTGTTGGCCGAAACCTATTAGTTTTCTTTGGGCGGTTTCTAATTTTATGTGGGCTGGTCCTTATGTCCCCAATTGGATCAGGTTGGACAAATAGGTTGATTTTAGACTTTTGGGCTTGGGCTTTTCCCTTTGTTTTGTTTTGGTTAATTGGGTTAGGACAAAGGGTTGAACTGTTTTAAACATGGGTTTGGGTTAGGACCTATTTGGATGACCACTGGTTTAGGACGGTTGACTGTTGGGCTTGACCTGTTGACCAGTCAACCCTTTGACTATTGACTATTGACTGTTAACTGTTGACTTTGTTTATTTTATATATATTAAATTTTATAAACCCTAATCAAATGGTAGAATGTTGTGGAAGCCTATATAAACGAGTTAGTCATTATCTAAGAAAGATTTGACATTGATATTGTGCAATTTTTGACACGTGACGAGATTGAGATTTTAAGAGACATGATATTCTTAAAACGCTATAAAAATGTTATGCGGTACGTTTGGAGCAATTGTGACATTATATGATATGTTGGGATATATATATATTAAATGCAATATTTTTGGAGAAATAAATGTAAATGCTCCATCATTATATCTGTGAGATGCTACTATGAGGTAGTATAATATTTGTGGATATTTTCAAAGGGATTCTGGCTTAGTGCAATAATTTATTTGGCACGTGAAAGAATGAAAGTTTCTATGAGATGTATTGTGATATTTCTAAATATTGTGGCTTAATGCAATGATGTATTTTGGCATGCACTTGATAGAGTGAAATGGTTATGAGATACTAATGTATGATACCTGAATAAATTACGTAACGAAAATCCTAGAGTCTAGCTACTATAACTCATGTGATTTGGCCCTTTTGTTGGGCGTAAGTGATATGATTGGCCCTTGTATAGGGTGTATGAGATGTTGATTGACCCATGTGTAGGGCAATCGTAGCCGAATAGTGGCTTGATTATCTCGTTCACAAAATTAGAACGAAACGCATGATATTTTATGTCGAATAGTGGCAGTACCCACCTAATGGCGTTCGTGTGGGGGTTACCTGGTATGCGATATCCCCCTTAGGGTAACTACGCACGGAGTGGTTCATTATGTGAGGGGAGGCATGTGGATGTATATGTTCAGCGTAGGGAAGCGATTGTGGTAGCCAGGGAAACTAGGTAAGACATAGAGACGACGTGATTCTAGAGACACTTAAAAAACTTTAAACAATAATTGTGATGATATATCAAAGTGTACGTTAAATCTATAATTAATGATTTATTATAAGTTATGTTGCATTCACAATGGTTTTGTAGAAGGGTGGGTTGAATTGATTATTTATACAGGTATGACCCACTCTGTGAATAGGCTTACACCAGTGTAAGTATAGAGTAAGTTTTAGTTTTGTTATTTTATTATTAGATGCAGTTGATTTAGTACGGTTTGAAGCTAAGGCGCATCAGTGGAGGAACTACCTACCTTAATTGTGATATTTAATAATGTTGTATTAGTCATTGGAAGTTGAGGCACCTCGGTGGAAGAACTAACTGCCTTATTAATTATGTATATATATGTATAAGTATGATTTGTATTTTAGGGCTACTCATACCAGCATTGTTTATAATAATGACCCAATTTGCATGTTTGCTTATCGAGTGTGTTCATTTATCGAGTGTGTTCATAAAATGAACCCAGTTGATAAGTCTTGACAGGATTAGTGTTGGAGAAGGTTAATTGCTACTTGTGGTTCGCGTTAGCGTCTCATTATATGATACATTTTGTTTTCCCTTAAGGTGCAATAAATTTTAGTTGAGACAATATTTTTTTTTATATTTTCAGTTGTAATTATAACTAAAGAGTTGTTGAAAGGAAATTTGTAATGTAATCATATTTGTGAATTTTTGATAATGAAGAGGACTTTGGTTTATTTAAAAATTTTATTGGTTTCAAATTATTGGAATAGTTAAACGGATAATGGGTTTTCGGAATTTGAGAGTGCATCACACCTCGAAAATCGAAGAGTCGGGAACAAATTTTATTTTTTCAGATTTTGTCAAAATTCGGGGTGTGACATGTTCGTTTGCCAAAAAGAGGAGCGCGGGCGCTCCCTTGTCTAGGCATACTTAGAGCGTGGGCACCTAACAACCTATTCGCCAAAGAGAGAAAAAAAAAACTCCTTTTTTCTCTACAGGTATGATGCTGAGTAAATAATGTTGAGGCATATGGCTGCTACCATTTTCTCCTTCACCAGGGTTTAGAATAAAGTTCGAACATCAAAATGAAAAGCTTTCTTATCTTAAGTTGGTTAGGTCGCCTAGTCTCAAGCTACCAAATTAAAGTTGACTAGGCATGCAAGAATTTGAATTTAAGTTCTAATATAATTAACTTCTATTCATTTCTGACCCCTATATTTAGCTATTTTAAGCACTCTCACAGATATAATTTATAGGTATTATTTTTTAAAATCCCTTGTAAGAATTCCATTCTTCTGCCAATGGTTAATTCCATTTCAGGTTGAATCTCAACTAAGTGTAGTGAAGAAGGAAATACAGGAGTACACATCCATGTGTTCTACCGTAGCGAAAAGAATTACTGAAGATTTTGAATAGGAGATCCATAAATTGGATAAGAGGGAATGAGACGCAGATGAGTTTCTGAAGGTATAATTCGTTTCACATAATTTCTATCTTGATTATTATTACTATTTTTTTTTTAAAATATGGATTTATTGATCTTCCTGTTGGAGTTATCCCTCACATGAGGAAGAAGGAGAGAATCCGGTGATGTTTGTGTAAAAAAGTTTGAGCGAGCGAACGCTCGAAACTAGTCTTGCCCAAGGAGCCTTGAAGAAAAAAGAAGATAGTTTTTTCTTTCAGCTTTTTTCTGAAACAAGTACTGGACTTTTCTATGAAAATCGAAGAGGGTGCGCGCACGCTTGAAATGGCCTGTCTGAGGGCGCGCACACACTCAGGTCCAAATTGGTCAGAATTTCTATTTTTCATAACCGCGAGTTTGGAGTATAAGTTTTAGGTTTTTGGTAAAACCTAAACACACGAATAAGCCAACACAAGTCACGAAAAAGAAACCCAATTTTGAGAGCTATCAAAATTGAGAGATAACCTTTGCAGATAGAAAAGCCTGTAAAGAGAGAGGAGTGATCTAGTAAGGTGAGAGACTGAAAAGAGTGATTGTAATCTTCCTTCCCACTTTATAAAAGGATTAGCTCTTGTGGAAGTAGGCACCATTGACCGAACCACGGTATTGATAGGGTTATATACTAAAAGCATTACTTTTGTATTAACTCTAATTCTTTATTTTTTGAATGAGAATCATATGGGCAAATGTTATGTATATTATATATGTTATTAGTTATATGCATGTGTCTAATACTTTATGTTGTAGATGATATGGTGTGTGGTGACACACAGAAGATTATATCATCAGTACCTTATAAAGTATAAGTAAACGTTCACAACCTAGATGGATTTAGACAAACCATTGGTACGGTTGTAGTATAATCTGGTGTTAGTCTATCTTGACTATAGGATTCCACTAGTACATTTTGTGTGTATTGAACAGGACCAAGTGATGTTGTTTCTCTTTATACTGACTAAATAAGAGAACAAACACCTCTGTTATTATGGATGTTTGTCCTCTTAATCTGGATATAATAACGGGCACTTATATACATTGTACATTGCTTTAAATCATCAATGAGTGAGATTCATTTGTGAATCAACAAACTCGATGGATTGGGTAATGACATTATATGTAAGGTGTGCTGTTGATTATAGAAGGAATCCGTGACCCACAGGAAGTCAGGCTGATGATGTCCCCTTGAGGAGCTTATAAGGATTGTCATGTAAACCCTGCAGGTGGATTAAATCCGACATGACAATGAGGTTGAGTGGTACTACTCAAGGACATAAGAAGTTGATTAATGTAGTTGTCAGTAACTTGACTTAATCAATGGGCATTCGATATCTTAAACATGGGGAGATCAACAAGCATATAATATGGAGCCCATAAACGTAACACATAATTTGGGATTAAGGCAGTAGTGCAACAATGGCCTTTAGTGGAATAAGTCATTTGTTGATGGACTTGGGCCGTGTGTTCTGGGCAAACATGGGAAGCCCAAGCCCGTCAAGAGGCCCAACCCTAATTTCTCCTCATGGTCCCTGTTGTAGCCTATAAATAGAAACCCTTCTCTCCTGGCCGAATTCACTATTCATTGTTTGAAAAAGAGAGGCAAAGAAAGAGAGAAAGAAAGGGTTGGTAGATCGTTGCCCACACAACGTCCATTCTAAGGATAGGAATACAATAGAAGATCAAGAGGTTGCTGATTTCATAGAGCTTAGATTATCAGAGTTATCTTAGCCGATCTAAAAGGTATGATTTCTATCCAAAAACCGTGAGAACCCCTTATTCCGCTGCGTGTGGGTTTTCGCGGTTCGTAGATCATTCGTTGCAACCATAACGGTTCCTACAGGTATATATTTGTGTTGTGGTATGCTTTTATTTCTTTACATTATTATTTATTGTTAATAGTTGTTTAGAGAATTCGGCATGCTAGGTTGGTTGTAGTGAATATTTAGAATTTGTCTGGAGTAGTAATTGGTGCATATTACAAGTTATATATGTAGTGGGGATCGATTGATATCGTTATTCCCAACAAGTGGTATCGGAGCCAGGTTAGATTAACTTAGGTTGTTATCCGAATTTTGCTCGGAAGGTGTTTGACGAAATTCTGAGAGAAGATTTGAGTTTAAATAACTTGTAGAGATGGACCATTCCGTGAATACTCGCATGACTAGTTTGAATAGAGCTAACTACACCATTTGGAAAGCCAAGATGGAAGACTTGCTCTATTGCAAGGACTTGGCACAACCCATTAAAAATGGGGAAGAAAAACCAGAAGCGATTTCTTTGGCTGAGTGGAGCAAGCTAGACAGAAAAGCAATAGGGTACATTCGACAGTGGATTGACGACAATATCTTCCACCATGTATCCCAAGAGACTACTGCTTTTGGCTTGTAGAAGAAACTCGAAGACCTCTATGAGAGGAAGTCGGCCGGAAACAAAGTGTTGCTCATTAAGAAGTTTGCTATACGAAGTACAAAGAAGGTTCTTCAATATCTGAGCATCTTAATGAAGCACAGAATACCATCAATCAGTTGCACGTACTTGATGAAGATTGATATGGGTGACGAAGTTGAGGCTTTGTTACTATTAAACTTTCTACCCGACAGTTTTAGCAGTTTCTGAAAGGATGGATTATTTCCATGGAGATGGCTCTTTGGGGCATTGTTGAATGAGGAGAAAATAAAGTTACTATTAAAGATACTTGTCCCAGAGAAGTTGGGAGGTAAAAGTTAAACCATCTCATTCTAGAGGTGATGACGTACGCAAATATCGGGGTGAAGCTAAAACTCCTAAGGCAGAGACAATGTTATTATTGTGCCACCAAGGGTCACTTCAGGTATGAGTGCAGAACATTGAAGAGGGATGAGAAGAATAACTGTGTACATGAAGACATGGTAAAAAGGAATATAAACACAAGCAGAGATACTACCGCACTAGTAGACGATGATCTAGTGGGAATTATGTCAGATTATGGTGTGTACTGCCTTAGTACCTCATGCTAGGATACAGAGTGGGTGATAGATACAAGAGCATCCTATCATGTCACACCGCACAGGGGATTCTTCACTACCTACAGCTGTGGTAAATTTGGTGTAAAGACTCAAATCCTCGTTAAGGGTATTTTCATAAATTTCATATTTAACCTAGGGACATTTATGTAATTGGTCGGTCGGGTTTACATTTCGAACGTACATAACTTAATGAAACTTAACTCCGACTCATAAGCCACGTTAGGTAAGCAACTCACATACAAAAATTTGACAAAAATGTCGGTTAGCGGCTTTATGCATTCGAAGCTGGCACAAGTTAACAGCTTACATGCATGAGTGGGTTATCATTATAGCCTGTGGTGGGATAGAATGTAGGAGATTAAATTAAGTTGGATGGGCCGAAAAAATAATAATAATTACGACGCTAAGTCAAATTAGTTAGTGGATAGGAATTTAAGTATGACTTTAGGCCTAATTTAGACCTTTAGGCTTGGGCCTTATCTAACTAAACAAGTAAAGACAAAAAAAAATAAAACTTATCGCACCAAACCAAAAACCAACCAAAATCGCACCCAATTCTCTCCATTTCACCTAACACTTAGAACCTAGGAGAGAGAACACTCAATTCTTCCCAAAATTCAGTGATTAAAACCTCAATTCGCACACCCAATCCTTAGAAACTGTAAAACCAAAGATGAGGATTCAAAATCTCCTTGAAATTCCAGCATACCAAGCGAAATCAAAGTGAAAAGTGAGTTAATTTCGCCTCAAACAAATGGTTTAAACTCGATTTAGATGGAATTGGATATATTGATGAAAACTAATTGAATTGGAGGTTTTAAATTCAACAGTAGCTGTTGGAGGAGATACAGCTTAGCGAAATTGGTGGAGCAGATAGCTAAGGAGCTATTCTTACTGGCTCAATACGAATTATTATATATTCACTCTATTTTAGAGTAGTTCTTGTTAGTTATATACTTGTTTAGGATTAGGTCGATTAGCGAATGGTTGGGAAGGAACACACCCGTAATTATTGCTATATTTAATATGAATCGAAGGGGGCGGAAATTGTTGTAGTTGGAGTTGGGGGAAAAACCTTAATAGGAAGTTGGAAGTGATATGATTGGTGTTGACGTGAGGTACAGTGCTAGAAAGGGCATGTAGCTCTGTTAACTGTAGTTATAGGAAGAATTTCTTGAAACCAAATTTGTAGCGTCGAGATTCTTCTCGACTTACGTTAGATAAGAAGTTCTCGTTCGTTCGATAAATTCTAATAACCTACGGGTATATGATGTTATAGGAGGAATTACGAGTGGATTCGGTTAAACGGGCTCGATTCGGTTAAGTGGGCTTGAGGAGAACGGAGCTTGCTAAGGTAGGAACTTATATACCAATATATAGCATGCTTATTTTCATGCATGATTTGATTGTGTTAAATTGGAAAAAGATAGTTTGGTTATCAACCATGCATGTATATGTGATATTCATGTTTTACATTGTATTTTTCTCGATAAAAACTAGATATATAGATAGCTTTTGGGTGAAAAAGGAGTTTGCGAAATCTGGGTAGCGGGGGATTGTTTTCTTTGTTAAAAGAGCAAAACTGGTTTTGGGAAGGGTTCTCGTCTCTTGTCTCAGTAAGGAGACAGAGAGATGGATTTTGTAATGCGAGTAAGGATTACCTGGTTGTTTGTAACTATGTGTGAGGTTCTGGATTGTTCCACGGATGGTTCGTTGTTATTTACGATGATTCACCATTTGGGAATCATCGGTTGTCATTTACTATGACTGGCCCGTTTGGGAGTCATAGGTTGCATTACTCGATTGTTGGAAATCCAGGAACTTACACATACAGACCAATAGTTTTAAAAGAAAAAAACTAAATATGTATCTATAGTATATATATTTGGAAATAACCCAGGTAATAATATATATATATATATATATATATATATATATATATATATATATATATATATATATATATATATATATATATATATATTACTATCTTATCAATGAGGGATTTAGAAAAAGAATTGTGAATTCCTATAAAGAAGGAACCGTTGTCGCATTTAAAGGAGATGGCGGTTAATTTCTAGATTCCAACCGTGGTGTATACCTTCGAGGTGGTGGGCCATCTTTAAAGGGATACATCATAGGATGTAGTCTGGGAATTCCCTTTCTACTTTTCTAGATAACCATGTTTGTACGTGTCACGTTGTATGGTGCTTAGCTTGTGTGAGGTTACATGTTACCTTGATGAGGTTTAGACGCGAGGAGTGAGAGTTTAGTCCACTCTGGATGTGTGTCGGGATCCCGAAAGTCTGCTAATCGTCGTCGAACGGTTGACCACCATAAGTTAGGTGACAGCCCGTGATGGGGGTCGGGTCACAGGCCCACCGAGCCCTAAAAGCTTTGGGGATTTTGTGTGTAATGCGAACACAACAACGGCATTTTAGCTCCCTGCCGGTAAAATCAGGAAAACAACGGTGCATGGTTCACACTGGAAAGTACTGAACCGAGATATGCCTGTGACTGGGGGTGAGTACCAGTCGTACCCTCACCATTCTAATAGGATGCAGCGGCCACAATAGTTGTATGATGATTGTGAAAACTATATTTTGAATATTAACGAAGCATGTCGAAATGATTTCTACTAGTTAGTGATGTATTATATAGTCACGATATTTGGATATTATTATGGAAACCTTGCATGTTTTAAATGTTTTCTATAAGTAGATTATTTATTGGTTATGTGCGTTTCTACTGGGCATAGTTGTTTTGCTCATCCTACATTAACATTTCAGCCGAACCAGTTGCGGAGGAGGCATTCCCTAACCCTAGTGATGATGGTTATGGGGATTTGGGCGGATTTCCTTATGCTTGATGAAGGACAGGGTCAAGTATTTTGTGGTATAGGGTGAAATTAGTTCCTTTTGTTGTTTATAGAGAGTATTAGCTCCTTTGGTTGTATAGGAGAGGATATAGCTCTTTTTTTGTTGTATATATAGAAAGCCAGTTCATTTTGATGTAATACTCGATGTATTGGAGTAGTAGTTACACGTAACATTTTGGATACATTGCTATTAAGTATGAAGTGGGTTTATATATATATATATGGTTGTTGGAAGGTGGAATTTTGTGAATTTTCAGGTTATGACAGGTTTTTGGTATACGAAACGTCGATTAAACAAAGGAAATTCCGCCAAAATTTCGTTAGAATTGGGATAGTGTAGGCCTCGAGATTCACTCCTCGTCCTCGGGTTGGGTGTTGGGTCTCGGGGCATTACATTTGGTGAGGTAAAGATGGGTAACAGTGGAGTCTCGAAGATTGTAGGCATTGGTGATGTTCATGTAGAAATCAATGTCGGCTACACCTTGACACTCAAGGATGTAAGACATATCCCTGACTTTCGGCTCAGCCTAATTTCTGCTAGGAAATTAGATGATGATGGCTTTCTAAACTCGTTTGGTAACGGGGTATGGAAACTGAGCAGAGGTTCCATTGTAGCAGCCAAAAGAAAGAAAACTTACTCTCTTTACAAGACACTGGCTAGTTTGTGTAAAGCAGAAGTAAATGCAGCAGAAGAAGAAGCTTCCTCCGAACTATGGCACAAGAGACTGTGTCATATGGGCAAAAAAGGTTTGGAAGTTCTTGCCAAGCAAAAGGCCTTGCCAGACATTAAAGGTACGCATTTAAATAGATGTACTCATTGTT
This sequence comes from Coptis chinensis, assembly GCF_015680905.1. NCBI lineage: Eukaryota > Viridiplantae > Streptophyta > Magnoliopsida > Ranunculales > Ranunculaceae > Coptis > Coptis chinensis. The sequence goes on along the minus strand of NC_141463.1, from coordinate 30,756,069 downwards.
TGGTAGGAAAGCAACATAGGGTGTCTTTCCAAAGATTCCCATCTCACAGAAAGGACAATGTCCTTGACCTAGTTCACACTGACTTATGTGGTCCTATGAAAGTAAAGTCCCATGGGGGAGCTTTGTACTTCTTGACTTTCATTGATGATGGGTCAAGAAAGATATGGGCATATAGTCTGAAGAACAAGGATGAAGTACTTGGCATGTTCAAGACTTTCCATAGAATGGTGGAAAGAGAGACAGGGAAGCTTTTGAAGTGTATTCGCTCAGATAATGGGGGTGAGTACATAGGGCCGTTGGAAGCATATTGCAAGAGTCATGGGATTTGTCATGAGCAGACCGTTCCCAAGACTCCGCAATAAAATGGTATAGTTGAAAGGATGAATCGTACCATTGTAGAGAGGATGAGATGCATGTTGTCTCACTCTAAGTTACCTAGAAATTACTGGGTAGAAGCAATGCGTACAGCCATGCATGTGATCAAGCTATCGCCGTCAAAGCCTCTGAATAGTGATTATCCAGAGAGATTATGGTCAGGCAGAGATGTTGATTATGGATACTTTAGGGTATTTAGGTGCATGGCATTTGTTCATATTCCCAAGGATGAGAGATCCAAGCTTGATGACAAAGCCAAGTAGTGCATTTTTTTGGGTTATGGGGATAAGAAGTTTGGCTACAAACTCTATGATCTGATTAACAAGAAGGTAATCTGAAGTCGAGATGTTGTGTTCTTGGAAGACCAAACTATAGCAGACTTTGATGAGGGTCAGAAGCTACAAGCTTTCACTAATGATCTTGTTAATTCAGAACCAGAAGTTCTTACTGTAGAACGTGCAGAAGACATTGAGAATGTAGAGAACCATGAGTTTGAAGCTCATGATGATGATCCTATTGCTCATGATGGGATAGAACCTATTGATATAGAAGATGCAGATGAAGTGCATGAACCACAACCTGAGCAAGCATAAGTGCATCCTCTTAAGCCACAAGCAGATGGGGTAAGGAGGTTAGACAGAGAGAGGCAAGCTTCAACCAGGTATCTACCACATACGTATATTTTACTATCTGATAGTGGAGAACCTATGTACTATCAAGAGGCTCTTGAAAGTACAGACAAAGAGAAATGGTTGAAGGTCAGACATGATGAGATGGATTCTTTGCATAAGAATCACACTTATGACTTATATCTTAACATGAGTTATGAACAATCATTGTTCATACCTCAACATGAGGTGTGAAGGCCTTTCTTACTTATGTTCGTTGAAGTCATACGAGAATCTAAGATAGTATGGAGTAACTGTTGGAGTTATCCCTCACATGAGGAAGAAAGGGAAAAAAAGTAATGTTTGTGTGAAGAAGTCTGAGCGCGCATGCGCTCAGATTGGTCATAACCAAGGTGCGCCCACGCCCTTGCCGTTAAAAAGAAGATAGTTTTTTTTTAGCCTCTCATGAAACAAAGTTACTAGACTTTTGACTTTGAGGAAAATAAGAGAGCGCACACGTACTCGATTTTACCTTGTCGGGAGCGTGCCCGTGCTCATGTCTAAACTCATCAGTTTCTATTTTCTACAGTAACCGCAAGATTGTAGTTTACTATTAAAACAAAAACAAGGTTTTGAGAAACCCAAGTTTTGAATAGAAACCCAATTTTGAGAGAAATCCAAAATTGAGAGAAAACCCTTACAAAGAGAAAAGCTTGTAAGGAGAGAAGAGTGATCTAGTAAGGTAGACAGATTTGAGAGGAGTGATTGTAATCTTCCTTCCCACACTTATAAAAGGATTAGCTCTTGTGGAAGTAGGTATCATTAGCCAAACCACGTTACATCTTGTGTTGTGGTATGCTTTACATTTTTTGCATTATTATTACTTGTTTGTGATAGTTGTTGATTGCTTGGAAGGTTGGGTTTGTTGTTAGTTGTAGGGAAAGTTTAGATTTTTTGTCTGGAGTAGTAGTTTGTCCAAGTGCAAGTTATCTTAGTGGGGATCGATTGGTATCATTGTCCCTAACAAGTGGTATTAGAGCTAGGCTAGATAAATCTAGGTTGTTATCCAAATTTTGCTTGGAAGGTGTTTGACAAAATTCCTAAGAGAAGGTTTGAGTTGAAATAGCTTGTAGAGATGGACCATTCTGTAAACACTCACATGACTAGTCTGAATAGAGATAACTACACTATTTGGAAAGCCAAGATGGAAGACTTACTCTATTGCAAGGACTTGGCACAACTTAACCTATTAAGAATGGAAGAGTAAAACCAGAAGCGACTATTGTGGCTGAGTGGGGCAAGCTTGACAGAAAAGAAATTGGGTACATTTGACAGTGGATTGATGACAGTATCTTCCACCATGTATTCCAAGAGACTCACGACTTCGATTTCAACTCATTAAAACAAAGTGATACTCATTAAGAAGTTTGCTAACACGAAAGTACAAAGAACGTTCTTCAATGTTTGCTAACACGAAAAGATCTTAATGAAGTATCTTAATGAAGTCAATCACCATCAATCAGTTGCACTTGATGAAGATTCATATGGGTGACGAAGTTGAGACTTTGTTCCTATTAAACTTTCTACCCGACAATTGGGAGACGTTAGCAGTTTCTCTTAACGGAGTCGCTAAGGATGGAAACTTTTCCATAGAGATGGCTACCGGGGCATTGTTGAATGAGGAGACAAGAAGGGGTTCACAAAGTAGCTCCTCTCACTCAGATATCTTTGTCACAGAGAAGCGAGGGAGAGGTAAGAGCAGAAAACCATCTCATTCTATAGATGATGACAGAAGTAAATCTAGGGGTGAGAGGATGAACTATACCATTGTAGAGAGGATGAGATGCATGTTGTCTCACTCTAAGTTACCTAGAAGTTACTGGGTAGAAGCAATACGCACAGTCGTACATGTGATCAACCTATCGCCTTCGAAACCTCTAAATAGTAATTATCCAGAGAGAGTATGGTCATGCAGAGATGTTGATTATGGATACTTGAGGGTATTATTTGGGTGCAGGGCATTTGTTCATATTCCAAAGGATGAGATATCCAAGCTTGATGACATAGCTAAGTAGTGCATTTTTCTGGGTTATGGGGATGAGAAGTTTGGCTACAAACTTTATGATCTGATTAATAAGAAGGTAATCCAAAGTCGAGATGTTGTGTTCTTTGAATACCAATCCATAGCAAACTTTAAGGATGGTGAGAAGCTAAAAGCTTTCACTAATGATCTTGTTGATTCAGAACCAGAAATTCCTACTGTGGAACGTGCAAAAGGCATTGAGAATGCAGAGAACCATGGGTTTGAAGCTCATGATGATGATCCTATTACTCTTGATGGGATAGAACCTATTGATATAGAAGATGCAGATGAAGTGCATGAACCACCACCTGAGTAAGCAGAAGTGCATCCTTCTGAGCCACAAGAAGATGGGGTAAGAAGGTCCGACAGATAGACTAGCTTCAACCAGGTATCTACCACATACGTATGTTTTACTATCTGATGGTGGAGAACCTATGTACTATCAAGAGGCTCTTGGAGGTACAGACAAAGAAAAGTGGTTAAAGGCCATGCATTATGAGATGGATTCTTTGCATAAGAATCACACTTATGACTTAGTTGAGAAATTAAAAGGAAGAAAAATTCTCAAGAATAAATGAATCTACAAAGTCAAGCTTGAGGAGAATAATCCACAACTAAGGCACAAAGCTCGCCTTGTTATGAAAGGATTCGTTCAAGGAAAGGTATTGACTTTGATGAAATTTTATCTCCTGTAGTTAAGATGACTTTTATCAAGGTGGTATTGGGTCTGACCACAAGTATGAACCAAGAGGTTGAGAAACTAGATGTCAAGACAACTTTTCTTCATGGAAACCCTAAAGAAGATGTCTACATGGACCAGCCAGAGGGGTTTGAGGTCAAAGGCAAGGAGTACCTAGTATGCAAGCTGATAAAGAGTTTGTATGGGTTGAAGCAGGCACCGAGACAGTGGTACATAAAGTTTGATTCCTTTATAGTGAAGCATGGCTACATGAAGTCCGCTTCTGATCATTGTGTGTTTGTTTAGAAATTTCTAGATGGGGATTTCATAGTGCTTTTGTTGTATGTGGATAATTTGTTAATAGTTGGCCAGAACATCAACAAGATATCCAAGCTGAAGAAAGACTTGAGTAAGTCATTTGAGATGAAGGATTTAGGTCAATCAAAGCAGATACTTTGTATGTAGATCACTAGTGACAGAAAGAGTGTGAAGTTATGGCTTTCTCAAGAAAGCTACATTGAGAAGGTGTTGAAGAGATTCAACAATGATCAAGCAAAGCCAATCAGTTGTCCCCTTGGTGGCCAGTTCCGCATGACCAAAGATATGTGTCCAAAAGGTGAGCATGAGCAAAGTCAAATGAAAAAAATTCCTTATGCATCCACAGTGGGCAGCTTGATGTATGCAATGGTGTGTACAAGACCGGATATTGCTTTCGTCGTTGGTGTTGCAAGCAGTTTTCTGTCAAATTTGGGTAAAGAGCATTGGGAAGGTGTTAAGTGGATAATGAGATATCTCAAGGGCACTTCTAAAGAGTGTTTATGTTTTGGTGGAAGTAAGACCTTGCTTAAAGGCTACACTGATGCAGACATGGCAGGTGATGTTGACTCTATGAAGTCCACCTTCGGTCATCTGTTTACTTTTGCAGGGGGAGCAGTTTCTTGGCAATCTAAGTTGCAAAAGTGTGTTGCCCTCTCCACTACAGAAGCCGAGTATATTGCAGCCATAGAGTGTTGCAAAGAGATGCTATGGATGAAGAGGTTCTTCGATAAACTAGGGCTAAAGCAGAAACAGTTTGTCGTTCTATATGACAGTCAAGCGCCATCCATTTGAGCAAGAATCCGAGTTTTCATTCTAGATCCAAGCATATACATGTGCGTTATCATTGGATTAGAGAAGTTCTCGAAGACAAGCATTTGTGAATTGAGAGGGTCCATACCGACAAGAACGGGTCAGATATGATGACCAAAGTCTTACCGAAAGGTAAATTTGATGTTTGTTGTGCTACCGCCAGAATGGTAGCACACTCCTCCTATTGATTTGGGAATGCATGGAGGTATCCACCCTCACTGTTCGGGAGGGGGAGATTGTTGGAGTTATCCCTCACATGAGGAAGAAGGAGAAAGGAAGTACAGTTTGTGTGAAGAAGTCTGAGCATGCACGCGCTCAGATTGGTCGTGACCAAGGTGCGCCCGCGCCCTTACCTTAAAAAAGAAGATAGTTTTTTTCAACCTCTCACGAAACAAAGTTACTATACTTTTGACTTTAAGGAAAATAAAAGAGCGCGCACGCGACTCGATTTCGCCTTGTCGAGAGTGCACCCACGCTCATGTCTAAACTCGTTAGTTTCTATGTTCTATAGTAACCGTGAGATTGTAGTTTACTACAAAAACAGAAACAAGGTTTTGAAAAACCTAAGTCTTGAATAGAAACCCAATTTTGAGAGAAACCAAAATTAAGAAAAACCCTTGCAAAAAGAAAAGCTTGTAAGAAGAGAGGAGTGATCTAGTAAGGTGGAGAGACTTCAGAGGAGTGGTTGTAATCTTTCTTTCCACACTTATAAAAGGATTAGCTCTTGTGGAAGTAGGCATCATTGGCCGAACCACGTTACATCTTGTGTTGTGGTATGCTTTACTTTCTTTGCATTATTATTACTTGTTTGTGATAGTTGTTGATTACTTGGAAGGTTGGGTTTGTTCTTGGTTGTAGGAAAAATTTAGATTGTTTGTCTAGAGTAGTAGTTTGTCCAAGTGCAAGTTATCTTAGTGGAGATCGATTGGTATCGTTGTCCCCAACAATAACAACCCAGAGTTCAATGGTATGAACACTTAATGTTGAGATTTGAGAAAATCATTCGATCTTCGGTATAACAACCCAGAGCGCGTAGTGTGACGTGGTGATTTTCTAACTTTGAAAATTAGTTTCCTTTATATACAAAACGGGGAAGGGTAAAAGTGGGATTTAAAAAATAAAAAAATAGTCGGGCCAATTTATTTTGTCCTTAAGGGTTATTCAAATTTAAAAACTGGGTTCGTGGGCTATATAAACGTGGAAATTGGGTTTATGAGTGATTATCACAAAACCATGTCCTCTAGAGTTGTTTTGAAATGGTTCGGCCCAATTCCTTTCAAAAACAAACCCTTGCCACATCACCCACGGCGGAACCACTCCATAAGTTTTTTTTTTCTTTTTAAATAAAATTTTCCATTTGTTTTAGTTAATTCGTTCAAAAACTTAGGGCCATATTGTCATTTAAGTGGTTTAGCCTTTCTAGATTCTTTCACATTAAATTATTTCCTGCTTACAATGATTACTATGTATTGGCCCTTGTTAGCAATTCGCCGAATTATTCGCAAATCGAATTTTTGAATGGCCAAACGTTTAATACTTCCGAATGTTTGAAAGATTCAGAATAATTCACGATTTTTTGCCTTGAAATGTATAATACGGTTTTTGGCAAATTTTTCAAAAATTCGGTCCAAAAAAAAAATGAAAATTCGGTTGGGCTTTTGTTATTTTTTTATGTACTTTATGTCCTCACTCTTACTTTAAGTCGCCCACTCTTATATTCTTAGTGATAAATTAATCCAAAAGCTTTGTTTTTATATTTTTTAGGTAATATTTAAATTGTCATATCATGGTGTGTGTATTTTGAAATTTGAACTATAATTTCAATCCAAGAACAAATAAATGAAGGTACCTATGTGGACCGTTCAATTAGCTAGTTTCAATGTTTTCGTAGCTAAATTGTTTGGATACTAGCTATTGCCCGTGCCTACGGCACGGATTTCATATAGTTAATATGATGTTCTATTATAATTTGCAATAATATAGATGTTGTGATCTGTGTTATATATAATATAATTGTAAATGTGCGTTTCGAGTAAGGTTAGCATATGTATGGTAATTAGTTAAAGGGTTGACTAAGTTGGTGTTAATACGGGTCATTTTTTTAGCGTGTCACATAAAATTACACATGCAATATTTGTAATGGAAAATAAAATTTATAATGTAGGCAACTTGGAAAATGTAATGCACTAAAAAACAACACTTACTAAATGATGTGGATTAATTTACTTTTACAAAATTTATCAATAATTCAGCAAAAGCATTTGCAAATAGGTAAATAACATATAATATTTCAATATTTCAAATAGGGAAAATTGTATAGGTTGCTTTTTTTTATTTTTTTTTTGCAGCACAAAGTAATTAGAAGTCGCCACCTTGGCACTTTTTTCTTTGCTAGGTACCACGTTTCCACTTATCACATATGGTCAGTTATAAAAGCGTACAAAATTTATTGCAGTTGATCCATTAAATGTATAGTCAGAGTTTAGATATCTGGACTCAAAATTATTACAAACAACCCAAGATTGAACCAAGGATAACAATCAAATTTAGCTCTTCCAGTTTCTTCGAGGTGACAAAAAAAGACGTGTTTCTTGCTATGGGACTCTAAAGTACTTGTAGCGACTACTTCCATACACCTTGTTAGGCTTTGAAGAATGCAAACACATCTATCAAATTCCCTTCCACGTTGTCTAAGTTCCAAAGAAAAAGAAAATCTCATCTACACTTTTTTTGGGTACTTTTAATGGTTAACTTTCAGTGAACTAAAAAAATAAATATAAGTAATCTTCTTATTTACATTAAGACATCTCGCTCACAAAGCCCAACTGGCCTTTTGACTTCACTGCTGCCATTAGTTTATAGCCGCTTCCAGATACCATCAGATCCTTTACAGTTCTTGTATGAGTGTAGTCATGTAGAGCCAAAACAACCACAACAACAAACTATGGTTCCAATGTCTCAAAATCTCTTTTACCACCATTTCCTCGTCAATATTTTGGATGTTTAAGTTGATCTCTCTGACATTCAAGGGAAATCATCGTCATTTTTACTAACATCTCACCCTACTAATTTCATCTGAACTGATCACTTATGCTCAATACCTCCTCAATCTCCAGAATTTGTTGCTCGGCGCACATAGCATGTTCTGAATTGGTCGGTCTAAAAACATAAATAATTACATATAAATACATGCATGGATTATTTGCTTGCCTCTCCCAAAGTGATGTGGTAAGACTCGATGCTTGAAATCGTGCCATAGTATGGTGCTTTGGTGAGTAGCATCTGCTGAAAAGTGATAAGTAAAGGTTTAGTGGCGAGGATGAAATAGCGGCAAAGCGTTATTTTCATATACATGTATAAAAATGGTAAATATATTGAACAACTGTATTTGCATGAAGTAGTTGTATAATGAAGTGAGTAATCTTTTAATTCAATGATGAAAGAAACAAAATAAAGGAAATCATGCTTCTAGTCTTTGTGAAGCTAGTAAATTTATATAACAAATATGTCTTATGTTAATTCTAATCCAATTGCACTACTCATAACTTAACACGTTAGCCACCACATCGACTATAACCCTTCCTATAATTCAGCCTTCCACGTTATTAGATGCATCAAGTCCATTTCGATAAATGGTAAGGACGCCATTCATCGTTCAAACCAAAGGTGTATAGAGAAACACTTTAAGAAGAGATGCAACCTACATATTAATCTTCATGACCTCATATTAAGCGTGCAACAGGGAAGCCTATTCTTTTATAGCTAAAATCATCAAAGGTTCAGAAAGGTCGTCCAAGGAATAAACTCTAACAGAAAAATTACCCAACCTACAAATAAATGATCACATGACCTACAATGTGGTAACTAAGATTCCACTACAACCATCCCCTTGAAAATGGACAAATACACATCAAGATCCAAAAGCTCAAATATGAACACATTTGAGGTTTACAAATATCATTAAGGAAAAAAATGCCCTGAAATACAACCTAATGGTGGGCAAACTCTGATCTCACCTTACAAAGAAAATAACACTAACTATAACAACTAATAATAGTTTCAAGCTGTTTCTACATGCTGACTCCCTAAAGACTATATCATCAAATTTATATCGATATTTAAATCACAAAACACGCGATTCTCGGAAATTAACATAATGAGCATTCACTTTTTCAAATATCTGAATTCAAGACAGTTAGTCGTCGCCTTTCCGAACCCGAATCAAATAATTCCTGAGCATTCACCTTTTCAAATATCTGAATTCAATACAGTTAGCCGTTGCCTTTCCGAACCCGAATCGAATAATTCCTAGTAAATATTTTAGTACTCTATATTAAGGCCAAAAGAGTCTGTCACAATTTACACCATACTACTTCCAATTTTATCTTTGTTTAGCTCAATATAAATATTAAGACGTGATATCATTGCAATACACGAACATTCCCCATAAAAAGAAGCATGTACCTCAATTTTAGGCACCATTTGAGTTCGAATTTTCTTGTGCATCCTTGACCCCATGAATTTCTACATTCGACTGCAAATGAGAGAAGTAGATAGTACATACTTAATGATAGCTTGACAACACGTAAAATGAGTTTTTATGAGAGGGAAGAAAATGTATCCTTTAGTTTTTAGGCACAATATTGGAAAAGATTTTGTACACATACTTAATGTCCAATAACAATCTTAGCTCGAACTTGTTGTTGCTTGCTTGCTTGTAGAGTCTCCTACCCACCTGTAAGAAGGAAAAATCTACGTAGTCAGGATGCATTAAGAAAACTGTATTTGATCACCAATAATAGAACATAATAGCAAACCTGAGATTCATTCACCCTTTAAACTCGAACATGTCCTCGCACTCTAGCGCAGTGAATTACTACATCCTTTTGCTCTTTTATGTTTTTTTCCTTATTTCCATTTAACTACTGTGGCAACTTCCTAAAGTTAGAACAATGGGAAATCCTATATCAACCCTTTTGTTGGTTCAAATAAAGCTCGATCTCCTGGATGAAAACTATTATGCCATGGGACTCTCTAATCCTTGTTGAGCATACCCTAATAAATCTTTTAGTTATAACATTTCAAGACAAAAGAAGAAGTTGCAACAAACTTAAGCTGACCCATAATATATCATGTTCACACAATACACAAATTTGCAAACGAAAAAATAAAATAAAAATTGATGAATAAAGTATTAAAAGAAATCTGATATCGCATGAGCTAAACATTCTAGCGTTATTTCTACTTATCCAGTTCACGTCATTTGTATTAGTAAGTATAATGCATGTATGCACTCAATGAGTATCTCACCAATCATTTTAGGATTGACTTGTACATCAAAACTTTTGATTGTCGCTGCCATCGGAACCCGCATTTATTAGAAAAAAAGAAAAAGAAAAGAAATTAGACCTATCGCACTACCACACAAACACCACACATTGCGGTGAAAGCAATGGATAACCTTTCCTCCTTTCCTCGAAGTCAATGAATTATTCGAACCACAAACACATATTACAAAGACAATTACATGGTTAATATTGAAAAATAAAAATAATACTATTGGGTAAATATATGAAGGCACTTAACCTTCTCTGGCATCTCTTAAAACAAAAAATATGTATGGTTTGATATTCTATTGAGAACAACAACCAAGATAAGTCAGAATTTATATTTCAGTACAAAGAAGAGCAAGAAGAAACTGGAAGATATATAGCATTGTACCTTTAGAAATGGATCCCATCGAATCGGGCGAGTGCGATAGCATTGAGTTTCTAGTGTATGCATTTTATCTGAAAATGAAAATTGAAAACTGCAGTTACTCCCCACTCGATTGGTCAACTCAAATATCTAAAATTGCATTCGAAGTGGAACCTCTATTTGAGTCGAAAACAAAAAAAATTGTGTAAATTCTTCAAATATAACAGATGAACTAACCTTAATAGTGAGCTTGCAAACCGGCCTTCTATTAAAATCAGTGTCTAGTTGCCATTGTTTCTGCATTCCAACAACAAAAAAGAAAATAGAAATGATTGATTTATAATAGGGAGAGAGGCAGAACGACCGGGTTTGCTCATTTATCTTCACAATTAAGAATTTAATTAATTTTCAGATGACATTGATAAATTCATGACAGAGAAGAACTTTTAACACTTACAGTCATAAACTAAAACACGATTTCGAATTTGATAGTGAAAGACTGCGGGAGAGCTACGTGAGAGAGTTTAATTTAGAGAGCATGAGAGATGAGGGGGAGACTACACTTGGGTCTAGAGTTCTTGCGTCCGCAACTACAAAAAATGAAACAAATGAACATATGGGAAGAGAGTTTAGATTAGTTCAGGAGAAGCTATGCCTTGACTAAGAATGAAAAGGTTTCTACCTTGATAAAGATTGATTACATAAAATTAATTGAGTTAGTCAAGAAATCTACTCTTGGCATAAGTAAACAATTGGATTAGTACAATCACTTATACATACAAAGCTTGTGTACACAACGTAAAAACGTAAGTAGCCAATAGGCCTCCAATGCTATGAAAACGAAGCTTAAACCAAATTGCTTCATTTATGGCTACAAAAGGAGCGTGTGCACACGACTATCAAGCATAGAACAATACAATAGGTTTCAAATTTCAAAACAAAGACATTACCTATGAGGTCAATATCATTATTTAAAGGGGTAAAATGAAATATTTTTAATAATTAAGTAAGACTGTGTATGCCGGTACGTAAAAAATAAAATATTACTCCGATTTTTACCAAATTATAACAGCTCGGAACAAATGAACATGATGGTCAAAGAACAATCGACCATGCATATCCACCATATCCACCGCAATTTAATTCTTAAATGCAACTTCAGTCAAAAAAAAATTTAGGCAAGGTCAATGGATACCAAGGTCATAAAATAGGATGAGCTTCCAGAAGAATCAAACTTAAAAACATTATGACATAAGAGTAAACCTATTAAGTAATAAAAATCTGACCAAGTGGAAACACCTGAGACAAATTATCATACTATTTTGTAGAGAAACACATTTCAAATAGGCCAACCCCGCTTTTAAATTACTATAACTCACTTCAGAGCTGAGTGATTGGAGTTAATTGCATAATTCATGAACATATGTTCACGGGTATATCCTTTTTTTTACGGTGGGGGTGGGGGTGGGAGTTGAATCACATGTTTATCAAAAATCAACGCTCAAGGTAACAACCAAACCATTAAGCGGTCGAAAAGGGAAAACATCCTATCACAAATCCACCAATCAAAAAGGAAAAAGTAAGAAACTTAAAACGGTGCATACAAATGAAAAAAATTCCTATGTATTACTTACCAATGCTACTTCATAGGGTGCTCTAATGGAGACTTTAGACCTCCTCAATTAAAGTATCATCAAGAAGAAACCCTCTGTCAGGGTCCCTTGGCTCACTGAGAGGAATAAAATTCAAAATCCCCAATCGGGGATGTTTTGCACTAAATTGGTGTTGTGTCTCTGCATGAAGAGTAAGATTCAATTTACAAAACATAGACATGCTATATCTTATCCTAAACTGAAATAAGTTATACAAAAAGCACACATACAGAAAATTTCAAAGCTCTTACATGCGCTTCACCGATCATTCATTTGATGAACAACTGAGAAACTAAACCCAAAGATATCTACTCCAACCATCGGTGACCATATGAATTTGCAACATCTAGGAACACCGACAAAAATGATCCACTTGGATAAACCAAAGACCCGCCTATCCAAAACACACAATGATCAAGATTTTTTTTTTTTAAAAAAGAAGTGGTAAATTATATTATATACAACATATATATCTACTCTTCTCAGACCGGAAAAGTGATCGATATATAAGCTTACCATGGATAACCACCAGAAAGTAAAAACGATGGTAGAGTGTCCGGTTGAACTATCAGCGGCACACCTCACCAAATAAACAGTTACCAACAAATAGCTAACAAACTAAACGTTTGAAAACATGAAATCTGGCAATTTTCTAGAAAAACGAACAATAGTTAGTTTACCTCTAGAAAAACTCAAACAAAAATTATAAGATGAAGGTAAAATTTAATCTACATAACAACTCAATCAGATGTTGAATGTTTTAGTTTACCTCTAATTGCATCCGTGAATGATCTTCTAAACTCGGTAATTTACAACTGAAATTGAACATCGAAAAGTTGCAAATTTCCCTATTCATACCAATAAATTTCAACTTTCAAAACAACATCAAAATGTTAGAGTAACACTGGATTATGATTGGCATCAACTAACTTATGAATACCTTCAATAGCTTCTCTAGGAGTCTTGAAACCCAAACCAATACTCTTAAAGAACCGGTTTCCGTGCCTCTTTCATTTCCCGGACTTCTTCAAGCTATATATATCTCTCACATTGAGAGAGATAAATCGAAACAATTCTTATCGCAAGATCAAATTGCATTCCACAGTCCATACATATATTCATGCTCTATGCTTTCTGAAGCAGTTTCGTATGTAATTTTTTATTTCTTGCCACATTGCATTATATCCATTCCATATCTTGTAGTTTCTTATATTGCTAATAACACGTAACCAAGAAATCAACCGAAAAATTATTAATAGGATGTTTTCACATTTAAGACAGAGAATGCAATATAAATAACTTTTAAGTTTATAATGCATACCAAGTAAAGCTTGCTAGACTTCGGTGCAATGTTGAATAATTAGCTTTGCTTTCTCGAGTCCGAGCTAAGCTTAAAGAGCACAAAGCCTCTATTCCCTCTCTCGGTTGAGCTGATTCAATGGACAGGACTATTTGTGAGATTTTACCAACTAATTTTATCAACTCCTTACACATTGCATGATGTACCTGCAGTAATGGCTACGATAATGGATTATTTGATTGATATCTCTAATTGCGGACGATGAAAGAGAGACAAAGGAGGCACACTATTTGGGAGGGGAAGAGAGAACGAAAGGAGAAGCTAAGCATAGTACACGAAAAGGTTTTACCGTTTATTGCCACGATTCGTTTCTAATTAACATTCAAATTAATTTCTATCTCTATTCGCTTCCATAATTAAGGGGGTGAAGTAGCGAAAAGGGTTTGCACTATAAAGGGTTTTCACAATTAATACCTTTAATTAATTCCTAATCCATATCCTAATCCACATGGCGGAATGGTAGCCCTTGATTTATACTCTCTCAAAGTGAATCCCAGCCGCGAGTCAGGAAAGCGAGCTGTTTTGTTAAGTTGATATTTGTTATGTTGTAAAGAATGACAACTATTATTAATATTTACTAACATAATATCACAAATTTTTTACTTCCGAATTTTTGCAACTAAATGTTTAAAACACGTATTAATTAAACACCGCATAATTGCCATATTGCGAATATTTGACCGTACCGTATTTTTTAGTCACCGAATAATTCTTGAATTATTTTCGTACCGAATTTTTGCCGTATCCCGAATTGCTAATAAAGGTATTGGCATTTCATTTTCTCAACTTGTTATTGTTGTTTTATTGTTTACAGGATTGCATTAGTGAAAAGACAGTCCAATAAACAATGATTACATACTATGTAAAGTTTAGTGTATTTAAAAGGGCTGATGACCCGTCTCTTCCCCTTACTTTGCCTAGTATGTCAATGAGAATAACTGGAGGGGAGAAAAGCTTGTGGAGTTATGTTTCCAGACGCATTAATTAATACTGTTTCTGATCTCACTTTTAGTGGGTAAAGGCTTCGTTTTGGGAAGATAGTACAAGTGTAGTTATATCAGGAGCGCCTGGCGTGGAATTCGAGCCCATTACTATCTCGTCTGTCTCACTATCTATGGAACGTCTCAAAGAGGTGAAATCAAAGGTTGGAGGGGTAAGTTCCAATGGCTAAATATTTACATTTCTAAGTTGTTGTTGTACTGATTTTTATGTATCAAACAACCAGACTATAAATGATGTGGTCCATGGTATAATATACTACCTTATTCACTTGTACATATCATGGTGAGGACAGGCGACATTTGTAGTGGCAAACACATGAACTTACTGGCAATGCTCAACACAAGAATGGTAAGAGGGTATAAGAGCATTGCTGAAATGTTTGAGGCAAAGATTTGGGGCAACCATGTGGCTTTTTTGCACGCACCAATACCTTCTGTGAGTGGTGAAGAAGAAGTTGATCCCCTATATTTTGTTATCAAGGCAAAAGAAGCCATGGAAAGAAACAAGAATTCGATGTTTACATATCTCATAGAGCCTATAATTAGTGCATCGATATACATTAGAGGACCAAAGGTGAGAGATTCATTTTTCCCATTTTTTTTTAATCTTGACTGTAGTTATAATTTAGTTCTCAAGTACGAGGCAAAAAAATAAGAGGCAAGTTGTCGATGCAGGGTATTTCTAAATTATCCTACACAAATTTTAGAAATACAACAGCCTCAGTCACAAGTATGATTGGTTCAACAGAGAAAATTGCTATTGCAGGTCATCAAGTTGGTTCTTACTACTTCATTATGCCAGGGGTACCTCAGGTACGAATGGGCGCTAGAGATCAATTTTCAGTTACGAAAAAAAATAAAATAAATAAAAATAATAAAAATAAATAATGAAAAAAGAGGCTCCCGTGAACTTTCTCACTGATCCGAATGAGAGAAGATCTACACTTCGGCCTGCGGATGTGTTGATGTAACTAGAGCCTCTCCGTTGGTAGGGATTGAGAATGGAGTCTTTGAGGTGGGGGAAACAGTTAAGAAAGCAGCGACAGGGAAGATGGAGAAGCATGAGGAAGCTTGCATGTTGTATGACTAATCAGCATTGTTTCATTCCATTTAGTTTCGACACTTTCGGTTTCATGGAACAACAGTCTGTTGAGCTTCTTAAGAGACTTCAAATGGACAGTAACGTTATGACATCTGGTTCTAACGAGTTTGTTGTTCATAAAGCACTTGTGGCGCAACTTGTTGCACGTTTGTCCTAATTATTTGTAAAAATCCTTATCAGTATTAATAAAATTTCCACTAAAAAAAAAAAAAAAAATTTCAATTTTCATCCAGAATCTTCAAGAAGCTTCTACAGGGTCAAATCAGTCACAAATTACAAAACTCAGTATCTCACACAACATAAACCAGTCA
Source organism: Coptis chinensis (assembly GCF_015680905.1). NCBI lineage: Eukaryota > Viridiplantae > Streptophyta > Magnoliopsida > Ranunculales > Ranunculaceae > Coptis > Coptis chinensis. The sequence goes on along the minus strand of NC_141463.1, from coordinate 30,740,073 downwards.
CACATAACACAGTTCACGTCCTGCTCACTCATCTATAAATATCGGGTAATACCTCCCTTCACTTACCACTTTCTAGCCATCTCCTCATTTCTTCATTTCTTCTCTTCTTCAAACACTCTTCTCTCAATTCAACAACAATGGTGATAATTAGAAAGTTGCTTCCTCATCTCATCACCATTCTCACTTTACTCACCATCATCATTCCCAACATTTCTTCTGATGAATCTTCATCATCAACAACAATAACCATTGATGATTCCTCTTCTTCTTCTTCATCACCACCGTCAGATTTCTTCGAGAATATCATCAGCTACTACTACATTCTCACCACCTTCGTCTTCATCGAATGGTAACAGTAACAATCAAGAAGTGCAATCACCAATGGCTCATTTGGAGTCGATACTAACAACGCTAGGTTTTCAAGAACTAGCAGTATCAGATTCCGCTTACTATACATGGAATGGTCCGTCAACAGTATTTGCACCAACAGATGATTCGATTGGGTCATGTATCGGTTCGGTTGATAAGAAGTAGCTCGTGTTCTGTACCTCAGATCCTTCGTGAGCACATAGTTACGGGAATATTCTCTTATGATTAATTGAACAAGCTTGCTTTTGGTACTAAACTTGAAGGGCGCCCAAACTTGAAACTATGAGTACTGGTAGATGTATTACTGTTACTACTGCTTCTTCTAATAATAATAATCATGATTCTTCTAGTTCATCAAATAATGATAATACTAGTACGATTGTTTATATTGGTGGTGTTGAAATAACACATCCTGATTTCTTCAACAATGGTTTGGTAGTTGTTCACCGTTTGGAAGGATTCATTTCTCCTCTGTCTCGTTTTCATGTAACATTAAACGGATATGATGAATTCACTCTCCTCGTTTCCTCCAACACAAACTGATTACAACAGCAATCGAACTACTACTACCATTTCTTCTTCATCACAATCATCGAATAATCCTCAAAACACCTCTCCTGCTTTAATGAGATTGATATTGAAAGATGATATGCTTCGTCTTCATAACAATAGGTTCGTTCAGTGTTTTATCACAAACATTGAAAGTCAAGTATCCAAAAATAGTGAATCTCCAAAACATAACTGTCTTCATAACAATAGGTTCGTTCAGTGTTTTATCACAAACATTGAAAGTCAAGTATCCAGAAATAGTGAATCTCCAAAACATAACTGTTTTTGCTTTGGATGATGCATCCATCTTCTATGGTGGTCATGCTTATTTGAGTAACTTCCGTTTCCATATTGTTCCTAATAAGATGATGTTGAGCTCTGATTTAATGAGGTTACCAACTGGGAGCACTTTACCAACTCTTGATCCTGGTCAAAGTTTGATGGTTACCACAGCTAGAAATGGTGGTGTTGGTCAGATGATGAGGATCAATTATGTCAGGATTAGAGCATTTGCAATGCAGGTGGTTTTGGGGGGTTTGTGACTATAGTCACTGGTTTTGTTGAAAAAGGGGTGTGCAATGGAGAGGTGAAAAACTGGTGATTATTTTCTCCAGTTGAAATCAAGGTGAAACCTTCCACCTAGATAGTGGCTGACTTGTTAGCTTTGGACGGGATGTTGGATTCCGTTTGGATTACGAAACTCACCAGACGGAATCCAACATCCCGTCTCGCTATATTTCTTTTTTTCCAAACGGAATCAAACATCCCGTCCGGAGTCCTAACGGCTAGTTCACCAACGGTCAAAAAGTCAGAACGGTCAAAAACGGTCAAAATTAAAAACTTTCGTATATATACAACATTTGTTCCATTTTATTTTACACTTCCAACAATCATATATCATATTTCTTCTTCTTTAAAATCAGTTCTTCAAAAAAACAAAATATCAAATGGTATCATCTCAAGCATCTCAAACAACTCAAGCAAGTGGTAGCACTCAAGCAAAAACTCACTTTAGCATGTCCGAAGATCAAACTTTATGTCTTGCTTAGATAAAAATTAGTGAAGACTCCATTGTTGGTGTTTTCCAAAATGTAAAAAGATTTTGGAATCGTGTAACAAACGAGTTCAATCAAGCACGTGGGTCGGATAGGTCTTCCGATTCAATTAGCGGTAGACGGAAATATATTTCGAAATGATGAACAAGTTTGTTGCAATTGTGAATGCGGTGGAGGCTCGACATGCAAGTTTGTTACAACTTCGTCAATTTCTCAATTATTGATTATCTTAGTCTTAGTCTAATTATTTTCATCTTAGTCTAATTATCTTAGTATAATTATCATTTCCATCTTAGTCTTAGTCTAATCATTATCTTAGTCTAATTATTATTTTCATATTAGTCTTAGTATAATTATTATTTTAGTCTAATTATCTTAGTCTAATTATTTCTATTTTATTTTATAGTTGTCCAAGGCAAGAATGACGTACCAACTACAAGAAAAAACGTCTTTTTCACTTGATCATTGTTACGTTATACTCAAGGATAATCCAAAGTGGAGTAACGTATTTGAGGCAAGGTCAAGCCGCCCCACAAAGGGAAAAGGTCGCAAAAATGATGGTGAAGATTCAACTTCTAATTCACCAAGTGTTGGTGGAGTTGAATTGGAGGGTTCTCAAGAAATGGAGCGTCCTCTTGAATTGAAGAAAGCCAAGTCTAAGAGGAACCAAGAAAAATCAGTTGGTATGTTGGAGGGTTACTTTACACGTTTAGAGGATACATTTGTAAAGGATGCAAATAAAACACAAAAATGCTTAGAACTTAGGGAAAGGGAACTTGCATATGGTCAAAGAACTGTGATGGCAAGAGAAGAAAAAAATCGGATTCAAATGGAAAAAAATCAAGTTCAATTGGAAAAAAAATCAGCTTCAAAAGATGCAATATGAAGCTAAGATTTTAGCGACCGATACAAGTGTCCTCCATCCCAATACCGCTTTTATAATCAAGCAACAACAAACTTAAATACATGCTGAATGGGCAAGCTTAAGGGCTAGAGGTGGTTCTAGCTCTAACTAATTAAGCTTATGGAATATCTAGTATTTTATTTAATTAAAGCACTATGTATTTTAATTAATGCACTATGTATTTTAATTAATGCACTATGTATTTAATTTCACTGTCTTTTTAATTAATGCACTATATATTTTAATTTCACTGTCTTTTTAATTAATGAACTATGTATTTTAATTTCACTATTTTTTTTTAATTAATACACTATGTATGTTCTTTCCAATATAATTATTTTCATAGAAATACAATTACCAATAAAATTAAAATACATTGTAATATAGTTCATTAAAACACAACTCATTAAACACATAAGAACTTTTTGGAATTACATAGGAAATACATAGAAAATACTTTGGAACTTCATAGTTCAAGTTAGGAAATACATAGAAAATACTTTGAAACTTCATAGTTCACGTTAGGAAATACATAGGAAATACACTTTCATTTCCATTTTAATTTTCCCCTCCTTCTCCTTCCACTGGATCCGACCAATTTGGATCATAAATTGGTACCGGATCTACTGCTATTTCTTCAATACCAATCCAATTAAAAACATGCTCAACTAAGTCCTTTTGAATATTAGTATGTGTAACTTTATTTCTGATCTTATTTCTTTCTTCAACCATCTGATAGACAAAATGAAAACCATCATCTTCTTGAAAGAGCACAGGTATTGTTTCTTTCATCTGACCTTTCTAATTCCAAACTCCACTTTCATGTTCACTCTCAACAATCATATTATGCATTATAATGCATGCCTTCATTATGTCTCCAAGAACAACAACACTATGATAACGCACAGAAACCTTAACAATATGCCATCGTGCCTGCAAAACTCCAAACGTCCTTTCAACGTCCTTTCAACATCCTTTCTTGCAGCTTCTTGACGTTGAGTAAAGATCTTTTCATGCTTATTTCTTGGATATCGAATGGCTTGAACAAATGTGCCCCATTTTGGGTAAATACCATCAACAAAATAATATCCTATATCGTATTCATTACCATTCACATTAAATGCAACAGCAGGAGCCTCACCTTGTTGTAATGAATCAAAAACATGAGAACGATGAAGCACGTTAATATCATTATGCGAACCTGGTAAGCTGAAGAAGCAATGCCATATCCAACAATGTTTGTCTGCAACGGCTTCAAGTACCAAAGTTGGTTCCTTCTTGTACCCTACATGTGTTCCAGCCCATCCAGTTGGATAATTCTTCCACACCCAGTGCATATAGTCAATTGATCCAAGCATTCCTAGAAAACCCCTTGCCGCATTTTCAGGTAATATCCTAGTAGTGTCTGCCTCAATTGGTCGTCTCAAGTACTCTTCCTCAAATGCCGTGATTATTGCCTTGCACCAACACTTCATAGATACATTTGCTATGGAATCTCCAATTTGTAAATACTCATCCATTGAATTAGAAGAACAACCAGTTGCTAATTGTGCAACTGCAACTAGTCCCTTCTGTAATCCAGAAGTTGCTTGCCGACCCAATCCATCCACCTTGTCTTTGAAGTAATCGTCAAATGCTGCAACAGTTTTCAACATATACATAAAAAGCTCTCTTGTCATCATGTACCTTTGCCTAAACTTATGAGGAGGCCACCTACAAGGTGTTGTGAAGTAATCCCTCATTATCTTTTGTTTACTGAAATCACCACCATCTCTAAATGTGTAATTTCTGCCCTTCACAGATCCACCACGTTTGTTTGTATCCACATCTTCAATTTCAATGGCTGCTTGAGTCATTAATGCCCCAGCAGTGGATAATAACTGCAACCTCCTCCTCCTCCTTCGCCTCATCATATCATTATGCTCATCTCTTACTTTTTCCATGTAGTCATCTTCAGCGGAAGTACCAGAAGACGACCCGATAAAACCAGAAGATGAACTATTACTACTAGATCCTCTCCATAACCTTTGGTTAAATGCAATTCTTTCTTCTCTAGACATTTTTTCTATTTTTAGCTTGGTTGTGGGGAAGAAGATGGTTGTTTGTTTGTTTGATCTAAAAGAAATAAGAGTAAAACGAAATATGAAAGGTAAGGTCACATGTGATAGTTAGATTTTGATCCACTCTCCAATTGACAACACATTTTATCATATTTTTGTTCACTCTTCAAGTGACAACACATTTTATTCAAATGTCTATCCAAATGTACCCTCAATAATTCCAATTTATAGGCCACCATCAATAATTCCAATGTATGGAATAGTAAAAGGCACAGAGGCATGGATTTTTAGTTACCAGACGGGATGTTACATTCCGTCTCGGTCTACACCATACACTATTCCTGTCAGAACCTGTTAGAACCAAACCTGGAAAAATGAGTGAAATTCCTGAAAAATTTCCTGTCAGAACTAAGACATTGGAAATGAGTGAAAATGCAACTTATAATTCCTAAAATAATTTCTGTCAGAACCAAGCCTGAAAAACGAGTGAAATGCAACTTATAATTCCTGAAAAAATTATACAGTATACTTTGGAAACATACTAACTTATAATTCCTGAAATAGTTTTGCCATAACCTCATTTGTTTTATTGATATATTCATATTCAAAACCTGCTAATATACTTTGGAAATAATAAATAAGATAAACAAAAATCCTAAAAACACCCAAGTCTAACACAGAAACTCGATAAAAAAACTAACTTATAATTCATAAAAATTTTTTGTCATAACTTCCTTTGTTTAATGGCATTCATATCCAAAACTCATCAAAGAAAAACCTGCTAATAAAATTAAGTCGTTAGAAACAACAATCCCAAACGCCATATTACAAGTAATGGCACACACTTATTACAAACTAAAAATAATATCTACTGAGACCTCTTCCCCCTACGAGAAGGCTCGGTCGAAGAGCTCTCCCCCCTACGTCGTTGTCGCCGCTCTGGTTAAGGTTGAGCTTGAGGTGTGGCACTTGCAGCATTCTCCAACTCTTGCACACGTCTCTAAAACTGCAAAGTTCGATTTCGCTCTTGTTGTAAGATTTCAAAACTTTGGCAAGATGACTCCATGAACGACACACGCATGGCATAACTGAGAGAGCCGTAGTTAAGGAGCTCCGACCTTACTTCATCCTGTTGAACAAAACAAATGCATGTTACATATTATAGTGAATAATAATAACAAATCATGAATAAATTTAAATCATACTAACCACGGCTAACTGCTCAAACTGTTCTAACAAATCTGTGACCAATGCGGCATTTGCTGGTGGAATAGGTATGCTCATCTCTTGCCCCTGAGAAGTAATCATGTTCCAATGCCAAATGTTAGACTTGTCAAATATCTGTGGAGTTCTTTGCGGCATCTCAATATCATGAAACACCCTGGGCTGTGACTGTGGCAACTCCACTCCTTTTGGGAAATGAATGTCATGCCTCAATGCTTCGGAAGTAACCCCTTCAAAATTGATGCCCCGGTATAAGGCACCTAGCAAGAGACCTCGACCAACCCTCTTCCAATACAAGTCATAGTCTCCCGTAAAAATGAAAGCTGATGCGTCTGGCCAATCGTTTGGGTTTGCTCTATAGTGTGAAAGAGTTGCAGGAAAAATATCAGAGGCTGTCATATTTATGGGTGGCGGGTAAGGTATAACAATCTCTCCAGATACTTGACACCAACATTTGTCCCCAAGGTACCATACAGTTACTGACCCTACAAGTATAATTAGCCGCTGAGAAAGAAATCTTGCTCTATGACATATATAGGATAGTCTACGGTACTCAGTGTTCTCTGGAACATCTGGAATATTCGCATAAGGGGCTGAAATATGAAGGACTCGGCCCAGGGTTGCCACTCAATTCGGGTAGCTCCTAAAAGCTCAATTTGTTGACGAGTGTTATGAATATTATGCGATAGATCCCCATACCCCCTCTACCTACGATGAAGCCCCCATGCTTGAATACGTGGAATCAGGTCATGAGTCTCATTCTCTTCCAACCTCTTCAACACAGGATGCATCACACGAAAATATTTATACCACCAATACTAAATCAATAGATAAAATACAATATCAATATATATATATATATATATATATATATATATATATATATATATATAAACATGTCAACATTAATAATTAGATAAATAAATGAAATGAAACAATAACTTAATAAATAAAACTTACCGGTATAATCCAAACAAAGCCGCACAAATTGCCTTTAGCGGCTTTCGTCTCAACTACGAGGTCTAGCCAACGGTAAAGGTATGCCAAGATTGATTGACCCCAGTCATAATCCCACGTCCTCTCTATGTCTGAGATAGTGGCCATCCACCCGATACGTAAAAAACTATCAGTGTATCCAAATAATACCGCACAAACAAAGTAGAAGAGGAAGGCACGTACATATTCTTGGATTGACTCCTCACCAATATGATAGTCTTTCGGCTTCTCCTTTAGCCTATTCAAGTATCTCGAGGTAAACCAACTCATATTTATAGCTCCTCCCTTAAACTGCTCAGCCGATAATCTCAAGAACCCGTCTTCCTTATCATCTTCTACCAAATCAAAACCCTCAAAGAAACTCATTGTCGTAATAAAAACCTCCAAATTTTCATCAAAAGGAACGCCATCTCCATAACCAATTAGGATACCCGTGAGCATTGTGAAAACAAGAGGGGTAATCCCAAGCTCACCCCATGGGAAATGGAATGTGTGGGTAGATTTTCACCACCGCTCAACTATCCCAAACAACAATGCTTGATCATTTTGTCCCAAATTAGAATTCAAAAAGTTCTCAAATAGTGTGGCGGCTATAATATTGGTAACCGTGACAAAATTAGGATCCATTTTTTATTTCAAACAACGCCACCACAACACAGCATTTGAAAGTGCACAACACACTTTCCATAGGTGTACTTCCTACATTCATAGTACACGCAATACAACAAACTATTCAATACGATATAATTTCAACTCAAATTTTTTTAACACAATGCAACAAATTCAAACTAATTACACAACAACAAACTTGATATAAACTAACATAAATAATAATAATTAACATAAAAACAATCTAACATTTACTTGAGACTCCGCCACTCAATTTGCTACATGTTGGACCGATATTGACGCTAATGGTGGGTGTTTCTCGATTTCACAACGTGGTAGAAAATTAAACCCAAGTTCAATTTCATCCTACTCGCTCACATTTTGCGTTCGCGACGACGATCCTTTTTTCCCCTTTTTTTGGATATTTTAAAACTTCCAAACTATCTACTACGCTCTTCATGTGGTGAGATTGGTGGGGAATCATTGGGGTGGAGAAGTCATTAGGAATTGAAGAAATTGAAAAAAAAAATGGTAATGGCGGCAAGAAAATCGCAATAGATGCTGGGAAGAAAGTGAAAATGGAGCATGTTCGCGTCTTTGTTATTAGACTCACTAGACGGGATGTTACATTCCATCCCGTTATAAAATACCAAACGGGATGTTACATTCCGTCTTAATCAAAAAGCCTCCAGACGGAATCCAACATCCCGTCCGAGATTTTTTTTTCACCTTTGCATTATACAGCTTCACCTTGCTTTTCACCGTTTTGGTGAAATGAGGGGGAATAAGTGCTTACGTGGAGGTGAATAAGGGGGGGAGTATTTTGACTTGCATTGAAAATGCTCTTAAAATGGTTGATGTGGTTTATAATCTCAAGATTGTAGTCCAAAGTATTTTCTTGCCGTTTCCACATTTTCATCCAGCTGCTGTTGAGTTTGGAAGCAATAGAGCTACAACTTCTTTTGATTCCCCTGCTGCAATTGGTGATCTTGCTATCTTCAAGGCTAAAGAAGTTGGAGTTATGGATTCTTGTGCAGCTGATAAAAGGAAAGGTTGTCGTGTTGCTCCTGTGCCGCCGAATCGTAATAAGGATTTGTTGTAGTAGGCTTATTGTTTGTTTGAGTGTTGTTGTTATTAGTTCTCTATTTCAATTTGTTGTTGGTTTATTATAGGACTAATATTAGTAGCAGTAGTATTGAGTGTAATGAATAAATGTGATGTGTGTCAAATGTGACTGATGAGACTTTCAGTACAAGTTAGTCGATCTTTTATTAACTTCACAAGCTTTGTCGTGTGCTAGCTAGCTTTAACTTCTATTTTCCATTAGTAGTATGAACCATTTCGATGTTTGCAATCTCTCTAACATATGCATTGTCATGGACATATTTCCAAATACAAATACCATCTTTGTAGTGGTAACAATAATGTAAACATCCTTCTGACTTCCACAATAATCCATTAAACCAAGGTTTGACTACGACATCTTCACTTATTTTGGGCAATTTCACGTGCTTGAAGATATTCTTTTGAAAATGGTATGCCAAGAAGCAATCATTCAATATCCAAATCATTCTTCCTTTCCAGAACAAGTCTGAGATATGAGTATAAAGGGACACTCTACTTCAAGAATTTAAAGCATGTAAGTCTGAGATATGAGTAAGGAGGACTCTGTGATGTCTAGTTTATTGTGCTCTATAGAGATACCTATGAGGGATATCGGCAATGTGGAAGTAGTGAGAGACTTCGAAGATATTTTTCAGGAGATTCTAGGTTTGCCACCCAAAAGGGAGGTGGAGCTTCGTATAGACTTGTTACTAGGGACTACACCAGTTTCAAAGTCGGCTTACATGTTGGTGCCTAAGTTATTGGAGGAAATGAAAGTACAAGTCGAGGAATTACTCAGGAAGGGGTAAGAGTTTAAGTTTTAGTGATTTTGTTTTTGGCTTAACCATATCTTTTGAGTACATGGGTTTGAATCTTTTAAGGTGTGTATGACCAGGTTCATACGACTGAGCAACTCACCATGTGGTGCACCTGCTATTTTTGTTTCAAAGAAGGATGGTACTTTGAGGATGTGTATTGATTTCAGGGATTTGAACCTTGTGACTATAAAAAATAAGTATTCGCTTCCTAGGATTGACGATTTGTTGGATCAGTTGAAAGGGGCTAAGGTATTTTCAAAATTTGATTTAAAGACTGGTTATTATCAAATGGGAGTTGAAGAGAAGAGTATTCCTTTAACTGCATTTAGAACTCGATTGGTATGGTTTGTATGAGTTTTCTGTGATGTTTTTTGGGTTGACGAATGCACCTGCATTCTTTATGGATCAGATGAATCGTATTTTCAGGCCATATTTGGATAAATTTGTGATTGTTTTCATTGATGATATTTTAGTATATTCACAAAACACAGAAGCACATAAAATGCATTTGAAGATAGTGATGCAGACGTTTAGGAAACATAAGTTGTATGCTAAGTTTAGCAAGTGCCATTTTTGTGAAGAAGAAATTCGTTTCTTCGGACATGTGATATCTAGTGAGGGGATTGTTGTAGACCCTGAGAAGGTTTATGTAGTGAAAAAATGGAAACAACCAACCATTGTTACAGAGATTAGGAGTTTCTTGGGGTTAGCTGGATATTATCATAGATTTATTGAGAAGTTCTCGCTTATTGCAGCTCTGCTCACGAAGTTAACTAGGAAGGATGTGAAGTTTATGTGGACTAATGATTGTGAGAAGGCTTTCTTAGAGTTGAAATAGAGGTTGACTACAGCTCCAATTCTAGTAATCCCGACTAGAGGCGGAAAACTAGTGGTTTTTACAGATGCTAGTGGAACTAGTTTGGGTTGTGTGTTAATGCAAGACCAGAAGGTGGTGTCGTATGCTTCACGACAGTTGAAGATACAAGAGAGACGTTATCCTACCCATGACTTGGAGTTAGCGGCAGTGGTTTTTGCTTTGAAGGTTTGGAGGCATTATTTATATGGTGAGAAATTCGAGCTTTACACGGATCACAAGAGTTTGAAGTATATCTATTCATTGAAAGAATTGAATATGAGGCAACAGAGATGGATGGAATTCATAAGTAGTTATGACTTCGAGATTCAGTATCACCCAAGCAAGAGCAATGTAGTTGCTGATGCACTTAGTCGACTGCATTGTGTTTTAACCACTCTTATGGTGCAAGAGTGGAAGAGTTTGGAGACTATAGCAGCTTATGACGTCCGGACTACACCAGGTACAGATGAAGGGTATATATGCAGTTTGGAGGTTAGGCCGGTGATTTTCAGTAGAGTGATTGCCATGCAGCACAAAGACCCATTTGTTTTGAGTCGGTTAGATGATCTGGTCATTGATATTTTAGATGATTGTCCGTCTAATTGGGCAGTTGATTTTGAAGGAAGATTGAGATTTCATGAGAGATTGTGCGTACCAGATGATGCAAAGTTAAAGAAGGAGATATTGTATGAAGCTTATCGTTCTCAGTTTACAATTCATCTTGGAAGAACGAAGATGTACCATGACTTGAAGAGGACCTTTTGGTGGGAAGGGATGAAAAGTGATGTCAGAGAATATATTTCTCAGTGTTTAACTTGTCAGCAGGTTAAGATAGAACATCAAAGGCCTTCTGGATTATTACAACCATTAGAGATACCGATGTGGAAATGGGATCACATTTCTATGGATTTTATTGATGGCTTGCCTAAGTCTCGGAGAGGTAATGAATCTATTTGGGTTATTGTTGATCGTTTAACAAAGTCTGCTCATTTCATTCCTATTGACGTGTGTAGAAATACATATAAGTTGGTTTCCTTGTACATTCAGGAAGTGGTCAGGTTACATGGGATTCCAATGAGCATTGTTTCAGATCGGGATCCTTTGTTTACTTCCGAGTTTTAGAAGAGTTTTTAGCGTGCTATGGGTACTAGTTTGGCGATGAGTACTGCTTATCATCCTCAGACAGATGGACAGACAGAGAGGGTAAATCATATATTTAGAAGATATGTTACGGTATTGTGTAATGGATTTTGGTGGAGGATGGGAGGAGCATTTTCCTTTGGTGGAGCTGAGTTTGCATATAATAACAGTTTCCAGTCGAGCATCGGTATGGCCATTGTCACCAAGTACGGTACGGGTTTAAAACGGTGTACTTGGAAAAAAAAACTTAGTTCGTGTTTTAAATGGAACGTATCAGGAAAAAAAAAACAAAAAAATGTAGGACATAAAAAACGGGTTTAAAACGGTAAAACGGGTTTAAAACGTATAATACATATAATATGTAAAAGAAACAGTAAAAACCAATGGTAAAGAATATAATAGATAAGGAATTTGATTTTTTATAAGAGTGGAAAAAAAATAGGCACATAAAATAAAAATAATAATAATACAAATGAAAGAAAATTCAAATACATGAAAGTATCAAATTATAACTACTCATCCAAATACTATAAGTTTTAGATTCAGTACCAAAACACGACTCTAAATAAAATACTACTAATTACCAACCATAATGGCATAATCAAGTACTACAAATAAGTTAATAACTTTAAAATTTCCAATTATTAATAGTCCAAAGCAAAATAGAACTATCTCAATAAGTCAATCGTTAGCCCACTCTTCAAAAAGGTAAACTCCAAAACCCTTTTTTCCTCTCGCGTTTTCTTTTAGATTTTAAAAAAATAATAATAATAAAAAGTTTTAAACGGGAGATTTTCAAAATCTCGGGTTTTAAACGGTTTTGAAGTTTAAAACGCATTTAAAATGAGTTTTTTTGAAAAACTCGGGTTTTAAACTGAAACCAGACGCCTTGCCAATATCTCGGGTTTTAAACGCGTTTTTAAAAAAAAAAAATGAATTTGGTGACAATGGGTATGGCACCCTTTGAGGCTTTGTATGGGTGTCCATGTCGATCACCTGCTTGTTGGGCAAAAGTGGGAGATGGAGTATTACTTGGGCTTGAGATAGTGAGAGAGACATCTGAACAATTGGAGTCATTAGAGAAAGGATTAAGACAACACAAAGTAGGCAGAAAAGTTATGCAAACTTGAAGAGGAAACGAGTTGAGTTTTCTGTAAGCGATTTTGTGTTTTTGAAGGTTTCCCCTATGCGAGGAGTTATGAGGTTTGGCATGAAAGGAAAGTTGAGTCCACGGTATATTGGACCATATGAGATAGTAGCATCCGTTGGTAGTTTGGCATACCGTCTTGCTTTGCCACCTAACTTGGCAATGATTCATGATGTCTTCCACGTGTCTATGCTACGGAAATGTGTGAAAGATCCTATCCAAGTTGTTCAACCAGCAGAGCTAAAGTTGAACGATGATGTAACTTATTTTACAGTGAGGCCTATCACAATAGTAGATAGAGATATGAAACACCTTAGGAGGAGGATTGTAAACTTAGTGAAAGTGTAATAGAGCGAAAGGAAAAACGACGTGACTTGGTAACTTGAAGATAAAGTAAGATAGATGCATCCTGAGCTTTTCTCTGACACTCTACCTTGAATCTCGGGATGAGATCCTTTTAAGGTGCGTATATTATAACACCCTGTATTTTTTTATATTTTCCTAGTACTATAAAAAGAAAATAATAATAATAATAATAGATAATAGATAATAGATAAAATAAAAACAAAATAGGATAAAGATTAGTTAGAGATAGGAGGTAAAGAGGATAAACCCTCTTCTTTGTTTTCGGGGGTTTTTTTTTTAAAAAAAACACGTAGAGGAGTTTACACAGAAAGTTTTAACACATAGAGAGAGAGTTTTACACATAGAGGAAAAAGAGAGTTTTACTCAGAGAGAAAAAGGGAGGCTTCTTACTAGAAATCTACTGATAACAGGCAAAGAAGGAAGCACACCAGCAGCGTGCCTTGCATATCACGAGTAAGTGGATATTTTTATTTTTTCATTAAAATTATAGATTTTTATGTTACTAATTGTCTACTTAAAATTTTTATGAACTTCTGTCACAGATATAAGTTTCTGCTCATTATTTTTCTGCTCGTTCTGTGCTTATTCTACATACTGACGAATTTGGAATACATATTGTTGATCATACTGTCGAATTTTAATTGATTTGTATGGTTTATCAACTATGTATTATCATTTGAATTGTTATAAATTGTTAATGGTTAATATATTGAGTGTAGTTGTTTTGTTGGACTGTTAAATTGTTTGGATGATCATTTGGGTTGTTGTTTGAATTAGATATAATGATTGTTGGGTTGGTGATTGGGCAGTGTATTATGTTGAGTGGATACTGTTGAGTGGGGCTGTTGAAGCTCCGAAGGGGTGTTAATGGCGGTCAAGATCGATTTTAGGGTAAGTGATGGAATTGACTTTGGTTAATGGCAAAAAGTTGGGTTTTTTAGGGGGAGTACGTAAAACCGAACGGTTTTGGTGTGGTGGTGAGTGAGAGTTGTGGTGGCTGATTTGGTGGTGGTGTGGTCTATTTGTGGAAGAAGAAGGAGACTACGATCTAGTGTTCCAGCAATAAGTTGGTAGAAGATGACTTTAAGTGGACCGGGATTTAGTTTCTTTTAGTTGGGTCTTGGGTCTTAGTTCTTGGATTGTTGGCTTAGAGTTGTGAGTATTGGATTGGTTTATGTATGATATTTCTACTTGGGCTCAATCTGTTTATGGGCTGGGTTAAGGCTTAAGTTATTGAGCCGGGTCATGTTAGCCAAGTCGGTTTAAGACTTATGAGTTCACTGTTTAGTTAATGAGTTATGGGATGAGTTTTGGATTAACTGATTTTAGGAAATAACCCTTTGACTGTTGATTGTCGGGCTTGACCCTTGGCATGTCGACTGTTGTTGACCAGTCAACCCTTTGACTTGTTGACCAAGTTTGACTTTTGACTATAGGCTAAGATTAGATCTATTAGGATAAGTCTAGGGCTATTAGTGAGCTTGGCTTTAGGCTAGGACTTTTTTTTTACCTAAGTGTGTACGTGTATTAACTACTATGTGAAATTACATTCTTACTATAATTCTTTTATGATATACGACGTTATGACACTTAGACACTGTGATAATTAATAACACGTGAACAATGAAATACGAACAAGATACTTCTCTTTACGCTGAAAGAATATACGCAATATAATTCAATAATAATGTTTTCAATGCGTCGACCGCGCCCTTTAGAACTCTCCACGCCTCTAGATTTGGAAATGAGATATTATGACTAGTGATGTCATGTGATAGGTGGGCATTTATTGACTGTGCCATAAATGGCTCGTTAATGTTATAAAAGGGTATTCATTGACTGTGTCATGAATGACCCGGGTATTCATTGAATGTGCCATGAATGACCAAATTGTTGGGACTACCCTAAAGAGGAACTAAAGTATTTGTCTTGCGGGTTAGTTGTATTATTTGAGTGTACGAGAATGTAGGGTTGGATATTCCTTGAATGTGGCGGGAATAACCCAGGGCATTCATTGAATGTGTCATGAATGGCCCGTTAGTGATATGATGGGTATTCATTGAATGTGGAGAGAATGATGACCCAATGTATTAATTGAATTTGCCATGAATGACCTGAGATTTTATGCCCAAAGAGGTTGTGAATTATGTGTATAGAAAGCCCAGAGATGGCTGTGATATAGTGGTACTCGGTGGGAGAGAGACACACAGGAATGTGTGATTTGGCAAATGTGTGGAGTGCAAATCGTGGAGTAGGTATTAAAGGGTAGGTGTATAAAAATTAATCGGTTTAGTTAATAAGAGAAATTGATTTGGTTGTGCGGGTGTCGTGCTTGCACTTGTGTTTGAATACATATAGATTAGCTAAATATGTATATTAAGAATTTCTAACTTTCATTTGCAGGAGGGTAGGACTTACTAATATTTTGTGCAGCTATCCTTATACAGAAGTGGTTATCGGTAAGATTTAATTAAATTACTAAGTTATTACAATGAGTTTTTAGAATAGAAATCTTGCTTAGGAAGAAACAATGTCGGTTGAAAAGACGGAACTACATGTCTTCCAAGATGAGAATGGTTAAGTATGGATACATTTAAAGTGATAATTTTGATAATTAAAGTTTGGAAATACATGTCTTTATGTTTTTAGTCTACTCATACCAGCAAATTCCATTTTGCTTACCCATGTTTGCTTTGTTTTGGCAACGTGGGTGTGTTATTGGGAACATAGGTGGAAGGCAGTGGAACCATGGTGTTTGATTTGGATTCGTTTCTAGAGCAGTCCGTTAGTTTATTTTATTAGGTCCGATCCTTTTTGGAAGTATCTAATAATGTAGTTTTCATATTCATTATGACATGAGATTTTGATGTTGAGGACTTAATTATTCTTAGAGTTTTGTTTGATGATTGTTGGACGGAAGATAACCTTTTCATAAGTGATGGCGGATATATATTTGGGATTATTTTTATTAAGTTGATTCTTTTATGATATGGGTTTTCGGTGTTTGTATGTGTTGTATCCACCCCGTCATAGCCTGAGTTTTAGACAATTGAGCATAGTGATGTTTAAGATTTCAAATATTCACTTTGTAATTGTTTAGAAATTCGAGTTGTGACAGTGTTATTGTTGTTAATTCTCTCTTTCAGTTTGTTGTTGGTTTATTAATAGGACTAATAGTAGTAGTACTATTGAGTATAATGAATAAATGTGTTGTGTGTCAAATGTGACTGATGAGACTTTCAGTACAGGTTAGTCGATCTTTAATTAACTTCACAAGCTTTGTCGTGTGCTAGCTAGCTTTAACTTCCATTTTCTATTTTCCATTAGTAGTATGAACCATTTCGATGTTTGCAATCTCTTTAACATATGCATTGTCATGGACATATTTCCAAATACGAAAACCATCTTTGTAGTGGTAACAATAATGTAAACATCCTTCTGACTCCCACAATAATCCATTAAACCAAGGTTTGACTACGACATTTTCACTTACTTTGGGCAATTTCATGTGCTTGAAGATATTCTTTTGAAAATGGTATACCAAGAAGCAATCATTTAATATCCAAATCATTCTTCCTCTCCAGAACAAGTCTGAGATATGAGTATAAAGGGACACTCTACTTCAAGAATTTAAAGCATGTACGGTGTAGAATTACAACTGGTCCGATCTTAGGTTTGCTCCCCAATTATCACTAGTTCAATTCCCCTCAGAGCATTTCCAATGCAAATCACTTTGAGGGGAAATAACAACTTGTCATTCTTATGAGCCAAAAACAATGGCCCAATGCAAAGGCAACAATGATGGTTGTTAGGGTAGCACTTGCTATTGAGATAGTTGTCAACTTGGGATTTTCGGACGAAACCGTTTATTCCATCTCGAGTTTTTTTTTTGTCCGAACGGAATGTTTAATTTCGTCTCAAGTGTGTTTTTCCCCCCTCTTCCAAACAAAATGTTTCATTCCGTCCGAAGCATTTTTTTTTTTTTTTTTATTTAGATGGAATGAAACATTCCATCCAAAGTTTAAAGTCACATATGCATTGCGCAACTTCTAGCAACTTCTCACCAAGAAAGTAAGAATGAGAGGAAATAGTCCTATGTGGAGGTAACAAGTTGTTGCTTGTATTGAGAACATTCTCAACGCCACTGGTGAGGCAGTACCCAGTCGAATTTCCAACCAGGGTATCATAATTAGTCGAGGTGCACATAAGGTGGCCCGCACAGCCGGTTAGTAAAAAAAAACATATTTTCTTCTAGATCAAGAGCATAGTCACCAACACCATGTAAACAACCAAGTATTCATTTCCTAATAATCTTATATATAATGTGGATACTAGATTTTCCAATTAGTTCCCGTATTTTTGGTTTTAGACCAAAGTTTTAAATTAAAAAGGTACTGAAAAGTTGGACAACCACTTTCTTTTTGCTCTTCGCTGAAAGGGTACATTGGTAAATGACATATTCTTAAACTAATAAAAAAACATTTTCACGGAACAGACACACCATTTCGCCGATATTCAAATTAAAACCCGTTCCTAATAGAAAAACCAATTGTTCATCATCTTCTCTCCTAAAAACACGCCGATTGGATACGTTCCCTAATAACTAAGTGATAAGAGCCCAAAACTGTAGTTTAACAATTTTGCTTTAGACCAATTATGTGATTAATAAGTAAGAGTTAGAATTGTTATCGTGTTTTTGTGTATTCCAGGCATTGGAGTCGAATATGTGCAGAAATGCGTCCCTTTTGCGAGATAAAAGAGCAAAGGTTGGTTGTTAAGAAGTTCTATGATTAAAGGCCAAGATTCAAGGAGAAAAAGCCTTTTTAAAGCCCGGTCAAAACTGAAAAGTCAAAGTCAACGCGGGCAGAAACAACGTACAAAAGTCAGCAGAACTTTCGAAGGCCATATCTTTGGACTTAGACCTCGGAATTGGGCCTACCTTATGTCAAAACGACCGGCTCGGAAAGAGCTTTCCAATGGTCTAAGCATTGACCTAATCAGAGGAACAAAAGTGGGCAAAAAGTCCTTGGAAGTCAAATCCAACTTAAAAGGCCTCTGTGGACTGAAGAAATTGGGTTTTGGGCTCGATTTTCCGGCCCAAAACATAGCTCCTCAGCCCATGCATGAAAAAGTGGATCTGGTCTCCTCCATTTGTATGGAGAAGAATTAACTCTTAAGGATAGTTAGATCTAGATTAGATAATTAGGTTAGACTCCATTAATTAGTTATAATAGCTTGTTTTAGATCTAGTTTTTACCTTCAATTAATTAGTGTTTAAACAAAGTAGATTATTATTTAGAATCACTATTAGTTTTATAATAAAATATTAGTTTTCACTTCAATTTAGTTATTGATTAAATTCTTATTTAGTTTTAGTTGTTTTAAATTCATAAATTAAATTGTCTTCATTTTGATTCTTAGACTATTGTTAAAATTAGATTTATAAAGTTTAAATTAGTTATTAAATTATGACTTGTTATTATTGTTCTTGTGTTGGGAATGACAGTATAATGATATTAGGCTGAAACCTCCATTAGAGGAGGTTAAGGAAGCCATGTGATGATGATTGCTTGTTAGAATAGTTGTTATTTAGAATAGAAATTTCACATCTCATTACTCTCACCATTGTTCCTTGTGTTTGATTAGTTGAATTCGTTTAAGTCTAGAGAGTTAAGAGTGGAACGATTCCGTACTCTATATATTGCATGAATATATATGTGAGAGTAGGAAATAAAATAATTGAAACCGTAAGAATAAAGTTAGAGTAATCTAGTTTAGTTTTTACGGGTTATCAAATGGCGTCCTGCTATCTTAATCTCGTTCAAGACAAGAATTCAATTGCTTGAATTCAAGGGGCAACCCCCATTCTCTACCTACCCACCCTTTTAATTTTTCATTCTTATTTCTTGAATTTTTGGAACTGTTCACTATTTTAGGCATAGGGGCTGCGGATTCACAGAGCAAAACACTGTATTAAAGGTATTTAGAAATTTTGAAAAATTCTGAAAATTTACAGGCGTAATATTTAAGGTGTTATTGATTTACTGTAATTTTTTCAGATTTTTTCTAGTTGTTTTACCTAGTGAACTAACATGATCTTTATAGTGCTGCATTTCAGTTTCCAAACCGTAAGTTCTTGACAAACAGACAAATAAGGTTACTTAGGCAGTTCCAAAAATTCTAAACTTTTTACAAGAGTATCTATCCTAAGTCAGGAGTTTGTAGTAAAAATTTATGAGTTTTTGATTTGTTTTGACCTCCTAACTAGTGGAGTTTTTCCAGTGTGTTTCTGCAGTTTTGCAAACACTTAATTTCTGGAACAACAGCCTATAGGGAGAGTTTGTAGAACTCCAATTACACTAAAATTTTACAGGAATACCCATGATCTGGCAGGAGTCTCCAGTAAAATTTTGGCAATTTTTTTCTCTGTTTTGATTGGTTAACCATTCGGTTGTTTGTATTGTGTCCGAAAACTATTTCATAAATTTTGAAGGGCAGTAGAAGGACTTTCATAGCTCCGATTGATCTGAAATTTTACAGACTAATTTATAGACGTCTTAGCAAACTATTGTAAAAATTTCAAATTTTTTGGTGCGCGCCCTGCCCCCTAGATAGCCTATTTACGAGCGCGACCCTGCGCTAAAACAACGGACATCATCATCCAGAGCCCAGCCCAACCAAGGCAAAGTTCGAAATGCTCAAGCGCCTGGAACTCGAGTTTGACCTGAGCGCGACCTGCGCCCACCCAAGGCTAATTTCGAGCACAACTCGCACCTAAGTGCATGTTCCTCGAGCAAGGTCGGAGCGCACCCCCCCCTACCCAAAAAAAAGCGACCCACGCCCTTTCGGAGCGACCCGATTTTCAACAGGTCAATCCAAATTTTTATTTCTTCAAGTTATTCAGTGTTTCTAACATCATACAAACACTGAGATCGCGTATACAAGACGTTATTTAAACGCATAGCAAGGAGGCATTCAGGTATTACTTTTTCCACTCCTCGCCTCTTCTGTCAGAGGAGTTTTAATTCTAGTATAATCAGGCTTGTTTTTCATAAACATAAATACCACACGCCTATCTAGAATTTCACACACTACACCTGCATCAATGGCTAAAGAACAAGAGACACCTCTCTTTGATTTTTATAAAGCCCTAAACGATGGTCCTAAGTCGTGTATCGTTCTTGCAGACCTAGCGGGGGATTTTCGAATTCCCCCTAATATATTTAACTTGTTACCGGTTTTTCATAGTTTAGACCACGAGAAGCCTTACCAAAGATATCGTGGGATATAGAGCAAGTTCTTACTACATTCCATCATCCTAGCGTAAGTCCGGATCAAGTTAAACTCAGGGTGTTTCCTTTCACCCTAGCCGACAAGGCGGCATCTTGGTTAACTGCCCAAACGCCAAACTCTGTGGACTGATGGGCTCAACTTGTTCAATTGTTCATGGAACGGTGTTACCCACCACTGAAGATAGATGATATGCTTCAAAAGATTCATTTCTTCCGCCAGAATCCTCATGAATCCTTTTCAGAGGCCTGGAATCGTTTCACTAATCTTCTCATTAAATGCCCGCATCATAATCTTGCGAAAGACACACTTGTTCGTGCTTTCTTCAAGGGGATTTCACATCGTCATAAGGAGGTTCTAGATATCATGACTGGGGGTAGTTTTCTCAGTAAAGGAGCCTTGGAGGGTTATACATTCTTAGAAGATCAATCTAAGAGGAACAACAATTGGGGAGGTAATGACTCTTCCTGCTCCACTCCTTCATTTGGGGTTAAACCTGATTCCGAGCTTAAAACTCTTATCGATGCCCTCACTAAAAAGGTAGATGCCATCTCTGTTCAACAACAACCCACTCCAGTCATGAACATTAAATATACTCGTTGTAATGTCTGTTTTAGTCTTGAGCATTCCAACTTCTATTGTCCTCTTCTCTATGCACAACCACCACCATAACAATCACACTTCAACCAGTTAACTCAACATCAAAGACAAGGGAACTTAGGTAACCAAAATAGAGGTTTAGTGCCCATGACCCAGAACTATCAACATCAAGACATGAACGCTCAACAAGCCTTAATTCCAGTTCAACCATCTACAGGCAAATTAGTAGTGACCTTGTTGGAAAAACAAAATCAAATTATGCAACAAAACTCCACTTAATGAAAGATTAGCATGATCAAAACTCTAATATGATGAAACAAACGATGCAAATGATGCAGTCTTTGTGCCAAAAGGTTATTGACATGTCTCCTAACCAAAATAATAACCAAACAGGCGTGTTTCCAGGTCAAGCAGTGCCTAATCCTAAGTCAACAAACACCGCCTTTGAAATAAACAATATTCACTGTAATGGTAATATAAACTAAGGGGACCTACAGGTAGTCACTACCCTTCGTTCAGGGAAAGTAGTTGATAACAAAGTAACTATGCCTGAAGACCACCCGCAAACAGAAGCTGAAAATGAAACCATACTAAATACTGTAATAGAAACTGAATACCCTACAACTGTAGAAGTACCAGTTAAACCACAACCAAAAGGGAAAACCTTATAAGACCCAATAATAGAAATTGAAGACCCTACACCTGTAGAGGTTCCAATATGGACACCTAGATGGAAAACGGCTAGAGATAAAGCAAAGACTAATAATATTACTAAATATAGAGATAAACCACCGTATCTCGAGAGACTAATTGTGTCTAAAAAGGACAAAAAATTTGATGAGATTAGGGAAGTGTTTAAAAATCTAACTATAAACCTACCTTTTCTAGATGCTATAAAAAATCTACCTGGACACGCAAAGTTTCTAAAAGAGTTGTGCAACAAGAAGAGGAAAGCTAACATACCTAATGAAGCCTTCTTAACTGAACAATATCCCTCTTTAACTGAACATAACGGAATTGTTAAGTACAAGGACCCTGGTCGTCCTATTGTACAATGCACCTTAGGTGATACCTTCATAACAACTGCTTTATTAGACCTGGGAGCGAGTGTTAACTTACTCCATTTTTATTTATATAAACAATTAGGTCTAACAAAACTTCAACCAACCAAAATGACTTTGCAGTTAGCCGATCGTTCTATTAAGTATCCCAAAGGCGTAGTTAAAAACATTCTCGTTAAAGTTCAAGATTTTTACTATCCAAAATTTACTTTGTTATTCTCGACACAGAAGTTGCTCATGATTCCATTCCCATCATTTTAGGGCGTCCTTTCTTGGCAACCGCCAATGCCCAAATTAATTGTCGGGATGGCTCAATGACTCTTTCTTTTGGAAATCTTTCTGTGGAAGTTAACATGTTTAGACAAAAGCAGAGACAACTAGGTTTTCCTGTAGAAGGTGAAGTTAAGTCTATTGAGAGTTTTGTATATCACATTAGTGCTTCTGACTATCTCGTCCCTACACTAGTAGATACCCCTCTTATGGAAGAAGACAAAGATCATAATTTTGACTCCTTGAACATAATTGAACTAGCGAAAGAATTTTTCACCCTGCCTTTCGACCCTACAAAAGATGGAGTAAACCTCACAATAGACGAGATAGATGAATTCCTCAAAGATGGAGATGAATACCATAATTATATGGATGTGAACAATCTAGATGAGGAATTCGACGAGTTTCTAAGAGCCTGTGATGATCCACCCTCTCAAGAACTACCTAAAGAGCCACCTGATACCTTCATTTTCAGATGTGTGCTAATACTAACCCATGCCACCAATAAGTTTTATGCTAAAACCATGCACTCATTTTTTCCATTCCTTCAATCTAAAACTTATCCATACCCTACATATCTTCCATAACCATCCATTTTCTCACGATCATTCACTTGGACACCTTTTCGTTCAAAGAAAAAGAAGAAACTTTATGCTCGATTAGGTTCTAGATCCATTAGAATTCACTCCCATTCTACTAAGCCATGTCATAGGAAATCTTTGTGCTTAATTCTGTTTGATGGTGCATTCTGTGTTAACTATTTATGGAAAGATCCACAATTATTTAGATTATTGATATATGGAAAACTACATATTAATACATATATATCATATTAAGCCTAGGGAATCTAAGTTTAAAATACCCAAGTTTTTGTACAATACCAACTTTCTGGAGTATAGGCCAAACAACAATTTTCAAACTTAAAAAGAGTTTTCCAATTTTGTTTGGGGGTGGCGTATTTTGGTATTTCATTTCAAATCTTTTTGCCACCATTTGCTTGTCATGTTTACTCCAGTAGAGTTTGTGTTAGTTCGTACATAACAGTTTAATTGTGCTTCACGTTATCATATCATTTTTACAATATTTCTCACATTGTAGTGCTTGCCAATTTTGCCACGTTTCTATGGTAAATTCTTTCCTAATCTCTTTACACTTTGAGGACAAAGCATTCGATTGTTTGGGGGAGGGATAGAAACATTTGCAAAAATTAGGCACCTTTAGGATGTAAATTACACACTTTTCTTTATATAAAAAAAATTAAAAATTAAAAATATTGTTTATACTAGGCACTTAGTGATAATGGTATTGTTCTCTTCTCCATGATGATATTAGTCTAGAAATCTCATGCAGTACTTGAATTATGATTTAATTTTTGAAACATAGATTAATACATAAGTAATAGTCATTACATCTTTTCACGAACATCTTGCATGAGCATCTTTGATTGTACTTGGCAGTATTTTTCTGAGATCTAGGTTAGAGTACTTAATACATATCCTGTGAGCATCTAGCCTAAAAGTCTCATAAGAGTGAAATATCTGAGTGATGACACAAGGGAGAAGTCAATTCCGAGTAGAGAAATCACACATCCACTTGCTTGATCACCACACCATATCCTAAGCGAGAATTTAGGCCCTCTTTAGATCGATATAGCCAGAAATTCATACCTATATGAAATTTATTATCCGCTAGTTGCCCCACTGAGCCTTTTATTAGCATGTTCACAAACCATAAATTCTTTACCCAATAAAACAAAATAAAAAATAAAATCAGCCTACCTATCTGGATAAGTCTGAGAAATGAGATGAGTGAAGAAAAGAGAAGAGAAATGTAAACAAAAATTAGTTAGTTGCTTCAGAAAAGAAAAAGAAAAGAAGTTTCCATCCAAAGAAAATAAAATAAAAATAAAAATAAAAATAAAATAAAAACTCCAAAAATAGAATAAAAAAGTCAAAAAGCCAAAATAAAAAGGCTAAAGATGGAAACAAAGTGTAGAAACAAAAGAACAAGGTTTTCTCTAGTTACATAATATGAATACCCTACTTTTTCAGACTTGTCTTTTTAAATATCCATTTTCTTCCTTCTTTAACCAACACTTACGCCCCGTATCACCTAATAAAGACCTCTAGCTCAATTAGGAATAGGTTAGTGTGATAGTAAGTGGTAGATGTGTTTGATTGACCTCGGCTTCTTTGGATTGTCATTGAGATTGTGAGAAAATGTGTGCCTACTGCACACTGGAGTTAGCAACTTGAGTGGAAAAATCAGAGTGTTATGTGTTTTGACACATTACTTGTGAGAACCTACTTAGGCACGCTACCCAAAAGTTTTAGAAATGGACCTGCCATTGCATTTCATATCATAGTTCATTGTATAGTTGTTTATCTTAAGATGATTTGATTATTATGCATGTATTAGTTTAAGTTTTAGAATGATCATTCTTGTTTAAACACTAGTGAGATGTATAAATCATTGAGACATAAATAAGGAAACACAATAGTTTTATTTCTTAGTCGTTGTAGTATAGATGAAGTTTGTGAGTACCTTCACTAGAAAACTCTCACGAGGCTATAACTCGTCCACTAGGGAATTCCTAGTGGTTTAAGGCCTTGTTGCATATGGTCAATGCAATCACACTCGGCGAAACGAGATTAGTTAGAACTCCATTTTTGGTCACTTATTCTAATTTCTCATATTTGCTTGAGGACAAGCAAAATGCTATTTGAGGGTGGTTTGCTAAGAGCCCAAAACTGTAGTTTTAACCCCTTTAACAATATTGCTTTAGACCAATTATGTGATTAATAAGTAAGAGTTAGTACTGTTATCGTGCTTTTGTGTATTCCAGGCATTGGAGTCGAATATGTGCAGAAATGCGTCCCTTTTGCGAGATAAAAGAGCAAAGATTGGTTGCTAAGAAGTTCTATGATTAAAGGCCAAGATTCAAGGAGAAAAAGCCTTTTTAAATCCCGGTCAAAGCTAAAAAGTCAAAGTCAACGCGGGCAGAAACAACGCACAAAAGTCAGCAGAACTTCCGAAGGCCATATCTTTGGACTCAGACCTCGGAATTGGGCCTACCTTATGTCAAAACGACCGGATCGAAAAGAGCTTTCCAATGGTTTAAGCATTGACCCAACAAGAGGAGTAGAAGTGGTCGAAAAGTCCGTGGAAGTCAAATTCAGCTGAAAAAGCCTCTATGGACTGAAGAAATTGGGTTTTGAGCTCGATTTTCCGGCCCAAAACATGGCTCCTCAGCCCATGCACAAAAAGTGGATCTGGTCTCCTCCATTTGTATGGAGAAAACTTAACTCTTAAGGATAGTTAGATCTAGATTAGAAAATTAGGTTAGACTCCATTAATTAGTTATAATAGCTTGTTTTAGATCTAGTTTTTACCTTCAATTAATTAGTGTTTAAACAAAGTAGATTATTATTTAGAATCACTATTAGTTTTATAATAAAGTATTAGTTTTCATTTCAATTTAGTTATTGATTAAATTCTTATTTAGTTTTAGTTGTTTTAAATTCATAAATTAAATTGTCTTCATTTTGATTCTTAGACTATTGTTAAAATTAGATTTATAAAGTTTAAATTAGTTATTAAATTATGACTTGTTATTATTGTTCTTGTGTTGGGAATAATAGTATAATGATATTAGGTTGAAACCTCCATTAGAGGAGGTTAAGGAAGTCATGTGAGGATGATTGCTTGTTAGAATAGTTGTTATTTAGAATAGAAATTTCACATCTCATTACTCTCACCATTGTTTCTTGTGTTTGATTAGTTTAATTCGTTTAAGTCTAGAGAGTTAAGAGTGGAACGATTCCGTACTCTATATATTGCATGAATATATATGTGAGAGTAGGAAATAAAATAATTGAAACCGTAAGAATAAAGTTAGAGTAATCTAGTTTAGTTTTTATGGGTTATCACTAAGTGTACCAATTTCACGAATAAAAACGACACTCTCTTCTTCTCTCTCCCTCCAAGTTTCGATCTATATTGCATGGCAAATAAATTCTCCATTGGTGGGTTTATTCTTCACGAATCACGAGTATATTCTTTGGTTCATTTAATTTGCAGACAACTGCATAAAAACTTCTCTTCTTAGAAACAAGTTTACTTACCTTTTCTTTCTGTCTAGTTCACTTTTAATTGTTTGAGAAAATGCAAGATAAATTTCATCCTCACTTTTATGTTTTATTTGGATTGGTTAGTCTAACTTTGTCAAACACAGGTTGCTGCTGGTAGAAGGAGTACTTCATACTTCATTACATAAACGCCGCCAGGTATGCTTTAGAATGTTTGTGGAATCTAAATATTGTTTGTTTTTGTAAAACTTTATTTTCATTCAGAATCGTTGTTTTCTTTTTCACTCCTTTTTTTTCACATTTTAATTAATTCTCCAGTTAACTTTTTATTCCAATTTAAGACTTCGAAAGGAAAAAAAATGAAAAGGCATACTAATTTACTACATTCTTTCAAAAATAAAAATAAAAATTTCTACGTTCTTTCCTTTTCAGAAGCTTTAGTTGGTCCTGAAAAATTTATTCGCTTTGAATTTGGTTAAATGGAATCATTGTTGAAATCTACATTTGGCCCATCTATAATTCTTTTGTATGAGATTGATTGTATATGATATTCACCTATTTTTGTATGTGACCTTCTCACCTTCAGTATATGCACACACACACACACACACACACACACACACACACACACACACACACACACACACACACACGTGTGTGTGTGTGTGTGAATTTCTTAGTATGTCATTCATAATTGAGATAAAATATAATTGCCTCCCATTTTATCTGTGTTCATCTACTTTAGTTCGTCGTGGTACAATTCAAAGGATGCAATAGAACAACATAATGCTCAAATCAATGTTACTAACACGAAAGTAGATGCCGACAAAGAATGCCTCATATGCTCAACAAATTAAAGGCAAATCAATCAATCCATTGTCAATGAACGCGTGAAAGGTATTGATCTAACCTGAAACTATCCACGCTTATTTGTCTTATTTTTTGTTTTTCTTGGTTGTTGTCATATGTTTAATTATATAAAGGGTGTATTATACCTACTAGCTACTACAACTGAATCAATTGATGATAAACAAATCTCATTTGATACTTCTCTGACTTCTGACTACTTTGATACTTCTCTAACTACGCAATTTTGATTAACAATTAGTGACGGATAGACAACTCTATCATCTTTAAATTTCATTTTTAAATCTTCATTATTGCATCTGTTGAACTTTGGTTTACGTCTATTTTAGAGGGTTCTCACTTTAGAGGATCCTTGCCTTTTATGCTTATTCCTAATAATTATTTGACCTTTTATATTGTTTCCTTTTTTTAGAATCTTTGTACCTTATAGAATGTCAGAGTAGTATTTTTCAGCATAACAAGTTCAAAATCTCATATAGCAAAACATTTTGAGATATTAAATGAGTGTTTGTTCGAAATTTGTGTTAATCTTGTCCAAGAACCAAAAATTTCAATCTTTTGATTCACATAGTCTTCGAATTGTTGGAAGAAATATCCTTTTTTTTTTGTTAAGTTTACCTTTCTTTTTATTATTATTATTATTGACCTATGTAGTGTGTCATTCTATTGCTTCAATTCAATTACGATTACTTTCTTATTGACTATATTGAAGGAAACCACATTGCTAAACAAATTTCATATGACCATTAATTTGCAGTTTTAGAGATACATTGCAACCTAGTTGTTTAATATGTTGTGATGATTACCCTATGTCATTTATGGTAATCTATAATTTCCATGGATTTTATTCTATTTTGGAATTCATAGTGAATTTTTAAGAGCCTTAAGAACATGAAAATGATAGGTTTCTTTGAGTACGTAGTTTTTGTGCTTGGAAGAGAATAGCAATAGGAACATTAGTTACGACAAGCTAGATATCATCTTCATGACTTTAAATTCCTTTTACTAGCTAGATCAATTTTAGGCTTTGTTATGATGACTAACGTCGTTTACAAGTTGATTAGAAGGCTATGAATGATTTGCTTCATCGCAATATCAAACAATGATTGTCGCTGTTCTCTCCTATTTGTAATGCTTCCTCTCCAATTTGTAGTGTACCATGGCTTCCATATAACATATATATGTCAATTGGGATTAAGGGCCACTCTAAAAGGTATGCTTAGAATACATTTTGATTTTCACTTTCTTTAAATTTCAAATACGTGTCTGTTTATTGTGGTTTTCCACTGTAAACAAGAAAAAAAATAGTTAAAACCTTTTATGATTTATTGAAGGGGTTTGGTTCCATACCATTTTATCTATTTGTTTTTCATCTCATTTTAAGCCTTCGATGTTGCCAAATATAATTTTCAAAATTTCTTTGTTGAATTTAGTACAATATAATGAAATGGGTAATGGCTATAAATGTTGCTCAATTATTTGTATGACTTTCTTTGTGTCCTTAGCAAGTTTATGAAATAGCACAAGTTATAAATCTATATTCTCTGATTTATTAAATGACGTGTGTACGTAATTGGTTTCAAAGATTTATGCCAATTTTAGTTACATCATTCTTTTTTGTATCAGTTGTTTGCATTGATTTGGCACTGTGCTCATTTCAATTTGTTGTTGACAAGTAGTTTTGGATTTAACTTTCAACTTACTAGTTTTCCTTAGATATAACGTTTCGAAAGTGTAGATGATTTTACTAATCAACAGTGCAAACATTAATTTAGATGCTATGTTAGGGAACTGTTCCATTTCCTCAATGTTTGAGCATTGATCTATATCCAAATTATGTATCTTTGAGTTTGATTATCGATACATAAAACCAATAATTTTCATATTTTCGTATGTTACAATATTTTGAACTTCACTCTACTCCATGATGGTGGTTTTCTTTCTTATTTCAATCCCTAAATATTTTTGAATGGATAGTTATAGAATAAACCTATATAATTGGTTGTTATTAGTCTCTACTATGGCTAGGAGTGTAAAGTACATTTGTGCTTGGGTTGTATCATATTAATTCCTTCATGTTATGATAAGTTGGAAACAACTTATGATGCAGGACGTGTGAGCCATCAGATTCACATGGGTTAATGAACCATTTCGTATATGCTGTGTTCAAAGTGCATTTCTATGTCCATTAAGGCTTCAATGTGTAAACACCAAAGGAATGAACCAACAAAATTTCCTCATTTAGAAAGGCTAAGAAATTATCGGCTAGTCCTGATGGGTCAGATTCAATATCGTCTTTGAGTGTCTCAAATCTAGCTACAACCTTTGGTTTCTCATTTCAAATAAATCTCAGCTCCTCATTTTAAGTTTGAAGAATACCACACTTCCTTTGATGGGTGCTATTTTTCAAATACGTTGTTATATGTGTTATAAGTTGAGCTTGGTTGCTTTGTGGTAACAAACGATAGTGTTGTCTATATATGTTTTATGATTCCATTATATAATAGAAGTGGCTGATTTTGTTTAGCTTAAACATTTTTCATTTGTTGCACAAAATTTCAATGCATTCACAAAGGAACAAATACTACATAATGAGTTAATGATGTGTTAAATGTTTGATACATTATGGTATAAACGTTAGTAAAATTTGGTGGATATATTAAAATAATTTTCTTACGTTGAACATCAATATTCTAATACTCTAGAAAGGTTTCTGCCATTTGAAGGCAATATGAGTTTTCTTGCTTAGCTTTTTCATCCATATAGATTATAGATGTTTTCTAGCCCTTGCAGACGCTAAGCTGTGTTTGATAGGAGCTGTGGCAAATGCAAATCATGGCAAATAATACTATTCACAAATTTGCCACTATTTACCACTATTTGATATGATTTTTGACATGTGACAAATGTTTTTGAGTTTTGCCACAACTAGTCATTTGCCATGATTTTGATGGCAAAATTTACTCAGGGTAGAGCTATGTAAATTTTGCCATGGAAAATTACACACAAATTTGCAACAAACTATTTGTTATCATGTAATCAAACAATAAAAAATCTAAATTTTCCACAAACTATTTACAATTACCACTTTGATTACCATGATAAATTTGCTATTGGCAAATGGTGATAAAATTTGTCTTTGCCATAGCTCCTATCAAACACAGCCTAAGGGGATATTTGTTTTTTTGGGTTAAGTTATAAGAGGATCTTATAAGACCATCTGTTATAAGAGGGTCTTATAAGATGGTCTCATAAAGTTATTTGTTTTTCATTTTAAGTTTTTCTTATAAGCACTTGTAAAGTGCTTTGTTTTTTTATTTTAAGTTTCTCTTATAAGCACTTGCGCAAGGGCCTGGAACAAGGGGTAGAACAAGGAGTAGGAGTAGAACAAGGAGCATAAGTTTAGAGGTTAAGGTTATGAAAGGTGATGATGCTAGAACAAGGAGTAGAACTAGAAGCCCAATCCCAAAGAAGCCAAGCAATGTAGGCTCTGATGCTAAACTGAAAACACCAACAAGGTCTACCCCGAAGAAGTCTTCCCAGAAGAAGGTTCACTCAGAACCTAAGAAAAGGAGTTCATCTGTTTCTAAGAAAGTTACCTTTGAGGTTTCTCCTAGTTCCTCAAATAAAAGAAAAAGAACATTGGACAAGGATCAAAGCTTTGAAGTTTTGGGAGATACTTCAAAACCTGCTTAGTATGAAAGAAAGAAAAGGAAAGTGGTCAAAGTTTGTGGTACTCGAGTTCAGCCATCTAGGGCAAGCAAAAATGAGGCTATAAAGGCTAGTGAGAGGCAAAATTTGAAGAAAAAATATCAAATTAGTGAGAGAACAAGGGAAAGGGAGCTGAAGCTTAAGGAAGCTGAGACACCCAAACAAAGAAAGAAGTTGATCCAGGCTTAATCAGACAAAGATGAAGATGTTGCACAACAACAAATAGGGCAAAATGATTTTGAGTCAGTTGTTGCAAGTGCTTTGCAGGAGATTAGTGGGGTCATACCTAGAGGGACATACCAAGAACATAGTGTGGAGCTGGAGGAGGACCTGGTGGGGGTACAGACTGCTATAGTACCTTATGCTGAATCTTCAATGCTTGATCATGTTCCTTTTTACTCTTCTTTGTCATCTGGGGATCTTGATGGGGTATTATATCCTTTGGCATCTGTTTTAGTCCTTCCTCCTAGTGATCTTGATGGGGAAGAAGTCCTAAATAGAGAAATGGAAAAATTTAGTTTTGTTTCTCTATTGGCTGGAAGTACAGAGCTCTCTGACATAACTGAATTGCCAGCCCTATCACCATCAGAAGGAGTAAGCACTAAACATGATGTGGCAGCTGTAGATGATGATCAGAACACTGATGGTCAGCATGATGCTGGTGATGTGGAGGACCCTGATGTGGTACTCATTCACACTCAGATGGAGAAGAAAATGGATAAGAAAAGTGCAGAGAGTGGTCGTAGAAGAAAGAGGAGGGAGAAAAAATTGGGAAAAGAAAGTACTATTTTATGGGAAGAGAAGATGGGAAAGGACTGTGACTCATTAATCAAGGTTGCTCTGTCATCAACCTTTTACAAGAAAACAACTACCATAGGTGAGGTAAATGTTGTCAATTATTACTGGAGAAAGTGCAGTAGGAAGAAGAATCAACAGACTCTCCAGATATGATAGTTTTTGGGTATGATCAAGTTATTTCAGTGCATAATTTTCATTTGTTACATGGAAGACAATGGGTGGATGGTAAGGTAATGAATCTACCATTAGTAATTTGCTCTAAAACTATCAGCAACTTGGTATTAATGTGCAAAGTAAACTACTACAAAAAGTTAATTGTTACTAATTCCTATTTGATTATTTTATAGGTTCTCAGCTTATATGTCAAGCTATTGATAAGGTGGTATAAGCAGCATTGTAAGGAACATGCCATTCCGGAAGATGAAGTGTATATTGTTGTGGAGGATGTTTACTTTGATGTGAGTTCTCTATACTTTAATACTAAGTTTCTGTTGAAGCTTACTCACTAATCTTACTTAAGTTTGATAAGCTTAATCATCACTTTGTGGATGTAGAAATTCATGATAAGAGAGTATGGGATATTCAAGAATAAGTTACAAGACCTAAGTTTTCGAGCTGCAAGCCCAGAGGAAAGAGTGGTTAATGGTTTGTACCATACAGATGAAATTGTGAAAGAGTATTTGGACCCCGTTGATGGAAGGATTAGAAATTAACCGCACCCAGTACAAGGTAAGGGAGTAATTGTACCTCTTCAAGTTCATGGTAGTCACTGGATTGTTGATGTCTTTAACTTTAAAGAGATGAAAGTGTGCACCTATGATTCTCTTGGTGGAAAGTAAATTTCTGATGAACAACTAGCTTTGGAGAGAATGATTCCTTATATGATCAGGTGTGTTGATCCAAGCTCCACTGTTAATTTGAACACACCATGGACTCGTGAATTTGTTAGTGTCACACAACAACCAGATTCCAACAGATGTGGGTTATATTGCCTTGCCTTTATTGATAGTCTTCTTAGAGGTGTTCTTGAGAGGGTAAACAATATTGACATGCAACCATTTAGAATGCGGCTGAGGATTGGAATGGACATTATATCCTGTGGATTAAATCCAGATGAAGTGTCTAAGAAGAGAACATAATTTGAAAAGAGGTTGACAGAAGAAAGTCCACAAGTAGAGAAGCAAGTGTCCAAGTATGTAGCAGCTACTGGGACAGAGGTACTGAAGCAAGTTCACATTGGCATAGAGCTAAAGAGTGAAGCAGATTCAGCTGGAATTGACAAAGAGCCCAAGGATGCTGAAGCAGCTACTGAGATAAAGGATGATGAAGCTGGAAGTGAGCGAGTGGACAAAGATGTTGAACCTGCTACTCTGAACCAAGTGGGGACGGAGCAATGCCCACAAAGTGAAGCAGATGCAGCTGTATGTAAGAAGGAGGATGTTGAACCTGTTTCTGTGGAGGATGTTAAACCTGCTACTAAGGAGGATGTTGAACCTGCTGTTGTGGAGGATGTTGAACCTGCTACTAAGGAGGATGTTGAACCTGCTGCTGAGGAGGACGTTGAACCTGCTGCTGAGTTGGTCCAAGTGGAGGCTAACCAATGCCAATAGGGTGAAGCAAATGCAATGGCTAGAATTGAGCAAGTGAAGGAGGATGCAGAAGCTGCTACTGAGGACCAACTCAACATGGAACCAGATGAAGTGAATCATGATGAAACAGCTGGAAGACAGGTACAGCTACAGGATGCAGAAAACAACAAAGCTAAAGATGTTGAAGATGGGTCTGCTGACCAGCAAGAGAACATAGCTGAAGATAAGAACTAGGGGACATCGAAATGCTCTCATTTTCAGATGTTTGTTATTATTCTGTTATTATGTTGGAACTTATGTGTCTAATTTTGCAGTGCTCCGTTCTGATAAACATAATATTTTAAAGTCAATGGTTTGTTAAGATAACGTATCTAAACAATAGATAAAACACCTGAAATTGGTATTTGTTTAGATAATTTTCAAGTTACAAACCTAAGTGTTTCAATTGAGGCGTTAATTTTATAGTATTTTTTATATTATTTGTTTTTTTGCTACCTACCTTACATATTGATAACTTCAATAGACAAAACACCTACAAGTATAAACAACAAAATACCATTACATTGATTCCCAAATAACTTACATAGTCATTGAAAGGCAAAAGAAAATCCAAATAACATTATTTTGAAGGGGTTTGAACTCAGTGGTTTGTTTAGATAACGGCCCTAGATAACGTCTCTAATTTTCAAGATACAATCCTAAGTGTTTCAATTGTAGGGTTAATTTTAACCCTTAATTTTATAGTATTTGTTTTTTTTGCCTACATATTGATAACTTCAATAGACAGAACACCTACAAGTATACCTGATAAGAGCCCAAAACTGTAGTTTTAACCCCACAGAATCCATACTTTTAGACCATTATGTATGTGAGTAATAATTAAGAGTTAACACTGATTATGTGTTTTTATGTATTTCAGGCTTCAAAGTCCATTATGTGCAGAAATGTGCCACTTTAGCGAGATAAAGGAGCAAAGGTCGGTTACTAAGGAGTTCCGTGATTAAAGGCCAAGATTCAAGAAGACAAAGCCTTTCTAAAGCCCGGTCAAAGCTGAAAAGTCAAAGTCCACGCAGGCAGAAACAGTGCACAAAGTCAACAAAACTTCCGAAGACCATATCTTTGGACTCAGACCTCGGAATTGGGCCTACCTTATGTCAAAATGACCGGCTCGGAAAGAGCTTTCCAATGGTCCAAGCCTTGACCTAATCAGAGGAGCCGAAGTGGACGAAAAGTCTGTTGAAGCGAACTGCAGCTGAAGAGGCCTTTTTGGACTGAAAGAATTGGGTTTTGGGCCTGATTCTCTGGCCCAAAACATCGCTCCAAGCCCATCCACGATTTTTGGATCTGAATGTATAAAAACAAAAGCTTAGCTCTTTGTTAATGGTAGATAGTTAGACCTAGATTAGTTAGCCTCCATTAATTAGTTTTAGAACTTAGTTTAATTAGTTTCAATTCATTGTATTAGATTAAACCTTTGAATCTTGTTCTTCATTTGATTAGATCAATAAAGTAGTATTTTTATCAATTTCAATTTTTGTCATTTCCATTTCTAGATCTAATTTCAATTCTTGTTCTTATTTCATTTTAGTCATTAAAGTAGATGTCATTATTGTTTGATTAAGTAAATTTCAATTCTTTACAATATGTGTAGTTTAGATTCATATGGGAATGATTGCAGAATGATTCAAGGCTAAAACCTCCATTAGAGGGGTTTATGAAGCCTTGATGAAAACTTGGTGGTATAGTGTAGAAAGCATTGTAGAATCTATTCAATCTAGAAGGTCGTGACTCGCCATGAGAATGGGAGGGCGACCTCACATGCTAGTTAGTACTTTCGGTAGAAATGCCATGAGCAAGTAGGGATTAGGACTCGAATTTCTTGCCGTAGAGAACGTAAGAATCGAGATACAAGAATCTATGCTAGGCTATTAAGTTGGATTCAAGGTGGATTCAATTCCCTCTAATCCTTTATCTAGATTCAAAACAATCATATTTCCATAGCATTAAGTAGTTTAAATTTAAGTAATCAAATTCATAAGTATCGTGAGTATTCACCTTCGTAAAAGCTCTCATTGACTTAAAGACTGATTAATTAGATTAGAAAACAATTACATGCTAGAGCACTAGGAGTGGAACGCAATTAGTTACTCCACTCTATTTAGATAGACTTGAGAGTAGGAAACTTTGATAAACGAATAGCATCTTAAATAGTTTTAGTTTACTTACGTTTTGAGTTTTATCGTTCATTTAAAATAGTAAACTATTCATTTTATGTTTATCAAATGGCCATCCATCTTAGTTGCACTTTAGCATTGTTTTCATAGTAGAATTAGTCATTTTAAGTCCCATTAAACCCACCCACCCTTGTTTGATTCATCGTGTGGTTGTCCATTTCAGCGTTGAAAAAGTTCCGCGAAAAAAATATACCGAAGCGACCGCGCTTATAAGGAAAGCGCACCGCACCACATAACTGGAACAAGCCAGCCAGCGCTTCCTTGGCGACCAGCCTATATAGTTCTTGGACCACGAGCGACCACCCCCTCAGACCGAAGCGACCAGCGCTAAGTCATCGAACAAGGAGCCGACACGCATCTATCTTGGCGCACCAGCGCCACTAAAGCAAAATTTTCCGGTTCTCGCAGTTTGTTTTGAATTTCGATTTTTCAAGTTTTTCAGTGTTTTAACTTGTTATTTACACTGAACACGCATAAACAAGACGCTATTCATAAAAGCGAAGCAAGGGCCCTTGTCGGTATTCCTTTCTTCCACACCTCGTCTCCGGTTAGAGGTTTCTACTAGTATATCGGAATTGTTTGGAGTGTTGCATGTTTAGTTAAGTTCGACTTAGTCTTGCATGAGATTAAGGTCTGGTCAAAGAAAACAACTAACGTAATTTACACCGCGGCAACGTCAACAAACAAGTCTATCTAGTTTCCCACACACTACACCTCTAGCTACTATTTCACACACACCACGATATTATGGTGAAGAAGAGAGACTCCTCTCTCGACTTTTATAAAGCCTTGGCGATAGCCCTAAATCTTACATCGTTCTAGCAGACCCAGTGGGGGATTTCCAAGATCCCCCCAAATATATTTAATTTGTTACCCGTTTTCCATGGTTTAGGCCATGAAAAACCTTACCAACACATGCGTAGGATTGAACAAGTCCTTACAACATTCCACCATCCTACGGTTGGTGCGGAACAAATTAAATTGAGGGTATTCCCTTTCACCTTAGCTGATAAGGCGGCGTCTTGGTTAACTGCCCAAGCGCCTAATTCTGTGGACTCATGGGCCAAACTTGTTCAAATTGTTTATGGAACATTTTACCCACCCCTAAAGGCGGATGAAATGCTTTCCAAGATTCACTTCTTCGGCGTAATCCTCATGAATCATTTTCGGAGGCTTGGAATCGTTTCACCGATCTGCTTATATAGAGTGTCCACACCATAATCTAGCAAAAGACACGTTAGTGTGTGCCTTTTTTCAAAGGACTTCAACATCACCATAAAGAAGTCCTTGACATAATGAATGGGGGTAGTTTCCTAAGTAAAGGAGCCCTGGAGGCTTACAAATTTTTAGAAGAACAAACTAAACACAATAACAATTGGGGGGGGGAGTGATGATATCCCCCGGCTCTGCTGCTAGTTCTTCTTCAACATTAAGGCAGCGGTATGTTTGAGATGAAACCTGATCCGAACTTAAAAATTTAATCGAATCTCTAACTAAAAAGGTAGAGGCTATTTCTATTCAACAAAAGCCTATCCCGTCATGAATGTAAATTCAAATCCATGTAGTTTTACATTTGAGTCCCGAGCATCCCGACTCCCATCGGTCCTATAACCTATGAACATTCTTGTTCCATTAATAGTGAACCTAACGCCCATTGGAGACAAAATCCCAACTTCGGTTGGAGAAATAACCAACAAGTCACACCTACGGTACAATAATCAATATGTTAGGCCAACGCCGCGGTTATAACCAAGCTCCACCCGCAACAAGGACGAGTCGGGGTAATTATAATAATTATAACAACCAAAGCGCCTCGACAAGGTCAAGCACAAGGTCAATGTAGTTATAATAATTATAATGCTAATAGAGTATCGTTCCTATAAATAATAACTATCACAATCCATACATAAATAATCAAAGCGAGATAGTTCCAGTCCACACCACCCGTGACTACTACACCCACACAAACGGATCGTCTTGACACCTTCATACAAGTGAGCCAACAACTTTTCCAAACCATGGCTCAATCTAACCAACACATTCTACAATCCGTTAATAATTTAAACCAACGGTTAGCCCAAGAGAAAGCCCAACCAAAAGGCGTGTTTCCAGGCCAAAGCGATACCCAACCCTAGAGCGGCAAAACACACACTTTGAAGTAAACGGTAATACTAGTATGGAAACTACAACCGTGGGTGAGCTAAATGCCATCACCACTCTCCGGATTACGGAAGAGTGATTGATAACAAAGTAACTATGCCTATAGTTACCCCATCAAGATACTCCTACACCGATGCTCGAACTAGATACCGAAATAGAAATTGAAGAACCTACCACCTTTGTAGAGGTACCGGTTAAACCACAACCTAAGAAACAGAAGCCAAGGTTACACATCAAGTCGAGCCATACGCTAAATATAGAGCGAAACCACCATTCCTCGAGAGTTAGCCATGCTAACCGGGGATACAAACTTTGAGGAGATTAGGAACGCGTTTTCAAGAATCTAACGATAAACCTTCCTTTTCTCCGAGCTATAAAAAGCTACCTAACCACGCTAAGTTTCTTAAGGAGTTGTGCACTACTAAGCGTAAGACCAACATACCTAAAGACGCCTTTCTAACTGAACAGTTCCCAACTTTATCCGAAAATAATGGAATTGTTAAGTACAAGGACCCTGGTTGTCCTACTGTACAATGCACCTTAGGAGATTCTCACACGACGACCGCGCTACTAGACCTTGGGGCTAGTGTTAACTTACTCCCGTTTTATTTGTATAAACAAATAGGTCTAGAGGAGATGCAACCTACTAAAATGACATTGCAATTAGCGGATCGATCTTTTAAGTATCCTAAGGGTGTGGTTGAAAACGTGCTGGTTAAAGTCCAAAATTTTTACTACCCAGCCGACTTTATTATCCTCGACACAGAAATCACTAACGACTCTGTACCTATCATTTTAGGGCGTCCCTTCTTGGCTACTACCAACGCGCTCATAAACCCAGCGATGGTTCGATGTCCTTGTCCTTTGGCCATCTTTTTACTTTGAGGTAAATGTTTTCAAAAGCGAGGACCACGGTATCGATTCATCTACAAATGACGAGGTTAGCATGATCGAGAGCTTAGCTCAAGATTACTTCAAAAACATATTTCGGAGAAACAGATTAACAAATTCCTTTCCTTCGGAAATTCCGACTTTAACAATGACTCCCTGGTAGTAGGCGAAATCGAAGAAGAATTTCCTGCAACTCTTTTGCACCGCTTCTTTACCACTTCAGCGAGTCCCCCTTGCCAATAACCATTCATCCCTTGATGTTATGGCCGGAAGATGAATTTTTCAATCTCTATCCCAAATGATCCTTTTGACCCACCTATTGAGGAATGTCTTGCATATATCAAGAATTCGATGATATGGACTTGAGAGCTCTAGCTGAGAATCATTCACCTTCCATCACCAATATTCCCTACCCTCCACCTTTTCAAAGGAACCTCGAGTTTGCACTCGATCCTTTAGTTTCTCCCCATGTGCTTCATGATTTTTAAATCCACCTAGTAAACAAATACTTCCCAAGGATAAACCACTTGACACCGCATTTTCGGACTTGAGGCAGTCCCTAACTACACCATGAATGAGTTTTGTGCTAAACCCACATCCTCATTTTTTCCATGCTTTTCTCTAAAACTTATCCCAATCCACCATATCTTCCACGACCATTAACTTTTCCACACTTATTCACTAGGACACCCTCTCGTTCAAAGATGAAACATAAGGTGCATGCTCGGTTATGTTATAGGTCTATCCGACTTCGCTTTCATTCCACTAGGCTGCGTCGTAGGAAATCTTGGTGCTTGATTGTGTTTGGATATGTTTTCTGTGATATTTATTTATTGAGCGATCCACAACTATTTCGGTTATTGATATATGATAAACTGCATATTCATACATATATTTAGATAAAGTCTCGAGTATTTGACTATAAACGACTCAATTTTTGTGTTTGGTGCAATTCCTTTCATTTCCATATATTGGTGAATGCACCATTCAGGTAACCGAGCCCTCCCTATGGAGTGTGTGGTTGTAAGTACTGGATCATAAGTCCACGGTTCACATAATTCACGTTTTCCACTCTTGCATGTTTTCTTGGTTTTTGAGTCATGTTTCTCTATGGTGTGAATTATGTCTTTACTGCTTATTGTTTTCCTTTATATTAAACCTAATTCATAAAAAGTAAAAAATTTTAAAGCTATAAAAAATAGTAATCTAGCAAGTCTCGAATCGACCTTAAAAGACCCAAGTTTTTAGGTACAATACCAAATTTAAGGAGTATAGGCCAAACAACAATTTCAAACTTAAAAAGAGTTTTCCAATTTTGTTTGGGGGTGGTATTTTGGTATTCATTTCAAATCTTGTTGCCACCCTAAGCCTGTCATGTTTACTCCAAGAGAGTTTGTGTTAGTTTATGCAATGCAGTTTAATTGTGCTTCATATTATCATATCATCTTTACAATATTTCATTCACAGTCGCCAATTTTTGCTCACGTTTCTATGGTAAATTCTTTCCTTATCTCTTTACACTTTGAGGACAAAGCGTTCGATTATTTGGGGGTGGGATAGAAACATTTGCAAAAATTAGACACTTTTAGGATGTAAATTATGCACTTTTATTTATAAAACGTTAAAAATTATAAAAATTAGTTAGTTACATAATTTAATTGTGCTATTGAATTATTTCATGAACCCCCTTCTCCCAAATTGTTTGGGGGTGGTATAGAAACACGATGTAAATGTTAAGCACATATTAGGTTGTATATTACGTATTTTTTGTCTTAAAAATAATAAAAATAAAAATAAAAAGTTTATGTTATACACTTAGGAATATTTGTATTGTTTCTTTCTCTATGCTCTTAATAATCTAGAAGTCTCACGTAGCTTTTGCATTAGAATAGTTTTAGAAACTTAGGTTAATATGTAGGTAATAATCTTTGCATCTATCTATAAATATATTACATGAGTATCTATGATTGTTTGGCAATAAGTTTCAAATCTAGGCTAGAGTACTTATTCTACAAATCCCGTGAGAATATAGCCTAAAGCCTTATATGAGTGAAACATTTGAGAAATGACACAAAGGGAGAAGTATATTCGAATAGAGAAATCACACGTCCACTTGCTTGACCACTATACCATGTCCTAAAAGAGAATTTAGGCCCTCTTTGGATCGATATAGCCGAAATTCAAACCTATGAATTATTTTCCGCTAGTTAAGCCCTCTGAGCCTTTCTTTAGCCTTTCATAAACCACAAATCCTTTATCCCTCGTTACAAAAAAAACAAAACAAAATAAAAAAAAAAAACAACCTACCAAATTTAGAATAAGTCCGAGAATAGAATGAGGAAGAAAGAAGAAGAAGAAAAACATGTGTAAACAAAAATTAGTTAGTTGCTTGAGGAAAATAAAGAAAAGAAGTTTCCATCCAAAGAAAAGAAAAATAAAAATAGAAATAAAATAAAAACTCCAAAAAAAATAGAATAAAAAGGAGTCAAAAGCCAAAGAAAAAGAAAAAAAAATATGGCTAAGGATGGAAACAAAGTGTAGAAGCAAAAGTAAATAACAAGGTTTTCTCTAGTTACATAATATGAAGACTCTTTTATCTCAGACTTGTCCTTTTTGAATATCCATTTCTTTCCTTCTTAAACCATCTCCTAATCCCCGAAACACCTAATAAAGACCTCTAGCTCAATTAGGAATAGGTTAGTGTGATAGTAAGTGGCAGATGTGTTTGATCGACTCCGACTTTCTTGTGTGTCATTGAGATTGTAAGGTAAAGTGTGCCCACTGTGCACTAGAGTAGCAAAACTTGAGTGGAAAAATCAGAGTGTTGTATCTTGACTATTATTGTGAGAACCTACTTAAGAACGTTATTCCGAGTTTCAGAAACGGACCTGCTATTGCATTTCATAGTATTACTCATTGTATATATGTTTATTGTAGATGATTGATTATTATGCATATATTAGCTTAAGTTTCGACTTGATTACTCTATATGCATTGCTAGTGAGAGGTATAGTTAATTTAGAGCATGAATAAGGAAACAATAGTTTTATTTCTTAGTCGTTGTAGTATAGATGAAGTTTGTGAGTACCTTCACTTTGGAAAACTCTCACGAGGCTATAACTTCGTCCACTAGGGAATTCCTAGTGGTTTAAGGCCTTGTTGCATATATGGTTAATGCAATCAGCTCAGAAAAAAAGCAGTAGATAAAACTCCATTTTTGGTCACTTATTCTAATTTCTCATCTTTCTTTGGAGAGGACAAGCAAAATGCTGTTTGGGGTGGTTTGATAAGAGCCCAAAACTGTAGTTTAACCACATAATGATCATACTTTTAGACCAATTATGTGAGTAATAATTAAGAGTTAACACCGATTCACGTGTTTTATGCATTTCGGGGCTTCAAAGTCCATTATGTGCGAGAAATGTGCCACTTTAGCGAGATAAAGGAGCAAAGGTCGGTTACTAAGGAGTTCCGTGATTAAAGGCCAAGATTCAAGAAGACAAAGCCTTTCTAAAGCCCGGTCAAAGCTGAAAAGTCAAAGTCCACGCAGGCAGAAATTGTGCACAAAGTCAACAGAACTTCCGATGACGATATCTTTGAACTCAGACCTCGGCATTGGGCCTACCTTATGTCAAAACGACCGGCTCGGAAAGAGCTTTCCAATGGTCCAAGCCTTGACCTAATCAGAGGAGCAAAAGTGGACGAAAAGTCTGTTGAAGCGAACTGCAGCTGAATAGGCCTTTTTGGACTGAAAGAATTGGGTTTTGGGCCTGATTCTCTGGCCCAAAACATCGCTCCAAGCCCATGCACGATTTTTGGATCTGAATGTATAAAAACAAAAGTTTAGCTCTTTGTTAATGGTAGATAGTTAGACCTAGATTAGTTAGCCTCCATTAATTAGTTTTAGAACTTAGTTTAATTAGTTTCAATTCATTGTATTAGATTAAACCTTTGAATCTTGTTCTTCATTTGATTAGATCAATAAAGTAGTATTTTTATCAATTTCAATTTTTGTCATTTCCATTTCTAGATCTAATTTCAATTCTTGTTCTTATTTCATTTTAGTCATTAAAGTAGATGTCATTATTGTTTGATTAAGTAAATTTCAATTCTTTACAATATGTGTAGTTTAGATTCGTATGGGAATGATTGCAG
The DNA here is from genome assembly GCF_015680905.1 of Coptis chinensis. Taxonomy (NCBI): domain Eukaryota; kingdom Viridiplantae; phylum Streptophyta; class Magnoliopsida; order Ranunculales; family Ranunculaceae; genus Coptis; species Coptis chinensis. Next base: position 30,697,162 of record NC_141463.1, on the reverse strand, counting down.
AATGATTCAAGGCTAAAACCTCCATTAGAGGGGTTTATGAAGCCTTGATGAAAACTTGGTGGTATAGTGTAGAAGCATTGTAGAATCTATTCCAATCTAGAAGGTCGTGACTCGCCATGAGAATGGGAGGACGACCTCACATGCTAGTTAGTACTCGGTAGAAATGCCATAAACAGTAGGGATTAGGACTCGAATTTCTTGCCGTAAGAACGTAAGAATCGAGATACAAGAATCTATGCTAGGCTATTAAGTTGGATTCAAGGTGGATTCAATTCCCCTCTAATCCTTTATCTAATTTCAAAACAATCATATTTCCATAGCATTCGTAGTTTAAATTCAAGTAATCAAATTCAGTAAGTATCGTAGTATTCACCTTCGTAAAGCTCTCATTGACTTAAGACTGATTAATTAGATTAGAAAACAATTACATGCTAGAGCACTAGGAGTGGAACGAATTCGTTACTCCACTCTATTTCGATAGACTTGAGAGTAGGAAACTTTGATAAACGAATAGCATCTTAAATAGTTTTAGTTTACTTACGTTTTGAGTTCATCGCTCATTTCGTAGGTAAGCTATTCATTTTATCATTATCAATACCCAACAACAAAATAGCTTTACATTGATTCCCAAATAACTTACATAGTCATTGAAAGGCCCAAGAAAATCCAAATAACATTACAAGATTAGTTGCTGATAATACTTATAGTCGTAGCTGATGGTTAACTCAAATGTTGTCGTCGTTGGTAAAATCAGCCAGAACCCCAGCTGAAAAGTCAATCCAAGCAGCATCATCTGTCACATTAGGGCAGGTTGCTCTGTTTTGTCCAAGGGCACCACAACGGATGCACCTTCTCCTTTGCACTGGCACACCCTCTCCTTTATAATGTTTCCTCTTCTTTTGGGGCCTACCAGGCACTACCTTATCTGTAGGAGGACGAACCATGATGTTGTAACTTCCCCAATGCCACTGTTCTTTGCCCTTCATTGGTGTCCAATTCTCTTGATAGCTATCCATCATCGTATCCTTTGAGTAAAGCACGGGCAGAAGTCATATACACAAAACCGACCATCGTCAATGGCCTTCATTGCATGGCTGCAAGGGAATACCAACTTGTTGAAAAAACCACATGTACAACATTTTTTAGTAGGTCAATCAGTATCCGTATTAAACCTGGCGGTAACCGAAAGCATCGTGCTCACTATCCCTTATTGTAGTGAACGGCCGACTAACATAACGAGAGGAAATGATTACATCATCAGCTGATTTCTTCAGCTTCGAAGCCATGACCCGATAGTCATAAAAGTGCCTCATAATATTCATTCGAATACCATTTAGCAGAGATGTAATTGGCATAGCTCGCTCAGGCATAATCATCTTATTCTAACTCTCGATATGATTTGTATAACAAATTCCAAACCTTCTCATTTCAGCATAGGCAAATGACCACTATTCCTTCAGAATCTTTATTATTTTTGTGTACCCTTTACTATCACTACACCAAATGCGACACATGATTCTCACAAAGTCAGCTTTATCATAAGTTTCTGCAGCGGCCTTAACTCTCCCTTTGGTGTCTTCTTTGCTAACATTGTTGGAGATATGTTGTGCACAAAAGCAATGGTACGTATTTGGAAGAATTTTTGGCACTGCCTGGAGAATGCTAGTATGCCTATCTAATAATAGAACAAACTTATCTGTAGGACCAACTACAACATCTCTGAGTTTTTGAAGAAACCAATCCCAATGTTCATTATTCTCTTTTGGGACTACACCAACTACTATTGGAAAGCAATGACTATCTGCATCAACAGAAATAGCAGTTAGGATGACAGACTTGTATCTGCCCTTCATGAAAGTTCCATCGATCATAATCAACGGACGAAGGCACCTTCTGTAGGCACGAACAGTTACGCCATAGCTCACAAGCAAACACTCAAACCTGTGCTCGCTTGTTGTTATTATATTAGTGTGGCAATCTGGATAAATTTTCTTCAGTTCTTTAAAATAAATTGGCAGCATCTGGTATGATTGACTAAAGCTTCCCCTTATCTACATCGAAACAAAATACACCAGCTCAGGTTACATATGCCTAATAGTTACACGCCATGACAGATACAAGTTAATCGAAAAGATGATACATGTTCTTCATAGCATACTATAAAGAATAATTCCGTGTACATAGTATACCCTAAACAAGGAATTGTACTAAGATTTTATATATTGCTACTAGTTATCCTGATAGTTGCTGACAGTTACAATTGTACTATGACCTTTTCTAACGCAATTTCTCTGGCCCTCCACGCAACTTTATATGTCACATCAGTTAGTTGTGACTGTTTCACCTCCAACTGAAGGTTCTTTGCACTCAGTTCTTCATTGTCCTTAAGCTTCGACATAACAATTTAAAACCCACTTTATCGCCGCGCTTTGTGAATTTTTAGAAACATCCTTATCTTGTGCACAAGTATGTGCATCTCTAAAAGTTATAACCACCCACATATTAGACCCAGTTGCAGGTTTTACATACAAATGGGATGGACAGTTAGTTGCCTTACACTTGATTACCAACTTTTGGGAGGTAGTATTGCAACGACGTAAATCAAACATGTGTGCAATTGCATAAGATTTCATGTCTTTCACCAGATCATCTCGAGTGGCGTAGTGCTGACCTACTTTAGGGGGTACAAACTTCAACCCCTCATTACAAGGATTTACAACCTCACTTTGGTTCGTAGTGGTTTTTAGACTATGAGAACCACACAAAGGATCATATCCTTGACGTAAGTCTTCAGAATTCAGATCTTTAGCACCAATAACCCTAGCATCAACCATTCCCTCCAATTCAAAATCAATCTCACCTTCCTCATCGCCATCATTCACAACTGTCATAGGTGTGTTCCCCCACAAATACTCTTAACTTCGATTCGGAGTCGACCATATATCGCCATCATCATGATCGTATTCTTCAACTTGATCATCTTCATCATCTTCAACTACCACAACTTCACCCACAGTAACATCTTCATATTCATTTTGAAATTCAACATCTTCATTACTTCGAGAACTGTCGATTATGTTTTCTTGAGGAATGTCAACTGCATCAACTAAATCATTTAGTATTTGAACTTCATTTTCATATTCATTTTGAAATTCAACCTCCTCATTACTTCGAGAACTACCGATTATATTTTCTTTAGGAATGTCAGCTGTATCAACTAAATCATTTAGTATTTGAACTTCATCTTCATCTTGAAATTCAACCTCCTCATTACTTCGAGGACTGGCAATTACATATTCTTCAGGAATGTCAGCTGTATCTCCATATGGATTTTGAGAATCAAACTCTTTATAATCTGGTTGATCAGCATCTTCAATACCAGTGGGATCATCCTCTACATTATAATAGGAAAACTATTAGTGCATGGACTATCAGCGACTGAAACTATAATTATCCCCTGTAATATTTATACTGCTCACCTTCAATGACAATTAGAAAAGGTATCCTTTCTTCTATTGATTGCAACTACCAACTGCACTTGAGCTTCCCTTTGGGAACAAATCTAAAATGGTTACTAAATGTGAATAATTGAACAGACATTTATGCGTAACTAACATATTTACAAGTGTACTACTTGTTCCCCATCCCTCACCTGCCATGACCTTTTCGAACTTCTCCAAGCTGTGTGGGACATTTTCAACGACATTTTCATTTTCCACATCTTGCAATTGACGAGTTGCAGTTGAAGGTTGTTCTAGCGGACTGTCTGGGGAACATAACATTTATAACCGTCAGCAACCAAACCATTTACTGGAACTAAGAATATTAAAATAAAATTAGTGATTTACCTATTGGTTCGTCCACAAGTTTAAATTGATTGAAAGAATATTTCTGTCAAGCTAGCACTTTTTCTTTCAAAAAAGATTGTTTCCTTGGAGAATCAGTAATTGGAATCTCTTCATTAAGTTTCTTCTTAATACAATGTTCTCCACCACTTTATCCAGGACAAGCACTCTTTGGCAGCAGAGAAGGTTTAAACGACTCACTACAAACTTGTTTCTTCTTTGTACTAGGAATTCCATAACTTGATCCAGGACTTGCACTTCTAACCATTTCTTGTTTAAATAACTCACTACTAGCCGGTTTATTCTGCACTCTAGGTTGTCCACCACCTTTTCCAGGAGTAACACTATCTGTTTTAAACAGCTCAGTACGAACTTTTTTGTTCTTCACAGTAGGTTGTCCATGACTTGATCTTCTAATTTGTCTTGCTCCCATACCACATGGTGTGATGACGATTGCTTCATTGATAACCCAAACTTTCATTGCTTTCGTTGGAGTCTTCTTCTACTTCTTAATCATGTTTAAGTAGTCGGTTTCTTCATCGATTCTACAAGGGGACTTGTTCATCAAATACCTAACAGAAAAACCCAATCTTATGCGCGATGACACAGCTTCAACAAGACACATGAATCCTTCAAAGGGAGTATCCACATCAAACACTCTCAATTTCACCTCACCCCTAGATACTTCATCACACCATGCTTGTCAGATTTCATCTCGCCATCATAATAAATAAGCATATCGAATGAACCTGAAAAATACAAAGTCGACCTGATAAAAAAAGTAGGAGCTTTTAATAAAACGACAGTAAAGTTCTTTCATTTATTGTTCTATATTTATGACATTGTATAACCCTTGTATAAATACCATAACTATAACAACAAAATCAACTTGGAAATGGTAAACCACCATGGAAACCTTATAAAAAAAAACACTCACACTTCTACGTAAAACTACAAAGAAGCAAAGCGAAACATAAACCTACATAGAAACAAACCAACACTAAAGACAACTAAATAAACATTAAAACTGACCATTATCGAGGTTTGAGTTCTTTTCATCCATCACAATCCTTAGAAAAATCGAAAAGGAGAAAAACAGTAGAATATCAAAAAAAGAAGAACCAAAGAAAAAAGTGTAGCTTTGGAGTTTTGTAACGAATCGGACGATAAGGATTCATGGAGATTTTTATTAAGGTGAGTAACTACTTTTTATCTATTTCACCAAATCTACGGGACGAAGCTTTACTGCTGTTAGAGTTTTTCTTCCATTAAACGTATTTTTTTTATGTACGCTTATTGTCGTTAATTTTTCCTCTTGTTGTATTGATAAATTGTTACATCCGAAACTCGGAATTAGCTGTCGACGCTTTATGGCCGGTTAAGGGCAGTTAAAGCCCAATATATAGAAATCGTCATTTTTCTTTGTTTCTTTGTTTGAACTCATTTTTCTTTACTGTGGCTTGGAATTTGTTGATTGATGTCGGGGGTTATAGGTTTGATGTTGGTTATTGTGGTTTGGATGAGCTGTTCAAGCTCTGAAGAAACATTAATGGCGGCACCAAGAAATCACCGATACAATTTTATGTAACTGTTGGGTGGTTTTGTTATAAGTTGTTGACTGATGATGGGCTGTAGACCGGTGGTTAGGGGTTGGCGGAAGGGCTGTTGAAAGCTCCCAATACTTGTTAATGGCGGCCAGAGAATCGCCAGTAAAAGTATGGGAACTGTGATTGTTGTGTTTTTTGTATTGATTGAAGATTGGGGTAGAAAGGGGTTGAGGTTTGGGTATTGATGGTTGAATGGGTGCTGGAAAAAGGTATGATTGAAGCTTGAAGAAGCTTTAATGGCGGCAAAAATTTATAGATCTAGTTTTGAAGAAGTATAGGGATTGAATGATTTGGGTTTTTTATTTTCATTAATGTTGTTTGGGTTTTTATGGGGATTAAAACAGATATGATGAAGAGGAGAGTTGGTGCCGTAGCGATTTGGTGGTCAGGGGTGGAGAGAAACCGATGGAAAAAATGACCGATTTGGGCTTTGGGCCTTGGGCCAAAGCCTTTAGATTTGTTAGTTGGGCCGGAGTTAAGTTAGTTGGGTTTGGGCCAATTCTATTTATTAGTGTTGGGCCAGTTTCTCTGTTGGGTTTAGTCTGTGGGCCAATATTCTTTTATTTCTTTGGGCCGACCCAATTAAAGTTTTGGGCCAGTTCTAGATTAAGTTCTATGGGCCAGTTTCATTTGTTTTGATTGGGCCCGGTTTTGTTTTAAGTTGTTGGGCCAGTTTAGCTTGATTGTTTGGGGCCAGTCAAGAGGACTTAAAAATGGAGATCCAAATTGGGTCTTTCAACATTTAAACTTTTGGGGCCGGGTTCTAAGGTTTGGGCTTGGCTAGTTGGGTCCGAACCATTACCTTAGTCATGAGCCCATGAGCCATGCACCTTGACCTTAGCCACGAACCATGGCTATGACCCTGAACCTGTTGAACATGGAAACGATAGTTTGACTTTGACAATGACGTGTTGACTTTGACTTTAACCGTTGACCGTTGACCGTTGACTGTGGAATGTTGACTTTTTCTAGATTTTCACATATTTAAGAATATGGACAAATGTAGTAGTAAAATATTGTCAGAAATTGTATAAATTTGGTTGTCATTATCTAAGAAAGATTTGACGTTGGTATTGTGTATATTTTGACACGTGACGAGATAGAAACTTTAGGAGATATAATATTCCTAAAACGCTATAAAAATGTTATGCGATACGTTGAAGCAATTGTGGCATTATATAATATGTTGGGATATATATATATATATAAATGCAATAGTTTTGGAGAAATAAATGTATAAACGCTCCATTATTTTATCTGTGAGATGCTAGTAGAGTATTCGTGGATATTTCCCATAGGAGTGTGGCGTAGTGCAATAATATATTGGCACGTGAAAGAATGAAAGTGGTTATGAGATATAATTGAGATATTTCTAAATATTGTGGCTTAATGCAATAAGGTATTTGACTTGCACGTGATATAGTGGAATTATTATGAGTCATAAATGTATGACACCGGAATAAATTACGTAACGAAAATCCTAGAACCTAGCTACCACAACTCATGTGATTGGCCCTTCTGGCATTTTAGTGAATCTGAATGGCCCTTCTGGCGTAAGTAATGTGATTGGCCCTTCTGGCGTAGCCGAATAATGGCTTGATTATTCCGTTCGCAAAATTAGAACGAGATGCGCGATATTTTATGCCGTATAATGGCATTACTCACATAATGGCTTTCGTGTGAGGGTTACCTAGTGTCGCGCATCCCGCCGTGGTAGTTACGCAAGTGGTTCATTATGTGAGGGAGGCATGTGGATGTACATGTTCGGCATTGGGAAGCGATTATGGTAGCTAGGAAACTAGGTAAGACATAGATCTGACGCGGATTTTAGGGACACGCAAAGAAAGCCTTAATTAATATAATTATGGTAATATGTTGGTTAATGATGTATCTTTAGATAGATGATTGTATATGGTTTTGCGTAGTGTGGGTCAAACTAATTACTTGGCGCGAGACGACCCACTCTATAATTGAGCATGAAATGCGGTACGGATATAATATGCATGGTTGGTTATTTGTTTAGTTAGAACCTAAGGCGCCTCGATGGAGGAACTACATACCTTATTTATTATGAGTATAGTTTGTTGTGTGGTTAGTGGGAAGTTAAGGCGCCTCAGTGGATGAACTACCTGCCTTAGTTATTGAACTTAAGGATGTTGTATTAGTCGTGGAAAGTTAAGGCACCTCGGTGGAGGAACTAACTGTCGTATGGATTATGTATATATTTGGTATAAGTATATGTTGTATTTTAGAGTTACTCACACCAAAGATTTTTATAATGTCGACCCGATTTGCATGTTTGCTTATCTGGTGTGTTCATTAAATGAACATAGTTGATAAGTCTTGGCGGGTTTAGTGTTGAAGAAGATTGGTTCTTTGCTTTGTGGTTTTGCATTAACGTCGCATTTCAAGATAGGCTTTGTTTTTTCCTTTGAGGTGATATAGATTTTCAACAGATAAGGTTATTTGCATTTTCATTTGTAAATTTTTGTAATGAAGAGGACTTTTGTTTAAGTTAAAATTTTTATTGGTTTTTAATTATCCGCATATTTAAACTGTTTATGGGTTTTTGGGAGTTGAGAGTGCGTCACACCACGAAGATCGAAGAGTTGGAAACAAATATTATTTTTTCCGAATTCTGTCGAAATTCGGGGTGTGACAGCTAAAGTCCATTTTCATTTTTACTGGGTTGAAATCCAACGATCATTAATCGCTGGTACATATCGCTAAAAGAATCTAACGGATAGATTTGACTGTGCATATCAACATCAGAAGTTGCAGATGAGAGAGAGTGTGTTGCAGAGGAAAGAGAGTGGTAGGAGGAGAGAGAGAGTGTGGTACGGAAGAGCAAAAGGGTCAAAATCCCGTTGAATTAGTCAAAATTGAATAGCATGGCCGGTTGGAGAACAATGTGTTTTTATTATAACCGATTCAGGCAATTACCCAAAACAAATGACCCCTGCAGCCATTTGGTGGCATCCATTATCTAATATATAAGCCAATTTATTAATAATAATAATAATGAGTTGGTGGGGTCTACTTTCCACGTGACTGTCCCCTAGATCGTTACTAAAAACAGCTCATTCCACCTCACAACTGCCACATCTTCCTGTTTCAAAAACATTCTTTTTATCTTTCTAATCTACGCCGCAACTAAATCTCTCAATATCTCGTAAAACATTCCAACCAAACCTTCTTTCTCAATATCGGCGGCTTAAATTAAAAAATTAAAAAAATTCCGCACGATATTTAAGAGCATTCGATATTACCAAAGTACCCTTCCTTTTCTTCCTCATTCCAATCCCATTTCCTCAAAATCCCTAAAAAACCAAACTTTATTTCTTCTCTCTCTTGAAACAATTTGTATTATTAGGTTTAAAACTTCTTTTTATTCGTAAATAGAAGTTTTAAAAACCCTAATTGAGATATGATCTGAAGAATTTGTTGAAATATAAAATGGCTGGTGAGTTGCAAATGACTGCTCAGCTTGAACAGATTGATGGGGAAATTCAAGATACTTTCCGGGCTCTCGCGTAAGTTTTGCCTAATTTTTATTTGAAGTATATATATCAATGTTAGGGATATAAATTATATGATCAGGTTCGATTTTTATTCATAAATATTAGAGTTTAAACGTTTTGTTCAGATGAGTTTACAAAGTAATATCTTGAATAGGTGAGGCTGTGAGCACTGCCATTATATTTATATGTGAGACAACATGTGTTGCACTTTTTTATTTTGTAAACTTTAAAAAGACGTTATAGGGTATTTGCAAACACATGTGGAAATACGGTATGGGGCTTAAGAAAAAATTTATTTACATGATGGGATTGGGTTGAAGATGAAGCAATTTTTTAGCTAGATATGTTGTAAAACTAACTTCTAAGAACATAATTCAGAGGTTGCACATGGACCTGCCTATGACTGTTTTGTTGAGCTGATTTTTAGGTGAAAATTCAGAAATTGGCGTCCAATATATAAATTGTCATTGGAGTAACATTTTATTCATGTTCGGATTAAATTTGTATGTGTTTTCTTCTGTTTTCTTTGATGGATATGTTTCCTACAAACGACAAATGTTATTCATTTCCTTCCTTACACAAACAACTAATAACTCCTAGGAGAGACAGGAACTCCTTTTTGTTGTTTTGTAACCAGATTACTAGCCTTAACAATGGCAAGATGAACACTGAGTTAGTAACGAGACCAACAATTAAGATTTATTCTTAAAAGATGTTGATGAGTGCGAAACTGAATTGAGTTATAATGATTTGGTCAGCGTTTCATAGTTTCAGATAGTGCCCAATGTTGAATGTTCTCTCCATGTGTATCATGTCAAAAAGGAAATGAGGTTGTGCTTTTCTCTTTCACATCAAGTGTCTTTTGTTGTGTCATAAGGAGAAGAAGATGGAGAGGAACAGAAGGTGGAGGAAAAAGAGAGAGAGAGGTCGTAGTCATGGTGGTCGATAACGTGGATGGAGGTGGTGATGATGGTGGGGGAGTTCGTGAAGAGGGTGCCACATAAATTTAGCATGGGATGTGTAGGTATCGACTTTTGTATATGTGGTCACCCTTGCAGAAACCTTGGGTTTAAATATGCTAGGCCAAGATAATTTATCAGAGATACATAACTAGTTTTAGTGGTTTTAACTATTTTATCCTCTGTAGCAGCTATTGCTACGGCATGTTTTTTTATAAACCATATGTTTCAAAATAGTTATAGTGGTTTTCAGTGTTTGGTGTTCTATACCATCTAGTAGATATCATCTGTATGAGTGGTCTTATATGCTACTCTGTTTTAAAATTTTAAAATTAGCATTGTTAATGAAGGAAGTAGAAGAATTAGTTGCAGAAGCTGGATAAAAGGTACAACTGGGAAACATTTTAAAGTAAAGAGAAAGTTTTGGAGATCAGCCTTTAGATTCTTAAACTGATTGGGACAAAGGAAAATAGTTTCAACCATCTAATTTTTGGCATCTTCATGTTGGGTGACACCTCTGCTTATGTCTTGGCTCTTAACAAAGGTGCTAGCATCTCTGGTTACTTTGAAATGGGGAGCAATGGATTGGTCTGGAATGTGGTATTGAGGAATAAAGGAATGAGAAGGGGGCTACATGACTGGGCAAATTGACCTCTATGGCTCAGAGAGAGAAGGGGGGGGGAGGGAGAGAGCTTTGGGGATGTTGATTGTTAGATATTGGATATGGGAAAAGAAGAAATGCATTTAGTGCTTGCAATTCAGAAGCCAAAGTCCCTTCACAAACTGGAAACCCAACATCAGGATATCTGCATTCTCTTATATGTTTTCTTGTACTGGATACATGAAAGTAAATCTTGAACTTGAATTGAACCTTCCTAGGTTTTAACCGATTAAGTTTATCACAACTAATTATGCATTGTAACATCAATTTTTTGTTTATGTTTACAAGTAAATACAAAGGAAAATTGTATAACAGTTTTACACTAATTATCCTGCTTTTAAGTTTAATGAAGAGTATAAAATTAGTTTGAGTTCAGACTGTTCACTGCAGAACACAACTTCTATCAAGAACCCACTTAAGAATAATCGAGCATGTAAACAATAACAGATCAACACCCTTCGTCTATCAGCAAACTTGCGTCCCGATTGTAGAATCTAAACTAAAATCACGATACAGATCGAAGTCATCAAACAGAATCCCTTTAACTTTATTAGCCTTGTTTTCTATAACTGACAATTTGACACCTCTTGTTTGGATTAGAGTTTTTGGCTTACTCCCAAATGCCAAGCCACTTCCCAGCTGATAGCGCACATCTTGTAGAGTAGGTTCTTCTATGTGAAACTACACTCATGGAAACGTCAAAGGCAGAATTTGATTATTTGATGGTCATGACATACTTCTGCTCCTAGGATATATGGGCTTTAAGCCAACGGTCAAGTTTTTCCCATTTTGTAGTGCTCCTCTTAGTTGAATAAGGGGCATTCTCCCAAACAGTAAAACACTATTTTGTTTCGTTTTGTTTATGAAGCTACATCATGTAGTAAACATTTCTTATGTACCCATTTTAAACTCAATGCCTTAATTATTGGATATATATATCTGGGAGTCTGGACAAAGATATAATGGGATTCACCTATTTATTTTGCAGAAATGGCTTCCAGAAGCTGGATAAGATTAAAGATCCCAACAGACAAAGCAAACAATTGGAGGAACTTACAGGGAAGATGAGAGAGTGTAAGCGGTATGTCAAATGAATTGCTTGTGCCTTAAATATCTGTGTTGATTTTAGATTGTGAAGTACCTCATACTGAGGTTATACTGTCACTTTGTTTGTCGTTTTAAATGTGGTGAGTTGGTAGAAGACTGAATTGCTGATGTCATGTTCTCTGCCATTAATTTGTAGACTTAGTTACCACTTACCAGTCCACCGCGACTGGAGGTGTGGAGTTTGGATGTTTAGTTTTTTTGGTTCATTGTTGTTACGGTCATCTTCGTATTAGTCTTTTGAAATACTTGTTGCAGGTTAGTAAAAGAGTTTGATCGCGAAATTAAAGAGGAGGAAAGTGGAAATTCTCCTGAGGTCAATAAGCAACTCAATGACAGAAAACAGTCCTTGGTTAGTTGTTCGGAAGTCTTTTTTACATTATTATATCTTCCTTAATATTTTTATGATTCATAGCTAGACCGGTGGGTTTTAGCTGAAATATATTGTGCGACTAACAAGTTATGTTGTTACAGATTAAAGAATTGAATTCTTACGTGGCTTTAAGAAAAACGTAAGTTAGTTAACTATGATTCTTTATCTAGTCATAGCTACGTATATCTACATCCATATCGACTAAAGTATCTTTAATCGTTTAACATTTTAGATGCATATCATGGATGAATACAATAACTGGAAACTGCCTGAACTGATGTAGAATGTAGAAATAAATATGTTATGGCATCCAATGTAAAGAATAGATATTTGCTTTTCTCCTTATCAGTTTAACATTTTCAAGTGATTCTTGTAATGATTTTTTTTGTATTTGGGGGTTTATAGTGACTTTCTCTGTCACTCTAAATCAATTTTTATTGTGTTATCGGCCAAAAAAAAAGTAGGTTCTAAATTTCTTACTCGAAGAATTTTTTCCACCCTTTAGGAAGTTGAATTTTAGCTTTTTTATTAGCTCATTTAATGTGTATGTAATTTATGCTTTGATTCCTAAAATGAGTCTTTTCTAAATAAAGAGGATTTTTTTTTAGAATATATGGAGAGGTCTCACTGTAATAAGAAAAACAATTTAGAAAAAGGAGAAGGATGCAGCCCAGTCCATATTAGTATTTATTTATGCTAAGTCATCCAACGAACACCCTCTCATATCATCTTCTCATGATTTTCAATACCACAGGTGTCTTATAATACATCGTTTTATTTGTTTTGTTTTTGCCTAAAAAATGATTTCACTTGACTTTTGAATATTTGTTTTCTAGGCAACTTTATTTCTCCTTATGATTCTCTGTAGTAGGAATTTGACTCTATAACATAGATGGAATAAGATTTTGAACCTGAAACATTAAGACATTCAAGCAAACTAGTCATCTGTTTTCAAAATATTTCCCCATTCAGGATGGTTTGGTGTTAATTAATCATCTTATGCAAAATATGGTCACAATCTTCCATTCTCATGTATATTTTGGTCAGCTTGGAAATGAAAATACTTTGATCAATGTTGAATTGCTTTGAGACATTTTTGTAGATTATGAAAAGTCATAAAGAAAACACAGAAAAAGTGCAAGGACTTTATACTGTTTTTAAAATCGTCGATTAATCAATAAACCCTACAGTAATCAATCGATTCAGGAGAGAAAATGAAGCAACTGCTCGTTTGGAGATTATCTTCACCAAGAATTTGCCCCTTAACTCATATCTTAGGTCCACTTTGGTGCTGGAGTTCTTTTGGAGTCTACTTTGTATAAACCTCTGTGCGAAACCTTTTCCATATTGATCCCATTCCACACACACACGGATAGATATATAGAGCCACTAAACTCCGGAAGGTGACCCTACAACATGAGTTGAGGGCTGATTGTTTGTGTAGATGATCTTCCTTACCTTGGAGAGCATCCTCACAAGAATCAACTCATTTGGATATGTCTAAATGTCCAACTATGTCAAAAGTCATGTTTAAATTTTTGGATTTCGTTTAGTGATCCAAAAACGTTTCACCTCTTTTGAAAAGGTAGGACATATTCAAATAAGCTGATTTTTTGTGAGGATGAACTTCATGGTGGGGGGATTAGCTCTACCAGAAATCCGCCTTCATTCATGTTGTGTACATTTTTACACGTGGAGATGGTGGAGAGATCATCTCCACTAAAAATCATCATCTCTACTAAAAATCATCCTTAATACATGGAGATCATCACTCCATGTACACTCTCGTGTAGGTAATAGTAGTAGCACCAAGTACAACAATGGTAGTAGAAGTGCGACTGTTGGAGCTACACTACTATCAGTAGCAGTGTATATTATGATTATGACTTCTATAACTATCACCATCATTGTTGTTGTTGTTCAAACAATCTTACCCCCCATTTTTGGCATTGCAGTCATATGAGTAGCCTTGGTAATAAAAGAGTTGAACTCTTTGATATGGGAGCAGGTGGCAGTGATCCTGTAGCCGAAGACAATATTCAAATGGCATCAAGTGAGAATCATTTTCTTGTTTCTTGATGGATAAGCATTCTGATCAACTTGCAAATCTTTATTTATTTTTTTCATTATATTTATTTATGTTTATGCTTAAAGTCATTAAAGAACCACCTAGTTACAACAGTTCAGGAATACTTCCAACACCACTATCCAAATATTTCCAATTATCATTGTGCGAAAAAAGCAATATTAGTGTATTATTGTTTTATGTTATAAATTGGCACTTACATGAAAGTGTAGTCAACTATACCTGTTAGAAGCTGCAGGAAAGAGTCTCGAGAAAAACTGTTATACATGAACAACATGATGCAACAGTGGGGTGCTGCTGTTTTGGGGCGTCTACATCTTAGGAGTTAGCCGTAGCTTGTAATGTATTTAGCTTGCTTGTCTTTTGTTTTTTGTGTGTTTTCCTTGTTTTGATGGAAATTACTCAAGTCAAGTGTTAATGTAATTTTTCATGGTTAACTTTTACGGAATCAAAAACAACATTGTGTTAAAGCATGTACTGTGATTTTGAGGTGAATCTCACCTGACCCCTCTGGAGATCTAGGGGGGGGGGGGGGTTTCCTTGTATTATTGTTATTATTTGTTGCCGCCAATTGGTTGTGAGTTGGGTGCTCCAAGTTTAAGAATTGCCACATGCATTTGGTTCCCTATTTGTCATATCTGGGCGTTAAGCAGGTCACTTGACGCAGGATTTCTTTCTCCTAGAAGGGGAGCTCCTACTGTTGTACCTTGGGGCCTTTTTTTTGGGGGCGGGGGGGAGGTGGCATTAAGCTGGTCCCTTGAGGCAGGATTTCTTTCTCCAAGAAGGGAAGCTTCTGCTTGTACCTAGTTAATCTAGTTTAAGTGGGGATCTCAGGGTGTGCTATGGGGTTTATGATTTCAGTTTCTTGCTAATGTCTCTAAGTTGATGCAATCTTTTTGGTTTTATCAATAAATACATTTTATCTATCACAAAAAAGAATGTGGGAAGGATCAACTCTCCTTGTTTTCCGGAGCTCATTCCTGGGAGGGAAGCAGGTTTTGGAGCATTCTGTCATTTGCGTTGAGGAGATTATAAATTTGGTTTTAAGTTCCTTATTTTTCCCTTTTGGCGAAATACTGGTATCAGTTGAGAGACACCCCTTTCTACAACTTTGTGCTTAGGTGGGAACCCTTGTTAGGCATTAGTTAGTTTTGAGTCTCAGACACATTGCATTAATTGTTCTCTTGCTGTTTTCTGTTTTATTTTTTAAAAGTTTCAATTTGTTTCAATTATATGTCACTTTACGATCCAGAAAAAAACAAAAAAGAGTTTCTCCAGTTTTGATGCTTCCTTTGTTAACTCGGCATACTGGGTGAACAGGGTAAACGAAAATGATTTTGGACAAAATGGCCCTTTGAAACTGAGCATAAGCGCACTTGAAAGATTGCAACTAGAGAGTTCACATTATGTACCAACGTGTGGACAGAATGGTTATTTAATTGTTTTAAACCACAGGAAAACAAGTATTGGATGTGGTTTTCCGATAACTTGTACCATGTCAAGATGCATCTAAATGATGCGGAAGCTGAATCTATGTGCATAGAGTGTATTCCCGACTAATTAAGGGTCTGTTGATGTTTATTTTGAGTTTGGCGTGGAGAAAATGCCTTAAAATGTCATATCCATGTTCAGTAGGGATGGTGTCTCCATTAATAAGTCTTTAGAATATATTGACAAATCAGACATTTAAGTTTAGAGTAGAGTTCTGGCCAAATAAGTTTAGGCGTTTATTAAGTTTAATAAGTTTAGGCGTTTATGAGACGATAAATATTATTTGGAAAACTATCGAACTTTGAGATGCACAATCAACTTATTCATTTCCTTGTTCTTTGTTCTTATTTTGTTTGTATTTTTTTACCAAATTCTTGTAATTGTGCAACGTAATTTTGGTGACATAGACCCTAATGGCTGTTGACCTCGTTTATAGCAATGAACAATCAAGAACTTATTGATGCTGGAAAGAAGAATATGGACGAGACGGATCAGGCTATTGAACGCTCAAAACAGGTACTTAAATCTACTGCAAAGCATCATCTTAGGTGTCTGCTTAGAAACTGTGTTCTAACTATGAAAGTTGCTAGGTCGTGGAACAAACAAAGGAGGTGGGAGCTCAGACTGCGGCAAACTTGAAGGGACAAGTGAGTAGACGTTTTAAGTCTCCATTGTTGTGTGAACCAAATGTTATGACTTGTTTTTCCAGTCACTTTCTGAAACTTATATTTATTTGATGTTAATATTGAATTTATATAGACTGATCAAATGGGGCGCATTGTCAATGAGCTGGATACTATTAATTTCTCGATAAAGAAGGCTTCCCAGCTGGTTAAGGAGATCGGTAGGCAGGTTGGTTGATCCTTTTCAATATTGTGCATTCTTTCTTCTTTATATTGATTAATGTCTAAATGTTGACCAACTTTATATTTTCAGGTTGCTACAGACAAGTGCATAATGCTCTTTTTGCTTCTTATTGTTGTTGGTGTCATAGCCATCATCATTGTCAAGGTACTCTCTCTCTCTCCGTATTGTACAAAATAGAATACCCCAACTTAATTTTTTTTTTGAGGATCTAATGGAAGAGAGCGGACTGTCCTGTGTTCATATCCAGAGTTCTGCCAAATTTGTTACTACATGTTTTATGCTCAACATATATGCTTTGATCTAGTTCGACTGAAGCCCAGATATAGCGATATGTTTCAATCTTCCATTACTTATGATAATTATATTCCTCTGACTAAAATTTCTGAGACACCTGTCATGAGGTGATGTTCACCGGAAATTGCTTACATCTGCCAAAGCATATATGGAAGAAAGGAATCAATGGAAACTGGGAAGTCATCCTGGTGGGGGAGTTTTCAAAGATGCCAAGTGGTATAACTAATTTTATATTGGCTTGGCTTTGGAGAATGCGGATTGCCTTTTGGACGAGTTGCAACCCAAATCTACATGTTTCCATATAAAAGTAAACATTAAGCCATTCAAAGGAAACTTAAGGTAGAAACCAGAAAACCTTTATGAAGAAGAGTACACAATAAGCGTGCCCCTCTACTTCTATTTTTCTCGTTATCCATTTCCTTTTAGCCTCGTCTACAAAGCTAATTCTTGAATTGGTCTATGGTCGATGAAGCCTGCCTATATGAATAGGTCAATTGAGTCCAGAGCCCAAATGCTAAATTTTGGTGAGAACTGGGGTGTAAAAGTTGCTGATAACTAGGCAACTATTCATGTGACGGTTGAGCATAATAAGATTGGGACTGTATCTGAAGGGAGTAGCGATTTTGATAATTTAGATGACTAGGACGAGAGAAGATTGACTATAACTGCTCAGATGAAGACTGGCATGAGGAGGCCAAAATGTCAACAACTTTGGGGCTTGGATTTTGGGGTGGGGTTTCCATTGACTGCTTAGATAATTTGGAGGACAACTTTGGGTGTAAGAGGGTTAAGGCTTTATGCTGATAGCTCTGTACTGAGCTAATTCTCGATTTTCAGTGGAAGGTGGCTGTGATATCAAATTTGGGTAGTTTGTACCCATGTGCTTGGTCTTAGCCTTATCCTAGATGCATTTTTGAGGAATTGGTTGGATAGGTTGTTGTTCCGCAGTTCATATGTTTTTAAAAGTTCTTGCTAAGAAAAGGTTATGAGTTTATAGGGGGTTCTTAGCTATATGTTTTTTTTATCTAACTAGTGTTGTATGGAAGATAGTTACAAGTGCAGAAAAGTTGTTAAGAGGAAGGAATGCTTCTTCATATGAATATGGATTTTTGTGGCTTTGTTATCAACAAAGTTCCTTGTGAGGACCAAGTGATATGGTTTGACAAGTAACACGTATTATAATGAAAAATGAATGAACGTACCACCTGATGCTTTGACAGGATCAGTCATCAGTCACTAGATGAAGGAGAAGATGCATGGGTGTGAACTACGAGGGCAGAACCTTAGAAATTTGAGTTATCAAAAAGTTTGGTGTGGAGAGAATAGAATAAAGAACCAATGAATCATGATTTACCCCAAATGTTTGGGTTTAAATGCTGTTGTTGCATTGGCGACAAGTCTTTTTTCTCCTCATGGGATAACATATGGTTGGGGTATAAGTCCTTCTATTTAATTTGTTTATTTAAGAAGAGACCTACTTGCCAATTCTAGGTGAGAGCATTAGAACCTTTTTGTTTTTTAAATTTGCCTCTAACAGGTATATCTTGTGGTGTGAAGAATCTTAATTTGTAAATATCAGATGTCTTGATATTGAGTTTTCAATCTTGGCGATTTCTCTTACTATTTTCTGGTCTTACCTACTGTTGCATAACTTGGGGGATCAGAAATATGTGCCCATGCAAACAATTCGAAAGATTATAATTCCGAGACTTTTGTGAAAAAGTAGACAAGTTATTATTTTTTATAATTGAGGGATTTTATTTTTTTCATTTTGGTAAAATATTTTTTGATTTTACGGAATGTGTTTATATACTTATCTGGCTAATGCATGTTGTAATTGGTCATTATATCTTTTTCTGCATCAATCTTAAGATGTTTATACGAGCCTTGTTCATCATGGGGCTAGTTATGTATTTCATTTTATGTCATAACCTTTTTTTATGCAGTCACCAAGATACAAAAATAGGTTTAGGGATTTTGTAGTCCAAATTTCCCAAGTAATGTCCCTGCATGGCTTCATGTTTTGTTCTTGCATGTGCTGTGTATACAAAAGACACCTGTATTCTAAAGTTGACAATGTGATTTTCAGATTATAAACCCAAACAACAAAGACATCAGAGACATTCCTGGATTGGCACCTCCGGCCCCAACAGCAAGGAGGTTATTGTCTGTTCCAGTTTTTGGACCTGGTGAATTCCATATATAGAACGGAAGGCAGATGCTTGTATCCAACCAGCTGTACAACTGATATCCTGGGAGAGTTGCGGGTTTTTTCTTTGCTTACATTTATCTTGTATGCTGAGATGTGCATATATGCTGATTGCATTCATTTATGTAAATCTTGTTCGAGGCTCAGTTTTATTCTAATTTTTTGTTCTCCCCTTTGGATTGTTTGAGTGCGTTCATCTGTAAAACTACCAATGTCGTGTTATAGTGCTGCAAAACAACTTATAATTATTTGTTAAAATAACTTGTGTCATTTGTACTGTGTAGTGTGTACACAAACAACAAGCAGAAGTTATTTCGATAGAGGCAGAAGATCATTTTTTTTTACTACACATTAAAAGCAATAGTTGTTACGTATAGTCAGGTGGAGATATCCAAAATATCGGAGAGACAGAAACTTTAGAAACATCTAGAGAAAAGAAGATACAAAGCCATGAGTTACGACAATGATAATTTCCGGACGCACAAAGCAGGCATGGTACTAAAAGTCTAAAACAACCTAACCACAATAGGATTGAATTATAAATCAATAAATTATGGTATTTGATATTCTCAAAGAAAAAAGAGTTATACATGACCAATGTCTTCTATCATTCTGTGTGGTCATAAACTTTGAACTCTCAAAGACTTGGTTGTACCACTTGTGGGAATTAGAAGAAGTCGACCAACAGTCTGAATATGGCACTTTAGATTAATACAGAGAGATATAAATATAAACATTGAGCTCTCGATCTATCACCTGTTTGTATGGAAGTTTTTGGTTTGTAGTTGGTATGTTGATCGGTTGACCTTATTTTAATTAGCTCAGATCAGATTAGGACTCCACATGCATGTTACGTAATTATAATATATACGCTAAGCAGGCCAAGAACCATTTGAAAACTGCTTCAGATCGGCTGAGATTATAACCCACTACTACGTAATGAATTTGTTATGCCAAGAAACGTGGGTCTAAGAAAGCGCTTGTTTCACTCAACATGTTGACATGTTTATGCATAATTCAATGCTGTCTTAACACTTTTATGAAATACTTATAAATTATTGTTTTGTTCTCGCCTCATTTCAAGTTTTCAACACCTGAAAAAGCATAGAACGATCAACGATGCAACCTGTTAGCCGAACACCTCTTTTTCTTGATAAAGAACAGGCTAACACAGTAACACCCTGATGGCGATGTAATATTGAAATATTTATATCATATTCCCTTATGAAATTGAAAAACAAGAAATAAACCAAAAGGCCAAATTTCTAATTTTAATCATAGTCTAGGATAATTGGGTTTTGAAACCATTGATAAGGATATTTTTTTAGCTTATAACTATTAGAAAAACCAGATTTTACATTTTAATTATTAGTAAGGACAGACTTGACTTTTTCATTTTTTACTCTTTCCAATTTTACTCTTCTATGTTTGGTATGCACTGACGTCTGTATATACTAGGGGTTTAAAAAAAACCGTTGACCCATCACCCAGCAGGTAAACCATTTTTGACCCGTCACCCAAACCCAAACCGACCCAAAAATTGACCCGCCCCGCGCCACCCCCGTTTCTATGCGGGCCGGGTATGGGTGTAGGTATTGTATTCCAACCCGATTTGTCCAACCGCCTGACCCGCACCGTTCCAAAAACCGTTTACTCCACCCGTTGACCGCCCTAATGGTCAAATAGGACCTGACCCGACCCAAACAAGTTTTTGAATTGTGGCCAGAATCGATTTGGGACGATTTTGAAATCCGGACTATGAATGTACTACCATGCAAGGCCCAAAATATCGATATCGATCAATATATCGGTGTACCCAAAAACCGATATATATCAGATATATCTATTATTTTGGTCACTATTCCAAACTATTTAAAATATCGGATATATCGGACATATAATATCGGAAATATATCGGAAATATATTGTAAATATCGGATTTATATTAAAAAATAGTCAAAAAGTCAACCGATATATATCGTAAATATCGGATATATCGATTATATCGGCGATATAAAGTTTTATATCGAAAATTCTGATATATATCGGAAAAAAAAGAGTTCTATATTCGGTGGATATATGTCGGAAATATTGATGTCGGTGTACCAAAATACCGATATATATCGGATATATCGGTGATATTTTGGTCCATGCTACCATGCAAGTGTGTATGAAAACTATATGAGGAGAGGCACATCAGCACATGTGACACTTTGGTTACTACACGTTTCGCCGAGTGATGTTTCAGCTCTTCAAGCAGAGAAATTCTTCACCAATTCGCCCGTTTGGATTAAATGTCCTACTAAAGGAAACAAAATTTTGTGGATTTAATGAGATTGTTTACTAAACGAAAATGATTTCTATCATTACGGTTATATTCTAAATATGCAAACTCTATAATTAGGCAATCCAATTAATACCTTTGCATTATAATTAGGTAAGTTTTGTTCAATTTATATTTGTTGAAAATTTATAATTGATCTGATTTATAGGGTGATCCGGATACACAAAGTCTAGTAGCATGGGATAATGGAGTTTCGTATATCAATTTGATAGATGGGTGTTTTTCTTTTTTTTTTTTTTTTTTTTTTTTTTTTTGAGAAAGATGGGTGGAGAAGATGTTGTTTACGGTTTACCCATTTTAGAAAACCGACCCGTTATCTGCCCTGCCCCAAGAACTGCCCCAACAGGTTGGGTGATGGTATGGACCTTGAGACTTTGACCCGCCCCGACGGAGACTGCCGAACCTTCAACCCCCAAACCCGCCCCGTTATTGTTTGACCTGCGGTTGACCTGACCTGCACCGTTTTACACCCAGAGTGCATACTAAAAAGTGGTATGCAGTAACACTTTTGCATACAATTTCCTTTGTGATGGTTTGTATGCACTGACGTCTGTGCATACCTCGCATACCAAGAGGTGGTATGCACTAACACTTGTAGTGCATACCTCGCATACCAAGAAGTGGTATGCACTAACACTTGTGCATACTATTTTCTTTGTGATGTTTGGTATGTATTGATGTCTGTGCATACCTTGCATACCAAGAGGTAGTATGAACTGACACCTGTGCATACTATTTTCTTTGTGATGTTTGTTATACACTGATGTCTGTGTATATCTAAAGTGGCATACTAAGGTGGTATACACCGACACCTGTGCATATCAAGATACTATTGTCTTTTTCAGACAAAAATCAACTATTGTCCAGAGTGTTTTTGAAACGAGGATGGATTTTTTGGTTAATTATTTAAGAATTTTGTCTTTTTTAGTTTTGTCCCCTTTGAAAAAATGGTGTGTATCGGTGTATGTAGTAACTTAGAGTAAAGAAATCATAATCATGGTGCAACAATCCAATAGCAAGAAAGTTGGTGGCAAATTTAAAATCGGGTCAGGATTTGGTTAAGGCCCAAAATAGGGTCGGGCCATTTGATATCGGGGCGGGCATTTTAAGGAATAAATGCCGAAAAACCAAAACAACCCTCTAACTCAAACGTATATTCATGCGTTTTCCAAGTGGCAAATAAGACAGTTTGGGTATAAAAAAGGTGACACGTCCCAAAAGGGGTATATTTGAAATTGAATTTTGGATATTGCCGCGCTTATAAGTCAAAAAAAGGAAATAAAATAATGAGTTGAATACTGGAATATGTCAGAATCCCGAACCAAATGGTCTCATTTAACAGCTTGTTCCTCCTGAGTTCTCACCTCCTCCTTATTCTTCAAATTTAGTTTTGAGTCTGTAGAAACGATGACGGACAACTACTGTAGTAATATGTTCTTGTAAAGAAGGAAACTGTAAGTATTTTTATTTTTCTAAGAAATGATAATATTTCTGCAAAACAAGACAAACAACGTCTCTTTATTGTATACTTGTCTTAAAAAGAAATCACCTTTTTGTCTTTATATATATATATATATATAAATCAATATACATGAATATTTATAGTCCAGCCAAAATTTTGAATTTTGATTGATTGAACCCATGGTAGGGACCGTTGCAGACATGCAGATAGAGAGATAAGTTAAGCTTTCAATGCATTCAAGCTGACCATGACTGATACTTCAAATCTTGAATAACGTTTACCACACAAATAAATAAATAAATATATATATGAGTTTAGAAATAAACAAGTTGGACACTTGACAATTTCTGGTTTTTTTTAGAATAAGTTATTCATGTCGGTGTCGGGGAGTTGTTCATCGTCTACACGAGAATTGGATCCGTTGTTAAAGGATCTTAGTGAGAAGAAACAGAATTTTCGAAGAAATGTAGTGTCCCTAGCAGCTGAGCTGAAAGATGTTCGTAGTCGTCTTGCTTCACAAGAACACTTGTTTACAAGAGAAGCTCTAACAAGACAGGCACGTAAACTAGTCCAATTTATTATTCTGCTATTGTTTTTGTGATTGTTAAGAAGGTGAATGATTTTGTAGGTAGCAGAGACAAGAGCAAGAGATATGGAGGAAGAGATATTAGTTTTGCAGGAATGCTTAGAAGAGAGGAATGGGTTGTTGCTAGCTTCAGCTTCAAAGGCTGAGCAGGTAAAGATCATGAAATATTCTCTTTGGAAGTTTATTATTGTAGATCCTGTGTAATTTGCTTGAATGATTATGTTTTGTTGCCCTTTTTGTTTATTCTGGCATGGAGTTGGTCCACTACCTTTATTTTTGCTATTTCATTCTTTTTTGTTCTAGTCCTTTATTTTGTCATTCATGCATGATGCATTTAATCAGAGGAAGTCTTCAAAAATATTTCTTCCATTAAATTTTCTCTTTCAAGATACTTTCCCGAGTTAATTATGCTGATATCCATTACATTTATCTTATGAAAATTTTACTGAAAGGCATCAGTTTCTGGTGGTTATATAAGTTGCCTTTTACAAAGGCATATACGTCTCATGTGATGAATTCTATGTGCAATCATCTTCTTGTGTACTCAATTTGACACTTTACCTCTTTTTTCCTTTCTTTTAGCTGTGGCATGAATAAATAATCTGCATCTCTCAACCCCATGACACAAGATTTATTACTGCTGTACAATTGGATTTCACCTCAAGCCTAATTTCAGTGTCTTCACTCAAAGAGTGACGGACAGTGTTTATTTTCTTTAGTGAGTATGTTCAGGATTAGGATTGGTAAGACCTAAGACATTCTAACAGTGGCCGGATATATAAAAGGCTTCTTTTGGGGGTGTCTTCCTGACTAATGTCGGTCCTTGTTCCAGAATTTTGATTTTTCCCCAGAAAGTTGTAATGGAATACCGGACCAAATTTTAGGATGATGATAAGTGACCACCCATGTGTATTATATTGTGGAACTGGATGACAAAGTCAGGAAGAGAACCCCTGACTATAATTTGCCACTTCTGAAATTTCCCCAAAAAATGTTGACCATGTTTATCATACCGATTGAATGAGTTCTACGTTTGCTTAATTGTCACACAAATTGCAGTTATTTTGAAAATGGCTTTTGATCATGTATAAAACTTGCTAATATATAAGTCAATGCCCTTTTTGGCATATCCTGATTTAAAGTTTCCACATCTACATATCTGTGCAATGCAGTACCTTAAAGAGTTGGACGACGTAAGAACAAAGTTTTCCATCACTCAGGAAGCTGCAGACGAAAATGCTTCTTCGGCTCAATCAGCTCAGCTCCAGTGTTTAGCGTTGCTTAAGGAAGTAGACGAGAAGAACACTTTGCTGAAAGAGCATGAGGATCGTGTCAATAAGCTAGGGGAGCAATTAGATCATCTGCAGAAGGATCTGCAAGAAAGGGAGGTTTCTCAAAATCAACTGAGAGATGAAGTTCTCCGAATTGAGCATGACATTATGCTAGCAGTTGCGAAAGCTGGAGCTAGCAAGGATTCTGATCTAAGAAGAATCTTAGAGGAAGTTTCTCCCAAGAACATTGAGAAGATGAACAAACATCTAACTGCAAAGGATGAAGAAATAGCGAAACTAAGAGATGAAATTAGATTTATGTCCGCACATTGGAAGTTGAAAGCTAAAGATTTAGAATCACAGGTACAACCTTGACAAGTGTAGCGGCTAGATTACTCTTGCTAACTGAAGTATTCAATTTCTGCAGAACTGCACTATGCTGTTAACATTTTGTGATTCATAGTATATATGTTTTTATACAGTTGGAGAAACATCGGAGAACTGATCAGGAGCTGAAAAAGAGGGTACTGAAGTTAGAATTCTGCCTTCAAGAAGCTCGCTCACAGACTCGGAAGCTGCAAAGGGTATGCACTTAAGCTCATATTGAGTTAGATTGCTCTTCCTGATTTTCTAAACTTCCTTCCATATATACACTGTGTTATCGTATGAGAAGGTGGTGACATTGTGCTTTCTCTGTAGAATAATCTCTAAAGGCTCATAGTTCTTGAGATAATCTTATGTTAAATTCATAAAAGCTCACACTTTTGATCAAAAGATTTAACTTTGCATATCATATTTCCAAGAATACAAAATTGAAAAATAAATTCCTTCTGCTGCTTTTGTCTAACCTGCCCCAAACAATTTTTTTAAAGCCAATAGCTTCAAACCTTCCCTTTCCGAAAGTGCCCCTGCCAATTCAATTTGTACAATTTTCTTGTTTATTATTGTAACTCCCCCTATCCTTTGAGCTTCCCTTTGAAACCTGCTTTGTTAAACTTATTAAAAAGTATTTGTGCCATTTTAATTGTCTCCTTAAACCTCACGTTTTCATCTTACTGATGAAAAAGTGATACCAAATTAACTCAGTAAACTACTTTGAATAATGGAATATAAGTATTTATTTACTCTATTATTATGTTCTTTTAAGATATTCAATATAGATAAAGTGAGAATACTACACATCACTGAAGAAATACATATAATGCTTCCCCACTGCCACTGCTTATATTTTTTGTTAACAAGTATTAATAGGTAAAGTTATGAGACAATAATAGGAAAACAAAAACTTTGTTTGTGTGCAATATCTGTGAAGGCACCATGAATAATCTAAAATACTATAATAATCATCGGAAAACAAAAACTTTTTTGTTTTTTGTCTAATTTAATATAAAATTTTACCTTTATACCTTTGCATATTTACAAATTTAGTTATGTTTACTTTTTGTTAGAAGAACTAACAGCATCATGCACCATGACATGCTAGTAATGAAGTAATGGTCAAATAGCTTCCATCTCAATCTTGGTTGGCCTATTCTTTAAACTCTGTTATATCACTGTGAGTTTCTTTCCAGAAAAAGAATTGTCATTACTGCAATTAAACAAATATGTATCTTTCATGATATGTTACGATTTGATATATTAAATTGCATATATGGACATGTCCTATGTCTCATTGTCCATGCTAGGTATGTTACGTAGCTATTATAAATATCTCGGATTTATAGAAGTATCTAGATTTCTGTTTCTTTTATGCAGAGAATTGTTAGTGGGCTTTCACTTCCCTGGATTTGGGGTTCCAATAGACCATTTGGGATTAATTCGAAAAAGGTAGGTTTGAATCATAGACAGTGGGATCTACATTTCTGTAGTAGTGATGTTACCCCCATCCCGTTTTTGCTTTTCCTAGAATTTTGGAATCACAGGTTCCTGACAGAGTTGCTTCCTTTGTGATGTGTGCGGCACTGGAGAGGATTTTTACATCAGATAATCCTAGAAAAATTAATTTTAGGGGACAGATTTGAAATTGGTGCCTGTTGTGTTCTAGAATTGAGGAGTCTGTTAACCATGTACTGTTGTGTTGTAATTTTTCTTGGCAACATTGGTATTAATTCCATGGTAGTCCAGGTTGTCATGGCTAAATCCAGGGTGGTGAATCTCCTTAATCATTGGCATACTACGCCATTTTCCTCTAGATGTCAGCGGATTTGGACCATGGCACCGTTTGTGATTGTGTGGGGTATATGGTTGGATCGTAATGGAACACGTTTTGAGGGTAGGGCATCGGAATTCCAGAGGGTGTTATTGCTATAAAGGGTCTTCTTTAATATTGGAGTAGTGGTTCAAGTACCTTGGACACATTCACTGAGCATTTATGGTTAGAGGGTTCTGGGGAGGATATTCTGTATAGAGATTCTTGACTGGGATGTATGAGGAGTTTTGGCTTTTGTGCTGTATAGTTCTATTTCTTTTTCCTTTCTCTTAACTTGTAGGAGTTGTTGATCTAATGATATACTTCACTACGCTGTTCAAAAAAGAAAAAGTTGGCAAACACTTTAATTTTTACCATCGCAATAGAAAAGAAAAAAGTGTCCAACACTTTATTCTTTACCAACGCAATAGAATATGTATTGATATAAATTGCTACAGCCGTTGCCTGTTTTCTAATCTCAGTTGAAATCTGAGTTAGGTAGTTCTATTCCCTTTCAGCTTTACATGACCATATATCAGACTCTGCTGTTTTCAAATTCATATGATCAACCTCATCTTCACAAAAGGATTGGAATGATAGGGGACCGGGCTCATCTGGTGATGAATTTTTCCATGGATGTTTAACACATGGAATGATCACACTTCATTTGTAACAATGTGAACCTAGATTACCCTTTTTCATCTTTCTTTTGATGTCCTTAAATTTCCATTTGAAGCATGGTTTCCTAGCTCTAAACTTGTTTTTCTTCTTCACTGCAGACGGGGGAGAGAAGAGACAAAGCTCTAAAAGAACTGAAAGATCAGCTAGCTACAAAGCAACAGGAGGAAAGTGGAAATATCGGCAAGGAGAATTTTTGGGAAAGCTCTGGCTTCAAGCTGGTAGTTTCAATGTCTATGTTGATCCTTGTTGTCTTTGCCAAGCGGTGAAGGGCCTCATGAAGTAGCAATCTTTCTCATTAGTTAGAATACTGTGTAAAGGAATCAGAGATAGACACTTGTTTAAGGCGACTAGGTTGGAATAGGACATAAATCTGTATAAAAGTGTTGTAGTACTCTTTAATGTATCCCTAGCAGGAACCTGTTTTTCTTAGTTCCTTCGGTTTTGTTGTTAAAGTTAGTGAGGTCTTATTGTTCTTTTTAAGTAACATGGGCCAGGTAAACTGCACAAATGTGATACGAAAGAAAATGCTGTATCTTCCTTCTGCTGTGTTTTGAGAAATAAAATAAAATCTGGCGAAATCTATCTGCTTATAGAGTTATATATCTACATAAAATTGTGACTTCAGGGGAGTTTCAATGTCTTGGTAGCATAGGCAAAGTACTGCATTGGAGCTTTGTGTCTGGAAATTCCTGCTCAGATTATAAGCACCCGCTGTGCCAGCAGTTAAAAGGAGTACATTTCCTAGACATCTACATCAGAATACACCATGTTATGGTAGAGATACCAACATTATGTTATGGTACGGGGAACACAAATTTTGGTCACTTTTATCTAACTAGTTAGTAAGTAGTAACAGGCTAACAGCCATATTTTTCATGCAAAATTTGTCAATGGGGCCATCTGTTAAAGCGCATTTTAGCATTCAATCTGACATGGCTGCCTGAATTTATTATTTTTTTTTTCGCAAATTGTGTTGCCTGAATTTATCGCTGCAATCTTTTGCATCTTGTAAAACAGAAGTGCATAACCCTCAAAACGAACCAAACGATGTTTTTCCTACTTGTATAGTTGTATAGTTGCAATAGTATGTGTTGAAGTATGTAGAGTCGGTCTCATACATTAGTAGTTGCTATTTCGGTGAAGTCTATCACCCAGTATAAATATATGAATTGTAGGTTAGAGTAAAAATACTCTAAACCCTATCTTCTTCTTGTGCCTCTATCTTTTCTTCTTCTTCTTCACTCCATCTCTGTAATCTAACCAGCTAACCACTATATGTATCTCCTAGCATAATTTATATGGTATCAGAGTATTAGGTTCAAATATAAGTTTAGCTGTATGCTAGGAGAGGTATCTCTTAAAATTAGTATACAAGAAGAAGAAAAAAAAAATCAATTCTTTTTCAGTTTTTTAGTATTCAAGTTAAGTTTCAAACTTTCTCACAAGAAGGTCTTATATCTCAATTAAAGTTTCCATCTTTCACTGTTCACCGGTGGTACTATTCACTGCACTGTTCACAGATACTATTCATCGCAATGTTCACAGGTACTATTCATCGTCATGTTTAAGTATTATGAGTTCTGAAATCTCTTGTCTTATTATTCTCTATGGTTCGAAGTAAGTTTTCAAGATTCCGCTGGTGTTTAAAGTTTGTTTGAAGAATGCTAGGAGAGAGATCCGAAGTTTCGCAGTATTGATTTTTTAGTATTGTTTCGCTTCCGCAATCTCTCTGTCTTAGTATTGATAAGAGCGACACAACCTCTCTGTATCTCGCAGTCTCTGAAGTTAGTATTGGACAGTTTCGATAAATAATGTTTTTCAGTATAGTTTGTTTTTCATCCAGAGAAAAGGGTGTGCACGCGCTCAAGTACAGCCTTGCCCAAGGTGCGCATGCGCCCATGCCGTAAGAAAAAAAAAAGTTTTTTGCGAACCAACAGTACTGAGGGCGCACGCGCTCCAATATGCCTTGCCCAAGGCGTGCACACACTCTAGCCTCCAAACATCATGTTTCGAGATTTTTTGAAGTATCAAGCCTTTGGAAGGTAGTTTACACTCTCGTCTAGGATTGGAGGGGTCGTATTGTTTGTATGCCGTTATGGATATTTGTGTTTCTAGCTTCCACGCAGTTGATATTGATGCTATCTTCTATCTCAGTTTCTAGAACATGATCAAATTGTTTGTTTGAAGTATTACAGGGGCACATGACCTCTATCTCACGAGGAATTATTCTTGCCGACAATTACATATTATCAGCTCGTTTCTATATGGAGTTTGATTATAGGTTTGTTGGGTGTTGTGATCTGGTATTGTGAGTAAATGGGTAGAGAAGAAGGTCAAATTGGGCCAGAATCAACTCAGTTCCTATGTGGGTTATCCTGTTCGTGTTACTGATTTAACTCACTCGAAGAACACCTAGCCGGTCAAATTGGGCCAGATTCGATCCAGTTTGCATTTTTTTTGGTTATCCTCATCATGTTTGGGGTTATTCTGTCCGCGTTTGTTGGTTATCCTCATCCTGTTTGGGGTTATTCTGTCCGCGTTTGTTTGTTATCCTCATCATGTTTGGGGTTACCCAGTTCGCGGTTTTTTGTTATCCTCATCATTGTTTATCATTTTTTTTTATTCCTTTTATGCTGCAGTGGTGCTCGGTGCTTAGTTCAAGTCAGAATAGACAAGCCTTTGTGTGTTCCAACTCCGTCTTGTATATTCCAACTTGAGGGAGAGATTATGGAGATATGAGGACCTAGAGTAGTATATAAGGCAAGGAGAATATGGAGACGTATGTGGAAGAGTACTCATGTCTCCATATTCCATCATGTCTTGACGCCCTCATGAACTATACTATTCAGCACTCATGTTTCCAGGTAGCAGTTAAGCCTAAACTGCACTCTTAAGTATTCAGGAGTACCCAGAACAGTATTTTGCAAGACTTTAACAATGATATTGATAGTAGCAGCCAAGAAGCTCACATCAAATCACTGTTATAGTTTGTAATTTATATTGTGCAAGACTTTAACAATGATATTGATAGTAGCAGCCAAGAAGCTCACATTAAATCACTGTTATTGTTTGTTTGCAATTTATGTTTTGCAAGACTTCAACAGTGATATTGATAGTAGTAGCCAAGAAGCTCACATCAAATCAGTGTTATTGTTTGCAATTTATGTTTTGCAAGACTTCAACAGTGATATTGATAGTAGCAGCTAAGAAGCTCACATCAAATCAGTGTTATTGTTTGCAATTTATATTGTGCAAGATTTCAACAGTGATATTGGTAGTAGCAGCCAAGAAGCTCACATCAAATCAGTGTTATTGTTTGCCAATGCCTAAACCGATAGTTTCACATTCCAGAACGTCTCAACAGTTGTTCGAGTTGTTAAACTAAAGACGGTTCTATGCGAAAGGGGGAGTTGTATTCTTATCTTTTCTTTCTGCCATTCAAGCTACAATTTGCAAGTTTGCGGCATTACAGCTTGAGGGGGAGTATTAGAATATGTCTAGTATGGAAAGTCTTATGTTTCTATATGGAGTTTGATTATAGGTTTGTTGGGTGTTGTGATCTGGTATTGTGAATACATGGGTAGAGAATAAGGTCAAATTGGGCCAGATTCGATCCAGTCCACGTTTTTTTTGGTTATCCTCATCATGTTTGGGGTTATTCTGTCCGCGTTTATTTGTTATCCTCATCATGTTTGGAGTTATTCTGTCCGCATTTGTTTGTTATCCTCATCATGTTTGGGGTTATCCAGTTCGCTTTTTTGTTATCCTCATCATTGTTTTGATGGCTAATGGAATGACTAGGTGTGAATATGATCATTCCGTGTTTTACCGAAAGACCCAGCAAGGGATTATTGTCTTAGTTGTGTATGTTGATGATATTATTGTCACATAGTCTGACAAACAGGGTATTGATCGACTTAAAGTCAATCTCTCAAGACAGTTCCAGACCAAAGATCTAGGAGAACTAAAGTATTTCTTAGGCATTGAACTTACAAGGTTCCCTGGTGAAATTCATCTCTCACATAGAAAGTATGTATTAAACCTGCTCAGTGAGACAGGTAATTTAGGAGCTCGCCCAGTAAAGACTTATATGGATTCGAACGAAAAACTCCAATTAGATGTTGGAGAGTTGTATGCCGATATTGAGGGATACCGTAGACTGGTGGGAAAGCTGATTTATGCTACTATCACTCGCCCAGATATCTCATTTGCAGTCAGTGTAGTATCTCAGTATATGCATACACCATAGATTCCTCACTACCAGGCAGTTATTCGTATTGTGCGGTATTTGAAAGGTTCTCCTAGTCATGGATTGGTATATCGTTCTAATGGAAATTTTGATGTTGTTGGATATTCAGATGCTGATTATGCAGGATCAATTTTAGATAGACGATCCACCACTGGGTATTGTATCTTCCTTTGTGGAAATTTGGTGACATGGAAGAGTAAAAAGCAAATAGTTGTGTCAAAGTCTAGTGCAGAGGCAAGTATAGAGCTATGGCTCAAGGGACTGGTGAGTTAATGTGGATTCGTAATCTGCTACATGAGTTAGGTTTCCAGGTACAACTATCGATCTCTCTTCATTGTGACAATCAGACAACCATTCATATCGCTTCTAATCCAGTATTTCATGAGCAAACTAAGCACATAGAGGTAGATTGTCATTATGTCAGACATAAGGTTGAAACAAAGGAGATAAGTACTCCTTATGTGGCGTCTCGAGATCAGTTAGCTGATATCTTCACCAAACCAGTGATTCGCCCAGTTTTGAATTATATTGGTAACAAGTTGGGCATGAGCGATATCTATGCTCCAGCTTGAAGGGGGGTGTTGAAGTATGTAGAGTCGGTCTCACATATTCTATAAGTGTGAGACCGTATCTTATTTAAGTAGTTGCTATTTCGGTGAAGTCTATCACCCAGTATAAATATATGAATTGTAGGTGTAAAGGAGCATTTTAGTTATCCCTTACAAATGTGATAGGAGAAGAGAATGATTTTGGAAATGGGAAAGACCGAGTTCGTTGTTGAGCGAACTGCCTACGTATCTATCTCTCGATTTTGGGGGGAGAGAAGAATCAGGTTTGGCGTAGTTCATGTAGAGGGTATTTATAGCTGGTGAACGTGGAGATCTATCTAACACGTGTACTGACAAACACAAATGTATGGTTCAGATTGAGAAGGAGTATTGGAATGGTGTTGGTAAGAATTTTATAATGATGGGGAGTGGTTATAGTGGTTCGTAATTTGCGGTGATGGAATGTGTAAGTACGGCTTTAGCAATGATTGCTTCTAGAAGATAAGTTGTGCCATGAGATAGAACGCTCTGTGTGAGGATGTGCGAGTCGCTTCGTTCTAGAGCGATCTCATAGCTCGTGGGTGTGAGTTGATGATGTAGGTCGCTCTGAAGGCAATTCGGGGAACGAGGTCAGGGGTCGGTGTTGTATTTCTGCTATGTTGGACATGTGCTTGATATTCCTGAATGAGGATAGCACTCCCTCACACAGCCCCCTCTCAGTAGGGCGTGCTGTTCATTGAAGCGACCTGCTGAGAGAAAACGGTGTCGCGTGTTGAGCATGAGTGAAGAAACAAATTGGCGTGAAAGGAAATACCCACTGTGCTATGGAAGTCAGTTCGTGTTGTATGATGAACTGATGTGGGGTGATAGTTGGCGCGTGATTGGCACGTGAGAGAATCTGGGCAGTTGGTGAGGAAACGTGTCGCTGCTTTTTCCAGAATTTTGAAAAGACAGGTCTTTGGTAGACGTGTGCAGGCTAGGGCTTAGGTTATAATCATGATGCATTGGGAACTGGAGGGGCGGTTGTATAAAACAACTTTTGGAGATTCCAAAAGTCATTTTTTGTTTCGTTTCAGAACTGCATACACTAGAACTCTTCAGGTTAGTGCTTCCGCCATTGTTGCTGCTCATTTTTCTTGTGTTCTTGTTTGTTTCGTTCAGTTGTTAGGTCGTCTTTAGCTTGTCTTGTTTAGGATCTGTAATCACTAAGAAAAAAGGGGAATGTCTGATTCGGACGATACTCGATCTGAAAAGATTCGAGAAGTATCGATGAGTTGTGGGGAAATGGAGGAGGAGAGGGAGGAATCAGTAGAGTTTGAAGGTGAGGATGTGGAGGAGGAAGTACGATCTGAATCTGTTGCTGCTGTAGCCAGTACTTCAGGTCGTGATGAGGGGTCGTCTTCTAGTGGGTTGCCCCTAGGGCTGTAGATAAACGTGCAATGAAAGCTTTCGCTGATCTAAGGGAAGTGTACGGTATCCAGGGGGACGACCTAGAGATACACGAACTGGACAAGAACGTAAAGGTGTTCAGTGAGAGGTACACACCACCGAACTATGGGATAATAGTCTGCGAGGGGCAGCTGAGGGCTGGTATGAGGATACCATTCTCGAAGCTGACTTGTGACTTTTTGACGTTCTGTTGGAAAGCTCCCTGCCAGTTTGTGGGTAGTACATGGCGGCTACTTAGGGTGTTTGATCTGCTGAATGCGAGTGGTGAATACCGCATAGAGGTCGCTGACATTATTGAGCATTACTCGATAAAGCGATCTCGTGCTTTTAACTTTAGCTTGCAAATGGTGACTAGAAAATCTAGCGTGTTGGATGGTGTGAGCAATGAGGCTTGGGAGAGGAGGTTGTTGCTGTTAGTGGGGAACTTCTGTGCCCAAGGATGTAGTTTGCAAATTAGGGTTTGCAATTTTTCGGGTGGGTAGGAGTGAGTTATTCTGTTGTTTCGATGTTTGAATTGTTGATATGTTAACTAACATGGTTCTGTGCTGTTTTTGCAGAGCTTGTTATAAAGAAACGAACTAATCGGGAGGTGATAGAGAAGTTTGCGAAGTTAACTCGGGCTCAGAAATGGGAGAAACTTCCTGGGGTCGCGCACTTCTTTGTGGAGCGAGGAGGTCGCGTGGTTAAGGAGAAGAGGAGGAGTCAGAAAGAAAGGGCCCGGAGCCAAACTGTTCGTGACTCTTCTAGTGACGCAGCGATGGAGAAGCGTAAGAGCGATCTGGTGACAAGGGAGGACAGGAACCTAGGCCGTGCTGGTCCTAAGCGACCCACCGGAGGTGCTGGTGCCTCGGGGGCTGGTGGGTCTAGTAGGCGACTTGAAGGGGGAGGGGGGGTTGAGTAGCTCTCCTTTGGACTTGGAGGATATCACTTTCAAGCTTCGCGAGCGTACCAGCTCGCTGAAGAGGAAAGCTGATACGACTGAGCAGGATGGTGCTAAGGTTTTCAAGGCTGTGAGGCATGTTCTTGGGGATATCTCCGGTGCTGGGGGCGCGTCTGGTGGTGAACGAGTTGGTGGTAAGACCACTCGTAGTACCAGGTCGAGGCCTGCACCTGACTTAAGTCTCATGGATCTGGAAACCTTTGGGGTTAGTCAAAGTCCACCACCAGTGCCTCGAGAGCCCAGATCATCGGCTAGGTTGAAGGTCCCAAGTAAGGTCAGTGGGAAGTCTGTTATGTCTGATGACGGTTTGGAGCGCCAAGTGGTGTACGTGGATGACCATAGGGTGCAGCGAACTATTAAGCAAACCGATGTCAGCTTCAAGTCTAGTAAGATTGCGTCTTGCCTGATTGATTACATGTCTTTGGATGGCAGCCGTAAGGAACTGGACTCCAAAGGCCTTGCTGACAATCTTAGGCGAATAGATGTGGCTCACTGCCTGGTAAGTGACGCTATTTAGATCTTGTTCATTACTTCTGTATCTGTGTCACAAATATCGACTGTTGTTGTACTTTTATGTGTGTAGCTTGTGAGTGGATATCAGAAGCTGAAGGAGATTGCTCAGATCGTTGAGTCAGATAGGGAGCCTATGTCAAAGTTGAAAGAAGAGTTGACGAATGTCCAGGAAGCGTATGCGCTTGATCGTCAGGAGCTTGAGGAACTGAAGAAAGCGCATGAGGACGCTTGTTTGGCAAAGATGCTGATGAACAACGATCTGGTTGGAGCGAAGTTGGAGCTTGATACGATGAGGGTGAAGCTCGACTCTGCGAAGGCGGAGATCAATGTTGCGAGGGCGGAGCGTGACAGGGTGACTGGTTACACGCAACATTGTAAGGACGTTGCTCAACAAGCTACTAAGGTGTATGATAAGAGCCCAAAACTGTAGTTTTAACCTTGTAACAGACATACTTTTAGACCAATTATGTGAGTAATAATTAAGAGTTAACACTGATTACGTGTTTTTATGCATTTCAGGCTTCAAAGTCCATTATGTGCAGAAATGTGCCACTTTAGCGAGATAAATGAGCAAAGGTCGGTTACTAAGGAGTTCCGTGATTAAAGGCCAAGATTCAAGAAGACAAAGCCTTTCTAAAGCCCGGTCAAAAGCTGAAAAGTCGACGTGGGCAGAAACAGCACACAAAGTCAGCAGAACTTCCAAAGGCCATATCTTTGGACTCAAACCTCGGAATGGGGCCTACCTTATGTCAAAACGACCGGCTCGGAAAGAGCTTTCCAATGGTCTAAGCCGTGATCCAATCAGAGGAGCAGAAGTGGACGAAAAGTCTATTGAAGCCAACTGCAGCTGAAGAGGTTTTTTTGGACTGAAAGAATTGGGTTTTGGGCCTGATTCTCTGGCCCAAAACATGGCTCCAAGCCCATGCACGATTTTTGGATCTGAAAGTATAAAAACAAAAGCTTAGCTCTTTGTTAATGGTAGATAGTTAATGGTAGATAGTTAACGGTAGATAGTTAATGGTAGATAGGTTAGAGTAAAAAGTAGCCATTAAAGTAGCTTCTAGATCTAGTTTTTATTTAATTGTTTTTAATTAAGTTTAATTTCAAATCCAATTCTTGTTTTAGATTAAACTATTAGAATCATTACTCTTAATTAGTTTGATTAATAAAATAGCTAGTTGTTAAATTTCGATTCTTGTCATTTACATTTGTGTTAGATCTTATTCATTTATTACTTGTTATTCAATTCTTAGTTATTAATTAGATTTTAATTATTGTTTAATTTAGATTAGTAAATTTCAATTCTTTATATCATGTTTAGTTTAACTTTAATCGGAAATGATTGCGTAATGATTCTCGGCTAAACCTCCATTAGAAGGGGTTGAGAAGCCTTGATGAAAGCTTGATTCCAACTATCGTAGAATCGTCGTAATTTCCTTTCCACTCTAGAAACGATTAGTTCACCATGAGAATGGGTTTAATCGTTCACATGCTAGTTATGAATTGGTAGGAATGCCATGTGTAATTAGGGATTAGGAAGAACCAATTGTTCTGCGGCGCTTCAATTCGGATTACGACGATTCATCGTTAATAGGATTAAGTCGAGTTAAGGTGGAATCAATCCCCCTCTAACTCCTTATCATCGAATCAACGTAGCATTCCCTTAGTTATTTTGATAACCGACTAGTTGCATCTTGTGGGTAGTTGCATCGTAGTCTAGTTGCCTTTTCGTAAATCTCTCATAAGACTTAGAGTTAAGAGTACTTACACGTAGAGAACAATAACATGCGGAAGGACTAGGAGTGGAACGAATCACTCTACTCCACTATATCTCATAGGATTGAGAGTAGAATCTTTGATAAACATAGACCCATAAGATTAGTTTTAGTTTTACTTGCGTTTAGAGTTTCAAAGTTCATTTCGTAAGTAAGCTATTCAAATTTATGTTTTATCAAATGGCGCCGCTGCCATCTTAGTTTCGCTTTCGCATTGTTTTCGTAGTGTTAGTACTTTTCTTAAAGTCCCATTTCACCCACCCACCCGTGTTTGATTCATACTGTGGTTATCCGATTCAACGTTGGAAAATTCCGGGAAAAATTACACTGAGTGCGACCGCGCCCTAGTAGAGCGCACCTGCGCCCTATAGCCTGGAACAAGAGCGCGACCCGCCCCCATGTGGAGCGCGATCCGCCCTAAAAACACTGTAATTTGAAAATTACCCGGCCTTGCGACACGCTTCTATGCGAAAGCACCAGCCCCTTTGTTAATTTTTTCGATTTCGGCGGTTTTGATTGAACGTTGTTTTTCAATTTTTTCAGTGTTCTAACTTGTTATATACACTGAACACGCGTAAACAAGACACTATTCATAAGCGAAGCAAGGATGCAATCAGGTATTCCTTTATTCCACACCTCGCATCTCCTGTTAGAGGTTTATACTAGTATATCGAAATTGTTTGGAGTGTTGATGTGTTTAGCTAAGTTTGGTTTTAGCCTTGTATGAGATTAAGGTTTGGCGAACAAAACACGTAACGTAATTACACAAAACGTCAACAAACAAGTCTATCTAGTATACCACCCACTACACCTCTAGCTACTATTTCACACACATCACCTGACACAATGCCCGACGAAGAAGAGACTCCTCTCTCTGACTTCTACAAAGCCTTGAGCGATAGCCCCAAATCTTGCATCGTTCTAGCAGACCCAGTGGGGGATTTCCGAATCCCCCCAAATATTTTTAATTTGTTACCCGTTTTTCATGGATTAGACCATGAAAAACCTTATCAGCACATGCGTAGGATTGAACAAGTCTAACAACATTCCACCATCCTACGGTTGGTGCGGAACAAATTAAACTCAGGGTATTCCCTTTCACCTTAGCCGATAAGGCGGCGTCTTGGTTAACTGCCCAAACGCCTAATTTTGTGGACTCGTGGGCTAAACTTGTTCAGCTGTTTATGGAACATTTTTACCCACCCCTAAAGACGGATGAGATGCTTTCCAAGATTGATTTCTTTCGACAAAATCCTCATGAATCATTTTCAGAGGCTTGGAATCGTTTTACCGATCTCCTTATAGAGTGTCCACATCATAATTTAGCGAAAGGGTAAGACACGTTAGTTCGTGCCTTTTTCAAAGGACTTCTACACCACCATAAAGAAGTCCTAGACATAATTAATGGGGGTAGCTTCTTAAGTAAAGGAGCCTCAGAGGCATATAAATTTTGGAAGATCGGACTAAAGCGTAATAATAATTGGGGGTAGTGACGATTACTCCCCGCTCCGCTAGTTCTTCTTCAACGCTTAAGGCTACCAAGATGTTTGAGGTTAAATCAGATCCCCGAGCTTAAAACTCTAATTGAATCCCTCACAAAAAGGTAGAGGCCATTTACATACAACAAAAGCCAATCCCCGTCATGAATGTAAATTCAAATCCATGTAGTTTCTGTTGAGCCCCGAGCATCCCGACTCACACTGTCCCTATTGCCTATGAACAAGCTTGTTCCATTAATAGTGAACCTAACGACCCCCTTGGAGACAAAATCCCAACTTCGGTTGGAGAAATAACCAAAACGTCACACCTCAAGGGTACAATAATCAATATGTTAGGCCTACGCCGCGGCTTTAACCAAGCCCCACTACGACAAGGACAGTGGTCGGGTAATTTTAATAATTATAACAACCAAGCTTAAACTTCGACAAGGTCAAGCACAAAGTCAAGGTAATTATAATAATTTATAATGCTAATAGAGGTATCGCTCGGTAAATAATAACTATCAAAATCTACCCATAAATAATTCACGTGAAATAGTTCCAAACACACCACCACCCGTGACTACTACACCCACACAACCGGATCGTCTTGACACCTTCATACAAGTGAGCCAAAAACTTTTCCAAACCATGGCTCAATCTAACCAACAGCTTCTACAATCCTTTAATAATTTAACCCAACAGTTGGCTCAAAATAAAGCCCAACCCAAAGGTGTGTTTCCAACTCACAAAATACCTAATCCTAAAACAACAAATACAGCCTTTGAGGTAACCGATAATACTAGTAAGGAACATGAAAATGTAGGTGAGCTAAAGGCCATCACCAGTCTCCGTTATGGCAGAGTGGTTGATAACAAAGTAACTATGCCTATAGTTACCCCACCAGTAGCCCCTACACCTGCTATATTAATAGATACCAAAATAGAAACTGAAGAGCCTACCACTGTAGAGGTACCAGTTACAACAAAACCTAATAAATAGGAAGCCACGGTTAAACATCCAGGTAATACCATTGCTAAATATAGACAGAAACCACCGTTTCCACAAAAATTAGCCATGTTAACTAGGGATACAAATTATGAGGAGATTAGGGATGTTTTCAAGAATCTAACTATAAACCTTCCCTTCCTCGAAGCTATAAAAAAGCTACCACACCATGCTAAGTTTCTTAAGGAATTGTGTACTACTAGGCGTAAGACCAATATACCAAAAGACGCCTTTTTAACAGAACAATTCCCAACTTTATCTGAACATAATGGAATTGTTAAGTACAAGGACCCCGGTCGTCCCATTGTGTACAATGCACCTTAGGAGATTCTTATACGACGACCGCGTTATTAGACCTGGGGGCTAGTGTTACCTTACTCCCGTTTTATTTGTATAGACAAATAGGTCTAGACGACATGCAACCCACTAAAATGACGTTGCAATTAGCTGATCGGTCTATTAAGTATCCTAAGGGGTGTCGTCGAAAATGTTACGTAAAAATTCAGGATTTTTACTATCCGGCTGATTTTGTCATCCTCGACACAGAAGTCGTTAACGACTCTGTCCCGATCATCTTAGGGCGTCCTTTTCTGGCAACTGCCAATGCGCTCATTAATTGCCGTAATGGTTCAATGTCCATGTCTTTTGGCCATCTTGTCTGTTGAAGTCAATGTTTTAAAACAAAGACACGATTACCCGATTCGCCTATGGATGGAGAGGTTAGCATGATCGAGAGCTTTCCTCGAGATTATTTCAACAACACGCCCCCGATAATCGTATGCCCAAATTTCTTTCCTTTGGAAGATCAGACTCCAACATTTCCATCCCTACACTAGTCGATACACATATTACGGATGAGGAGGAGATAGATGACTTTCTCAGAGATATAGAGGACTATCATAGTAACGTGGATATGACCAATCTAGATGATCAATTCGATGAGTTTCTTAGAAGCGGTGATGATTCACCCTATCAAGAACTACTTTGCACAACAACCACCTCGACTCCCTCCTTCCACCCTTTCAAAGGAATCTCGAGTTTGCATTCGATCCTTTTGTTTCTTCGCTCCATAATTTTTTTTAAATCCACCTAGTAAACAAATACTTCGAAGGACAACCCATTGACACCTTCATTTTCAGACTTGAGATAGTCCCTACACACACAATGAATGAGTTTTGTGCTAAAACCACATCCTCATTGTTTACATGTGTCTTTTCTACAACTTATCCATATCCACCATATTCTCTACAACCATTCACTTTACCACACTTATTTACTAGAACACCCACTCATTCAAAAATGAAAAAGAAGGTGCACACTAGGTTACGTAATAGGGTTATCCGACTTCGCTTTCATTTCACTAGGTTGCGTCATAGGAAATATTGGTGCTTGATTGTGTTTGGATATGTTTTCTGTGATATTTATTTATGGAATGATCCACAACTATTTCGGTTGTTGATATATGGTAAACTGCATGTTCATACATACGTTTAGATAAAGTCTCGAGTATCTGACTATAAATGACTCAACTTTTGTGTTTGGTACATTTCCTTTTATTTCCATATATTGGTGAGTGCACCATTAAGGTAACCGGGCCCTCCCTATGGAGTGTGTGGCTGTAAGTACCGGATCCTAAGTCCACGTTTGACATAATTCACGTTTTCCACTCTTGCATGTTTTCTCGGATTTTTGAGTCATGTTTCTCTATGGGGTAAATTATGTCTTTCTTGTTTATTGTTTTCTTTTAAAAATAAAAAAAATATATATATATATATATATATATATATATATATATATATATATATATTTTTTTTTTTAATTTTAAATATATAAACATAGTAATATAGGAAGTCTCGAATCGACTTTAAAAAAGACCCATCGCTAAAGACAAATTTTCTAAGCTTCGTTGTAAAAAATTTGTTTGGGGGTGGGGCGTGTTTCCGTCCTAGAATGTTTATGTCCCATTAGAGTTGTTTAGGCTGTTTAATTGTATAACGATTCGGGTTGACATAATCCATGATTTTAGAGTCCAATTGTTCGTATAACGTACGTCATGCACGCACTTCGAGGCGTTTTCCACTATCTTATATGTCATCCACGGTCGGAATAGAGTATTTTATGGATCATTAGATTGGAAATTCTCTCCTGATCATTTCCATATCTCATTCACAAAAATCGGATCGGTAACGAAGCGGAAATTTTGATTTGAAGTTTCATGAAAAATCGAAAAAAATCAAAAATTTCGATTTGGGCTTGGGCCCAACCCGCCCACCATCGACAAACGACCACCATTACCTTAGCCAGCCAACAGCGATCTTCTTCTCCATCCGCCATTAACGCTCAAAAGCTCAAACAAACCTAAAAAAATAAAAATAAAAAAAAAACCTAAATTAACCCCACGCCCACAATCAATACCCAACCCAAATCGACTCTAAAAGCTTCCCACCACAACCCCACCGATTTACATCACCAAAACCACCGAAAACTCCAAATTTTGGTGTTTGGCTGCCACCACCACTCCACCACCACCACCGTTTTCCGCTTCGGGTTGATTTAAATCCCACCACCACATCCCATTTAAACCCCCACTACATTCCAAACTTCCAATGGCTCAACAACGCCGATTTTGCGAAGCAAGCTTTTACCGGGCGACCACTTCGCTACCGCTTCTACGGTGATTTAAAATGATCGGTCGAGACCGAATAGCTTGTGGTA
The DNA here is from genome assembly GCF_015680905.1 of Coptis chinensis. Classification (NCBI taxonomy): domain Eukaryota; kingdom Viridiplantae; phylum Streptophyta; class Magnoliopsida; order Ranunculales; family Ranunculaceae; genus Coptis; species Coptis chinensis. Next base: position 30,654,938 of record NC_141463.1, on the reverse strand, counting down.
CTCGACGGGGAAGCCTATTACCACGAGGGACTTAGTCGACGGTTCTACAATACGAGAGAGTTGGAAGGGACTAGGATTTTGTTGTGGTGGCGAAGAGGAGGAAGGAAGTGACGACTAGGTTGTTGGTCGAGATTCTAGGCATCCCGCCTAGAATCTATCTGATGTCACCCCGCAGGAGTCCCAACATAATGGGGTAGAGCCATTGATGAACGAGACGCTTATTGGAGGGGACTACAATGCGAGATCGCATTGTGTTCGACAAGCTTCCCCTAGGACCAACCACCGGCCGCAGCTTTCGATGGATTGGTCTAACGCCCCGGGAAGGAGAAGGTCACGACATCGGCCCGAATCGCCTCCATATCTTATGGATACTCCAGAGCGTAAGTACGAAGTTCAGATCTTGGAGTTTCTGCTTAGCATGATTAGGGGAGTAGGGAAGTCTGTTGCCCCTCTCCCTATGTTGATAACCAAGATCATGTTGAAGTTGATAGCAGCTTAGGCGACTGATAGGACGTACATCACCCTACACCGTAACCCGCACATCCATAGGGAGTGTGTCCAACGGGTTTGGAGGTTGGCTGAGGATAGAGAAGAAGAAGAAGAGGAGAGGAGAGGAGAATGCCAAGAGGCCGGGGAAATCGTAATGCCTCGGAGGATGAGGAGGATTTGACGTGTTTTGATGCGGATGCCTTGAGAGGTGTCGGTCGATGCGATAACGCATGGCTGTGATTCATCGTGGCATGTGTTCGCCAACACTATCTGCGAAGACCTCCGACTCGACGAGCAACGATGCATCATAACTTCGAGCTCCGCATCTCCGAGAGGGCGAGGGTGGGAATGGATGAGGGCGAGCTAGAAGCTCGGCGCCCGATTCGGCGAGATGCTTACACGATTCCCACCTCACGGGGACTCTCCTTCTAAGGACACACCATCGAGGCACGAAGGCCGTCCCGAAGGATCGATAATGGTGCCGCCCACCAGAGCCCAGAGAGCAGCCTCCGGACCGTGTGCCCCTCCGCTACCAGTTCGAGTAGTTAGGGATAGCATCGTTTGATGTTTTATGTTTATTTGTAGTTTCATTATTGTTATTTATTTTAATGTAAGTTTATTTCCGTAATTTGAATTTTGTAGTGAAATGTAATTCGAATGAAAATTTTAATATAATCGCGGTTATTTTTATTATCGCGTGGTTGTCTCATATTGATCCCACCTTCCCAAATTGTTTGGGGGTGGTTTTATCTATTCCAAAGATGATTTTTAGATAACCCTCGTGTTAGAATTTATTATTGCGGAGTCAAGGTGAAAATATGGCCGTTTAGGCATATCCAGAATAAGTATAAGGGTAGGATGAAATCTAGATTAAATAGGTAGATTCTATCATAAATTCAACCTAAAAGATACTAGGTTTGAATTAGAATCAAGATAATGAGTTGTTTCCATTTTCGGTTTGGAAATTTTAGAATTTCCTGAACCGCCAGAAATACTTTTGGCAACTTCCCCGATCCATTTTAGCAACTTAAAACCTATATAAACTTCATACATTCTACACTCACAACTCACACTACACCTAAACTCCATCACTCACCTTTCACTCCCACGATTCCCAATGTGTCGGCTCATTTTCCGAAGTTTCAAGAACTCCGAAAGCGCTTTCAAGGCTTCTACAGGCGCGCACTTTCGCTCAGATATTTTTTCACATTTTTGTCGAGTGCACTTTCGCTTCAAGCCTGCCGAAGCGACCAATTCGCTTCAAACACTGGAAATTTCAAATACTTCAGAAGACTTTTTTCTATCGAGCGCGATCGGGCCGACTTCCGTGGACCAGAAAATTTTCGCGGGTAGTATCCGGATCATTCGCAGCTATTCCAGGCGTAATTTTGAGATGACATCTCCAACATTGATACCGAACAGTCTTTCAAAGATTTGTTCCAAAGCACTACTTATGGTGCTTGGTTTCATGAGGCGATCACATACGCTATCGGGAGCCGCTTATGGTAAGACCGATGCACTTTATTCTCCAACACTAGCATCTTATTTTTACGATAACTGCATTTTCTTTGAAAGACCGGATGGAGAACAAGTGTTCTCCATCAACATTGATAATGAACCAATGGAAATTACCGTGTTCTTGCTAGCATTTGTTCTTGGACTTGCTATGCCCGCAATAAATACAAGACCCATGGTGCTATTGGGTAGATAATATGTATGTCTACACTTATGAGTTTTGCATGAGTCGATGGGGCGGCATTTTCCGTATCGAGGACCAAGGGGACTATAACGTCGCTTTTGGTAGCCCGGTCCAGGAACAAAGGAACTGTTATGTTTTGGATCATGCTAAATATTTTAGGGGAATGACGTTTTCTTCTGTGAATGATGCCACTTGCAGCATTTTCCTTGCTTTAGCCACGGGACGTATGTGTCATGACCTTCCCCGAACCTTGATGTCTAGTTTAGCTCGATCCCATAGCATGAGGCATAAGTTCCTTCTTATGCCCGTTCTAGTTTCCCGTATTATGCTATGTTTCTTTCCTGTTTTTTGTACACGCTTCACGGATTGGATTACGGTCGACACTCGTACGACCCACCAATAGTATTATTCGATCTTTCCGTGCAATGACTTGGCAAGGGTGGAGGATACAACCTCATCGGGTTGCACCCTACACCCGTCGGACCAAGTGGCTCTTAATAGGTTAGCAATAATAGATGATAAATGGCGGAAGCCCGGCAAATTATCATGACATGGCAGACGCTAAAGGAACCTCACTTCTTTATGGAAGAAGAGGATGAGGAAGATGATGAGTAATCGCGGAGATAAGGTAAGTTTTCATTCTAGTTAGTGTCCGCTTATGTCCCAAGCAATTTCATTCTTCTTAACCCCATAATGGGTAGAACTTCGTTATAGAGTTCGCGTCGGTTTATTTCCTTTATTAGTACGTTCTAACTTTGTTTTGCAGATGTTCCTAAATTTCACACGTTTCAATGGTATTTTTTTTACCCTCTTTATTTACAATGCTTTGAGGACAAAGCATGCTTCTTGTTTGGGGGCATAGAAACACGCGTGTAATTAAGGCATCTGTTAGGATATAGATATGTATAATATGCATTTGTTTTCTAGTTAAAATTTTAAAAATTCAAAAATATAAATAAATAAGTTCATGCTATACACTTAGGAATAGTGGTATTGTTTTCCTTCTCTATGCTCTTAACAATCTAGAAGTCTCACGTAGCTTTTGCATTAGAATAATTGTTAGAAACTTAGGTTAATATGTAGGTAATAATCTTTGCATCTATCTATAAATATATTACATGAGTATCTATGATTGTTAGCAATAAGTTTAAAATCTAGGCTAGAGTACTTATTCTACAAATCCTGTGAGAATATAGCCTAAAGCCTTATATGAGCGAAACATTTGAGAAATGACACAAGGGAGAAGTAAAATCCGGATAGAGAAATCACACGTCCACTTGCTTGATCACTATGCCATATCCTAAGCGAGAATTTAGGCCCTTTTTGGATCGATATAGCCAAAAATTCAAACCTATGAATTATTTCCCGCTAGTCGCCCCTCTGAGCCTTTCTTTAGCCTTTCATAAACCACAATCCCTTTACCCTGTTACAAAAACAAAAACAAAATAAAAAAAATAAATCAACCTACCCAATTTAGAATAAGTCTGAGAATAGAATGAGGAAGAAAGAAGAAGAGAAAAAACTTGTGTAAACAAAAGTTAGTTAATTGCTTCAGAAAATAAAGAAAAGAAGTTTCCATCCAAGGAAAAGAAAAAAAAAAAAAATAAATAAAAAAAACCAAAAAATAGAATAAAAAGGAGTCAAAAGCCAAAGAAAAGAAAAAGAAAAATATGGCTAGGGATGGAAACAAAGTATAGGAGCAAAAGAAAATAACAAGGTTTTCTCTAAGTTACATAATATGAAAACTCTATTATCTCAGACTTGTCCTTTTTGAATATCCATTTCCTTCCTTCTTAAACCATCTCCTAATCCCCGCAACACCTAATAAAGACCTCTAGCTCAATTAGGAATAGATTAGTGTGATAGTAAGTGGTAGATGTGTTTGATTGACTCCGGCTTCCTTGTTGTCATTGAGATTGTAAGGTAAAGTGTGCCCACTACGCACTAGAGTAGCGAAACTTGAGTGGAAAAATCAGAGTGTCAGATCTTGACTATTATTGTGAGAACCTACTTAAGGACGCTTATTCGAAGTTTCGAAAACGAACCTGCTAGGCATTTCATAGTATTACTCATTGTATATATGTTTATTGTAGATGATTGATTATTATGCATATATTAGCTTAGGTTTCGACTTGATTACTCTATATGCATTGCTAATGAGAGGTATAGATAATGTAGAGCATGAATAAGGAAACAATAGTTTTATTTCTTAGTCGTTGTAGTATAGATGAAGTTTGTGAGTATCTTCACTGGAAAACTCTCACGAGGCTATAACTTCGTCCCACTAGGGGATTCCTAGTGGTTTAGTGGCCTTGTTGGATATGGTCAATGCAATCGCACTCAAATAAACGCATTAGTAGTTAGAACTCCATTTTTGGTCACTTATTCTAATTTCTCATCTTTGCTTGAGGACAAACAAAATGCTGTTTGGGGGTGGTTTGATAAGAGCCCAAAACTGTAGTTTTAACCCCATAATGCACATACTTTTAGACCAATTATGTGAGTAATAATTAAGAGTTAACACCGATTCGTGTTTTATGCATTTCGTGGGCTTCAAAGTCCATTATGTGCGTAAATGTGCCACTTTAGCGAGATAAAGGAGCAAAGGTCGGTTACTAAGGAGTTCCGTGATTAAAGGCCAAGATTCAAGAAGACAAAGCCTTTCTAAAGCCCGGTCAAAAGCTGAAAAGTCGACGCCGGGCGTAAACATCACACAAAGTCGTAGAAACTTCCGGCGCCATATCTTTGGACTCGGACCTCGAATGGGGCCTACCTTATGTCAAAACGACCGCCTCGAAAAAAAGATTTCCAATGGTCTAAGACGTGATCCAATCAGAGGAGCATAAGTGGACGAAAAGTCTGTTGAAGCCAACTGCAGCTGAAGAGGTTTTTTTGGACTGAAAGAATTGGGTTTTGGGCCTGATTCTCTGGCCCAAAACATGGCTCCAAGCCCATGCACGATTTTTGGATCTGAAAGTATAAAAACAAAAGCTTAGCTCTTTGTTAATGGTAGATAGTTAATGGTAGATAGGTTAGAGTAAAAAGTAGCCATTAAAGTAGCTTCTAGATCTAGTTTTTATTTAATTATTTTTAATTAAGTTTAATTTCAAATCCAATTCTTGTTTTAGATTAAACTATTAGAATCATTACTCTTAATTAGTTTGATTAATAAAATAGCTAGTTGTTAAATTTCGATTCTTATCATTTACATTTGTGTTAGATCTGATTCATTTATTACTTGTTATTCAATTCTTAGTTATTAATTAGATTTTAATTATTGTTTAATTTAGATTAGTAAATTTCAATTCTTTATATCATGTTTAGTTTAACTTTAATCGGAAATGATTGCGTAATGATTCTCGGCTAAACCTTCATTAGAGGGGGTTGAGAAGCCTTGATGAAAGCTTGATTCCAACTATCATAGAATCGTCGTAATTTCCTTTCCACTCTAGAAACGATTAGTTCACCATGAGAATGGGTTTAATCGTTCACATGCTAGTTATAAATTGATAGGAATGCCATGTGTAATTAGGGATTAGGAAGAACCAAATTGTTACGCGGGCGATTCAATTCGGATTACTTACGATTAAATCGTTAATAGGATTAAGTCGAGTTAAGGTAGAATCAATCCCCCTCTAACTCCTTATCATCGAATCAACGTAGCATTCCCTTAGTTATTTTGATAACCGACTAGTTGCATCTTGTGGGTAGTTGCATCGTAGTCTAGTTGTCTTTTCGTAAATCTCTCATTAGACCTTAAGTAGAGTAATTACACGTGATAACACAGCATGCAGAAGGACTAGGAGTGGAACGAATCACTCTACTCCACTATATCTCATAGGATTGAGAGTAGAATCTTTGATAAACATAGGCATCATAAGTTAGTTTTAGTTTTACTTGCATTTTGAGATTCAACGTTCATTTCGTAGGTAAGCTATTCAAATTTATGTTTTATCAGTGTACAAGGATCTAGATGCTGATTTGCCCGAGTTGGAGGCAGAGTACAAAGCTTTCAAAGAGGAGCATGAACGCGGGGCTTCCAGTACACTAGCAGTACACGTACTAGGAGATGCTTGTGATGCTCCTATTTCCTTTGCACCTGCTTTAGAGGTTGTTGAGTCCCAAGTTGAAGAAGTCGCTCCTGTTTTGCCTGTGGAAGTAAATGTTGCGAGTGCCTCAACTGTTGCTGGTGACGAACCCATCATGGAAGAGGATCTATCTCCCTTGTCTACCGAAAATTTGTTTGTTCTTTCTTGATTGTGTGAGATGTGAGTGAATTTTTGCTTGTTCTGATGGTGTAAGTTATGATACATTAGAGCCGGTTTCCTAGGGTAATCTGGGCAGTTCTCCTTTCTTTTGGGTTGTTAAAATACTGAACGAACTGGCTTCCCGGATTGTTCTGGGGAGCTCGTGGGGTGATGAATAGTGGCTGACCGAGTTGGATTTTCTGAGTAGACTCAGCAGCTCGGTTAGTAGACGAACTGGGACCTAAGGTTGGTCGAGCAGTTTGTTTTTTTGCCTTTATGAAATGCCTGTTTTTGCTTCTTTCATTTTGTTTAAGCTCCTTTATGGTTTGAATGTGCGATTCTTGATATTGTTGTAATTGTCTGGCTGTGTATACGACCCGTAGTAAAAGTGGGTGAGGCTAAGTAATCTGTGAGCCTGATTGAGCGTTCTGCTGCTTAATTCTAGCGTTGTAGGGTTCAAATTGTGAAAGGTCGAGTGAGCGTCTTGCTCTTATGAAGCATTCTCCCTTATAGATTGCTCTGGTGAAAGGAGACTGTAGTACGTGCGTGGCACGTGTAGGAATATGGACAGTTTGGGATACCAAATGATGGTTGCCAGGTGGCCTGACGTTTGGCGTCTCAATGTAATTATGATGCTCCTTGGGAAGGTACGTTACTTGAATATAAAAAGAACTATTACAAGCAGTTTAAGGGTATTTGCTCTACCATTTCTTGACGCTGCTGCTCCAAGGTTTTTGTGCAAGCTTCTTGATCCTTTCAGGTAGGTATTTTTCATTGTTTTGTTCTTCTTGTCTTGTTGCCTTACATTGCTGATCGTTGGGTGTCTTTTAGCATAACTGATGGCCAGGCGACGTGGAGGTACTGCTGATGATAGAGGGGCAAGGGAAGCATCCCCCCTCGTAATGGAGGAGATAGAGTTTGAACCCCATCGTCATTGTGATCGCGACAAAAGGAAAGTGGTTGCTCCTGACCCAAAGAGTAACAAATGATCTAAAGGTGCAGGTCGCTCTACAGGAGGCATTGTGTTCAGGTCCCCCAGTCGGAGGGATGGGGACGACCTGACTGCTGAAGAACGTGGCGACCTGGGTTAAGTCCAAAATGTTGCTAGAAACAGCTCTGCACAACGTGTTGGTGACGTGGGGAGCGAGTTCTTTTACGTTGGGAGGACGGGGAAGAAACGTATGGTCAAACATTTTGACTGTAGTTTCCACTCGGCACCCATAGCGACCTGCCTTCTGGAAGGGATAGTACTGGACGGTGATAAAGTAGAAATCGAAGATGAAGACTTGGGGAAGCTGTTAGGAACTATGGACATGGCTTGTTGTTTGGTAAGCTCTTCATCTGGTATGGTTTCCTGTTGTTTGATGGGCGAAGCTAACCTTGGTGTTTTATTTGTAGTTCCTTGTTGGGTATGATAAGTTGAAAAATACTGTTCAACATGCTGACAATGGTGACAGTGCTAAGGTCGAGCTGGGGCGCAAGCGAGCTGCATGGGAGGTTGACAAGAAGAAATTGCAAGCTATGACGAAAAAGCACCGAGACGTTGCTGATGAGAGGTCGGTGTTGGTTAGTTTAATGATGAATTTGCAAGAAAAGTTTTGTTGTGGACGAGTACGCTTAAGCATTGCCGTATGCTGTTACGCGCAAAGCGATATGATCGGGCGTCTTGGCGCGAATATCTGATCTTTGGAAGAGAAGTACTTGCAGCTGAAAAAGGCATGTGATCGTGGGGCTCTGGGTACAAGTATGTGTGTCATACCAAGAGATGCGAGGAACTCTCCCTCGACCAGTGCTGCTCCCGCTGTGCCTGCTGATGATAAACATATTGATCCTGACTCTTGACTATGGTTGCAAGACTTGTCTTTTGAATGTAAGTTGTGAAATACTTTGAATGTTTTGCATGTTCCCTTCCTTGTAAGAGATTAAAACTATAGAACTAGTTCCCAGGCTTGTCTGGGTAGTTCGCTTTGCTTTATGGTTACACTACTACAGAATGAACTGGTTTCCATGTAAGTGGCAGTTCGATATTTCCAAAAATTGTATGCAGACCGATCTGGATTTCTAGGTAGTCCCAGCAGATCGGTGGATTTGTGAACTGGTTTCCTGAGTTTGTTCAGGCAGTTTGAATTATAGATGTTTTTGGAATGCATGTCATTTGCTTATGCTTAATTGCTTGTATCTATTGTTTTGTTCACAATAAATAAGGCATGTAAGGGCTAAGGAGCCTGAAAATTAGCTTAAGGAAACGTTTTGCTCGTAGAGAGCGTTCTTACTTCGTCGATTCTAGAGTTGTAGGTCGTCAACTAGCAAAAATTGCGTAGGCTATGGAGCATGGTAGCTCGAGTGAGTGTGGTAGCTTAACAAAGCATATTGCTCGCAGAGATCGTGTTAGCTTAAGAAAGCGTGGTGCTCGCTGAGAGCATGTTGGCTTAAGGAAGCATGGTGCTCGCTGAGAGCGTGTTAGCTTAAGGAAGTGTGGTGCTCGCTGAGAGCGTATTAGCTTAAGAAAGTTTGGTGCTCGCTGAGAGCGTGTTAGCTTAAGAAAGCTTGTTGCTCGCGGAGAGCGTGTTAGCTTAAGAAAACTTGTTGCTCGCGGAGAGCGTTTGAACATATGAGAGTTTTTGTGGTTCGCATATGCTAGTGGCTCTTTCAGTGCAAGTTCCATGTCTGTTGATGAACTTGAACAGAGTGGGTTGCATAATACGCATAAGTAGGTTATACCAAACTTTGCAACGAATAGAAACATAGACTGCAAAACATTATACTTTTATTGATAAAATTTCTTTAACAAATAAGTGTTCCAAGGACGTGGTAATGATTTTCCCTCTTGGGTCTTGATCCAGTATGCTCCATTGCCAACGACGCATTCCACTATGTAAGGACCTTCCCATGTTGGTGCCAGTTTGGAGTCATCTTGAGTCTTTTTCAGAACTAGGTCACCAGGTTGAAAGGATCTAGGATTGACTCGCTTATTGTATGACTTCTTTAGAGTCTGATGGTAAAATGCCACTCTGATGGCTGCTAGGTCGCGACACTTTTCCAGTAAGTCGACCTCTCGAGCTAAGACAGAGTCATTTTGTCCAGATTCGACGAGTTCTGACCGAGTCGTGGTGACTGTCAGTTCGGTAGGAATAACGTCTTTTGTGCCATAGCATAATGAAAATGGTGACTCGCCTGTGCTAGAACGAGCTGTAGTTCGGTGAGCCCACAGAATGTTCTCTAACTGATTCGGCCATTGGCTTTTATTCTTTTCAATCTTCTTCTTCAAATTTTATAGAATTGCTTTGTCGCTAGCTTCTGCTTGGTCATTGCTCTGGGTGTATTGGGGAGTGGAAAATGCATGATCGATCTTCCACTTAGCCAGAAACTCCTTGACTGTTTTTCCTTTGAACTGGGAACCGTTGTCCATCACCAGTGTGTGTGGCAAGCCAAATCTGGTGACAATGTGTGTCTAGATGAAGTTTCTGACGTGGGACTCTTTGACATGAGCTAAGGGGATTGCTTCAACCCACTTAATAAAGTAATCAGTTACGGCCAAGACGAACCAAAAGCCAATGCTTTTTTGTGGGATGAATGGTCCCATGGTATCCAAGCCCCACATGTGAAATGGCCAAGGGCTGGCAATGTTGATTAACTCGCGAGCTGGCTGAATGATATTGTGGCCAAAAGTTTGGCATTTGATGCACTTAAGTACGTACTTTTTGGCATTGACCTGCATTCGTGGCCAGAAGTACCCCTAGGAGATCGCTTTGTGAGCCAAGGAGCGTTTTCTAGCATGGTTCCCGCATTCACCCTCATAGATGTTTGCAAAAATCAACTGACCTTGTTTTAGGCTTATGCACCTCAAGTGAGGGCAGCCAGCAGACTTTCTGAATAGTTTGTTGTTGATTAGGTAGTAACAACGTGCCTGATATTAAACTTGTCTAGCTTTGGTACGTTCTTCTGGGATTGTACCATATTGGATGTACTCTATGATGGGATGCATCCATGTTTGACTCATCTGACTATCAGAGAGTGGGCACAGGTCACTGATTTCCAGGATGTGTTCAAATTGGTAAGCAGGTCGATCAATTACTTCGATGAGTAACTGTCTAGGGGCGCAGTTCGGTATTTGAGTAGCTAGATAAGCTAAACTGTCTGCGTGACGGTTCTCGTCACGCAAGAAATGGTGTATGGTGGTTTCCTTAAAAGAAGGAAGTAACTGATAAACAACTTGAAGGTATTTAGAAAGGTTACCTTCATGGGTAGTGTACTATTTAGCAATATGGCGAACAACTAGTTGCGAGTCACTAAAAACTTGAAGCTCCTGTACACCGAGCTGAAGGGCCATTCTAAGTCCCATGATTAGTGCCTCGTACTCCGCCTCGTTGTTAGAAGTCGTGAAGTCGATGCGAACTGACTTCTCAACCATAGTCCCATCTGGGGATACTAAGACGACTCCGATTCCACTTCCTCTGGGTTGTTAGAACCATCCACAAAGAGAGCACAGATGGATTTGTCCTGTTTCTTCATGGATGGGATATCTATTTCTGATTCCCAATTCAGGTCATCGACAGGAAAATCTGCTAGAAAGTCTGCAACGACATATCCTTTTTGAGAAGTGTGTGGGACGAACTAGATGTGATGTTCCCCGAGCTCTTCTGCCCATACTGCCATGCGAGTTGTCTTATTTTCTTTAAGAAAGATTTTCTTCAGTGGGAGGTCGGTGAGTACTTTGATTGGGTGTGCCTGAAAATACGGCCTGAACTTCCTTGCAGAGTATAGCAATGCGAGTACTGCTCTTTCAATGTAAGAGTAGTTCTTTTCAGCTGGTGTTAATGTCTTACTTGTAAAGTAGATCGGTTTCTCTGAGTTGTTGTCCTCCTTGAAGAGAACCGAACTGATAACAAAGTCTGATACTGCAAGGTAGAGCCCCAACGTTTCCCCGTCTGTTGGTTTTGCTTGGACGGGCGGTGTTGTCAAGTATTCTTTGAGAGTAGAGAATGCCTGGTGGCACTGGTCGTTCCATGAGAACTATTCTCCTTTTTTGAGAAGCTGCAGGAAAGGTCGGCATTTGTCTGATGCACTTGATATGAATCGATTGAGTGCTGCAACCATTCCTGATAGTTTATGTATTTGTTTCTTTGTCTTTGGATCGGGCATTTCCAAGAACGCTCGGATCTGGTCTGGATTGGCCTCGATCCCTCGTTGTGATACTTGATACCTAAGAAACTTCCCAGAGGACGCTCCAAAAAGGCATTTTTCGGGATTCAGCTTCATCTGAGTTTGGTGTAATCTGGAGAACGCCTGCTCAAGGTGAGTGAGGTGGTCACTCGCTTTCTTGCTCTTGACTACCATGTCATCGATATAGACTTCCATGGTGTCACCTAACATGTCCTGGAACATGTTAGTGACGAGCCGTTAATAAGTCGCTCCAGCGTTCTTGAGGCCGAACAGAGGACGTTGTAGCAATAGATTCCCTGTTCGGTGATGAATGACATTTTCTCTTGATCTTCTTCAGCGAGTGGGATATGGTTGTATCCACTGTATGCATCCATAAATGATAGGAGCCCTTGGTCACAAGTTTGGTCCATAAGTCGGTCGATTTTAGGTGAAGGGAAGCTATCTTTAGGTGTTTCTTAGTTGACATTGGTGAAGTCGACGCAGAGGCAAACTGTGTCATTCTTCTTTGGAGCTGCTACTATGTTAGCGATCCACTCTAGGTAGTTGACCTTCTAGATAAAGACGACTTATTTGAGTTTGTCGATCTCATCATTGATTGCTTTTTGAAATCTCAGGGATAACTTCCGAGGTCGCTGCCTAACTAGCCTAGCATTAGGGTTGACATTTAACCTATGACATGCAACACTAGGATCTATACCAGGCACATTGATATACGACCAAGCAAAAACATCTTTATTCATTGATAAAAAGTTTACAAGCTGGGCCATGAGTGTAGGGTCAAGGTTAGCCCCTACGTAGACGAACTTGGGATCATCTTCTGTTCCTAAGTTCACTCACTCCTTTTCTTCAGTTTGAACTGCTGCTTTTGAAGATGAGGCGACCTCTGAGGAACTGGTCTCTTGTGGTGCTTTGTCAATCTGAGGAATGGAGGTCTTGGCAACAGGAGTTGGAGCGACCTCTGTGGTTACGACAACAGGGGCTGATACGACCTCTGTGGTCATGACAACAGGGGTTTGTGCGACCTCTGGAATTTGCACTGGTGGACTAACAAGTGCTAGGGTGACCTCTGGGGTCCTAACTAGTGGATTAACAGGAGCTTGGGCAACATTTGTGGTCCTGACTGACGAATGGACTTTTTTTATAAAGCCCCCAACGTTCTGCTTTGGTGCTTTGGATTTGACCTCAGCGATTAAATCTTTGGCCATCGTGTAGCTAGTGGGCTCGCTCCTAGTACTGATAGATGTGTTAGCAGACTTGTTCGCTGAGAGGATCTAATTGTAGTGATAAGCCTCGAGCTGATTGCTACGAAGCTCCATCATACCCCTAGGGCCAGAAAAGCAGAGCACCTGATGCAGTGTTGATGGTATAGCTTGTTTTTGGTGGATCCAACGCCGTCCTAGGATGGCATTATAGAACGACTGGATGTCTAGAACGCTGAAATGCGTATTGAAGCTGACTTTGTCCTCCCTGGATCTAACAGAGACTGGGAGTATGATGTCACCAATTGGGTCGGCTCTAGAGCCATTGAACCCATAAAGAGGAGCTATTGGGTGTATGAAAACCGATTTGGGCAGGTTCATCTCTTTAATGGTATGGTAGAACAAGATGTCACACAAACTACCGGGATCTATCAGGACGCGTTTGATTGTCCAGTCGCTGATTTTGACATGGACCACTAAGGCATCATTATGAGGGAGGCAAACCTTGTTGAGGTCAGCCTCTGTGAAAGTTATATCACCTGAGCTGTGGCCTGAATTGTGTGGGGCAAGTGCGGCCTGTGAAGAGAACTGGTTGACTTCTTGGAGAGCGCCTACGCGTCTCCTCTTTTCTCTAGAGGATGCAACAGAATCATCCTGGAACGTGATCATGTGTATCATTCTGTCATTATCTCTGTCTGACGAGTGCTGAGGATGCTCATGGCGGGAGCGGTCACTAGGGCGTCTTATGCTACGAGAGCGAGCTTGGACACTATGGCGATTATGGCGAGCTGGAGATCTACTGCGCTTTCTATGAGCCATGAGCTTATGGCGCAGGTCGCCATCAGCGATATTGGTATAATGCTTGATATGTCCTGATTCGATGAGGTCCTGGAGGTAGTGCTTGAGCCCCCAGCACTCATCGGTCTCATGACATTTTTCTCTGTGGAAGGCACAGTAAGGCTTGCCAGGGCGATCTTCTGGTTGTCGTACGTCAGGTCGATAATATAAAGCTCGTTTGATCTTGTCCAGTATGTAACTGGGAGATCGGGTGAGTACGGCGAACTCGCGATTGTTGCTTGGTCTGTTCCCAGTCTTCTGTCCTTGCTGTCTAGGTCACTTTTTTGAAGCTGGAGGACATCAGAGATCTCTGCCACTTCTTGTTCTTATGTTAAGCCATGACGTTTCAGGCCTTCTTGTAACTTGATGTACTTGTCTACTCGAGCATACAACTCAGATAAAGTTTCTGGTCTTTCTTTCATGAACGATCTGGACAGCGCTGTGTTGCGTACTCGAAAGGCGTTGGAGAATGCCAATGTGGCAAACGACTCTTTGAGGCCGCTTTCCATGCCAAGTAGTTCGGTTTTGAACCGACCTAAGAAGGCATGGATTGTTTCATTTTCACCAAGTGAGAGCTGGAATAGTGAATCTAGATCCGCTTTTTTACGCTTGTTGTGCTAGCAAATAGGTCGGTGAGATTTTCGAAGTTATTTATCGAGTCTGGCTCGAGTGAAAAGAACCAATCGAGAGTGCCATCTTGTAGGCTGGCAGGAAATAGACGACAATGGAGATGATCGAACTCCTGAGCACTATAAAGTGCGAGGCTCTGAATGTAGCGAGCTACGTGTTGACTTGGACACGTGCTACCATCTACTAATTTACTTCGTTGATAACGTTTTCTGTTAAAGCACCAGGTGGGGTTTGCGCGTCCACTTGTGCTTTCAGAGTAACATTCTCCTGCCTGAGTAAGGTGATGTGCTCGTTCATGGTACCCAGTTGACTTGCTAAGCTTCGGATTTGAGCTTCGAGGCTTGCCATGTTTCGTGGGCTTGAGTATTTTTGTTTTTGGAAGGTGGTTTCTCAAGAAATCGAGACCACAGACGGCGCCAATGTAAAGGAGCATTTTAGTTATCCCTTACAAATGTGATAGGAGAAAAGAATGATTTTGGAAATGGGAAATACCAAGTTCGTTGTTGAGCGAACTGCTTACGATCTATCTCTCAATTCTTGGGGGAGAGAAAAATCAGGTCTGGCGTAGTTCATATAGGGGGTATTTATAGCTGGTGAACGTGGAGATCTATCCAACACGTGTACTGACAAACACAAATGTATGGTTTAGATTGAGAAGGAGTATTGGAATGGTGTTGGTAGGAATTTTATAATGATGGGGAGTGGTTACAGTGGTTCGTAATTTGCGGTGATAGAATGTGTAAGTACGGCTTTAGCAATGATTGCTTCTAGAAGATAGGTTGAGCCATGAGATAGAACGCTATGTGTTAGGATGTGCGAGTCGCTCCGTTCTGGAGCGATCTCGTAGCTCGTGGGTGTGAGTTGATGATGTAGGTCGTGTATTATCTAAAATTACAACTTTGAAGATCTCTCTCTCTCTCTCTCTCTCTCTCTCTTTTTTTTTTTTTTTCTCCTTTCCCTTTTTCCTCACCTCTCTTTATATATCTTCTAACCGCTCCCTTTTCTCTAACCGCTCTCCTATCCCATGATCTCCTTTCTCGTCCCACGATCGCTACTTGTTCACCTGTCTCTTTAGGTATCGTGGCCTTGCTATCGTGCTCCCGCCCCTTCTTTCACTATTCTGCCTCCTTTTGGGTCATTGACACTCTACTAACCCCTATGCCCTTCTAGATTCCGCGGCCCTTCCGTGTTTTGCGGACTGGATCCTGTGCTCCTTCTCCCTCCTACATTATGCTGCCTCAGTCCAGAAGTCATGTCATCTTGATGGTCATGAACTAGGCTGATACAGATGCCCCCTCTCGGCCCTCGGACCCCCTGGAAATCTAGTTCGGGGGCCAAGATCCTCTCCGCCAACTTGATCTGCGGTGCATGATTGTTGTGTCCTTTTCATGCCGGTGTGTGTCCTCTACTAATTGGCACGTGTCACTCTAACTTTGTTCGCGTGCTCCACACGCCTCCACCTGTCATGATTGCCTGCAAAACCTGACTCCTCGTTTTTTACCCTCCACGTGTCGCTCACCCTCTGGCCCCTCACTTCTGACTCTTCGGCTTTCGCACCCTAGAAATTACCTTGGTACCCCTGGCGCTTCAAATCCCATTCAAACTCTTCCTTTTCTCTCCAATTCCACTTCGTTTCCTCCTACATTCTCCTCCAACCTCAACCTCTCCTTTGTTCTTCTCTGTTCAGTCATCCTTCCCACTCCTCTCCTTCTTCTTGGTGATATCTTCCCTACTTTCGCACAATTTTGCAACGCCACCTTTTCCTTTGCCCACTACTGCTTCGTAAACTAGGTTTGTTTTCTTCTTTCTTTTCTCTTTCACATCTTTTCCATACATTTTTTTTGTTGTTCTCTAGTGACCCTTGGGTTCCTCACACTTGCCACTTTTAGATCCCTCACCTTTCGATTTCTACCTTTTGTACTGTTTGCACCATGTCGGCTTCTGAGTCGGAGAGCTCATCCGCCGTCAGATCCATTAGATTTGGGTCCCCTTCCTCTAGGTCTAGTAGCCCCATTGCCGATAGGTTTGAGTCCACGGCTTCGGACTCGGTTGGCCCTACTGTTGTCCCTTCCACCTCTGGGAGACCGTTTAAACTCCCTCCACCTCCCTCATATTACCGCAGACCCAATCTAGCTGCGGTCAAGGCGGCTTATGGCATCTCTGACGACATGGTTTTAGAATATGTGTCTAAAGTTACTCACTTCCTTCACCTGGTCAAGCCTCGGCCGGGATTTGTGGTTGTTACGGTAGGTCAAATAGTGGCCGGTCTGCACTTTCCCTTGTCCCTACTAGATGTTGAAGTATGCAATCATTTCAACATTCTGCCATGTCAAGGTATTGGTAATTAATTTCTGGCGTGTTATGTATGCCGCTAACTTCTATAACAAAACCAATTCCCCCAAAATCTAACTCCACGACATAATCACACACTATTACATAAAGAAAAGCACCAAGTTCGGGAGTGTAGGCTACCAATCATTCTGTAGCCGTCGGTAGAAGAAGTCATTTGTTCTCCGCATCACTACTTTCGACAAAGTGTGGCACCACTATCCATTGTATGTGTCCGGGAGCTTTCTGTCAGCGGATATACCTCCTGAAGTTTCTCTAAGGCATTTACATTTTCTCCTGAGCAGTAAGTGTAGTCGGTCAGCCTATGTTTCTGCTTAATATCCTCACTGCTAGCACCATATAACTTTCTTGGGCACAGGTTGGAGATCGGACTTGCACTCTCAACTATACGCCAGTGTCTCCTTAGAGATCTTCTAGAAGCTCCGCAAACTAGGAAGTGACCAGTGCGACATTCTAGGTATCAATCCGGAAAAAGGCCCCTCTCCTTCTGGACCCATCTCTCAAAGACTTCGGCAAGTACCAGAGCCCCTTCTACCGTCTGCCTTCTCCCAAGGAAAGGTTGCCCAAAGCTTCCCCCTCTAAGACCAAGAAAAGGGGCTACACCAAGAAGATCTCTCACACCCAAGCTGCTGCCAAACGAGCTGTGGCCACTCAATCACACCCTCCCACCACGGAAGCCTCTTCGGGCAACCCACAAGGTGCCCCAGCCCCTTTCTCTTCCCTTGCTGATTGGGAGGACGATTTTGAAGTTGTCGGCTACCCTCTGCAATCCCCAGACATAGATGTAACCAAGCTGAAACTACGGGACAACGATGAAAAAGAAGAGCCCACTGACTCTGCGGCAAAGAGCCCACCCGCTAAGAGATGCAAAACTACGGGGACTTTCGCTGCCCCTTCTGCCCCAGCACCCATATTATCGCGGCCAGTAGCTCCTACACATCGCCCAGGCAAGGAGCTAGCACCGGTTGGACCCGAAGTCTGGCGTCCTAATTTCAAAGCTAGGGATCGTGTGGTCACCACCCGAGACTCGGCTTTGGACAACGCTGCGGTGGCTGCCACGCTATTTTTTAGCCCCCATCTTCCCCGGGATCAGGCCTATGGCGACTCTAGGACCTTTGCTACTCACCGTGCTACTATCTACACTGGCTGGGAAAAGGTGTGCCTCTTTCCCCTCCTGCCTTGGTTCTTTTTACTGGTAACATATTTAACGACCCTTTTGTGTTCAGCTGAGCTTGGATATAGGCTACGTCATCCGCGGCCTAACCAACACTCTGGACACCCTAGATGTGGTGAAACAGGAGATTAACGGGCCTGAAGGCTGGAAAGCGCAATATGCCCGTCTGGAGAAAGACCGCGATGACTCACGTCTCGCGGCTCTAAAATCGCATAAAGCGCTCCAGACCGCGGAGGAGACTTTCCATCAACAAATGTCTGACCTTCAAGCTAAGGTGGAGAGTGAGAAAGCAGCAAGTGAGGCCACTGCTCAAGCCTCATTTGATCAATCGCTAAAGGTCGTTTCTGATCGCTTCCGAGATGTGGCTGAAAAGAAGATTGCCAGGGAGCTCCAACGTCAGCTAGCCGATCTCACCGCTGCTGAGAGACTCCTCCCCTTGCCCTCCTCCACCTCTACCCCTGCTGCTGAGCCCTCCGCTACCTCCACTCCGCCACCTGAAGGAGATCTCAACACTGTCCTGGTGAGAGATGATGCTGTGGTGGAAATATCTTAGGGCTCGCCCCAAAAGGAAGCAGCTGAGGATCATAATCCAAAAAAGTCGGCCAATGAGCAATAGTTTGGAGATAATTTCCCTGTACTTGATTTGAACATATTTTGCTTTAAAACCTTTGTATGTATACTCTGTGTCCCGTATTTCTGGGTGCTCCCAGCGGACAATCACATATGTTTTGCTAGTTAACCAGTGTGTTTGCTACAATTTGTTATCTCATTGGAAAATTGTTTTGCCATGTTGCACAAAGTTTTTTATCAATCACTGCAATCTTCCTGACTCGATAATCCTTGTTTTACTTAAATTTCTACCGCGAAGCTACTTGGGGGCAGCTCAGTTTGCCCACACGTTGGTTTCAGACCTCGTCGTCCGCGAAGGGCTCCCCCCCCCCCGTTGTCTCTAATGTGCTCCCAAGTTGGGGCAGCTCAGTTTGCCCCCAAGTTGGATTTGGACCTGATTGTCTGCGAAGGGCTCACCTCCCCCGCTGTCTTTGTCAGCCGTGAGGCTAGCTGGGGGCAGCTCAATTTGCCCCCAAGTTGGATTTGGACCTCATCTCCCTTAGTCAATTTCTCTGCTCATTTGCAGCCAATAATGTAATACGACATTTGGACAAAGTTGCACTCTATTCATTGATAACATATGTAACACAAACATCATCATAAAATTTCACTACATTTCTATAAGCCGCTGACTTTGTCTTTGATTTAAACACTGTACAAGGTGTCACTCATGGAACCTCTTCAACATTCTAATGTTCCAGGGCCTTGCGATGTCTTTTCCCTGTGGACGTCTTGATAAGAGCCCAAAACTGTAGTTTTAACCCTTTAACAGTCATACTTTTAGACCAATTATGTGAGTAATAATTAAGAGTTAACACTGATTACGTGTTTTTATGCATTTCAGGCTTCAAAGTCCATTATGTGCAGAAATGTGCCACTTTAGCGAGATAAAGGAGCAAAGGTCGGTTACTAAGGAGATCCGTGATTAAAGGCCAAGTTTCTAGAAGACAAAGCCTTTCCAAAAGCCCGGTCAAAAGCTGAAAAGTCGACGCGGGCAGAAACAGCACACAAAGTCAGCAGAACTTCCGAAGGCTATATCTTTGGACTCAGACCTCGGAATGGGGCCTACCTTATGTCAAAACGACCGGCTCGGAAAGAGCTTTCCAATGGTCTAAGCTTTGATCCAATCAGAGGAGCAGAAGTGGACGAAAAGTCTGTTGAAGCCAACTGCAGCTGAAGAGGCCTTTTTGGACTGAAAGAATTGGGTTTTGGGCCTGATTCTCTGGCCCAAAACATGGCTCCAAGCCCATGCACGATTTTTGGATCTGAATGTATAAAAACAAAAGTTTAGCTCTTTGTATTTGGTAGATCTTTTAGTAAAGAATAGTAGATTTTTAGGTTAGAAAATAAAGATAGCTTTGAATAGAAAGTAGCCATTAAAATAGCTTCTAGATCTAGTTTTTTTTTTTCATGTAGATTAATTAAGTTTAGTTCCATTTCAATTATTGTAGTAGATTAAACCTTTGAATCTTGTTCTTCATTTGGATTAGATCAATAAAGTAGTATTTTTATCAATTTCGATTTTGTCATTTCCATTCCTAGATCTAATTTCAATTCCTGTCTTTATTTCAATTGAGTCATTAAATTAGATTTCATTATTGTTTAATTAAGTAAATTTCAATTCTTTATATCATGTTTAGTTTAAATGTAATCGAAAATGATTACGTAATGATTCTCGGCTAAACCTCCATTAGAGGGGGTGAGAAGCCTTGATGAAAGCTTGATTCGAATATCGTAGAATCGTCGTAATTTCCTTTCCACTTTCGAAGCGATTAGTTCACCATGAGAATGGGTTTAATCATTCACATGCTAGTTATGAATTGGTAGGAATGCCATGTGTAATTAGGGATTAGGAAGAACCAATTGTTCTCGCGGAAGCAGCTCAATTCGATTACTTAACGATTTCGTCGTTAATAGGATTAAGTCGAGTTAAGGTGGAATCAATCCCCCTCTAACTCCTTATCATAGAATCAACGTAGCATTCCCTTAGTTATTCCCATCGTCGACTAGTTGCATTTCGTGGGTAGTTGTATCGTAGTCTAGTTGCCTTTTTCGTAAATCTCTCATTAGACTTTAAGTTTAGAGAACTTACACTTGAGAACATAGCATGCGGAAGGACTAATTAAGAGTGGAACGAATCACTCTACTCCACTATATCTCATAGACTTGAGAGTAGAATCTTTGATAAAGATAAAGCATCATAAGATTAGTTTTAGTTTTACTTGCGTTTTGAGTTCATCGCTTTATTTCGTAGGTAAAACCATATCATTTTAACTTTTATCAAATGGCGCCGCTGCCATCTTAGTTTCACTTTCGTATTGTTTTCGTAGTGTTAGTACTGTTCTTAAAGTCCCATTACACCCACCCACCCTTGTTTGATTCATACTGTGGTTGTCCATTTCAGAGTTGAAAAATTCCGGGTAAAAATTACACTGAGCGCGCGCGCGCCTTCCTTGAGCGCGACCCGCCCTATAGCCTGGAGCAAGAGCGTGACCCGCCCCCATGTGGAGCGCGACCCGCCCTAAAAACACTGTAATTTGAAAATTACCCGAGCGACCAGCGCTTTATCCGAAGCGCCAGCGCCGCCTTTAACAAAAATTTTTCGGATTTCGGCGGTTTGATTCAACATTGATCTTTCATATTTTTCAGTGTTCTAACCTGATATATACACTGAACAAGCGTAAACAAGACGCTATTCATAAGCGAAGCAAGGACGCAATCAGGTATTCCTTTCTTTCACACCTCGCTCTCCTGTTAGAGGTTTATACTAGTATATCAGAATTGTTTGGAGTGTTGATGTGTTTAGCTAAGTTTGGTTTTAGCCTTGTATGAGATTAAGGTCTGGCCGAACAAAAACATCGAACGTAATTACACAAAACGTCAACAAACAAGTCTATCTAGTATACCACCCACTACACCTCTAGCTACTATTTCACACACATCACCTGACACAATGCCCGACGAAGAAGAGAGGCCTCTCTCTGACTTCTACAAAGCCTTGAGCGATAGCCCCAAATCGCATCGCTCTAGCTCTAGCACTCCAATCGATTTCGAATCCCCAAATATTTTAATTTGTTACCCGCTTTTCATGGATTAGACCATGAAAAACCTTATCAAATACGCCGTAGGATTGAACAAGTCCTAACAACATTCCACCATCCTACGGTAGGTACGGAACAAATTAAATTAAGGGTATTCCCTTTCACCTTAGTCGATAAGGCGCTTTTGGTTAACGCCCAAAGCCCAATTCTCATGGGACTCGTGGGCTAAACTTGTTCACCTATTTATGGAACATTTTTACCCACCCCTAAAAGACGGATGAGATGCTTTCCAAGATTCATTTCTTTCGACAAAATCCTCTTGAAACATTTTCGAGGCTTGGAATCGCTTCACCGATCTCCTTATAGAGTGTCCACATCATAACTTAGCGAAAGACACGTTAGTTCGTGGCTTTTTCAAAGGACTTCTACACCACCATAAAGAAGTCCTTGACATAATGAATGGGGTAGTTTCTTAAGCAAAGGAGCTTCGAGGCTTATAAATTTTAGAGGACCAAACTAAGCTTAAATAACAACTGGGGGTAGTGACGACGATTACTCCCGCCCCGCTAGTTCTTCTTCAACAGCTAAAGGCTACCAAGATGTTTGAGGTTAAATCAGATCCCGAGCTTAAAACTCTAATTGAATCCCTCACAAAAAGGTAGAGGCCATTTATGTACAACAAAAGCCAATCCCCGCCATGAATGTAAATTCAAATCCATGTAGTTTCTGTTGGAGCCCCGAAAGCATCCCGACTCCCAATCGTCCTATAGCCTATGAACAGGCTTGTTCCATTAATAGTGAACCTAACGCCCTTTGAGACAAAATCCCAACTTCGGTTGGAGAAATAACCAAAACGCCACACCTCAAGGGGTACAATAACCAATATGTTAGGCCTACGCGACTTTAACCAAGCCCCACTACGACAAGGACGGGTCGGGGAATTTTAATAATTATAACAACCAAGTGCAACCTCGACAAGGTCAAGCACAAGGTCAAAGTAGTTATAATAATTATAATGCTAATAGAGGTATCGCTCCGTAAATAATAACTACCAAAATCCACCCATAAATAATTCACGGAAATAGTTCCAGTCCACACCACCCGGACTACTACACCCACACAACCGATCGCCTTGACACCTTCATACAAGTGAGCCAAAAACTTTTCCAAACCATGGCTCAATCTAACCAACAAATTTCTACAATCCGTTAATAATTTAACCAAACAGTTGGCTCAAGATAAAGCCCAACCCAAAGGTGTGTTTCCAGGTCACGAAATACCTAATCCTAAAACAACAAATACAGCCTTTGAGATAACCGATAATACTAGTAATGAGTATGAAACCGTAGGTGAGATAAAGGCCATCACCACCCTCCGTTCTGGTAGAGTGATTGATAACAAAGTAACATTGCCTATAGTTACCCTACCAGTAGCCCCTACACCTGCTATATTACTAGATATCGAAATAGAAACTGAAGAGCCTACCACCGTAGAGGGTACCATTCATAAAACACAACCTAAGAAACAGAAGCCACGGTTAAACACCCGTAATACCATTGCTAAATAAAGACAGAAACTACCGTTTCCACAAAAATTAGCCATGTTAACTAGGGATACAAATTACGAGGAGATTAGGAATGTTTTCAAGAATCTAACTATAAACCTTCCCTTCTTCGAAGCTATAAAAAAGCTACCACACCATGCTAAGTTTCTTAAGGAATTGTGTACTACTAGGCGTAGACCAATATACCAAAAGACGCTTTTAAACGTAACAATTCCCAACTCTATCCTAACATAATGGAATTGTTAAGTACAAGGACCCCGGTCGCCCCATCGCATAATGCACCTTAGGTGATTCCTATAATGACGACGCCGTTATTAGACTTGGGGGCTAGTGTAAACTTACTCCCGTTTTATTTGTATATACAAATAGGTCTAGACGAGATGCAACCCACTAGAATGACGTTGCAATTAGCTAATCGGTCTATTAAGTATCCTAAGGGTGTCGTCGAAAATGTTCTGGTAAAAATTCAGGATTTTTACTATTCGGCTGATTTTGTCATCCTCAACACAGAAGTCGTTAACGACTCTGTCCCGATCATCTTAAGGGGCGTCATTTTCTGGCAACTGCCAATGCGCTCATTAATTGCCGTGATGGTTTAATATCCATGTCTTTTGGCCATCTTTCTGTTGAAGTCAATGTTTTTAAAACAAAGACACAGTTACCCGATTCGTCTATGGATGGAGAGGTTAGCATGATCGAGAGCGTTGCTCGAGATTATTTCAACAACACGTTCCCTGATAATCATATGCCCAAATTTCTTTCCTTTGGAAGATCAAACTCCAATATTTCCATCCCTACACTAGTCGATACACATATTACGGATGAGGAGGAGATAGATGACTTTCTCAAAGATGTAGAGGACTATCATAGTAACGAGGATATGACCAATCTAGATGAGCAATTCGATGAGTTTCTTCGAGAAGATGATGAATCACCCTATCAAGAACTACTTTGCACAACATCCACCTCGATTCCCCTCCTTCCACCCTTTCAAAGGAATCTCGAGTTTGCACTCGATCCTTTTGTTTCTCCCGTGCTCCATAATTTTTTAAATCCACCTAGTAAACAAATACTACAGAAGGACAAACCACTTGACACCTTCATTTTCAGAATTGAGACAGTCCCTACACACACAATGAATGAGTTTTGTGCTAAAACCACATCCTCATTGTTTACAGTCGTCTTTCTACAACTTATCCATATCCACCATATTCTCCACAACCATTCACTTTTCCACACTTATTTACTAGAACACCCACTCATTCAAAAATGAAAAATAAGGTGCATGATAGGTTACATAATAGGGTTATCCGACTTCGCTTTCATTTCACTAGGTTGGGTCATAGGAAATCTTGGTGCTTGATTGTGTTTGGATATGTTTTCTGTGATATTTATTTATGGAATGATCCACAATTATTTCGGTTGTTGATATATGATAAACTGCATGTTCATACATATGTTTAGACAAGTCTCGAGTATCTGACTATAAACGACTCAACTTTTGTGTTTGGTGCATGTCCTTTTATTTCCATATATTGGTGAGTGCACCATTAAGGTAACCGGGCCCTCCCTATGGAGTGTGTGGCTGTAAGTACCGGATCCGAAGTCCACGTTTGACATAATTCACGTTTTCCACTCTTGCATGTTTTCTCGGATTTTTGAGTCATGTTCCTCTATGGGTGAATTATGTCTTTATTGTTTATTGTTTTTCTTTTAAAATTAAAAAAAAAAAAAAAAAAAAAATATATATATATATATATATATATATATATATATATATATATATATATATATATATAATATTAAAGAATAAGCATAGTAACCTAGGAAGTCTCGAATCGACTTTAAAAGACCCATCGCTAAAACAAATTTTCTAAGCTTCGTTGTAAAAAATTTGTTTGGGGGGGGTGTTCGTGTTTTCCATTTTAAATATTTATGTCCCATTAGAGTTGCTTAGGCCATTTTATTGTATTACGATTCGGGTTGACATAATCCATGAATTTAGAGTTCAATTGTTCACATAACGTCGCCATGCACGCACTTCGAGGCATTTTCCACAATCTTATATGTCATCCACGGTCGGAATAGAGTGTTTTGTGGATCATTGATTGGAAATTCTCTCCTGATCATTTCCATATCTCATTCGCAAAAAATCGGACCGGGTAACGGCGGCAATTTTGATTTGAAGTTTCGCTAAAAATCGAAAAAATCACAAATTTCGATTTTGGGCTTGGGCCCAACCCGCTTCACCGACAATAGCGATCACACGCGCCTTTCACCTTCACCATCAGTTCATCGTTTTCTTCTCCATCCGCCATTAACGACCAAGCTCCAAAACCTAAAAAACAAAATCAAAATAAAAAGAAAACAAAAATTTACCCACGCCCCAAATCAAATCCCAACCCAAATCGATTCCAAACACCACCGACCACCACCACTACCGATTTCCATCACTAAAAACCACCGAAAATTCAAAATTTTGGTGCTGCCGACCACCACTCCACCACCACCACTGGTTGCCTCAACCGGTCTATTAAAATCACACCACTACATCACATTTAAACCCCCACTACATTCCAAACTTCCAATGGCTCAACAACGCCGAATTTTGCCGGAGCAAGCTTTTACCGCCGACCACTTCGCTACCGCTTTTACGGTGATTTAGATGATCACCGAGATCGAATAGCTTGTGGTACTCGACTGAAGCCTATTACCACGGGACTTAGTCCGACGGTTCTATGATACGAGGGAGTTGGAAGGGACTAGGATTTTGTTGTTGTAGCTAAGAGGCGAAAGGAAGTGACGACTGGTTGTTGGCTTGAGATTCTAGGCATTCCGCCTAGAATCCATCCGATGTCACCCCTCAGGAGTCCCAAAGATAATGGGGTAGAGCCATTGATGCACGAGACAGTTATTGAGGGGACTACAATGCAAGATCGCATTGTGTCCGACGTGCTTCCCCTTAGGACCAACCAAATGCGTCAGACCCGATTGGCTCTAACGCCCGTGGGAAGGGGAAGGTCACGATATCGGCCCGAATCTGCCTCCATATCTTATGGATACTCCAGTGAGCGGAAGTATGACTTCTCGTGATCTTAGAGTTTTACCGAGCATGATTAGGAGTAGGGAGGTCCGTTGCCCTCTCCCCCGTGGTTGATAACAAAGATCATGCTCAAGTTGAGAGCAGCTCCAGCGACCGATCGACATACATCACTTCCACCGTAACCCTCACATCTATAAGGAGTGTGTCCAACGGGTTTGGAGATTGGTTGAGGATAGAGAAGAAGAAGAAGAGGATGGAGGAGCTGAGAATGCCGAGGAGGCTGGGGATCATCAGGATTCCTTTGAGGATGAGGAGGACTTGACTTGTTTTGACGCGGATGCCTTGGAGAGGTGCTGGACAGATGCAGAACGCATGGCTGTGATCCATCGAGGCATGCGTTCGCTTAACACTATCTGTGAAGACCTCCGGACTTGACAGCAACGATGCATCACAACTTCGAGCCTCGCATCTCCGCAGAGAGGGACGAGAGGTGGGAATGATGAAGCCGAGCTAGAAGCAACGGCCGGCCGGGACGAAGTCGACGACACGATTCCCACCTCACGGGACTCTCCTTCCGAGGACACACCATCCAGCACGAAGCCGTCGCCGGCGATCTAATGGTGCCGGCTCTTCAGAGCTCAGAGCAGATCTCGAGCATGTTCCCTCCGCCACCGCCCGAGTAGCTAGGGATAGTATAGTTTGATGTTTTATGTTTTATTTGTAATTTCATTATTGTTATTTATTTTAATGCAAGTTTATTTCCGTGATTTGAATTTTGTAGTGTAATGTAATCCAATGAAAATTTTAATATAAGGGTTATTTTCAAGATGCGTGGTTGTTTCATATTGATCCCACCTTCCCAACTTGTTTGGGGTGGTTTTATCAATTCAAGCATTATTTTTATAACCCTCGTGTTAGAATTTATTATGGAGTCAAGGTGAAAATATGGCCGCTTAGGCATATCTATGATTGAGTATCATTGTAGGATGAAATCTAGATTAAATAGGTACATTCTATCATAAAATCAACCTAAAAGATAATCGGGTTTGAATTAGAATCAAGGATATGAGTTGTTTCCGCTTTCGTTTTGGAAATTTTAGGATTTCCGAAACCGCCGTAATTAGTTTTGGCAACTTCCCGATCCATTTTAGCAACTTTAAACCTATATAAACTTGATACAATCTATCCTCACAACTCACACTACACCTAAACTCCATCACTCACCTTTCACTCCCCGCCATTCCCTCGCTTCGCTCATTTTCCGAAGTTTCGAACTCCGAAGACTTTCAAGCTTCTACAGATGCGACTCGCCTGTATATTTTTTCTGAGTTTTTGTCGAGCTGCCGCTTCAAGCTGAAGCGCTGACCCGCCACCAAACACCGAAATTTCAATTTCTTCAGAGCGATCAAGGCTTCTATCGAGCGCGACTCGCTACCGACTTCCGCGGACCAAAAATTTCCAGCTTTTTCCCGCATAGTATCCGGATCATTCGCAGCTATTCTAAAGCGTAATTTTGAGATGACATCTCCAACATTGATACCGAACAGTCTTTTCAAAGATTTGTTCCAAAGCACTACTTATGGTGCTTGGTTTTTCGCCGTTTATCACATTCGCTGGCCGGGAGCCGCTTTTGGTAAGACCGATGCACTTTATTCTCCTCGACTCTAGCATCTTATTTTTACGATAACTGCATTTTCTTTGAAAGACCAGATGGAGAACAAGTGTTCTCCATCAACATTGATAATGAACCAATGGAAATTACCGTGTTCTTGCTAGCATTTGTTCTTGATCGCTATGCCCGCTGAAATACAAGACCCATGGTGCTATTGGGTCGATAATATGTATGTCTACACTTACGAAGTTTTTGCATGAGTCGATGGCTGGCATTTTCCGTATTGAGGACCAAGGGGAATTTAACGTCGCTTTGGTAGCCCTGTCCATGAACATAGGAACTGTTATGTTTTGGATCATGCTAAACATTTTAGGGGAATGGCGTTTTTTCTCAATGAATGATGCCACTTGCAGCGCCTTCCTTTGCTTTAGCCACGGACGATGTGTCATGACCTTCCCCAACCTTGATGTCTAGTTTAGCTCGATCCCATAGCATGAGGCATAAGTACCTTCTTATGCCCGCTCTAGTTTTTCAGATTATGCTATTTTTCTTTCCCCGCTTTTTTTACACGCTTCACGGATTGGATTACGGCCCATTAATCGCATCGCACCCACCAATAGTATTATTCGATCTTTCCGCGGTAATGACTTGGCAAGGGTGGAGGATACAACCTCATCCGGTTGCACCCTACACCCCGGCCGCACCAAGTGGCTCTTAATAGGTTAGCAATCATAGATGATAAATGGCGGAAGCCCGGCAAATTATCATGGCATGGCAGACGCGAAGGAACCTCACTTCTTTATGGAAGAAGAGAATGAGGAAGATGACGAAAGTAATGTGGGGGATAAGGTAAGTTTTCATTCTAGTTAGTGTCCGCTTATGTCCCAAGCAATTTCATTCTTGTTAACCCCATAATGGGTAGAACTCGTGATATAGAGTTGTGTCGGGCTTTTATTTCCTATCTTAGTACGCTCTAACCTTGTTTTACGATGTTCCCTGAATTTCACGCGGTTTCAATGATATTTTTCCTACCCTCTTTATTTAATTGCTTTGAGGACAAAGCATGCTTTTGTTTGGGGCATAGAAACACGGTAATTAAGGCATCCGTTAGGATATAGATATGTATAATATGCATTTGTTTCTAGTTAAAATTTCAAAAATTCAAAAATATAAATAAATAAGTTATGCTATACACTTAGGAATATTGGTATTGTTTCTTTCTCCATGCTCTTAACAATCTAGAAGTCTCAATGAGTTTTTGATCGTAATAATTGTTAGAAACTTAGGTTAATATATAGGTAATAATCTTTGCATCTATCTATAAATATATTACATGAGTATCTATGATTGTTAGCAAGAAGTTTCTGAAATCTAGGCTAGAGTACTTATTCTACAAATCCTGTGAGAATATAGCCTAAAAGCCTTATATGAGCTAAACATTTGAGAAATGACACAAGGGAGAAGTAAAATCCAGATAGAGAAATCACACGTCCACTTGCTTGATCACTATGTCATATCCTAAGCGAGAATTTAGGTCCTTTTTGGATCGATATAGCCAAAAATTCAAACATATGAATTATTTCCGCTTAGTCAGCCCTCCGAGCCTTTCTTTAGCCTTTCATAAACCACAATCCCTTTACCCCAAGTACAAAAAACAAAAACAAAATAAAAAAAAATAAAAATAAAAATAAATCAACCTACCCAATTTAGAATAAGTTTGAGAATAGAATGAGGAAGAAAGAAGAAGAGAAAAACCTGTGTAAACAAAAGTTAGTTAATTGCTTCAAAAAAAGAAAGAAAAGAAGTTTCCATCCAAGGAAAAGAAAAATAAAAATAGAAATAAAATAAAAACTCCAAAAATAGAATAAAAGGGAGTCAAAGGCCAAAGAAAAAAAAAAAAATATATATATATATATATATATATATATATATATATATATATAGCTAAGGATGGAAACAAAGTGTAGAAGCAAAAGTAAATAACAAGGTTTTCTCTAGTTACATAATATGAAGACTCTATTATCTCAGACTTGTCCTTTTTGAATATCCATTTCCTTCCTTCTTAAACCATCTCCTAATCCCCGTAACACCTAATAAAGACCTCTAAAAGCTCAATTAGGAATAGGTTAGTGTGATAGTAAGTGGCGATGTGTTTGATCGACTCGCTTTCCTTGTTGTCATTGAGATTGTAAGGTAAAGTGTGCCCACTCGCAAGCACTAGTAGCTAAACTTGAGTGGAAAAATCGAGTGTCAGATCTTGACTATTATTGTGAGAACCTACTTAAGGACGCTTATTCCGAAGTTTCAAAACGAACCTGCTAGGCATTTCATAGTATTACTCATTGTATATATGTTTATTGTAGATGATTGATTATTATGCATATATTAGCTTAGGTTTTGACTTGGTTATTCTTGTTCATAGCTAGTGAGATGTATAGATAGTTTGGAGCATGAATAAGGAAACAATAGTTTTATTTCTTAGTCGTTGTAGTATAGATGAAGTTTGTGAGTACCTTCACCGAAAACTCTCACGAGGTTATAACTCGTCCACTAGGGAATTCCTAGTGGTTTAAGGCCTTGTTGCATATGGTCAATGCAATCGCACTCAAATAAACGAGAAGTAGATAGAACTCCATTTTTGTCACTTATGTTAATTTCTCATCTTTGCTTGAGGACAAGCAAAATGCTGTTTGGGGTGGTTTGATAAGAGCCCAAAACTGTAGTTTTAACCCTTTAAATGTCCATACTTTTAGACCAATTATGTGAGTAATAATTAAGAGTTAACACCGATTACGTTTTTATGCATTTCGTGCTTCAAAGTCCATTATGTGCAGAAATGTGCCACTTTAGCGAGATAAAGGAGCAAAAGTCGGTTACTAAGGAGATCCGTGATTAAAGGCCAAGTTTCTAGAAGACAAAGCCTTTCCAAAAGCCCGGTCAAAAGCTGAAAAGTCGACGCGCGTAAACAAAGACACAAAGTCGTGCCAGAACTTCCGGGCCCATATCTTTGGACTCAGACCTCGGAATGGGGCCTACCTTATGTCAAAACGACCGGCTCGGAAAGAGCTTTCCAATGGTCTAAGTCTTGGTCCAATAAGAGGACCAGAAGTGGACGAAAAGTCTGTTGAATCCAACTGCAGCTGAAGAGGCCTTTTTGGACTGAAAGAATTGAGTTTTGGGCCTAATTCTCTGGCCCAAAACATGACTCCAAGCCCATGCACGATTTTTGGATCTGAATGTATAAAAACAAAAGTTTAGCTCTTTGTATTTGGTAGATCTTTTAGTAAAGAATAGTAGATTTTTAGGTTAGAAAATAAAGGTAGCTTAGAATAGAAAGTAGCCATTAAAATAGCTTCTAGATCTAGTTTTTTTTCATATAGATTAATTAAGTTTAGTTCCATTTCAATTATTGTAGTAGATTAAACCTTTGAATCTTGTTCTTCATTTGGATTAGATCAATAAAGTAGTATTTTTATCAATTTCGATTTTGTCATTTCCATTCCTAGATCTAATTTCAATTCCTGTCTTTATTTCAATTGAGTCATTAAATTAGATTTCATTATTGTTTAATTAAGTAAATTTCAATTCTTTATATCATGTTTAGTTTAAATGTAATCGAAATGATTATAAATGATTCTCGCTAAACCTCCATTAGAGGGGGTTGAGAAGCCTTGATGAAAGCTTGATTCGAATATCGTAAAAATCGCCGTAATTTCCTTTCCACTCGAGAAACGATTAGTTCACCATGAGAATGGGTTTAATCGCTCACATGCTAGTTATGAATTTGTAGGAATGCCATGTGTAATTAGGGATTAGGAAGAACCAAATTGTTCTCGCGGGCAGCTCAATTCGATTACGACGATTAAATCGTTAATAGGATTAAGTCGAAGTTAAGGTGGAATCAATCCCCTAACTCCTTATCATAGAATCAACGTAGCATTCCCTTAGTTATTCCCATCGTCGACTAGTTGCATTTCGTGGGTAGTTGCATCATAGTCTAGTTGCCTTTTTCGTAAATCTCTCATTAGACTTTAAGTTTAGAGAACTTACACTTGAGAACATAGCATGCGGAAGGACTAAGAGTGGAACGAATCACTCTACTCCACTATATCTCATAGACTTGAGAGTAGAATCTTTGATAAAGATAAAGCATCATAAGATTAGTTTTAGTTTTACTTGCGTTTTGAGTTCATCGCTTTATTTCGTAGGTAAAACCATATCATTTTAACTTTTATCACGTCTGTAGCCGATAGGTTCCTGCACTTCCCTTTCTACCACAATGTAGGGCCCCTCCCAGTTAGGCCCTAGTTTTCCGTCTATCTCCTTTCTGGTTGCCGAGGTTACTAGCTTCAGAACACGATCCCCAACCTGAAACTGCCACGACTTTACTTTCTTATCATACTGTCTTTGCAATCTCCTATGGTATTCCTCCAGTCTAATGCGTGCTATGTCTCTCCTTTCCTTTGTAAGATTCAACTCCGCGGCCAATATGGTCTCATTGACTCCTTCCTCCACCGCTCTTGTTCTAGTTGTGGCCTCCACCATCTCTACTGGAATCACCGCCTCTACTCCATAGGCCATGGCAAATGGCGACTCGTGAGTAGATGTTCGCGGCGTGGTTCGGTATGCCCACAACACTTGGTTTAACTCGTCCGCCCAAGACCCCTTTTTATCCTCCAGTTTTTTCTTCAGATTATCCATAATTGTTTTGTTAGAGGATTCTGCCTGCCCATTCCCCTCAAGGTTGTAAGGAGCCGCGGATCCTTGTTTTACTTTGAACGCTTGGAGGAAATCTCGCACCTTCCACCCTGTAAATTGAGTCCCATTATCTGCGAATATGGTATGCGGCAACCTAAATCTGCATATTATATTCTCCCATAGGAATTTCTTGACTTGTTCCTCCTTAATATGTTGGAGCGCCACGCCCTCTACCCATTTGGCAAAATAATCAGTCGCGGCAAGCATATACCATCGTTTACCACTTGCCATAGGTAGTGGTCCTACAATATCGAGTGTCCACATGGCGAACGACCAAGGACTAAACACCTTATGCAAGGGCTTAGCTGGAGCATGTATCAGCGGCACAAATCTTTGGCACTTCTCGCAGGCATACTCGGTTGCGTCTCTCTTCATGTGTGGCCAGAAATACCCCTGTGATAACAAACGATGCGCAGTCGTTCTTCCTGCCAAATGGTTCCACAGTCCCCCTTATGAATCTCCCCCAATACCTCTTGCGCCTGCCGTGACCCCAAACATCTCAACAACGATCCGTTGATGTTTCGTCTGTACAAGTCCCCATCCAGCAAAGTGTATCTTTGGGATACCTATTCCATTCTCCTTCTCTCTCGTTTTTCCTCGATCTCTATCCCTGACAAGAAATTCTTTATTAGCTCTATCCATCCTGGCTCTTCCTCCGTGGTTGCCCAAACCTCCTCATTCTCGGATGTACTTGGCTTGCTCAGCACCCTGACGTCAATTGATCTGCCTTCTAACCCAGGAAGTACCGCGGCAACATATGTCAATGCGTCGGCATGTCTATTTTCGCCGCGGCCTAGATGAGCGAATCGGATCTTACCAAACTTGCTAGCCTTTCTTTATAATACCTCCAGATACTTCGCCATCCTAGGGCATCGGGCAGCAAATTCTCCGTTCATTTGATAAATCACCAAGTTGGAATAAGAGTAGACTGTTAGTTCTCTCACACCCAAATCGACAGCCAATTCCAGCCCAGCTATCACCGCTTCATACTCTGATTCGTTGTTAGAAGTCGCGATATGGTCCGGGTTTGCTTCGATTCCGCGGTATGTAACAATATAACCCAAAAAATTTCCAGATGTCACCCCAAATGTGCACTTCTCAGGGTTCAACATTAGCTTATGTTTCCATAGTATTGCAAAAGTTTCCCTCAATCCCTCTAGATATCCCTCTTCAGTCATACTCTTTTCTACCATATCATCTATGTAGATTTCCATACTCCTTTTGATTTTGCACTCAAACATCTTCTTCCCTATTCTCTGAAAAGTTGCCCCTGCGTTCTTCAATCGTCATTCGAGTGTAATAGTACACTCCTCCTTCTACTATGAACGCGGTCTTCTCTGGTCCGGTCTGTACATTACCACTTGATTATACCCCATCGAGGCGTCCATGAAAGAGGAAAACTTAAACTCAGCCGTTCGGTCTACCAACTTATCTATCCACGGCATTGGGTAATAATCCTTCGGGCACTGCTGGTTGACATCTGTGAAATCGACGCATATTCTCACTTTCCCATTTTTCTTGGGAACCGCAACTATGTTTGAGAGCCATTCTATAAACTTGCATTCGCGGATTATTCCAGCCGCTTTCAACCTCTGCACCTCCTCTCTTATTCCTTGCGCATACTGCGGCCTTACCCCTCTCATCTTTTGCCTAACGGGGTTTGCACCCTCTCGCATATGCAGCCTGTGACATGCAAACTCCTGATCTAGTCCTACCAAATCCTCAATTGACCACGCAAAAACATCGCTGTTCTCCGTTAACAAGGCAATCAACTTTGCCTTCCAACCCTATGGTAACTCAGCCCCAACAGACACTAGTTTCTCTTCTTCCCCCTTACCTACGTTCACAGACTCAATCTCATCCATTGTCTTTCCCCCTATAGGTAACTCCTCGTTTGAGATCGCAGACTGTAATTGCTATGCCGGGGGCTCGCTGATAAGCACCCAAAACTGTAATATTAAACCCCGAGAGACATAACATTTTGGTCGATTATGTGTTTAATAATCATGTAATAATTATATTTTCGTACTTTTGCAGGTTTCTGCAATTAAAATGAATATAATGATAAAACATGCATCGGGCACGGAATACCGGAATATTTGAAGTTTCCCACTCAACCCCCGGAAGCCCAACAAAGCCCGACTAGAGCCGGTTTCCAAAAGAACAAAACCAAAGGCGTAATCGGGTCCACATATAAAGAAGCAAAGAAACTTTCGGCTCAAATCGATAAATCTAGATGCCGATGTTGGCTAGTGAAGCTGCCATATAGCAACTCGGGCGAATTTAACTCTACGCAGCGAATGACGAAAAGTCGTAAAAACGCCAAAATCGGGCGCCCCCATCGACACATTACTAAGTGGACCCACTCTGCGGGCCCAAACACATGATGAGTCAGCATAGGCAGGTGGCAAGTGATGGGTTCAATTTGGTGCCACCTTGCAAGAGGAAAGACATGTACCAATTCAATGTTTGAATTGAATTGAGCTAAAAGACGAAAATAAAACATAAAAGGACGAAAACTTAATAAGTAAAAGACAAAAGTTATAACAGATGAAAACAAAAGTTTTGAACAATTCAATTAGCTAACGAACAAAACTCAATTAAGGCTTCACAAGACATCCGCCTATATATATGAGGGGGTCGCCTTCATTATTTCCCCTTCAGCATTTTATGCTCTAGCTTCCGCTTAGCAGTAGTTAGTTTTAATTCAGCACTTACATTCCGTCATTTTCATTCCAAAGAAATTTTAAATAATCGTAAGTCATTTTACTCTTAATAATGATCATTTCTTTTCTAGTTTAATTCTGTCATGCATTTATTTACTTAATGTCTACAGAAGTTTTATTATTCCTTCAATGACCATGAGCTAATCCCCGTGGGAGGGTTATGCCGCTTTCGTGAGAATCCGGATTGACTTCGTTAATATTCTAGAATCGCTACTTAGGAATTAGGCATAGATTAGACATCCGTCCCAAAATGATTGAGACTGCATAAAATTTGGAGTGCCGATGCTCCGTGAATAGTCTCGGCAACCCAAAATGTCTCGTCGGCGAATTTATGTGTCGTGTCGATGACTCTCCAATTTGTCCAGCTGATGTGGAATCGAGCTAGGAGCTGAAATGATATTCCAGAGATGAAATATTAGTTCAACTCCTTATGCTAGTGCGATGCGGCTTAGAGATGTGGGCATGCGCTAGGGATCAATACTCGACGTCGTCTCCAAACACGAGACGAATTAGAGATGTAGTGATATGGTAATATAAACTGTTGAAAAAATGATTCTTGCATGAGTATGATTAACTCTCTCCCTGTTCTCTATCTTGTTTATCTAAATATAAATCGCCGTAGTAATTTACATTATTTGCATTATTATTAATTTAATTAAAACCAACTAAAAAACCTAAAATCCTACTCACCAAAAGTTGTAATTCCAGTTGTGAACCTTTTCCGAGCCCTAAGGTTTGACGATCCCTTTACTCGACCTATCCTACCAAATCCACGTGAGTAAGGTAACTTGACTAAAACGTACGACTATACGGACGTTGAACTTTGGACTTTGGACTTGGGTCTTTGGACTTCGGACTTTGGACTGTGGAACTCGGACTTAATTAATTAAGAAAACAAATAAAAGTTTGAATAAATGCGTGTTTATCAAATGGCGCCGCTGCACGCCGAAGGACTCTGGACTTAACGTAATAACTGGAACACATCACGTAAAACCCCCTCCCCTACCTTTTCAATTTTTTAAATTTCCATTTCTTTTACGATACTAATGTGTTACGTAACTGTTTGCCTTAACTTTTTCTACTAACAAATATCTGTGAACCAAGTTTTGTTTATTTTTATTAGCACGGTTTTAAGTATTCCGTAGGAACTTGAAGTATCTTGAATCGACAAAAGAGTCTCGACGAGACTAAATTAGTAACGCTTGAGAGACTAACCTCGAGTATCAACACTCGGTTTTCGTGTACAGCCACTTTCCTTTTCAAGATTTTTTTGGACTCTCTTGTCCAGTTTTTAGCAAGTAAGTTCACAAGCTCGGGAGTTAGTTCGATCGTTAATGCGAGGAATCGCGGGACACCGTGTTTCAAATCCTTAAACTCCTCAAACTTTCTCGAGGATATTATTTGGTTGTTACTATAACCTATTTTACCTTGCATGTTTGTGTGTGGCATAAGAACTCTTTGCATATAAATGTGGTTCGTCATTACATATTCACATTAACACGATCAATATGATTCGAATATATTTGGATGTATGTGTAGTTTCAAAGCACCTGCTTAGAATATTTTTGTATGTGTATGTTACATCAATTCACGTACGCGGTATTCATTTGTATGAGTTCATTCTCGACATTCCCCTAGCTCACATATAACTTACATATAGTCGCACGTATAAGTAATATAGATTTGCATGTGTAGACTTTCAAGAAACTAGTATATGTTAGTTAGTTTCTATTTTGGCATCTATCATTTTTAATTGCATATTTCGTAATCACGTCTCCATAATACATTAACTACGTAAACTAAAAAATAATAAATAATAAATAAATAAAATAAAATAATAAAAAAATCATAGTAATATAAAATTTCATCTAAATCATCTTAATAACACCCCGCATAATACACCATCATAAATCATCATCCTATTCTATCAGTGCCTAGGAAACTTGAAAAAAATTGAAGTTGCATAATTAAGGAACGTGCTTAGCACGAACAACCTCCCCTCAATTCTCTCGGGTGTGACTGGCTGAATATTCACACGCTATCCTAGCTTACCTCGCCAAGTTAGCAACAATTTCGAAAGACGTGCTTCACCTCCCTCTTTCCTTAATTCTAAAACCTCCAAATATAACTCGTTCCTTATGAACCTTAAATTAAAATTTATATTTGTATGAGACTACGGTCCGTAAACATAAGGAATTAGAACTTACATATCGGGGGCCGGAAATACAATAAACAACAACTGCTATGCTATCTCCTAGACATAGTTCCTCCTCCGTAAAACCAACCTCGTCAAACATCTCCGTTGCCGTCATCTCCCTCCCGTAATTATGGCCCGTGAAAAATCCCACAAATGAGAAGCCCCTTTCGGATGTCTATATCACTTTACAAGAAGGACTCCGCTTCTTGCATTAAACTCGATGCTATTGTAGGTGATTTTCGAATTCAAAACATTTTCGGTTTGTTACTCGCTTACCATGGTCTAGACCATGAAAACCGCATAATCACCTTCGTTGGATGCAACAAGTAGTCACCACTTTCCGCCATCCGATCGTTACCAACGAACAAGTCTTGCTTAGGTTGTTTCCCTTCACCTTAGCCGATAAAGCTTCGCTTTGGCTCACACAGCGGTTACCGCAAATCCATTGACACATGGGCCAAACTCGTACAAGCATTCATGATAAAGTTCTATACTCGGAAGAAAACTACAAAAATCCTTCAAAAGATTCAATTCTTTCACCAACACCCCCAAGAATCCTTTTCGGAAGCATGGAGCAGATTTACTGATCTGCTTCTCGAATGTCCCCATCATCAACTCGACACCGTTGTATTAGTCCGTTCATTCTTTAATGGTCTCTCCGACCATCAAAAGGAAACCTTAGATATCATGAACGGCGGTTGTTTCATGGACAAGAGCGCTACTGAAGCATACACGTTTCTTGAGAAACAGGCTTCACGAAGCACCCATTGGGGAAACACTGATTCTTCTAGATCTTCTAAAGACACTCCTACCAAAGTTACGTCTATGTTCGAGGTCAAACCCGATCTGGAATTAAAAACTCGATCGAGTCCCTAAACAAAAGGTCGATGCTCTTTTTTCATACAAGTAAATGATCAAAAACCCCAAACAGTCATGGCCGCCAACGCTTCCCCATGTCCTCTTTTTGCTTAAGTCCGAGCACGCCGATTCTTATTGTCCTTTGGTATACGAAAGTGCCCTCCCCAACCTTCTAAAGAGGCTTGTGCTTTCAACATCCCTAATGCACCTTGGCGACAACATCCGACTTTAGGTTGGGCACCCCCGCCTAACAACAAGCTCCTCCGGTGTCAACGCTCCTCAGACGACCAACCGCTAACTACAACTCCTATCGTCAAGGAAATCCTCCGCAATTCCAGCAAGGGGCAAAGTAATTTTCCCAACAATGCAAATATAGGGTACCAAAACAACCGCAACCTTGTTCCCGCTTAATCAAGGATATGACTACCAAAATCAACCCAGAATAATAACCGTGAACTAGTTCCCCGCCGTTCTCACGGCTGGGTACAATCCACACCGATAAAACAAATTAAAACTTTTCTCGACATACATGAATCAACAGTAATCAAATCCTAGCTTCTATCCAATGCCTCTTCACCATTAGCTCAAGATAAAAGTCAAAGTGCATGCGTGTTCCCCGCCAAGCGGCTTCAAACCCTAAGCCTACAAACACTGCCTTTGAACTCAACAATGCACCAGGATCTAGTAATCCAACCCAGGGTGAGGTAAATGCCATTACCACTATTCGTTCTGGCCAAACCATCGAAAATAAAATATGTATGCCAGACGAGGAATCGACGGAAACCACGGCTGATGTCCTTCCCACTCCTACTTCGCAACCTATAACGGATGAAGTTGTACCTTCCAATTCTACACCCACGTCCCTAGGGAAAGACGCCACTGATCCTTATGCGCGATTCCGCCCAAAAGCTCTCGTTCCCTGCCCATTTGGTAAAGAACAAACATGATGAACATTTTGATGAGATCCGTGAAACCTTCAAAAATTTGACCATAAACTTACCTTTCCTAGATGCGCTAAAGCATTTGCCCAAGCATGCCAAGTTTTTTAAGGACATGTGCACCACCAAATGTCGTACGAATGTACCTCAACAAGCGCTCCTCATCGAAAGTTTCCCAATTACCACTACCAATGGTGTGGTAAAATAAGGACCTAGGTCAATTAACCGTATGCATGCACGCCAACAAACAAGTATACCGCTTTTAGACCTATACCGACTTTTTAGACCTAGGTGCCGGTGTTAACCTACTTCCCTACTACTTATTTAAGCAGTTAGGTCTTCATGAATTAAAACCTACCAATATGACTCAGAATTCTGCGCGATCGCTTCCATCAAGTACCAAAAGGGCATAGTAGAGAACGTTATAGTAAAGGTCTAAGATTTTTACTACCCAAATTGATTTTGTCATTCTAGATAATTGAAGTAGCTCGTGACTCCATCCCTATCATCTTGGGACGCCCTTTTCTTGCAACCGCCAACGCCTCATAAATTGTCGGGACGGTTCAATGACATTGTCTTTCGAACCTTTACATTTAACTCAACGGTTCAAATTAATGAAGCAGTTTCCCCGATTCTATAATGGAGGGCTTAGATTAGCTTGGTTGATAGTCCGGAACATGATTATTTCACAAACTCTTTTCCCCGATGAGATACACCAATTTTTTTTCTTTTGATAATCCGAGTTTGACGATGACTTCGTTACATAAAGGATGTCCATGCATTATTAGAGTCGGTACCACTATTTGACCCTAATACCGTGTTTGCAAACCGATTCGTAAGAACCGATTCGCTCTTTTCCATTGAAGAGATGATCCTCACGAATCCTTGATCCCCAATCCTCCAACTCCGGATTTAAAACCTCTACCCTCCTCAATTAAAGTACGCGCATCTCGATCTCGATGGTAGTCACCCTATAATAATTTCTGCTCACTTGACTACCGAATTTAAGAGGCACGCTTTGATTCATGTCATTCGTGA
This sequence comes from Coptis chinensis, assembly GCF_015680905.1. Taxonomy (NCBI): domain Eukaryota; kingdom Viridiplantae; phylum Streptophyta; class Magnoliopsida; order Ranunculales; family Ranunculaceae; genus Coptis; species Coptis chinensis. Next base: position 30,614,767 of record NC_141463.1, on the reverse strand, counting down.
ACACCGCCCGCTATCGGATGGTCCTTAGATGATATCAAGGGAATAGACCCTAGCATATGCATGCATCGCGATATCTTGATGACGGCACAAAGACATCGCGAGAACCACAACGCCTTTAATCCCGCCATGAAAGAAGTAGTGAGAGAGGAAGTTTTACGCTTTACTTGATGCGGGTATCATATACCCTATCTCTGATAGTGACTGGGTTAGTCCTGTCCACATTGTTCCCAAAAAGTCTGGCATTCAAGTTGTACAAAATGAAAATGGTGAGTGCATCTCCACTCGCATTTCTTTGAAATGGAGAACTTGCATTGACTATCACAAACTTAATGCCAGAACCCATAAAGATCACTTCCCTCTCCCATTCATTGACCAGATGCTAGAACGTTTAGTCGGTCATACTTACTACTGTTTTCTTGATGGCTATTCCGAATACTTCCAAATTGTCATCGATCTAGCCGATCAATAAAATACAACTTTCACATGTCCCTTTGGAACCTTTGCATACAAACGAATGCCTTTTGGTCTTTGTAATGCCCCAGGCACTTTCCAACGCTGCATGCTTCACATTTTTAGTGATATGGTGGAACGTTATATGGAAGTCTTCATGGACGACTTTTCCATTTACGGAAATTCCTTTGACGACTGCTTATCTAACCTTTCTAAAATATTAACGCGTTGCGAAGAGAAAAATCTGGTACTCAATTGGGAGAAGTGTCATTTCATGGTTACCAAGGGACTTGTTCTAGGTCATATTGTTTCGAAAGACGGGATAGAGGTCGATAAAGCTAAAATTGTTAAAATTGCTTCGCTTACTTTTCCCACGCATAGTTCATGATATCCGCTCCTTTTAGGCCACTGGTTTTACAGAGATTCATTCAGATTTTTCTAAAGTTGCTCGACCATTTAACCAATCTCTTTGCTTAAGGATGCAGTATTCGACTTCAATTTCAATTGCAAACAAGCTTTTGATACTCTAAAACCGCCTCGACCACCGCCCCTATCATTCAACCCCTGATTGGTCTCAACCATTCGAATCGATCTGTGGACGCTTAGCGACTTTTTCTATTGGCGGCGATTAGGCAAACGACGTGGACGACAAACCCATTGTCATTTACTACGCTTAGTAAAACTCTTAACGACACTCAACGTAATTATACCACAACTGAGAAAGAGTTCCTAGCTGTTGTCTATGCTTTGGATAAGTTTCGCCCCTACCTAGTTGGAACATCGACCATCGTATATACTGACCATGCCGCAATTCGGTACTTACTCGCGAAAAGGACGAAAAACAACGATTGTTCTCATTGATCCTTCTCTTACAAGAATTCACCACGGAAATCAAAGACAAGAAAGGAACCGAAAATATCGTGAGCCGACCATTTATCAAGGCCGGTTGGTGACATCGATAGTGATTCCGGGCTATCGGTGATTCCTTCCCAAACGAATACTTGTACTCTATTTTCTCATCTCCATGGTACGCGGATATCGTTAACTACCTAGTTACTTGAGGAAGTCCCTCCTTTGGTCACGCCCCGATCATAAAAAGTTCTTATCCATCGTGGAAATATTATTTCGGGATGAACCCTACCTCTTTAAGTATTGTTCCGACCAACTCATTCGTTCGCTGATTCCATTCCGAACACACCGACGCATCTATCCTTTTGCCATGAACAATCTTATGGGAGGTCATTTCAATGGAAAGAAAACCGGCCAAGGTGTTACAATGTGGTTTTATCGCCTACCCTTTTTCGCGATGGACACCGAACATTGCATAGCTTGCATTTGTTGTCGGCACCTAGGTCGAATTACCAAATGAAATATGAAGCCCCTAAATCCTATCTTGATTGTGGAAATTTTTTATGTTTGGGGCATTGATTTTATGGGACCCTTCCCTATTTCTCAAGGTTTTCTATACATTTTAGTCATTTTGTAGACTATGTGTCCAAATGGATTGAGGCACTTTCGCATGTCGCTCCAAATGACCATAAGACTGTTGAGTTTTGTAAAAGAAAATATTTTCTCGTTTTGGTGTTCCCAAAGCTATCATCAGTGATGGGGGTACACATTTTTGTAACAAAAATTTTGGGTTTTTAATGAAGAAATATGGAGTTACTCACAAGGTTGCTACTCAATACATAACAAAAATTTTGGGTTTTTAATGAAGAAATATGGAGTTACTCACAAGGTTGCTACTCAATACCACCCACAAACGAGTGGCCAAGTGGAAGTCTCCAACAGAGAGATAAAGTCTATTCTGGAGAAAACTGTCAACCCATCAAGAAAAGACTGGTCTCTCCGCTTATCGGATGCCTTATGGGCATATCGAACAGCATTTAAGACACATATAGGGATGTCTCCTTACCGCATTTTTTTTTTGGAAAACCTTGTCATCTGCTAGTTGAACTTGAGCATCGTGCCCTTTGGGCCATCGAAAGCCTCAATTACAATATCATCGAGGCAGGCGAGAAGCGAAAACTGCAATTAAATGAAATGGGAGGATATTCGAGTGATGCTTATGATCTCTCAAATCCTACAAAGCTAATATGAAAAGAGTGCACGACAAACACATTTTCGCGTAAAGGATTTCAAAATTGGCCAAAAGTTTTATTGTCTAACTCCGGATTTACATCTTTCCCGGTAAATTGAAAACACGATGGTCCGGTCCTTTCATTGTGTCGGTACCGTGAAACATTATATGGCAATCTCTTTGCTTAATCTAAAAGATAACAGCTTTTCAAGTCAATGGACAACGCCTAAAACATTACCACAAATTACGCCACCGATGTTGAATGGACTCTTCTTCGGATCCAAAGATACATAGACTAGATGTTTCGTTTACGCGTGCTCAATCTTGTTTCTATAGAGGGTACGCCATTTTGGTAGCCGGGCCATCTTCTATCTTATGATCTCCGAGTTCTTTGAAGTGTGTGGTTGCAAGCCGGAACTTTAGTCCACGAAAACTCTTTTTCGTGAACCGAGTATAAATGTCTTCTCGAACACGAGAAAACGTGCTTTTCGGTAAACGATGGGTACCTAAAATTTCACCTCCTTCCTTCTCTTTCCTTTTCTACTCTCTGCCTCGCGAACTTCAGCTAATCATTTGGTGTAAGTCTCACTCATCACGAATAGGGAATGGTCGTAGTTCTTTTGCTCGTAAACAACGTGCGCGAAGGATGGGCTGGTGTATGCATTGCCAAACACCCTTCTGTTTAGGTCTTGACTTCCTATCCGATACTATCCAGTTTAAGGTATACTTTTGTCTAACACCAGCTGCGCAGGATAATCTTCGCCGCCCGTTTCTCCCGAGGTTGGGATTCGCCTTGAGAATCGGCGTTAATGCACTCGATTCGTCTTGAGGATCCGACGTTAAAAGATTCGATTAAGCTCTTGAGGATCCGGCGTTAAAAGACTCATCTTGTAGATATGTTTATATTGTTGCCTTTTTTCCCTTTGCATTAAGTTTTGCACATGAGATTCGTGGTCCAACCTCGGATGTCGATACTTGGAACATAAAACGGGCAATGGATTCCACCAGACCAACCCTAGAATTGGTTACTTTGAGTAGGGCTGGTCATCGAGCTACCCGAGTCGAGTTTTGCTATACTCGAGCTCGACTTCGCTTTATGTAGAAGCTTCGACTTCGAACTTCGCGTCGAGCTTAATATTGAAGCTCAAGCTCGACTTGCCTAGTTATACTAATAGCTCGAGCTCGACTTCGGCTCGACTTCGTTTTACACTTCAAGCTCAAGCTCAGTTTGAACTTCGAAGTTCATTATGCTCGTTTGAACTCGAACTCGAGCTCAAACTCGAAAAAATGTATATAAAACATTAAAACTAGTATAAATTGTAAATTATAGTTGGGTATAAAGTATAAAATGTCGTGATAAATTATAAATTATATACTACGTATGGGCTTATAAAACGAGTAGCTCGCTCATGAGCTACTCAAGCTCGAAATTCGACTTCGAGTAGCTCACGAAGTAACTTCATGAGCTACTCGAACTCGAACTCGAACTACTCGCTATCTAGAATGAGCTTTAAATTAAGCTCAAGCTCGACTCATACTTTTGTGCGAACGAGTTTGAGTTGAGCCTTCGACGAGCCGAGCTCGAGTTACTCACGAATAGCTCGACTCGATGACCAGCCCTAACTTTGAGTTCCCTTGGGGCGGTTTGAGGATAGCCGTATGTAATAAGGGCAATTTTATTAGGATCAGAATAAGCGCGGTTCGAGGATGGTACCGTCCTGCCCCTAACCCCATAATACATAAAGGTAAAGCCACTGTCTAGCTGGATTGGGTTCGCTCCATAGCCGACATGACAGTTGTCTATGATTATAGATGGTGACTCTTTTGGACATCCAGTGTTCTTCACGTTTATCTCCTTTGTATATAAATAAAATCTTGGTTTATAAATAAAACACCCTCCTTCTTTTCAAAAACTCTTGTGACCTTTGAGGATGACTCATACAATTGGATAGCATTTTTTTGTGCCGATCATTTCAATATCTCATTCGGCCCAATTCGAGTCCAAACGAAATCGTGGGTAAGCATTTAGATTTTTTTAGGCTTAAATTGGGCTTTAGGCTTGATTTGGGCTTGGGGAAAATTTTTAGCCCAACCAAAATATCGAATTCTCGGTCCATTTAAACACAAAAAACTGGAACACACGGGTCACATTTACATCATTCTTCTCCCTAAAAAACCGGATCTTGCCCCCTCTCGATTTAGTCTCGCACGAGACAGGCCCACACTAAAACTAGGTCTCGCGCGAGACCCTCACATCTCCGACCAAGATTTCCTTCCGTCAGAACATCCCATTTCTCCCCCTCATCAGTAATTAATAGCCATCCTCTCCCTAAGAATAGTAATGGCCGGAAACAGGCGGATTTGTGTGGAATTTTTTTTTGGAAATTTGTTTGAAAACGGGATGTTTGCTCCATTCTTTGATCATGAAATTCACTCTAGAGGATGGGAGAGTTTGTTATATGCCAATGGAGGGCTTTATTCCAAGGATTTGGTGATGAAATTCTCTGACAATGGGAGCTTTAATGGCGACCATTTTGGGGTCATCGTCGAGGGTGTGCGCCCGCGAAGTCACACCTCGTGTTACTCTCCGGATCATCGGGGGCATTCCTCCAGTCGACCACGCATCGACTCGGCAAGCAGCAGTCCGTGTACCCACGAACTTACGACCTAATGCTCGACCACCGCCAATCGAGGGAGAGTACAACATCGACGGAAATGCGCCAGCGTCGCTCACAGTGCTACTTCTGGACCCACCGGGTGTGACTCAATGGTCGGGACTGAACGTCATTGGCACCTCGAAGCCTTCGGACATCAACAAGACCTTCCTCCACCTTCTCTAGATCCTCCAGGAGCGAAAGGGTAACTTCTGCATCGTTACCTTTCTTTTTGATATTATCACACATGCCACTCTTAGGTCACCCTCTTTGCCATTCTAGTAACGCTAGTTATGATTAATCTGGGTTTTCTCGTCCGCCACCCCACTACTCCCCATACCACAATATGAGAATATGCTTGTCTTCAAGAAATGCATATTTGGACCCTTGGGAACCCACACCACCTAGAATACCTAAAGAAAGATAATAGCGTAGGCTCATCTCACCCACCCTACTTTGATGAGATCGCTATGAGTAAGATGACCCACCCCATAGAGGCCTTTACGTCTTTGTGAATGGTGGTTTGAGAGACATGTACACTTTCGCCCGGTATCGATGAGGCGTACCTTGGGCGAATTAAGGACGAGATATGACCACTCACCACGAAGTCGATGACATGACGATGGGCTTAATTCCAAAGAGGAAATGAGAGCTTCAATGACTACATTTCAAGACCATATGCTTACTCGCCGGACCGGTTCAAATAATGTTCATGGCGAGCCAAAGATCGATTTCGAGCTCGTGATGGATACTCTGGGTGATATCCAGAAGCAGTTAGCCTCCACGGAGCTCTCAGACTTTGCATCTACATCGCAGACTCCCCGGTTCTTCTTCTCAGAGTCCCCGGATTACGCTCAAAGACCTAAGGATCATCAGTAGCTAGATTTATTTTTCCGGTCTTGTATAATATTTATATCATATATTTTATTTACGTGTTTGCATTTTCCAGCTTAATAGTAGATTGTTTCCTAAAAATTTCTATCTTGATATATTAGCTATATCTAATATTATAGTATATAGGTAGGAACATATATTGGTAATAATAAATTATATACATATATATAAATATATATTTTAAATGTCATACTTAAACAACAAATTTTAACGTAAACTAACGCTTTATAAAACGTTCAGAAAACGATAATGAAAACGCATAAAAAACGGTCAGAAAACGGTCATGAACCACATCTAAAAAACGGTCAGAAAATGGTCAGAAAACGGCAATTTTCTTTCTATAAATAAGTTCAACTCTTCCTCCATATTCACTCATTTCATATTCTTCCCTCTACACTTCTTATTCTAAAAAACGTTTTTAGATCACTCCAAGTTTCAAGATTCATGGATGCACTAGAAAAGTTTGAGTAGCAGCAGATTGAATATGCTACTCAAGTCTTCATGCTCGGTTGTTTTATTATAGTCATGTTGTTAATGTGGCATATAGTTCTATTTAATATTTAGGTTTGTATTTAATTCCTCGTATCATTATGTTGTGTTTCCATACCGTTGTACGTTCTTACATCTTATTGTGATAGTATATCTACATTTTCCTTGTCCTTCTACTTACGCTATTAAAAAAAAAAAAAAAAAAAAAATGGCACTCCTTGTCACATTCCCCATTCTTCTCATCCACACTACATCCACTTTTGCGCATATCTTAGAAGATACACGTGGTCTAACTACCCTGTGACACCTTGAAACATATCTTTTACATTTTTGGATGGGTGCCTATTTATAACAAGGATAGACACCTCAAAAATCTAACTTCCCTTTTTCCAAAATAATCTTTTTCTTCACCACTCCATCTTTAATGGCCCTCACTCGAAGTTTCGTGCCCGAGCAAAATTTTATGGAAAATTTCCAAAATGGTCTTTTTCATCCTTTTTTTGACACTGAAATATTACGTCGAGGATGGTGCCCTCTTTTTCACCATAAGCAAGTATTTTATTCCAGAGAATTGGTCTTGTTATTTTATAAAAGCGGTTATTTCCAAAACGGACAATTCTTTGTCCGTGCTAACGGATGCGAGCATGAATTGACTATGGAAATCATCTCTGAGGTACTTCAAATTCCTATTACAAACCAAGGAGTACACCTTCAAGATTCACCTTTCAATAATATCCGGCATCTGATGTTTGCAACTATCCTTCACGGTGAATACAACCGGAAAAACCGTATTGTTTATCAAATGATCTTTGCAAAAGAACCAATTATCTATGATCCAATGGGTAGCTCATAATGTCCTCGCACGCCTAAGACTTCGAAATAACCAAACCCTCCTCCATTTACTCGGGTCTTGCGGAGTAACTGCAATGATTTTTGCATTATTAAATTTCTCCGGAATCGATCGCGACGCGCGCCGGGAAAAAGGCAGCTCCTTTACCAACCATTGTGACACTTATCATGATACGTTGGGGTTTTTCTAGTACTTCTCCTCATACACATCTTCGAACAGCTAACATTCTTACCATTCACTCAGTATGTAGGAACGGATTCTGGAACCTCGACGTTGCAAAGAACCATGTCGTTCGCGGCCGATTTAAGATTGTTCCGCCGACAACATCTTCATTGAAAATGCATTATGCAACGTATTTAATCCCATGGAAGGGCTTCACTTAATTCAACAAGGACTGATGACATTATTCAAACGTCAGAATATTATCATCACCAGCCTTCTTGAATTTCAGGACCTGCGGACAATAAACGAAGAGGAACAAGCACAATTCTTGCACAGCCACAACCAATTCTTGGCAAATCACACTCTCATAATGGAGAACCACGCCGAGATTTACCAGACAGAAAGCAAAATGTTGCAACAGGCTGTTGCACGGATTGTCGGCATAGAAAATCTTATAAACGGATCCCTCTCACAAAAGGATCCTCGCCGTTACTTGGGCCAATGAAACCATTTAAATTTTGCAATTTTATATTATTTATCATTTTCTTTTTAGTTTTTAATTTTCGTATGGTAATTTGTTTTTACTTAATTATTCTCATCATACTCTAATATTTGTTTATCCTTGTCTAAACAGGTCACATTTTTTTTCACACATCTTCTACAATGGAAGCTCCAAAGATGATTCCAGAACAATTTTTCCATTCGTTGCTGAATTCTCCGGCATATGGACATCTTTTTAGAGACTACATCACTCAAGTTGGTTGGAACTCTCTTATTCTACACCCGGAGTAGACATACTCCCCAGGTTTGGCAACTTATTTTTATGATCACATGGAAGATCTACCAGCTGTCCAGGGTTTCCCTTTGAATGGTTTTACACTACGTATTGGTAACACCCGACACGCTTTTTATGAGCCAACAGTGGCGCCAGATCTCCCCATTCAATACATGATAGAGAATGACTTTAATGACTATTCTAGGGAAGATTTTGCTGCCCGGTATGGCGATGGCCTTGCCCACGTCAAAGAACCTGCCGAAGCTGGCCAATGGCTGGACTTCACTATTCTACTAGCCAGTATGACCATGAATGTTGGAACTGCTATGTTATTTATTCTTCTGAACATCATGGGGGATTGGCATTTTTCCACTGCATCAAAGTCGGTGTAAGACATTCCATGCATTGGCCCAAAGAACATACCGCCCGACATTCTGCACCTAGTAATTGAGAATCTTAAGAAGGCTCGGTCTTTTCGAAACACTATATCACCCTCGCCGATTCACGGCATGCGGGATAGTGCGGAACATACTTCCCTCGGTTTATGCCACCTTTCGGGGACGGGTAAAGATCGACTCTATGTGTCCAACAAACAAGATAATTCGTTCTTTGCGATTTCGACATGGTGATGCCACTGCGCAAGGTATCTTAAGAAAGTTCGTTCTTTCCGAATGATGATAAAATGATAGCTCATCTAGACAATGCAAAGAAGAGGAAGTGGAGTGAAGTCCGAAAGCTATGATAGATTGGCGGGATGCAAAGGAATGACATTTCTACGAGGGGCGAGGCAAGGATGGACTATCCCCAGTTCAAGGTTGGGGCAATGTGAGTTGATGCATGTACATATTTTTTTACGTTTTGATGTGAAATAAATAAATAACCTAACAATGTGCTACTCTACAAATTATGCTTCTACTTTTATGATATATATAGTGTGTTACAATAAATTTACGTGGAAGATGTCGGCTATATTTTTGCTCAAAGCCTCTCAGGTATACTCTTTCTTCCTCTTAACACTTTGAGGACACAGCGTCCGACTGTTTGGGGGTGGTGGGAACCTTTCACAAAAATTTGGCATGCATAGTTGTATATAGTTTACTTGATATCTAAATAAACGTATTTAGTGACAAATTCTCGTTTCCCTTTCTATGATGAAAAATATTTAGAAATCTCACCCTAGCATCAGAATTATGACTTGTTTTTAGAAACTTAATTTAATACGTATGCAATAGTTTTTACATCTTTTCATGAGCATTCATGCACTGACTATCATTTAATGTACACAGCAGTGATGAAGTTTAAGGGACCCACGGTTAGACAACTTAGTTTCCATATCCCGTAAGAATCTAACCAAAAGCCTCAAAATGTGATATATATGAGTAATGACCGCGAGGAGGGAGTAGTTCTTCCTAATAGAGAAGTTCACACGCCTACTTACTTGATTACTACCCAAATCCTAGGCGAGAATTTAGGCCTTCTTTGGATCGATATAGCCAAAAATTCACACCTGTAAAAAAAATTTACCGCTAGTCACCCCACTGAACCTTTCATTAATCCTTTCTACTTCACCAAAAAAATCATTACCGATCTAGTAACCACAAATAAATAAGCCTACCTAGATGATGAGTATGAGAAATAGGATGAAGTGCAGAAAAATGAAGAGAAAAACCTTGTCAACGAATCAAAATCAGTTACCTGTTTCAGAAAAAAAAATAAAAAAAAAATAATAAATAAAAATATGTTTCCAAAAATCAAAAGAAATATCAAGGTTAGAATTCCCCCCAAAAATCAAATCAAAAGGGAATACAAAAGCTTGAAAAATCCAAGTATGGAAACCCATGTTAGAAGCAGGAAAAAAAATAAGGATTCTCTAGTATAAATATCTCGAATACCTTATTCTCTCGTACTTATCATTTTTTAATTTTCCATTCCAGTTTCTTTTACACTACCACCTAAGCCCCATAACACCTAATAAAGACCTCTAGCTCAATTAGGAATAGAATAGTATGATAATAAGTAGTAGTTGTGACTTCTCGACCTCGACTCCTTTGACTGTCATTGAGTATGTGAGGAAACGTGTGCCCACTGCACACTGGAGATAGCAAAGCTTGAGTGGAAAAATAAGAGAGAAATTATGTTTCGACACATACCTGTGAGAACCTACTTAAGGACGCTATCCAAAGGATCCAGAAACGGCCCTGCTCGTACATTTCATTATAAAATCACTGTATGCATGCTCATACGTAGATGTTTTGATTATTGTATGTATATTAACTTGAAATTCGAAGGAATTAAATCCTTGTTTCCCCCGCTAGTGAGATGTCTAGATACCTGAGATTAATTAAGGAAACAAGCCTTTGTTACTAAGTCGTTGTAGTATAAAATGAAGTTTGTGAGTATCTTCTCCGAAAACTCTCACGCGAGGCTATAACTTCGTCCCATTAGGGAATTCCTAGTGGTTCAAGGCCTTGTTGCGTATATGGTCAATGCAACCGCGACTCTGCAAAATGAGATTTAGCTTAGACAACACATTTTTACCACTTATCGTTTTAATGTCTCTTCTTTGCTTGAGGAGGACAAACAAAGTCTTTGTTTGGGGGGTGGTGGGATAAGGACCCAAAACCGTAATATTAAACCCCGGAGACATAGCATTTTGGTCGATTATGTGTTTAATAATCATGTAATAATTATATTTTCGTACTTTTGCGGGTTTCCGCAATTAAAATGAATATAATGATAAAACATGCATCGGCACGGGAATACCGGAATATTTGAAGTTTCCCACTCAACCCCGTGAAGCCCCAACAAAGCCCCGACTAGAGTCGAAGTTTCCAAAAGAACAAAACCGGTCTGAATCGGGTCCACATATAAAGAAGCAAAAAACTTCCGAGCTCAAATCGGATAAATCTAGATGCCGACGTTGGCTAGTGAAGCTGCCATAGCGACGGGGCTTTTAACTCTGCGAAGGACGAAAGTCGTAAAACGCCAAAATCGGTAGCGCCATCGCACCTAAGAAGTGGAACCACTCTCATGGGCCCCAAAGGCATGACGAAGTCGGCATAGGCAAAGTGGCAAGTGATGGGTTCAATTTGGTGCCACCTTGCAAGACGAAAGACACGTACCAATTCAATGTTTGAATTGAATTGGGCTAAAAGACGAAAACAAAACATAAAAGGACGAAAACTTAATAAGTAAAAGACAAAAGTTATAACAGATGAAAACAAAACTTTGATTCTCAAAGTTTTGAACAATTCAATTAGCTAACGAACAAAACTCAATTAAGGCTTCACAAGACATCCGCCTATATATATGAGGGGGTCGCCTTCATTATTTCCCCTTCAGCATTTTATGCTCTAGCTTCCGCTTAGCAGTAGTTAGTTTTAATTCAGCACTTACATTCCGTCATTTTCATTCCAAAGAAATTTTTAAATATCGTAAGTCATTTTACCCTTTAATAACAAATATCATTTCTTTTCTAGTTTAATTCTTGTCCCTGCATTTATTTACTTAATGTCTACAACCAAGTTTTATTATTCCTTCAATGACCATGAGCTAATCCCCTCGGGGGAGGGTTATCTTTGCTTTCGTGTGAAATCGAATTGACTTCGTTAATATTCTAGAATCGCTACTTAGAAATTAGGCATAGATTAGACATCCGGTCCCAAAATGACCGGAGATCAGATAAATTTGAGGCTTTGATGCTCGAGAATAGTCTCGGTATGACCCAAAATGTCTCGCGTCGCGACTTTATGGTGTCGGGGGCGACTCTCCAATTTGTCCAAATTGATGGAACCGAGCGAGAGCTGAAATGATATTCCGGAGATGAAATATTAGTTCAACTCCTTATGCTTAGTGCGATCGCGGCTTCGAGAGATGTAGGCATCGCTAGGGATCAATACTCGACGTCGTCTCCAAACACGAGACGAATTAGAGATGTAGTGATGTGGTAATATAAACTGTTGAAAAAATGATTCTTGCATGAGTATGATTAACTCTCTCCCTGTTCTCTATCTTGTTTATCTAAATATAAATCGCCGTAGTAATTTACATTATTTGCATTATTATTAATTTAATTAAAACCAACTAAAAAACCTAAAATCCTACTCACCAAAAGTTGTAATTCCAGTTGTGAACCTTTTCCGAGCCCTAAGGTTTGGACGATCCCTTACTCGACCTATCCTACCAAACCCACGTGAGTAAGGTAACTTGACTAAAACGTACGACTATACGGACGTTGAACTTTGGACTTTGGACTTGGGTCTTTGGACTTCGGACTTTGGACTGTGGACCTCGGACTTAATTAATCAAGAAAACAAATAAACGTTCGAATAAATGCGTGTTTATCACTCGCCCTCCTCTTGCATTCCCTTCTCTAGTGCGCGGACCAATTCTCTAACCACCACCTGGTGAATGTTTTGAGCCGCGACCTGGTCCCATCTTATCTCGTACGTTCCCCCATTAGTTGGGAAGCGGATAACCTGATAGTACGTGGATGGAATCGCCTTCATCTCGTGAATCCATCTTCTTCCCAAGATTGCATTGTACTGTGAGGCGGTGTCTACTATCATGAAACGAGTGAACACAGTCACCGATCCCGCAGTTACGGGTAGCACTAACTCCCCTATGGGCTCGGTCATGCTGCCGTTGAATCCAAATAAATTAGTCTGAGGGGGCTTCATCTGCCTCTTTTCGATGCACATTTCCTCCATCGCGCCCCTAAACAACAAATCTACTAAACTCTCACAGTCTATCAATACCCTCTTCACCATGTAATTACCCACTGCTACCGTAATCACCAATGCATCTTTGTGAGGCGAGATTACTACTTATAGATCCTTTGGGGTGAACTCTATCCTCCCGTCTCCCATGGCGGCCCCTAGAACCGGTCGCGGAACACTCGAAACCTCATTTATTTGCTATAAGCTGGCAGTCCTTCTTACTTTGTCCCTGTGAGCATTCCTTCTCAATGTTTCTCCACTAAAGATGACATTCATTGTACCCAAGATCCTTGCCACGGCCGGTGCTCTTTCAACTGGGTGTACCTCCTTGACGAATTCCTTTAACAACCCTTTTTCTATCATTCTCTCGATCAGCCACTGTAACACGAAACACTCATTGGTTGTGTGATTTCTGATATTGTGATATGCGCAAAATGGCTTCCCTCTAATTCCCTAGGCATGCTTCGCGGACCTTCGTAATACTGCAGCCCTTCAATTAGTGGCAAGATCTCTTCCAACGGTTTATTCAACGGTGTGAACTCTATGTCGCGGTATGGTTTTCTTTCTCGGATGTCCTTCCTAACTTGTTCTCTGCCTCTCTCTGATTTTTGTGTCTCTTCCCTATAAGATCCCCCCTCTCTTGTCATAGCCTTACTTCTGTCCTTTCAGTCATCTTGTCCTACACTCTGTACTGATTTCTCTGCCTTCCTGGGCTCCTTGGCATTTCTCTGTAACATATCCTCATAACATATGTACTTCTCGACTTTCGGATATAACGCATGTAATGTAGTGACTTCGATTTTGGATACAGATTCATGGACTCTAGTTCCCGGCTTCAGCCCATGTTGGAAAGTTATGATTGCGGTGTGCTCATCCAGACTTTCCACCCTCAGTGTCTCCTCCTTGAATCTACACAGGAATTCCCTAAGCGTCTCAGTGGATTTTTGTTTGACGTTAAAGAGATCCGCGATATCCACTAGCCTCCTTTTCTGATGAATAAAATGGCTACGAATGCATGTTCCAACTCCTCAAACTTACTTATACTTCGCGACGTCAACTGATAATACCAGTCCGAAGCTCCCCCTTTTTCAGGCTGGCGGGAAACATCATGCAACGGAGTCTATCATATTTGTTCTCTTGCTACAACGACATCTGCTGCCTGAAATTGTGCAAGTGGTCCGTAGGATCACCCTTCCCGTCGTATCTCTCGAATCTTGGTTGCGCGAATCTCTTGGGTACCTCGGAGTTCCAGACTGCATCTGATTCTGATTAAGCCCTGCCACCACTTTCTTCGCCACCCCTTGACTCTTCCTTTCCGCCACACGATTTGCTTCTCTGTCCTTTTCAATCATCACTTGGACCATCTCCAATGTGATGCCTTCCCCAGATCGCCTCTTGGCCTATGAAGCGCTTCCTCATGTTGGCCTTCCACCTCGCTATTCTCCGGTTCTCTTATCTCCTCCTCTCCCTGTGTGGTTTCTCTTTCTATTCTCAAACTGTCATTCTCATTTCTCAGCCTCACTATCTCCTCCTGCAACAGTCTGGTTGCTTCCCTCGCTGCATCTTGGACTTCCTCTTCCACCTCTTCCATCTCTACACTCACAGTTTCTTCTCCAATGCCCTCTGCCCTCACCTTTTTGGATCTCCCTCTTACTTTCTTAGCTATTGTTGCCATCCTATAACTTTTTCTTATTACCACTTGATCGTAGGCCTCTCTCGGTCCCCACAGACGACGCCAAATGTATTATCTAAAATTACAACTTTGAATATCACTTGTCTTCTCTCTCTCTTTCTCTTTTCTCGTTCTTTTTTTTTCTCCTCTCCTTTTTTCCTCACCTCTCTTTATATATCTTCTAACCGCTCTCCTATCCCATGACCTCCTTTCTCGTCCCATGATCGCTACTTGTCCACCTGTCTCTTTAGGTATTGTGGCCTTGCTACCGTGCTCCCCGTGGGGTCAACTGGAACCGTCCGAGCGTATGAAGCTCCCAGATCTCACCAAAGAAGCTTTTGGAGTTCAAACTTTTGGAATTTCGACGATTTGTCGATATTTCAAAATTTCCAAACCTTTTCTCCCCTTTTTTTTTCTATGTACACCTATATAAAGGAAATAGATTAGGGTTTTGAGACAACCTTTTGAGAGATTCATTTCTTGGGTATTGTGGGAGCTCTATTGAGCTAGGGTTTGAGTGAAGCCTCTTGTTCTTGATTCTTGATATCTCTTGTAAACTCTCCAATCTTTGCTATAAAGGAAACTTGGCTCTTGTGTGGATGTAGGTAACATTTACCGAACCACCTAAATCTTTGTGTCTCTTTGCATATTTACTTATTTATTTATTGTTTGCTTGCTATGGGTGATGATAAATTAGTGGCTTTGCTTGTTTGAGTTTGTTGTGATAACTACCAAAGTCTTGGGTGGGTGATTTCCTTGGTGTGAGCTCCAAGTTGAAATCATTTGGGATAGAAAGTAACTAGATTGAGGTGTGACTTTCTAGTGAAATCTCCCAACAAGTGGTATCGGAGCTATAGGACTGTAATAGAGCTACAGGGTGTGTGAGGAAAAGACTCCACCTTTAGCATTGGAGGCTAGGTGTTTGAGGAAATTCCTCTGAGAGATTCTCCACCGTTGGTTTTGAGTCAGTAAAGTCATGACGACCGACAAAGAAAGCTACAGGATAGAGAAGTTTGATGGAACAAACTTTGGCTATTGGAAGATGCAAATTGAGGACGTTCTCTATCAAAAGGATTTGATGGAAACGTTGATAAGTGAGAAGCCTGAGGAGATTCCGCAAGACAAATGGGATTTGCAGGATAGAAAGGCCTTGGCCACAATCCGATTGAGTCTTTCGAAGTCGGTAGCCTTCAATATTAAGACTGAGAAGACGGTGAAGTCTCTCATGGAGGCACTTACTACGATGTATGAACAACCCTCGGCCGCGAACAAAGTCTATTTGATCACCAAGCTATTTAGTATGAGAATGTCGGAGGGGACATCCTTCAAGGATCACTTAAATGAATTCAACCAAACTAAGGACCAATTGGAGTCGGTTGAGATTACATTTAGTGATGAGGTGCTAGCTTTGGCGATACTTGGACAAATGCCTCCAAGTTGGAAGGCTACAGTTGCGGCTATTAGTGGCTCTGCGGGAATGACCAAGTTGAAGTTTGAGCACGTTGTTAGTATGGTACTAACCAAGGAAATTCGGAGACAGAATTGTCCTTCATCTTCGGGGTCAACTTCGGGGTCGGCATTGAGCACTGAAAGTAGGGGGGAAAATTCAAACAGGAATCGTGGTAAGAAAAAGTGGAGGGGGAGATCGAAATCTCAAGCCCCCCAATTGCAAAGCGTTGAACACAAACCTCGAGACATAAGTGAAGTGGTGTGCTATAATTGTGGTAGGCTTGGACACTATAGCCCCAATTGTCCGGCACCAAGAAACAACAACAACATTAATAAGAACAAGAAAAAGAATCAAGAAGCTAATGTTGTTGAGATGGTAGATGACGCTTTGATATGTTTGATGGAGCACAAGAAGGAGTCTTGGGTACTTGATTCCGGCGCATCTTTCCATGCTACCTTACATCGAGAGTTCCTTGAGAACTACACCGAAGGTGACCTTGGAACGGTCTTTCTCGGTGATGACCAACCATGTGACATTGTCGGCAAGGGTAACGTGCATGTTAAGATGAATGGCTCGTCATGGTTATTGAGGGACGTCGGACCGCCCGGATTGAGGAAGAATTTGATTTCGTGGGGCAATTGGCAAGTGAAGGATTTGTTACAGTCTTCACCGGTGATACTTGGAAGGTCTCGAAGGGTTCATTGATTCTTGCAAATGGTAAGAAAGATAGTACTCTCTACATGACTGCACATGGTTGTGAGTCGATTGTCGCGGGCACATGGCAAAGAGGATCCAATGTTTGGCACCGCAGACTTGGTCACATGAGTGAAAAGGAATGAAAATCCTTCACTCTTACGGTAAACTCCCAAAGTTACAAATGACCGAAATTGACTTCGTGGAGAACTGTGTATTTGAAAGCGTAAGCGGGTGAGTTTTCGAGAGAATGGGTCGACTCAAAGCAAGAAGGCTTGAGTTGATTCATCTGAGATGTCCGGGGGCGACTAATGTCTCTTCACTTGGCGGAAAGTCATATTTTGTGACTTTCATTGATGACCATACTAGGAAGGTGTGGGTCTATTTCTTGAGACACAAGTCAGAAGTATTTGAAGTATTCAAGACTTAGAAGGCCATGGTTGAGAATGAGACAAGCTTGAAAGTAAAGAAGCTGAGATCCGACAACGGTGGAGAGTATGAGGATTCAGGTTTTAAGAAGTATTGTCCTGACAATGGCATCAAGATGGAAAAGACTTTGCCGGGACACCTGTGAGAATGGGGTTGCAGAGCGGATGAATAGAACAACGGCAGAGAGCTAGGTATATCGCATTACTAGCGGGCTTGCCCAAGCGGTTTTGGGAAGAAAGTGTTAGCCTGCAAAGCCAGCTTTACCCGATAGAGGACCATCGGTACCTTTGGATTTTAAGATTCCGGAGGAAGAAGTGGAGCCGGGAAGGATGTGAACCTTTCCCATTTGAAGGTGTTTGGTTGTGTGTCCTATGTCCACATTAGTGACCAAGCTAGAAGCAAGCTTGATGCTAAGTCACTAAAGTGCACCTTCATCGGCTATGGCGGTGATGATTTTGGGTATCGCTTTTGGGATGATCAAAATCGGAAAATCATTCGTAGTAGAGATGTTGTGTTTAATGAGAAGGTGATGTACAAGGACAGAGATGAAGCACAAACCAAGGAATCGGGTACAGAGAGCGACACAGAGTATGTTGAGTTGGAAGACTTCGATGTAAGTCGTGGTATAGTGGGAGCCCCACAGTCAGAGGATGACAGTAGTAGTGACTCAGAGAATAATGAGGATACTACACCACCGAGTCCATCTCCACCTCATGCCCCAAGGAAGACATCTAGGCCACATGTACCGAGTACGAGATATCCACCCTCCACCTATGTGAATTACTTGCTACTTACTGATGGTGGCGAGCCTCAATGCTATGATGAAGCATTGGAGGTGAGTGATGCAAGCAAGTGGGAGCTTGCTATGCAAGATGAGATGAAGTCCCTCATCTCTAGTGGCGCGGGGAGTTAGCCAAACTACCCGTGGGCAAGAAGGCTCTACGAACAAATGGGTGTTTAGAGTCAAAGAGGAACATGATGGTTCCCGAGATACAAAGCGAGGCTAGTAGTCAAGGGTTTTCAGCGCCAAAGCGGCGCCGACTTCACGAGATATTCTCCCCCAGTGGTGGCCCGAATACTATTCGATTAGGTGTTGAGTATTGTTGCAAAATGAAGATTTGTATCTTGGCGGTTGGATGTTAAAACCGCCTTCCTCCATAGTGACCTAGTTGAGGAAATTTACATGCAAAGAACCGGAGGGTTTCATCAAGAAGGGTAAAGAGAATATGGTATCGCAGGGCTCGGAAAGAGCTCAGATGGTTTGAAACAAGCCCCCTGGCGGTGTACGAGAAGTTTGATAACTTCATGCAAGGAAATGGCTACTATAAGTGCAACGGCCACCATTTGCTACTTCAAGAGGTTCGACTCGGCCTACGCCATCCCGCTTGCTATATGTTGATGATATGTTAGTAGCAAGTTTCGATATGTCGAAATCGGGAGATTGAAAGAAGTTAGCAAGTGAGTTCTCTATGAAGGACTTGGGTGCAATAAACGGTTCTAGGGATGAGAATCGAAGAGATAAAGCGAAAAGGTATTCGAGTTGTTATCAGTCGAAAGTATATTGAGAAGGTATTGAAGATGTTCAACATGGGTAGTCTGCGAAACCGGTTTGCACACCTTTGGCGATCCACTTCAAGTTGTCGAGGAACACTCTCCCAAGATCGTTGAGGAAAGAAACTTCATGGCTAAGGTACCATACGCCTCTGCCATTGGAAGTCTTATGTATGCCATGGTTTGCACGCGTCCGGATATAGCCCAAGCGATTAGGGAGTCGCCATGGATTTATGTCTAATCCCCGGCAAACAACATTGGGAAGCCGTGAAGTGGATATTGAGATATCCGAGGAGGTACTACTGAGAAATGCCTATGTTATGGAAGGGTGTTGTGAACCCGCAAGGGTATGTGGATGCCGATTTTGCGGGAGAAGTAGATCGCGAAAGAAGCACTACTTGGTTATGTCTTTACGATGGGTGCTACTACGATGAGTTGGATTTCTCGATTCTGAAAGATTGTTGCTTTGTCTACCATAGAAGCGAGTATGTGGCGTTCTGAGGGCAAGCAAAGAGATGATCCGGGTTTCTGAGGGGATTGATGGAAGAGCTTGGGATGAAGCAAGAGAGAAGTGTGTTACACGGTGGCGATCCGAGTGCTATATACATCTTGCTAAGAATTCCGCCTTTCATTTTAGGACCAAGCACATTGGTCTCCGGTATCATTTTATCCGATCTCTGTTAGAGGATGAGGTTTTGGCACTTGAGAAGATCCAAGGGAGTGAGAATCCGGCGGATATGTTGACCAAGACCGTGCCTACTGAGAAGTTGAAGTTGTGTTCAACTTCGGTGGGTCTTCTTGCTTGAAGACCATGATGGATGAGCCGAGTGTTTCTTTAGTAAATTGGAATTGGATGGAGTTGTTACAATTGAGATGTGATGTGCATGTAGAATCTCGAAGGTTCCAAGTGGGAGATTGTTGGGGAACGTGGAACCGCCGAGCCGTATGAAGCTCCCAGATCTCACCAAAGAAGCTTTAGAGTTCAAAACTTTTCGAATTTCGACGATTTGTCGATATTTCGCCCCAAACCTTTTCTCCCCTTTTTTTCTATGTACACCTATATAAAGGAAATAGATTAGGGTTTTGAGACAACCTTTTGAGATTTCATTTCTTGGGTATTGTGGGAGCTCTATTGAGCTAGGGTTTTGAGTGAGGCCTCTTGTTCTTGATTCTTGATATCTCTTGTAAACTCTCCAATCTTTGCTATAAAGGAAACTTGGCTCTTGTGTGGATGTAGGTAACATTTACCGAACCACCTAAATCTTTGTGTCTCTTTGCATATTTACTTCTTTATTTATTGTTTACTTGCTATGGGTGATGATAAATTAGTGGCTTTGCTTGTTTGAGTTTGTTGTGATAACTACCAAAGTCTTGGGTGGGTGATTTCCTTGGTGTGAGCTCCAAGTTGAAATCATTTGGGATAGAAAGTAACTAGATTGAGGTGTGACTTTCTAGTGAAATCTCCCAACACTCCCGCTCCTTCTTTCACTATTCTACCTCTTTTGGGTCACTGACACTCTACTGACCCCTATGCCCTTCTGGATTCCGCGGCCCTTCCGTGTTTCGCAGACTGGATCCTGTGCTCCTTCTCCCTCCTACATTATGCTGCCTCGGTCCAGAAGACATGTCATCTTGATGGTCATGAACTAGGCTGATACAGGTCGCTCTGTAAGCAGTTCGAGGAACGAGGTCAGGGGTCGGTGTGGTATTTCCGCTATGCTGGACACGTGTTTGATATTCCTGAATGAGAATATCACTCCCTCACAGTAGGTTAGAGTAAAAATACTCTAAATCCTACCTTCTTTTTGTGCCTCCGTCTTTTCTTCTTCTTCTCCACTCCATCTCTGTAATCTAACCAGCTCACCACTATATGTATCTCCTAGCATAATTTACAGTATGTTTTGCTATGAAGTTTAGATAACCGAATTTAACAGTTTGAAAGCAATAGTATCTACCACACTGTTTAGTTTTCATGAAAGTGGAGCTCTGTAATTTAGAAGCAGATTGAATCAGATTTTTCCAGGTCCTGAACGAAAGTACACTAGTGTACTTCAGAAGTATTATCATTTATTTATTTTAGATAACACCAAATAATTATTTGGCTGTTGCTCAGGGTAGATATCTAGTTTTCTTTTTAGCTTGCAGAGTAGCAGGTAAAATTTTGGTTATCAGTGGGCAAGTATTTTTATCCTTCGTTTATTATGCTTTTTGGATAAGTAAAGTTTAACTGATTCGTTTATTATGCAGAAGGCTAAATCCTTTCCGTCAAATGCAACTTTCAGTATCTATTAAAAGATGGATCTGCACGTCTCTTTGACTCTCTCACCTTAACACGTAGCCAGCAAAAGAAGGTAAATGATGATCGATGCAATATTGCAATCTACCATAGATTTATACATTCAGCACAAAACCACTTAGCACTCTACCATATGTATTCAGCTGTCGAATATGTTCAAAACTTCAAGTATGTACACTATATCAGTCCAGGGTAATGGGGCTAAATAGATCTGATGTCTTACCTTAAAAGTCTGTTGCTCTGACATGTGCAAGCAGTAGATGGTACGTACAATATAAACTCCTATTTTTGTTGAAGAAAATCTGCTGAAAGTCTGGAAGTTACCATACACTATGTCATCTCTGATCGATAGCTCACATAACTATATCAGCACGCCATTCCGCAATAAACTAAATCCATGAACACTGATACTGTGTGCCTAGAATTGACAACAAGAGCTGCCTTAACACCATTTCACGAATGAAACTCCTGTCAGATTCGTTGGTCTTTCAAAATTGAGTACTTACGCCCAGCACAGCTTTCCAGTGATAAGTAATGGTACCAGTATTGTATATGCAAAAAGTGGCTGCAGACCAATTGCAACAGCTACTGAACTGTTAGAGCCAGGAGGAGGGTATGATCCGTAAATGGTTGGCGTTGACAAGCCGGGGTTACTTGAATTTAACGTGAACGGAGGCAAAGTAGAGCTGCAAATTTTTTTTTTTTTTTTTTAAAAAAAAGTAGAAATATGATTGCCAAACAACAGGACAGTTAGAAAATACTCATTAACTAGTTTAATAACCACAAGTAGTACCAAAGAAAGTAACTACCTTGTTGCTGGCGGCGAAGAAGATGATGAGGTTGTTGGTGGTGGGAACTGTGATGAGGGTGGTAACTGTGAAGAGGGTGGTAACTGTGAAGAGGGTGTTGCTGGTGGGGGCTGTGATGACGAGGTTGTTGCAGGTGGTGAGAATGATGTTGACGATGATGAAGACAATGATGGAAAAATGCAAGAACCTGTACCTGTTTAAAGTTCAAGGTAAGAAATTTTAACAAAATTTAGTGGACTGGATTAAAATTCTTCCAGCAACCAAGCTGCTGTACTGCCAAAATTGAGCTGATAATTTGTTATCAGAAACTACAATCTACAAAAAATTTAACTACTATTTCTTACTTGGATTGCTATTAACTAGCACGGCAGTTCCTTTGAAATCACAGCTGGACGGTACTGGATTCTTCTGATAGTAACTATTAAATGCATATGAGGCATGACTTTGAAGATTATTTGGATTATAGCAGCTTCCTGAAGTTTGGATGGCTGAACAGTCGGCTCCTCCATTCCCACAAGCATAATCAAGCGCAGCCTGAACTGCAATCTCCATCATCCCTGTCTTGGCCACGCACCAGCTCTGACCTGAGGTTGTCGGAGGTGTCACTGGATTAAATATTGGTGTTCCAATTGGTGGTGTAATGGGAATACCACCAACTGGCGGGGCTGGATTATTGATTGTTGGCGGTGCAATAGGAACTGCGAGGAATGGGGGAACTTGATTGCCTGCTGGTGGCACCATCGAAGGTGTAGTGACAGGATTTGTAGGAGGTACAGTTACAGGTGTGGTGATAACTGGTGTGGTGGAGGGAACTGCAAATGGGTTTGTTGCAGGATTCATCGGTGCTACGCTGACAGGATTTGTCGAGGGAACGGTGACAATTGTTGGAGTTGGGTAAACTTGGGGGATAGTGGTTGGTGTTGGTTGGTTGATGTTGTCATGTAGAGTTACTTTCACTGCTGGGGTGTGCTTTATGTCAAGGAGTTCTCTGCGGGAAGAAGGAAATATCTGCTCTTCTTCTCTGTTCAATTCCTTTTGTTCAGCCTCATCCATTGGAGAAATTTGAACAAATAACCCAGAAATCTTATCTCTGATGCGTTCCTCTGATCTTACACCAGTCATGAGCTTCTTAGTGAATTCAGTTACTTCTATTGCACTAGGAACAACAGAGTTCTTGACATTTAAAACAATAGGAACATCCTCATAGCTAAGACAATTAGCTGCCGAGGTAGCTTCTTTGATCATCATTCCAACAAACTGATCTCCCATACTCAATGCTCCATTTATTGTTGTTTCAAATACCATGAACGACCTAGACTTTCTTATAAAATCCACAACCTTAAGCACATCTTTTGCATGACATATTTCTATGTTGTCTAACATTGGAAGGGAGAACACGGTAGATACCTTCACCCTGTGGTTAAGGTCTAAACTTTTGAGCTCTGAATGAATAGACTTCAAGGTGGCTAAGAGCGACAACAACTCTTTATGTGACACTGAGCTTTTATTGGTACTAACTATGATACTTGTGATATTTATATAAGGGAGATGGTCTACAAGGTGTCGTTTTAGCCATGATCTCGGATTCTTGACATCAGATGCATTTAAGAACAGATCAACAAGTACTCCACTGTTGGCTAAAGTTTTCAAAATGCCATCATTTTCAACAAAGACCCTAATCTGAGAAGGGGAGACATGGTTTTTCCTGAGAAATGATATTGTTTCCATAGCTGATGAAATTGCATTACTTCCTCTTGCATCATAAGAGAAACCAAAAAGAGTCCCTGCAGGCAGAATGCAAAAAACAAAGGAAGATATATAATTAAGATCCAACATTAATTCCCCACAAGGAAGTTTGCAAGTACAATAAAAAAAGGAATATTGAAACATGGGGGAAAAGCCATTAACACTAAAGGCCAGTATGAGAATCTCTATACAAAAACTAAAATTTATTAGATCCCAAGTTTGATTTTTCTCATTGGTTCACAAATACCATTTGTTCAACCCCAGAATCTCAGTGCCCAAGAGGAAAATCCTCTGATTGCAAGTTGAGCCCAAGATTCTTATTCTAACAGAATATAAGCACATTATTTTCACATACTTAACAACATATTAACGATACTTTCAAGTATTAAAGATCAGTTAGTGGTGCATTAGTGTATATCCTAGAATAATGCTTAACTGAAAAAGAAAAGAATCAAGTGTAGTTAACTTTACTCACCTGAAGAACATAGTGTGAGAAAAGAAAGGAATGTGAAGAACAAGTATAATAGCTTAGACATTCCCTTAGTCAGTAGTACGTTTCTGGATTTTGGAGAAGACTCAAATGCAGTTTTTTCCAATGTGATATCTGAAACAGTTGAATGAGCAGTGGAAGTAAAGAGAGAGAGTAGTGTATAGTGTATAGTGTATAGAAATAAAAACAGTTGATGACTGGTGAAGGTGGTAAAAGGTATAAGCAAAAGTAGAGAGGGAGAGAAAAGGAAAAAAAAAGAAGAAAGCAAAAGAAGGATGGGATGATATTTGATACCTTTTTGCCTGTTTTGTCTGGTAACTCAGAGTCTCAAATTCAGAGTACCTTTGTCTTTAACTTTTTTTAATTAAAGCTGCTCAGTTAAGGCAGCAAAAAGACAAGAATTCTGTTAAACATTAAGATATATGACACACTGACTCACTGAGACAGTAACAAATCTAAAAACATTCGTCGCCTGAGAGATTCGAACTCTCGCGGGGAAACCCCATGTACTTAGCAGGCACACGCCTTAACCACTCGGCCAAAGCGACTTTCTTGTACATAATAACATTTAAAATTTACATAATTCTTGAAATTTATGTCAATTTTAGAGATGATAACCAAAAAATACATTGAACTTTGCATTTGGTTTCAAAACAGACAATGTACTTTTTTTTATTCAAATAAATATTGTAATTTTACAAAATTTCAATTTAGACATTCCGTCCAATTAATTGGATGTCCAGCTTATATGGACCGTTAAAAATTTTTCCAATTCTAATTTGCCTATGTGGCAGTTGTTTAGACCATGAGATGGCATTCATTCAACATTTCAACACGCTAACTCATCAAATTACAAATGATCGACATTTCGACACGCCAATATTTTGACATTTCGACACGCCAACTCATCAAATTACAACTTATATATCGGTCCAAATGTTGATATTTTGAATTGGCGTGTCGAAATGTTGGTGTGTCAAAATATCAAAATGTTGGCGTGTCGAAATATCGATCATTTGTAATTTGATGAGTTGACATGTCGAAATGTTGAATGAATGGCTCCTCATGGTCTAAACAACTGCCACATAGGCAAATTAGAATTAGGAAAAATTTTAACGGTCCATGTAAGCTAGACATCCAATTAATTGGACGGAATGCCTAAATTGAAACTTTGTGAAAATACAATATTTATTTGAATAAAAAAAAAGTAGGTTGTCTATTTTGAAACCAAGTGCAAAGTTAAATGTATTTTTTTATCATCAATTTTACCATCTCTAGCTTGTCAAAAGTTAAAAGATCTTTGGAGCGGTTTGAGTTTTTCTGAGCTATATATAGACAATGATCCAAATTTATCACTACAATCATATCAAGCGCTAACCAACAATATTCTTGGAACCAAACAATTGCTATGATGATGTGGTTGTAGTGAGAACATCGATCAATTGATGAGTGTTAGCTAGTAATGATTGAAAGATGCCTATAACATTTGAATAGTAAATAATTGAATGACGTTTCCTTATATGTAGATGTAGTGATAGATATAGTTGCCACTTCAAAAGTTTTGAAAAACAATTATTATAGAGTAGAATTAGTTAAAATGTTGTAAGTTTGAACCCCAAACAATAGTTGCCACCCAAACTCAAATTCCTGGCTCCGTCCTAGTTAAACATCCCATTTGTAATAAGTTCTTTTTTAGCATCTCTTATGTAAGTTTAATTCAAGTCTTTTAATTTATGAGTAAATTTAGGGTGCGCATGAGAGAGAAAATGAGGGTGAATTTGGGCCACTCATACACAGAAATTAAATGTATTGCTCCACAAAAAACTAGATTTATGTCTTCTTAGACTTGCGGAGTCATACACCTGCTGACCTGCACATACTAAAAGTCCTCATATCGAGAAAAAAAAATGTCTTTTAACTTTTTTTAATTTAATTTATTTATTTGCTATGACTTCATTGCTAAGTATACGTACTTCTTGCTAGTTTTCAACCAATATTTGATATTTCATTCTTTGCATGGCCAAAAGCGTCCTGTTGCTAGCAATACAGATAACCAGGAAAAGATGGCCTTGCATGTGATAAGGTTAAAAAGTTGAGACAGATACTAAATAATTATCAAGCTGACCAATTTATATATGTCTCAGACGGCAATGTAAAGTGTGATCCATGATATAGACTTCCACCTTCTAATTTTTAACCTTCACCAATCACCAACTTTAACAAAAAGTAACCAAAATGTATAAATTAATTAACCTCTATAACGATAGCCTTTGCTACTTCATTTTAATAAAAGTACAGCCTTCTTTTCAACACAAAAAAATCCCAAAGATAAGATTCATTCCAAGTGAGGTGTGTATGTCATGTCATGATCATCTGATACAAATTCACTATTGTGTTGTTTAGGGACCCCGTGTCATAGCTGGTTTTATAAGCCTACATCACCTGACCCCACCAATTGCCAAAAAAGAAAATATTCTGCCCTTGGTTTCATTTGTTAAGCACTTTCATCTGGGGGATAACCTTTTGCTTTTAGAATTCTACACTTGGCAATAACTGGATGCTTTCTAGCTAATAGAGATGGTCTTGAAGAGTTGTTTTAAAAACAACTCCAGCCCAGGACAACTTATTTGCGTGATGAAATAGAAGAACTAATTTCAATTACAAATTTATTTAGGAATTTCCACTGTAATTAGGAATTTTATGTCCATGTGCAAAGATGGCAAGCCTGGGAGAAGTCAAACCTGGTATCTCTAGGGAGGAACTAACCGCAAGCCCCCAGTCCATACCAGGCCAGCTGCTTATCTACACGGACTCCAAGCTGACACAAGGGATTGTATACTGGTCTTAGAAATGTGGATATTTTGACGACCCCACAAAGGTGTATCAGTTTATGAGCATTGCAAGGTTTACATGCTTCCGCTGATCAGGTCACATCGCCCAAGTGAAACATTGCAACTGGTCCAAGATTATTAGTTGCAGTTTGTTCGATAAGGATCTTATGATTAGTTATTCGTTTGTCTTTCTTTTGGTTTATTTCTTGTCAGAAAGAATAATGTTTGTTGTTGTTTTTTCTACTTAATAGTTGTTAGATAGGTTTGGGCGTTACGCTACAAAAGTGTGTTTAGTTAGAGTATATTCTCTATTGGAAATCAAGAAACTTGTTCTTAGTACATCTCTATACAAGTTAATCAGTGTTGCTTATATCCCCCCACCAGTAACGGTTTTCACTTTCCAGTTAACTATTTGCATTGCATAGTTCAGTGTTTTCTTTTTATTTTTCTTGCACAAGAACAATTTAGCTAATGGTGAATGATGCTTTGAAGCCGGTTCAGATGCATGCCAAAGTCTTGTTTACGCAGTATTGCGGCATTGCACACATGCATAAAGTAGCATGAAGTCATACTAACGTAACAAACACGTTTCACCATAATTATACTGGCAAACGATTGTTGCAGGAAAACAGAAATTATATTAAGCAAGTCTGAGAGTGTGTTAAACAATAATTTACAGTCATACTAACGTAACAAACACGTTTCACCATTACATTATTCCTCAGGCAAGAGATCCATGCAAACCCTTCACCCGACTCTTTTGAACCATCTTCGTATCTCAAAAGTCCTTATATATATAAATTAAGTCTCCAGCCAGGTCAATGTTCCAATTACCAAAAATTTGCTTGGGAGCTCGCCAGCAGATGGTGCAAGGTATGTAATCTTTTTCCTGAAAATACAACTATTACTAAGAAAGATCCAGTACAAAGAGTATATATAACATAACAATCGCAGTTAAGGTGATCGTACCTCTGAATGTCAATATCTGTTATGTAGATGAATCCAGCTATATTACTGTGTCAAAGAGGTGTACGATATTAGTATAGAAGTATGTTAAAATGCATATTTAGTTCATGAGAATGCAACTAAAAGAAGCAAGGCCCAAAATAACCATATCGTCCGATATTGGCGATTTCAACATAGATCACCAATAGAAAAAGTAACGGACTGATATTGCAATGGTCAATATATTAAAAAAAATGAACTGTAATAGTTCTATGAATTTACCACTAAAAAAAAAAAAAAGTAGTTCTATGTATATAAAAATATATATATATATACCAATGTCCAGTTCCCGTCATTTGAATAAATATCGCCAATATTTACCAGTATATAATATCTTATGCCTGAATGGTAGGCTGTGTTAGTGCCTGCCTTCTGACAGGATCTGGGGTTCGGTGTGGATAAATCTCCCATGGGGAGGTATCCCATGTGGCAGTAGTGCCTTCAATTGATTTCTTTTATAACTAATCGCTTAATCAGTATACATCAATGTTTCAACCACCCATGCTCACAAGCCATCATTGCAGATAAGCATCTCTATATTGTTGTTTCACCCTAGAATCAAGAATAACAATAATAGCAGTGGCGATCTTTCAATTGAACATACAAAGTTACATATGGGAGGCTTCACTCTAGAGAGTAGGATGAATGTGAAATTGCAAATTCAATACCTTGAGATAATTTGATCTGGTTCTTTAGCAAATGAAACAGCGAGAACTAAATGGAGCAGGTCACGGTTGATATTCACAGGTACCAGCCGCATCGGATCAGCTGCAGGCTCTGCACCAATGGGGAGAGCTGACCTTGGCGCCTGTGGGCCGCCTCCAACTCTATAGACAAACAAATCACTGAAACTTACAATATTGGAATGCGGAGAGAGATCATTTGTGAGGCCATAGAAATATTCCTGAAAGAAGAAGACAAAGGCATGACAAAACTTCGTCATTCAAGTCAGTGATAATTTGGCAACAATACAAGTACAAGTAGATGTAGATAATGTCAAAACTTATTGTCCTGAATAAATTTGGAAATAGTAATCAAACTTCTAAAGCATGTAAAAATAACAGGAGTATATGATCAAGAAAGGCCGCTTGGACAACATATTAATTAGTTCTGTCATATAGACCATTTCATAATAACAATATCATGATATTATCTCATAATAAAGCCTCTACATCAGGGAGTCTTGTTAGAGTCTTAGAGATACATGAATGCAAAATCAGTGAAAAGTTGGTCCATCCACTGACCATTTCTTACATTTAGTTCACATACATTTGCAAACAGATACTCAACTTTAAATGGATTCTGGTTACAGTATCCACGCTCTGTAATGTAGTCAACAGTTCTAGTAAAAAAATTGGACTTTACCCTTATCCTGTAGCTTCTGGCTTTCTGCCGAGCCTTCGCATTTCTGGAGACAACACCACCTGACTTCTGAAGTTTCACAACGTCCACATTAGGCTTGTTTTTCAACACATCTTTAAGCATGCTGCATAGTTTTTCCTACAAAGAGTTAAGAAAACATATAAATAACTACTTAAGGCAAAATAAAGAACCTCGAGACAAACTTGTCTTCTAATCTCCATATTCCATTAAGTAGTTGCAGAGCGACTACTGCAGGGTGGTTATTCACTTGTGTGCTCAAATGTCTCAACCCACTTGACAAGTTAACATTACAGTCTCGCTAGACTCTCTAGATAAAATCATAAAATATTAGCACATTCAACCACGTGAAAACTCAGGTAATGAGTATGCACTAGTTCAGTGATAGTAAGGGCGAGCAGGTTTGGTGTTTACCTGACCAATAACCAAAACTACGTCAGCGTTGAACGTGTCGATGGCATGAAGAAGCAACTGCAACCAAAAAATGAACTTATAAAGAAGGTAACATGCACGAAAAAGTAATTTGAGATCATATATATCAGAATTAGTGGAGACTGGAGAATTCAGAATTACCTCATAACCAACACCTTCTATCCATCCCATGGTATTTATCACCATACCTGCAGCTCTCGATTCCACATTACCAGTAAATTGTCTCTCTAGCGTTCGTGAGAGCTCTTTTACAATCACTTTATATAAGTCTGCATTGACACTACAAAGCAACAACTACTTACATTTGAAACATTCCAGAAAAAAAGTTTAATTTTCAAACTTATACAGTGAAGGGGATACTGAACAAGCGATATTAGAAAAAGTTTTCCGTAACGATAAAAAAAGTGAACATTGCTTTTGCAGTAGTATTCTCAATTTCTCATGAATAAAGGCATGGCTATCAGTTACGACATTCCCATTTATGAAAATTTCCCTTGAGGCGTCCACATTCCACAAACAATGGCAATATAAAAATCAGGGCAAATCGAACAAACTCAATCCCCTCTTCAACTTAAAGGGAAATTTTTTATATACATACATGCATACTAATGCCATAACCCAAAAACATGGAAAACTTAGTTAGGTTCAGTACCTGGGGGTGGTATGTCCATAAAAATAGACAAGGGGCATTTCAAGGGGAATTCCTTCCACTGGATCTATTGGCATTTCAATTGGGGTAGCAGCAACACAACCAGGAACAGTTATGGATCCCTGGCCTATATCCAAGTCTACAAATGTAGGTTTCCAACCCTGTTTAGCCGCCCAACTAAGAAGCATCCTCGACAATGTACTCTTTCCAGAGTCTGTAGGTCCTACGACAATCACCCTGGGTCCCTGAACCACTAGAAATCTCGTAACTTAATATTCAAAGGACATAATACGTGCTAACGAACATATACAGTCACAAACAATAGTTTTTGGCATCTCAGTAATCCAATTTCACCATGTTATCTTCCATTTTACATTTGAATATAGGAAAATTAAGGAAGAACTTTATCATGATGAAGGGTGATATGATCGATTAAGTAGCTGATTAAGCTGATATATGAGCATGGTCACCATTAAACAAGTGGAAGAGAAGGAGATGAAGTCTAAGAGTCAAGAGAACCAGGACTATAACATTAACTTAATTAATACCTGAGAAGCATCAGAATCATGAGTTGGGGATGCTTTGGCACGATTCCTTCTTCCCTCCAGAACAGCATGGACATTTACATAGCTGATCATTGGTGTCTAAAATCATATATTTTAAGTCGAAAAGTGCTATTAATCATCAGTCCGATACCCAAATACGAAGTTTAAAGAAAACGCATATATATACCTCATCAGCAGTGTAGTCAGTTTCAGTCATCCCATCCAATTCAACTGTGGCACCGTACCAGGTAAAAACCTGAGAATGACATAAAAACATATCCTCATTCAAAAGGTCAAATAGATATATCAGAGATTGGAATACACCAAGAGCACAGACTAATACGCTTCTGCTATCAGATTAGAAAAGGATGTGAGATTAAATGGGCCAATTGAATAAAGAAACAGGTTAACTCGGGCAG
Organism: Coptis chinensis; assembly: GCF_015680905.1. Lineage (NCBI taxonomy): Eukaryota > Viridiplantae > Streptophyta > Magnoliopsida > Ranunculales > Ranunculaceae > Coptis > Coptis chinensis. The sequence goes on along the minus strand of NC_141463.1, from coordinate 30,583,298 downwards.
TGAAGTAGAAATAACTTTTGTGCAAGGTCATTCTGCAGTAATGCCAACGGAATAACATCCATTCAGAGAAATTGGCAGCTATAAACCTTTCTCGCTTCGTTTTCTTTTTAGTGAGAAGTTGTACAATTCTTCTCATCCCTCCATCACGCCATGCATTGTCTGAGGCCAAGAAAATGCATTTGATGTATAACAACTCAAATCAGGCATCATTACTATCAAAGGAGATGTAATTCGGTTGATAGCTTTCCTCGTTTAAAAGTAGAAACACAAAAATGACATCACAGCTAAATATTGGAACTATCCCCACTCTAAGACGGTGAAACCAGCTAGTTAGCTCATATCATTTGACAATTTCCGTTGAAGCCCACTCAATGATCTGTTCTATAAACCTTTATTTTGAATAAAACCCTTATCTCCAATTCCCTTCTAACTGGTCAAACATGAAACTCAAAACATTCTATACCAATTTGAATATAATCTGAATCTTGTCAACCCAAAGTCACGTAATTCACAAATAGAACAAAAGGCCACCTCTAAAACACATAATAACAGACAGTCTCTAAATAAAAAACAAAACTTTAACATCACATAAAATCATAGTTACAAAAGGCAATGAGAAGAAGTTTGATACTTACAGCAAATTTGAGATGAGGAGGAATAGTGAGCCAAATTTCAGGAGGGAGTTCAGTGCCATAAATCTCAGCAGTGCCAGAAAGAAGACGTAACTTAACTGGGCTTTCTGCAACTTCAATTCTAAGTTCACATTCTTTCTCTATATTTATCTTCCTTATATTTGATGATGATGATGATGATGAACTACCCATTACTGCTACTGCACTTGGTGTGTAACCAGCCATGTTTGTTTTTATGTTTTTATGGGTTTTGAGGATGGCCTTGGAATTTAAAAGTTGAGGGTGGAATATCAGTTAATGAGCGCAAGGTTTAGGAATGAATTGCCTTGTTAGTTGTTACATAACATCACGGATATCTAGGCCCACATCCCATTTGGAGATTTCTCACGCTGGAGTCTGAACATCTAAATTTTGAGCTTAAGAAAAGGATCTGCCATAAGTTCTGAGTTCTGACTAGCTGGTGCTCAGACCTCAGAGTAATGCAGGAGAAGTCGTTCAAGAGTTCATGATCAAGCATGTGAGGTTACCCCGCTTCATCTATCAGTAAATTACCTAAGGTACATGCACAATCAAAGAAAATATTTACCCCAAGTGCATGGTCAAGAGGAAAAACTAACAGCACCCAAGGAAGATAACCAGAACATGCACAAACACACGCAAACAAGGAAAAAGTAACCGGGATTTGTCAAAAGGAAACTGACAAAAATCCAAGGAAGACTAATAGTTCAAACAATTAGGGTGTTGTTGATGATTGATATGTCAAAGCGCATACCATCTTTGCCATTATATACAGCCCAAAAGTGTTAACAAAATAAAAAAACCACCCAAAGCAAACTAATTGAGACAGTTAAAAAGCCAATTTGCAAAATTTGTTATAGTAACAATTTAAACAAAGTTAACTCTTGCAAAAAACAGTGTGACTTGATAAATTATGACAATGAGTTGAACAATAACTCCAGTTGCCATGAAAGGTTTCATCTCCAGGTGAGCTACCAAGTCAACTTGCATTGAGACAACAGGAAGCATTACGCATCTACTTTTCTCCAGATTGTGTACCATCAAACTGTAGGAAGCAAAGAGTACATACTACTGCACGGATATCGCTTCACCTACAGTGTTCACATGGCATCGCCATCAGCAGAAGAAACCATCAGAAATCTGAACTGTAGTCATCCTTGAACATTTCTTCGGCAAATAGTCTTTCGGTGTTTTGAAATCATTTCTGGTGAAACCACTAGATTAATCAGTCAAAGGAACATAAATGATGTATTACTATTTGTGAATATCGAACTTCAAGAGGCAAAAAATACATACTAGGTAGGAAGATAAATTTAAGTAGTCTTCAAACCGCATGGTCCACCAGCAAATCCATAAAGAAAGGATCCAAAATAGCTTCCTTGACTGAACAATAGTCATTGAGTCGTTTCTTAAGTGAACGTAGATCTCTTTCATCTTTTGAAGATCGTTTCTGGTGATGCCACCAGATTTATTAGTAAAAAAAAACAAATATAAGAAATATTATTGATAATGTTTTATCACATCCCTCTGGAATAAAAATAAAAATAAAGAGCAATAGTATATACTACATAAGATAATAACAATAATAATAAAAAAGAGAAAACTTAATACATAAACTTACAAATGATTTCTTCAACAACAAAATATCCACCAAGTACTGTAACCACAACACATTCGTCTTTGGGAAACTGTTTGATCACAAGAACTTACAAAGTTTCAGATAAAAATCATAAAATGTTCCTTAAGAAAAACCTATATGGCAGAACAGACACTGCTAGAACATAAGATAACAATAAGATTTGGTTTTTCTTGTCCAAGGCAAAAAACAACTTCTCTACATAGGACATTATAATTTCATTTCCAATTGAAGGAATAACAAGTTCAATACAGGTCATTCACTGACCTAAAAATTCAACCGTAATTCTCATGCAAAGGTCTCGATTGGAAGTTAAAGTCTCTGTTTAGTTAATATCAGGAAATGGTTGCATTGACATAAAATAAAACTTCATGCAGCCATTACTTAAGGAATACACTTAATGAAATCAACAAAGTTATAAGATCCCGATTAACAAAAAAATGAAAGTTAAATGACCTTACAAGACGAATTCAACAAAGAAAAGAAATACAACAAGGCGATGATAATCACTTTTACGTCAGTCAAACTAAAGACAATAACAATCATACCTTCCCTCCCAGCAATCTTCTGTAACCTCCTTCATCCTCCGATATGTTTCAGACTGCCACAAAAAATCAGTCAAATAAGAATCTAAACAGCTTAAGAACAGTACTTAATGTGCATTTTTCTCCTTACTTGTCTATCCCCTTTAGGACCATTGAACAACTCTAGGTCAGAGGACAAGTCCAGAAAATGTATAGCTCCTCCTGTAAAAGATAAAATAAAATAAAAGAACATGGTAATTAAATACAAATCAACAACATATTTAATAATTTAATGTACTGTGTGCTGATCGATGTTGACCTGTATTTATTCGAGAAAGAGTGTAATCAATTATTGACACTGACAAACCAAAGGACCTAACAAACATTTCTCTCCCTTCCAGAGTGAAAGGCACAGACGCAACCTCATTACGAGCTAAAAGAATGTTCCCCCTGTAAAGTTACTTCCAGATCAGCCCATGTACTAAAAATATGTCTTATGCTAAGAGATTGAAGGATAGAAACTTAACCAATGCAGATCTCTGTGTTCAAATTCGTAGGCTGCTTCTGCTACAGCCAAGGCAGCCATAACCTGCAATTTGATTAGAAGATAAAATCAATCACAATTACCAGACAGAGGGAAATGGATTAAGATGAGGGAAAAAGGTATGTAGGTTACCTGAACCAACAAACCTCTTGCTTCATTGAAGTCTAAGAGCACGTAGTTCTCAAGATCCTTACCACCATGTGCTAGTACAAACACAACATAGCACTGAAGAAAATAATAAAAGTATTTTCAACATATGAACTGTTCTAAGCACATCAAAATATTAATATAGAAATTTAAGCTAATGACTATGTTCTACGCAGTACGCACAATAAACATTATTATAGAAACTTAAGCTAAATAACGTACTTAGAGACAGAAGATCACGAATCGTCGAATCCTCAAAAACTTTGTTGTCTCTATGTGGCTATGAGCATATACACTCTACGGATATGTGAGCACACCCAAAGGTCCTTAAGAGCTCAAGCATCAAATGTTGATTGATGAATAGGAAAAGAGAATTTCATGGACAAACAGGATTTATGTTGCCATCCCCGAATATGAAAACTCAACAAGTACCTTTCTTATGGTACTAGTATAATAATTTACTTATTCTTTTAGAAAGTTCCTCTTAACAATTTTTGTCATAGATACCATATTTGTGACTAATAAACTTTTTCTTTTATATACACATTTTCACTCAACCAACTCAATCTCATGCCCATATGACCTCCTAGGAAACGATTAGTGAGAAAAAGTTCAAAACGGAAGAGAACCTGTTTCTCTGGAAATTCTTTTGGGTGGTCATTTTCAGATCCATGTTTAGCATCCCAATTTTCCCAAGCACTGATCAGGGCAGCATCATAAGAACCTTGGCATACTTGCAAACTGCAGTTATCAAACTTGGTACTTGTTAAATATCATCATATGACATGCAAACCAATTCATTACCTTTACCAACAAGTATAAAAGCCAAAAACAATTATAAATAAACAAGGAGTACAGCTATATCAAGCCAACCCTAATTTGTAATCTACACGTTACAACTTCAAAAAGATCAGAACCCATGAATCACTAAACAAGATGATTTGTATCTGCCCATATTTGAAGAATAAATTTTTGAAATACATACAGAGACTACATACTCTATTGTTTGTATAAACGTTGTGCAAGCATTCTTAACATGGCCTTCACCCCCTCTTAAACAATTGAGAGTTTGGGAAAGTAAGACCTCCTCAAGCAGTTCAGCCGATCTCTGAAGCAGAAAAGGATGCATGATAATGAGTATCAACAAAAAACTAGACACATCACAGTTTCATTCTAAAAAGAAAGGTCAATAAATAGTGTCCAAACAACATAAAGGTAGTTTTGTATTCCCCCTAAATAACATGAGCTCACGGTTAAAAAGAGATGAGCCAACAACACTTCTCATGATCTTTATATATCCCCATGGGCGCATAAGTGGGGGAAAAAGAAGAAGAAAAACTCAATCCAACATTTCAAAATACACCAAAAGAGAATAGTAAATTGAATTTTAATACAAAGAGAGAGCTTTTCAAAAGTTTTTAAAAATTCTACATGCAATTATAACATATAAGTCTGATACAAAAGATAGATAAATTATCTCTGGATACCTTCTGCACTTCACCATTCACCAGCAAGTCTCCGTCGAATGGAACTATCTTGCAAACAGTTGTACCGGCATTGAAAGCTTCTCCAAATGTTCCTTCACCAACCTTGATTATAGTTCCTGGATCACTGTTGCAAAATGAAAAATAAATTTCCATCACAAGACTTGGAAGTCCACATCCAAAGAGTTCCAAACAAAAGAAAAAAAAGCAACAAGGAAGAAGAACAGAACAGCTAACAACAGGATACTTGGATAACAAGGCTATAGGAACAAGTATAAGTCTTTAAAAACGACAACATGTCAAACCAGTTCAAACATACACCATAGAAATTTCTTCAAATTACTATCAACATGACAAACATTAAAAATTAATGGAGGCAACTAAAGAGATTGTCCATACAACCATGAAATTGGATTTTCCTTTCCTTATAACCCATGCACATTTCCTATCTCCGTTTCTATTCCTGATTACTTGCTGAGGCAGATATTCATTAGTTTTTATGAGTGATGAAATTGGTTAGATTCTCATATTAAATAATTTGTAAAAGTAGAAAGCTAGGATATGACCAAGATGAGACCAGTTCTTTAAGATTTTAGATCATCCCACTTGCGTGATAAAATAACAACAAAGAAAAATCACTACTTAAATTATAATAGCTAAAATTATTTCTTTGATGTACAAGCAGGTAAGATTAGCTTTGCATTGCACTGGTGTAACCGTGTAAATCCTTTTCTTATCAAATAGCAACAGATGAATCCAAGTTTGATCATATAACAACTTAAAAGGAAGTTCTAAATTGTCGCTTCCATTAATATGAATGACAAAATAAGGTGCTATTGACAACAACTTCAAATCACTGCATATCAAATTAAGCATGTAATGAGCTTATACTACAGTGTTAAAAAGCTCATGCAAGTGCTTAGCAATATTTTACCTAGACATATAGCAGAGCGCATGAATTACCACTTTATAAATATGAAAATACAAGTAAATTCTCAAAGGATGGAACTAACCAATATCTGGAGAGCACATCCAATAGTGTTGAAGGCGCTGATTGCTTGCAAACTCTTAAAAGTGTGACATAAGGGTCCTGCTGATCCTTGACAAAGGACGCTGGCTGGGGTGAGAGTGAAAGTCTCCTGATTGCTTCCTCTATATCTTTAGGACCCTCATCGGTCAAAGGTAATGCTTCTATCTGGCCCTTATGTGGAGAAGCAGGCTTCTCTTTCAAATCATTATCCATCTGGCCCAATGTAACTCTGTTTGAGGTTTGCCGAGAGCCCCTTTCTGGGGTTCTCTCATTTAAACTAGTTGAAGCTTCATTGAACTTGGACTCCAAGGTCACAACTGGAGTCTCCAATATGCTAGATAGTCTGTCCGACGGCTCCCAGCTGTAATTTGACTTCTTCGAAGCCAACCATTTCCCTAATCTTGTAGCCAAATGTGTTAAAACGAGGTCATTATTTTGCCATGTACCAAAGTTCTTGGGTGAAGGGCTTTCTTCCACCAATTCAAAGGAGTCAACCTCTTGAAAGTATTCCCGCTCCTTTTCAAAGTTAGGATGTTGCGGAATCTTCCTCTGTAACACAAAAAAAGTAAAAAACATCAACAACAGCAACACTTCTGGTACTTCAGTACTCCTCATTCAGTTATTTTAATATATCATCTAATAATAACAGGAGCAAAATGGAAGAGTTGGCTGCAAGGTGTTTTTAGAGAGAAAAATTAACAAAAAGGTCCAAAATGGTAAGAAACGATTACAATTATTTTTGGTATTAAGAGCTGATACTCATACAGACTTACATGGAGAGGAGGTTGTCTTGGTTTCCTTTTCCCCACCTTTTGCCGCAGTTGACGGTAACCAGCATCTGCTGAAATAACGATACTAGTCCTCCCTCTGTCAGAATGAAGAAAAAAATAAAACTTCAAATGGGTAAGTCAACACAATATAAGAAACACTGGACGGCAGTGAATCGTCTTATAGGCATAATGAAGCACGATTAAAGTGTAAGTTTTAAGACAATAAAGCATGAGCTCACACAATTAGTCCACCACCTCATACACATTGTAAGAATATCAAAAACAATAGGAAAGAGGAACTAAGCAAAGCAACAGTACAAATGAATGAATGAGCAAGGTACCAGATAAAGAGAAGATTAACTATATAAATTAAAAACTTTTAGGTAAATGAATTTGAGTGAACCTATATCAAATGAGGAAGCTGAGATTGGGGCAGAAACATACAAGTTATACATTAACCATTGAAGACTAGAGACCATTGAGCTTTATTTCCTAATATTTTTTATTCTTCTATATGTAAAACTACTTATCAAGGAAACTTTCCGTTTAACACTTTGACAATCCTAATGAAGTAAATAATTTTCTTGAAGCAAACTTATATCTCATAAGATCTTTCAATCACAACAACTTCCAAGCATTGGTCATAATCAAAAGACAAAAAAGAAAGGAAAAAAGGATGAGATACCTATTACAAAGAGAAGCATCAAACAAATATGAACACAATAAAGATACAAAAACAAACGCAACCCAAGCAAGGACTCCCACTTGAACAAGATAAAAACCTCCTCTGCAACGACGATCTATCAGCATGTTCTCTCTCATTCCTCTCCAACTAGAGCCCCAAATGATCGCACAAGTATACCACAACTAGCAACCATCCGAGGAATGGACCATCACCCTCTGAATGTAGGATGCTAGAGATCCTTCACCGACCGACACCAAACCTCAGAAATGAAAATGGTTGAGAGTGTGACTAACTGACTCACCATATATGACAAACAAATGTTTCTGCCTCAATAAGAGTTATGAATTTATGCAGCTTCAACTTCCATGATATTCCACTCTCTAAAGGAACCAATAAGAACTAAAATATGACTTGCTTCGAGCAGACAAACGTAGCCATGTATACCACGAACCTATTCAACATTATGGCAACAATGCATACAACCCTCTTATTTCTATCAAATATGTGCTCCATATGACATTAATCTATTCAACTACTACCCAATTCTCTTGGTGCTTCTTCAACACTGGCAATGCATAAAGCGCCTTTTTTCTAATGTCTCCAACTAACTAGAAAATTCTCTTATTGATTATTCCTTCTTCTAAGACAAACATTCAATTTTCTAGGTAAAAGAAAATGAGAAAGCAGAAAAGTGAACCTGGTTGAAAGAGAACGATTCCAACTAACTCTCTTAGTAGGCGCAATACTCATCCGCTTATTCTTGGACGGGCTGCCAAAAATTATAAAATTAAAAAAGATTAACATTTTTCAAAGGAAAAAAAAATGTAATTAATTACTGACATATTTTCTTGATCAAAATTATTGGGCTTTCTCCTTTTGCAAAAGACTTTGATATCTTCTTCTTCTTCTTCAGAAGCAATTATTTCTGACCATATATCAACTTTCTTGCCTGGACAACATTTGAATATTTAGTACACAGAAATTAATTTTCAAAATAATAACAGAAATATATATCCCACCTCTATCAGAATCCATAACATATCAGAGAGAGAGAGATTTTGAATTTGTTTGTTTGGGCGGGCGAGTATGTTTTTCAGTTTTTACACACATCCTCATTTCTCAATCGTTGGTATATATCGTCGACATTTTGATGAAGACAAGGACCACGTATTTTAATTGTGATACTTGGCTAATTAAAGAATAACTAAAAATCAATATATATATATATCAGTGTACTTTCATTTTCATACACGATTGCTAAAATTCAAATAATGAGAACCAATGTGACTAAATTGACAAAACCGTATTGAGAAAAGAAAATAATTAGCTACTTTTTAGCAACCTATATCCATCTTAACATTCCTTTCACGTATGTCTATTCTATCACAACCAATTCAAAAAAGTGTAGGGCTTGACTAATCGATTTAAACGATCGTATGTGTTAAATCATTTTTTTATTTTATACACCTACAGCAATATTAGACACACCTAATTGATTTTTGTAAATGGCAAAGGTTAGGGGGACATAAGCATGCCTGAGAACATAACTTAATAATATAATGCTTTTTGTAAGTGGTTGTTGATCATGGTCGTCTCTATCAAGAAACTTATTTAGCTTGGAAGGAGAATGGTGGCCGTGGCTTCATCTTTGCTGGAGGATTATCTTGTAATATAGCTTGAAATATTGAAGAGCAAAAGATGATCGAATAATTGGCTACTTGAATCTTTGACTGATAGACAAGTACAAACTAACAGACTCATTCCACATACTTAAACATCACTAATTTTATTTTATTTAAAATCTGGTCCCATGCCATATACAAATATATGAAATACCCCTTCAAGAGGAAACTACTCGAGTCATTTGATTATTAATTTTCTATTTAATTTTAAGTTGTGTATGGTGGGGGTGGTTAATGCATATATTAATTATCAAAAAAAATGTATACATGGCAACGTCTCCTTGATATGATCTTTGTTTGTTATGGATGTTTTTATTAAAACCACAGGCCAAACAGGCTTATAGGCTAACCAACCTATTTCTATTTGGCTTCGAGTTGATTCTTCTACCATTCACTATCAAAAAACAAAAGATTCTTCTGCCATACAAGTATACAACTTTAGAAAATTGGTGCATGTTTTTAATCCATTTTGAAGCACTTTTTGTTTCTTTGTGAATTGTGATGCAATCAACTTTCCTAAATAGTGCATAAAACAGCCCGTAACACTAATTTTTGTTTTATCTACTATCTACTAGCTACGCTAGATAAAAGTGAGATTCTAGTTTTCTGGGTAAATTATTAGAGCATTCTGATGAAATTCATCCTCAAACACACGCTGAAATAAAGTTCTTGCTTCGGTGGGAAAATAATAGTCCCAAATTAAAAGCTACAAGCAGTACGTCTAGTTGACATATTATTCACGACTCGGGGTATTCTAAACTCTTGAAAGAGAGAAAAAATGTTATTAGCCAACCTTATTAAAAATACTACTTCCTTAGTTCCTCATTGTATATTGTTCTTTTCCTAAGAATGACAAAATTCAGGATTCTTTGAGTTCCACAGGGTGATTTTTATAGATCCTAATGTAGTAATGTACTAGTTATGCACGCACTAATGGAAACTGACAAGATACCTATGTGGTTTGCTTATCCCAAACGTAAGCAATTTTCTCTTCAGATATGATAAAACTATTTGAATAGAGAATGATCAACTAACTAAACCTCGAAAAAGTGTCTAAATTCAATTGGTGTTCAAGATACCAACCTCGTAAACTTGCATATGCAGCGGTTTATCATTTTGTATTAAGGGGGAAAAAATCACAAAACGTGTACCAAGTTCCAATATGATACTGGACATTTTGATACCGGCTCAATTACTCAAATCTTAGGAGAATAAGATGCATCGTTGTCCCAAGAGAATAATTGAGTTCGTTGAGCAAAAGTTTTGTAATATTTAATGACATAGCCATGTTCAGTGCAACTAAGTCTGCAGCAATTTGCTTGAACTACTTCACCAAAAAATTAAATCTGCTTGAACTAAACCTATATAAGGGCTACAGGAGTAGGTCACTGCAAGATATCTATAATTCTATATGCCAAATTCTAAAATCATTTTGGATATCCTAGATTAAAAGTCATGGGCAATTGGGCATTGAAAAGAAAACTGAACACGTACTGCTTTAAGAGGCTCAGGTAGTTGACCCTTTATTAAAGATTGTTAATAGTTCGGCACTTTAATTTGGCCGGCATTTTTTCTCTTAAAGAATTGAGAATCCACCTCAGTGCATGCTATTTTCTGAAATAACCATTCCAGACTCCAGACGGAATATTTTTCATGCAGAATAATTGAAGCATATCATTCTTAAAGTGAGAACTATCAATTGTAACACTCCACCATTTTTGCTATCTAACCAATACAATTACCCTTCATCAAAAACTACAGAAAATGCGACGTAATGAAATTGTGAAGTACGTACAATTTTTTTTTTTGCTCACAAGCTTCTCATTTTCAAATGCCAAAGGCTTGACACGTGTAGAAAACAAATAAAAAGTTTGAATGATCGAAAGGACAGAGGAAAATGCTTTTTTGACATATTGTGACTGAGAGGCTTGGGAGCAAGAAATCTGTCCTAATAAACGAAACGAAGGAGAATTCTATCGAATATTTATAATATAGGGGCAGCGCCAACTAGCTTAGCAAAGTTGATTGGTAAGACTTTTGGGTGATGATATTAGAGGTCTGAGACTTGAATTCCACCAGCATAAAATAGTTATTATCTCATTTAAAACAGACATGCATACCAATCAAAATAATAATCTTATATATAAAGCGGATACCAGATTTCCCAATTAGTTCCCGTATTCCCGGTTTTACACCAAAGTTTTTTATCTCAAGAGTACCGGAAAGTTAGAAAGACACTTCTTTTTTGCTCTTTGTGGAAAGGGTAAATCGGTAATTGATCTTTTTTTCGCTCTAAAAGATAAACTACCTTGCGAAACAGGCACACCGTTTCGACTATTTTTCCAAATTAAAAAGGGAAAAAGAGTTTTTCTTTTCCTAAAACTCAACGAATGTACGCACTGTTCCAAATTTAAGCAAACAAAATTTCATCTTCTAACAGAACTACCGCCCCGCTACTTCACACAATCACAGAGACAAACTCCATATCTCTTTTCTCTTTCTCACCGGACTCCTCAAACTTTCATCAACGGGTAAATCTCTATTTCTCCCATTCTTTAGTTTCTTCTTCTTCTTCTTCTTTTTCTTTGTCTGCCTTTTTCATTATGATGTGTGACTTATTTTTTGTTTGTTAATTTGTCGAAAAATGTCACCCCAACTTTAGCAATTACTAGGAAAAGAAACCGCATGAAAATTGAAACTTCAAAATCAGGTAATTTTTCAGTTTCACCGTTATTTTCAACTTCAAAATTGAACCTGTTCATTTTGGATGGCCTACTGTATCCTAGATAATCTTTTTGACTAAAGTTTCTGAAAATAAAAATATAAATGTTCGTCTCCTTCTTTATCTTCGACCCGGTTTTTTATTTGCTGGGTATTATCTTCGACGCACCTTTTTTTTTTTTTTATTGTTGGTCTCTTGAAAGAAAAATCGATCAGTGCGTTTTCGCTTTTTTTTCAAACTCAAAAACTCCACATTTGAACTTCCAATATCAATTGCCCTTCCATCTTTCTGCAATTTCCGCTTACGCCCAATTGTTAACAATCAAGTGGTATGGTATGCATTTTTCATCCTTTTACTGTTTGATTTTAATTTATGTTCGAGTTTCTATTTCCTAATATTTATTTGTTTTTAATTTTTGGTCTATTTCTTTTCAATCCTGTAACGCTTGCTTCTTCATTTTTTATTACTTGAGGTCTATCAATTTTTCTAGGAGGCACTGTGAAGTTTTGGTTCACCTTACAAGAACACAAAGTTTAAGTGGGTGAGAGTTGACTATTTGACACTTCACAATTTAAGTTTTACGGTTTTGCTGCTCCTTTTGTTTCCAAGGTGTAGTAGGTACCTAATAGGTGATGCATGTACTTTTTCCCTCTTGCAGTGACCAAAGTTATATCATCCTTTGCATAAGCAAGTGCACTGTATAGGTTGCTGCCATCGACTTTACTTTACTTGGTACGTTCATATGAATTTTATTTTAGTTTCCCTTTTACGTTGTCTGACTTCCAATTATATATTGTTTTATTCTCGTGTAGGCTTTGAGTATCATCTTTATTACAATGTTTTCAAATCTTCTTCATATTTAAAAAAGAAAAGAAAAATAAAATAACTTTAATTATGTATAGGCATTTTGCTTATATTTGTCTCTGGATATGTAATTGGTTGTGCGTTAGCCAGTTTCTCCTAAAGTCCTAAACACCAAAGGAGAGTGATCTTTGTGTACTATTTTTTTGTGCCTTCCATAAACTTATCATCTTTTTCCGTTAGTATTGAAGAAACTTACCAGTATGCAATTTTTAATCTATTTGACTTAGTAATGTATTCTTTCTTATCTATATTTTGATTCTACACCAATACCTTCTCTACAAATTACTTTATTTCACCATTTAATCTTAGTGGTGGTTAATGAAAAATTGATTTTGAATACTTTAGGAAAGCATACACGAACATTTTGAATATGTTTAATGATATCATTTAGTCCTTTACCAAAGCCAGGCTTGGTGCAATTTGGACACAAAATCGTTCCAAGTAGGTGTCCTTTAATTACCTTTGTTATTCTCCACAACGAAGTAATTGTTGTTGTTATGTTTTTCTTTAGAAGTACATATTCATCATTGTTTTTTGGTTGGTTTGTTTTTACAAGTAATCACAAACACAATTTTTTAGCTCTAATACAGAGACACACCATACTACTTTTTCTTTCGTTTACTTATTTCATTAGTTCTATATGTTTAGTTACATTTACGTATCATTTTTTTCATTTTCTTATATGTATGCATCTCTGTCTAACTCTAGGGACTTAGAGTAATTACATGTTGATTGGATAAGAAGAGATGTGGCTCATAAAACAAAGTGTTTCTAGAAGCCAGACGAGACGTTGCTCATTACCTCGATTGAGGTATACTATTTTATTTAATTTTGATATTTTTTTATGTATTTGTTTGTGTTTTCTTTTAGACTACATATATATTCAATTTCATAATTTGTTTTAACATGAAAATTGGAAAATACATGAAAACCACACAACTTTATTAATTTTGACTTAGGGTGTATTTGTTATGATTATGAATGTTGGTTAGTTAGTCTCTTCACTTGAATGAGAAAAAAACACTACATTTTTGGCAAGACTGACTCGCTTGGTTAACCAGTGGTAGCATCCAACTCAACTTGCAGGGATGCACTGATTGGATTGCTTATTAACCCCACCCCCACCCCCCCCCCCCCCCCCCCCACCCCAAAAAAAAAGTGACTTACACTTTACTGACTGATATTTGGCTCTGTATGTTCCAGGCATATACAAGGAAGCTCTCTTGAGGGGACTATACCTGCAGGCATTTCGGCATTGACTATCTTGAGTGATCTGTAAGTATGCCTTTCTAATTCATTTTACTTATAGCAAATCGCTAACCTCGATAAGTGCATAAAGAATCTAAGCTGTTGCTTCTTCCCAAAAGTTGCAACACCACAATTGTGCAACTTTTATTGCAAATTTAGGATGTTAAAATTCCAAAGAAATTTACAAATAGCTCTCTTTTCTGAAGTTGTAGTTTCCATTCCATGTCCCCAAAAGCAGGAATTTATGGAGACCACAGGAGTTGATTTTTATCCGCAAGTACTTTTAGGTACTACTTTCGGATGTCTATATGGTCAAATTCTCTACTTTTATATAATGTGCAGGAGGATTAGTGATTCAAAGGGGACGGAATTTGATTTCCCACAGTTGAGTACAATGAAATCTATGAAAACATTGTAAGTTAAACTTCTTAGGATAAACACTCCATTTTTTTCATTTTTAAGATATTCTCTACCGCCATATCTATGCTTTGATTATATCCTAAGCCTGCTTCTAAAATGTAGGATACTGAGGAATTGTATGATTCATGGAAACATTCCTGAATATATCGGGGAACTGAAAAAGCTGAAAAACCTGTAAGTATTTTTACTTTATTATCTGAATAATTTTTGGTAGGCCTGTCTGTTGCTACGTAGATTTTTGGCTATTGTTCAATCATTAAAGGGTCTGAGTTGGAGGTTGCAAGGAAATATGTATATGTACTACTTCAACCAGTTATCGAACCCACTATATAGGAGGGTTGAACTTCTACTAGAAAACTTTTAATATGTTAAATATTAATGTGGAAATCCATATCCGAAAATCCCAAGTCCCTGTCCTGAGAATCTAAAGTAAGCCATGGTTACACAATAAATCCACATCCATGTTACAAGTTTCAATCTACTTTAAATGAAAATATTAATCTCTGAAATTTTTATATTAACTTCTGTTATAAAGAAGCAATTTTTTTTCTATTACCAAAGCCAAACCAAAATGGTATATCAACTTTGTGCACCTGTGTAACATTTGATATAACCAGATTTCTGTGTGTGTGTTTTGTTTAATGCAGAGACTTAAGCTTCAACAACTTGACTGGTGAAATTCCAGCATCTTTCGCAAATTTAGTAAAAGTGGACTTCATGTAAGTTGATTTTCTAAAAAATTGTTACTGACACCTGATAAGAGCCCAAAACTGTAGTTCTAACCCTGTAACAGTCATACTTTTAGACCAATTATGTGAGTAATAATTAAGAGTTAATACTGATTACGTGTTTTTATGTATTTCAGGCTTCAAAGTCCATTATGTGCAAAAATGTACCACTTTAGCGAGATAAAGGAGCAAAGGTCGGTTGCTAAGGAGTTTTGTGATTAAAGGCCAAGATTCAAGAAGACAAAGCCTTTCTAAAGCTCGGTCAAAAGCTGAGAAGTCGACCCGGGCAGAAACAACACTCAAAGTCAGCAGAACTTCCGAAGGCTGTATCTTTGGACTCAGACCTCGGAATTGAGCCTACCTTATGTCAAAACGACCAGCTCGGAAAGAGCTTTCCAATGGTCTAAGCCTTGATCCAATCAGAGAAGCAAAAGTGGACGAAAAGTCTGTTGAAGCCAACTGTAGCTGAATAGGCCTTTTTGGACTGAAAGAATTGGGTTTTGGGCCTGATTCTCTGGCCCAAAACATGGCTCCAAGCCCATGCACGATTTTTGGATCTGAAAGTATAAAAACAAGAGCTTGACTCTTTGTTAATGATAGATAGTTAGACCTAGATTAGTTAGCCTCCATTAATTAGTTTGAGAATTTCAATTAGTTAATTAATTAGTTTTTCATATCTTGTTTTAGATCTAGTTTCATATTTAATTACTTTAGAACAAGTAGATTATTAATTTAGTATTTGAATACTTGTTTTATTATTCATTAGATTAATAAAATAGTGTTCTTGGTAATCTAGTTCATTTTCCATTTTCCATTTAGTTCAATTTTAGTTCAATTGTTTGTCATTATTAGTTAAATTCAATTATTGCATGAGTAGTTTTTGAATTGAGTTTAAACAAGCAAAGTTTCAATCTTTATATCATGTCTTGTTTGAATTCCATTGGAAATGATAGCGTGATGATTCTCGGCTAAACCTCCATTAGAGGGGTTGAGAAGCCTTGATGAAAGCTTGATTCCGATTATCGTAGAAGTCGCCGTAATTTTCTTTCCACTCTAGAAATGATTAGTTCACCATGAGAATGGGTGTAATCGCTCACATGCTAGTTATGAATTGGTAGAAATGTCATGTGTAATTAGGGATTATGAGTAACCCGCATTGTTTCGCTGGGCGATTCAATTCGGATTACTGACGATTAGATCATTTAGTAGGATTAAGTCGAGTTAAGGTGGAATCAATCCCCCTCTAACTCCTTATCATAGAATCGACGTAGCATTCCCATAGTTGTTCTAATAGTCGACTAGTTGCATCTTGTGGGTAGTTGCATCGTAGTCTAGTTATCATTTCGTAAACCTCTCATTAAACTTTAGTTAAGTTTACTTATACGTAGAGAACACAGCATGCAGAAGGACTAGGAGTGGAACGAATCATCTACTCCACTATATCTCATAGGATTGAGAGTAGAAATCTTTGATAATTTAGGCACGTAAATAAGTTTTAGTTTACTTACGTTTTGAGTTTCATCGTTCATTTCGTAGGTAAACTATCTTTTTATGTTTTATCAAATGGCGCCGCTGCCATCTTAGTTTCACTTTCGCATTGTTTACGTAGTATAAGTACTCTTCTTAAAGTCCCATTAAACCCACCCACCCTTGTTTGATTCATACCGTGGTTGTCCGTTTCAAAGATTGAAACTATTGAGAAAAAATTACACCGGCGACTGCGCTTCAAAAAAACTGGAACCTTGAACCTCGACCGGTATTCGCCAAAACCGAAAGCGACCATACCTAAAACATCAGAACTTCGAAGTTTAAGTTGAAGCGACCAGCGCTTCAAGTGGCGACTGACTCGAGCTGAAATTTGCCGGATTTCCACGGGTTTGATTCAACCCGATTTTTCAAGTTTTTCGGTGTTCTAACTTGTTATATACACCTAACACGCCAGAAACAAGACGATATTTATAAGCAAGCAAGAACGCTTGTCGGTATTCCTTTCTTCCACACCTCGCATCTCCTGTTAGAGATTTATACTAGTATATCATAATTGTTTGGAGTGTTGATGTGTTTTGCTAAGTTTGGTCTTAGCCTTGTATGAGATTAAGGTCTAGTCGAACAAAAATACCAAACGTAATTACACAACAACGTCAACAAACAATTCTATCTAGTATACCATCCATTACACCTTTAGCTACTATTTCACACACACCACCTGATATAATGCCTGAAGAAGGAGAGACTCCTCTCTCGGACTTCTACAAAGCCTTGAGCGATAGCCCCAAATCTTGCATCATTCTAGCAGACCCAGTGGGGGATTTTCGAATCCCCCCAAATATTTTTAATTTGTTACCCATTTTTCATGGTTTAGACCATGAAAAACCTTATCAGCACGTGCGTAGGATTGAACAAGTCATAACAACATTCCACCATCCTACGGTTGGTGCGAACAAATTAAACCGGGGTATTCCCTTTCACCTTAGCCCGATAAAGGCGGCGTCTTGGTTAACCGCCAAAACGCCTAATTACGTGGGGCTCGTGGGCTAAACTTGTTCAAATTGTTTATGGAATATTTTTACCCACCCCTAAAGACGGATGAGATGCTTTTCAAGATTCATTTCTTTCGACAAAATCCTCATGAATCATTTTCAGAGGCTTGGAATCGTTTCACCGATCTCCTTATAGAGTGTCCACATCATAACTTAGCGAAAGACACGTTAGTTCGTGCCTTTTTCAAAGGACTTCGATCTACACCACCATAAAGAAGTCCTTGACATAATGAATGGGGGTAGTTTCTTAAGTAAAGGAGCCTCGGAGGGTTATAAATTTATAGAGGATCAAACTAAGCGAAATAACAACTGGGGGGGTAGTGACGATATCCACCGCTCTGCTAGTTCTTCTAATATCGTTAAGGCCGCCGATATGTTTGAAATTAAACACGATCCCGAGCTTAAAACTCTAATCGAATCACTCACTAAAAAGGTAGAGGCCATTTCTGTTTAACAAAAGCCTATCCCCGTCATGAATGTAAATTCAAATCCATGTAGTTTTTGTTGGAGCCCTGAGCATCCCGACTTCCACTGTCCTATAGCCTATGAACAGGCTTGTTCCATTAATAGTGAACCTAACGCCTTTGGAGACAAAATCCCAACTTCGGTTGAGAAATAACCAACACGCCACACCTCCAGGGTACAATAATCAATATGTTAGGCCAACGCACAGTTTTATCCAAGCTCCACCACGACAAGGGTAGGGTCAGGGTAATTTTAATAATTATAACAACCAAGTGTAATCTCGACAAGGTCAAGCACAAGGTCAAGGTAGTTATAATAATTATAATGCTAATAGAGGTATCGTTCCGGTAAATAATAACTATCAAAATCCGCCCATAAATAATTCACGCGAGATAGTTCCAGTCACACCACTCGTGACTACTACACCCACACAACCGGATCGTCTTGACACCTTCATACAAGTGAGCCAAAAACTTTTCCAAACCATGGCTCAATCTAACCAACAACTTCTACAATCCGTTAATAATTTAAGCCAATAGTTGGCCCAAGATAAAGCCCAACCCAAAGGTGTGTTTCCAGGTCACGCACTACCTAATCCTAAAACAACAAACACAGCCTTTGAGGTAACCGATAATACTAGTAATGAATATGCAAAGGTAGGTGAGCTAAATGCCATCACCACTCTGCTTCGGCGAGTGGTTGATAACAAAAGTAACTATGCCTATAGTTACCCCACCAAGAGCCCTACACCGCTATTTTACTAGATACCGAAATAAAACCGAATAGCCTACCAATCGTAGAGGTACCAGCTACAACACAACCTAAGAAACAGAAAGCCAAGATTAAACATCCAGGTGATACCATTGCTAAATATAAAGAGAAACCACCGTTTCCACAAAAATTAGCCATGTTAACTAGGGATACAAATTATGAGGAGATTAGGGACGTTTTCAAGAATCTAACTATAAACCTTCCCTTCCTCGAAGCTATTAAAAAGCTACCACACTATGCTAAGTTTCTTAAGGAGTTGTGTACTACTAGGCGTAAGACCAACATACCAAAAGACACCTTTTTAACAGAACAATTCCCAACTCTATCTCAACATAATGGAATTGTTAAGTACAAGGACCCTGGTCGTCCTACTGTACAATGCACCTTAGGAGATTCCTATACGATGACCGCGTTATTAGACTTGGGGGCTAGTGTTAACTTACTCCTGTTTTATTTATATAGACAAATAGGTCTAGACGAGATGCAACCCACTAAAATGACGTTGCAATTAGCTGATCGGTCTATTAAGTATCCTAAGGGTGTGGTCGAAAATGTGCTTTGGTAAAAGTTCGTGATTTCTACTATCCCATTGATTTTGTCATCCTCAATACGAAATTCGCTAACGACTCACGTCACGATCATCTTAGGGCGCCCTTTCCGGCAACCGCCAATGCGCATTAATTGCCGCGATGGTTCAATGTCCATGTCTTTTGGCCATCTTCTTTGTTGAAGTAAATGTTTTAAAACAAAGACACATTTACCCGATTCGCCTATGGATGGAGAGGTTAGCATGATCGAGAGCTTAAACCGAGATTATTTCAACAACACGTTCCCTCGATAATCATATGCCCAAATTTCTTTCCTTTGGAAGTTCGGACTCAATATTTTCATCCCTACACTAGTCGATACACATATTATGGATGAGGGCCGAGATAGATGACTTTCTCAAAGATTTAGAGGACTACCATAGTAATGTGGATATGACCAATCTAGATGAAGGAATTTGATGAGTTTCTTAGAGCAGTGATGATTCACCCTATCAAGAACTACTTTGCACAACATCCACCTCGACTCCCCTCCTTCCACCCTTTCAAAGGAATCTCGAGTTTGCACTCGATCCTTTTGTTTCTCCCATGCTTCATAATTTTTTAAATCCACCTAGTAAACAAATACTTCAGAAGGACAAACCATTTGACACCTTCATTTTCAGACTTGAGACAGTCCCTACCTACACCATGAATGAGTTTTGTGCTAAACCCACATCACTTATTGTTTACTTATTGTTTACATGCTTTCCTTGGAAAAGAAGGTACAACTTATCTATATCCATAAGTCCACTTGGTGCTTAACATAATTCCTCACTATTTCGCTTTTCCATGTTCTACATATGTTTAGATAAAGTTTTCTCGGATTTTTTTTTTGTGTTTGGTGTTTTTCTTTCCATATATTGGGGTGAATTATGTCTTTCTTTGTTTCCTATTCACGTTTTTCACGCTTTCCACTATAAAAGTATATATATATATATATATATAAACATAGTAATCTAGGAAGTCTCGAATCGACTTTAAAAGACCCATTTAAAAACAAATTTTCTAAACTCATTGTAAAAATTTGTTTGGGGTGGGTGTGTTCGTTTCCGATCCTAGAATGTTTTATGTCCCATTAGAGTTGTTTAGGCCGTTTAATTGTATTTCGATTCGGTTGACATAATCTATTAATTTAGAGTTCATTCCTCCTTCGATAACGTCGTCATGCACGCACTTCGAGGCATTTTCCATCGCCTTATATGTCATCCACGGTTGAATAGAGTGTTTTATGGATCATTAGATTGAAAATTCTCTCCTGATCATTTCCATATCTCATTCGCAAAAAATCGGACCGGTAACAAAGCAGCAATATTAGTTTGAAGTTGTGCGAAAAATCGAAAATTTCGAATTGGGCTTGGGCCCAACCAACGTCAGACCGGCGCAAGCCAACGCCCCTTTACCTTCACACCAACAGTCGCGTTCTTCACTTCCAAACCGCCATTAACGACCACCAAAGCTTCAAAACCTAAAAAAATAATAATAATAAATAAAAAAAGAAACCTAATTAAACCCACGCCCACACTTCAAATCTTCTCCAAAACCGTACCACCACCACCTCCACCAATTTAAATCATCAAAAACCACCGGGAAATAAAAAAATTAAACTGCCGCGCCACCACACCACCACCACCATCGTTTTTTTTCAGCGAGGTTGTTCCTCATTGCTTCCTACACCTACTACAAACCCCAAATCAGTTTAAACTCCAATGGCTCAACAACGTCGAATTTTGCCAGAGCAAGCATTTACTGGCGACCACTTCGCGCCGTTTTACGGTGACGAAATTATTAGTAGAGACTGGAATAGCTTGTGGTACTCGACCGAAGCTTTTTACCACGCAGACTTAGTCCGACGGTTTTACAACACGAGGGAGTTAGAGGGGAGTAGAATTTTTGTTATGGTGGCGAAGAGGATGAAGGAAGTAACCGCTTTGGTTTGTTGGTGAGATTCTAGGCATTCCGCCTAGAATCCATCCGATGCCACGCTACGGAGTCCCAATATAATGGGGTCGAGCCGTTAATGAACGTGGATAGCGATTAGCGAAGGAACTACAATGCGAGCTTCGCGTTCGCTTACGCCAGAATCCCTCGAACCAACCCGGTTGGCCGCAGCTTCGATGGATTGGTCTAAACGTCCCTAGAAGGAGAGAAGGTCACCGACATCGGTCCGAATCGCCTCCACATTTTATGGATACTCCAAGAGCGTAAGTACGAAGTTACAGATCTTGGAGTTTTTGCTTAACATGATTAGGGGAGTAGGGAAGTCTATTGCACATCTCCCTGTTTTGATAACCAAGATCATGCTGAAGTTGAGAGCAGCTCTGGCGTCTGATAGGATTTACCTCACCCTACACTGAAATCCTCGTATCTATAAGGATTGTGTCCAACGAGTTTGGAGGTTGCCTGAGGATAGGGTAGAGGACGAGGAGGATGGTGGAAATGAGAATGATTCGGAGGATGAGGAGGATTTGACTTGTTTTGATGCTGATGCCTTGGAGAGGTGTTGGTCAGATGCAGAACGGTTGTGATTCATCGTGGCATGCGTTCACTCAACACTATCTGCAAAGACCTCCGGACTCGACAGGCTACTATTCACCATAACTTCGAGATCCGTACCCAGTGGGAGGATGAGCGGTAGAAACAGATGAGGACTGAGCTAGAAGCTCAGCGCCAGTTCCGGGCCGACATGCTTGCACGCTTCCCACCTCACGGGGATTCTCCTTCTGAGGATACAACATCGAGACACGAGCGTCGTTGCCGAAAGACGAATGGTGCTGACCCATCGGGAGCTCAGGAGCCATCTCCTAAGCGTGTGCCCTCTGCTACCAGTACCGAAGTGTTTAGGGATAGTATAGTTTGATGTTTTTTTATTTGTAGTTTTTTTATTGTTAGTTATTTTAATGTAAGTTTGAATTCCGTAATTTGGATTTTGTAGTAAAAGGGCATTTAATGCCAATTTTAATATAATGTCGTTATTTTCATTGTGCGTGGTTGTTTAATATTGATCCCACCTTCCCAAATTGTTTGGGGGTGGTGTTATCTATTCTAGTATGATTTTTATATGACCCTCGTTTTAGAAGTTATTTCGGAGTCAGGGTGAGAATATGGCCGATTAGGCATATCTATGAATAAATATCATGGTAGGATGAAATCTCGATAAAATAGGTAGATTCTATCCTAAATTCAACCTAAAAGATACTAGGGTTGTTTTAGAATCAAGAATATGAGTTGTTTCCGTTTTCGGGTTTGGAAATTTTAGTATTTTTTAAACCCATAAAAACTTTTGGCAACTTCCGATCCGTTTTAGCAACTTAAAACCTATATAAACTTCATTCATTCTACACTCACAACCCACACTACACCTAACTTCCATCACTCACCTTTCACTCCCACGCTTCCCACGCGTTTAGTCTCATTTTTCACGAATCAAGACTCGGGCGCACTCAAGCTTCAAAGGAGCGCACTTCATGCCTCTACACATTTGTCGAAATTTTGTACGAGAGCACACCCAAGCCAAGGTGGAGCGACTTCAAGCCAAACACTGGAACTCAAAATCATCGAGCGCTTGGCTTCCAAGTGGAAGCGCACCAGCGACCTCCGTAAACACAAAAATTTCCAGTTTTTTGCGGGTTGTTCCCGGATCATTTGCAGCTATTCCAGAGCATCGTTTTGAGATGACATCTCCTACAATAATCCCAGAATAGTCTTTTGAAGATTTGTTCCAAAGCACTACTTATGGTGCTTGGTTTCGCGAGGCGATCACATACGTAGGCTGGGAACCGCTTATGGTAAGACCTGCTGAACTTTATTCTCCAACACTAGCATCTTATTTTTATGATAACTGCAATTTCTTTGAGAGACCAGATGGAGAACAAGTGTTCTCCATCAACATTGATAATGAACCAATGGAAATTACTAGGTTCTTGCTAGCATTTGTTCTTGGACTTGCTATGCCAGCTGAAATACAAGACCCATGGTGTTATTGGGTAGATAATATGTATGTCTACACTTATGAAGTTTTTGCATGAGTCGTATGGGGTAGGCATTTTCCGTGATCGAGGACCAAATGGGACTATAACGCCGCTTTTGGTAGCTTTCCATGAACATAGGAACTATTATGTTTTGGATTATGCTAAACATTTTAGGGGAATAGCGTTTTCTTACGTGAATGATGTCACTTGCAGCTTCTTCCTTGCTTTAGCCACGGGGCGTATGTGCCATGACCTTCCCGAACCTTGATGTCTAGTTTAGCTCGAGCCCATAGCATGAGGCATAAGTACCTTCTTATGCCCTTCTAATTTCCGTATTATGCTATGTTTCTTTCCTTTTTTGTACACGTTTCCGCGGATTGGATTACGATCGACACGCATTTAACCCACCAATAGTATTATTCGATCTTTTTCGCGTAATGACTTGGCAAGGGTGGAGGATACAACCTCATCAGGTTGCACCCTACACCCCGTCCGCACTAAGTGGCTTTAATAGGTTAGCAATAATAGATGATAAATGGCGGGAAGCCCGGCAAATTATCATGGCATGGCAGATCGGCGAAGGAACCTCACCTCTTTATAGAAGAAGATGATGAGGAGGAGGATGAATAAAAAGGGAGATAAGGTAAGTTTTAATTTTACTTAGTGTCTACTTATGTCCCAAGCAATTTGATTCTTGTTAACCCCATAATGGGTGGAACTCTTATAGAGTTCGTCGGTTTTTATTTCCTATATTAGTGCGCTCTAACCTTGTTTTGCGGATGTTCCCTGAATTTCACGCTTTGATGGTATTTTTCCTACCCTCTTTATTTAAATGCTTTGAGGACAAAGCATGCTTCTTGTTTGGGGGGAGGGGGCATAGAAACACGTGTAATTAAGGCATCGGTTAGGATATAGATAGGTATAATATGCACTTGTTTTCTAGTTAAAATTTCAAAAATTCAAAAATATAAATAAATAAGTTCATGCTATACACTTAGGAATATTGGTATTGTTTTCCTTCTCTATGCTCTTAATAATCTAGAAGTCTCACATAGCTTTTGCATTAGAATAATTTTTAGAAACTTAGGTTAATATGTAGGTAATAATCTTTGCATCTATCTATAAATATATTACATGAGTATCGATGATTGTTAGCGATGAAGTTTCTAAAATCTAGGCTAGAGTACTTATTCTACAAATCTCCGTGAGAATATAGCCTAAAAGCCTTATATGAAATAAACATTTGAGAAATGACACAAGGAGAAGTAAAATCCGGATAGAGAAATCACACGTCCACTTGCTTGATCATTAAACCATATCCTAAGCCAATTTAGGCCCTTTTTGGATCGATATAGCCAGAAATTCAAACCTATGAATTATTTTCCGCTAGTAAGCCCCTCTAAGCCTTTCATAAACCACAAATCCTTTACCCTGTTACAAAAACAAAACAAAAATTTAAAAAAAATTTAAAAAAAAAATAAATAAAAAAAATCAACCTATCCAATCTAGAATAAGTCTGAGAATAGAATGAGGAAGAAAGAAGAAGAGAAAAACCTGTGTAAACAAAAGTTAGTTAATTGCTTCAGAAAATAAAGAAAAGTAAAAATAAAAATAAAAATAAAAATAAAATAAAAACTCCAAAAAATTGAATAAAAGGAGTCAAAAGCCAAAGAAAAAGAAAAAAATATGGCTAAGGATGGAAACAAAGTGTAGAAGCAAAAGGAAATAACAAGGTTTTCTCTAGTTACATAGTATGAAGACTCTATTATCTCAAACTTGTCCTTTTTGAATATCCATTTCCTTCCTTCTTAAACCATCTCCTAATCCCCGCAACACCTAATAAAGACCTCTAGCTCAAGTAGGAATAGGTTAGTGTGATAGTAAGTGGCAAATGTGTCTGATCAACTCCGGCTTCCTTGTTGTCATTGAGATTGTAAGGTAAAGTGTGCCCACTGCACACTGGAGTAGCGAAACTTGAGTGGAAAAATCATAGTGTTATATCTTGACTATTATTGTGAGAACCTACTTAAGGATGCTATTCCGAGTTTCAGAAACGAACTTGTTAGGCATTTCATAGTATTACTCATTGTATATATGTTTATTGTAGATGATTGATTATTATACATATATTAGCTTAGGTTTCGACTTGATTACTCTATATGCATTGCTAGTGAGAGGTATAGTTAATTTAGAGCATGAATAAGGAAACAATAGTTTTATTTCTTAGTCGTTGTAGTATAGATGAAGTTTGTGAGTACCTTCACTGAAAAACTCTCACGAGGCTATAACTCGTCCACTAGGGAATTCCTAGTGGTTTAAGGCCTTGTTGCATATGGTCAATGCAATCACACTCAGCGTAACAAGAGTAGATAGAACTCCATTTTTGGTCATTCATTCTAATTTCTCATCTTTGCTTGAGGACAAGCAAAATGCTGTTTGGGGGTGGTTTGATAAGAGCCCAAAACTGTAGTTCTAACCCTGTAACAGTCATACTTTTAGACCAATTATGTGAGTAATAATTAAGAGTTAATACTGATTACGTGTTTTTATGCATTTCAGGTTTCAAAGTCCATTATGTGCAGAAATGTGCCACTTTAGCGAGATAAAGGAGCAAAGGTCGGTTGCTAAGGAGTTTTGTGATTAAAGGCCAAGATTTAAGAAGACAAAGCCTTTCTAAAGCCCGGTCAAAAGCTGAGAAGTCGACGCGGGCAAAAACAGCACTCAAAGTCAGCAGAACTTTCGAAGGCCGTATCTTTGGACCCAGACCTCGGAATTGGGCCTACCTTATGTCAAAACGACTGGCTCGGAAAGAGCTTTCCAATGGTCTAAGCCTTGACCCAATCAGAGGAGCAAAAGTGGACAAAAAGTCTATTGAAACCAACTGCAGCTGAAGAAGCCTTTTTGGACTGAAAGAATTGGGTTTTGGGCCTGATTCTCTGGCCCAAAACATGGCTCCAAGCCCATGCATGATTTTTGGATCTGAAAGTATAAAAACAAGAGCTTGACTCTTTGTTAATGGTAGATAGTTAGACCTAGATTAGTTAGCATCCATTAATTAGTTTGAGAATTTCAATTAGTTAATTAATTAGTTTTTCATATCTTGTTTTAGATCTAGTTTCATATTTAATTACTTTAGAACAAGTAGATTATTAATTTAGTATTTGAATAATTGTTTTATTATTCATTAGATTAATAAAATAGTGTTCTTGGTAATCTAGTTCATTTTCCATTTACTTATTTAGTTCAATTCTTAGATTCAATTGTTTGTCATTATTAGTTAAATTCAATTATTGCATGAGTAGTTTTGAATTGAGTTTAAACAAGCAAAGTTTCAATCTTTATATCATGTCTTGTTTGAATTCCATTGGGAATGATAACGTGATGATTCTCGGCTAAACCTCCATTAGAGTGGGTTGAGAAGCCTTGATGAAAGCTTGATTCCGATTATCGTAGAGTCGTCGTAATTTCCTTTCCACTCTAAAAATGATTAGTTCACCATGAGAATGGGTGTAATCGTTCACATGCTAGTTATGAATTGGTAGAAATGTCATGTGTAATTAGGGATTAGGAGTAACCAGATTGTTCTGCGAAGCAGTTCAATTCGAATTACGATGATTCGTCGTTTAGTAGGATTAAGTCGAGTTATGGTGGAATCAATCCCCCTCTAACTCCTTATCATAGAATCGACGTAGCATTCCCATAGTTGTTCTAATAGTCGACTAGTTACATCTTGTGAGTAGTTGCATCGTAGTCTAGTTGCCATTTCGTAAACCTCTCATTAGACTTTAGTTAAGTTTACTTATACATAGAGAACACAGCATGCGGAAGGACTAGGAGTGGAACGAATCATCTACTCCACTATATCTCATAGGATTGAGAGTAGAAAACTTTAATAAATATAGGCACATATTAAGTTTAGTTTACTTACGTTTTGAGTTTTATCGTTCATTTTGTAGGTAAACTTTGTCTTTTTATGTTTTATCAGCACCTTATCCTCATTAACATCAGTGTTGCACTTTTTGTTTTTTCTAATTAGATATCTGACCCGGAACATGCTTACTGGAGCTATACCTGCATGGGTCTTGGGAAGAAACAAAAATGTGTAAGTATATGTCCTTAATATTCATGTCTTTATTTTATTTGTTACTTTGCATGCCACTTGAAATGATTTCAGGATTATTTGGATTGATTGTTGATTGGTACAGAGGTCCGTTGACTTAGGCAAACTAATTATCACTCTTTAAGAGCTACTCTAAATTGTAGACTCGGTTAGGTTCCCCAGCTTAGTTTACCTCTGTAGTTATTTGACTTAAAGTGCCTATCTGAGTTTCTATACTCAGGGTACTTTTGGTTTCCATCAGCTCTTCCAACCACTTGAGCAATCCCCTTTAATCTATTACTTTTTTTTTGCATTTTCTATCCTTGGATGTTATGGTGTCCAGCAAAAGCAAAAGGTAGAAGGTGCATGCCTGAACAAGTACACTTTCTTCTTATGTTTTTAGGAGCTTCTTATGTTGATTTAGAACAAAATGACCTTACATGGTGACTGTCTTACATGGATGTTTCTTATAACAATTTCACATGGGAAGGCACTGATCCAAGAGAATGTTCTAATGGGAATGTGTAAGTCTTATGTGTTTTCTTTGTTCATTTTTATGGATTTAAAGCAATTATTTGCTCTCTAACTTTGATCTTTCCCATTCCATCAAGAACTTCTTTGGAGAGCTATTTCACAACAAAAATAAGTTGTAAGATACTATTTTCCTTCTTGTGATTTTTGTGTTGTAAGCTGTTAGATAAAATGCATAATTGTGGATTGGTTTCTTGGTCTCCCCGCATCAAACTTTTCTCAGAATATATTGGCGATGTTTAATCTCTAATTTTTCCTCATTATAGATTTAAAGTTGGTTTTCCTTTAGACTACATATATATTCACTTTCATAATTTGTTTTAACATGAAAATTGGGTGTATTTGTTTTGACCTAGGGTGTATTTGTTATGATTATGAATCTTTGGTTAGTGTCTCTTCACTTGAATAAGGAAAAACACTACATTTTTTGCAAAACTTACTCGCTTAGTTAACCAGTGGTAGTATCCAACTCAACTTGCAGGGGTGCACTGATTGGATTGCTTATTGCCCCCCTAAATAGATCATAAATGCTCTCCTTCTCCAGTACCCACATGCTCCTAGAACTTCACCGACCTAATTTATAGAGAGACTCTAAGCAATATACACAAATATGCTCTGACCTACGACCAAACAGTTCACACACTTAAGCGGGTGAAATGGAAATCCTTAGAATGCGTTGTTTTGACTAACACTAGAAGGCTCTAGCGATGATCCCTAACACTAGAGGGATTCCTATTTCGAAGTATAACAACAAAAGTTCCCTTTTTCTTGAAGCAATACTTATTCTGGTAAATGAATCTGGTTAAGGTGGAGTTCCATCCAGTATGCTCATGTTGAGGCTCACAGTACTGCAACTTACCCTACTTTTTCCAGGTACCAAATTTTCATATTCAGCATTCATATCTCTGGCATCGACATCACTGCTGCCTACGTTCGGACCATTTCTCTCATGATAACTGCCCGACAGGTTCACACTTAAATTATTTTTTTCAAAATTACTTCCTATGCGCCAGCTACACACATTGGAGGATTCATGCTGCAGAGAGGCACCTGACACATATTTAAATGAGGAATCATCTTGGTATGGAGGTGGAAGATGTTGTTGCATATGTTGGACAAGGTGTTGGTTGAACTTGCTTCCCTCTTGGGAGTTTTTTCCATATTGCCAACAGTTACATCAATAGTATTGCTAAGTAGGACTTGCTGAGGTGGACAAGTCTGGTCATTCTTCACATATTGGAAATGGAAGGACGGCGGACCTGCTGGTCTGGTTAAAACCTTTTGTGCTGTGGAGCTCATGCTAATGTTGTTGCAATTAGTAGACTGTTTATTGGGAGCGCAATAGGAATCATAATCAAAATTGTAAATGGGCTCTTTTTTCACAGCTTCAGTGCTATTATCAAGTGGTAAACATCTTACTAAATTCTCTCTGACCCTGATTAGTGGTAGAGGCAGTAATACACCTGGCTGGTAATTATACAGCACAAGTTTACAAAGTACCAAAATTGTCTCCAAATATTTTTCAGTAAAAAATACGCACTGGAGGTCAACTTTAGAAATACCTTGAGAACTGAAGTGTTTTTTTCTTATTAAACTTTTTAATTTACTATTCTAATTTACATGCGTTCATTCTTTTCCCCAATTTTTATTACCTAGCATGTGCAACGCACGTGCCCGTTTACTAGTAATAATAATAATAATAATAATATAACAAAAAAAAGAAAAAGAAAAGGTCAATGTATCTACGAGGGAGTGGGGCAAGGCATTAATTTGATCATATATATATATATATGGATGAAAACTTAAAAAAAAATGACTTGTGAAACTTGTAGATATAATCTAGCTAGTTAAGCAGGTTGCATTTGCATATATATATATATATATATATTTTCAAGCAAGTTTTCTACCTGCACAATATGGTGAACCAACAACTAGACTTGGCATGCATGCAGAAACACATTAATTTTTGGATATCATAGAGTATATATATATATATAGTTTTCTATAGACACAATATGGTGAAGCAACAACTAACTAGACTTGGCATATATGCATGTGTTGGGTGTTATCCCTTACATGAGAAAGATTGGCAAAACAAGAAGCTAGATTGTATTGGGAGAGGGGATGACATTGTGAAGTATAGTCGGCTTGGTCCTGCCAATTTTCCCACTCATGGACGGCCCGTCAGAACCGTCTCACTTTTAAAATTCCTACTTCGATACTATTTCGAAGTCGGTCTGGTCTGACCAACTTTGAGAAGCGTGGACGACCCAGTTGAACTGACCGAGATCCGTTTTTGTCGAAATATTCTGAAATTTCATAATACTATAAAACCAAAATTAGGTTTTGAATAACATAAGTCTTTGAGAGCAACCAAAATTGAGAGAAAACCCTTGTAAGGAGAGAAGAGTGATCTAGTAAGTTTGGAGAGACTTGAGAAGAGTGATTGTAATCTTCCTTCCCACACTTATAAAATGATTTGCTCTTGTGGAAGTAGGCATCATTGGCCGAACCACGTTACATCTTGTGTTGTTGTATGCTTTACTTTCTTTGCTTTATTATTACTGTTTGTGATAGTTGTTGATCGCTTAGGAAGTTGAGTTGATTGTTGGTTGTAGTGAAAGTTTAGATTTCTATTGGAGTAGTAGATTGTCCAAGTGCAAGCTATCTTAGTGGGGATCGATTGGTATAGTTTTTCCCAACAAGTGGTATCATAGCTATGGTTAGATTAATCACACAGATGGTTATCCAAATCTTGCTCGGAAGGTGTTTGATAAAATTCCTAAAGGAGGCTTGAGTTGAAATAGCCTGTTAAGATGGACTATTTTATAAACACTCGCATGACTAATCTGAATATATGTAACTACACTATTTGGAAAGCCAAGATGGAAGAATTTCATCTATTACAAGGACTTGGCACAACCCATTGAGAATGGAGGAGTAAAACCATACGCAATAGCGGCGGCTGAGTGGAGCAGGCTTGACAGAAAAGCAATTGGGTACATTCGACAATGGATTGACGACAGTGTCTTCCACCATGTATCCCAAGAGACTATCGTTTTTGGCTTGTAGAAGAAACTCGAATTCCTCTATGAGAGGAAGTCGGCCGAAAACAAGGTACTACTCATTAAGAAGTTTGCTAACACGAGGTACAAATAAGGTTCCTCAATGTCTGAATATCTTAATGAAGTACATAATACCATCAATCAGTTGCATTTGATGAAGATTGATATGGATGATGAAATTGAGACTTTGTTACTATTAAACTCTCTACCCGACAGTTGGAAGACTTTGACAGTTTCTCTTGGCGAAGACGCTAAGGATGGAATCATTTCCATGAAGATGGCTATCAAGGCATTGTTGAATGAGGAGACAAGAAGGGGTTCACGAAGCAGCTCCTCTCACTCAGAGATCCTTGTCACAGAGAAGCGAGGGAGAGGTAAGAGCAGAAAACCATCTCATTCTAGAGGTGATGACAGAAGCAAATCTAAGGGTAAAGCTAGAACTCCTAAGAGCAGAGAGACAATGTTACTATTGTGCCACCAATGGTCACTTCAGGTATGAGTGTAGAACAATGAAGAGGGATGAGAATAATAACTGTGTACATTAAGACATTGTAAAGGAACGGAAGCACATGCCGAGATACTACCGCATTAGTAGATGATGGCCTAGTAGGAATTGTGTCAGATTATGGTGAGTGCTGTGTTAGTACCTCATGTCAGGATACAGAGTGGGTGATAGATACAGGAGCATCCTATCACGTCACACCGCACAGGAGTTTCTTCACTACCTACAACTGTGGTGAATTTGGTGAAGTGAAGATGGGTGAAAGTGGCGTCTCAAATATTATAGGCCAACATTGTTGGCTATACCTTGACACTCAAGGATGTAAGACATGTCCCTGACATTCGGCTAAACCTAATTTCCGATGGGAAGTTAGATGCTGATGGATTTCAAAGCTCGTTTGGTAATGGGGTATGGAAACTGAGCAGAGGTTCCATTGTAGTAGCCAAAGGGAAGAAAACTTGCTCACTTTACAAGACACATGCTAGTTTGTATAAAACAGAGTTAAATGTGGTACAAGAAGAAACTTCCTCCTAACTATGGCATAAGAGACTGTGTCATATGGGAGAAAAAGGCATGAAAGTTATTGCCAAGCAAAAGGCATTGCCAAACATCAAAGGTACGCATTTAAATAGATGTACTCATTGTTTGGTTGGAAAGCAACACAAGGGTGTTTTTCCAAAAACTCCCTTCTCACAGAAAGAAGAATGTCTGTGAGCTAGTACACACAGATTTATGTGGTCCTATGAAAGTGAAGTCCCACGGGGGAGCTTTGTACTTCTTGATTTTCATTGATGATGCGTCAAGAAAGATATGGACATATAGTCCGAAGACCAATGATGAAGTACTTGGCGTATTCAAGAATTTTCATAACATGGTGGAAAGAGAGACATGAAAGCCTTTGAAGTGTATTCGCTAAGATAATGGGGAGAGTAAATTGGGCCGTTTGAAGAGTATTGCAAGAGTCATGGGATTCGTCATGAGCAGACCATTCCTAAGACACCGCAACACAATAGTATAGCCAAGAGGATGAACCGTACCATTGTAGAGAGGATGAGATGCATGTTGTCTCACTCTAAGTTATCAAAGAGTTACTAGGTAGAAGCAATGCGCACAATGTACATGTGATCAACCTATCTCCTTCGAAGTCTCTGAATAGTGATTATCTAGAGAGAGTATGGTCAGGAAGATATGTTGATTATGGATACTTGAGGGTATTTGGGTGCATGGAATTTGTTCATATTCCTAAGGATGAAAGATCCAAGCTTGATGACAAAGGCAAGTAGTGTATTTTTCTGGGTTATGAGGATGAGAAGTTTGGTTACAAACTTTATGATCCGATCAATAAGAAGGTAATATGAAGTCGAGATGTTGTGTTCTTGGAAGACCAAACAATAGCAGACTTTGAGAAGGGTGAGAAGTTAGAAGCTTTCACAAATGATCTTGTTGATTTAGAACCAGAAGTTCCTACTGTGGAACGTGTAGAAGACATTGAGAATACAGAGAACCATGAGTTTGAAGCTCATGATGATGATCCTATTGCTCATGATAGGATAGAATCTATTAATATAGAAGATGCAGATGAAGTGCATGAACCACCACCTGAGCTAGAAGAAGTGCATCCTCCTGAGCCACAAGAAGATGGGGTAAAGAGATCTGAGAGAAAAAGACAAGCTTCAATCAGGTATCCACTACATACGTATGTTTTACTATCTGATGGTGGAGAACTTAACCCTTTCAACATTAGTGCAATATTGGAAGAATTTTGTGGTACTATTTCTTCATCTGAACTTTGTTTTGCAATGTGCTTGCAGAAACATTGAAAATAGATAAATCTACTATAAGAAATAAGAAAAAAGGTGGAATAATTTGGAATATTTGAGCATTTTGTTATAAGTTCAAGGTATGTGTTAGAAGCTTCAAGTTTGGAAAGGGAATGCTATTTGAAAGGCACACTCTTCTTCCATCCATTTGATTATTAAATTGTTTAAATCTGAAAATTAATGATCATTACTCATTTTACCCACCCAATCTTACGTTAACACTTTGACATGTTCACATTGACGAAAGACATAGAACGACATGATCTTCTTTGTTATTCATGTTGGAATTGAATAAGTATATTTTGCATGTACACAAACAATCACCTATAAAAAGAGAAAATACTTGGGGGAATATTCTAAGTAGGTGAATGCATTTTCTTGACAGGTAATTTTTTTTGTATTCATCAGTTCATCGTAGAACACGTTCATGTGATAAATATTTTCAAGTGGGAGTAGTGTATTTTTTGAGGATATGGAAATAATCAATCTATTTTAGTGATTTGATAGATATTTTAGTGATTTGTATACATTAGTACGTAATCCAAACGGCAATGATTTACCGCTAAATCACCATAAATATAAGAAAACTATTATACAAGCTAGATCGAGTTTAAGATAATTCCATTTGAAAATTACGGATTAATATCCTAAACCACAAAGTGAATATGCTATCTCAATTTGATCCCTTAGTTTCCAAGTATTATGTACCATAATCGCTGCTCATTAACGTATTTCGATTTATTTTCAATAAAAATATATTATGATTCGAAAATTTGTGTGAGATATTTTGTAAAGCTTTTTTAGTACACAAAATATTTAATAGATCTCAAGCGTATGCCCGGGTCCAAAATCTAATCTATATACTAAAGCATAAACCTCTAAAAGAGATTTTTTTTCTCTCCTATGTGGCACTCTAATATGAGAGATAACATTTTATCTCTTATATGTGACACTCTAATATGAAAGATAGTATTTTCTAATAGCCTACAATCCCACGTACATGGAACCTCTTTGGAGAGTTTGATTGTATTCCTAATTCTTATATATTTCCAATTATTATATATATTTGTATTCTTATATATATCAAATAAAAAAAATTGCTAAAAAATAGGTGCTCTGTAGAAGGTAATTTCCTATTACTTATCAAACACTTTTAGTGTTCAAATTCTTATATATTTGATCAAATAAAAAAAATTGCTAAAAAATAGGTGATTTGTAGAAGCTAATTCCCTATTACAAATCATACACTTTTAGTGTCTATGATAAAACACCGACTTATTTCGAATATATCCTTAACACGGCTTCAAAAACATTGCATATTCTTAAGTTAATAACTTATTATAGAGTGTAAAATCAGCTTCCGACGTTCTCCACATTATCTAAGGATTATGTGAGATATACCGAATCAGAACATTCAAAATGTTATTCGTATAACCCTTTCATATACCTGGAATTTGCATTTGTTGTTGGTTATTAACTTCTTAAGAAGTAGACCGATATACTTCCCGAGTAAGTGCCCGAATACCCATCACGCACTCTCGCATTTTTAACATATGCACTTTTCTTCCTTTTCGTGTTTCTTTCTTGGATCTCATTCTGATTTTCAAACACATGCATGCTACAATATGATAATACATATTGAAAGTTTAAACCTATAAAAAGAACATCGACTTATTATGAAGGGGTGTTTTTATTTGCACATTTGATTTATGCTTCTTTGTATGACATTGTTTCTTTAGGCCATCTAATGATATATCTAATAATCATCCAAACACAACCTCTCACATACATACACTTGAGCACTCGATTAAGAAAATGTCAAAGTTAACACGTGATCAAATGCTAAGGTGCAAACTCTCCCAAGTTCTTTCTCATTAATGTAGAGAACTGTGCTTATATCAGTTTAAAACCACTAAGAAATGATCGGACGATCACCGATAGTCATATTTGGAAGACAGGTAGATGTAATGCATGGTTATGCATGTGATGTTATTTTTCTATTCAATATATATAGAGTAATAGAGTACTATATGTTTAAATGTGAATCCATAGAGCTTTTTCCATCACAGTAAGAGCTGACTATATATAACAATCTAGATTTTGTATTCGGATATCATCGGGAAACACAAATGAACTCAAAAGCATAATTGTATTTGGCACTTTGGACGGTTTCCTTTAGGGCCCAAATGGTAAGTAAAACCTTAAGTATATGTATTTAATTAATTTCATTTATAAATAATACATTAGCTTTCTTTTAACTGAATATATACAACTTTCTTACATTTCATTTCAACTCCTGGAATAAAAATTGGAACTGGCTCTTATAACAAATACAAGATACGGTGAGTGAAATCACTTCATTCAGGAGTGAGGATTAAATTAACTGATCGAGGCGGTTGTCTTTGGTTTTCTAAGTTTTGTTCTTTTTTTTCCTGAGTACAGGAAGATGGGATAGTGCTAAAAATAAATTTTCAAAATTTGTGCTCATTCTGAGTGCAGGAAGATGTGATAGTGCTAAAAGATATGGGTCAGGATGCTTATAGAATGTACATATCATTATGTAGTAGGATCTTGCAAAGTTGTATAATAATATGATATCCTATATGACCTATTCTTGGTATTGCATAAGAAAGCTATTATTGAATTTGCATTGTGATGAGTATTTCAAAGCGATGGAAGTACAGTTGAACTTGCAATAGCTCAATAACCTTTATTCGATACGCAACAAACTTTGGTTGCAAAGAGAGCTACAACTAAACATTTTTTGGTTGTAGGAATTTTAATAATTTTGGAGTAAAATATATTGAAGCTTAAAAATTCTTACGAGTGTTCTACTGATAATTGATGGACGATAATTCTTTGGTCCAAAAGAGTGAAGAGTGTTTGTGTGAATTGTTGTTATATTTATTTTTGTGACACTTTATTGATACAATCAAACTTAACCCTTGCAACATTAGTGCAATATTGGAAAAACTTTGTGGTACTATTTCTTCATCCGAACTTTGTTTTGCAATATGATTGCAGAAAAATTGAGAATAGATAAATCTACTATAAGAAATAAGGAAAAATGTGGAATAAAATGGAATATTTGAGCATTTTATTATAAGTTTAAGGTGTGTGTTAGAAGCTTCAAGTTTCTAAAGGGAATGTTATTTGAAAGGCACAGTCTTTTTCCATTCATTTGATTATTAGATTGTTCAAATCTGAAAATTAATGGTCATTACTCATTTTACCCACCCAATCTTACGTTAACACTTTGACATGTTCACATTGACGAAAGACATAGAACGACATAATCTTCTCTGTTATTCATGTTGGAATTAAATAAATATATTTTGCATGTATACAAACAATCACCTAGAAAAAGAGAAAATACTTGGGAGAGTATTCTAAGTAGATGAACACATTTTCTTGAAAGAGATTTTTTTTTTGTATTTATCAATTCATCGTAGAACATGTTCATGTGATAAATCTTTTTAAGTGGGAGCAGTGTATTCTTTGAGGATATGAAAACAATCAATCTGTTTTGGCGATTTGATAGATATTTTAGTGATTTATACACATTAGTACGTAAGCCGAGCGGTGATAATTTACCGCTAAATCACCATAAATATAAGAAAACTACTATACAAGTTAGATTGAGTTTAAGATAATCCAATTTTAAAATTACGGATTAATATCCTAAACCACGAAGTGAAGATGCTATCTCAATTTGATCCTTTAGTTTTCAAATACTTATGCACCATAATCGTTGCTCATTAATGTAT
Organism: Coptis chinensis; assembly: GCF_015680905.1. Taxonomy (NCBI): domain Eukaryota; kingdom Viridiplantae; phylum Streptophyta; class Magnoliopsida; order Ranunculales; family Ranunculaceae; genus Coptis; species Coptis chinensis. Next base: position 30,546,049 of record NC_141463.1, on the reverse strand, counting down.
TTCGGTTTATATTCAATAAAAATATATTCTGATTCGAAAATTTGCCGCTAAATCACCATAAACCTAAAAAAAACTATTATACAAACTAGATCGAGTTTAAGATAATTCCATTTGAAAATTACGGATTAATATCCTAAACCACAAAGTGAAGATGCTATTTAAATTTGATCTCTTAGTTTCCAAGTACTTATGCACTATAATCGTTGCTCATTAACGCATTTCAGTTGATTTTCAATAAAAATATATTCTGATTCAAAAATTTGTGTGAGACACTTTGTAAAGCCTTTTCAGCACACAAAATATTTAATAGATCCCGGGCATATGCCCGGGTCCAAAATCTAGTGACAACTAAACCACTACTTTAATCACAGTAATGATACACAGACATACTAATTTGACCTATTTAACCGACCTACTAATAGTAATTATTGATTTGCATAGAGATACGTGTCCGTGTGTATTGGCAATGCAAACCAATATTATCCAAATAGTGAGTCGTAATAGTAGTTCTAAAAAGTAAATCTGTGTAGCACTACTCTACTCGTGTCAGTCACTCCTTTAATCATGCTTTGGCGAAAATGGTTTAATCTCATATTCTTGTCTCATGCTTTTCACCATTACAGGCCGGGCCAATGCAATGTTTATAATAAATCATATGCACACTATAGTATTCATTAGGAGTAGTCCCTTCTTCAAGCAACTAAGCATCATTACTGTAATAATTATAATAACAAGAGCTTTAACAAAATGAATAAAGGAGTTAACTTCTTCATTTTTCACCTTTAGCATCTCACAGAAGTAAAGAGATTGATTGGCCAACTAAAATCCACAGGTATGAGAACCATCTCTTTAAATACACGTACATGATTTTGATGAGAATTTGACTAGTATTTTGTTTGAATACTTTCCGCTAAGTGCACACTGTTCATTCTATGGACTTAAAACTGACCAACATGCATCAAGCATTCTGTTTCAGAGAAAAGGACTTAAAACCACTTTATGTAGTACGGGCTAAAAAAATTGAACAATCTATATATATAACTTATAAAAACTGTTAAAAAGAAATCTACTGTCTATAAATAAAGTTGCATGAATTAAAGGAGTTGCTGACCTGCAGAGTCATGTAATCGAGCTTGCAATTTATTTGGTTGTGAGAAAAGTTACACAAAACCAATTAACCTCCTCAATCAATAGTCTTGAACTCTTCATTCAGTTCATTGCCATCAGCACTGTCCAAGCACAGCGCAAACATTCTGGACCACCTAAGCCGGACACTAGCTCCTAACATGGAACGAAACTCCTGATTCCGAAACGAGAAACAATTATACTGGCTTTCTACATAGACTTTATTTTGTAACATGAACATGTGAAAGTAAAACCTACAAATTTTAGCACTTCCCCACAAAGGGACCTATTTTCGTGCACGATTCGTAGGTTTGGTCATAATTTACACAGATTATTATGATCTTGTACATGGCGTTTCTGCAATATGTACAATTCCTGAGTGACATATTGAATGATATTGAAACACTCCTAGCTTACAGCATGAATTCATGCAGGGATGCACCTATGTGGCTATGTGGATTGAAGAATCTGCTTAAGACTATCTTCAAGTACATAGAAATAATTCATCCTTTTTTTAGTTACTACACCCTTCTTATGCAACATATAGCATATAGATGGTACTTGCTGGTTTGTACACTCATGACTCATTATGATGCATTGAATTTCACCAATTCATTTGTGAATGGTCCTATGGATTCATACGTTTTATATTGCAAATGCCATGTCGGGTGTTTAAGTCACTTCACTGTTATTTATGTGTTTATTAAGTTCTGTTTGGAAATAACTCAAATAAGTAGAAATGATGATTTTAGATCCTTAGACCATACTGATGAGTAGAATGATGCTGGCTTGACCTGTATCTTGGCAAACTTTGAATTCAAAGGGCTAAAGAAAATGTAACATATGCCTGGTTTGACCATAGAGACACAATTTGCGTGCTTTTCAAAATATGTTTCAAAATCTTTGGGCAAAAACAAAACCCGAGCTGTATGATAAAAAGAGGGCCCTGAAGCTCATACTTTCCCGTATGAAAATGCTAACAAACTTCTCAGTAGAGGATTTTCATAGAGGCATCAGAGTTCTGTTACCTCGATCTTATTATCAAAATATTTAGTATGCATATCTGTCACACCCTGTGTTCCTCATGTTTTCAGATCTTTCTTAAAAACATGGTGCAACACAATGTGTTCTGTTGAAAAATCATTGTCTTTAACTCAACAAAAAAAAAAACGTGGTTGGACTTGCCGTGTCTTTAACAAAGGCATCAGATCTCTGACATCTGAACGGAAATTGAAAAATCACTGTTATACAAAATACATAGACATATCAATTTTAGCCAGAGAGTCTCATCAAAGGAAAATTCAGTATGGTCCCATTCAGAATTCACCTCCAAGCCTGATTTGCTTTCATAGTTCACACCTAAAAGTAAGGTCTCTTTGCTCTGGCCTCTACTCTGTGACTACGAAACATAACTGAGTCAGCAAAGTTAAAATTCCAGCCACATCTCAATTCACTCACGCAAGTAATGAATAGAAAAGGAAGATTGCAATGTTTGTAATCAAAGAGATCTGAGTGTCCAGGCTGTTTCATTGACTCTCCAACCTACCTACTATACCACATTCCCTAGTCACACAAATAACCGAAAAAACAAGCCCCACACATCCTTTGTTGTAACTCTATATGTTTGGAAATTGGAATTACCCCATAATAATAATCAAGCATGATACTCCATAACAAATAACAAAGTACATTCCAGATTTCCAGTACGTTTATCATAAAAACACATATCGGTTACCAATTCTATATAGTAAAGATTTCGGGACATATTTAGTACCATGCTTGGAATCTAATCTGTTTCTTTGACCATCAAACCACATTTAATGATTCATTACTATAATTGATTACTTGTTCTACCATCTTAATCATGATGATGTTTGACCAATGTATACAGACTATAGAGTAAAAAAAAGTTTCATTAAAATTAGTTATGGAAAAAAAATGAGTGAAGAAAACTCACAGACCTTCCATTTTGATGCTTCTCTTTTACTGTTTGTTAAAGGGGCATCTCAATTCTCATCTCTCTTGTTCCATTACCTACCACTGATAACTACCCCCTTTCTTATTTGCTTCCCATTTCATTCATTCATACTTCCATGTCCTTAAAGTTTTCTTCATTTACAGTAAAGAATCATTCTTTTTGTTTTCATATAGGACTACAAGTGTGGAAAGCTTCTTCTGACTTTAGATTCAGACACCCTTTTAGCTCAATTGTTTGTTTTGTATGGTTGGTCTGACAATGGAGCTGATTTAGTCATGTTGGGTCTTGTTGATCAGTGATCTAGCCCTTGGGGAAGTTTTGGAGATCTGAATTGTTGTTTCTGGTTATTGTGAGGTATGACCAAGATAAATGTTTTGAAATAATTTAATGGTTTCTGTATTTGCATTGTTAGTTGTGTGGAATGCATTGATTATAAGTAGATATAGGATCATTTATTTAGGAAAGACATATACTGGAATTTGATATTTGTTAGTGGTGATCATTGAAAGTAACTATATAGAATAATGTAAATGTTTATTTTTGTAGGCTTCTTGAGGTAAAAAGATGGGAATCAATCTTACTACAGAATTATCCAAGAAAACCGGGTTGTTTGGCCTCAAGGTCTGGGTGTTGATAGGAATTGCAGTTGGTGTATCTATTGTAGTAATACTCTCTGTGCTATCATTATGTCTTGTATCACGAAGGAAAAAAAGGGCTACCGATAGGATGCCCCTTTGCCAAATTCCAACTGTATCTAAAGAAATCAAAGAGGTAAGAGTGGAGCAAGTATCAAGCAATGAATTTGTTCCCCGTGAAGGGATTCTCCTCACTATTCATGACAAATCTAGTGACAAGGAGTCGGACAAGGTTATGGTCCATGTGGGAATGGGGAAATCAAACAATAGCAGTCAATCGAACTCATTTCATCATGTGGAAAAAGATGGTGCTGGATCTCAATCTGGGGAAGAAGGAAGCTCAGGGACTGTTACTGTATATAGGTCATCTTCTTCGTATCATATAACTGCGCCTTCACCACTTAGTGGCCTGCCTGAGTTCTCTCACCTTGGTTGGGGACACTGGTTTACATTGAGGGACTTAGAGCTTGCAACCAGTCGATTTTCGAAGGAAAACGTCCTTGGGGAGGGTGGATATGGAGTTGTTTACCGTGGTAATTTGATCAATGGGACTCCAGTGGCAGTTAAGAAGCTCCTCAACAATCTGTAAGTTGACAAATGGTTCTTTTTCAAATTGTGTTATATTTGTACATCTTTTTTCTTGTCTAAAGATGTATTGCTCGCTTTTTTTTAAAGAGGCCAAGCAGAGAAGGAGTTCAGAGTTGAAGTTGAAGCTATTGGTCATGTGCGTCACAAAAACTTAGTTCGACTTCTAGGCTACTGTGTTGAAGGAACTCACAGGTCAGTGTCTACTCGTAACTCCTCCTACAATTTCTCAGCCTTTACCGATATCATGTAGAGTTATTCGCACAAAATTCTAATATGCTGCAAGCTTCTTCTGATTTCTGTAAAAGTTTCAGGTTATCTTAGATACTGCTTATAATATACTAATAGCCAATGCACCACCAAATTTCGGAAATAAGAACAGCCATTTAAAGAATGCCCATAGATGCTCATCGTAATTTTATTTAGTGCATTCATAGTTATCCCGTTATATTCATAAAATGCGAACTTCTTGAGATCCAAGATGAATCACTAGATTCCTAATTTCACTAGTAGTTCACTTCTTTTAGTTTACCTTCCCCCTCCCCATTCGTTGTGGGTATTAAACCCAGATCAGCGGAAACAACTCCAACATACTTTACCAACTGAGCCAGCTAAGGCCTGCTCTAATGTCAGTGGTTAAAGTAGCATTTCTTGAATGCAAATGAATTGTTGCACTCGAGAATGAACCTAGTTCTCAATCAAAATTACAGAGTTTCAGCTCACTTTCTTAAAATTTTCAGGATGCTGGTTTATGAATATGTCAACAATGGGAATTTAGAGCAATGGCTTCATGGAGCTATGCGTCAACACGGCTATCTTACTTGGGAGGCTCGCACCAAAATTCTCCTCGGCACAGCTAAAGCGTAAGTTTACTATTCAACCCGGATTCTTTAGAATATTACTATTTCTTTTAGATTAGTTCTATACTTCTATTATTAAAGTGTGATATGTATGTGGCAGGCTTGCATATTTGCATGAGGCTATTGAACCAAAAGTGGTTCACCGGGACATCAAATCCAGCAATATATTAATTGATGACAACTTCAACGCCAAGGTATCGGATTTTGGTCTGGCAAAAATGTTGGGTGCCGGAAAAAGCCACATCACCACGCGAGTTATGGGAACGTTTGGGTAATACACACACCAATTTTCTCCATCTTTCCCTGTTTTATTTTCTCTTTCAGTCCTCTTATTAAGAGAAGTATATTAGCTTATTTGTTATTCTCTTTGCAGATATGTTGCACCTGAATATGCCAACAGTGGACTTTTAAATGAAAAGAGTGACATTTATAGCTTTGGGGTTGTTCTTTTGGAAGCAATTACTGGAAGAGATCCTGTAGACTATGGACGCCCTGCCAATGAGGTGTGCAGATTTTACATATTGTATTGAAGTCTTGAACCATTACATTTCATCAGAGTTGAAAAGTGCCACTCGTAAGTAATGAAGACCAAATATATGTAGAGCTTAGCAAAGAAGAAAGTTTGGATTAAAAAGGAATGTAACAGGCATCCTCACAAAACAAAGCCCCAGCATATATACTGTAACCAGCCCCCAAGCAATAACAAATCATTTTATCCTTAAAATGATATGAATTCCCACCTAAACATAAAATGCTCAAGAGGATTACCTCATGATTATCACAGTAATGATATGGAAGTTACCTATTATTGAAAACCAGGGCCTGTCAAAGTCACATAATGTTTTCAAATGTTTCTGATCTGAGACTAGTTCATTTCCATCTAATTCATCAAATAATCAGCCTGGGACCATATTTTTGTTTGACATGTTTCCATCTCTTCTAGATTAGAATATGCATGGTATTTGGCCGTTTTACTTATGTCGAATAAGATCCGGTGGTGATTGCAGGTAAATATGGTTGAATGGCTGAAACTGATGGTTGGAAATAGGCGTTCAGAAGAAGTGGTAGATCCAAACATTGAGGCTAGGCCATCGACAAGAGCTCTGAAACGAGCCCTTTTGACTGCTCTAAGATGCGTTGATCCAGACTCAGAGAAAAGGCCAAAGATGAGCCAAGTGGTGCGAATGCTTGAATCAGAGGAATATCCCATACCACGCGAGGTACGAATCATATCATCTCCTACACATTAGGGGGCACTTTATTTCATGAGTTACCAGAAGTGATCCTTTTCAACAAAACAAATTGTCTAGGTCTCTAGGATGTCAAAACCCCTCCAATTCCATTGGAAGTTTACCAGGGACAATGCACAAGAAGCAGTTTTACCCTTCCCTAACTGACATGTATGTGACTCTGAGGGTAGTTGATACCGAACAAAATTTTTTACTGGTTCTTTTAGGGTAGCTGATACCCAATAACTGGCAATGAAGGCTAACCTGCCTTTCCGCCTTTAAATAGCACATATGTTCCTAATTCGAATTGGAAATCAAATAAGAAACTACTAAACAACGTATTACTAGATTCTACTAGTAGTCCTAATTTAACTAGGAAACATGGAAAAATAGAAACCTATTACTAATTTACTATAACTAATGAGAAATTCTTCCATGCTCCTGCATTGAGTAATTTGGTTTAAGTTTATGAAAGCTCGTGAACTGAGTTATTTGTGTGTAGTTTGAGTAATCAGCGTAGCTGGTACCATGGTGTAGGCTTCTTATGTTTTAATCCAATATCTTTTTTTCTCATTATATGAAATGCACATTAATCTTTGACTGGACCATAAAATCTTCATCTCAAAGGACTGCTTCGGGAGTATGAAATGCATTTCTCCTTTGTGTAAATGTTTTCAGGATCGAAGACATCGAAGGAGCCAAGCTGGGAGCATGGACATTGAATCTCAGAAGAACTCTGACACAGAAAAGAGTGACAATGCAGATTCAAAGTCAGAAAGTAGGAGCAAGCGGATGTGATTGGATATACGGGTCTTACACAGGATCTGAGGGACATATACGGATGAATAATTCTTATATTCTTTGGCCTTTCATTCTTGGATTGCTGACCCTAGCGTTGATCAGGGCAAGTGGCTACGAACAAGGTTGTTTGGGGGATAGGAAGCGGCTTCTGAGTTAATTCTTATATTCTATGTTTTTCTTTTTTTCTTTTTTTTGCCTCCGTTGTAGATGTCAAAGAGAAGATTGTAAAATATATGGCGTTTTATGTAGGACCTCAGTTGGTGGTGTGTACAGTTCTTTTGCTACTCTCAGTCTTTTGAGGAATGCAATTAATTTTTTTACCCCGTAGTGAACAAGATTACTATGTATGAATTTGCAATAAATAACTGGATTTATCAATCTCTAGTAATCTTGCGCCTATGACAGTGACATAACTGGATGAAACCATGGGATGAAATAATTTTTTATTCATGATACAACACGCTGAGTTACTTCATATTCTTAAAAGCTCTGCAGCTTCTTCCAGAGCTTGGGGATTTTTCTTCATTCGGTATTTCGGTGCACCTGCTTCAAACTTGCAGTTGTTCCAAAAGCCCAAATTCCGTACATCTTTCTCATACAGGGCAGCTGCCTATAATCACCACCATATGCCTACTGGGCTACTAGAACCATATTCCTACTAGACACTAGTAAGTATTATTTGCACATAAAAAGAGTTGCCAGCTGACAGCGAGATCAACACTACATATTCTGTTCACTGTCTTTGTTGGTAGCTGGATCCATACTCTTCCCACTTACCTTGCATACTCAACTTGTATGCATTCTTTATTTGCAATCCACAGTGGCACAATGCCCTGTCTTCGTACGAAGCATCCCTTATGTTTACTATTCCCTTGGTTTCTTTTACTATTGTGTGTTGTTTGGAGTGACTACGAATGGAATGAGAAAGAGGAAAGGGGTATTAAAATGATTCGTTGTGTTAAATTTCGAGTGACTAGCTAGTCTTTCTGGCGGTACAAAAGTTGCTAATCGATATCACTATGCCTGCAAAGCATCAAACACTTGAAACAAAATTTCTAACGTTAATGAAGTTGTTTAGCTGAGACACGAAAACCGAGTTGGGTCTTGTTACATTCCTCGGCTAGCTGGTATGAAGCTATATATCCTACTTTGTTCTCTCCAATGCAAGATGCCTACTAGTTTTTTTTTTTCCCTTTTTATTGGAGAGAAAGAACAAACAACGAGGGAAAGGGATGATTAGTTTCCTATTTAAAACTAATTTTCTCTGCTAACCATGGTTAGGAATGAGTAAAGATTGTTGACAAATGTCAATTTCTTATTTGGCCCACATGCCCACATATAAAATTTACTCGACTAAACTAGCGTTTGCCCCACTTTCAAATATCAGTTTTGAGATACCCGCCAAAATTATCAAATTAGCGTTCCCCTCCCCTCGTCTGTTTTTCATTCCAATGACAATAATACTTAAAATACAATAATATAATTTTACCTTTGAAGTTCGATCAAACGAAAGAAGAAGTTGTGATCATCTGGAAACAAAGTTGTCCATTGGTTTTGAGGGAATGGGGGAGATAAAAAGGTTTTTAATTTGTTTGTAGTTCAAGTTTTGAAGAGAGAAACCAAATAATGTTGAGGACTCAAAATCGTTAAAGTATTTATAAGTTTTAGATTAGCCTATTTTTTTGTAGATATGATCTCAAAACTATTCTAAACATTGTCACAAAAAAATAAAAATAATCAAACTTGCCAAATAGTATCAATAATTGTAAAAATGAACAGTCCACAATTCTTAGCAATTTTTAATTTGTCAAGTGCATTTGATGAGATTACAAATTTCAGTGACAATGTTTAAAGCATTTAGGAGATTATATCTACAAAAAAAATAGACTAATTTTAAAACTAATAAATGGCCTACCGATTTTGAGTTAATTTGTTTACGTGTTTTCTTTACATAGATCCCTAGAACCCCTCCAATGATATATATCTAAGGATTAGGAGCTATGAAAATCACCCACTAGAACTCAAAATCTAGTCATTCTTTATACAAGAACAAAATGTAGTGTCTTTAACAAGTTTGGCTAATAATAATTTCCTTTTATATTGTTTAGACTACACCATAGTCGTGACTTCATCTCATGAATACGATGTCAACTATGCTACTTATATTTGGCACTATTATTTCCCCACAAAACAAGAACTAGATATAACTTCTAATGCATATGGAATAAGCCTTTACCACCTGCTGCGATGTTAAACTCTGATGGTACTTTGTCACCAGAAAAATCAGGATTTGGAGGTATAATTAGAGATGAAAAAGGAGTAGTTTTATTGGTCTACCGAGGTAGTTACGTTCTATTCAAAGATCTATACTATTTCAAGAGCTTAAAGGAATTGTTGAAGGTCTGAAGGCATCTTTGATGATTGGCATTCGACATTTGATGGTAAACTCTGACTCTTTGCATGCAGTGCAGATAGTTAATGGAAAAGAAGCTATTCCGTGGTACTTTAGGAATATTATGCAAGCTATTGATATTCACAAAAGAGACTTTGACTCTATTGTGGTTGAGCATGTATACAGGAAGGGAAACAAAGCTGCTGATTACGTTGTCAAATTAGTAGATATGAGTTTTGTAGAAATTTTGTACTATATCGGTCCTCTAAAGGATGTTTTGCATGTAATAGTGGAAAATGATGCAAAAGGAACTGTTTTTAACAGATTAAAATAATTGCAGGTCGATTGGGGTCTGCCAATCTGCCATAACCCATAACAGTTTAAATATACTGATATATAACTTCTAATGTGTTCGAGGAATGAAATTTAATCTTGTGAGAATATCATCAGAATAATGCTCTAATAATTTACCCGGAGAACTAGAATCTCATGTGCTTTTATTGAACTTAACAAATAGCTTGGACGAAAATTAGGGTTAGTGGCTGTTTTATGCTATATTTAGGAAAGTCGAATGCCCCTCACAATTCACAAAGAAACAAAAGGAGCTTCAAATTGGATTAAAAACACCCACCATTATTCAAGAGAATCACCTCTAAACCAAACAGAATTAGGTTAGTTAATTACTGACAACTAGTTCTACTGAAGAGTTAGTAAATGAGCCACCAAGCAATTTAACACAATTAGAAGATAACGAAAGACCGGAACAAATTGATGGAAATGAAAATATTACTGATAATGAAATGCATAGTTCACATATTTATGAAGAAAATGAAAGTCTTAATGACAATCCAGAATTTGGACCTTCAAATATATATGATCCCAGGCACTGGGAAAATGTTAGTACAAACTTGAGAGATTTTTTGGTTGAAAAGCTCCAACTAGGGAAGAGTCTGGTTTTAATTATCCTAAAGATGAGAATACTAGGCATTTTTCCACAGTTGTCACACTCCGAATTTCGACAGAATTCGGAAAAACAATATTTGTTCCCGACTCTTCGATCTCCGAGGTGTGACGCACTCTCAACTTCCAAAAACCCATAAACAGTTTAAATATGCGGATAATTAAAAACCAATAAAAATTGTAACTTAAACAAAAGTCATCTTCATTACAAAAATTTACAAATAAGATTAGGTTACAAATCTCATTTCAATAACTCTTTATTTAAATTTACAAATGAAAATACAAATAATCTTGTCTCAACCAAAAATCTATATCACCTCGAGGAAAACAAAACATATCCCGAAATGCAACGCTAACGCAAAACCACAAGCAAAGAACCAACATTTTTTTCACACTAAACTGTCAAGGCTTATCAACTATGTTCATTTAATGAACACACCCGATAAACAAACATACAAATCGGTTGACATTATAAATATCTTTGGTGTGAGTAGCTCTAAAATACAACATATATTTATACATATACATACACAATCCATAAGGCAGTTAATTCCTCCACCGAGGCGCCTTAACTTCCAACAACTAATACAACATTCTTAACTACAATAAGTAAGGTAGATAGTTCCTCTACTGAGGCACTTTAACTTCCCACTAACCACACAACAAACCATACACATAATAAAAAGGCATTTAGTTCCTCCACGAGGCGCCTTAGGTTCTAACTAAACTAATAACCAGCCAAGCATATTCTATACTTACCGCATTTCATGCTCAATTACAGAGTGGGTCGTCTCTACACAAATAATTAGTTTGACCCACCCTTCTGCAAAACCATATACAATAATCTATCTAAAGATATATCATTAACCAATATATTACCATAATTATATTAATTAAGGCTTTCTTTGCATGTCCCTAAAATCACGTCGTAACTATGTCTTACCTAGTTTCCCTGGCTACCACAATCGCTTCCCAACGCCGAACATGTACATCCATATGGCTCCCCTTACATAATGAACCACTTCGTACGTAACTACCCTAAGCGGGATGCCGCACACCAGGTAACCCTCACACGAAAGCCATTATGTAAGTACTGTCACTATTCGGCATAAAATATCGTGCGTCTCGTTTTAATTTTGCGAACGGAATAATCAAGCCACTATTCGGCTACGCTCGAAGGGCCATTCATATTCACTGAAACGCTAGAAGGGCCAATCAAATTACTTACGCCAGAAGAGCCAATCAGATTCACTGAAACGCCAGAAGGGCCAATCACATTACTTACGCCAGAAGGGCCATTCAGATTCAAAGGCAAAGCGCCGAATCAATCATATCACATCCCCTTCACAAAAGCAAATCACATGAGTTGTGGTAGCTAGGTTCTAGGATTTTAGTTCACGAATTTATTCGGTATCATACCTTTATATCTCGAATAATTCTTATTCTATCTCATGCCAAGATATACTTAATTGTCTTTGAAGCTTAACATTTCTCGTTATAATACAATCCACATTATCACGTGCCAATACTATTCATTGCACGATATCCAAATATCTCTATATCAAATCTCAAAACTTATTATTTCACGTGCCAATTATATATTGCACTACACCATATGGAATATCTCAGCCTTCATACATACTACAATTCATTTAAGTAGCAACTCATAATAATAATCAATCATGAAATCTATTCGTTCAATATATTTATGTGAACTCAAGTCACCCTCAAAGGCACGCATTATTATTCGAGTCCAAATCACAAGTCAAGTCAAACTGATCAGCCGTCAAAAGCCCAAAACTAAAGTCCATGAATATAAGTCCGTATGTAGTTTAATTCTCATAAAAACGTATATATCTAAGTAGAATAAGAATTCCCCCCTTGTTACGTGCCAATATTTATATGCTTTACACACTACTTACATCAAATCTTAATTAGATAATGACAAACAAAGTTATACAATTTCCGACAATATTTTATTACTACATTTGTCCATATTCTTAAATATGTGAAAATCTGAAAAAAGTCAACATTCCACAATCAACAGTCAACGGTCAACTGTCAATTGTCAATGGTCAAAGTCAAAGTCAACACATCATTTCCATGTTCAACAAGTTCATGGTCATAGCCATGGTTCACGGCTAAGGTCAAAGGTGCATGGCTCATGGGCTCATGACTAAGGTAATGGTTCGGACCCAACTAGCCAAGCCCAAACCCAAACCTAAACCTTAGAACCCACCCCAAAAGTCTAAACCAACTTATTATTCAACCTGACCCAATTGGGGACATAAGGACCAACCCACATAAAATTAGAAACCGGCCCAAAGAAAACTAATTAGTTTTGGCCCAAACAACTTAAACTAAACCGGCCCAAAAACTTTGAACTAAAACCGGCCCAAAAACTTTAAACCAAACTGGCCCAAACAAAACAAATAGAACTGGCCCAAAACAAACTAAACAAAGTTAGTCCGGCCCAAACCAAATAGATTTCGGCCTAAGGAAAACTAATTAGCTTTGGCCCAAAACAACTTAAACTAAACCGGGCCCAGACAAAACTAACTTTAAAATCACTAATCCAAAAACAAAAGAATTTTAAAACTTTATCAAAATCATAAAAGTTAGTTCCTACCAATCCCTAAGCCCAAGCACAGCAACAATGTCATCTTCTCCCTCCAGCAGCCTCCACCACCGGATCGACCACCGTCAACCTCCACTCGACCACCCATTTCAACCCAGCGGTTTCCCTCCTCATGAAAACCCCTTAAACTTTAACAAAAGCCAAAAACCGAAAATCATTAAATCAAAACTCTTCCTCAATCTAGATCTGAAATTCGCGACCGCCATTAACTCCAGATTCAAAGCTTTCAAGAGCCCTACTGTCAAGCCCCCACTCAACTCTCAACAATCAATAACCAACCCATAACCAACATCACAACAATACTTTAGCTAATCAATAGGATTTCGTTCTCATGGTTGGGGTATCGCCATTAAATACTTGCAAGAAGTACTTCAAAAGTCTTTAAATTGCCGGCTTCAAATTTTGACACCATCTCACTACACGACCCAATCACCCTTCCCCCAACCACAGTTCAATCAATCCACTTCACCCATACCCATTCCAATACACAATCAAAACCCAAACAACAAAGTTTAATTAGCACTGGGCTTTTCTGGTCGCCGCCATTGACGACCTCCAAGCTTCTACGAGCTCCGACAGCACCAATTCTCCATACACAACAACCCAACCGTCAACCTCTTAACCCCCGACATCAACCAACCGATAATACCAAAATACAAGTTCTAACGATTAATGCGAGACGATTTCTCTGTTCACTTGTAATTACGGCTTACCACCATTACGAATTCTTCCAAGTTCCAAAAAATGAAAAGGTTACCTAATAACATAATCGGTTTTACCAATAAAAAGCAGAACAATCACGGACGAGGAGGAGCAGGAAAAATAACAGAAACATTGTACTCCCATAAAACTGTTATCACATGCAGTATAGACTGTATAGGCTATAGACGAGAAAAGAAAAAAAAAGAAAAGAAAAACTAAACTACTCACCTGTATTAAAAAACACCACGAATCCCTCGTAGTCCGAATCATCGCGCTCCAACGCTCTAGCCAACGAGCTTTTATCTCCGTCTCCATTTTTATTTTTTTATTATTTTAGAACCCTATTCTCCAGAACAATATGAATATATACTTGGGTTTGAAACCTAAGCCCAATACAGACTCGGGCCCAGAAACCAGGCCCACATATCCCAAATCCAATCCAACGAATTTTAAATAAATAAATAAATAAATACGTATTTTAAATACGGGCATTACAACAGTACATTACGCTCAAAAACTAAATAGTTGAGGCACACTTGAGAGGACATGGCTTGTCTACTCAAAAGACTTAGAGTGTTTTGTTTTTGTTGCAAATTGTTTAGTTCTAACAGTAGCACAAGTCAATTAGCTAATAAAGGAAGTAAAGATTGGAAAAATATTAGTAGTAGCCTCCAAAGACATGAGTTAAATATTGGGTAGATTGAAAAGAGAGATTGAAAAAAGGTAAAATAATTGATAAAAAGGTACAAGAGCAAATTGAGATAGAGAGGCAGCATTAGAGATGTGTGTTATTGGGAATTATTGTCTTAGTGAAAACTCTTGCAAAAAACAACTTGGCTTTCTGTGGTACAAACGAGAAGCTCTATGAAGAAAATAATGGAATTTTTTAGGCATAATTGAAATAATTGCAAAGTTTGATCGTGTAATAAAAGAATGTATTCATCGTTTTCAACATGGTGAAATTCATACTCATTATCTTTGTCACAATATACAAAATGAATTGATAAGTCTATTAGCACTTGAGGTTAAAACTATGATAGTTAAAAAATAATAATTAAGGAAGCAAAGTACTTTTCAGTAATCCTTGATTGTACTCCTGATGTAAACGATCAAGAACAGATGTCTCTTGTGCTACTATGTGTGGATATTTCATCAATCCCGATAAAAGTTGAAGAACACTTTTTAGAATTTTTAGTAGTAGATGATACATCAGGGAAAGGACTTTTTGATGAACTTACAAATGCTATAAAGAATCTTGAGCTCGATATTAATGATGTAAGAGGGCAAGGCTATGATAATGGAGCTAATTAATATGAAGGGGAAAGAACGAGAAGTACGAAAAAGACTATTAGAAGTAAATCCTAGAGCATTGTATACGCCTTGTGGCACAGTCTTAATCTAGTGCTTTGTGATATGGCCGGGTAACTCTTGTCCAAAAGCAATTTCATTTTTCGGAGTTGTGCAATGTATTTACACAATTTTCTCTTCTTCGACAAAGCGTTGGAAAATCTTAGAAGAAAATTTAGGAAAAGACAATGTACCAGGCTTCATACTTAAGTCATGGTCTCCAACACGATAGGAAAGTCGTGTTAACAGTGTTGAAGCAATAAAATACCGAGCTCCTCAGTTAAGAAATGTTTTACTGCAATTAGCAAAAACTAGTGAAGATCCTAAAACAAAGAGTGAAGTTGAGTGTCTAGCAACTTATGAACTTGAAAACTTTGAGTTTTTATTGGGCGTGATTATTTGGTATGATATATTATTTGTTGTTAATTCTGTTTCGAAAAGTTTGCAATCTAAAGACATGCAAATTGATATTGATATAGGTCAGTTAAAGGGTCTTATTTCATTTTTTGAAAAATATAGGGAAAATGGTTTTATTTCTGCTATGATTTCAGCTAAAGAGATTGCACTTAAAATGGAAGTAGAACATGTATTTCGTGGAAAGCGTAAGATTCGTAGGAAAAAACAATTTGATGAAAATGACAATGACGAGGCAACAAATTCAACATAAGAAGCTTTTAGAATTGATTTTTTTCTATATATAATTGATTGAGCTCTTTCTTACATTAAAACTAGGTTTGAACAGTTTCAAATGTATGAAGATGTATTTGGTTTTTTGTATGATTTAAACAAATTGAACGCATTGGATGAGACTAGTTTGAAAAAAATATTGTCTAAATCTTGAAAGTTCTTTAAGACATGACATGGTTTCTGATATTAATGGCCTAGATTTGTTTCATGAGTTAAAAATTGTGAAAGAGGTTTTACAAACTTAAAATAATTTGCCTCTTGAGGCTTTAAGTTTTTTCCAAAGAATTAATTGTTTTCCGAATGCTTGCATAGTATATAGAATATTATTGATGATACCTGTAACTGTTGCTTCTGGTGAAAGGAGTTTTTCAAAACTAAAATTGATAAAATTTTACTTGAGATCCACTATGTCACAAGAAAGACTTAATGGTTTAGCTATGTTATCTATTGAAAAGAATATGTTGGAAAAACTTGACTATGATAATTTAATTAATTGATGCCTTTGCAGCTCAAAAGGTGAGAAAAGTAGACTTTAAATGATGCCTTGATTTTCTTGGGTTGGTTCATGTTTATTTCCCTCTTCTGTTTTGCTACTAGTGCCATGAGATTTTTTTTTTTTCCAATTTGCAGTTGTGTTGTTGTTCAGTAGACTATAAATGATGTTTTGCTTGGGTTGGTTCACGTTTATTTCCCTCTTCTGCTTTGCTACTAGTGCTATGATATGTTTTTTTTTCCATTTTGCAGTTGTGTTGTTGTATGTTCAGTAGACTTTAAATGATGTTTTGCTTGGGTTGGTTCATGTTTATTTCCCTCTTCTATTTTGCTACTAGTGCTATGAGATTTTTTTTTTCCATCTTGCAGTTGTGTTGCTGTTCCAAGTGCTTGCAACTTTGTACAACCAATTCTTGTTTGATGCTAGCTTAATCATAATGTTCTCGTTAGTTTCTCTCGCACATGTATGTAATGCAAAAAAAAAAGCATGACTTGTTAACTGGGTTATGTTGTAATATGACTTGTTGACTTGTTAATTGTTGTTGTCATTTTAGTTTGGCTTGGTTTCTTATGCTATTACGTTTTAGTCAACTTGTCAATGAACTTAGAAAAAAAAGGCCTCACTTTGGATCGCCGCCTAAGGCCGTATCCACCCTTGAGCCGGCCCTGTTAATTAATATGTTTGGCCTGTGGTTTTAATAAAAAACTTTCTTAACAAACAAAGATCATATCAAGGAGACATTGCCACGTATTCAATTAAAAATGTACATTTCTCTGTTGATATATGCATTAACCACCCCCCACCATGTACAAGTTAAAACCAAATAGAAAATTAACATCAAATGACTCAAGTAGTTTCCTCCGTTGTCTTCTCCTCTTAAAGTATTTCATATTTGTATATGACATGAGATTAGAGAAGTTGAAGTATGTGGAATGAGTTAGTGCTTGTCTATCAAGCAAAGATTAGATTAAAGTAGCAACATCAAAGGATTATATCCTCTTTTTTGGATTTTGTGTTCAATTATATATTTTTTTCCTTCAATTATTTTAGTCGATCTTAATAATGCTAGCCATCTAAGTAATTAATCTGAGTATAGTCACTTATTGTTTGGGTTCTTTAATATTTCAAGTTGTATTACAAGATAATCCAGCAAAATTAAACAAAGACGACTATGATCAACAACTACTTAAGTTATGTCCTTCTGCAAGCTTAATTGCTTATGCCCCCTAACCTTTGCCATTTAAAAAAGCAATGAAGTTATATATATATATAACTTAAGTTGTGTTGTTGTATGTTCAGTAGACTTTAAATGATGTTTTGCTTGGGTTGGTTCATGTTTATTTCCCTCTTCTATTTTGCTACTAGTGCTATGAGATTTTTTTTTTCCATCTTGCAGTTGTGTTGCTGTTCCAAGTGCTTGCAACTTTGTACAACCAATTCTTGTTTGATGCTAGCTTAATCATAATGTTCTCGTTAGTTTCTCTCGCACATGTATGTAATGCAAAAAAAAAAGCATGACTTGTTAATGGGTTATGTTGTAATATGACTTGTTGACTTGTTAATTGTTGTTGTCATTTTAGTTTGGCTTGGTTTCTTATGCTATTACGTTTTAGTCAACTTGTCAATGAACTTAGAAAAAAAGGCCTCACTTTGGATCGTCGCCTAAGGCCGTATCCACCCTTGAGCCGGCCCTGTTAATTAATATGTTTGGCCTGTGGTTTTAATAAAAAACTTTCTTAACAAACAAAGATCATATCAAGGAGACATTGCCACGTATTCAATTAAAAATGTACATTTCTCTGTTGATATATGCATTAACCACCCCCCACCATGTACAAGTTAAAACCAAATAGAAAATTAACATCAAATGACTCAAGTAGTTTCCTCCGTTGTCTTCTCCTCTTAAAGTATTTCATATTTGTATATGACATGAGATTAGAGAAGTTGAAGTATGTGGAATGAGTTAGTGCTTGTCTATCAAGCAAAGATTAGATTCAAGTAGCAACATCAAAGGATTATATCCTCTTTTTTGGATTTTGTGTTCAATTATATTTTTTTTTTCCTTCAATTATTTTAGTCGATCTTAATAATGCTAGCCATCTAAGTAATTAATCTGAGTATAGTCACTTATTGTTTGGGTTCTTTAATATTTCAAGTTGTATTACAAGATAATCCAGCAAAATTAAACAAAGACGACTATGATCAACAACTACTTAAGTTATGTCCTTCTGCAAGCTTAATTGCTTATGCCCCCTAACCTTTGCCATTTAAAAAGCAATGAAGTTATATATATATATATATATATATATATATATATATAATATATATATATATATATATATATATATATATATAGGCCGTGATAGAATAGACTAGTAGTGAACACTTAGATCTACTAGACTAGCAGAGAAGGAGCCAGGATTCTAAGCCAGGGGGTGCAAGATTATGTGACCCCACCCACCTAAAAAAAAAGTATGCAATTTTCTTTTATTTTTTTTTGCCAGAAAGTCTAAACAATAAAGAACAACAAAATTATGCATTTATTTCAATTAACAAAACTAGAGTGTGTTGACTACTAATAAGAATTTAATATGGACTGACGAAGTTAACTACTTAAGCACTTAAGGCATTAATTGATGCTAGCTACTATGTCAACAAAACAAAACAAAACAATGTAATTTTTTACTTTCAATGTTAATCTTTTATAGTTTTCTCCACATGATAGTAGGGTTATATAGACTTATAACATTATAGTTAGGAAGTTAACAATTAAGTTAACAATTTGTTGAATTGTTGTAGATTGAAGTTAACATAATCTAGTCCACAATCTACAACAATTCAACAAATTGTTAACTTAATTGTTAACTTCCTAACTATAATGTTATAAGTCTATATAACCCTACTATCATGTGGAGAAAACTATAAAAGATTAACATTGAAAGTAAAAAATTACATTGTTTTGTTTTGTTTTGTTTTGTTTTTTGTTTTTTTTAGTGGAAATTTTATTGATAATGATAACGAGTTTTACAAATAATTAGGGCAAGCGTGCAACAAGCTATGCCGTAAGTCCTTTTTGTTTTTTGTTTTTTGTTTTTTTTTTATTTTTTTTTTTTGTTTTTAGGTTGAGGTCTGACGTTTGTTTAATAATTGAGAGTGAAAGAAAGGAGAGAGAGCTTACGGGTTTGTTATAGGTGATTAGAATTATACAAACTGACCGGTTGGGCTTTGGGCCGTTGGCTATTTGTTTTAGCCTAATTAACCCATCAAACATTGAAAGACTCATTTGTCCCTCTTTAATGATTTTAGATTCAAAATAAATGATAAATGATAATTTTGTAAGGGTAAAAAGAGAAGCAAAAAAAAATGTTGGTTTATTGGAATGTTTTTTATTAGTTTTTTTTTCATACTATTTTTTTGTTGATTATATTCTCACTATATATAGTTGTGAAAATTTTGGAGGTGTGGTAATGGAAGTTTGCTAAAAACATTGGGTGTGCGAGTCCTCATAGTTTGAAGATTTTTTTAGGCAATTAATTATGTGGTAGTGGAGCTTTTCTAATCTCAGGGGGTGCGACCGCCCCCACACGCACCCCCTTATATCCATCTATGTAGACTAGTAATGAAGGCTAACGTTAAACTTGTGACCAAACCATTCTAACAACAGAGTTGTATAGTGCTGGAGGAATATCGAACAGAGAAGATCATCGCTATAAACTTTGTACTTCAGCAGTTCAGCCCATCATTAATGTGCGTGAAGCTATCTCTAATAATCTTTAACAGATTTACTGGTGTCTCTTGCTTGTTCTTGTACCAGATTCGGTCAAAACAGACCTCCTTCACCATCTTTGCCATCCATCCAGTAAAGTCCGTCGTTGTACACCTTCGATTAAGATACCATTCCCAATCAGTCCAGACATCTTTATGCATCCTCATTTGATCTACAACATCTACCATCATCTGCTTTCGTTGTTTGCAGTTCAAAAGAATTGGATGATGCAGGAACGCATCTAGTTTCCTAACAGAGCACAAATATGAACTATAAATATTTTGCTATGTTACATGTGATAGGGTTATATACTAAAAGCATTACTTTTGTATTAACTACTCTAGTTCTTTATATTTTGAATGAAAATCATATGGGCAAATGTTATGCATATTATATATGTTATTAGTTATATGCATGTGTCTAATATTTTATGTTGTAGATGACATGGTGTGAACACACAGAAGATCATATCATTAGTACCTTATAAAGTATAAGTTCACAACCTAGATGGATTTGGACAAACCATTGGTACGGTTGTAGTATAATCTGGTATTAGTCTATCTTAACTATAGGATTACACTAGTACACTTTGTGTGTATTGAACAGGACCAAGTGAGGTTGTTTATCTTTATACTGACTATATAAGATAACAAATGCCTCTGTTATTGATATCCACTTTTTACTACGTTAGAGATTGTCTCTCTAATTTGACAAAAGTGCAAAATTCAAAGTTTCCTTACTCACAAAAATTCGTGTTCATATAGTTGGAGTAAAGATTCGATCTAACCTAAAGTCTAGGACAACTACAACTTGGTTTTTACTCTTAGGGAACTAGTGAGTAAGTTTAAATACTAATACTAGGTTTCTTTTCTACACAAACATAAAAAAAAAAAAAAAAAAATTAAGTTTCAAGTGAATGCAACTAAAACATAATACGATTTACTAAAAGAAAATATGGAGAGTTAATCCTCCTCATGTGAAGTTAACTTTTGTTGTTGATTTCAATAAGTTTATTTTATTCTTCCTAGAACTCATAGACAAGTCTAATAGAAGAAAACTTGATCTCTAACATGTATGGCTCATCTCTAAGCTCATACATACTAGCAAGTGGAACCAAAGCAATGACTTATCTCTAAGCTCATCACTTTGATCCCTAACTAGACACTATACCAACTATCATTTTGGGATAGGGTGTAGGTCTAGTTGTTCTTCCTAAACAACCCACCAAACTAACAACAAAGATTTTTCCCTCATATGAGTTTGATTAACTCCCCAAGGGAAGTTAGCTCATGATCCTTGGGATGAAGGATTACAAGTTAGAAAGTACAAAAAGAGAGAGAGAGAAAGGAAAAATGAAGACTAATTATCTAACTCACTTGCTTTTGATTTATTTTCAACTAGAAAAAAACCAAAGTTTCCTCCATTAAAACTATTACAAGCTTTTCTTACAAAACTAAAAACTAAATAATAAAAATGACTAAGGAACTAAAATAATACAAGGTAAGGAAAAGAAGTCAAGGGAGTAAATGGAGTGTCCCCCCCCCCCCCCCACTTGTTTTGTTTTCTTCTCCATTTGAGAGAAATCTCATTTTCTCCCATTTAAAACATCAAACCACATTTACTTCATTTTTATCCACCACATTAAAACAAAGTGACACCTTGCCTTTTTTTCACTATTAGCACATAATCTAATTAATTACATGCAAGGTGTCAATTTTGCACCAATAATTTGTCATTTTTGTCTTGACATGCTCCATGGTTGATGACCCATCCAATCTTGCGGGCCCGCATAGTGGGTCCTATGTGCAGTCCAGTGGCGGTCTGGTCTTTGGAAAATTTTACAACTTTTCACCTATGCGTAGAGTTCATCGCCCTGATTGTCTAAGCAGCTCACTTGTCGCATTCGGAGTCCTGGTTCAAGAGGTAGGAGCTTCGGAAGTTTGATGCTTCTGTGCGGATTTGGAAGAATTCATATATATGTCGTTCCTTGTGCTATATTGCAGGTTTAAATAATATTTCCATGTTTACTGCGAATACCTACAAAAGTATGAAAACATATTTATTTCATGATTATTAAACACATAATTAACCAAATTTATATGTCTCAATGAGGTTTCATAATACACTTTTGAGTGCTTATCAGTTATTATGGATGCTTGTCCTCTTAATCTGGATATAATAACGGGCACTTACGTGTATTGTACATTGCTTTAAATCATCAATGAGTGAGATTTATTTGTGAATCAACAAACTCGATGGATTGGATAATGACATTGTATGTAAGGTGTGCTGTTGATTATAGAAAGAATCTGTGACCCGCAGGAAGTCGGGTTGATGATGTCCCCTTGAGAAGCTCAAAAAGATTGTCATATAAACCCTGCAGGTGGATTTATTCCGACATGACAATGAGGTTGAGTGGTACTACTCAAGGACATAAGAAGTTGATTAATATAGTTGTTAGTAACTTGACTTAATCAACGGACATTCGATATCTTAAACACGGGGAGATCAGCGAGCATATAATATAGAGCCCATAAACGCTGACACGTAATTTGGGATTAGGGCGGTAGTGAAACAATGGCCTTTAGTGGAATAAGCCATTTGTTGACAGACTTGGGCCGTGAGTTCTGAGCGAACATGGGAAGCCCAAGCCCGTCAGGAGGCCCAACCCTAATTTCTCCTCATGGTCCCTGTTGTAGCCTATAAATAGAATCTTTTTTTCTCTTAGCCAAAATTACTATTCACTGATTGAAAAGAGAGGCAAGGAAAGATAGATCCAAAATTGGATCTAGCTTTGTGAGAAAGAAGGGGGTTGGTAGATCGTTGCCCACACAACGTCCGATCTATTATAAAGGAATACAACAGAAGATCAAGGGGTTGATTATTGATTTGGATTCATAGCTATTGGATTCTCAGAGATATCAAGAAGCTGATCTAAATGTATGATTTTCTATCCAAAACCGTGAACCCCATTAATTTCGCTCCGCGTGGGTTTTCGCGGTTTGTAGAAATTTACATTCTGAAATAATGGTTCCTACAACATGGACACGCCGTATTTATAAAATAATCCGGCCGTGTTCGATACGTGTCCATGTGTCCATGTCGGACACGACACACGCACATATTGTACATGATATACTTAATTTTTAGTATTTTCCCATGTTAGACACTTTGTATTCGTGTTGGATGCGGACACAAGTATCCGTGTCAATGTAACTTAGATATTTTGACTATAAAATAGTAGAGAATAATCCTAATCAATCTTTAATATATGGGCACCTATTCCTAGGTTTCATTGCCATTCGACGACTGATTTGAAAAGGGAAAGGTGATCATCAATTTAATAGGAATTGAAGTCTATATATATGTCAATGGTAGTCTCGATTCATAGGCGCGCGCCTATACTTTTACCCTCAATCATAGACCCGCGCCCATTTGTGTGGAATAGCACGTTTCCGCTGGTGTGTTTGTTGATCTAGTATTCTCTTTCTTTAGATAAACTTTTTTTTGGAAGCTCTTTGCCTAACAAGGCTAAAGCTTATCAGTCTTTTATTCTTTGGAATAGGGATTAACGAGTATTACCCCCCCCCCCCCAGATGGGAAATTAGGGAAATACACACAAAAAATATGGTCAACCCAAGTTGACTTTTTTTTTGTGTGTACTTGGGGGGGGGATCCTAATTGGCACATTTAGTGGGGGGTAATATTAGTTAACCCTTATTCTTTTTGGTGGTAATTGTTTCTTTGAGTTGGAGATATTCTTTTCCAACGAGCAGATCTGGTGTTGTTCTCGTTGATTTTTTTTTTATGCTCTTGTGTTACTGTTCATGGGCACTATCCACCATACTGTTTACGATACTATTCACAGTGACTATTCACCAGAGTACTGCTCACGGTTCTATTCATCATTACTGTTCACGCCACTATTCATCGAGTTAAAGGTATTTGATACATGTTCTGTTCAAATATTTTCTAGCCTATGCTTTGTCTATTGGAGTATGGAGTATTGTTATTTGAAGTGGGCATTGGTTGGTATTTAGTTGTATAAATTCGTCTTTGCTTGTTCAAGTTGGTATTGGTGAACAAATTATTTGTCTTCCGTTTTCGCATCCAAGTTACATGTTTGTTAAAATGCTCAGCTATGCTTTGTGGTAGTTATCCACTTACTTTGAGTATCTCTTATTTTGTTTTGTTTTTTGAAGTGGGTATTTGTTGGTTGTATAACTTTGGAGATGGTTAGTTTTTTGTTTGCGTTGGTATTTGGTTTTCTCCGTTTCAAGTTCAAGTCGGAATAAACAAGTCTTTGTATGTTCCAACTCAGACTTGTATATTCCAACTTGAGGGGGAGAATATGGAGATATGAGGACATTGAGTAGTATTTGAGGCAAAGAGAATATGGAGATGTATGTGGAAGAGTACTCATGTCTTCATATCTCACCTCATGTCTTGGCGTGTTGCACTCATGATGGCGTGCGCCCCTTTGCATCTCAACCGTATGAGCAATGATATCCCCACTATTAAGTATTCATCTCTCAGGTTGCAGTCACGCCTTAACTACACTATTAAGTATTCAACTCTTAGGTAACAGTTACACCTAAATTGCACTCATGTTTCTGGTAGCAGTCATACCTAAATTGCACTCATCTATTCAGGTAGCAGTCAAGCCTAAACTGTACTCATCTATCCATGTAGTAGTCACGCCTAAATTGCACTAATGTTTCAGGTAGCAGTTAAGCCTAAATTGCACTTATGTTTCACGTAGTAATCAGGTAGTAGTCACTAGTCAAGCCTAAACTGCACTCGCGGTTTTCAGTATTCAGGAGTATCTAGGACAGTATTTTGTTGACTTCAACAGTGATATTGATAGTAGTAGCCAAGAAGCGCAAATCAAATCAGTGTTTTTGTTTGCAATTTATATTATGACAGCCATAGCAGCAAATGTAGTGAGTAGAAGCCAAGTGGCACGTCATCAAACCGATGTTATGGTTTCAGTTTGTGACTGTGGTACAACTTCAGTATTCAGGTTAGCTATTGCCTATAAACCGAACGTTTCACTTTCCAGAACGTCTCAACAGTTATTCGAGTTCTTCAACTAAAGACAGTTCTATGCGAAAGGGGGAGCAATATTCTTATCTTTTATTTTTGCAATCCAAGATGTAATTTGCATATTTTGCGTAATTACAATTTTAGGGGGAGTGTTGAAGTATATAGGGCATGCGCCTTCTATGTGTGGGTATCTAAAGGGCGTGTACCCGGTCATGTCAGTACGTCCGCATGTTATAACAGACGGAGTTTCTTACTTTGTTTTCCCTCATGTATTAGACTAGACTATATATAGATAAGTCTCGGGTAGAGTAAACTAATAATGAACTCTTAACCCTATTTTCTCTAACCTCCATTCTTGTTCTTTTTCTTCTTACTCTTACTGTTTTCCCCCATTACAACAATGTCACAACTCTTCTAGCATCACCGTCTGTTATAACATGCGGACATACTGACATGACGGGAGCATCACCGTCTGTTAAGCTCCTTTGTCTACGAACTTAGTCACATAATATAAAAAATTTAAGCATAAGACTTACACTTTGTTACTAGTAGCAGAGGACATCAAGTTAACAAAGGAGACGAGTTTTAATGGTAATTGATGAAGCGAATAGCCTGCTGTCGTGCAATATTTTTTATCAATCCACCGAGCCCATGAAGATCGCTTCTTAGTCCCTCCAATCCTTCTCATCAAAATGGGAGGATGTAACTACAAAGTACAAACGTAGTAACAAGGATTCACAATGCAATTCAGACACCTTTACTCAATGAGAATATTCAGATCAATAACAATACAGTTTCAACAAAAGAGAGCACATTTCAACAAGGCCATCGATGGTTTTACTAGCATGGTGGACAGTTGTGGCAACCTTTTCAGAGTCAATTAGGCATGGCTAACATAAAACCTAATTGACATTGCAACGTAGCTAGGCAATAATAGATCATTCAGCGTCAAAATGAACATTGCAACGGAATTTTCTGGAAGCTCTCGGTCAAACACGTACTTCGTACAGTAATTTTACTAAAAAAAATATGAATTTGTTATTTAAATAAAAATCTGAGCGAAGCCCATTGCTTTTTAGATGACCTTCCCTTTCGGATTGAGACACTGAGTCGATGCAGTCTGTAGAACATGTGAGTAAAATGATGAGTCTTACGGGGTAGAACTGTAACTTCCAAGTTTAAAATTTGGAAGGAGAAAGAAACTTGGATTTCAAGTTAAGTTATCACTAATAATACCGATAGCTTAAAGTATCGTGTTGATTCCTCAGATTTCGGAAAATATCATGGTATTATCCCTTGCAATAATATTATACGGCATTTTTCGGCCAAAGATAAATTTACTGTTTTAATCCTTTCCTAAAGTTCCAATAGGTTGATTTAATTATAGAGTTGCCTTAATTATATGTACTTAAATAGATGATGTGTTGTATACTTATTCCGGAGCTTATGATCTTGTTAGAGAGGAATGGTTTAAAGAGCCTGTACGTGGTTTGGGCATTTCAGTGATGGTTTTGTGCTCGAGTCTGGAAACAAAACCTTGTGTGTTGTTTGGAACTAGGGTATGCCCGTGCCTACGGCCCGCGAAGCGTTGACGTGCCTGCGGCGCTACCTCGACGCTCGACGTGCCGAGCAAGGCAGGGAAGTTCATGGGTTCCTTACAGGGCAATCAAGTGCCTCCAAGAAGAGTGGCACCCAGTAACAGGTGTTCAAGAAAATGGAAGTGCAAAGCAAACTTAGCCATTGTACATAGTTTAATTGCATCAAGTAAATATAAACTCTGGTTTGTCAGCCTTTGTATTTGAGAGGGATTTGTAATTTTTTTTTTATGGAATATCCTTCCCAAGTTTGGATTCATTAACTTGTACGTATATTTGATGCTCCTACACCCAACTTATGCCATGATTGTTATAGTGTTTAATTTGTACGTATATCCTCCCACCCCACCCCGCTATATTTGATGCTGAGAATTCTAGTATCTACACTCCAACTTATGCAGTAATGGTACATGATTGTTATAGTGTTTAATTTGTAACGGGGAAAAATTAAATGGCAATATTTTGTCTTCTTCCTTTTTCAGCGAAGGGTACTCATATAGGATACCCAACCATGTCTAGCAAGCCGGGATGTGTCTCTGATGCATCTTCTCCTAGTTTATCAACCAAGTATGTGCATTTTTTATAAGCTGACCGAGCACAGCAATGATAAACGAAATTTTCTTGCATTGGTTTTTCTTCTTAAAGTTATTGCTACATATATTCATAATTCAAATTAGACATAAATGAAATACATAACGGGAGTACATGGGTACATGGCAAATTGAGCCCACTTGGAGTTCTATGATTTTATCACAGATTTTTGGTGCTCACACGTACTCGTAGGTCTGCCTCTGGTTTTAGGGGAACAACCACAAACTTGGTATTAAACCCTGTTCGCTTCAATAACTTTTAACAATTTAATTTGGTCCACTATGACTGATTTGACAAAGAATTCAGGATTCCACACATATTAAAAAGAAATATGAAGAATATCAATCTTCAACCAAGAAACTAAGTAAAACCTTAGTTACTGCACCATCTTTATAGTTTATACAAGTCTGAATGTTAGTAGAAAAGAAATCTAGTAGAGAGACGTAGCACACCATGACAGTTTATGTAAGTAACACATTCAACTCCTCCAAGCGAACACCTTTAGAGAAATCCTGAAGAATGGAACAATTAACTGTTACTGGATCTCAAAATTAAAACTCAAGTAAGAAATAGCAATTTCTCTTCTCAAAAATTGAAACTTGCATTGTCTTCTAAGCATTGGTGTTAAATTTTGTTACATCAACAATTGGTGACAATATATTAATAAATATACATACAAGACTCAAGTATGGGAAACTGGTATTTAACTATTTACAGTGGATGTTGTCGGAATACCCAGCAAGCATAGGTTTGTCTTTTTCAGGCAAAGTTTCACACCTGTCCCAACTGTTCGGCTCATTCTATAGAAACTACATTTTTCACACCCCCAAGAAAAAATTTAACACCAATGCTTAGAAGACAATGCAAGTTTCAAGTATGGGAAGCTGGTATTTAACTATTTACAATGGATGTTGTCGGTATACCCAGCAAGCATAGGTTTGTCTCTTTCAGGCAAAGTTTCACACCTGTCCCTAATTCTGCTGGGAATATCAATTCCCAAAGCTAGATAAAAGTTAATTTTACTTAATATCCACAATGTTGCCCTAGTGAGCCCAAATTGCAATTCAACCTCTTCCCAGTTGTTGCTGGGTTTTACCCCTAAAGGCCTTGGCGGCATGATGTGGTAAATAATTACATATATGATATATCCATGATCTAGGATAACTTCCTAACTAAATGAGGACTAAACCATGGTGTTACCATCATGCTAATGAGCTAGGCTCCTATCAAACATACCCCTTTTGGGGTACACCCACAAGGTATCACAGAGCACCTCGCTGTTAATTTTGCACAAAAATACCATTGCACTTAACTGAACATAATTAAAATAATATTAAGATCAAAACCACATGATTTTTCAATTTTATCTTTTCACAGCATCTTAGAACTTAAATGACAATAAAAGTGGAAAATCAGCAGATTGAATTTTCTTTTGGAATAAAGAAACGTACAGCAATAGCTGAACTGCCAAAAAAAAAAGGGCATATGCAAAGCTCACATGCTTCCATCAACTCCAGTGGAATACCTGGAAAACCTTCCCTTGAGCACCTTGAACCATTTTTGCTTCACAGTATGTTTTTGCAAACTCGTATTTACTCGTTCCCAGCAAGCCAGGCCTACACAAAGTGGCATCATTGTTAATGAACGACAGAGGACATCCAAAAAATATAGAAAATAAAAAATTAATCTAGGTTAGTCATACTTCCAATATAAGGCATATAAAGACTTACCATAACATATCTATCTGATGAAATATGTCATACGGCCTATGATCACCTAGGAGGAAACACAAAAAAGAACATAAGAACGCAGCGTGATGGAGTAATGTTAGATAATGTCAAACCTAATCAAAAAAATTGCTAGGATAGAAAGTTGACAAATGGTAGAAGAGCCTGTCAACTTGCACTTTTCTTATTCTTACTTTAATTCTAACAGTTGCCAACTGCGGGAACATTTTTTTGGCTGAAGTTATTTTGTTTATGTTAATACCTCAATCTCGTTGATTGTTGACTATCTACACTATTCCGTATTTTCATAGATCGCCGACAAGATGAGAAAAGAGGTGGGAGTGGGAGGGAGTGATGCGGGGGCTAGGGTAAATGTTGGAAGAGAGATTAGAAAAGAAGATCTGATCTTATGATCCAGACGTTATGGATGGAAGTAGCATACCAGGTGGGAGTCGTTCTTTTTGCCATGTCACAACTTGCTAAAAGACAATGATAACTATTGGATGGAGACCGTGCGGCCCTACACCATTGCTTTTTATTAGTTTTTATTAGATAGAGATGAAAGGGGTAATAAATTACTTTTGTGTTAAATTTCTAGTGACTAGAGTAGAAAATTCCAAAGGCCACCATTGCTACATGCGCGCTCATGTGGACTGTAGCTCATCTTATCCGTTCAGTGCCAGATCCCTCAGACTGTTTGGCATTGTAACTATACTGTACTATATTGTAGGAGTCAAAAAGATGTATGGCAACTTTTTCCCGAATTCCAACAGAGATGCTCTTAGATGATGAAAAACACAGGTTGCAACCGAACTCTAGTGATGCTGGTGATTTGGTCTCCTTCATCAATATAATACTATACACCCCAATGGCTTTTGAGATTTTGACAGTCAAAATTGGTCAGGATAGCTACTAATTGTGAAAGTTCCTCACTTAAACCTACAAATTGTTGAAGCTGCTGAACTAGTTCACAAATTAACACTTCGGTGCTTACACGGATAGTGCAACTCTTGTCTTGATACAATTGATATATAAGTCCTACTAATCAAAAGCGCAAATGATCTCATATATAAAAGGATAGAAAATTAGTATGTTGAGCATTTCAGTCGCTCTACAATAAAGTAATCGGAACAGAGAGATGCATTAAAAGATGGTACACTGTCAAAATGTACAACCACCACGTTGTAACAAATCAATCTCAATATTCAAACACAGTAAAGGATACACAAGCAGGCCTAGCATTCACTAGCTTGGGATATCACCAGGAGCAGGAGGTCCTGATCGAGCATTTAACAGGGGTTGCAGAGCTTTAACCACAATGCTCATGTTCGGCCGGAAATCAGCTTCATATTGCACGCACAGAGCAGCTACAGCAGCCATCTATATCCAGCATTCATAAATACATATTAACATATCAATTAGATAAATACCAAAAAGTAATATGCCGAAACGGTCTGGCATTAAACCTTGGATCTGTTCTCTCAAATTTGGATGTTATAACCTGAAAGCAAGTTAAATTTGGTCCAACATTTCTCAGCAAAGGTTGCAGTTGCTGATTCACTTTGCAGAGCATTTATTTATGCATGGTGTAACCATGCCCACAAGACAAGATGAAGGTGTAATTGAAAGAAGCATGAAGTACATAAATTACCTTAGCAACGGCCTTGGGAGGGTAGTCTCCTCCCAATCTTTGATCAACGCACTGTCTTACTTTGTCCTCACTGAGTCTTGGTGTTGCCTGGAAGTTTTACGAATATTTGGAAAAAATGAGCACAAGTCTTGTACAAGAAGAAAAGATCAGATCTGAATTTCCAATGACTAAACCAAGTGCATGAGAGGAATCCAAATATGGAAAGGAAAAAACATTTCAGTGAGAGAACTTTACCCAAGTCACAAGACTCTGTTGTCCTCGAGGTAATGT
Source organism: Coptis chinensis (assembly GCF_015680905.1). Taxonomy (NCBI): domain Eukaryota; kingdom Viridiplantae; phylum Streptophyta; class Magnoliopsida; order Ranunculales; family Ranunculaceae; genus Coptis; species Coptis chinensis. The sequence continues at coordinate 30,514,971 of NC_141463.1, read as the reverse complement.
ATGATCAACAGGTTTACGGCCAGTCAAGAGCTCCAAAAGCACAACGCCATAGCTGTAAACGTCACTCTTTGAACTCAGTTGTCCTGTCATTGCATATCTGCATATTTAGAAGACACTGGTCAACTTTGCAGTACAGAAGATAAACAGACAAATTACCACCCCCACCCCCACAAACACAGAGAGATGAATGTTCATAAAGACACACTCAACTACGAAAAATGTATTAATTCAGAGTTTCCTTGCATTGATTTGTGTAAGATTACCATGTTCTTTACCTCTCAAAATATCAACCCTATTTATCATTCCAACTGCTATTGTTAGTCACAAGATCAAAACCTTTTAGTCATCTCGAACAAACTTACCAGCATTATTTTTGGCAAGGGTGCTGTTTTAAGTTTTATTATCCGAGTCCTACTAATGTCATCCTCATTTTCATGTCATGTTTCTGCCCAAAACTGAACTCTGTAAATCCCGAGTTGTTTAAAGCATATTTGTGGTCTAATTAATTTTTGTATCAGACACTCATCTGTAATCTGTGGGTAATTCAGGCAGTGGTTGAGTACTTAGGATGTGTCATGTGCGTAACCAGAAATCCCATGAATTCACAAATTCATTAATTTTCTTTATTTGTTGCTTGGTTTAACAATAGGAAAAAAAAACTGGAAATTGTATTCTAGAGTTCTAATACTTTGGTTCCCAACCTATAACAAATTCCTTGGCCCCTATGTCATGTGTTGAAAGCCACTCTTTTATGCTTCTAGTGCAATAAAGAAAAATCAATAAAATATAAGAGAAGCAGTTAAATTTCAATAAAGATTTCAAAACAAAAAAGATCACCAACTCATATAAATAAACGGTGTGATTGACTGCACAACAGAATTTTACACAGTAAAACCCACTTTTCAATCTATTTTTATAAAATAACATTAATAATACTAATAAATAAATCATCAATGATATGCTTGCAACTTTTTTTTGATACATAATAGGTTTTGCAATCAACTTCCATTCTATCTTATTTTTTCCCTTTTTTCTTTTTGGCATATATCCCAGCAATCGATTGATTCCCACAATTGTAGACATAAAATTCCGCAATACAACATAAAACTTTGCAAAATATATCGTAGTTTGACCCAACAGTTTTGATAGTTCACCGATTAAGGCCACAGTACATCCTCCTCTTAGAGGTCATATACTGGAAATACCGGAAACATTGATTATTTTGGAAAAAAGATCAGTTGAAATATTGGAAAGGTGGAGAAGTAAGAAATTTGCCAACGATTTCAAAAGTACAACGGAATCCAATATCAAGATGGGACAGGTGATGCCCATCCCGCCTCGGCACTTGTGAAGCTCTGTAAACCCATTACAATACAATTTTATGCTGACCAAAAAAAATATCCTGAAATTTGCCGCTTCCAAAAGTCGGATCCTTCCATCCAATAAATGGGTCTCCTTCACCTCGAGGGTAAGAACTAAGAAATCTAAATCCTTCTTCTCGTGTTAAAAAATTATTAACTTTTATTTCCTTCCGTAAGACCCAAAGAATATCAATTGAGAAGTGTCTCAACCACCGAAATTGGGTTTGTTCATGTAATCTATTCTATTTTTTGAATGCAAAGCAAGAAATTTCTTTTCTCGAGTAAAACAGAAGTGTTTCAACTAGCCAGATGCCTTCCACGGAAGTGGGTCAGTACTCAACATAGACTCCAACGCATCCTTCATAGAAACAACAGACATCTAAGGCTGAATGAAATAGACGAATACTTCCTAAAAGTGAAAAGCACTAGGAAATGACCGACATTCTCTTCCACATTTTTGGAATTTTGGTAGAGGGGCCTATGTTAGGAAGATTCAAATACCTCTCTTATTCAAACTCTCTAGTCTCTCTATTAGTATTCTTTTGTTAAGGGCTACCAAACAAAAGAAAGCAACTCTAGAAGGAATAGAATCGCCCCAAATCTTTTAATAAAAAAGTTGCTCCAAAATCTCATTAGCTTGGAGGACTTCCAGAGTGTTTTTTGGACAAGAACTCAGAGCCCCATAGCTTGCTCCCATTGCAAGACACTAGTGAAAGCAACACAACCCAAACTACATCAACATAGCACCCCAATTACACACTAGTCTGTATGCATGCTCTATGAGCATGTCTTTTTTGTAGACTTGTTACTTCCTGTGGAAGGTGATTATGTTTAGGACTTTAGGTTGAAGTGTATGGTGATAACTAGAAAAGCAAAGATAATAAATCGGGAGAGAAATTACATCGGTAATATGCATTATTAATATTTGTAACCCAAACTGACAAAAAGTACACAACATTACAGAGTCATACTTCATTAAGGTTTATTAGGATATAACAGAAAATGGTTAGTGTTTTTCATGGTTAGTTAGTAAAAGAAATGTAATAACAACCATTAATTAATTAGTCTTTTTATGGGTCCCATACGGTGGGGGATTAAAAATGTACAAGCTTGCATTTATAAAGGTGGGCATGTGAATGAAGTAAGTGACTTGCTGTCTTAGACTTTCACCTGGCAATGAAGTAGTGGAACAACACGTGGCAAGCTTATGAAGGGGTGGTTGTGAGGACGCAAATCAGCTCATTTGGCTAACTCGGGGCCCCTTACAATAGTAGTATAGATAATTTTGAAATTTAGACCTTTAATAGAGAGATTCCAATGGAAGTTGGAGATAAGAAAGAAAATCAACTTTTAATTTTAAACAAAGTTCCTCTTCAGCCAATTGACCTTTTGTAGGAAATTTATATCCACTTGTGTTTCCTACTTTTATGGCACAGGAGCATCAAGTACCAAAAAAGTCATCTTTCTCCTGTCTTTCCACGTTCACCAAACACACCCTTATAACACAAAAGAAAGAATCAAACTGCATGGCCAATTACTTGTAGGAATTTGACCCCTATCAAGATGACCCTATCTCCAGTACAATTCTCCATCCTAAAGGTTTTACCGAAAACACAAAAAGACAAACCACTCTCTAGAAGTGCTCCAAGCTCCTAGAATTGACATATCTTGCGCCAATCCCCTGCCCAAATACTTCACTCACTTCCGCCTTCCCTTAAGCACCTATACAGTAGCCTTGTGGAGGCTGAATTACCAGGCGAGTTATTTACACTTTAACTAAAGACGTGTTTTCACAATTTCAAATACGACAATAGCAAGACCAATGAATGTGCTACACCACATGCTATATGCATTTTGCACCAAATTTGGCCAAAAATTGCATTGCAAGTAAAGTATAGTAAATTTGGTAGGTTATATAGCATAAAGCTATAAGTTACAAAGAACAGAAATTGCTGTCTGTACATTACTATGTAAGGACAGCCCAGTTTCTATCGTCTGTCTGCTTGTACCTTAACCAATTTTATTCCATTAAAAAATCGAAAGGAGAGTAAAATTGTGCCATACTTGTTATACTTGGCTGGTAAAGTATAATGAGTGACAAATTGGTTTGAGCAAAGATGCCTTCTTAAAGGATTATTTGGCACCCATTTGGCATGCTAAACTAGTATGTTGTTTTGGAGTTGCTCTAACCGAGGGCATTAGGCGACCTGCGTATGCATTGACTAGAAATTGACTCCCAACATGTGCAGTAACTTAAAAGTACTTAGATACCGAATGGAAACCTCATGAAAGACGTCACATTTATCATGCTATGTCCGCCGTAAGAATTAAGAAATATAAAATAATAATAATAATAATAATAATAATAATAATAATAAAAATGGGAGGGCATTCAATCTCCTCCCAAGAGAAATGCAGTACAAACCCCACTAGAGATGTCTTTTATCCGCATTTTTGTTCATATGACTTGTTCCATACACGAACCTAGCATTATGACATGGTAATATAATGACGGTTAGATTCACCACGGTTGATTCCATTAGGCTGAGAACTCCTTGGACCTAACATTGCATGACCCATGTCTAATGATACAGGGGATACGGGATTGGTATAGTATCCTAACCACCTCAGTTATCTCCGTTTATATAATAACACGAGATTATAAATTTATAACTCAATTCTATGTGTAACATCCCCAATGTGTTCAATGATATACAGGACATCAGGCTCATTTAGTTGGGAAATTGGTCCAGGTGTCAAGGAGAAACTAAGCACGTATGTCCAATGATATACACGTCAGATTTTTCTCACTAAGTAAACAAAAGCTAAGAAGAAGATATATTCAAGAGATTCAAGAAAGAGCTTACTCTGGAGCATGATAACCAAAGGTTCCAAGAACACGAGTAGAATGAAGGCGTGCTGCCATGTCAGGAGCTTGGTTTGACAGATCAAAGTCAGCAACCTTAGCAACGTCATCATCAAAAATCAGCACATTGCTGGACTTGATGTCACGATGAATGATGTGAGGCTGTGCCTTTTCATGCAAGTACTCAAGTCCTTTTGCTGCTCCTACAGCAATTTTCACTCGTTGTGCCCATGATAGAACTGGACCAGGTTGAGCTCCTTTAACACCTTTCCTCCCTACATTAATGTACCATACATATTACTACTTTTGTTACTGGGCAATGAGTAAAATTAGCAAAATAGGAATAAGCAGACATTATACTGAGAAAACTGGGAGATAAGGAGATTGAATACATAATTGGTTTAAATTTCCTTTGCACATTTCAATTTTTTCTAAATTTGCGCTACTTAAACATGACAAGTTCCAAAACGGAAAAGACGGGCATCAAGGATTAATATTATAATAGATATCATAAAGCATTATCCCATCTTCACTTGGCACATACACATTGTTACGCTGTTAGCACTGATTCCCTAAAATCCTCATTAAATCACAAATCTGATAACTGGAGACCCAGATATTGGGCAGAGATATGTACTGCACAATCAAGGCAATGGACCTCAGAAAGTTCCATAACTAAAATTCAGGACATGGCAAAAGTGAACAAATTGAAAATACTGTTTCCGCAATCGTATTTGGTCTGTGTAATTGAATTTTGAAATGGAACACGAAGCAATTGCACTACCTAGATACAGAAGGGATATGGGGTCCTGATATTACAGTCTCCCTTCTTAAAGTATCTTGGGTAACTTATAGTTAGCAATTTAATTTTCAAAATAATATCAGTGAGACGTGGTACTGCATAGTACTGACCGTGAAGTATATCATGAAGAGACCCCATAGTCGCAAACTCGTAAGCAAGGACACGGAGATTCCCGTCTACACAATAACCAACAAGCTCGACAACATTATCATGTTTTAACCTTGATACCATGGAAACCTGAAAAAATAGAATAACTGAATTAACAAATCACATAACAAGTACAGACAAAGAATACAGTGGATGACTTCAAACCTAACCTGTGCTAAATATTCTTGGTCAGGTTGTTTACTTGAATCTAACTTTTTGATCGCTGCAGCACGCCCACTTTTTAGACTTCCATAATATACTCTCCCATATGAACCCTCTCCAATTAACGCTTTGGTTCCAAAGTTATCAGTTACTTCTTTCAGTTCGTCTACTGAAATAGTAGGAACTGCAATAGGTTGGACTTTTACTACCTGAGCAGCCTTAGTAGAAGGATCAGTGGCATGATATCCTCCATTATTTCCTGCATGATGGTCTTGTTGTCAGATTATTTTGACACAGATGAATCCAGAATCACAGATTTATTTATTAGTAACAAGAAAAATTGTACAAAGAAACCAGAAAAAGATCCAATTGCTTATCTGCTAATGATTCTGATGGCTACTAATTTGAAGCATCTAGAACTTTAGTATAGACCCTTCCATACTTAGGTGAACTGAATCTGTATTATTGGGTGTCTCTTTGTGTCTCTCCGCCTACTTGGAACTAGTAGAGTTATTAATATGTACCTAGGAGTTGTTATCTAGATTTAGCAATAAATATATGAACCTTGTTTTCAAAGGCAATTCTCTGATTGAATGTAAATCAAGTTGTTTTTTTCTTAAGAAGAAACTGTTCTTATTGCTCTTTACTCTTATCCCTTTGGTGCAATTCCTTAGAGTGGCGAGTTATTCTTGTTTTACTTGTATTACTCTTCCTCCTACTATCCGGTGTCAGATTCTGAAGCACAGAAGGTTGGAATTAAATTGGTATCAAGGTGTTGTGTATGCCGCAAACAAGAGGATAAACTTCACTTTGTGTGACCGTCACATAGCTCAAACTCTATGTAACTGGGTTGCTGGAAAATTCAGAGCCAACTTTACAGGTTTGGATATAACAATTAAACTTGCTGAGACCAGAGTGAAACATCTCTAGTCAGTAGAATTAAACTTCAATTATAAAAACCCCCATGGATCTATATATGGGATGTACCATATCTGGTTAAATAAGCGCTAGTCTGCCTACAAAAGAATTTGTATACTTTTAACTTTTTTCTTCTCCTTTTTAATATTATAACTTACCCAGCAAGAGAAAAAATGGTTATCCGGTCTGATCAATTTAGCTATGCAAGTATCACTCTTTTGCTTAACAGTAACACACTAACATGCCACACAGATCCAAAGTACAGTGGGAATCAAGAGTCAATTTTAATTATCATGTCTTAATTAGAAAATAATAAGTTGGGCTTACCTGCTGAATTGTTCACCACATATGGGCCTACATTGTCAGAAGTTCTTCGGACATCATCGTCTTGACAACAACTGAAGCAACTCATATTTCTTTTACTTGAGCAGCTTCTTATCTGCATAGTTGGTACAGACCACGTCTTAAAAACTGAAAAAACACTAACCAGAAAACAACAATGTAAAAACATGTAGTAACTAACTACTATAACCCTCAGAAACCTCAGCCTTGTTAAACGTAGCAAACAGATCATGTGAAAGAAAATCTAGTTGATTGTTTAGAGACTAATGCTTAGCATCAAGAGTGAGGATCAGTGTTGCTAAATGCAAAGTAGAATTCATTCATGGTAACTCATATATATGCATTGCACAGTAAGTTAAGTATCAAGACTAGTTTAAACACAAGAGCCATCGCTTCCAAAGCAATCACATACTAGGATAAATGTGATAAAAACAGAACAATTTGAAGTTTCGATATTACAGTTAGAATCTCAAATATCCAAACTATTGGCAATCATGACAAATCTCATCTCATACAACAAAAGAGAGGGTTCATATGGTGCAACTTTCAAAAAATTAGATCATCACCCAAACATACAAAAAAATTCTTAACAATCAATTCATTGCTCAAATCCACTAGTCTTTTACATACTAACAATAAATCTCCAGAATTGATATCTAGTCCATCAGTTCACCAAAGTCTAAATTCAGTCCAAAGATCAATGAATTAATTCAAACATAACGTTATAAAGATCAATGAATGAATTAATCACATGTAACAACAACTTACTAAGATTTAAAACAGTAATAGTAAAAAACTGACCTTTAGTTTATTGAAGTGAGTCAAGAAAGAAAGAAAACGTGTTTTAGTTTACAGAAATGAGGAAATGAAATAAAAATAGAAAAGAGACACGGCTTTGGCTTTGGACTGTCTAGTTCAACTCTTCTTTGGTTTTTCAGTATTATTATATTCTTTTCTTTTCTTCTGTTACTGTTCTTTGCTGGGCCTTTGACTTTGCAATCAAATTCTGGGGCACGTAGACTATTTTTTTTAGATACTGTCGAAAATGAATGTGAAATAATGACCATGATATTGATTACTGGTAAGACCATGCAATAATAGAAGTGAGATTACTACACGTAATAATAAGTTTAAAGAGAATAATAAAACTGAGATTACACCTACTATGTTTAAAGAGAAGACTAATTATATGGAAGATACAACATTCACTCCAAGGTTAAATAAGGATTTTTTTTTTCGAGATGGTTATCCATGAAAAGATATTGAAAGTGAGTTGACAAATTTGATGTGTTAAAGAAAAACGTTTGTATCGAAGAAAAATATATTGATTGTAGGGGAGTGATATTCTCTATACAGCACGTGACTAACATGGTGGAAATGACGCACCGACCTATGGATCCAGGTCGCATCCATGAGTTAATATAACGCTACAGACAGATCGCAGTATCACGCGAACTACGCTAGGAAGTGACTCAGATACCCCTTCCAGAAGCAATCATGACTAAAGGTGTACTTGCACAAATCTTGGCCGTCAGCTACTGGTCACTGCCGCAAGCTACTTATACAGACAACCACTCCACATCATTAGAGCAGACCTATGAGGACAGTTCTCACATGCTATCCTGATCTCCACCCCTCGTTTGGGACACCCTTTACACGTGGTGGGCAAGGATACACTCTCAATGTCTATAAATACCTCTCCTATGAACTACGCCAGACCTGATTATGCTCTCCCTCACTAAAACCAAGAGCAAGATACGTAGGCAGTTCGCTCCCAAGACGAACTCGGTCCACCCAACAACCCATTCCAGTCCCCAGTCGACTGTGTGTAAGGGAAAGCTAAATCACACCTTTACATTGGCGCCGTCTGTGGTCTCGATTACTTGAGAAATCAAACCACTTCCAAACAAATCCGTAACCAAAACTCTCAAGCCCACGAAGCATGGCAAGCCTCGAAGCTCAACTCCACATTTTAGCAGGACAACTAGGGACAGTAAACGAGCAAATAGCTCAGCTCAGGCAGGAAAACGTCACACTGCGTGCACAAGTGGATACACAGAACCCACTAGGGGCCACCGTAGAGGACGATGTCATCAACGTCAGTCAACAGATCAACGAGCTGAGCCAAAGGCTCGACAAAAATGCGGTAAAGAAAGACTCCACCCAGATAGTGCAAAAGATGCTGAAAACCTACCGCGCATCTCCATTTCTTCTTTGAAGCTACTCCATGAGATTTCTCCTCCAGATTTCATCCAACCACGGTTCCCAATATGCGATGGCGTACATGCCCAAACCAAAGATATAGCTCGGTATATTCAAAGTCTAGCACTCTACGATTGCACGAGTTCGACCACCTTCATTGCGGACTATTTCCGCTAGTCTAAAAGATGGCCTACTCGACCGGTTCTTCTCCCCGAGGCCGACTTCGATAAAGAACTTCGAGCGGCTCACCGACACGTTACCAAATATCGTCCATAACAGGGCGTAAGAAGGGCGATCTCAATTCACTCTTTCAGCTTGCACTCGGCAAAGAGGAAACCTTCCGCTCCTTCTTAAGTCGGTTCAAAACCGAACTATTAGACATGGAGAGTGGCCTCAAAGAGTCATTCGCCGCGGTGGCTTTCACAAACGCTTGCACATTTGCAACATCGCCACCGGATCGCCTCCCGAAGAACAACGACTGAAAGCGTTGGCGAAATGCGCTCGAGTTGATAGGTACATCAAGTTACAAGAAGGTTTGAAAAATCATAACCAAGAAGAAGAAGAAGTAGAAGAAGGAGAAGTTTACGAAGTAACATCATCCTCTAAAAAACGACCCCGACAACAAGGGCAGCCCTCCAAACTTAAAGCGAGCAATGACCGAGAATTCACCGTACTCACCAGATCTCCTAGTTACATACTAGAGAAGATCAAATGAGCTGCCTACTACCGACCTGAGATCAGACAACCAGCAGATCGCCCCGACCAGCCCTACTGCGCTTTCCACCGAGCTAAGTGCCATGAGACCGATGTATGCTGGGGGCTCAAGCATTACTTGCAGGATCTTATAGAAGCCGGACACATCAAGTAATACACCAACATACCCGACGGCGACTTGCGCCACAAGCTCATGGCCTGCAGAGTACGAAGTAGATCCCCACCTCGACGTAACGATCACAGGTCCTAAGGTCGCTCTCACAGCAGAGGACGTCCCCGAGACCGCTCTCGTCAAGATCGTCGCCAACCGTCAACAGGTCGGGAATACGACAGAACCATTCACATGATCACACTTCAAGATGATTCCGTTTCCACATCTAGAGAAAAGAGAAGGCGCGTTGGCGCCCTTCATGAAGTTTACAACTTTTTTTCGCGGGCCGCTCCCACACCACGCAGTTTAGGACGCAGGTCAGGAGAGATATTACCTTCTCGGAGGCCGACCTCAACAAGGTTTGCCTCCCGCACAACGACGCACTCGTGGTCCACGTCAAAATCAGCGACTGGACCGTCAAGCGAGTTTTGATAGATCTTGGCAGTTCGTGCGATATTTTGTTCTACCATACCATCCAAGAGATGAACCTGCCAAAATCGGTCTTCATAGACCCGATCGCGCCTCTCTTTGAATTCAATGGTTTCAGGGCCGACCTAATAGGAGACATCATACTCCCAGTCTCAGTGGGCTCCCGAGAAGACAAGGTCAGCTTCAACACGCGTTTCAGCGTCCTCGATACCAAGTCGTCCTACAATGCTATTCTAGGACGATGATAGATCCATCAAATGCAGGCAGTGCCTTCCACATTGCACCAGGTGATCCGTTTTCCTGGCCCGAGGGGAATGTTGGAGCTTCGGAGCAACCAGCTCGAGGCCTATCATTGTAACCAGATCATCGCAGCGAACAAGACCACTAAATCTCCCATCAACGTCAGAAACGAGCCCACCAGCTATAGAATTGCCAAAGACTTAGTGGCCGAGGTCAGAGCCAACGTACCAAAGCAGAACGCTGGGGGATCCAACAAGAACTTCCTCTCACCAGCCCAGATCCTGAGCTCCACTAAGGCAGCAGTTGTCCCAGCATTACAAATCCTAGAGGTCGCCCAACTAGAGAGCATCCCGCGCAAGCAGAGCCTAGAGATCGCCCCGCCAACTCTCATCCACCCGGTCCGGTCGCGCAAGAAAACCATTCCAGCTTCTGTTGTCACGGCCACAGAAGTCACTTCTAACCCTGTTGTCGTAACCACAGAAGACACTCCAGCTCTTACAGCTACTACAACCACTCATCAGACCAGCATAACATCTACAAAGTGCAATCCTCCAGAGAGCACTCAAACAGCACAGGTCCCAGCACTAACTGAAGAAAGGCAGCAAGTGAATCTGGGAACAAAAGACGACCCTAAACTCGTCTATGTCGGGGCTCACCTCGACCCCACACTTAAAACTCATCTTGTAAACTTTCTGTCCATGAATAAAGATGTGTTCGCTTGGTCGTATATCGACGTACCTGGTATAGATCCTAGCGTTCCATGCCATCGGTTAAACGTCAACCCTAGTGCCAAACCAGTTCGACAACGACCTAGAAGATTGTCATTACGTTTTCAAAAAGCAGTCAACGATGAGGTCGATAAACTCAAACAAGTCGGTTTCATCCGGAAGGTCGATTACCCAGATTAGGTAGCAAACATAGTGGTCGTTCTGAAGAAGAACGGTACAGTCTGCCTGTGCGTCGACTTCACCAACATTAACCAAGAAACACCTAAAGACAGCTTCCCACTACCTAGAATCGACCGACTTGTCGACCAGACTTATGGGCACGAGCTGTTATCATTCATGGATGCATACAGTGGGTACAACCAAATACCACTCGCTGAGGAAGATCAGGAGAAGACCTCATTTATCACTGAGCAAGGAATTTATTGCTACAATGTTCTCCCGTTCGGACTCAAGAATGCTGGGGCGACATATCAACGACTGGTCACTGACATGTTCTAGGACATGTTAGGAGATACCATGGAGGTCTACATCGACGACATGGTCGTCAAAAGCAAAAAAGCAGGCGACCACCTTACCCACCTTGAGCAAGCGTTCTCCAGATTACGCCGAACTGGAATGAAGTTGAACCCAGATAAATGCCTCTTTGGAGCGTCCTCCGGAAATTTTTTAGGATATCAGGTCTCACAGCGAGGTATCGAAGCAAATCAAGACCAAATCCGGGCATTCTTAGACATGCCCGACCCACAAACAAAGAAACAGATACAAAAACTGTCAGGCATGGTCGCTGCACTCAACCGATTCATATCGAGAGCATCAGACAAGTGCCGACCGCGTCCTACAATCCCGAAAAAAGGCGAAGCGGTTCTCATGGAACGATCAATGTCACCAAGCATTCTCCACTCTCAAGGAATACCTCCTGGCGCCTCCGTCTTAGCCAAACCAATAGACGGAGAAACACTGGGGCTCTATCTGGCAGTATTAGACTTCGCCATCAGTTCGGTTCTCTTCAAAGAGGAAAACAATTTAGAAAAGTCGATCTACTTCACAAGTAAGACGCTCACCCCAGCCGAGAAGAATTATTCCCACGTGGAAAGAGCAGTGCTTGCTTTATTATACTCGACAAGAAAATTCAAACCTTACTTCCAAGCTCATCCAATCAAAGTACTTAACGATCTTCCATTGAAGCGGATCCTTCACAAGGAGAATAAGACTACTAGGATGGCGATATGGGCCGAAGAATTGGGCGAGCACCACATGGACTTCGTCCCCGCGACGTCATGAAAGGGCGGCGGTCGTCATGATTTCCTAGCATATTTTCCAGTCGACGACCCCAATTAGGAGTCAGAAGAAGAGGTCGCACCCACAAAAACAAACACAAAAACAGTCTGGTCCCTCTACGTTGATGGTTCCAGTAACCCAGGAGGCAGTGGTATCAGAATTGTTTTAGTATCCCCTGAGAGAGCTATGATAGAAAAGGCAGTTCGCATAGACTTTACAACCTCCAATAACGAAGCGGAGTACGAGGCATTAATAATGGGGTTGCGTGCGGCAATCCAACTCGGTGTAAAGGAGCTCCAAATCTTTAGTGACTCGCAACTGGTTGTTCGCCAGATTCCAAAAGAGTACACTACCAACGAAGGTAACCTTTCCAAGTACCTTCAAGTTGTTAATGATTTACTTCCTTCTTTCAGCAGAGCTACAGTACACCATTTTTTGCGTGACGAGAACCGTCACGCAGATAACTTAGCGTACCTGGCCACTCAGACACCGAACTGTGCCCCTAGACAACTGACCATTGAAGTGGTCGACCGACCAGCTTACCCAGCAAACCATGTCTTAGCGATCAGTGACCTGTGCCCACTCTCTGGAGATCAGATGAGTCAAACATGGATGCAGCCTATTATACAGTACATCCAGCACGGTACACTCCCAGATGAGCGTGCCAGGGCTAGGAACATTCCGCACCAGGCACGTAGCTATTGTTTGGTAAATGACAGGTTATTTCACAAATCTGCTGGGGGACCTCATTTGAGATGCATCAGTCAAGAACAAGGTCAGTTAATTTTCGCTGAGATACATGAAGGAAAGTGTGGAAACCATGCTGGAGGTCGCTCATTGGCCCATAAAGCGATCTCCCAAGGATACTTCTGGCCCCGTATGCAGATCGATGCCAAAACATATGTCCTCAAGTGTGTCAAATGTCAAACATTTGGGCACAACATCATTCAGCCAGCCCATGAAATGATCAACATCGCGAACCCTTAGCCGTTCCACATGTGGGGCATGGACATTATGGGACCATTCATCCCTCAGAAGAGCACCGACTTCCGCTTTGTCCTGGCTGCCACAGATTACTTCACTAAGTGGGTCGAAGCAGTTCCGTTGGCACACGTCAAAGAGTCACATGTCAGGAATTTCATTTGGACTCATATCATCACCAGATTTGGCTTACCACACACACTGGTGATGGACAATGGTTCCCAGTTCAAGGGCAAAACGGTCAAAGAGTTCTTAGCCAAGTGGAAGATCGTTCATGCATTCTCCACTCCCCAGTATGCTCAAAGCAATGGACAGGCGGAAGCCAGCAATAAAGCCATTTTAGAGAATTTGAAGAAAAAGATTGAAAAGAACAAAAGCCAATGGCCAAACCAGCTCGAGAACATCCTATGGGCTCACCGCGCCACCTTCGCTCGGCCAAAGACAGCGAATCACCATTCTTCTTATGTTATGGCACGAAGGCATCATCCCCACCGAAATGACAATCACGACAACTCGATCCGAACTTGTCGAATCGGGGCATAATGACTTCGATTTAGCTTCGGGGAGGTCGATCTGCTGGAAGAACGGTGTGACCTAGCAGCTATCAGAGTAGCATCTTACCAACAGATCTTAAAGCGGTCCTACAACAAACGAGTACATCCTCGATATTTTCAACCTGGGGATCTAGTCTTGAAAAAAACTCAAGATGACTCTAAACTAGCGCCAACGTGGGAAGGCCCTTACATAGTGGAATCGCGTCGTTGGCAATGGCGCATACTGGATTAAAACACACGAGGGAAAGTTATTGCCACGACCTTGGAACACGTACTTGTTAAAGAAGTTTTATCGTTAGTATCATTTTGTTGTGTAATTCATGTTTCCATTTGCTAAAAACTCAAGTGTAGGTTACTTAAGATTGTTATTATAAGATACGACATTTACTTGCATCTCCAAGCCAAGCCACTCACACCACAAGCACCATCAGTACATATGCACTGACAACATCTCTAGTAGCCTCTCCAAGTCTCACTAGTTGAGGACCGGCCTATACTCCTAGGATCAACTCCGCGAGAACGCCAGAGCAAAGACGGGGGCTACCTATGCTCTCGGCCGAAAGCGTAACGCCTCGGGGAGCTTACAAGCTCATAGCCTCTCCGAGTCTCGCTAGTTGAGGACCTATACTCTTAGGATCAACTCTGCAAGAACGCTCTCAAGGGCTACCTACATTCTCAACGAGCAGAACGCTCTCAGGAGCTTACAGGCTCATAGCCTCTCCGAGTCTCGCTAGTTGAGGACCTATACTCCTAGGATCAACTCCGCGGAGAACGCCTCTCGGGGCGGCCGACGCCGGGGCTACACACACTCTCGGGGAGCTTAGCTTAGTTGAGGACCTATACTCCTAGGATCAACTCTGCGAGAATGCTCGAGGAAAGCCAGACGCGGGGGGGCTACACACGCTCTCCGAAAGCGTAACGCCTCGGGGAGCTTACAGGCTCATAGCATCTCTGAGTCTCGCTAGTTGAGGACCTATACTCCTAGGATCAACTCCGCGAGAACACTCTCAGGAGCAGCACGCCCTCAGGGGCTACCTACGCTCTTAGTGAGCATAACGCTCTCAGGAGCTTACAGGCTCATAGCCTCTCCGAGTCTCGCTAGTTGAGGACCTATACTCCTAGGATCAACTCCGCGAGAACGCTCTCAGGAGCAGCACGCCCTCAGGGGCTACCTACGCTCTCAGGAGCTTACATGCTCATAGCCTCTCCGAGTCTCGCTAGTTGAGGACCTATACTCCTAGGATCAACTCCGCGAGAACGCCTCAGAACAAAGACGCCCTCGGGGCTACACACGCCGTCGAGCTTCACTCGGAGCTTCATAGCCTCATAGCCTCCGAAGTCTCGCTAGTTGAGGACCTATACTCCTAGGATCAACTCGAGAACAACACTCGAGCAAAGCGGCCGCCCTCGGGGGGCTACACACGCTTTTAGCGAGCAGAACACTCTCAGGAGCTTACAGACTCATAGCCTCGCCGAGTCTCGCTAGTTGAGGACCTATACCCCTAGGATCAACTCCGCGAGAACGCTCTCAGCGAGCAACACGCCCTCAGAAACTTGTTGGGTCATGACCCCCCTAAGTCTAAACTAATCGGACACTCACATCTCCCAGATCGCTCCCCCGAGTAATACTACACAAACATAACGCTTTACGAGAATACATCTCAGAAACAAGCCCCATAAATAGAGTAATAGCTACAAGCAGTCAAGCAAAAGATAACATTAAGCATACATTTACCACAAAGCTACACCACCAGTTTCAGATAACTAGTTCTAACCCACCGATCTGCTGGGTTTACCAAGAAAATCCATATCAGACCGGTGAACAAAAGGGGAAAAATTAACAAACTACCACTTTCGTGGACACCAGTTCTCTGTACCAACAAAGGCAAACTGCTCAGGCAAGCCTGAAAACACAGCTCTAATGTTTAACCCTCGTAGGGGCGAAGAACAGACACAACTAACTACCAAATGAGCCCAGTTCTTACCAAGACAAAGAAAAGAAATCACCATCAAGGAGCCGCGACCACATGTTTGTCCTGAGGAGCAATCTTTGGTCGAACGCGTGCCTCGCGACCCGCGGAACAATCGCGATACCGTCGTCCCTTTGATCCCCGTCGCGCCTTACGTAGTTGACAATATTTCTCATCCATCTTGGCATACTCATTACAGGCCGTGGTATATGCACTTTGAGCTTTACGAGCAACCCCCTGACATCGCTTGGCGTACTCAGTGACTTCCGCTACCTCCATTTGCAGCTCATCCATTGCCGCAACCAGTTTAACGTTCTCATTAGCAGCAGCACGGTACTTCTTCGTCATCGCATCCAGCTTCCTTTTGTCTGCCCCCCATGCAGCTCGCAGACATCCCACTTCGACTTCGAATTGACGCCGATGATCGATCGCGTTGAACAAATAAGTCTTCACTTTTGTCATACCCAAAATGAAACTACAAGTACAAAATCATAGTCAGAATCACTTAAGAAACAAAGCGGCAAAGCTGACGGATAAACACTCACCAAACAACTAGCCATGTCCATGGTCCCCAGCAGCGTCTCCATATCTTCATCCTCGACTTCAGCTTTGTCCCCGTCTAACACGATCCCCTTCAGAAGACTAGTCGCTATGGGTGCCGAGTGGAAGCTGCAATCAGAACGCTTTACAGCACGCTTCTTCCCCATTTTCCCCACATAGTAGAATTCGCTCCCCACGTCCCCGACACGAGGGAGCGAACTCTCACTAGCAACGTGACGACCTTGCCCCAGGTCGTCGCTTCCATCAGCAGCCCGATGGGTGTCTTCCGCTCGCTGAGGCGACCTGAACACAATGCCGCCAATCGAGCAACCTGATTTCATGGATCGCTTGCTCTTCTTAGCCCCCGACGCCACAACTTTTCTTTTGCTACGATCCCCATGCACATGAGGACGGAACTCCATCTCCTCCATTAGCAGTGGGGAACTCTCTCTTAAACTCCCTTCTCCCCTAACGTACTAAAAGCACCTAGCCATGAGCAAAGCTAAACACAGGAAACAAAAGGAAGCCGGTTAGAGCGATCAGTAACCGTCTTCATGAGTCAAAAGAAGATAAGAGAAACGTACCTGAGTAAACGGGAGAGGAAAGCGGAGCAAAAACAAGAGGGATGAGAAACAGCTGTAACGGGAAGAACAAAAAGAGCAAATGCCATTGCTCTTCTAGGACCATTCATATTTATGCCCACGAAACGTCTCTTCCCAAGGCAAACCATTATGGCATCGAGACGCCAAACGCCAGCCCACCTGGCAGCCATCACTTCATATCTCCCGACCACCCACATTCTTACACGTGCCACGCACGCACTATAGCTCAGGCAGCTCCAGAGTACATAACGCCCTGGCGACCTCATAGAGACGTGTGACCTGCACCGTTCAAATCGCGACTGCACGCACATGCTTACAAATGCAAACATTCATATCATACACAAGACTAAGTATAGAAAGCAAAAGCAACAAGGTTCACATTCATAAAAGAAGCGACATGACGACATCAGGGACGCCCCAGTTCACAGACTAACCGTGCTGTTGAGAACACTCAGGAAATCCAACACAGTTAGTCACTAGTTATCATAATCAATGGCAAAGCAGAAAAACGAGCTGCCCAGGTCAACCCAGGAAACCAGTTCTATTGTTTACGGCTAGAGGCCCGTTACAACCACAAACAATAACAAGCTTTCTAAACAATATCATCAAGATCTTCTCCAAGAGCGACATTTAACACAGAGACGGAGCTCGGATCACCAGAGGACGCCACAACTGCCTCAACAGCAACCACATTGAGCTCGTCGGACCCCTGAAGCTGCTCACTCACCACACCAGTAAGGGGGGAAGGCACGACTGCAGAACGATTACCCGATCTTCGGCGGTTTGCGCCGAAGTTCTCCCCGTTCGGCGTTCCCGCTCCTCCTGCAGGTCGTCCAACTTCTTCTCCAATTCCTCCACCACAGCATGGATGGTGAGATTGGCCTCTTTCGGTTGCAGGGTGGAAGTCTTACATCGTTCAGCATAGGTGTTTGCCGCGACTAGGTGGCCCCTCAATGCCTCCACCTCATGCTTCAGCCCGATCGACTCATTCACTGCAGAGGTCTTCTCCAGAGTCAAGGCAGTGAGCTGAGGCCTCAGCACATCCAGCTCTGTCTTTTCATCCTATTGCACAGCTCGCAAATTCGAAAGTTCGTCCCTCAGCGACTCAACCTCCGTCTTCTCCAGGTCAGCGATCTGCGCGGCCGTCTTCAACTTCTGATACCCAGCAATCAACTGCGACAACTCGCACAACATATCACATTAGTATCAAACAACAGCATTTAACGCGATAACACAGCCAAGTTGAGTGCAAAGGTTACTTACCAGGCACATCGCCTTATCCATCCCCCTCAGATTCGACTCCAGCTCCTTTGCATCCAAGTCCTTCCTATCACCGTCCAGGGTCATACCCTCCAGCAAACAAGTAGCTATGGGTGCGGACTTGTAGCTGCAATCCGACCTCCCCACATAGCGCTTCTTCCCGGTCACCTCATCTATGTACATCAGGTTGCGCTCCAGCTCGTCTTTTCCAGTACTGGAGTGCCCCTTACCAGTCTCTCTCGCACCAACCTTCTCCTTCATCTTGTCAGAAGGATCTCCAACAACCCTGGGTTGAGCGACCTCCAGGGCAACCTCCGGGGCGTCCTCACATAGGACGCTGAAGTCGGGCATCGGTCTCGCCCTCGAAGTTCGCGAGCCGCCGCTTCCCCTATTCGCGACTTCACCACCCCCGTCGCGGTCTCAAACCCCCTCGAACCTTCTTCACAGTCGAGACTCCGGACTTCAAAGAGAACGTCCTCCACATCGAACAGAGTGTCCTCTCGGCCCTTCCCCGCTCCTGACCCAGAGGCCCCAGCACCTCCAGTGGGTCAATTCACCCCGGCACGACCTCGGTGCCTATCTTCCCTCGTAACCAGATCACTCCTATGCTTCTCCATCACAGGTCTCTTCGACGTCCTCCTGCTCACCTTATCCCGCGCTCTGGTCTTTTGCACTTGCCTTCTCTCCCTAATTGCGGGTCCTCCACGTTCTTCAAAGAAATGAGCAACTTCCGGTAGCTTGGCTCGTTTCTCAGCTCGCGTCAGCCTAGCGAACTTCTCGATCACCTGTCGGCTCGACCCCTTTTCCAAGTGGATATCTCGCGACGCATAAATCGAAACAACAGTTTCAGTATAAGATCAACCAAAGCAAGTTTGATATTATCAGACAACGTACTGGTACCCACCAGTAAAGTCGCATATCTTATTGTCCACACTGAACCCGCTAGCACAGTAGTTTCCAACAAGCAGCAGTGGTCGTTTATCCCACGACTCGTTACTCTTACCATCCAGAATGCTCGACAGCGTAGCCCGAGTTTGCAAGCTAAAGTTCAGCGACCGAGATCGCTTTAAGAGGTAGTGCTCGATAACATCAGCGACCTCTATTCGGTACTCACCGCTAGCGTTCAATAGGTCAAAAACCTTAAACAATCGCCAAGTGTTACCCACAAACTGAACAAGCGCCTTGCCACAGCGGTTCAGGAACTCACAAACCAGCTTGGAGAACGGTATCGTCATGTCCGCCCTCAGCAGCCCCTCACAGATGATCACCCCATGATTTGGTGGGGTGTACCTATCGCTATAGACCAGAGCGTTCTAGTCAGGCTCATGGATCTCTAGACCGCTTACGGTTATCCCATATTTCTCTCTCAAATATGGGAACGCCCTCAAAGTATGTCTGTCCACAGCCCTAGGTGGCAAACCGCTCGAAGAGGACCTCTCACAGCGACCTGAAGTGCTAGCTTCAGCAGCTACAGACGCAGATCGAGCCACATCTTCCTCACTACTAGCCCTCTCAACCGCCTCATCTTCATCATCACCCTCAACCACCCCACACACAGTCGATCTTTCTCTTCCTCTTCGTCATCCCAGCCAAGAGAATCTTCACGAACCTCATTAGATCGCGTGTCGTCGGAGTCAAACATTTTTCTTCTAACCCTAACAAGTCTAGCCACTAGTAACTAACAGGTTATCCTAACAACTCTAGAACAGAGGCTAAGCACGAAACAAGAAGCAGGAGTTCAACAATGGCAGAAGACTAACCTGAAGGATGATGCGGTAATGAAGTAGTTTCTACCAGACGAAGCAGCCAAATGAAGTTTCAAAAGAGCCAGCGAAATTTTTGAGCAACCGCCCCTCCAGTTTCCAAGGCATCATGATTACACCCCATCCCTAGTTGCACACGACTTCCAACCAACTGTCCTGTCTTTTCACATCCCAAAAAATGGGGCGGCATGTTTTTTCTCTGCAACTGCTTAGATCCTGTCATGTGCCGAACACGCGTAAAACGTCTACACCCACCAGCTCACATGGTGAACACGAGTCGCTCCCCACAAATCGTTGGGAATTTCCACCTCTAGCATGCCCCACGCGCGCTACCGATCTCTCTCAGCAGGTCGTTTTCACAACCTACTGAGAGGGGGCTGTGTAGGGGAGTGATATTCTCTATACAGCACGTGCCTAACATGGTGGAAATGACGCACCAACCTATGGATCCAGGTCGCATCCATGAGTTAATAGAACGCTACAGATAGGTCACAGTATCACGCGAACTACGCTAGGAAGTGACTCAGATACCCCTTCCAAAAGCAATCATGACTAAAAGTGTACTTGCACAAATCTTGGCCGTCAACTACTGGTCACTGCCGCAAGCTACTTATACAGACTGCCACTCCACATCATTACAGCATACCTATGAGGACAGTTCTCACATGCTATCCTGATCTCCACCCCTCGTTTAGGACACCCTTTACACGTGGTGGGCAAGGATACACTCTCAATGTCTATAAATACCTCTCCTATAAACTACGCCAGACCTGATTCTGCTCTCCCCCACTAAAACCAAGAGCAAGATACGTAGGCAGTTCGCTCCCAAGATGAACTTGGTCCACCTAACAACCCATTCCAGTCCCCAGTCGACTGTGTGTAAGGGAAAGCTAAATCACACCTTTACATTGATTTGATGTATTTGTAAAAGAACTTTGTTCTATAAGGATATGGCACACCCATAGGGCAGGAAATAGAGCATCATAGATACGTCAAAGCTAAATGTTGTGATCCGGTTTCCAATTTTCTACTATTAATTTATCACTTCTCTTCTAGAAAAACAACTAGTGAGCCAGTGGGGGATGATCATAGTATTATGATATATATTAGCTAGATTTTTGTTGATATCAATGTAAATGATATGAAAATTTTGATATGATAGTGGAATTTGGTTGCATATGTCACTTGTTGGAAATTCAATAGATTGTGATAAATTGGTTTTTAGGTTAGAATAGAAGTATTTGTAATAGAAGTGATTGTTGGATGTTTGTATGAAGTTTTGATTAAATTATCAGAAAGAGGGTTTTTTTTTTTTTTCTAATATCAATGATTGTTGATTGTAACAGATGGTAGCCCGCACCTAACTGAAGCATTTGAAAACTTTATGGAAAAGAGTGAAGATTGGTGTATCGGAGGGTTTGAAGGAGTGGATTAAGAAGAAGTGTGATGTGTGGTGTGATGAGATTAAAGAGGAGTGAGATTTGTTGAAAGAGGTTTATTTGACACATAAAGAGGTTGATTTGAGGACTTTCTTATTTATGAATCTTGTGTGACTTCTTCTTTGTTGTTTGATCATTTAACTTTGTTAAACTTTATTAGTTAAACTTTTTTGATATCATTGCTTGTTTAATAGATGACACCTAATAACCGAAACATTAGAATTTTTTTTCTGGAAAGGTATTAAAGATGGCGGCAAGAAGGGTTTGGAGGAGTGGGCTGCGAAAAAGTTTGATATTTGGAGTGAAGAAATGAAGGAGTTTGAGTTTCTGAAGGAGGTATATTGGTCTCATAGAGAGGTGGAATTGAGGACTCCTTTAGAAATGTTTGAAGATATTGTGTGGGACAAAACCGAAGTTATGGTCAATGAAAGCATACCCTCCCTTAGACTTCCTCCTTTCTTCCCCCCTAAAACCTTGAAAGTTGAAAACTTATTGAATAAAGTTAAATGTTTTGTTAAGAATTTGAAACTCTCTGTTCTTCAACTCAGATAAGTTGGATGATGTAGATGTGAGTTTTCACTTCTAAAAAAGAATTAAAAATCTATTGATATATTTGACGAAGTTATAAATATATTTGACTTTTGAATATAAATAAATTAAAACATGTTAAAACAAAAGAAAACCAAATACCTACCCTTTGTTATGAGTTAATGAGGACAACATATTGGTTAAGAATAAAACTCCATAGGCAAACTTGCAAGGGTTAGACAATGTTGAATTGTTATATAATCTTATGATTTTATGAATATAGCAAAACCATCTAAATCATTTTGTTAGCCCATCTCTTCCACATGTAATTTTTGAAAACAAAAAAGATGTAATTGTTATTTTTTCTTATATGTTATTATAGAGAGAGAGAAAGAGAGACTACATCCAAAAAAAATCAACACATAAGGATGTGAGATGTGATGAGGTTACATTTAGAAAAAAACACAAAGTTGTGTATAAATGAGATTGCATAGTCAACCTTTTGGTATCGGTAGAACATATATATGTACATTTATATTTATGAGAAGTTGAATTTTAAACCTAATTTAGGCTTTCATCTCATAATAATCTACTACCTTAATACTAGATGCGCCTAAACATATTGCTAGTAGTGTCGAAAAGTGAAGATACATCCAAATTATGAGAGAGAGAGAGAGAGAGAGAGAGTTGACCTTGAATGCTTAGGCTCCCGCAATCTCCCTGAGAACAAAAAAAAATTACAATCAAAATAGAATTAGGCCAGTGTATATCGATCTTGGGCAAATCCCCGATAAGAATATCCCTCGAGACCATCTTCTCATTTCTCATATTTTTCGTCATCCTTTAAACTCGGATTTACCACCTCTTCAATAACCCATAAAACTTTCAGCCATTTGCAATCATCATATCATAATAATTTGTCCAAACCAAGTTGGTTAATATGAAAACCTATGATCCTGATCAAGAATTATCTATAATGATTGTTCAAATTGCACTGGGGACACTGAATGATACAAAAGACTATACAACTATGACAGTAATACTTGAAGGTGAGCATGTACATCCACATCCATACCTAACAATATTCCAAATTGAAAGTCTAATAAAGGAGACATTGTCTGTGTTGTCAAGAATTACAACCTCTAAACTCGTATCTCTCTCTCTCTCTTTTTTCCTCCTTTTCTTTTTCCTTCTTTTTTTATATACCTCATAACTGCCTCTACTTCTCTAACCGCTCCCATCTCTTCTAACCGCTCTCCTATCACCATGATCTCCTTTCGTGTCCCACGTTCACAAATCGTCCAACTGTCTCCCAAGTCGTCATGTCTTGACTATTGTGCTCTAACTCTTTCTTTCCCTATCCAGCAGCTCTTTTAGTGCTTAAACATTCCGCTGCCTCATGCCTTTTAGGATTCCGCGGTCATTTTGTGTTTCGCGGATTATCTCATGTGCTTGTTCTCTTTCTTCTATTATGTTGTCTCGGTCCATAACACTTGCCGCCTTAGTAGTCATAAATTAGGCTGATACAAATGCCCCCTCTCGGTCCGCGGACCCTTAGTCCGATACCCTTTGCCAATTGAGGCCGCAGTGCCTGGGTATTACGTCCTAGCACCCATCAAAAGCTAAAAGCCATGTTAGTCAGCGTTGGGCCCATTACTTATGGCCACGTGTCCTTCTGTCTCAGTTTGCCTGTTCCACACTCCTCGCGTGTCTTGCACGCTTCCAACAACAATGATGGCCTGCCGCACTTGATGCCTCATTTCATGCCCCTCCACGTGTCAATCATCAGCTGGCCCCTCCTTCATATTCTTCGATTTTCGAACTCTGAGAATTACTTTGCTACCCTTGGCGCTTGGAAACCCGTACAAACCCTTCCCTTTCTCTCCCTCTCCATTTTATTTCCTCATTCACACAGCCATCCTTTCAACTCCCTTCTTCCCTTGTTCTTCTTTGAGCAACCGTTAAGTTTCCTCACTTCTTTCATCCCTCACAGTGATTCTCCACTGCATTTGCACTAGGCTCGACTCTTGCTACTTCATTCGCCTGTTGCTGCCTCGTAAATAAGGTTTGTTTCCTCTTCCTTGTCTTTTTTGAGTCTTTGTTATACACTGTAGCTTGGTTATTCACTGGTGACTTGTGGGTTCCCCCACTTGTGCATTTTAGACCTTTCATCTTTTAACCTTTGTGATTAGTATTGTTTGTACCATGTCGGCTTCTGAGTCGGCAAGTTCGTCCGGCGCCAGATCCCCTAGATCTAGGTCTCCCTCCTCTAAGTCCAGCAGCCCCCTTCCTGAGGGATCTGAGTCCTCGGCCACTAAGTCAGATAGTCATGTCGCTGTCCCCTCCACCTCTGGCACACCGTTCAAACTCCCTCAGCCTCTTTCTCATTACCGCCGACCTAACCTTGCCACGGTTAAGGCAGCTTATAATATCCCTGACAATGTGGTTTTAGAGCACGTGTACGGGGTTACTCACTTCCCTCACTTGGTCAAACCCTGACCGAACTCTTGTAGCCACGGTAGGCCAGATAGTGGCCAGTCTGCGTTTTCCTTTGTCCTTATTAGATGTAGAAGTTTGCAACCATTTCAACATTCCGCCATGTCAGGGTATTGGCAACTTCTAGCGTGTTATGGATGCCGCTAACTTCTATAACAAAACCAACTCCCCCAAAATCCAACTCCGCGACATGATTGCCCACTACTACATAAAAAAGAGTACTAAATTCGGGAGTATAGGCTACCAATCATTCTGTAGCTGTCCGCGAAAGAAGACCTTTTTTCTCAACATCACTTCTTCTGACAAAGTATGGCACCACTACCCGTTGTATGTGTCTGGGAGCTTCTTGTCTGCTGACATACCTACTGAAGTTTCTCTGAGGCATTTACATTTTCTCTCGAGTGGTAAGTGTAGTCAGACCGCATATGTTTCTTCTACCCATTCTCATCGCTAACCCCATGTTACTTTCTTGGGCACAGGTTGGAGACCAGACTCGCACTCTCAGCTATACTCCGGTGTCACCTCTGCCACCTTCCAGCAACTCCGCGACCTTGGGAGTGACCAGTGCGATGTTCTAGGCACCGACCTGGAGAAAGGCACCCCTCTCCCTCTAGATCCGTCTCTCAAGGATTTTGGCAAGTACCAATGCCCCTTCTATCATCTACCTCCTCCCAAGGAAAGGTTGCCCAAAGCGCCCCCCCCAACCCAAGAGGAGGGGTTATACCAAGAAGATTTCTCACTCCCAAGCTGCTGCTAAAAGGGCTACGGCCGCTAAACCACCTCCTACCACCGCTGAGATTTCTCCAAGCACCACCCCTAGTGCCCCTGCCCCTTACTCTTCCCTCGCCGATTAGGAGGACGATTTTGAAGCTGCAGGTTCTCCTTCACACCCCCCAGATATGGATGCCACCAAGTTGAAACTTTGGGACAGCGATGAGGAAGAGGGAAACAATGATGCTGCGGCAAAAGAGCCCTCCCGCTAAGAGGTGCAAAACAATGGGAACTTCCGCAGCCCCTTCAACCCTAGCCCCAATATTACCGTGACCCGTGTCATCTACACGTCGCCCAGGCAAGGAACCCGTCCCCGTTAGACCTAAAGTCTGGCGTCCTAACTTTCGGGCAAGGGATCATGTGGTCACCACTCGAGACTCTGCTCTGGACAACGCTGCGGTGGCTGCCACCCTATTCTTCAGTCCCCATCTTCCCCGCGACCAAGCCTACGTCGACTCTAGGACTTTTGCTACCCACCGCGCTGCCATCTACACCGGCTGGGAGAAGGTATGCCTCTGTCCCTTTTTCACTTGGTGTTTTATGTAGATAACCTACTAAATAGCTCATTTGTGTTTAGCTAAGCTTGGATGTAGGCTACGTCATCCACGGTCTGACCAACACCCTGGACACCCTAGAGGTGATAAAGCAAGAGATTAATGGCCCTGAAGGCTGGAAAGCGCGATACACGCGTCTCGAGAAAGACTGTGATGACGCACATCTTGCGGCTCTCAAATCCCATAAACTACACCAGGCCGTGGAAGAAACTTTCCACCAACAAATGTCTGAGCTACGGGCCAAGATAGAGGGCGAGAGAGTAGCCCACGAGGAAGCGGCCCAAGCCCAGCTTGAACAATCGCTGAAGGTTGAATCTGACCGTTTCCGCGTACTGGCTGAAAAGAAGATAGACAGAGAATTATAGCATCAACTTGAAGATCTCGCTGCTGCTGGGAGACTTCTTCCATTGCCCTCCTCCGCCACTATTCTCGTTGTTGGTCCTTCAGCTGTCTCCTCGCCACCACCTGAAGATGATCCCCATGCCGTCTCAGAGGCCGAAGACGTGGTAGTGGTTATATCTGAGGGCTCTCCTCAAAAGGAAGTAGCTGAAGATCCTAGCTCACAGGACGTGACAGATGAGCAGTAAATTGTAGAATGCTTTCTATGTATTTTGTTGGGTCATAGGTTGCTCTTAAATACCTTGTTTGTATACTATATGTCCCGTATTTCTGGGTGTTCCCAGCGGGCTATCACTAGTGCTTTTGAATTTTAATCCACTGGTTCGCGGTAGTTTATTATCTCCATGGCTAAGGGTTTTATTATATTGCATAACCATTTTCACCCTTCCACTGCAATTGCCCCATCTTAACCTCTTGATCAAGAGGATGCTTGTGGGTCACTCAGTTTGCCCCCCCCTATTTGGTTTCTACTTGGGGCCGCTCAGTTTGGCCCCAAGTTGGATACGGACCTCGTTGTCAGCGAAGGGCTCACCTCCTTCGCCAGCTCAGATGTGCTCTTGATTGAGGGCAACTCAGTTTGCCCCCAAATTAGCTTTGGACCTCGTTGTCCACTAAAGGGATCCCCCACCCCATATCTCGATGTGCTCTCAATTGAGGGCAACTCAGTTTGCCCTCAAGTTAGGTTTGGACCTCATTGTCTCACGGGGCTCACCCCCGCTAGGCTGTCCACCTTTGGAGCTATCTAGGGGCATCTCATTTCGCCCCCAAGTTTGATTTGGATTTCCTGGGCCTTGGTCAATTTCCCTGCACACTTGCAATTAACAAAGCAATTCCTGGTGGACAAAGTGGTACTCTATTCATTGATAAATTACGTAACACAAACATCATTACAAATTGTCACTACATCATAAGAAGCCGCGGCTTTTGTCATTGATTCCAACATTGTATATATTATCACTCATAGAAGCTTTTCAACATTCTAACATTCCAAGGCCTCGCGATGTTTTCTCCCAGTGGTGTCTGCAGCCGGTAGGTTCTTGTACTCCCCTTTTCTACCACGGTATAGGGTCCCTCCCAGTTAGGCCCTAACTTTCCATCTACCTCCTTTCTAGTTGCCGGTGTCACTCGCCTCAGAACGCGATTCCCCACCTAAAACTGTCTCGGCTTCACCCTCCTGTCGTACTGCCTTTGTAATCTCCTATGATATTCCTCCAGTCGTATGCAGGCTGTGTCTCTCCTCTTTCCGTGAGATTCAAATCCACGACCAATATAATCTCATTGACCCCCTCTTCCACCACTCTGGTTCGGGTTATGGCCGCCACCATCTCTAATGGAATCACCGCCTCTACCCCATATGCCATGGCAAACGGTGACTCATGAGTGGAGGTTTGCGGCATGGTTCGATATGCCCATAGCACATGATTTAACTCGTCTGCCCATGGCCCCTTTTTATCCTTCAGTTTCTTCTTCAGATTATCCATAATTGTCTTGTTGGAGGATTCTGCCTTCCCATTCCCTTCTGGGTTATAAGGAGCCACAAATCCCTGTTTTACTTTGAAAGCCTAGAGGAAATCTCGCACCTTCCCACCTGTAAACGAAGTCCCATTATCGGCAATTATGGTGTGTGGCAACCCGAACCGGCATATGATATTTTCCCACAGGAACTTCTTCACTTGTTCCTCCTTGATATGTTAGAGTGCCACGCCTTCTACCCACTTGGTAAAATAATCAATCGCTGCTAGCATATACCTTCGTTTGCCACTGGCCATTGGTAGTGGTCTTACAATATCCAGTGCCCACATTGTGAACAGCCAAGGACTACACACCTTATGCAAGGGCTCAGCTGGGGCATGTATCAGTGGCGCAAATCTTTGGCATACTCGGTTGCCTCTCTCTTCATGTGTGGCCAAAAATACCCATGCGACAACACCCGATGCGCAGTCGTTCTTCCTGCTGAATGGCTCCCACAGTCCCCCTCATGAACCTCTCCCAAGATCTCTTGCACCTGCCGCGACCCTAAACATCGCAACAGAGGTCCGCTGACGTTCCGTATGTACAAGTCTCCATCCATTAAAATATATCTTTGGGATACCTGTTCCATTCTCCTTCTTTCTCGTTTATCCTCGATCTCTATCTCTAACAAGAAATTTCTTATGGGCTCTATCCATCCCGGCTCTTCCTCCGCGGTCACCCTCACCTCTGCATTCTCGGAAGTACTTGGCTTGTTCAACACCCTGACCTCGATTGATCTGCCCTCAGACCCCGGAAGTACCGCGGCCACATACGCCAATGCATCCGTATGTCTATTTTCACCGTGTCCTAGATGAGCGAATCAGATGTTACCAAACTTACTGGCTTTTCTCTGTAATACCTCCAAGTACTTCGCCATCCTGGGGCATCGAGCGGCAAATTCCCCATTCATCTGACAAATCACCAAGTTGGAATCGGAATACACTATCAGCTTTCTCACCCCAAGGTCCGTGGCTAATTTTAGGCCCGCTATCACCGCTTCATACTCTGACTCATTGTTAGAAGCCGCAAAACCCAACTTCATCGACAATTCAAGGCGATTATTCTCTGGGGTAACTAATACCACTCCAATTCCGTTCCCCGTGTCAGTCGCGGACCCATCTGCGAATACCCTCAATCCATTCCTCATGTCCCAAGGGTCTAACAAATCCCGGCTGACCTCCCCCTCCCGTTCCATGATCATCTCTTCTCCCCAAGTTGGGTCTTCGGCGGGGAACTCAACCAAAAACTCTGCCATAGCTTGTGCTTTTTCCGCTGTCCGAATTTGGTACTCAATGTCATATGCGCTCAACACCACGACCCATTTCAGCATTCTTCCTGATTTGTCCGCCTTCAACGCTTGTTTGAGAGGCAAGTTGGTGACCACGACCACAGAGTGAGCCTCGAAGTAAGGCTTCAATTTCAATGCTGAAAACACCAATGCCAGCGCAAACTTCTCAATCTTGCTGTATCTGGTTTCTGCATCTAACATTGTTTTACTCTGGAAGTACACTAGCCTCTCTACCTTGTCCAGGCCACCACCCTTATCAACACAGAACTAATTGCATATTCAGACACCCCCAAATATAAATACAACTTTTCCCCTTGCCCTGGTCGCGACAGAATCGGAGCTTTTCCTAAATACACCTTCAACTCTTGGAAAGCTAGTTCGCACGCATCGGTCTACTGGAAGTCCGTTGTTTTCCTCAAAAGTAGGTACAATGATCTACACTTGTCCGATGACTTGGAAATAAACCGGTGGAGTGCCGCGATTCTTCCCGTTAACCGCTGAACCTCCTTCATGTTTTGTGGTGACTACATTTCTACTAACGCCCTAATCTGGTCCGGGTTAGCTTCGATGCCGCAGTACGTGACGATATATCCCAAAAACTTTCCAGATGTCACCCCAAACATGCACTTCTCAGGGTTCAATCTCAGCTTGTATTTTCGCAGAATCGCGAAGGTCTCCCTCAATCCCTCCAGATGCTCCTCTTCAGTCATGCTCTTCTCTACCATATCATCTATATATATTTCCATACTCCTCCTGATTTTGCTTTCAAACATCTTCTCCCCTATCCTTTGAAAAGTTGCCCCTGCGTTTTTCAGTCCGAAAGGCATTCGGGTATAACAGTACACTCCTCCCTCTACTATGAATGCGGTCTTCTCCTGATCTGGTTCGTACATTACCACCTGATTATACCCCATCGAGGCGTCTATGAAGGAAAAAAAATTTAAACTCGGCCGTTCGATCTACCAGTTCATCTATCTGCGGCATAGGATAATAATCCTTCGGGCACTACCGGTTGACATCGGTGAAATCGACGCACATCCTCACCTTCCTATTTTTCTTGGGTACGACGACGATGTTTAAAAGTCATTCGGTTAACTGACACTCGCGGATTATTCTTGCGGCTTTCAACCTCTGCACCTCCTCTCTTATCCCTTCTGCATAATGCGGTCTTACTCCTTTCATTTTTTGTCTGACAGGTTTGGCCCCTTCTCGCATGTGCAACCTATGACAGGCAAACTCTGGATCTAGCCCCATCAAATCTTCAATCGACCATGCAAAAACATCTCTATTCTTTGTTAACAAAGCAACTAACTCCGCCTTCCAACCCTCTGGCAATTCAATCCCAACAGACACCAGTTTCTCTTCTTTCCCCTCCCCCAGATTCACGGTCTCAATCTCATCTAGCGTCTTTCCCCCCTCCGACTCGTCTTCTTTAAACACCGCGGACTGTAGTTGCTACGTCGGGGACTTGCCCTCCCCTTGCACTCCCTCCTCTGGTGCGCGGATCAAATCTCTAACCACCACCTGGTGAATGTTTTGGGCTGCGACTTGGTCCCCTCTTATCTCATAGGTTCCGCCATTGGTCGGAAAGCGGACCACCTGATAGTATGTGGATGGAACTGCTTTCATTTCGTGGATCCATCTTCTTCCCAAGATCGCATTGTACTATGAGGCGGCGTCCACTATCATGAAACGAGTGAACACCGTCACCGGTCCCGCAGTTACGGGTAACCATAACTCCCCAATAGGTTCTGTCATGCTGCCATTAAACTCAAACAGATTAGTCTTTGGAGGCTTTATCTACCTCTGTTCAATGCACATTTCCTCCATCGCACCCCTAAACAACAAGTCCACCGAACTCCCGCAGTCTATCAAAACCCTTTTCACCATATAATTACCCACCGCTACCGTAATTACCAAAGCATCTTCATGAGGTGCAGTTACTGCTTCCAGATCCTTCGGGGTGAACTCTATCCTTCCGTCCCCCATGGCGGACCCGGGTATTGGTCGCGGAATGCATGAAACCTCATTTATTTGCTGTAAATTGGCAGTCCTTCTTACTTTATCCCGATGAGCATTCCTTCCCATCGTCTCCCCACTGAATATGACATTGATTGTACCTAATATCCTTGCCATGGCCGGTGCTCTTTCAACTGGATGCATCTCCTTAATAAACTCCCTTAACAACCCTTTCTCTATCATTCTCTCGATCAACCATCGCAACGCGAAACACTCATTGGTAGTGTGATTTCTGATCTGGTGATAAGCACAGAACGGCTTATCTTCTAATTCCCTGGGTATGTTTCGCGGACCTTCATAATACTGCATCCCTTTAATCAGTGGCAGGATTTCATCCAATGGTTTATTCAGCGGTGTGGATTCTACATCGCGATATGGTTTTCGTTCGCGGACCTCCCTCCTAACTTGGTCTCTGCCTCTCTCTGATTTGCGTGACTCCTCCCTATAAGATCCCCCTTCTCTTGTCGCAGCTTTACCTTTGTCTTTCCGGTCCTCCTGTTCTACATTCTGTATTGACTTATCTGCCTTCCTCGGCTTCTTGGCATTCCTCTGTAACATTTCCTCATAACGGATGTACTTCTCAACCTTTGGATACAACGCATGCAGAGTGGTGACCTCAATTTTGGATACAGATTCGTGGACTCTGGTTCCCAGCTTCAATCCATGTTGGAAAGCAATGACTGCAGTGTGCTCGTCCAGACTTTCCACCCTCAGAGTCTCCTCCTTGAATCTACACAGGAATTCCCTGAGCGTCTCACTGGACTTCTGTTTGACATTAAACAGATCCGTAATATCCACTACCCTCCTTTTCTGGTGAATGAAGTAGTCTACGAATGCCTACTCCAATTCCTCGAACTTGGTTACACTCCGCGATGCCAACTGGTAATACCAGTCTGACGCTCCACCCTTCAAGCTGGCGGGAAACATCATGCATCGGAGTCCATCATATCTGCTATCTTGCCACAGACATCTGCTGCCTGAAATGGTGCAGGTGGTCCGCCGGATCGCCCTTCCCGTCGTACCTCTCGAACCTTAGTTGCGTGAACCTCTTAGGCACCTCAGTGTTCCAGACTGCATCGGCCAATGGATTCTGATTGAGCCTAGCCACCACTTTCTTCACCACCCCTTCACTCTCCCTTTCTTCCACTCGATTCCTTTCTCGGTCCTTTTCAATCATCTCTTGGACCATCTCCAGTGTAATGCCTTCCCCGGATCACCTCTTGGCCGATGACGCGCTTCCTCGTGCCTGCCTTCCACTTCGCTATTATCTGGCTCTCTTATATTTTCTTCTCCCTGTGTGGATCCTCTTTCTTTTCTCAGACTGTCATTCTCGTTTCTTAACCTCCCTATCTCCTCCTGCAACAGCCTGGTGGCTTCCCCCGCTACCTCTTGAACTTCCTCTTCCACCTCTTCCGTTTCTTCCATCTCTACGCTCATAGTCTCGTCTCCCACTCCCTCAGTCCTCACTTTTTTGGGTCTCCCTCTTGTTTTCTTTGACTACAATTGCCATCCTATTCCCTTTTCTTAACAATCGCTTGAACGTAAACCTTCCTCGTTCGTTATTCCCACTGACAGCGCCAAATGTGTTGTCAAGAATTATAACCTCTAAACTCATATCTCTCTCTCACTTTTTCTCCTCCTTTTCTTTTTCCTTTTTTTTTTTTATATACCTTATAATTGCCTCTACTTCTCTAACCGCTCCCATCTCTTCTAACCGCTCCCATCTCTTCTAACCGCTCTCCTATCACCATGATCTCCTTTCGTGTCCTACGTTCACAAATCATCCAATTGTCTCCCAAGTCGTCATGTCTTGACTATTGTGTTCTAACTCTTTCTTTCCCTATCCAGCAGCTCTCTTAGTGCTTAGACCTTCCGCTGACCCTCATGCCTTTTAGGATTCTGCGGTCGTTTTGTGTTTCACGGATTATCTCTTGTGCTTGTTCTCTTTCTTCTATTATGTTGCCTCGGTCCATAACACCTGCCGCCTTAGTAGTCATAAGTTAGGCTGATATACTGTCTCTTTTCATTGCTCGATTATTATTATTATTATTTTTTATGAAATGAAATTGAGTGTATGTAGTGAAATGAATTGAATTGTAGGTCTGTCATCAAAACTCAAGTTACAACAACTCATAGGTGCTATTATCTAGTAGCCATGACTTCTATAAACTATCACAAATACTGCCGCCCCGCGTAGTTATGAGCGGTTGGATTCAGCGATAAGTGACTGCGACAGACTTGCAACAAAGATCCATCAGCAGCCCAGGAGCTAGACCCATGAACACCAGCAATCGCTCAGGAGCAGCAATGGCCCACCAGCAGGAGGAGCAATGGCCCACAATCATGGCCTATCAGGAGCAGCAATGACCAAGAACCATAGCCATCGAGGAATAATAGCAATGGCCCAAGAGCCCTGCAGCATGGACAAAAAAGATAAAATTAAATGATTGGCTGTGCTTTCATTGAGAGTTGAACTCAAGACCTCCCGCTTACTAAACGGGTGCTCTAACCAACTGAGCTATGAAAGCACCTTCTGTTCATCATACCCAATATTTAAGTATTTAACCGTTTCCAATACCAAGTTACCAACTCTATCCGTTGACCGTTGCTGCACTCACCTCACTAGTGTTTTTATCTCACAACTGACAACAAATGGAGTTGTTCTCATCTTCTCTCTCCTTCTCAAAAACATTCCCAACAACAACAATAAACACCAAACCAAAACAAAACCACTTCCGTGTTTCATGTTCCTATGTTCGTGCACCACCAGGAACTAATAGACGTGGGCCATCATTAGGAGGGGATAAAAAGAGGCATTGGAAACAAGGAGAGTTCCCTGGAAAACTTTCAAGGTCTCCAAGGAGAGGTCCTATAAAGAATATAAAGAAAAAATTAGATGATAAAGAAAAGGCTAAAGCTTGGGTCAATACTGTTACTGAAGCTTTGTCTGATAGAATCTTGAAAAAGCAGTGGCAAGATGCTCTTCAGGTACAATTTCCATTCATTATATTATTTTATACTTTACTACTTTACTGTATTAAGGGTTCATGTCCTGTGTAGGTATTTCAGATGCTTAAAGAGCAACCATTTTATTCACCCAAACAAGGTACATACATGAAACTATTGGTACTCCTTGGGAAATGTCGCCAACCATACCGTGCTCGTAAACTCTTTGACGAGATGCTTGAGGAATGCTGTGAACCTACGTCGGAATTGTATACGGCGTTACTAGCATCTTACTGCCGAAATAATCTTGTTGATGAAGCATTTGCAGTTCTTGACGAAATGAAGACACTTCCTCAATGCCAACCTGATGTGTTTACGTATAGCACACTTATTAAGGTATGTGTTGATGAATGCCGGTTTGAATTAGTTGACTCTCTTTATGAAGAAATGGCTGAGAGGTTGATAACTCCTAATACAGTTACTCAAAACATAGTTTTAAATGGTTATGGAAAGGCGGGTAAATTCGACCAAATGGAGAAATTGCTTTCGGGGATGCTAGAAAGTACGGAGTGTAAACCAGATGTTTGGACGATGAACACTATTCTTAGCCTATTTGGAAACAAGGGTCAGATTGAGATTATGGAGAAGTGGTACGAGAAGTTCCGCAGTTTTGGAATCGAGCCTGAAACTCGAACTTTTAATATACTTATTGGTGCATATGGGAAGAAACATTTGTATGACAAAATGTCTTCTGTGATGGAGTACATGCGGAAGCTATCATTTCCGTGGACAACCTCCACTTATAACAATGTAATTGAGGCATTTGCAGATGTAGGGGATGCAAAGAACATGGAGTACACTTTTGACCAGATGCGTTCTGAGAGGATGAGAATGGACACCAAGACCCTGTGCTGTCTTATAAGGGGTTATGGCAATGCCGGTATCTTTCACAAGGTGGTAAGCAGTGTCCAATTGGCTGAGAAGTTGGAGATCCCTGAAAACACCTCGTTTTATAATGCTGTGTTATCTGCATGTGCGAAAGCTGAGGATTTGATTGAGATGGAGAGAGTTTTCAAGCGGATGAAAGATAAACTTTGTGCGCCAGATTCTACCACGCACTCAATTATGATTGAGGCATACAGGAAGGAAGGTATGAATGACAAAATCTATGATCTGGAGCAGGAGAATCTGAATGTGATTGCTAGTAGTTTGGACAGTGAATGAGGTGGTTCAAAAAGGATGAAATTCTGATTGAAGTTTGAGAGAGAGAGAGAGAGAGAAAGAGTGCAACCGTTTGCTGTTGGTTTCAGGAATTAGAACAGAACAGGAGATCTACGTTTCGGCTGTATCACTGGGATCAAATGCAAAGTGTTATTTCCTTTGAGGGATAAATAACTGTAATGTCTACTCTCCTTCATCTAATTTGTTCAATCTTTGAAGTAGATCCTGTTGCACTATGCTTCAATCAAATTTCTTGCACCCATCACAATACAGGCCAGTGCATCCTAGTATTTCTTGAATTTAGTATGATGGGGGGTTTTTCCTTTAGATCAGTTGTTTTGTATCCGTTAATTGGTGGTAAACATGTTTTATGTTGTGATATTGCTTACTAGGTAAAGTATGTTTCCTTACATTTTGCCATGGTTATCGAAAAAGAAGTTTATCCAAGTGGTTTATGTAGATATTGGAATAGTTATCACTGAAGTGAAGTTTTGTCAGTCGTCTTGACTCTCGAGTTTAACAAGCCTCCTGGTTAGGGCTGTAACTAGATACTAGTTTTTGAACCCGTTCTACTAACGGGTTGCATTTTTTAATATTGTTTTCATAAAAGGTTATTTTTAATTATTTAATTAACAAATAATCATTAACATAATCTTCTTTGATTTTTTGTTTTCTTACAATATTATTTAACTAAAATGAAAAGAAAACAATTATTGTATACAACACACGATTCATTAGTGGTAGAATACTTTAGTTTGCATGCAATTAATTCCATTAGTGAGTTTTGTCCCATGATCAGAATGAGCTTGTTGTCATGAAGAAATGTGCATGAAAGGTATATATGTTTAATTAAATATGTTTAGACACTTGTTAGCGTGTTTTGCCTGTGAACTGCATTGTTTATTTTATTTTATTTATTTCTACTATTTATTCTGTGTTATCTAATAGCATTTTTTTTTTCATTATGGCTTTGCCATTATTATTTTTTATTTACTTTCTATTATATATTTTGTAACGATAATTAAAAATACAGTTTATTTTATTTTTTTTTGGTAAAATTTTAAAAAATACTTATAGGTCGGGCCTGCTACATTGATAGTTAACAATCCAAAGCCCCCAAAGTCCACTTGAAAAAATAATATATGTACATTGATTGTTAATGGTTCAAGAGGCCAAAGTCCAATTGAATTAATAATCTATTTATTGATTTTTGAAGTATAATCCATTGCTTGGGTTTTTGGTTTTAAAATTATTATTGTTTTTTAAAATTATTTTTGAAGTACAATGTGGTCGTGCATGTTTTATTTCAAATCTATTATTTCTAGGCCTGTTAATTTTTAGGCTTTTAATTTTGTTTGGTGTGCTTAATGCATAAGCACATTTGTTTGTATAATGAACACGTGGTAAGATTTGATTTATTTTACAGAAAAATAACACGTGTAAACTCACACTTTATTCTTAAAAAAAAATCACTGATAATACCTTCATCTGCATCTGCCCATTGTTGATTGTACTGCAAATTTCCTTGTTTGCTTTTTACAGAGTTATTTTATTATGTTTTTTGTTTTTATTTATTTATTTATTTTATGAATAATTGATTTGAGTGTGTAGGAAGGATTTGCTTCTGTCAATAAACCTTTTTTTTTTCTTTTGTAATGCTTGAAAAAATTGATCGTTTAACAAATGACACTTTTACTAAATGTATTTTCTTTAGTTGATTTTGAAATTGTATTTTAACGTTGTATGGCAGACTTAAAGTAATTTATTCGAATACTTTCACGTTGGTTCCTAATTGATGGGGGGTTTTACCTTTACTCACCGTAATGTCTTTTATGTAATAGGTGGATTTTTTCTGTCTCAATGGTTGATTGCCTGTGTCAGCAATGAATTTTATTCGTCACATGAACTTTTGGGAACTTAAATAAGTATCCTAAATCATCGCGTCCAAGGCTAGTGGTATCTCTATTGCATGTTTATGTTAAGGAATATTTACCCATTGAGGAGGCTTAGTCTGTTGTGTAGCTTTGCAATACTATTTTCTTTCTTTTCCCGAAGATTCGCATGTCGTAACTCATAAGCTATCACACAACACTCCCTGAACACTGAAAAACTTGATTTAGATATAGAACACTGAAAGTAGCTCAAGGTTAAGAGTAGGTTAAGAATGAATTCGAATACTGAAAAACTTGATTTAGATATAGAACACTGAAAGTAGCTCAAGGTTTCAAGAAGACTTGTTCAGATATATTTGCTATATTCAAACTGCATCAAACCCCTCAGTTTTTATTTTTAGGAACTGAAAACCGAACCGGGTCTCTCATGAACTGGAAAAAAATAGTCGGTTCGGTTCAGTTCAGCAATCTCCCAGGGGTTGATGAATGTGCTTAAGTTTATGGAGTTAAAATGGTCAAATTGGTGGAATTATACTTAAGTGTAGTTTGAAGGATCTTACTATCCAGAGAACTACATGTAACTCATTACACGGAAACAACCTAAAGGAACTCATAGGGAAGCTGTTAGAATTCATATTTAGCATGTTCAATATAATTAGTCACCACCGTTACAAAACGACCCAGAAAAGGATTTTTTGCACACAATTGACCTGAAGCTCTCGCAATTGAAACAAATTTATTTATTTCTTTCCAAAGTCTCGACTCAAGTTTCACATACTCCGCAGCAACAAAGATCCTTTATATGGAGGACCTGAATGCCTTACCCTTGTCAATTTTGGGCTTTACATTGTTAATGACAAATTGGAAGTTGAATAGGTTACCTATCCATCTCCATAGCTTCACACAAACCTTGCAACCCCACCAGTAGTCTCAACTGCCTTTGTGCACATGTGGCATCTTGATGCCAGTCTGAAGCACTTATTCAGTATCCCTAAATTCACAGGAAGTCGGCAACTTTTCAATGCTAATCACGAAAGTCTGGAACAAACTTTTTATTTCCACATGGTGATAGTCCAATATAGATTGGAATAAATTAAGAATATAAAACTGAATTGTTGCAGCAAAAAGTGAGAATTGAAAGAAAGAAAAAGCTAGTAGTTATATATAGACATGACAGAGACCAATCTCCATAACAGTGAACACAATCAGGACGAAGAAATGAAATAAAACCCATTATGTTTCAACGCCATAAGCAGGAAAATACTCGAAACTTAATTCACTCATGTAGAGGAACATATTCGACACTTCATATCACCCTTGCAATTACAGAAAAATTGAAGTTAGCACATAACAATAACATAAACAATGTAATGACGGACCGAATAGTTACCGAAATGTGATGCTCTCTCTATTCAATCTATTCCTACAAATCTGTTTAATAGGGATTAGTCCTCTCACCTATTTAGAATTGTTTTGGCCTTCGAAATAAATTCGAAGCTATGTCATTCTAATAAGAAAATTAGGACTAACAACGATGAAACAATAATAAAACCAAATAAACCAAGAAGTGAAGTACAAAATCATTCATAGTAGGCGAAGCATCGTTATAATACTAAGTATGATAAAATAAACATGCAAATGAGCTAATTGGTGCAATTCTTTCTTGTTTCATTGTCTCTTAAAACTATTACTCCGAATGTCATGCTCTTTTATAGATTAAAGTGACATTTACTTCACATGCTTCACCTGATAACCATATTCTTGAATCAAATGAAATCATACCCATTATGTTTTGTAATCGCCCTAATAAAGATTAATAAAAAGATAAAGAAAAAAAAAGAAACTATCAAACACTCAAATCAAATGAAGTAAATGTGGTAGAAGTTATCAAGTATCAACTATCTACAAAAAGACCTAGCTTAAAGAACTCTAATTTCCCAATAGGCAATCACTTAGAGAATAAGTGTGAGAATGAAGCAATGTGGTACATGCCTAATGTTATGTATTTCTTTTTTAGTGTAAAGACGTCTTCAGTGGCTCCAATAGTATAATGATACCCATACTGGAGCATCTAAAATTCATATGCTCACTGAAAAGTTTTTTTTTAAATGATTAAAACCTTGGTATTGTACACCATAATCCCATATAAGTAAGGCCTGTCGTATACATGTACTTAGATATATAACTAAGAAATGGGTTATGTAGTCAAAAAAAATTTAGGACCACTTAGCCTCTAGGCTCACCCCTATCACCTAACAGCCTAAGGGTGCCTATGGTTGCCTCGGCTGACACTGGACAGGGTAACACCTAGGTACACTTGCACCTTTAACTGCATAGGATATGACTCGACTACCTCCTATGGTGCTTGAGGTAAGTTTCCAACGGAAAATGGTATCAATTGGTGTGCATGCCCCAACCTTATAAGATGAGTGGGAGCATAACAACAATAGAAATATCCTACACTAAGAAAACACAAAAATAACAAACCAAAAACTCGTAAACTTATAACTCCAATACAATTAATATATAACCACCCGTAAAATCAAATAAATAGTAGCACATGAGCAGAGATAACGAAAGAACAAAGAACAAAGAATTTACAGTGTTGTTCCATTTGTTCATCCATTTAGCTAGAAATGCGGTAACTGTGTGAGAGCAATCATACTGCGAGTATGCATTATTCTCTAAGAAATTATCTTCTCAACTGCCTTTCTTATTGGAAAACCAACAAAAATTGAATATGTAAAAAATAAATAAATAAATAACTTTAGCAAATAAAATTGCTACAGACAAAATTGCTACAGACAAAATTTTTCTTTACAAATAGCATGAATGGGCTTCCATCATACAACCCGTCATCCCTAATCCATAAATGCTCTAATTTGCTTATTAAAAAGTGATTGTTGTAGGCAGAATATAATTTTAAAGCACCAAATAATAAAAATTAAGACCTGCCACACTACACGACTGGACATATAAATAGCAAATCAGAAAAGCCCAGCACAAACAAATTTGTATAATTAAGTTGATGCATCATCTTTGTGGGGTTTTTCTCATGGCCTAGAGAAGTTTTGGTAATAAATAAGAAAAAAGGCTAAGGAAATACCTATCTCAGTTATAGGGATTTCAACAATAAGCTTAACTGCCAATCAATAACTGCATCAGCAACACCAAGTTTTTGATCACCTTTTGTTTTTCAAATCACTAAATTGAGTTTGGTACTTGCTTAGAAGCAATTTATCAAAGAAACACCCAATAGACGACTACATGATCATTAGTCAAAATATTTAAAATCCAGAAAACCACCAAATCAAATCAAATTTTAAACACAATCAAGATTGTTTAAAACAAAACGTAGTCATGTATTAGTTCACCATCAAATATCACAACATATATTAAGACCCTATCAACTGCACTCATACTTAGAGTTTTACCATGATCTACTAAATCATGTCCTGCATAACACTAATACATAATGGAAAGAAAGAGTTTGAAAGAGGTGATTGTACTAAATTCGAATGTATCTGCAACAATATCTCCATATATATACCTCATCCTATATTTGGTCTGCCCTATGGCCGGACTTGCAATTTTTTAAAGTTGACTTTGGGCTTGCTATATTTTTTAGTTTACTATTATTATTATTATTATTATTATTATTATTATTATTATTATTATTATATGATGAAGTAGAAATGGATATTATATGATATATTGTTAAAAGAGATTATTAAAAACCAATTGTGTGTGGCTGAGAAGTGGAATGAGTGCAGCTTGATGCATTGTCTTCGTGTCATTCAAAAATTTGTGGTAACATGTGATTTAAGCTAGATGCTTAAAACCACCAAAGGTAACATGTGCCAAAACTTCTGCAAGGACATGATGAATTAGCAAGTGAAGAGCATACATACATACTAATCACCCTAAAGAGTATGGCAGAGATGCCAAAAATATGAAGAAGTCAAAATGAAAAAAAGGTAGAGAAGAAATTAAAGAACAAACTTGCAAACCTAGGAAATTCATAACTTAGTTATTTCAAGATTGGAAAACCCGCATTTAAAAACTTTAGAAATCACCCGGCGCCTTCATGGCTAAACATCAAAAATATAATGAACAAATTAATAGATGTCCAAAACTTAGTTCTTTGAAGATTTAAAACCTCGCATCTTACAATTGAAATATTGGATTAAAAGGATTTAAAAAAAAAGGACCTATTGAAGTAAAACAATATAAAATTTGAAAAAAAAAACGTACCTTTAAACTTTGAATAAGTAACGTCCAATACTCCAGTGTTCATCTCAATGTATAGTAGAGGCCTTCCAAGTGAGAGGCGATGACATTGTGGTTTTGGAAATTAATACTCTTCAAAGATAGCTTGAGAAGGTAGTATATAACTTGTATGGGAGACGGAGGAGAGACGGAGATGGGGGCTATAATTTGTATTTATCAAAGCCCTTTGCAAGTAAAACTTATGTATCAGCCATAACTCCTTGCAATGGAGGCTCGGTCTAGCAGATACAAACCACGGGGAGAGCCCACTGGTATGAGGTCTATACATCAATATGTGATCAAACTTGCAACAACTTTAAAGTCATTTAAAGCGAAAACTGATCCAAAATAACATTGATTACCGTATGATTACAGCTACCATGTTAATATGAGTTTAATAATGTGAGCATGCAGATAAAACCATACCCGATAATATATTCGAACTTCTTATTACTTTTCAGGACTCCAAAACCCACGCAATGATTCCAAAATTTGTCAAGTAAAAAAAAAACATATGATTTAAACTATGATTATGGTATGAGGTCTATACTTCATGATCAAACTTGCAACAACTTTAAAGTCATTTCAAGCGAAAATTGTTCCAAAATAACATTGATTACCATATGATTACAGCTACCATGTTAATATGAGTTTAATAATGTGAGCACGCAGATAAAACCATACCCTGTAATATAATATTTGAACTTCTTATTACTTTTCAGGACACCAAAACCCAGACGCAATGATTCCAAAATTTGTCAAGTAAGAAAAAAAGTTGGTTCAAAGAAAATAGATTAGCCTGCCTTAATAATCATGCATGAACACATCCACAAATTCATATGATGGAAGTAACAATTCATCATGGCAGTATGCAAGTACAAAGCTTGAAAGTGAAATCCTATCAAATAATAAACAGTTAAAAACTCAAATAAAGAAGCGAATTCTGCCAAACAATCAAATACAATTTTGAAAATTTTATATATCGAGAAGATAGTTATGTAGTGAGAAAAATTGGCAAATAAATTCTAATGAATTAAGGGGAAAAAATTGAATACCTTGATGCTAGACGCCTAGACCAATATAATCATCTGAACCCATGATCAGAAACCGCTGTGTCCAAAGAACACCGGATCTTACTATCGTGTCCATCAGCAGATCTCTTGCTTTCCACCACCAGGAACTACTTTTCCCAAATTAGGCTTAGGCTGTTTAGGTCTTCTACGCGCAGGCATACCCTTTCTTTCTTCTAGCTAGGGTAGAGACAAAGACTTGTACATTATTAGTATACCGACCACTCCCTTACTCAACAACCCCTCATTAAGAACACTTCCTTAAGTAATGTACACTCCCCCTTTTTTTTTTTTTTTGAATTGCAATTTAAAAAACTCGGAAGAAGGCCTACTTATCACTCGAACTTGCTGAAACCAAAGGCTTGCTTTTTCTAGGCCCTCGTCTTCATGGCTTCACTCTCTCTTGGGAGAGCGCCACCTAGGATAAGGACTGCCACTTCAGATGTACAGAATGACGATAAGAATTAGAAATATAACAAAAATAAGTTAATTCACCTACTTTTTTTGATTTGTTCTTTATGGTCATTCTATTCCTTCTGAGTACATCCCTCAACCTGTGCAATCAGTAGACTACGCTTATGGTTTATGCAAAATATATACATATCGTCACGATATATAGGACATTGTCAAAACTGATACATATCTTTGCTAATGCCAAATGTTTTATAGTAAAATGATGGAAAATACTAACAAAAAAAAAAGATTGAAACAGAGGCAATAGTCACTTAAATATTTAATTCACTTCAAGAAGCAATAGGAAGATAGGGAATGCATGTATACTATTTATCTATTACCTTCTAATTGGGTGCGTAGCCTCTTTTTCCATGGCAAGAGCTTCCTTTTCACAACTGGGAATACAACAGGAAGCTACTTTTGTGTTATCAAAGCCTATTTGTCCATGAGTTCGCTCAATTGCTTTGCACATA
Organism: Coptis chinensis; assembly: GCF_015680905.1. NCBI lineage: Eukaryota > Viridiplantae > Streptophyta > Magnoliopsida > Ranunculales > Ranunculaceae > Coptis > Coptis chinensis. The sequence goes on along the minus strand of NC_141463.1, from coordinate 30,471,631 downwards.
AGCTCCCTAGTATTCAATGTCCCAATTTTATCAAATGCAATAGTAGAGCATCTAATACATGGCCACCATTCAACAATATTCCTTGAAATGACAAACTAAGAATTGTCATGGGCGACTTGCGGATGATCTTGAAAATTAGAAGACAGTATAATCGTCCTCTCACTTATCCTAGTTCTAGTTCGAGTGTTTGATTTCATAGTAAGGGACCTGTAAAGTGTAAAGTATTATGAATGAACCTTAAAAGAAAGAAGCATTCAAAATCAAAAGAATATTTAAACAGGTCTATATAACAATTAATGCACGCAAGTTTGTAAGTCCACATATCTGTCCCCTTGCTCACTGTGTTCAGCAAAATCAAGATTCCACTTTGTGACTCTTTGCATAGCTACACATCCACCAGTGGCAAATGATTTGAGGAGGTTCAAACTTCAAAGTAGACGCGGACTGCACATAGGCTCGAAGCAGCCTTTAGGGATCAGGTGTTCTAGATTTCTCATTGAAGGCATCACTATTGATATTGTCCCCCTGATAGCTGGGAAGTTTTTCCCCATTCCTGACCTCAAATGGATTGGACCTTGGTTTAGCAAATTGTCTTGCCATCCTTCCTACTTGTTTCATGGTGAATGAAGAAACCTTTATCGTAGACTAAATTCAAGAGGTTATTTCTACATTATGGCTTGTTCGGGTGTTGATACTTATTTGCATGTGTGATGCACGGAGATTTAGATAAAAGATTATGATGCAATTTAATGACAGAGGTGCTTTCACATATATACACCTATCTTGCAAATAATAACATCTCTGCCAAGGGTGTATCTCAGTGACATGCTACACAAACTTCATCATTGTTTAAACATGTCTAAATTACACCGATAAATGATTAGAAGAATGTCTAAATCAATCGAGCTTCGAGAATGGAGATTGTGTATACAGCCTAATCATTGAGTGAAAGAGTGTGTGTTCAAGGTTTCTGTGTGACGATCAAATCATTCATATCAAGCCAAATATATATATATCAGTAGATGGCGATAACGGCTTCACCCTCAGTTCCTCCAGCTGATCTTTATTTATACAAAACATCCCTTGCCCATCCGCATTAGTTAAAACCAAATTGTTAAACGTCTGATGCTCAACAATTATAGGCTGTAGCAAATAATGCCTAGCCGAAGCAGCAATCAAAGAGCTAATAGTCCAAACCACTCGCAATTTCAAACCCCCATTTGTACAAAATGATTCAGGAATACTCCCATTATCATCTGAACTATTACCAACAGCCCTAGTAATATTATTCTCCTTAGGAATAACTGACGACACGCCTAAAATGAAACATTTATCAAGCGATGAACCAAAATCCGCTCGCCATTTCAATAAAACAATATCCCCTATCTCCAATTCCTCACTGGGTAGCTCAATTCGAAGACTACGAATCTCGTTAAAATTCTTCAACACTTGTGTGGGTGAATGGTGAATCACACCACTTGATGATGATCCAATCTCACCGTCCGACGTGGAAGCAGTAGTCGAATTTATAACAACAACAACTACGCTTTCGCCTTTCAATAACTTATCACCTTCAGATTTAATCCAAGACACAAATTTTCTTTCAGTTATTGTTAAACTTAATGCTGACATGAATATTTCACGAATTTTAGCTTGAAGAGAAGTTTTGGTTTATTCTTATTAGAGCTTTGTAGGTGAACCAATGTGAAGTGAAGGCACACTCGCCACTTTTTTTTTTGTGCTTTGAAAACAAAATGTGAACAAATTTGTATCCGGTAGAAGGATTTATGTCCACCCACTTTTTTGTAGTGTAATCTTGGCACAGTTTTTGAAAAAATTCAAATTTAAGGCTTTCAAACTTCAAAGTGGTAAAATCAAAAGGCCAACGTCCATGCTTGGCACTAAACTACTTTCATATTACACCTATAATGTCCTCACGTAGGTCCACCCCTTGATGACATGCACTGCTTTGGGTATGATTTCGTTGTTGTTTTTGGTTTTAAGGGTTTGCATACTGACAAAACCTTTTAGCTAGTATTCTAAGTTCTCTTTGTTTTGTTAGTTTCTTCGTTAGAATGAAGAATTTATCTCAGCTCTACCTTCTTCCATCTCCCAGATAAAAATTTTGATTGATTCAAATGGTGCAGCCTACTGCATGATATGACTCACTTCTCAAATATAATGCTTTTAAACATGGAGAGTTAATAGTCCTTATATCATTTATTGCATTTGCGCTGGAAATGCTTCAAATCTTTTGGAAATAGATGTCTGGGGTGATGGTTGTGAGCCCTTTCCTTACACATGGTTACTGTCACTTAGACCAATAAAAGATCAAGGAATTTTGTCCTTTTCACATGAGTATACCTATCCACTAATATTTTGCTCACATTAGTGGGTAAGAAAACTTGGAATGTCTAACTTTAATCTAATTTCTCTGCAGCTTCCGAAGAGTTCTTGGAACTCACCAAAAGTGCCTTGTTAGCAGCTTTGGAAGGTACTTGATGGCTTCCTTTGTATGATATTAGATTATACTATATCTGCTATATTGTTCAAACAATAAACCTTTTGTGTGGTGTGCTTCAAACATTACAGCTCTGGCACCAGGATCATTATTCGGTCTTGCCATATTCAGCCATAAGCTAGGAATCTATGATGTGCAAGGGCCTATACCAGTCGTAAAAAATGTTTTTATCCCCTCAGAGTCAGATGGCACGCTATCGATTGAGCTCGAAGATGTCATGCCATTGTTATCTTTTTTGGCTCCTATCACCTGTATTTTGTTTATAGTTAGCAATTTACTATATTGGAGGCAGCAGATCCTGATTCAATCAATTCATTCTATTTTCATCAACTCCAAGTTGTTTTTAAGGAGTTCTGGTCATGTTTTATAGACAAAATCCAATGACTGAAGATTTCAAATATTACCTTACTCTATGTATCCTTAGCTTAAAGAGCTCAATGCCTTACTAAAAAGCTGAGAAGTTTCAACTAAAAAGGTTGGACTCAAGAATCATACAATTCATACAGGATGCAAGTAAAACTGTTTCTTTTCACACCAAGAGCTGAGCAGCAGGAAGAACATATACTCGATAGTTTCATCAGATTCCCATGCAGGGTGGTTATGATCAACAATTCATTTATATTATAAAAAGTTATGTGCACTGGAAAATCTTGACCATCCCTGACTATCATGTTCTACTGTTGTTTGACGTCCCTCCACACGCACACAAACACTCCCTAACCTACCCCACCCATCTCTCACAAAAAAATTAAAAGTAAATGCATAGATGACTATATAATCTGCAGATATATTGTCTTGATGTTCATCATGAATCCCAGTAAAATACTTTTCAACGGAGCAACAATCTCAGTTCAGTTTAATGATCTATATATTTTCATCCTAAACTAAACACATTCTTATCAATCAGTCGGCAACAACCCAAAAATAAAGAGACAACCAGTCGGCAGCAAATAACCAAAAATCAAGTACTAAAAGAAAATAAAGAAATCAGTAGCAAAATATCAATCATCAGCAAACCACAACAGTCAATAGAAAGAAATTGAAAGAAGAGAGACAAAATTTCAGCGAGAGAATCTCTAGGGTTGTTTTTAATTTTAGTCGAGGGTTTTTCTTTTTTTTGGAATAGTCGTGGGTTTTTTTATTGGTTTCCTACGTGAAGAAGAAAGTCGGGTTTTGTGGAGTTGAGTTAAACTTCCCTTTTTTTTCTCCAAATTTTTAGTAATCTCCCTGTTGACGTGGACACCTTTAGAGGGCTTGAAAAGGGACTGCTATTATATATATATAAAGATTAGATGGACAATGATTTTGTTAAAACACCTTCCCTAAATGCGATAAAACGTGAAGTTATTATCTTTATGTGATACATGGATATCTGATTGACAGCCCTACTAAATTGATAGGGTGTCGAAATCCAAGAGAATCTAGATTAAGATTGACACTTATAGTTGTTTTATGTATTATATGAGTTGAAATATCGTCCTGTGGTATTACTATATTGTACGATTAGTAGTTAGTTGAGAGTACAAAGATACTTTTGTGTTGGTATACTGGATTTACTGGATTTTAACTCGTGCAGTTATTTGTTGAAACTTTCGGTAAACGTTTTGTATGTGAGTTGGGTCCAGTTGATTCAGCTGATCTATTGGAGTTACTCAACTAAAATCAGTGGATCTTTGATAAATACTAGCCATTTGGCCCGGCCTATGGCCGGACTTGCTACATAGATAGCTAAATGACTCAAAAGCTTAAAGTCCACTTGAATAAATAATATATGTTATTGATAGCTAATGATTCATTGCTTATAATATGTGTATACTTTGTTTGAAGGGTTTATGTTATTCTATTTTTTTTTTTTTTTTGAAAGATTTTTATTCTATTTTTGGATTATTATTGTTCTAAATAATATTTTTATCATCCTCACTTATATAAACTATCAAAATATAACGCAACAATCAAGGAATAGAACACTTAAAACATACCATATGTTTAAGCGGTAACCAAATTATATTCATTACGCACAATGATCATCTTGTTGTTGAGTTGCACATAACCTATGTCATATCTAACTATGAGTCAATAAGCGAATATTGAGATATATAGAAATTTTATATCCAAAACATCAATGAGTAAATACTGAAATTTAACCAATAATAGCAAAACTCAAGTTGAGTCCAGTACAAAAGTTGGAGTCTCTATGAAAGCTCCAAAAAATAGAACTAAGAAGGTATATCTATAATATATATCTAAAGATATCGGAATAACGTGAATCATAAATAATTTATTTTAATTATTCAAGAGGACCACCTAAAAACTACCTATATGACTTATTATTGAGTAAATTAATAGATGAATCAGAAGAATAAACAAAATTTTTGATAATAAATGATTTAATAACGCATTGAAATAAGCATATTCTACTTTAACAATGCTTTTAGCCTTTTAGGAGTCATGCATCTTTGTTGAATTTCATAATTTTGGCATAGCTAGACTTAGTTACTTTGGGTACATGCATAAACTCATACCGCATTGCTTTGCTAAATTATGTACACAGTACAACATCAAAAGTAATATTTCTTCAAATGTCATGTACCCTTGCATTATACATCAACACCCCCTAAATAAGAAGGGTCGTTGCTTCAATTTGTAGTATTACACTTAGGATTACATACCAATTGTCCCCTTAACAGTTGAAACCATGCTGATTGCTATGGCTAACAAACCAATCATAACAATTGACATGCTCCCATTTATTGAGAAAATAGTACAGAAGAAATTCTGATCTTGATAAAAATAGTCGCACCACCATCCACTACAATCTACAGGTTCCATATGCCCTCCAGGCTTAATGAATCACCCCTTCAATGTGACACCATGAAAAAGGACTACAATTGTAGCCATCGGTCTTCGTTAATGAAGTTCCTGTTAAAGTTCCTGTCCAGAAATGGTCTCGCTTCCTCATCTCTGAATGATATGGCCCAGGGCACTTGCCTCCTTAAATCGGCTCCTTTTCTCTTGCATTTGTACTCCCTTAACCACACAGTCCTGTAGATTTTAAGAGAGATTAGTTCTAAATAAAAAGAATTTATGAATGAAATTTCGGGAAAATAAATTATACTCCTGGAAGTTTATTAAGGGAAGGATCATTACCCTCTCCTTGAAGGGTCTCCCCATCCATCCGGCCGAAGGGGTTTATAATGCCATCCAAGTCACAGAAGGAATAGACCACTATTGAAAATATACCCCAAGCTGTTCCCAAGTATATCGTCCCAGTCCCATTTATTGTACACTTTACAAAAGAAAACCTTGTGTCCTCTCCACAGCCAAACTCCTATGCGAAGCTGCGATTGCTCCTGATCCTGTAGTTGTTGAATTAAGCGTGCACTCCTGATTCCAGAAACCACCTTCTATATCAAAAAATTGCGAGAAAAAACTGAAAAACAACATCAAGCAAAAACTATTATATTTTTCAAAGAGTTTGGGACCTTACCTCATAGAGTGATCTTGCATTACCAAAAACTGAAATCAATTGATCCTTGAATGTAACACTGGTAGAAGTAATGTGCTCTACTCAAGTCTAACAAAGTGTCCTGTGAACCTACAATGTTAACCATATAAAACATGGATCTTTAACCAACTATTCTTAATGCAACTACTTGCATCCCTTTTCCTCCTAGTACTGCGTCTACTATGTTCTGCAAAACAGAACATTGCCTAATTTGTTCTCTGACTTAAGAACAGAGCGGTGGTACCTTCAAGAAATAGCAGAATATGTCATCTCGATGGTGCCAAAGCAATTTCAAACCGAAATCACGACGCGTCCTCGACGTAAAACAGATCTGTGCCTACATGGTAACTGTGGAGCAAAAGAAAAATTGGTGTATTAGCACTAAAAGTGGCAACTACATTCAATCACATGGCTCTAGCATCTAAACCAAAAACACAATGATTACATGAAGAATAGAACACGTAAGTTCACTTTAACTCCATGGAGAAAGATGCATATGTGCCACAGAGACCTTCAACAGGACTGGACTGGTATGATTGTTACAGATTGTAGTAGAAGCAGTCCAGATAAAATTTGTTTTCTCTAACTTCGAAAGTCACAATTTGAATAAGGTAAGTTTACACTGCTCGTACATATTTTGTAGTTCACCTGCCAAGTGTTGTGATAATTCAAACCCTAAACCCTAATCCTAAAAAAAGACAAAAAAATAATAATTGAATTACATAAATGATTTTAAAGGGGTTTAGGGTAATTTTACCTGGAAGTGCAAAAAGGATTGGATCGTTTAGATCCTTAATCTCTTCCTCTAGTGCCCTACCCTTCCTTCCAAACGTGTGATCCAGTAGAGCCAGCTTATCTTCAAGGTTCTTATCAATGGCACTAAGCTTCTCAAGCAGCTCCGCATCCTTATCATCTTCAAAGTCACCCTCATCGTTGTCGTCATCAATTCCTCGCATAAGGTCAAATTCTTCCTTATCCTTTTCAACATCTGCTTAACTGCTTCAATCTGAACTGCCTCGGGATCTTCTCTTGCACTAATCTCCAACGGCAATTGTATCTGATATTCTTCTTCCACCTCAGGATCCCTAGAATTGCTCGACTCTGACTCCTGTCTCATTGTGTCCAAAACTGCATCAAGGCTGCTATTACTCAAAGAATCAGAAGGAAGTTCCCACTTATCTCCTCTCCTTACATTCGAAGACGAAGGAGGACTAACAGAATTCAACCACCCAGACAAATTTGAAAATGTCTTCTGCTCAGAAGGCGAAGATCGAGAAGGAGACACCTTCTCAATTGGAACATCACCCGACCTACTACCCCTCACCGAGGTTGACCCATCGACATCTTCCGATTGATTCGGCATCATATGGAGCTTCTTTAGCAGGTTTTTCATGCTAATCCTAAGATCATTTACTTCAGATGTTAAACCGTAACACTCTCTTCATTCCCACTAAGAAGGACATGTATATCCAATCAATCGACTACCACAAAAAGGTTCCTCATACCATTTGAAGCAACACCCATCAAAATACCAGCCGTATTTACAATACCCAAATGCCCAGATTGATGAAAGAACCTCATTTCTTCACAATATAACAAAAACCAAGTAATTCCAAAGCATTTCAAGCAGTACCCTTGACACTTTACATCAAAATAACATTACCCAAATGCCTAAAGTTGAATAAAACCCCCTCATTTCTTCATATTACAACAATAACCAAGTGTTCAAAAACCCACTTTAATCAATACCCATCAAACCTTAGTTCACATCAACAATACTCACATGCTCAAAATGAAGAAAAGTATCCAACTTTTTCACAACCAAGTGATTACAATACATATACATATACTAAACCAGAAAAAAAAAATAAAAAAAAAATCAATCTTTAGTTTGACCTTGAGAAGAAAAGATCAATTTTGAGTTGTTAAAAAGAGAAGGAGGAGGACCAGGAGTATATTGCACAGAGCCACAGACCAAAAAAAAGAGGGTGGGGATGGTGGGTGCTTACTTGCTAGTAAAGAAGCCAACTTGCAATAAGAAAGGGGAAGACCAAGGATGGCAACAACTGTTTTTTTTTTTTTTTTTTAATATGAGGATGGGAACAACTGACTCTCAAAGTTCTAAAGAGTGGTATACTCGAATTGGACTTGTTGTCCTTTTGTGCAATATAGCAATCCCTTTATCATGTGCCCTGTGCCCATATTATTTTGTAGTAAATGAGTATTTCTAGTATCCAACTTTGTTGAACATGAATGCGTCCACCCAGCAATCATCCAATGCTGTTAATTTTGTAGTTAGAAAGAAAGGCATACCAGAAAACTAAATAAATAAATGGAAGACAAAATACCCACAACACAAAGACGTGCACACTTACTCTTCTGTAAAGTGGGCGTGTTTTTGCCTCTGTCAAAGAAGAAAAATCACCCTAATCACATGAGTCCACCTCCCTCGGTTCACCTAATGACATTAGTCCAATCTAACACCAAATCTCCGAAGTTTGTTTGTTTTGTTTTGTTTTGTTTTGTTTTTTTTTTTTTTTTTTTTTTTTTTTTTGAATTCTCGACATCAAATCTCTGAAGTGCAAGTTTCTCCTATCCTCCGAATTGGACACCAATACCATAATAAGCCCTTAACTTTCAACACAAGGTGTTTGAACTAAGCCACCCCGTGTTTCGAAAACACACGTGCTTCTTAGTATTCCATACTACCCATATTGCCGCATATTGTAAAAGACTTGATAGCATTGAACCAAATGTCTTCCCTCTCCCACTTGGCCTATACCCAAATTACTTTATCCATCATCCTTTGATCATTGGGCTAGCAGTATACTCTTAGGATAGACTACTACTAACAATTGAATTGTGTCTGATACAATACAAACTTGTAAATTCATATGAAGCACAAACCAATCATTTAAATTCTACTATAGATTAAAATTTTACCTTGAGAAAGCCAACTCCAGCAGCTGGAATCAGCAGCAATGCTAGCAAAAGCAATAGCACTGTGCAGTGGCATCAAAGACTCCACACATCCCAACGCCATGGCAATCCTAAAAAAAGACAAAATATAATAATTGAATTACATAAATGATTTTAAAAGGGTTTAGGGTAATTTTACCAGGAAGTGCAAAAAGGATTGGATCGTTTAGATCCTTAATCTCTTCCTATAGAGCCTTACCCTTCCTTCCAAACGTGTGATCCAGTAGAGCCAGCTTATCTTCAAGGTTTTTATCAATGGCACTAAGCTTCTCAAGTAGCTCCGCATCCTTATCATCTTCAAAGTCACCCTCATCGTCGTCGTCATCAAACATGAAAGAATAAATCATCCTAGACTTGAAGTGCTTCTTCTTTGCAAGCTCTTTCGCTTTGTGAGCTTTCACTTTGCTTCTTCTCTTGTGGAAGATTCAAGTTGTGGAGATCACCAGAGCAAGATACTGCAAGCATGTCTTGCTTTTCAAAATGTTCTGTCAGAATTACAGAATCGTTCTCTTTGAAACCAACCATCCCACTCATATCTAAAGAACTGGACTTTGCAATTGAAGTCTGCAAGTGTTTAGAATCAACATACACAATTTTCTCAACCATAAGGCTCAGTGAATCTGAACCCCAGTGACCATCTTTATATGAAATGGAATTGTTCACCTTAACGCTCTTCACTTGCTTAGGAATGCCAAGAAAACCCATTCCTTCATGAAAGGGGGATTGAATAGCCTCACTCCGGTAAGGTGATATTCCGGAACCCCCTGAATGCATGCGGGATGATGATCCTTCAGTTTGTCCGAGAATTGCTCCATATTGTTAGTGGTTGGATTCACTTGTCGACTTACTCTCATCCCCCATGGTTGAAGTCCACTCATTTGTTAATGTTTATAGAGGCTTCCCGGTTGTTCGTTTATAAAAAAGTGTAAGACACGAACAGAGAGTTCTAGTAGATAATGACACCAACATTTAGGAAAGAGGTAGGATTACTTACCACAGGATTAGGTTCAATGTGTGACCCGGAATACTTGGTTTTAGTGATTTATCACATCTACATTCCTTTAAAGTTAGTGTCTTAAATACATCAGCTACCCTTACCTCTCCTTTCTTCGTGTTTTTGTCCACCACATCTATATAGGTGTGTTCCCCTGCAGATACCATACCATATACTCTTAGCAGATGACTAACTCTCATTTTAATTACTACACAAATCCAAATATATATGCTATGTTTACGATGGAATATCTCAAGCGAGCTTCTCCATTTGGACTTGCAAATGGCACTATTATAATCGGGCTTTACAAAGATCCGAAAATGTCGCTCATCAAACATTTGTGGCATCCCTGTGCCATCGGTCTCTGGCAAATGCAGATTGTTCCAGCTAATTTTGTTGTCTTGAGTGCTTCTTTGGTGACTTTCCTGATCCTAGACTCCAGAGAATTAGTCCTACTTAAGGTCTCCTGTAAGAATTATCACCAAGTAGAATAGGAGTTGGAACGTTGTTTATCAGCTTCAATTAATGTTTCTAGTGTTTCTGGACTTGAAGATGAAGGTGGTGGAGATATCTCTTCCCTGTTCAACTCCGTTGTGTGGTTATCTTCAAATCCATAAATCTTTTCATCTTCTTCTTTTTCTTCTTCTCTAATGGTTCTTCTTCTTCGTCAAAATTTATCTTCAGTCTGTGTCGATGCATCAGCTGCTTTACCGACATAGTCACCGGTAGATGATTCTGCATTATAGACTTTATATTCATGAAGATCAACGGCACTCCAAGACTGATTTCTTCGTTGAGTAACTACTTGAAAGTCGCATTCTTCTTCATCACTTAATCTTTGTATTTGTGGTAGCTTCTCAGAAGAAATTATTGTCTATTCTTGAGCTTGCATTAGCTCTGAACCTTTGAGAACGTATTCTTGTCCATGAACTGGATAGATGTAATCGTTTTCTGATAAATCATGCCACACGAATCCATTCTTATAACTCCTATAATGAAACGAAACAGAGAGAATTTTTATCAAACAAAAATTTGAAGGAAACTAATTAGTTTCATATATAAATAATGTACCGTATGTACTCTTGGATGACCAAGAATACATGCTAGTCATGCCTTTTCCGCGTAAAGAGTTCAAACGATTTATTACATCTGCAAAAGAAGATTAAATCAGTAACGAAATTACATACAAATTCTCCTTGAAAAATAGATGTAGTTCCTCATATAGCTCGTCCTTGAGATCAAAGGAATAATCTGGAAGCACTTGTAGAACATTTGGCAGAGCTTTAAGCTTATTTAAAGTATCCTCGTCAATTTCAGCAGCGAAACCCCAGGGAGGCCTAAGCCAAGCCATATAAATTTTCTGTTTTGCCTCGTTTTCAATTTTAAGAACCTTTGATAGTAATTTTACGTAAAACTCAAAAGAACCTTGTTTGTCATTAGGTACCCGCGTTACATTGATAAGCCAATGATCAGAATCCCATTCTAAGTTCCGTTCAGAGAGATAATGATAACTGAAGATATTTTCAAGCCGGCAATTCTTGTTCTTTGGAACAAAACGGGCGTTAATGGCACATTGGATTCCTTATTCCTAGCCTCATAGAAGTTGTCTTCATCACGGTCTTCAACTTCGAAATGTACAACCTTCGACGCAGTAATTTTATCAACTTCAAAAACCAAAAGGTTCCTCACAAGTTACAATATAAATTTTCTTTTTTGCTTCAAAGATGCTTTGGAAGAACCCTGGCTAATATGTGAACATAATAATCATACAATGCTTGCTTTGTGGAAAATCTCAAACCGTTTTCTTTCAGAGTAAAGCGCCAATGATTTTTTATCTCCTCGTCCACAGTTTGTCCACCTCTCATTATTGAAATTTTGGATTCGTTGTGGGGGAAGCCAATCACAATCGCAATCGTCTATAGTAATAGTTGCACAATAAGAAGAAGTGTTGCCGCCTAGATGATGCCGGACAAAAGGTAGAAGGTGGAAAAGTATTAAGTTGTGCGGACCTCGTTTAATTTTAGAAGAAGAGAAGAATAAGAGAGAGGGTTTGAAGAGATGAATTTTTTTTTGGAGAGTTGGGAGTGTTTTGTATAATTGAAAAAAAGAGCATGGAAAGAGGTTTTTATCTATTTTGGATTACGAACAATTGAAATCGGTAAAAAGAGGCGTAGAATTCATTTTTTTTATGAAAAATATGATGTGTCAGACGTGGGTCACTGGGAGCATTTTCCACTACTCAGTATTAATGGTCTTAGATGGTCTTCGCCTGAATGAAGTAGAGAACTTGCAGGTGCCGACTAGCAAAGTCGGTAAAACCTTTGGATGATGATACCAGAGGTATGGGGCTCGAACCCTGCCAGCATCAAAGAGTTACTGATCTCATTTAAAACAAGCTTGCCAATCCAAAAAAAAAGTAGAGAACTTCTTTTTATTCTTGAATTATGTACACCAAACTATTGCGTATGGTGTTCTATGTTGTTGTGACGTAACTGTGCCTGTGACAATTTATCAATGTTTTTGAATATTATACAACATTAAGGGCCTAAGTTGTATAAAATTGCTTAGTTAAGTTTTTCTCTCGTTAGTTGCTTTTTCCTTACAATGAAAACTAAGTGCATATGAACCCCTATTCTGCCTACATTTATTGATTATAATAAATTTGCAGTCTCAAGGCCTGGAATGCGTCAAGACCTTTAGCTTACAGAACATGAGTTTAGATAAGCATTCTCTAGCATCTTATGGAAAATTTCCAATATTCATTTGAAATGCCATGAAATGTGTGCCAATAAAAGAATAAAGGTATTATTTTTGAGGTTACAGTTTATTTGTTGGAATTGCTCTAGCTACTTGACCAAGAAACTCAGCTATACCGTTGCACAGGCAAATAGTTTTCAAAATTATGCAAGAGGCGCGGGGCGAGGTGTGCTAAGTTACTGGAACTTCCTCACGACAAGAGCGCAGGCAGCGCTCCAACATGCCTTCAGCAGAGCGCAAGTCGCGCTCTCCACTGGAACATGAAAAAAATTCACTTATACTATATAGTGCCCAATTCGTCAAATTTTTTTGACAAGTGTCCGCGCTCTCAGCTGTGACAAGACGAATAACCGTGCGACATTTTGCTATTGCCCAGCTAATATTAACGCTTAACATAACGTAAACACTACTTAGGGTTTTATTAGGTTTCGACTAAAACTTCTGAAATGCGTCGTGACCGAGTCCCCCACTACAGATCCCAGACGGATCTAATAGTGGACGCTCTGATACCACGTTCTGTCACGCCACGAGACCCAACACACATCCCGAGGACGAGGAGTGAATCTCGAGGCGGTCGCTCTCCCGATTCTAACAAAATTTCGGCAGAGTCTCCTTTATTTAATCGACGTTTCGTATACTCAAAACCTGTCATAAACCCTGGACTTCGCATAATTCATCCTTAACCACAACCATATACATAAATCCTAACTTTATACACAACAGTGATGTCCATATACATATCCAAAATATTTAAGATTAACTACACTCCAATACATCGAGTATTACATCCAAAATGAGCGAAACTCTCCTCTACAACCAAAAGAAAAGAGCTATGCTCTCTATATACAACAAAAGAATAAACTAGACTATCTCTATACAACCCAATATATGAATTTGACTCTGTCCCTCGTCAAGCATGGGGGAAACCACCCAAATCCCCATAACCATCATCCTCGGTGGTAGGAAATGTCTTCTCTGCAACGGGCTCGGCTGAAATGTTAATGTAGGATGAGCAAAACAACTATGCCCAGTAGAAACGCACATAACCAATAAATAGTTTACTTATAGAAAACATTTAAAACATGCAGGGTTTCCATAAAAGTATTCAAATATCGTGACTATATATATATACATCACTAACTAGCAGAAATCATCTCGACATGCTTCATTGATATACAAAATAGAGTTTTTCACAATCATCATACAACTATTGTGGCGGCGATCCTATTAGAATGGTGAGAGGGTGCGATTGGTACTTTCGGCCCGATCCGCGGGCAAATCTCGGTTCAGTACTTTCCAGTGTGAACCATGCACCGTTGTTTTCCTGATTTTACCGGCAGGGAGCTAAAATAACGTTGTCGTGTTCATTACACACAAAATCCCCAAAACTTTTAGGGGCTCGGTGGGGCCTGCGGACTGACCCGACCCCCCATACGGCCGTCACCTAATTTACGGTGGTCAACCGTTCGACGACTGCAGACTGCTCAGGATCCTGACACACATCCAGGAGTGGACTAAACTCTCACTCCTTGCGTCTAAACCTCATCGAGGTAGCATGTAACCTCACACAAGCTAATCACCATACAGCGTGACACGTACAAACATGGTTATCTAGAAAAGTAGAAAAGGAATTCCCAAACTACATCCAGTGATGTATCCCTTTAAAGGTGGCCCACCACCTCGAAAGGTGTACACCCTAGTTGGAGTCCTAGAGCGAACTGCCGTCTCCAGAATGCGACAACAGTTCCTTCTTTATAGGAATTCACCAATTCTTTTCCAAATCTCCTCGTGATAAACATAGTAATATATATATATACTCATATTACCGGTTATTTCAAAATACTATAATTACATATTTAGTTTTCCTTTTAAACTGTTGATTCTGTAGGTGTGAGTTCCTGGATTTCCCACAATCGAGTAAAAGCAACCTATGACTCCCAAACGGGCCAGTCATAGTAAATAACAACTGATGATTCCCAAACGGTGAATCATCGTAAATAACAACAACCATCCTGGGAACAATCCATAACCTCACACCTAGTTACAAACAACTGGGTAATCCTTACCCGCATTACAAAATCCATCTCTCTGTCTCCTTACTGAGACAAGAGACGAGAACCCTTCCCAAAACCAGTTTGACTCTTTTAACAAAGAAAATAAATCCTCACTACCCCGATTTCGCAAACTCATTTTTCACACAAAAGCTATCCGTATATTTAGTTTATATCGCGGAAAAATACAAATGCAAAACATAAATACCATATATACATGCATGGTTGATACGCAAACTATCTCTTAACAATTTAAACAAATCAAATCATGCATGAAAATAAGCATGCTATATATTGGTATGTAGGTTCCTACCTTAGCAAGCTCCGTTCTCCTCAAGCCCACTTAACCGAATAGAGCCCGCTTAACCGAATCCACTCTTATTTGACTCCTATAACATCATATATATACGTAGATCGTTAGAGTTTATCAAACTAACGAAGAAATTCTTATCTAATGTAAGTCGATAAGAAATCTCGACGCTAAGAATTTGGTTTCGTAGCTAACAGAGCTACAGGCCATTGCTAGCTTGTTCCTCCTCGGGGGGCTCAGAGTCATTTACAGCCATCTGTAATCCGCGCGTCAATGCCAATCATATCTATCAATCCACTAACGATTATAATTTTTTTTCCCAACTCTAACTACAACAAATTCCACTCTTCAATTCACATTAAATCCAATAATACCAAGTGGGTGCTCTTTCTCACTCACTCAATACTCAACATGATCTTAAACAAGTGTGAACTAACATCAATGCTCTAAAATTGATTAAATATACCAAATCCTTACCAAGTCAGCAAGAATAGCTCCTTAGCTTGCTTCTCCACCAATTTCGTAAGCTCTACTTCTCCAAACAAGCTATTGCCGAATACCACACCACCCCATATCAATTATCTCTCATCAAATACAACCAATTAAATCAAAATCGAGTTTAGACTAGCAATTTGAGAAGAATTTACTCACCTGTCGCTGTGATACAACGAACTTCCAATCAATTTTGAAGCTCCACACTTGACTCTAGTGTTTACAAGAGGTGGGTGGTGAGAATTTTTGGTTTAGATCGATTGAATTTGGGAGAATGGAGTTTTCTCTCTCCTAGGTTTTCAGTATTGGCAAAATTGGAGAATTGGGTGCGATTTTTGATTGTTTTGGTGCGATTTTGTCTAATTTTTAGCCAAAAGACCATCCTACCCCTTACTTTCTAATTTAGCATCCAACAAGGTTTTGAATCCCCGCCTCTCGTCGCAAAGTTTAAAGTTTATGCATGCGATACCAAAATTACGACGTTGTCGTCAAATGACTTGTCCAGTTTTTAAAGTTTCCGGTTTACAGGCGACAGACTCTTATTGACCATGCAAGTATTTAATTATGCGCACACGAATTTACCCGGTATCGAATTATTTTATCAAGTATTATTTATCTTCTTTTTGATTTTCGAATATTCTAAGTAGCCAGTATATGAAACCTTAGAATTTTTCGAGAGGTTTTCCTGAACTAACTTGGTTTTCTCGGTCGGTGTTAAATAAATTTACGTTATGTCAGGCTAACCGTCTATCTGACTGGCCAAGTACGTAATCGCCCCTAAGGTTCAAGTGTCTTTTACTAATTTACCCTTAATAATAATTTAGGACTTTACAAGGTAATAGTGCTCTTTACTTTAGTTCTTCTTTTGTAGAGTAATACCCACTCTATACTTAATTTCTTATATTGTTTCAACCTAATTTTTGGTTTGATGAGTTGAGACGTTGAAGTCTCCATTGAATAGTGTCTGACATGTTTCTTTATAACATTGAGTTGAAGTGAATTAGGAACCTTTATGTGAGAAAAGGGTTGTGGTGGTTGGTGAGTAGTTGTATATGCTTGATTGATGTGTAAGTAGGACTAAAGGATAACTGTGTGGATGGTGTGGTGCTGTTTTTTGGCTTTTGAAGGAAGTAATATAGATATTTATTGAATGGCGTGTCAGCGAACTCAAGAAAGAATGGTCTGCAGTAGCCTGTCATGTCAGATGGCCTGCAACAGCCTAGGACTTATTTTTTTATAATTGGCCTAGGACTTGGTTTATGTTAAATGTGAAGGTTGGATATATTTTGTACCATTCTAGAATTATTACTTGGAACCATACAAACTTTGGAAGCTAGTTTCATAGTTAGAAATCAACACACAAGTTCTTAGCGAGTTTTTCTCGAAATTAGTATAAATTGAATATTGGTTATTAGTTATTAGTTGTGTGGAATTGAAAATCATTTTTGAGTGTATATTTTGTCACTGAAACTCTACTTGCCATTTCTTGGCATCATCATATATAACCAATTTTCTTTTTTGGAATTGCAGAATGGTTCAACTTCGTGAGTATTTTGCAAAGATGGACTGTTAGGGTTGAAAAGGATCGAAGACGATCATAAATGCAATATTTATGTCACAGCCCGAATTTCTAAACAATAACAAAGTGAATATTTGAAATATAATTATCTCAAACATCACTAGGTTCACTTGTTTAAAAACCCAGACTATGACGGAGAATACTACATATACAAACCCTAATATCCATGTCATAAAAGAAACAACTTTAAATAAAATAATCCCAATAATTATCCAAAATCTCTTTATTAAGATTACATCCTTCCAAATAAAACATCAAACAACTCTCCAAATAAAATTCATCACTACCATGTTCTCATGCCATGAAAAAGGTAAAATACGTTATTACATTCTTCCAACAAAGAAATCAAACCTAAAAGAAAACTATCAGACCGCTCCAGGCACGAATCACAATCACACGCCGCGGTTCCACTGCCTTCCACCTATGTTCCCAAGAACACACCCACGTTGCCAAAACAAAGCAAACATGGGTCAGCAAATTTGAATTTGCTGGTATGAGTAGACTAAACACATATAAACAAAAATAGCTTTACTTATCCCACTAACATTTTTTTTTAAAATCTATCATAACCTAAACATTCTCAGCTTGGAAGACAAGTAGTTCCGTCATCTCAAACGGCATAGTTTCTTCCCAAGCAAAACTTCCATTTTATTAACTTCCATCTCATTAACTCATTCTAATAACTCCTTTTTAATATCTAAATAATTGAATTACAACTTACCGATATCCGCTGCTGTATAAGGGTAGGACCGCGTCCCTGCACAAAATATTATTAAGTCCTACCCTCCTGCAAAAGAAAGTTAGCACTTGTATATAACCTATGTAGATATCCTCAATGTATTCAAAAGTAAGCCCAACACACTCACATAATCAAATCAATTTCCCTTATAAATTAATCAATTGCTTTTCTTATACGCCCACCCTTTAGTACCTACTCCACGATTTGCACTCCACACATTTGCCAAAATCACACATTCCCCGTGTGCCTCTTTCCCCAATCGAATATCACAATATCATAGCCATCTCCGGGCTTTCATACACATATTTCACGACCTCTTTGGGCACAAAACTTCGTGTCATTCATGGCACATTCAATGAATACCTATCATATCACTAACGGGCCATTCATGGCACATTCAATGAATGCCCGGGGTCATTCCTCGCCACATTCAAGGAATACCCAATCCTACATTCCGTTACATTCAAGGAATACAACTAACCCAAAGGCGGATACCTTAGTTCCTCTTTAGGGCAGTTCACACAATCTGTCATTCATGGCACATTCAATGAATACCCGAGGTCATTCATGGCACATTCAATGAATACCCTTATATAACACTAACGGGCCATTTATGGCACATTCAATAAATGCCCACCTACATATGACTTCATCACGATAAAACTAAATTCTAAAACTTGAGGCGTGGAGAGTTCTAAAAGGGTGCGGTAAGTTTTGTTTATGCATTATTGTATTTTATTGTATAGATTATTTCAGAGAACGTAGAAAAACTTGATTCAAATATTTTTGGTTTACGCGTTATTAATTTCATGAATATATAAGTGTCATAACGTTGTGTATCGCAAAAGACTGAAAAAAATCACAAAGCAGTAAATACACGTACACAAGTATATTTATAAAGGTCCTAGCCTAAATCAAACATGCTAATAGTCCTAGACTTGTTCTAATAGACCGAATCATAATTTTAGGAAAAAGTCAAATTTTCGGGTCAACTGGTCAAAGTCAACCCTGGTCAAAGTCAACGATCAACTCGGTCAAAGTCAACAGTCAACTCTGGTCAACAGTCAACAGTCAACTCTGGTCAACAGTCAATATTGGTCAACCTAGCCTAAAATCCAAAAAAACCCAAAAGCCCACAGACAAAAGCCCATAGTCAAAAAAATAAAAAAAACAAACAAACACATATAGCCCACCACGATTTGGCCCAAGCCCAAATCGTGGTCACTGTTCATCACCTTCTTCACTAACTTCAAACAAACACCACCGACCACCACACAGCCACCACCGGCCACCCATCAGTAAAACAAACCCCGCGGTTGGGTTCCTCACAAAAACCCCCATCTACCCATATCAAAAAAAACATAGTTCTGTCATACTGAGAAAAAAATCGACCGACGCCATTAAAGCCAATTCAAGCTTCAATTCTCAAATTTTCCAACACCCAAATCAACCCCCAACCATCAACATTAACCCAACAACAATCAGCAGCAAAATTCCTACCCAACAAACATTCCAAACAACACAAAAATTAGGGCCGGTTTGGGTTCTTGTTTGAATGTCCATTAATGGTCGCTCAAAGCTTCTCACCGTCCATAACATACCTCCACCACTGCCCGTCATTTGCCCGGCAAACCCACACAACCTATCTAACATCAATAACATTCCGCAAGAACCATTTCACCGCGAACAAAAAATAAGAACCATACAAAAAGAACCAATAACGGTTTGAGTCTTTGCGATGGCGGCGCCATCGCCCCTAATGTCCGACTTCGGCAAGTTAATTGCCAAGAGTCGCCCTAATTCCTCTACTGTGGTTCCAAAGTGTATCTAACCCTTTAACAGAGTTTACAAAAACGCAGGTAGAAAAAACGCCATTACGGTGTGTTTTAAATCGAAACCAAATAAAAATGATATAGTATGACTACTCACCGTTAAAAGCGAATCGTTCCGAACAAATCTCGAAATCGAAAACCTCCAAAGCCTGAAGTCGACAACGATCTTTCTTGTTCAAACCCCTTTTTTTTTTCTCAGTAAAACTCTCACCTTTTTTTTCTTTTTCTCCAAACTCTACGTGAGAAACCCTTATTTTCTAGTTTCTCTCAAACCTCTCCGAAAAACCGGGTTTTAAACCCGATCTACTTACTTTACGGGCTTTTATCCTATCTACTTACTTACGGGCTTTTTTCTACAACCGGATATCCTATTTATGTATTCTATTTACATTATTATTATTATTAATATTTATATTATTATAGGAAAAATGCAATTAAAAAGACGGGGTGTTATAATATACACACCTTAAAAGGATCTCGTCCCGAGATTCAAGGTAGAGTGTCAGAGAAGAGTTCAGGGTGCATCTGCCTTATCTTATCTTCAAGTTCCCAGGTCACGTCATTTTCCCTTTCACTCCACTGCACTTTTACCAAGTTTACAATCCTCCTCCTAAGGTGTTTCACATCCCTATCTACTATCATGATAGGCCTCACTGTAAAAGTTACATCATCGTTCAACTCTAGCTCTGCTGGCTGGACAACCTCAGTAGGATCTTTCACACATTTCCGTAGCATGAACCGTGGAATACATCATGAATCATCGCCAAGTTAGGCGGCAAGGCAAGACGGTGCAAATCAAACTACCAACGGAGGCTACTATCTCATATGGTCCAATATATCGTGGACTCAACTTTCCTTTCATGCCAAACCTCATAACTCCTCTCATAGGGAAACCTTCAAAACACAAAATCGCTTCTACGTAAAACTCTACCCGTTTCCTCTTCAAATCTGCATAACTTTTCCGCCTACTCTTTGTCTTAATCCTTTCTCTAATGACTTTAATCGCTCCGGATGTCTCTCTCACTATCTCAGGCCCAAGCAACACTTTCGGTCTCCCACATCGCCTTGAACAAGCGGTGATCGACATGGGCAGCCCATACAAAGCCTCAAAGGGTGCCATACCGATGCTTTCTTTGAAAAACTGTTATTATATGCAAACTCCACCAAAGGTAAATGCTCCTCCCATCCTCCACCAAAAATCCATTACACAAGAGCGTAACATATCTTCTAATATCTCGATTCACCCTCCGTCGTCGTCCATCCATGCGAGGATGATAAGCATCATCGCCAAACTAGTGCCCATAGCACGCTGAAAACTCTTCCAAAAACTCGAAGTGAACAAAGGATCTCGATCAAACAATACTCACCGGAATCCCATGTAACGACCACTTCCCTAATGTACAAGGAAACTAACTTATCTGTATTTCTACGCACGCCAATAGGAATGAAATGAAAGCGGACTTCGTTAGACGATCAACAATAACCCAAATAGATTCATTACCTCTCCGAGACTTAGGCAAGCCATCAATGAAATCCATAGAAATATGCTCCCATTTCCACATGGGTATCTCTAATGGCTGCAATAATCCAGAAGGCCTCTGATGCTCTGCCTTAACCTGCTGACAAGTTAAACACTGAGAAATATATTCTCCGACATCTCTTTTCATTCCTTCCCACCAAAAGGTCCTCTTCAAGTCTTGGTACATCTTCGTTCCTCCAGGATGAATTGTAAACCGAGAACGATGAGCTTCATATAATATTTCCTTCTTTAACTCTGCATCATCTGGTACACATAATCTCTCATGGAATCTCAATCCTCCATCGAATCTCTGCCCAATCGGGCGGACAATCATCTAAAATATCAATGACCAGATCATCCAACCGGACTCAAAAGAAATCGGTCTTTGTGTTGCATGGCAATCACTTTCTTAAAAATCACCGCCCGACCTCCAAACTGCATATATACCCCTCATCCAGTATATGGTGTAGTCCGGACATCATAAGTCTGCTATAGTCTCTAAACTCTTCCACTCTTGCACCATAAGAGTGGTCAAAACACCAGTGCAATCGACTAAGTGCATCCGAACTACATTGCCCTTTGCCTCGGGTGATATCAATCTCAAGTCATAACTACTTATGAACTCCATCCATCTCTCTTTGCCTCATATTCAACTCCTTCGTGAATACAGGATATTTCAAACTCTTGTGATGCGTGTAGCTCTCGAACTTCTCACCATATAAATAATGTCTCCACACCTTTAAAGCAAAACCATTGCCGCTAACTCCGTGTCATGAGTAGGATAACGCCTCTCATGTATCTTCAACTGTCGTGAAGCAGCATACGACACCACCTTCTCGGTCTTGCATTAACACACAACCCAAACCGGTTCCACTAGCATCTCAGTAAAACCACTAGCTTTCCCTCTAGTCGGGATTACTAGAATTGAGAGCCGTTGTCAACCTCTGTTTCAATTCTAGGAAAGCTTTCTCACAATCATTAGTCCACATAAACTTCACATCTTTCCTAGTTAACTTGGTGAGCGGAGCTGCAATAAGTGAGAACATCTGTACTGGAGTGTTCACTGCAGGTCCCGTGGTATTACCATGTCGTGTCTCAACCATGATCTACAGTTCAAACAAAACTCCCATTAATATTCACATATATCCAAAACTCTCAACACTATAACCCACATTCCACATCCGAGGATCACTTAGACTTTCCAACACTAAGCTAACCTAGGCTCTGATACCAAAATGTCACAGCCCGAATTTCTAAACAATAACAAAGTGAATATTTGAAATATAATTATCTCAAACATCACTAGGTTCACTTGTTTAAAAACCCAGACTATGACGGAGAATACTACATATACAAACCCTAATATCCATTTTAATAAAAGAAACAACTTTAAATAAAATAATCCCAATAATTATCCAAAATCTCTTTATTAAGATTACATCCTTCCAAATAAAACATCAAACAACTCTCCAAATAAAATTCATCACTACCATGTTCTCATGCCATGAAAAAGGTAAAATCGTTATTACATTCTTCCAACAAAGAAATCAAACCTAAAAGAAAACTATCGGACCGCTCCGTACCGAATCACAATCACACGCTGGCGGGTTCCGCCTTCCACCTATGTTCCCAAGAACACACCCACGTTACAAAACAAAGCAAACATACTGTTCACAAATTTGAATTCTTTGGTATGAGTAGACTAAACACATATAAACAAAAATAGCTTTACTTATCCCACTAACATTTTTTTTTAAATCTATCATAACCTAAACATTCTCAGCTTGGAAGACAAGTAGTTCCGTCATCTCAAACGGCATAGTTTCTTCCCAAGCAAAACTTCCATTTTATTAACTTCCATCTCATTAACTCATTCTAATAACTCCTTTTTAATATCTAAATAATTGAATTACAACTTACCGATATCCATTTCTTTGATAAGGGTAGGACCGCGTCCCTGCACAAAATATTATTAAGTCCTACCCTCCTGCAAAAGAAAGTTAGCACTTGTATATAACCTATGTAGATATCCTCAATGTATTCAAAAGTAAGCCCAACACACTCACATAATCAAATCAATTTCCCTTATAAATTAATCAATTGCTTTTCTTATACGCCCACCCTTTAGTACCTACTCCACGATTTGCACTCCACACATTTGCCAAATCACACATTCCTGTGTGCCTCTTTCCCACCGAATATCACAATATCATAGCCATCTCTGGGCTTTCATACACATATTTCCGCGACCTCTTTGGGCACAAAACTTCGGTCATTCATGGCACATTCAATGAATACCTATCATATCACTAACGGGCCATTCATGGCACATTCAATGAATGCCGGGTCATTCTCCTACACATTCAAGGAATACCCAATCCTACATTCCGACATTCAAGGAATACAACTAACCGCAAGGCGGATACCTTAGTTCCTCTTTAGGGCAGTTCACACAATCTGGTCATTCATGGCACATTCAATGAATACCCGAGTCATTCATGGCACATTCAATGAATACCCTTATATAACACTAACGGGCCATTTATGGCACATTCAATAAATGCCCACCTACATATGACTTCATCACTCATAAACTAAATTCTAAAACTTGAGGCGTGGAGAGTTCTAAAAGGGTGCGGTAAGTTTTGTTTATGCATTATTGTATTTTATTGTATAGATTATTTCAGAGAACGTAGAAAAACTTGATTCAAATATTTTTGGTTTACGCGTTATTAATTTCATGAATATATAAGTGTCATAACGTTGTTGTGTATAAAAAAGACCTAAAAAAATCACAAAGCAAAGAAATACACGCATTACAAGTATATTTATAAAGGTCCTAGCCTAAATCAAACATGCTAATAGTCCTAGACTTGTTCTAATAGACCCGAATCATAATTTTAGGAAAAAGTCAAATTTTTGGTCAACTGGTCAAAGTCAACCCGGTCAAAGTCAACGATCAACTCTGGTCAAAGTCAACAAATCAACTCTGGTCAGCAGTCAACAGTCAACTCTGGTGGCAACAAATAATATTGGTCAACCTAGCCTAAAATCCAAAAACCAAAAGCCCAATGAAAAAGCCCATAGTCAAAAAAAAAAAACAAACAAACACATATAGCCCACCACGATTTGGCCCAAGCCCAAATCGTGGTGGTCATCACATCACCTTCTTCACTAACTTCAAACAAACACCACCGACCACCACCACCCACCACCACCGCCACCCATCGATAAAACAAACCCCGCGGTTTGGTTCCTCACAAAAACCCCCATCTACCCATATCAAAAAAACATAGTTACGTCATCTCGAGAAAAAATCGACCGGCGCCATTAAAAGCCAATTCAAGCTTCAATTCTCAAATTTTCCAACACCCAAATCAACCCCCAACCATCAACATTAACCCAACAACAATCAGCGGCAAAATTCCTACCCAACAAACATTCCAAACAACACAAAAATTAGGGCCGGTTTGGGTTCTTGTTTGAAACGACCATTAATGGTCGTTCAAAGCTTCTCACCGTCCATAACATACCTCCACCACTGCCCGTCATTGCCCGGCAACCCACACAACCTATCTAACATCAATAACATTCCGCGGTAACCATTTCCGCGTAACAAAACAAAATAAAACCATACAAAAAGAACCAATAACGGTTTGGTTTGATGGCGGCGCCATCGGCCCCTAGTGTCCGGACTTCGGCGGTTAATTGCCAAGAGTCGTCCCTAATTCCTCTACTGTGGTTCCAAAGTGTATCTAACCCTTTAACAGAGTTTACAAAAGCGCGGGTAGAGAAAAACGTCATTCTTGGTGTGTTTTTAAATCGAAACCAAATAAAAATATGATATAGTATGACTACTCACCGTTTAAAAGCGAGCGACCCACGAATCTCGAAATCGAAAACCTCCAAAGCCTGAAGTCGACAACGATCTTTCTTGTTCAAACCCCTTTTTTTTTCTCTCAGTAAAACTCTCACCTTTTTTTTCTTTTTCTCCAAACTCTACGTGAGAAACCCTTATTTTCTAGTTTCTCTCAAACCTCTCCGAAAAACCCGGGTTTTAAACCGATCTACTTACTTACGGGCTTTTATCCTATCTACTTACTTACGGGCTTTTTTTCTAACAACTGGATATCCTATTTATGTATTCTATTTACATTATTATTATTATTAATATTTATATTATTATAGGAAAAATGCAATTAAAAAGACGGGGTGTTATAATTTAGCCACAAAATTTTGAATGATATTTTTTTGCAAACTTAGGAAGGATATGCGATTATTGTAAACATACTAGCGAGGCTATGTGGAAATTATTTTGGATATTGTGACACTTTTCTACATTTGGAGTCTATGAAATTAAATATTTTGTTAGTTAAATGTTTTTGAGTGTGTAATGTTTTCCTTAGGCCCTATATGAATGAAAACTGCAAATTAGGAAAGCACAACTAGGATAGAAAAAAAGATCTTCTGCAACGCATTCAAATGGTTGCAAATATAAAAGTGTAATTGCTACGCTTTTTTAAAAGCGTTGTAAATACATAAACCATTATACATGCAAATAGTCTTTTTACAACCCTAGCTTACAAGCGTTGCTAACACAATCTAAAAAATAATATCAGCGTATGTAAATAGTACCATTCACCAACAGTACTAAAGCGTAGCAAACAGAAAACCATCACAAACGCTTATAAACCGTAGCCAATATAAATAATCAACAACAGTTATCAAAACGTTGCAGATATGGAACCTTTTGCAACCTTTAAAAGCGTCGGGAAAATTATTTAATGCAAATCATCAAAATAAAAAAAAATAATAATAATCAGCGATGCTTTTATTACATTAGCAACGCTTAAGTCCGTAGTCGAAGCATATGCCTTTTGCTACGCTTTGCATCATTGTTGGTTATCATCTGCGTCGACATCAACTGCAACTGCTTCAACGCTTTTTAAACCGTTGCTAATGATATTTTGCAACGCTTTTGGTTTCTATTGCTACGCTTATAAACGTTGCAAAAGGACTCATCAGCTGTAGTGTGATAATGAGTTTTACAAATGAATAAGACATGTGTGCAACAAGCTGTGCTACAAGTCCTTTCTTAATAACAAATTCTATCTTCCTAAATACAAACTTGTTAAAACTAGCTGTCATTATGATAACAATTTTTTTTTTCTATAAATCAAGGAGGTCTAAAGTGCTGAGTGAATTTTTTTTTTTTTTTATTATTTCCCACTACCGCTTTCATCTTCCTATTTTTGAATCTTGTGTAACTTCTTCTTTGTTGTTTGATCATTTAACTTTGCTAAACTTTATTAGTCTAAAAATTTTTTTGATATCATTTCTTGTTTAACAGATGGCACCTAATAATCGAAGCATTAAAAAACTTTTATGAGAAGGTGTTAAAGATGGTATGAAGAAGGGTTCGGAGGAGTGGGCTAAGAAAAAGTATGATATGTGGAGTGAAGAGATTAAGGATGAGTTGGAGTTGCTGAAGAGGTTGAATTGAGGACTCCTCTTGAATTATTTCAAGATTATGTATAGGACAAAATATATATTATGCTTAACGAAATCATACCATCTCCTAGACTCCTTCATTTCTTCTCCCCCTCCCCTAAAGCCTTCAAAGTTGAAAGTTTATTAAAGAAAGTTCAAGGAAGAAGGTCTGAGGTGTCTAGGTATATGGTTAAGATGAAGAGGAGTTTGAAGTGGCAAGCAATGGTAGTGGATCCACCTATGGTGAATCATGATGCTTGCTTTGTTTAACAGATGATACCTAATAACCGAAACATTAGAATTTTTTTATGAGAAGGTGTTAAAAATGGTATTAAGAAGGGTTTGGAGGAGTGGGCCACAAAAAGTATGATATGTGGAGTGAAGAGATTAAAGAGGAGTTGGAGTTGATGAAGGAGGTTTATTGGTATCCTAAAAAGGTGGAATTGAGGACTCCTCCTGAATTGTTTCAAGATTGTGTATGGGACAAAACATATATTATGCGTAATGAAAACATACTGATAAACACAAAAAAGAGTTATAAATAACAATTTAATGTATTTTTATAAATTTCCTACTCTCAACATATTATGCAATATAAGAGTATGAATTCGTTCTACACCTAATCAACAAGATGCATATGAATTCAAATAAATTGGTCAGAGAACAGTGGTGAGAGTAAGAATGATAGGAGTATTTACTACTAAGATTATACTATGAATTTACTTAAACTAATTTAACTAAACAATAAAATATGTGATTCAATGAAGGAGAAGATATAGAGTGAATGAATAATCCATTTAACGAGTTAACTCATACAAATTCTAATTACTTCATTATAAAACTCTATTATAATGTTTTCCAACAAAGTTCCAACAAAAGATTTGAACTTTCTTGATCCCTAGTAATAACCTATATTTCTATAGTCATTAGCATGAAGGAAAATTATGATTAAACATCTTTGTTCTAGCCCTAACAATCTTTGGTTCAATTCAATATACAGTTTATCTCTAAACATATATAAGAAACTAAACCTGTTTAATCTTATACAATGAAATAATTATCATCTATATTAAAGTCCCTCTTTAGGCTTCATAATCATCATTTCTAATGATGAGATTAGCCTAAACTCATTAGAATAACAAATATACTAACAACTAAATAAAACATTCAACTAAATTAATAAAATGTATAAACTTTATTAAAAGAATGGTGTTTTAAGGAAGGTTGGAGGCAAAAATATTAAACCCTAATTAAACAAATAAAAAAATAATGGGGGAGAAATGATGTATTGTTTTTGTCGTAATCCTCTTTATTATTAGAGGTTTATGTTACAATTTCATGCATGGGCTTGGGAGCTATGTTTTGGGTCACTAAATCAAGCCCAAAACTTAAATACTTAAATCTAAAAATGGGTCAAAACTATTGGAATTTATTGCTATGCTCTTTTCGTCCACTGATTGGGTCCACATTCCTGGTGATACTTTCCTATCTCTCACCCTTCAATCCCTTGCCACAGTTTGCGGCTTTGCCAGGAGCAATTATGTTACTAGTTAGGCTTAGCATGACTGCATGAGTACCATCAGAGTAGAAGTAAGGGTAAGGGTGATGCGAAATCAGGTAGTTAGTGATTAGTGAACTAGGCAGGGAACAAGATAAAACCCAAGTAATTAGTAATATGTACGAATAACCGAAAATCACTCGTTTGTTTATCGATATCACCTGAAATGGTATTTAGTATTTACCATATCATATCTCTTTTTCTCACTTTTGAGTTCTGGCGGACTCATCGATCGATCAGTAGAACAAGAAACAAAGGGGTTGCTGTTAGCATGAGGCACTTAATTATATTATACTTTATAGAATGTGCAGCCTTTGGCTCCTCAGTCCTCACATCCTGGAATCGAGTATCGACTATCAAGTACTTACTTTGCTATTGATCCCTGAAAACAATTCAACAAAAGACAGAACATGTTATGTATCATACTAAGTATCATGTATTAATGTGAGTATGTGACAATATCAAAAAATGCTCTTGGTTGACATTTCTTACCTGATGATACATGTATGAGGGCATGCACCTTTTGATGAAGAATTTGCATCTAATATCATTACTTTGATTTATATTAAAAAAAAAAAGAGCGAGGAAACAAAATAAAGAACGTCCTTGGGAAGTCTATTATGTTTTTTAGTTTCCCAAAATAATTCATGCAGGCATGTACTAACTATAGTCCCTACATTCCTGCTCTTGGAATCTTATAATTAGGGATTAGCATATTCTTATGTCCTTTTGAGGAGTCTTAGCCAGTTATGATGACAAACTTAATTAGTGCTAGAATCTTCTTCTGTCATCAAAATGAGTACAGTTTAGTTAGCAGTCATCTTCATTTGGTAATAGGCAAACTATCATTCAGTCAGTGTCAACTGATGTACATGCATGGTGTAAAGGTTGGATTTGGTTAACCTTACAAATGTAGGGTAGTTTGTGGGGAAGATGGTGTTTGTGGTTGGATTTGACCGAGTTCGTTTAAGCGAACTGCCTACGTATTAAGTTCTCTCTGCTGGGGGGAGACTTGAATCAAGTCAGATGTAGTTCTTCATTCTCTTTATATAGGCAAGGTGCCCGCACCTCTCGCATTCCCGCGTCATGTTAGATCCATCCTTGATGGCGAGTTATTGCCATTTATCATGAAGCGTGCCTGAAGATCTGATCTTGATGGTTGTAATAAAGACGTGCGTTATGAGTCGTTGCGGGATGAGAGGAGTAGGCACTGTGTAGGTCGTTTCTGGATGAGATCGTCCACTCGACTTGAGTCACTTTGAAGCGAGCTCGCAGGTCGAATGGATGAGATCGGTTAGTGGTACTGTCGCTCTGGGCGCGAGTTGAATATGTTGCTTACCTGATTTGAGTCACTATGAAGTGGGCTATGAGGATGGGAACATGAGGTTGGTTGTTAACTCTACTGTGCTGGACACGTGCTTAATATTTATTAGAAGTGTATACAGTAAGTGTATATTTACTGGAAGTGGGCAAAAGTCCATTTTCTTGTAGTGCACACAGCCCCCTCTTAGCGGGTCGCTAGGTACTGGATAGCGATCTAGTGAGAGATTTAAGTTGGCACATGGATGGCACGTGGGACGGTTGATTTGAAGGGTCGCAAGTTAACCGCCTCGTTTTGTAGAGCGATGTGGCACGTTAGGGCTAAATAAAATGATTACACTTCTTTGGGAAACTAACCGGTGGCTTACAATATACGCCTAGAGAACTAAAGGGTCCATCACTTGCATCCTACTGAGAACGAGAGCTTAAGGTTAGTCTCTTTTTCTCTGCCATTTTTGTTTTTGATTTTTCTTCTGCCATTTGCTTTTTCTGTTGGGTTGTGAGGTCGTTTGTAGTTGTTAGTTGTTGCTGGTAACTTGTGAAAGAAGAGGAAGTATGTCTGATTCAGATGATATATACTCGATCTAATGAGATTCTAGAGGTTTCACTAAATGAGGAAGTTGAAAATTTTGGTTCTAACTCTATGGTCGCTGTGGCGAGCAGTTCTGGTAATAGTTTTTGTCATCTTCTAGTGGTTTACCGCCTAGGGTATTAGATAAGCGTGCTATGAAAGCTTTTGTAGAGTTAAAGGAAGCTTATGATATACATGTAAGCAACCTGGAGATACACGAACTGGGGGAGGATGCAGACGTGTTTAGCAACTATTACGTACCACTAGGTTTTGGAGTAGTTATCTGTGAGGGGCAGTTACAAGCTGGTATGAGGATACCGTTCTCGAAACTTACTTACAATTTTTTGAACTTTTGTAAGAAAGCTCCATGCCAGTTCATTGGCAACACCTGGCGGTTGCTTAGAGTGTTCGATCTATTGAATGATAGCGGGGAGTACCGTATTGAGGTTGCTGATATTCTTTAGCACTTTGATGTGAAGCGATCTCATGTCAATAATTTCAATTTGTAGACAAGAAAGTCAAGCGTTCTGGATGGTGTGAGTAACGAGCCTTGGGAGAGGAGGCCATTGTTGTTAGTTGGAAATTTTTGTGCTAGTGGGTTTGGAGTGCAAACTAGGGTTTGCAATTTTTCTGGTATGTTTTGGTGTCCTTTGTTGTATGTTGAGTAATATTTGTTTTACTGAATTAATGTCGGTGTTCTTTGTTTTGCAGAGGTCGTTATTACTAGGCAATCGAACCGTGGTGTGATTGAGAAGTTCACTAAGCTTAGACGTTCTGAGAAGCGGGAGAAGTTGCCCAAGGTAGCGACCTACTTTGTTAATAGGGGAAGTCATCATATATGGTTGAAGAGGAGGAGTCAGAAGAAAAAAGCTCATGGTCAGGCTGATAGTGAGTCTTCTAACGAACTTGTTATGGAGAGGGAAGAGAGTGGCATTGTAACCAGGGAGGCTAGGAATAGGAGCCGAAGTGGGACAGTGAGGCCTGTAGGTGGTGGTGGGACCTCTGGGGGTGATGGTGGTGTGTCCAAGCGTTTTGGTGGGAAGGGTCACCACCCTGGTTCTGAGCCGTTTTCCTGGGAACACTCCTGGAGGCGTGGGCCTACTCTGGTGGATATAGACAAACTCAGTGTGCCAGTTCATGTACCGGGAAGTTTGTTAAAGAGGAAGGATGGTGTTGATGATGATAGAGCACCCAAGGTGGCTTGTCTGGAGGGCATAATGAAGGGGGACTCGAGTCAGCACTCTGTCGAGAGAACAAGTGGGCTGAACTAATGGTGGTTTGAGTTCCCAGGGTAGGTCGTTCCAGAGGGTTGACTTGAGAGATGTGGATCTGAACTCCCTCGAAAAGGAGAAAGATAATGATGCAGTTGTTGTTGCTCCGCCTGCTGGTAGAGGCAAAGAAAAGGCTTTGGGTAAGGTTGGTGCCAAAATTAGTTATGGCAAGGGAAAGGTGGTGCTCTTGGGAAGGGGGTCTCCTATGTCGATCCTGACACTGGTGAGACTCAGTACGTGATGACCTCTGATTGCAGCTTCCAGTCGGCTCCTATAGCAAGCTGCTTGCTGGAAAGCATTGCTCTCGATAAGATCGGCAGAACCTGAACGCCATGGGAGACCTTGCTGCCAACGTGAGGGTGGTGGATCTTGGGTATTGCATGGTAAGTGTTTGTGCTATTTGGCTTTTTGCTATATGTATGCAGAATGGTGCGTTGATGTGTAAGCATGTTGTTACTTCGTAGGTACTATCTGGGTACCAAAAGCTGAAAGAGTTGGCCCTGATCGTTGAGGCTGAAAAAGGCGAACAAGAAAAGATGAAGGAAAAACTGGAGATCCTTCGTACCGTTCAAGTCTCACTTCAATCTAGCTTTGACGAACTGAAGAAGTTGCACGATCAGGTCGCTATTGAAAAAATGGTCATGGTCGAGGCGTTATAAGAAGCGAATGACGAGGTGGCACTGTACACTGGGTATGTGGAGAAGGCAACAACTACAACCAAGGTGGTGAAGGACACCTATGAGATTCTGTTCAGAGAGGCGACCGAGCTAGCCAAGGACTACAACGACCTGGAGCAGAAATACCTTGCTTTACAAGAGGAACCAGAATGTGGGGCTCAAGGTGCAACAGTGTTAGATGCACCTGGAGATGCTAGTACCATTCTTCCTGTATTTGAAGGTCCTGCTCTTGTGAATGATGTTGCCTCGGATCCCGCCCTGGATGGCTACCTTGGAGGACGTGCTGGAGCCCCTAGCCATTGAGAATTTGTCGAATGTTTCTTAAATCTTGTCAGCTGTGAGAGAATGTTCTCTTGTTTTTGTTTGTCTTTGTGATTGGTTGTTATGATACAATAGAGTTGGTTTCCTGGGCTTGCCTGGGCAGTTCGCCTTATTTATTGTGTTGCGTGGCATCGGCCAAATACATTAAGAGTTGATAGTCTGGGGTGACCTAGGTAGTTCGCTTTTAGTATTTGCTTTAATTTTGAGATCTTGATGAACTGGTTTCCACATAAGTGGTAGTTCGGTAGTTTTAAAGAACTGGTTTCCTGAGTGTGTTCAGGCAGTTCATATTTTGCACTTACGAAATGCATGTTTTCTTTGAAGTATGATCTTACTTTTGTCTAAATGCTTGTTACATGTTGCTTTAATGTCTCAGTAGGAACTATCTAGAGACGTATGTTTTGCATCTAAGAAGACTTAGGATGCCATGAAGCATTTTAGCTTGATTGATTAAGCATTCTGCGATAAGTTGATCCTCGAGTTGTATGTATTCAACTAGTGAGAAGTGTTGGAGCTATGAAGCCCTTGAGCTCGAGTGAGCGTTGTAGCTTAAGTAAGTGTGTTGCTCTTAGAGAGCATTCTACACTAAGTTAACCGTAGAAATGTAGGTTTTGAACTAGTGAGAGGTGTGTGAGCTATGTAGCCCTGACCTCGAGTGAGCGTTTGGTCGTTCAGAATGTTTGAGCTTTGGAGAGTGTTTAAATTTGTTTGAATGTTTTGCTATTAGAGAGCGTTCTACACTTAGTTGACCCTAGAAGTATAGGTCTCCAACTAGCGAGAAGTGTTAAGGCTAAGTAGTATGTGAGTTATGTAGCCCTGAGCTCAAGTGAGTGTTTTAATATGGAGAACGTTTAAGCCTGGCCTGTAGAGCATTTTAGTTCAAGTGAGCGTTCTGCTTTTTGAAAGATGCAAAAAAAGAACTATATGTATAATGCTAAGAGTAAGAACTCATGAAAATGGAATTTTTTATTGATAAAATTTCTTTAACAAGAAAGTATTCCAAGGACGTGGAAGTGCATGTCCATCTTGGGTTTTGATCTAATATGCTCCATTGCCAATGACTTGTTCCACTATGTAAGGGCCTTCCCATGTTGGTGCCAATTTTGAGTCATCCTTAGTCTTCTTCAAGACCAAGTTGCCAGGTTGAAAGCTTCGAAGGTTTACTTGCTTGTTATATGTCTTTCTCAGAGTTTGATGGTAGGATGTTACTCGAATGGCTGCTAGGTCACGTCATTATTCAAGTACGTTGACCTCTCGTGCAAAAATGGAATCGTTCTGACCAGATTCGACGATCTCAGATCGAGTCATTGTAATTGTCAACTCAATAGGGATGACGGCCTCAGTACCGTAGCATAGTGAGAATGGTGACTCGCTTGTACTAGAACGAGCTGTCGTTCTATGAGCCCATATAATGTTTTCTAGCTATATTGACCACTGGCTTTTATTCTTTTCGATCTTTTTTTTTCAAGTTCTCCAGAATTGCTTTGTTACTAGCTTCTGCTTGACCATTGCTCTGAGCATACTGAGGAGTGGAGAATGTGAACGATCTTCCACTTGGCCAAGAATTCTTTGACTGTTTTTCCCTTGAATTGAGAGCCATTATCCATCACCAATGTGTGGGGGAGGCCAAATCTGGTAATGATGTTGGTCCAAATGAAGCTTCTGACATTAGATTCTTTGACATGAGCTAAGAGAATCGCTTCCACCCAATTGGTGAAGTAGTCTATTGGAGCTAGGACTAACCGAAAGCATGTGCTTTTCTGTGGAATGAATAGACCCATGATGTCTAAGCCCCACATGTAAAATGGCTAAGGGCTGGCGCTGTTGATCAGTTCGTGAGCTGGCTGGATGATGTTGTGGCCAAATGTTTGGTACTTAATGCATTTGAGTACATACTTCTTGGCCTCGATCTCCATTCTTGGTTAGAAGTATCCTTGTGAGATTGCTTTGTAAGCCAAAGAGCGACCTCCTACGTGGTTTTCAAATTCTCCCTCGTGGATCTCTACGAAGATCATCTGACCCTATTCTGGGCTTATGCACCTTAGATGGAGTCCTCCGACGGACTTTCTAAAAAGCTTGTCATTTACTAGGCAATAGCGACTTGATTGGTATTGAACCTGTCTGGCCTTGATGCGATCTGTAGGTGCCTTGCATAGCTAGATATAATCTATGATAGGTTGCATCCATGTTTGGCTCATCTGAGTGTCAGAGAGTGGGCATAGGTTGCTGATTTCTAGGACGTGCTCAATTGGTAAACAGATATATCAATGACTTCGATGAGTAGTTTCCTAGGGTCACAGTTTGGTGTTTGGGTTGCTAGGTACGCCAAGCTATCAGCGTGGTGATTCTCTTCCCATAGGAAATGGTGTATTGTGACTTTCTAGAAAAAAGGCAGTAATTGATTTACAACTTGAAGGTACTTGGAAAGGTTACCTTTATTGGTGGTATACTCGTTGGCAACCTGGCGAATGACCAGTTGTGAGTCGCTAAAGACCTTGAGCTCCTGAACATTGAGTTCTAATGCCAAGAGAAGTCCCATGATCAGAGCTTCGTACTCAGCTTCATTGTTGGAGGTCGCAAAATCGATGTGAACTGGTTTTTCCACCATAGATCCATCTGGTGATGCTAGGACTACTCTGACTCCACTGCCACCTGGATTGTTGGCTCCATCTACGAAGATTCACCATACTGATGCGTCATGTTGTTTTGAGATCGGGGTGTCTACCTCGGGTTCCTAGTTTAGGTCGTCAACTGGAAAATCTGCTAAGAAATCAGCAACGACCTGACCCTTCTGAGAGGTTCTTGGGGTGAACTTAATGTGGTGTTCACTGAGTTTTTCTGCCCATACTACCATGCAAGTTGTCTTGTTGGCTTTAAGAAGTATATTCTTTAGTGACAGGTCGGTGATCACTTTGATTGGGTGTGCTTGGAAGTAAAGCCTGAACTTTCTTGCTGAATAAAGTAGTGTCAGTACTACCTTTTCAGTGTGATAGTAGTTCTTCTCAGCTAGCAACAAAGTCTTACTTGTGAAGTAGATCAGTTTCTCTGCGTTCTGTTCCTCTTTGAAGAGAACTGAACTGATAGCGAAATCAGACACAGCTAAGTACAGCCCCAACATTTCACCATCAATCGATTTTGCCAGCACAGGTGGTGTTGTCAAATAGTCCTTAAGAGTAGAGAACGCTTGGTGCCATTGCTCGTTCCATGAAAATTGTTTACCCTTCTTGAGAATTTATAGGAAAGGTCGGCATTTGTCTGATGCTCTCGATATGAATCGGTTTAGAGCTGCTACCATTCCTGACAGCTTCTGTATCTACTTCTTTGTTTTTGGGTCGGGCATGTCCAAGAACGCTCGAATCTGATATGGGTTTGCTTCTATTCCATGTTGTGAGACCTGATAACCCAGAAATTTCCCAAAGGACGCTCCAAATAGGCATTTCTCAGGGTTAAGTTTCATCTGAGTTCGCCGAAGTCTGGAGAACACTTGTGTGAGATGATTAAGTGATCTCCAACTTTCTTACTTTTGACGACCATGTCATCTATGTAGACTTTCATGATGTCACCTAACATATCTTGAAGCATATCGGTGACAAGTCGCTAGTAGGTCGCTCCAGCGTTCTTGAGGCCGAACGGGAGGACGTTGTAACAGTAAATTTCTTGTTCTGTTATGAATGAGGTTTTCTCTTGGTCTTCTTATGCTAATAGAATTTGGTTATAGCCACTGTAGACATCCATGAATGACAAGAGCTCGTGGCCACAGATTTGGTCTACAAGTCAGTCGATTCTTGGTAAGGGGAAGCTATCCTTGGGAGTTTCTAAATTTAGGTTGGTAAAGTCCACACAAAGACGAACTGTGCTATTCTTTTTTGGAACTGCTACGATGTTAGCTACCTATTCAGGGTAACCGACCTTCCTAATGAAGCCAACTTTTTTGAGATTTTTGACTTCTTCATTGATTGCTTTTTGGAACCTAAGGGATAACTTTCGAGGAGATCATTGGCGAACTGGTTTAGCATTTGGGTTAACATTTAATTTATGGCATGCAATATTGGGGTCAATTCCAGGCACATCGATGTACGACTAAACAAAAACATCTTTATTTAATGATAAAAAGCTTACAAGTTGTGCCTTGATAGTAGAATCAAGGTTAGCTCCTACATAAACGAACTTGGGGTCATCTTCAGTTCCTAGGTTGACATTTTCCTTCAGCTCGGTCTGAGCAGCCACCTCAGTGGGCTAAGCGACCTCTGGGGTCTTAGTCTCTGGCAGTGTCTCCTTGACCGGAACGACCTCTATGGTCTGAGCTTCTGGAGGGGCGTTTTAGACTGAGCCCCCTAGTGTTCTCCTTTGTCAGTTCACTTTGAGGGGCCTTGGTCAGGGTCCTGACCTCAAAGATGAAGTCTTCTGCCAGCTTAGCTTTAGCGATCTCTCCCTTGTTTTTGAGTGAAGCTCCAGTAGGCTTGTTGACTAAGAGGATCTGGTTGCAATTGTGGGCATCGAGCTGGTTGCTTCTGAGCTCCATCATGCCTTTGGGGCTAGGGAAGTGTAAAACCTGATGGAGTGTTGATGGAACTGCTTGCATCTTGTGGATCTAACGTCGTCCTAAAATAGCAGTATAGGACGAGTTGACATCCAGAACCCTGAAGATGATGACCTCGTGCGACCCAACTGAGACAGGTAGAATGATGTCTCCTATTGGGTCGGCTCGTGATCCATTAAAGCCATAGAGGGGGGCTATAGGATCGATCATGACTGACCTGGGCATGTTCATCTCCTTCAGAGTTCGGTAGAATAGGATGTCACCACCTAACCGCCTCGGGTCGGGGCCGATGCAGGACGCTTTCCGATCCAGTCCACCGATCTTGACGTGGACCACTAGGGTGTCATTGTGTGGGAGACACACCTTGTTGAGGTTAGCCTCAGTGAAAGTGATGTCTCTTGAGTTGCAGGCTGTTGCGTGTAGGGTAGGAACCACTTGTGAGGAGAACTGGTAGACTTCTTGGAGGGCGCCTACCCGTCTCCTTTTCTCCCTTGTGAACGTGACAGAGTCGTCCTGGAAGGCGATCATGTTGATCGTTCTGTTGTTATCTCTGTCAGATGAATGTTGGCGACAATCATGACGAGATCGGTCCATAGAGCGTCCTCGAGGGCAGGAGCGATCTTTATTGTGGTTGCGTGGAGGAGTTCGGCTTCGTTCTCTCTCTGCGAGCCATGAGCTTATGGCGAAGGTTGCCATTGACTATATCAGTATAGTGCTTGATATGGCCTGCCTCAATGAGGTCTTGGAGGTAGTGCCTGAGTCCGCAACATTTATTGGTCTCATGGCACTTTGCATTGTGGAAAACGTAGTATACATGGCTTTCCTGGTGTGTCTTCTGGCCACTTTACCTCAGGTCGTTAATAGGCCGCTGATTTTATTTTCTCCAGTATGTAGCTTGGAGATCTTGTCAGCACAACGAACTCGCGCTTCGTGTGCGTCCTGGTACCAGAACTTCTATCCCTGTGGTATGGGTCGCTTGTTTAAGGACAGGGCAGCATCTGGGATTGCTGTGACTTCCTCTTGTTCATTGCCATTATCTAAAGCTTCCTGTAGCTTTATATATTTGTACACGTGAGTGTACAAGTTTTCCAGTTTTTCAAAACGCTCCTTCATGAGCGACCTATATAGCCAGGTGTTTTTCTGGATTGCCTTGGTAAATGCCAAGGTTGCAAAGGACTCTTGGAGGTCGCTTTCTATAGACAGCAGGTCTGTCTTGAATAGCCTTAAGAATGAGTGGATTAACTTGTCTTTCTTCTGAGACAGCATGAAGAGTGAGTCTACGTCGGTTTTCTTATGTTTGTTGTGGACGTCATGGTTAGCAAACTGATCAGTTAGCTTTTCAAAGCTATCAACGGAGTTCGGTTCCAGCGAGTAGAACCAGTCGAGAGCTCCTTCTTTTAGACTTGCAGGAAATAAGCGGCTCTGCAAGTAGTCGAACTCTTGTGCACTATAGAGTGCGGGGCTCTGGATGTAGCGAGCTACGTGTTGACCGAGACACGAACTTCCATCATACATAGCGAAGCACGGCTGTATGAAATCGTGCGGGGAGGGTTTACTGAGTATCTCCGGTGTGAATGGGGATGCTCGATAACTTTTTAGCATATTCTGGATGATATGAGTGGCGTTTTTCTTCACAACACTGTGGTCAATTCACTGGGATAGCTCGTTGATTTGCTGATTCACTTCGTTATTACTGTCCTCATCTGTGACTCCGTTGGGGTTCTGGGCTGCCACCTGATTTTTCAATTTGGCGTTCTCTTGTCCAAAGAGGGTGATGCTGTCATTCATGGTTCCCATCTGTGCGGCCATGCTCTTCATTTGATCCTGGAGGCTTTCCATGCTTCGTGGGCTTGAAAATTGACGATTCTATGAAGATGGTTGGAAGAAATAGAAATTTTGAGTAGATGAATTTTCAAGTAATTCGATCCACAAACGGCGCCAATGTAAAAGTTGGATTTGGTTAACCTTACAAATGTAGGCAGTTTGTGGGGAAGATGGTGTTTGTGGTTGGATTTGCCCGAGTTCGTTTGAGCGAACTGCCTACATATCAAGTTCTCTCTGCTGGGGGGAGACTTGAATCAGGTCAGACGTAGTTCTTCATCCTCTTTATATAGGCAAGGTGCCCACACCTTTCATATTCCCGTATCAGGTCAGATCCAACCTTGATGGCGAGTTATGGTCATTTATCATGAAACGTGCCTGAAGATCCGGTCTTGATGGTTGTAATAAAGACATGTGTTACGAGCCGTTGCGAGATAAGAGGAGTGGGCGCTGTGCAGGTCGTTTCTGGACGAGATCGTCCACTCGACTCGAGTATTACTGGCCAATTAGGATTTCCCCCCTCTAGATGGGAAATTAGGGTCTCTCTCCAAATACACACAAAAAAAACACTGTCAACCTAAGTTATTTTTATACCCACGTTTCCACCCTCTTCTCTCTCCAGCCATCTACAGTGCAAAACAAAATTCACATTTCCACTCCACTCCTTTTAACTCCACTACTCACTGAGCCAAGAGCCACCTCAATCTTCTTCTTGTTCTAGATTAAGTCAACTAAATCTTTCTAACACACCTTTCATTTTTCAGACCATTCTTGTTCTAGACTCTCAGTTGTTAGACCTTGTACTACTACTACTTCAGCTCCATCTTCAAATTGTAGTTGGGAAATTAAGTTAGAAAAAAATCCCACACTTCTCTTACATGGTTGCACTGGTTCAAAACTTCAAATACATATTACAATCTGAACAAGGTTGTAAATCTTCTGTTTTGGACTACTTAAACAATTTCTTAAAATTCAAAAATGGGTCTTAAAATCGAATGGGATGACAAACAAGATTCTTACTTTTCAGAGTGTAAATCTTGTCAACTTCAAAATTGTGTTTGTGGGTAAAATTTATCTGACCCAAGTAACCATTTTCTTTGCTATAGTTCACAATCCCAATCTCATTTAACCTCACCTTGGATTCATCTTGATAGTCTGAATCGCATTGTTTTAGTGTGTTCTCTTTGTCATTTGTGTATGTGTATCACTTCTTATTGGTGTTGTAACTTTAATTTTTCGATATAGAAGAGTGAAATCTACAAGAAATGAGGAGGACCCACCAATGCTATTTCTACAACGACATCTTTCAGCAAGTTTATTACGACCAGTTTTCAGTTATGAGGAACTGGATTTATCGACGAATAGTTTCAGAGTTGATATTGTTCTAGAGTTGATATGGACGAATAGTTTAATCTAGTTGATATTGTTCAGTTATGAGGAACTGGATTTATCGACGAATAGTTTTAGAGTTTCAGAGCAATATCTCTATTTATATTTGTTCTGCATTCTTAATTTGCAAGCTTTTGAGTAAGCATTATATTTGTGCATTAAATAATTATAGCTGCACAAGTAAGTTACTTAAAAAACTGGTAGTTAGATAATCGGGTTCATCAAGCAAGCAAAAAAGTTCAATTAACATAGAAGGAATGTGCATTTGCGGAGACGATGAAATTTGGTAGCGTGTCGGCTAGTGAATCCAATCGGATTAGATCTAGACTTCCAGTTCTTACCAGACATCGACAAAAAAATAGTTAGACATTCACATTTCACAGTGAAGGAATTGGGATGAGACATACCAAATCTCATAAACACAGTCGCACAAAAAAATGTTGAATGTCTTACATTTAGAGAATTAGAGAGACAATTTTTGAAGCTGAGAAATGCTACGAGAGTGCTTCTCTATCTATTCAACAAAATTAACATAGCAAAGCTTCAAAACCAGTCTCAACTTACAAAGCCATGTTTACATTCCTGAAGTGAAATGCCAAAATTGAGATGGGTTACAGTTTAGATACAAGCTAGCTAGGAACATAGACTTGACAAAATAAACCCATCAAAATGCCCAGATGGAAAGAGGGTACACTGCACTAAAATCTAGCATTCAGTCATGTTACCATGTTGGTGCTTGGTATGTAAACTAGCAAAAGAAACCAGAGTTGCCATTGTCGAAATTAAGGGAGTAGCTGAAAGGGTCGTAGTCAAAGTGGCTAAAGGAAGACCTCTTATTCCTAGTTGCTTGCCTTCTTCTCATCTCAACACGAACCTTCCAAAACAAGATACCATTTCAAACAAAGAAATCCACAAAGTCTAGCTTGCGGGCGGGTGGGCGGGATGATTCAGCTCTTGCCTACACCATATCCAAATAAGAACCAGTGAGAAATATGTATTAAAGAATTAAAATTGGAAGAAAAAATAAAACAAAAACTTAAACTTCATTTATATATGCCTAAATATTGGGAATGTCCTGTTGGATTATGTACTCTGATGGTCTTACGGAAGCCTGCAAATTAACTTTAGAATTTCAATTTTACGATGCTTAGCTTAACGATCAGATTTTAGTATAGATCGGATATAATTAGCAAACCTTTGAATAAAACAGAAAGTGATTAAATGACATCATTGGCATGCTTGGGGATCCATGTTGATGAAATGGAAAACATTGAGCCATTGACAAATCCGGATACATACATGTATTTAGAGGATAGTAACCACTTGGACCATTGTATGCTTGTGGCACCCATGAATCCTGTTTCACAAGTTGCAATTGTTGGCTTTATCCCTCACATGAGGAGGAAAGAATTTCAGCTTGCATGGGAAAGCTTGAGCGCACCTACACTCAGGTTTGGCTTGCTCGGAGCGCGACTTGCGCTCAGGCCTTTGATGGATTTCTAGTAGAGTGTGTGAGCGCACCCTGCGCCCTACTTGGTCTTGCCGGTAGCCGCCTCGGCGCCAGTTTATTTTTTGTGGGCTTCGCTTACAAGAATCACAAATTTGTGTTTTTGATATAAAAACAAAATCAAGGTTTTGGAAAAACCTAACCAGAGAAGAACCAAGGAACAAAAGAGAGAAACCCAATCTTGAAAGCAATCAAGATTGAGAGATAACCTTTATAAAGAGACAACCCTGTAAAGAGAGAGGAGTGATCTAGTAAGGTGAGAGACTGAAAGGAGAGATTGTAATCTTCCTTCCCACTTTATAAAGAACTAGCTCTTGTGGAAGTAGGCACCATTGCCCGAACCACGGTAAATCTTTGTGTTGTGGTTTGCTTTTACTGCTTTACATTATTATCTATTGTTAATAGTTGTTTAGCGAGTTGGGCATGTTAGTATAGGTTGTAGTTGATATTTATAATTTGTTTGGAGTTGAATTGTGTTCAAATACAAGTTATCTGTGTAGAGGGGGAATCGATTGGTATTGATATAATCCCAAACAAGTGATATCAGAGCCTTGGTTAGAATAGCCTAGGGTGTTATCCGAATCTTGGTCAGAAGGTGTTTGACGAAATTCCTGAGAGAAGATTTGAGGTTAAATAACTTGTATAGATGGACCATTCCGTGAACACTCGCATGATGAGTCTGAATAGGAAGAACTACACCATCTGGAAAGCCAAGATGGAAGACTTGCTATAATCGCAAGGACTTGGCACTTCCCATTGAGAATGAGGGAGTAAAACCGAAAAAAACTTATGAGGTCGAAAGTGGAAAAAGCTTGACAGAAAAGCGATTGGATACATTCGACAGTGGATTAACGACAGTGTCTTTCACCATGTGTCTTAAGAGACTACAGCCTTCAGTCTGTGGAAGAAACTCGAAGACCTTTATGAGAGAAAGTCGGGCAGAAACAAAGTGCTGGTCATTAAGAAGTTTGCAGACACGAAGTACCAAGAAGGTTCTTCAATGTCTGAGCATCTTAATGAAGTACAGAATATCATCAATCGGATGCAATTGATGAAGATCAATTTGGGAGACGAAGTTGAGGCTTTGTTTCTATTAGGCTCTCTACCCGAAAGTTGGGAGACATTAGAAGTTTCTCTACACGAAGTAGCCAAGGATGGAATTGTTACCATGGAGATAGCTACCATGTCTTTGTTGAATGAGGAGACTAGAAGGAGTGCAAGAAGCAGCCCCTCTCACTCAGAGATCCTTTTCACAGAGAAACGGGGGAGAGGTAGAAACAGAAAACCATCTCGTTCTAGAGGTGATGACATAAGTAAATCTAGGGGTGAAGTAAGAACTCCTAAGGCAGAGAGGCAATGTTACTATTGTGCCACCAAAGGCCACTTCAGATATGAGTGCAGAACACTGAAGAGGGATGAGAAGAATAACTGTGTACATGAAGACATGGTGCAGAGGAACGGAAACACAGGCAGAGATACTACCGCACTAGTCGACGACCTAGTGTGATTTGTGTCAGATTGTGGTTTGTGCTGTCTTAATACCTCATGTCAGGATAGAAAGTGGGTGATAGATACAGGAGCATCCTATCACGTCACACCGCACAGGGGATTCTTCACTACCTACAGCTGTGGTGAATATGATGAAGTAAGGATGGGTAACAGTGGCGTCTCGAAGATTATAGGCATTGGAGATATTCATGTAGAAACCAATGTCGGCTACATTTTGACACTCAAGGATGTAAGACATGTCCCTGACATACGGTTAAGCCTAATTTTGGCTGGGAAATTAGATGAAGATGGCTTTGTAAACTCGTTTGGTAACGGGTATGGAACCGAGCGAGGTTCCATTGTAGCGAGCGGGGAAAAGAAAACTTGCTCTCTTTACAAAACACAGGCTAGTTTGTGTAAAGCAGAAGTGAATGCGGCAGAAGAAGAAGCTTCCTCTTAACTGTGGCACAAGAGACTGTGTCATATGGGCATAAAAGGGATGGAAGTTCTTGCTAAGCAAAAGGTCGTGCCAGACATTAAAGGTACACATTTAAATACATGTACTCATTGTTTGGTAGGAAAACAACATAGGGTGTCTTTTCAAAGATTCCCATCTCACAGAAAGGACACTGTCCTTAAACTAGTGCACACAGACTTATGTGGTCCTATGAGAGTA
Source organism: Coptis chinensis (assembly GCF_015680905.1). Classification (NCBI taxonomy): domain Eukaryota; kingdom Viridiplantae; phylum Streptophyta; class Magnoliopsida; order Ranunculales; family Ranunculaceae; genus Coptis; species Coptis chinensis. The sequence continues at coordinate 30,427,724 of NC_141463.1, read as the reverse complement.
AAGTCCCACCAGGGAGCTTCGTACTTCTTGACATTCATTGATGATGCGTCAAAAAAGATATGGGCCTATAGTCTGAAGACCAAGGATGAAGTACTTGGCGTGTTTGAGAAATTCCACAAAGATGGGAAAGAAAGAGAGACTGGGAAGTTGTTGAAATGTATTCGCTCAGATAATGGGGGTGAGTACATAAGGCCATTTGAAGAGTATTGCCATAGTCATGGGATTCATCATGAGCAGACCATTCCCAAGACACCGCAACAGAATGGAATAGCAGAGAGAATGAACCGTACCATTGTAGAGAGGATGAGATGCATGTTGTCTCACTCTAAGCTACCTAGAACCTACTAGGTAGAAGCAATGCGTACAGCCGTGCATGTGATCAACCTATCACTGGCAAAGCCTCTGAATAGTGATTATCCAGAGAGAGTATGGTCAGGCAGAGATGTTGATTATGGATACTTGATGGTATTTGGGTGCAGGGCATTTGTGCATATTCCGAAGGATGAGAGATCCAAGCTTGATGACAAAGCCAAGCAGTGCATTTTTCTGGGTTATGGAGATGAAAAGTTTGGTTACAAACTCTATGATCCGATTAACAAGAAGGTAATCCGAAGTCGAGATGTTGTGTTCTTAGAAGACCAAACCATAGCAGACTTTGAGGAGGGTGAGAAGCTATAGGCTTTCACCAATGATCTTGTTGATTCAGAACCAGAAGTTCCTATTGTGGAACGTGCAGAAGGCATTGAGAATGCAGAGAACCATGAGTTTGAAGCTCATGATGAGAATCATATTGTTCATGATGGGATAGAACCTATTGGTATAGAAGATGCAGATGAGATGCATGAACCACCACCAGAACAAGCAGAAGTGCATCCTTCTGAGGCACCAGCAGATGGGGCAAAGAGGTCTGACAGAGGGAGACTAGCTTCATCCAGGTATCCACCACATACGTACGTGCTACTATCGGATGGTGGAGAACCTATGTACTATCAAGAGGCACTTGAAGGTACAGACAAAGAAAAGTGGTTGAAGGTCATGCATGACGAGATGGATTATTTGCATAAGAATCACACTTATGAGTTAGTTGAGAAACCGCAAGGATGAAAAATTCTCAAGAATAAGTGGATATACAAAGTTAAGCATGAGGAGAACAATCCTCACCCAAGGCACAAAGCTTGTCTTGTTGTGAAGGGATTCGGTCAAAGAAAAGGGATTGACTTTGATGAGATTTTCTCTTCTGTAGTGAAGATGACTTCTATCTGGGTGGTATTGGGTATGACCACAAGTATGAACCTAGAGGTTGAGTAGCTAGATGTTAAGACAACTTTTCTTCATGGAGACCTTGAAGAAGATGTCTACATGGACCAGCCAGAGGGGTTTGAGGTCAAAGGCAAGGAACACCTAGTATGCAAGCTGATAAAGAGCTTGTATGGGTTGAAGCAAGCACCGAGACAGTGGTACATAAAGTTTGACTCCTTTATGGCGAAGCAAGGATACAAGAAGTCTGCTTCCGATCATTGTGTGTTTGTTCAGAGATTTTCAGATGGGGATTTCATAGTGCTATTGTTGTATGTAGATGATATGTTGATAGTTGGCCCAAACATCAACAAGATATCCAAGCTGAAGAAAGACTTGACTAAGTCTTTTGAGATGAAAGATTTGGGTCAAGCAAAGCAGATACTTGGGATGCGGATCACCGTGATGAAAAGTGGGAAGTTGTGGCTTTCTCGAAAGCTACATTGAGAAGGTGTTGAAGAGATTCAATATGGATCAAGCGAAGCCAGTCAGTTGTCTACTTGGTGGCCAGTTCCGCATAACCAAAGAGATGTGTCCAAAGGGTGAGCATGAGCAGAGTCAGATGGAAAAGATTCCTTATGCATCCGCAGTGGGCAGCTTAATATATGTAATGGTGTGTACAAAACCGGATATTACTTTCGCCGTTGGTGTTGTAAGCCGATTTCTGTCAAATCTGGGGAAAGAGCATTGGGAAGGTGTTAAGTGGATATTGAGATATCTCAAGGGCACTTCCAAATCGTGTTTGTGCTTTGGTGGAAGTAAGCCCTGACTTGAAGGCTACACTGGTGCAGACATGGCAGGTGATGTTGACTCGATGAAGTTCACCTCCGGTTATTTGGTTACTTTTGTAGGGGGAGCAGTTTCTTGGCAATCAAAGTTGCAAAAGTGTGTTGCCCTCTCCACCAGAGAAGCCGAGTATATTGCAGCCACTGAGTGTTGCAAAGAGTTGCTATGGATGAAAAGGTTCTTCGACGAACTAGGGCTAAAGCATAAACAGTTTGTAGTTCTATGTGACAGTCAGAGCACCATCCATTTGAGCAAGAATCCGAGTTTTCATTCTAGATCCAAGCACATACACGTGCGTTATCATTGGATTAGAGAAGTACTCGAACACAAACATTTGTGTATTGAGAAGATCCATACTGACAAGAACGGGTCGGATATGATGACCAAAGTCTTACCGAAAGGTAAGTTTGACGTTTGTTGTGCTATTGTCGGAATGACAGCACACTCCTCCTGTTGATTTGGAAATTGCATGGAGGAAGCCCCTCCTCACTGTTCGGGAGGGGGAGATTGTTGGCTTTATCCTCACATGAGGAGGAAAGAATTTCAGCTTGCATGGGAAAGCTTGAGCGACTTTCGGCCGTTTGGCTTTCTTTCGGGCGCCTTCTTTCGCTCCTTTGATGGACTTCCAAGTAGAGTGAAGCGCACCTAAGCCCTACTTGGTCTTGCCAGAGGCGCCGACTGCTTCGTGTCTATTTTTCGTGGGCTTCGCTCACATGAAGAGTCAAAATTTGTGTTTTTGATATAAAAACAAAATCAAGGTTTTGGAAAAACCTAACCAGAGAAGAACCAAAGAACAAAAGCGAGAAACCCAATCTTGAAAGCAATCAAGATTGAGAGATAACCTTTACAGAGAGACAACCCTGTAAAGAGAGAGGAGTGATCTAGTAAGGTGAGAGACTGAAAGGAGAGATTGTAATCTTCCTTCCCACTTTATAAAGAACTAGCTCTTGTGGAAGTAGGCACCATTGGCTGAACCACGGTAAATCTTTGTGTTGTGGTTTGCTTTTACTGCTTTACATTATTATCTGTTGTTAATAGTTGTTTAGCGAGTTGGGCATGTTAGTATAGGTTGTAGTTGATATTTATAATTTGTCTGGAGTTGAATTGTGTTCAAATACAAGTTATTTGTGTAGAGGGGAATCGATTGGTATTGATATAATCCCCAACAGCAATCAAATGAATAAACATGATAAAATAAATGAATCACCAAAAATATAGTACAGAGAAGTCGGTATAAACCAAAGTGGATTACACACTTCCGTTATTGGCCTTTAGAATTTGATCTTCATCTGGAAGTGCATTTGAGGTACCTACTTCAGACCAAGTTATTAATAAAACTATCTTAAATATATAGGAATTGTTAGTTGAAAATAATTGATTACTAAAGTTAATATTACCAGTTGGTGATTCAACTTGGTATAAAGTAGTATTTTTCCTTTTTCTTTGTCCTTTTTCTAGCACACCTTTGTGTTGTCGAGTGTTGTTGAGTGCGCTGCTTTGGTATCGGGTCTCGCAGTAATACATCTCCACTAGGCAGACCCATGTTGCTCTCATCAACCTGTTTTTCTTGGGCACTAGAGGTGCTAGCACAAAATGTGTTACCTTGTTCCTTAATTGAATCCAAACTTTTAATTATAAGGAGCATTTCAGACATAGCAAAAGCATGTTTTTCAACTGTCCCTGCACCTTTTGCCACCAAAGTTTGAGCACGATGAGATAATTTGTTATGCCTCCTCGTAGCAAATGGATCCAAGTCAGCATGAATTATTTCTCCCCGAGAATCGTACACGATATTAGCTGCTGCATTCATGCTCCACCTACTTAAATAGTAATGTGATGGTAGCTTAGACACTTCCAATTCAAGAAACAACTTCAGGGCATGTGAATACAAGATCCCTTGGAATTCAAATTTCTTGCAGCTACAACTCACCACCTGCTGTGAAGCTATGTAACTAAGCTTACGAGTCCTTGCATTTGGTTTTCCGATCTTTCTTACTGTGTAACGACATGTCAATCCATCCATTATCATCAAGTAGCTCTAATTTCAGAACAAAGCATTTCACACATTCAGCCTGAATTTTTTTGAATATCTTTCTAGTGTATTTTGTAGATGTTTCACGCTTAACCACCCAATCTGTAATTAAATTGGGCCTACTCTTCCGATTATTAGAATCAGCCAACCTTTCTTTCATACGTCGACTAGCCAATGCTTTATCAAATTGACCCACAAACTCTCTCAAAATGAGATTTCCTGTAAAAAATTTCTTTAAAAATTTGTTAATGCTTTCACTCCTCTGTGTCGTTGTCATGCCATCACCAAAGTATTGTCGTACAAAGACTTGTGCCCATTTTTCCTTTGTTAGGTACAGATTGTTCAGCCATTTATTCTCTTCGAGACCATAGTGAGTAAGCAAATGATTCCAAGCACCTTCAAAGTCTACATCATTTTCCTGCTCATATATGCATCCCCTAAAATCAGGTAAAAATGTTTCAAACTTATTGTATATGCTGGATAAGTGTGTTGTTGCATTCTTGAATAAGTGCCAAAGGCACAGCCGGTGATGCGTATTCGGTAAAACTTGCTCGATTGCATTAGAAATTGCCATTGCTTGGTTTGTAAAAATCGTAATAGGATGCTTGCCGCCCATAGCTTCAAGAAAAGTTTCAAAGAACCAAACAAATGATTGTGTCGTCTCACTATCTAATAAACCACAACCAAATAGAACAGTTTGCCCATGATTATTGACTCCAACAATTGGGGCACAAACCATGTTATAGTTATTTGTTTTGAAAGTTGTATCAAAACATACAACATCTCAAAAATTACCATAATCGCACCTTGACTTTGCATCTGCAATAAAGAAACCACAAATTCAATTGTCACTGTCTGTCTGAATTTTGTGAAAGAAGAACCTATTTTCTTTCTCCTTGTCTCTCAAATAATCTAAGAAACATTTCGAATCCCCTTTTCTTAAGAAGTTAGTGCGAGTTTGAGAGAGAAAGCTATTCAAATCGGACTCCAAAAAATTCAGATTTTCAACCCCTCCAGCTTCAGTGCATAAATAAGCAAATATATTTGTCGCCCGCAATCCCGAAGATCTCATATTTTGAGCAAGAATCTGCTGAGAATGATCTACCTGTCTATGTGACCTCAATGTAAATGTATTTTGTGGATCTTCTAGTTGATGATTATTCTCCTCCATGAAAACAGTGACAATATACTTCTTACTGTCATCTTTGAACTTCACCACCATCATAGCTTTACATCCACATCTTCTATCATCCCTTCGCTTTAAAGGAGTGTCTTTTTTATGATAATACCCTTCCCAAGAACAACACAAATCTCTTCGTCTCACAATACCTTTGGCGTCACTATACATGGTTTTCTTCCTAACACTGAATTCAATTGCTTTTGCATATTGATTGTAAAAGTCATATGATGTTTTGTCTGTATCAAATAGCATACCAACAAAAGGAACCAAACTTTGGATTTTTTCAGATGCGTTGTCGTCGTCGTTGTCGGCCATGTTCTCCAGACACTCCCATAATTACCTCTTCACCATCTTCAATATCCAAAGCCATCTTCAGAACAGTAGGTTCACTCTACATTCAACAAACAAGCAGTAGTTTTAGAATATGACTTACTATTAAAAACAACAACAGTGAAAAATCGAAATTTTTATTGTAACAAAACCTACAAATAATGAATTAAATAATTTGTGCAAGCAATGAATTTAAAATTTTGTATAATAGTTTTTAACTAGTACTCAGAAAAAAATTGAAAATTTTATGCATCCATTCAACCTCAAAAAAATATATATAACATGAACTAAAATAAAATTTACCTTGCAACCTTACATTTAGGTTGTTTGAGTTCGTTTCCAAATCTCGCCTGAATATATTTAGATTTGGTTATCGACTGGAATTCGTTTGGTCGGAATAAAATGAAACTAAAATTATTTTCAGTGAGGTAAAATGGGAGAACGAGAGAGAAGAGTAATGAGGAAGTGGCTGGGTAAAAAGAGGAGAGAGAGAGAGTCTCTACGTATTAACTTTTATTTTTTGATTTTTTTGTGTGCCACATGTTGCCCCTGTGAGCGTCAGAGCTGTGAGCAAAAAAAAAACTCATTTGTGAAGCATATATAAAAAAAAATTGTACGGTACCTCTTCTTTCAAATTTGGTTGTTTCGTTACTGTTCATCTTTATTGGTCCATTTTACTTGCTCAGTTTTCCCTTTTCAGTCACAGACTCACAGTTATGAGTTTTAAACGAAGTTTTAAAAATGTATGTATGGATTCCTCATTCTTGCTTAATAAAATGTGGACCATCCTACCATTCCTACCATGCTCGTTTTGTTTTTAGGTGGACGTGGCTTCCTATCGTGCTTGTAAGCTCTGTTATGAAATGGTTGATGAATGCTGTGTACAGTACTACAGTGTACCCCTATTTTGCCAAGGGTCATGGGAATCTTGGTTTGAGCTAGTTGATTTTGTCTATGAATGAAGAAAATGTTTGAGAGGTTAATAACTCTTAATACAGTCACTCAAATCGTAGTCCTAAATGGATATGTGAAGACACGTAAATTAGGTGATGTTTGGACATGAATACTATTATTAGTGTGTTTGGAAATATGGGTCAGATTTGGATTGAGAATTTGAGATTATGGAGAAGTGGTATGCGCAAACTATCGTTTCCATGGACAATGGTGTGATAGAAGCATCTGTGGGACGTGGGGGATTTGTAGAATATGGAGTTTGGTTTTCACCAGATGATTTCGAGAGGATTATAATGGACTTGAAGATGATGTCTTATAAACGGGTATGGAAATTCTGGTTTGTTTCACTAGGTGGTAAGCAGTGTTTGATTAACTGGAGACGTCTGAGAATGCTTGAATTTGTAATTTTGAAATGTATGCATGAGCCAAGGTTGACAAATTCGATTGAGAATTTGAGATGGAGAGAGTTCTCAAGCGTATTAAAGAGTATGTTGTGTTCCAGAGTCTACAACGTACTTGATTATGTACAGGAGGGAAGGTGAGAGTGTAAGAATTTATGATCGATCTGGAGCAGGAGAATATAAACATGGTTGCTAAGGGTTTAGAACGTGGCTAAGGTGGTTCATTAATTGCTATCGCACTCTAGTTGCTTTTTTTTTGTGAAAAAAAATTGCCTGGTTCAAAATGCTACGGCCTTACAGAGCATAGTTACAAGATTCAGTTTTCACCTTCAGAAAAAGAAACTATAGAGGGAGGACCAAAAGCAATGCAACAAACCAATTTGACCTCCTCTAGCTAGTTTAGTGCCTACAAATTTAGTAAACCTGAACGTCTTTGTCCTGTGTTTCTGTAGCAACTTATGTGCCAAACACATTTTCTATGACGAGAAATGGCATAATCATAGTTCGTTGAATAACATATTGGAGCTGGTTTAGAACATCCAACCGGAAAAATGAATGGTTAGTTAATTACATGATTCGTTCTTGATTTCGTTGTAAAATAATACATGATGAGCCTACTACAGTTAAGGTAAGTTGGTAAAACCATCGCTCCTGTTTGGTGGTTTTTAACTTTTTATGTGCTGAAATAAAGCAACTATATATTTACAAAAGGACTAGGACACTTACTGTGATAAATCATATGCCCGTAGTTATGTCTACTTATAATCCTCTTCTGAAAATCAATTTTGAAAAAAATCTTTGTTAGGAATATACAACTTAATTGTACTTACTCTTTACCAATTATCAAACTATACAAACCTTTTGTCTTATAAATGTCTTGTACTTCTTAATTAAATCCAAACATAGTGTAGATACACTATATCCTTAAAACATATTTTCCCCATCATGGTACTTGAAGATTGATGAAAAACTGTCTCCTAAGATAGAACGGATTTCCTTCTATAGAAAGCTTGCACTTCAATTCTATAGAATCAGCGAACACAACATAGTATTTGACTAAGAACAGATGGAGAAGAGAAAGATAAGAACTCTGTGTGATCTGGTGTGTCTTTCTCTCCAAATTCATCCACTATTTATAGGTGAGTGGTGCCTCTTCGAAACAACACAATGACTTTTGGAAAAAAAATAAGCAATTCTTTGAAAAGTCACATGTTTCGAAAAGACACACCATTTCAAAGATAAAACACAAGTTTTTGAACCGGTTTTTATTTCGAAGGTCACACCTTTTTGGCATGATAATCGCTTAACCACCGGTGCACATTTCGAAAGATCACACTTTTTCGGCATAATGCACTGTTTCGAACAAGTGCATCATTTTGTAAAGGTTTTTCTCACTTTACGTACTGTTTCAAGAAAAACACATTTCATCTCAAGTGGGGTAACTTGGGAGACAAATTACTCATTCATATTACAAATCTATTTTTCTAACAATCTCTCGCATGAATGAAAATTTGGTTTCTTCTATCATAAACATCGGATTTCTATTTTTTTACAAATTAAAAGATACCGCATCAGGTTAAGTAGTATAGGAGGCCTTGAACTTGCCTTAGTGAAAAACGATCGGACTTAATTGGACGATCAGTAGACTTCAATTAATGTCCTTGAACTGTCAGCCGTTTGTATAAACCTAGACAATCATCTTCACGCAGTACCTTCTCGAATACTGTTGGTTCTCACGTTTGTGTTCATTTTGGCTTTGAACACTTCTTGGTTTCAGATAGTGCTTTTGAGACATTTGCTTTTAAAATTCTCATATAAACGGCCCCACTTCGCACTAACATAGGTGATTTCTATAAAGAGTATCCTACAATACTCCACTTGGATAACATAACTTTCCAAGATATAGTAAATCATTAAAAACTTGACTTATCCTAAGTCTCGCGGCAAATATACATTGTCTTATATATGAATGGATTAGAGTATAATATTACTCTCCAGTGCTAACTGAGTCACAAATATAATTCAGTTGGCCCTTTGAACCTAGATCTTGGGATCTCCAGTCAACTAGATTGGTTTTTACATTATGATGACTCTTGGTTGATTATCTCAAAGGCTTTAAGCCCATTCTCCTTGATAATTTTTCCACTTGCTCTCTTGCTAAACATTTTGTAAGCGGATCCGCAATGTTATTTTTTGACCTTACATAGTCAATTGAGATAACTCCATTTGAGAGCAATTGTCTAACGATGTTATGTCTATAACGTATGTGTCGAGATTTTCCGTTATACATGCTACTATGTGCTATACCAATAGCAGATTGGATGTCACAGTGTATACACACTGTTGGCACATGTTTAGCCCAGTTTGGAATATCCTCTAAGAAATTTCGAAGCCACTCTGCTTTTTCTCCAGCCTTGTCCAATGCTATGAATTCTGATTCCATAGTAGAACTCGCTATTCACGTTTGTTTTGAGGATTTTCAAGAAACAGCTGCACCTCTAAGTGTAAAGACATATCCACTTATGGACTTTGAGTCTTTAGTGTCAGATATCCAATTAGCATCGCAATACCCTTCTGGAACGGCTAGATATCTTGTATAGTGCAGACTAAAATTTTGAGTATACTTTAAGTATCCCAAAACTCTCAGTATGGCAGTCCAATGATCTCTGCCAGGATTACTCGTATATCGACTTAGCTTGCTCACAGAGTATACTATGTCAGGCCTTGTACAGTTCATGACATACATTAAACTGCCAAGTATACGAGAATATTCTAGTTAAGATATGCTATCTCCAGTATTTTTGGCTAAATGAAGATTTACGTCAACTGGTGACCTTTTTGGTGTGATGTTATATTTCTTGAACTTTTCAAGAATCGTCTCAATGTAATAAGATTGTGATAGAACAAGTCCATCCTCCATCCTAGAGATCTTAATTCCTAGGATAACATCAGCGACACCTAAATATTTCATGTCAAACTTACTAGACAACATTTGTTTGGTAGATTTTATGGCATTCATGTTACTACCCAAAATTAGCATATCGTATACATAGAAACAAACAATGACACATCCCTTTTGAGTGCTTTTGACATAGACACACTTGTCACACTCATTTATTTTGAAACCGTTTGACAACATTGCATTGTCAAATTTCTCATGCCATTGCTTAGGTGCTTGCTTTAATCCATATAAGGATTTAACAAGCTTGCAAACTTTCCTTTCTTGTCCAGGAGCAATAAACCATTTGGGTTGTTCCATGTGTATTTCTTCATCTAACTCACTATTCAAGAATATCGTCTTTACATCCATTTGACGTATCTCAAATCCATGTATTGATGCTATTGCTATTAGCATCCATATGGAAGTTATTCTTGTAACTGGAGAATAAGTGTCAAAATAATCCAATCTTTCCTTTTGTCTAAAGCCTTTAACCACAAATCTTGCTTTATACTTGTCGATTGATCCATCATTCTTAAATTTCTTTGTGAATATCCACTTATATCCCAAAGTCTTGGAACCTGGTGGTAAATCCACTAATTCCCATGTATGATTTTGCATTATGGATTCAATCTCGCTATTTATTGCTTCTTTCCAATAAGTAGCTTCTGGAGATGACATTGCCTCCTTGAACAGTGGAGGATTATTTTCCAACAAGTATGTTAGAAAATCAGGTCCAAAAGACGTTGACGTCCTTAACCTTTTGCTACGTCTAGGTTCCTCCTCAATTTTGCTTTGTATAGGATGGTTACTAGTTGTAGCATCTAAAGCTCTCTTTGTTGAACTTGGCTCTATACACATGTTATATGAAAACATATTTTCAAAGAATGAAGCATTCCTTGACTCAATAATCGTATTAACATGTATATCTTGAATCTCTGATTTATGAACCAGAAAACGATATGCACTACTATTGTTTGCATATTGGTAGAGCACATATATGTCAATTTGCACTACTATTCCTTTAAACCAAAAAAGAGAATAAAACAAAAACAAATTCTGTTCAGTAAAGAAGAAAAAGAAAAAGAAATATGTCTTAAGTTGTTAGGAATATACAACTTAATTGTACTTACTCTTTACCAATTACCAAACTATACAAACCTTTTGTCTTGTAAGGGTCTTATACTTCTTAATTAAATCCGAGCCTAATGTGGACACACTATATCCTTAAGACAGATTTTCCCCCTCACGGTGCTTGAAGGTTGATGGGAAACTATCTCCCAAGATAGAACGGATTTCCTTCTATAGAAAGCTAGTGCTTCAATTCTATAGAATCAGCGAACACAACATAGTATTTGACTAAGAATAGAAGGAGAAGATAAAGATCAGAACTCTGTGTGATCTAGTATGTCTTTCTCTCCAAATTCATCCAATATTATATTTATAGGTGAGTGGTGCCTCTTCGAAACAACACGATCACTCTTGGAAAAAAGTAAACAACTCTTTGAAAAGTCACATGTTTCGAAAAGACACACTATTTCGGCATAAAATACTGTTTCGAACCAATGCCTATTTCGAAAGGTCATATCTTTTCGGCATAATACACTGTTTCGAACCAGTGCACATTTCGAAAGGTCGCACATTTTCGACATAATGCACTGTTTCGAACAAGTGCATCCTTTTGAAAAGGTTTTTCTCACTTTACGTACTGTTTCAAGAAAAATCCATTTCATATCAAATGGGTAACTTGGGAGACAAATTACTTATTCATATCACAAATCTATTTTTCTAACAATCTTGTATCACATATCCAGTGGTCTCTGCTTTTTCCTGTCAACCTGAACCAAGCAAATACAATTAGGAGATGCTCACCTCTTTGTCTGATCACTTAAATTCAATTTTCTGTAAAATAGGAGAAAAAAAGTTATACATCAATGGGCTATTTAGCCAAATAATTTAAATCTGGGTTCAAGTGGCAGTAATCGATTGAATGAAAACCTCTATAGCTCCAGGGGTGAGAATCAGTTGGTGTGTTCATGCCACATCAGGCAGTCATGGATGGCCATGTCCTTTTGTGCAGGCTGAGCAGCTGAGGACTGAGGTTGATGAAATGTATTCAGTCCAATCTTACTCTGCCTTAAACTAATCAGTATCAATGGTCAACGCGTTGATGTGCAACCAGCTTTATAGAAAACAATTTCTTTTTAAAAGAAAAACAATTACAAGTCCACTCTTCAATGATAACCATTAACCAGCTGATTGGGTCTCAAATTTTGATGAATCAATTGCAGTTGTCATGGAATTGACAATGCAATATTATCAAAATCATATTTTTAGAGATTAAATTGTTATTGAAAGACCAGAACCCAACTTTTGAATAGAGGACTTATTGGCCAACTGATCATGTAAATTTCCAGTAGAGTTTTTATAACCGGAATTTTGGATCATTTGATCAGGCAGGTTTAGTTGTTAGGAGTTGAAATAAATAAAAAGGCAACCATTATTGTCCCAGTTACCATGACTACTATTGCTGTGTTGTATTGTGTGAATCAATCGCCCATTCATTGCATTGCAGTATCAATTGCTGACTGGCTGAGTGTTCACACTGTTACATATTTGTGTCATGTCTGTCCACATTCTAGCTAGTAGGTACCAACTGGAAATATTATTGTACTTAGTAAAAGAGGGAAGCAAACTCCACACTCACCGCGTTAAGGAAAAAAGAGATTATAATATATATTGTTTACAACTGTCGTTGTTGCTTATTCTGTTATGAATTCTGTTTGTTGCAAGAGAATAGTCAACTTCTCTCTTTGTAAACCTGAATAAACTAACAACTAATCATTATTCTTTTGAAAAAAAGAGATTATTAAATATTGATTAGAAGGTCAGATTCACACACTGTCATTGCTACATTAAGTGATTAAGTAGTCTCTCTTTCCAACTGCATGATTATATTTAATTTTTTAACAAAAAATGCGCCATTTGCTTGCTTGAACAGAAAGTGATGCATTGCGTGACCTCATTAGTGTACAAGTTATTGGAGAAGACTGCTATATAAACTTCAATGTCTTCTGCTCTCTACATTTGAAGTCAAGTTCTCAAGTATGGCTCAGTTGGCTGGCACTGATGACATAGAGTCACTAAGAATCGAGTTAGCAGAGATTGGAAGAAGCATCAGGTTATCCTTTCGACACCACACGTCGAGCTTTAGAAGCGTTTCAACTGTGGGAGATGATGATGATGATGATGAAAGTGCCCTGCAGTGGCATGCGATTGAAAGATTGCCGACCTTTGAGAAACTAAGATCATCTCTTACTGATATATATGATGCTGGGGATGGTACAAAAGTTGAAGGAAAGAGGGTAACTGATGTTACTAAGCTTGGACCTGTGGAGAGACGCGTATTCATTGAGAAACTCATCAAGCACATCGAGAGAGATAATCTTCGCTTGTTGCAGAAACTTAGAAGAAGAGTAGACAAGTAAGTCTACTCGCTACCACATTATTCTCACGTCATAAATACACGAAAATATTTGCAAGTATATGAGGGACAACGACATAGTTTTGAGAGATTACCCCCAAAAAAAAAACGACGTAATTTTGAGAGATTGTGATGCAGTTTTGGCTGGTTTCCTAGTAACAGAGATTACGGCCCAAGGACAAAACATAATAATAATCAGTTTATATTGATTTTTCATTTGGCCATAAGTTTCAAACTGGGCTTACGTCATTATTTTTTACTTATAATTTCGTCTCAAGGACACATTTTTTATTTTAATTTCGCCACAAGTCTTATGTAAATTTACATTTTCATATGCAAATTTAATTTTACATATGAAAATGTAAATTTACATATACAAATATAGATTTACATAGTTTCCTTTTAATATGTAAATTTAAATTTGCATAAATTTAAATTTGTATATGTAATTTTTTTTTTCATATGCAAATTTAAATTTACATAGGACTTACCGAAATTGAAATTGAAGTGGACTTAGGGGTGCCAACAAGTCGGTTTTGGATCGGGTTTTAACCGTTTCAGTTTGGGTTTTACTATTTACAGTTCTATCGGTTTCAGTTCTCAATGGTTTTAGTATAAGAATTATAGAACCCAACCCAAAACCATAAAAACCCACGGTTTTTTATCGGTTTCGGTTCTAATTCGGGTCTTTATTATTTATTATGATTATTAAACAATTTCAATCATTTAAACACTAAAACTTTTTTTTTTCCCATATGATAATATTTTATGTATAATTTAGTGATGTATCAACAATCATATTTACATCAATCTATGAACATATATTAATCATACACGTTAAAACATATACCATATATTCATATGATAATTTCAAGTTTTGATATAAAAATTAAAATAATCAAATATCTAACCCTAATTTTTTTTTTTTTTTTTTTTTTTTTTTGCATACACATATATTTGTTTCCTTGTATTAACTCGGTCGTGTACATGTGCAATCACATATATTTGTTATCTTGATATATTTTACGTGCATATACATATATTTGTACACGTGTATTAACTCTCATTTTAAATCGAACATGCGTCTTACAATTACATCTCATCACTAATTTTTAACATGAACACTATATATTGGTTTATATTAAGTGCGTGTACCACAATATATCAAACATGTGTATCATATTTAAATATACACGTGCATAATCTAATAAATATAAAATGTATTAGTTAGTTCATAATATACACGTTAACATTATTATTAACATTTATGATATACTTGTTTAACGTATAGTTATAAAATATACATTTAACAACACACATTCACTATTATGCTATATATATTTAATAGACTTTTATACGTAAAAAACATATTTTATATTTTAATATATGTATGAGTTTGATTATCTTAAATGTAATATAATATTAAATTTTATATATCGAAATCATAATAATCGGTTCCGAAACCCACGGGATTTTTACTATTCGGTTATACGGTTTCGGTTCTTTATCGATTCGGTTCTTAATAACCCATTTTAAATGGGTCTAATTTTTTAAGACCCAGAACCGGTTTCGATTCGGTTCCAAGTAATCGGGTACCTATTTGCACTCCTAAGTAGGGGTAGGCAATGTTTAGGGTCGGGCTAGCCCGGCCCTAAACATTTAAAGCCTTTCAGTTATTAGGGTCGGGCTAGCCCGGCCCTAAAGTCCTCATAGGGCCGGGTCGGGCCGGGTCATAAGTCTAAATTTCAAGCCCTGACTCTACCCTAAGCCCTCTTTAACAATTTAGGGCCGGGCCTATATATTTTATTCTTTTTACTGCATCAGTTTTAAAACTCATTTATATTACAAAAAAAATTCAAAGATTTGCAAACTCAAAGTCCCACCACTTTGAAATTTGAATAACAACCAATCTAGTAATAATTCTTGATAAGTCCAACAATTTAAAATCATATCCACAATCTAATAAACTCAAGACATATAAAACTCATATTTATATTTCAAAATTATAGTTAAAATGCACAACACACATTTTGGAATGAGCTTTTCAATCGACATAAATCCGTTATTTCAGACTCAAATCTCACCAAAATTACATTTAACATCGAAGAACACAAAGACAAATAAGAGTATGGAATGAGTTTTTCTTGACGTCAACCTATTTTTATTATTAAAATAATGTGCTTTCATTATTGTTCTTGGCGACTAGGTTAGGCGGGGGAGTTGTGAGTTGTGAGATAAAACAATTATGTTTACAAGTTTTTATGATATAAGACAAGTTATTAGAAGTCTTCATCTGATGAAGTGATAAATTACAAAAGGACAGTGTTATTTTAATTGAAAATATGTAACAAAGAGTTTGATAGTTTTAGTTGTGTATTTTATAGTGAAATTATAACTAGGGCTTAGTTAGGGTCGGGCCTATGTTTGAACTTTAGTCCCCGACCGCCTTTATAAAGGCATTAAAATTGGGCCCCCCTACCCTAAAAACTCTGTGGGGCTTTTAGTTGTAAAGGCTTTATAGTAGAGGGTCGGGTCGGTCGTACGGATTAGGATCGTTATGGCCAAATTCCCACCCCTACCTCTAAGTGGACTTAGGGAGAAAATATTTTGAAAAGCCCAATTATTTGTTATAGAAATTGTTAAAATATATGATTTTTATTACTTTTTTCCCGCAAAAGCGTGTATGCTTCTGCCAATTATATATATTTTTCTCAAACAAAAAACTGGCAACGTAGTTTAAAATTTTCCAGCAACATCTTAGAGCTCGTGATAGTGTAGCTACTTTACAGAGTAGTAACAGTGTGCAACTTATTTTGATCCGCAAGTATATTTCACTCGAGTTCTGTCAAAGGAGCTAATCTATTAAACTTGTATATTTGGACTCTGCCCGAATGGATAAGATATATTACAAACCGAAACCAAACTGATTCCGGAAACTATAAAATCAATTAAATCAACTAATTTCAATCACACCATTGATAAATGTATGCAAAATTAATCATAATTATTAATAAAAATACCATCTTATCTTATCGGGTCGGATTCATATTGGTTCGGTAGAGAGCAAACCGAAGTTAACCCAATATTTGACTGCTGTCCGTGTGGGTTCCCACTATGATGTCGTCGTCCACCAAATGCTTGGCTATTGTCAAGCCAGTTACAAATCCTGAATCTCATTCTGTTTTGTTATTTAAACTGCTCCTATTTCATCCCCTTTATCAGAGTTTATTATTATTATAGTAACTCAAGTGAGTTGTTTGTAGAGTTGGTGTGAATTTGCCGAGTGTGAACGTCCGATATAAGAATCTGAGTGTTGAAGCAAAGTGTGAGGTAGTTCACGGGAAGCCCCTGCCCACCCTATGGAACTCCACCAAAGGCCTGTTTTCTGTAAGTGTAGTTTTCTCATTCTCTAACTACACTTCTTAATCGTTCATTAATTTTTTTTTTTTGTTTTTTTATCAGGCCTGTGGGCGCTCTCAAGAAGCAAACATACAAATCATCAAAGATGCCAGTGGCATTATCAAGCCTGGAAGGTACCTTCCTTTTATTTAATCGATTAATAATTACAGTTATCTTATCACGCTTTCTCTGTGATGCAGAATGACTCTACTGCTTGGCCCTCCAGGGTGTGGCAAAACTACATTGTTATTGGCTCTTTCTGGGAAACTAGACCACTCTTTGAAGGTGATATTTTATTTCAGTTCAAATATGCTATGTCACTGCTTCTACTTTTACCTACAGTTGACATCGCATAGGACGGATACACAACAAATAAAGTCTGTTTCAGTTTAAGATTCTCTCTGAAACTCATTGGCGTCGTGTGTAGATATAAAGCAAATTACATGAACAATGGTAGCCCAGTAATGAAGCTTTGCTTTAATGTTTGAGACACGTAACGACATTTGTTTTGTGGCTGAAAAGTAATGTCTTTAAAGGTATGCCACAGTGTGCTGAAAGCACAAAGTAAGTGTCTGAGGAACGGTGCCATTTGCTAAAAGCATGTAGACATGTAACATGAGGCAGCTAACGTGCACTGAATATGATATCGCGGGTGAATATGGCTGGGAGGGCATGAACAATGGTAGCGCCTGTGTGTATAAGCTAGAGAGAAAAATAATCTGATTTCTCTTCAGTCGATACTTCTTTATGTGCATTTTTAAGTGCATACTCAATTCTTTTTCTTTCTCTTTTATCCTTCTCTTTAGGTTACAGGGGAAATCTCTTATAATGGTTACACACTAGAAGAGTTTGTTCCTCAGAAAACATCAGCCTATATAAGCCAGTATGACCTGCACATTCCGGAGATGACTGTGAGAGAGACGCTCGATTTTTCTGCTTGTTTTCAGGGTGTTGGAAGCCGAGCAGGTAAACTTTCCTTTGAAAAAAAATTAAGTATGGTTTTGATTTTTTGATTTTGATCTTTGAAGCTATAACACTGAATATTTTGTCTGCCGGTGAAGAGATTATGATGGAGGTCATACGAAGGGAGAATCAGGCCGGGATTGTTCCTGATCTAGATGTTGATACTTACATGAAGGTACTGTTGAGAAATAACTTCTTTGTTATCTCCCTATTCACGAAGTAACCAATATATTACAAGGGTACCAATGTGACTGCATAGTGACATAATGCAACTTCAATGCAAAATTCTAAAATGTTGAGGGGGAAAAGCCAATAATGATCTCTGTGATAGTAATATATTTGTTGTGAATATTTTTATTATTTAGGACAAATGGTGCCAAATGCAGTATTACTATTTCCGCGGTTGACATGGCTATTTTTTAGTGATGCTCACTGATCTTAGCAATTAGTTGGGACATATTTCTTTGTTCATCTCAGTGCACTAAACTAAGCATTTTGGGTCATAAATAGCTAATGATTATGAGTCATAATCATCAGATGATTTTTGTGGCTAGGGCTGACTGGTTAAAGATGAGGACTGAGGAGGGACATCCTGTGTGTATCAGCTTGTGATAAATCCACTCAGTGAGGTGTCACTTTAGCTATATTATTCCAATTAACTAAAATGAGTTACGAATACTTAATTGAGGCTTGAAGTTCCCACAATGTAGGATCCAGGCATGTCAAGTTGTTCTCGCAAAATGTTATACAATGTAAATGGTACAGTGTCACGATATTGTTCATTTGGTTGTCTTCAAGAGTTTAGCTTAAAGCATGCCTATTAAGTCCTTAACCTGCTACTATGTTTTATTGTCTTTTTGTTGCACTTGTTTGCAATAAGTAGTCTTGGCTATGAATATTGATGATGTAACTCTGTTAGTTTTTCACATAAATGGTGATGATCTAAGGGAAATTTATGTTTTAACAGGCGATTTCTATTGAAGGACTAGAAAGAACTCTTCAAACGGACTACATTTTGAAGGTTTTTATCTTAAGCCAAACTGGAGTAGTTCCTATTTTTCATTGGCTTGTAATTTTAATGATTGCCTACATTGTTTACTACTCTTAGATACTTGGACTTGATATCTGTTCCGACACAATGGTTGGAGATGCGTTGAGAAGAGGTGTATCTGGTGGTCAAAAGAAAAGATTGACAACAGGTAATATCTTATCAAGTGCCTAAGAAGTTAAAATTGGTTTACAGAACTAATCGAATTTAGAGGGATTAGCGATTTGCCTGTTTAATCGGGGTTTATATAAAATGCTGCAACATTTAAATGAACATAATCATTTCATATATTTGTGCGTCGAACATCAGATCTTGATCGACATAAAATCTGGTTAAAAACAGGGTGAATTCTCTATACATTTCTCAACATTCTCTCTTGGGTATTGAGAATCCCCTCTAGTCTAGGCTAATTTCACTTGCTAGCTAGCAGTAGTGGAGCAACGGTTAATGGTAGATTCAGGGTCTGAATCACCAGGAAATGACTGATTTCAATTACTATGGAATATTCGATTAACACTAATTAGGACCAACTAGTGCCGATTAGTACATGTCCTATCCAATAACGATAAATCACTGACTAGAAAACCGGCCTCCACCCGATTAGTGAATACCGATTTTATGAGTCTAATACCTGTCAGTTTGTCGTACTTTAAACAGAAGAAAACAATTACTTAACAGTTACATTGAATGAAAAACTTGTTGCATATAAATTTAAAGTTTGACGGGTTATATGCTAGTATTTTACAAGAACTCGGATTGTTATGTGTAGGAGAGATGATTGTTGGTCCCACAAATGCTCTGTTCTTGGATGAAATATCAAATGGCTTAGACAGCTCCACTACATTTCAGGTTGTTTCGTATATTCAGCAGTTGGTGCATATTACGGATGCTACAGCAGTGCTGGCACTTCTTCAGCCGGCACCAGAGACCTATAATCTTTTTGATGATATTATTTTAATGGGAGAAGGGAAGATTGTATACCATGGGCCATGCAATCATGTTCTTGAATTCTTTGAAGATTGTGGATTTAAGTGTCCTGAAAGAAAAGGGACCGCTGACTTCCTCCAGGAGGTACAAACATGGCATGCATTTTTCTTATTTTCTCTTCTTCTGCTTGGAAAGCGATATAAGTCAACTAATTTAAACTCTTTTCAGGTCATCTCTAAAAAGGATCAGCAGCAGTACTGGTGCCTTACTGAACAGCCTCACAGTTATGTTTCTATCAATCAGTTTTCTAAGAAATTTATGGCATACCACATAGGGAAGAAGCTTGATGATGAGGTTGCTGAGCCTTATGATAAGTCCCTCAGCCATAAAGATGCTTTGTCCTTTAGCACATACTCTTTGAGTAAGTGGGAACTCTTTAAAATCTGCCTAAAGAGGGAATATCTTCTCATGAAGAGAAATTCTTTCATATATGTATTCAAATCCACTCAGGTAGTTAGCAGTATGAATCTGTTCTTATCATTATCTAATATCTTATTGAGAATTGACTAATGAAGTAATGATGTCTAAGGTATTGACAGTGTTCATATTGTGTCTTTGCAGCTTCTTATTGTTTCGTTCATCACAATGACTGTTTTTCTGCGGACCAGAATGAAAATTGATGTGATACATGCAAATTACTATTTGGGTTCTCTGTTCTTTAGTCTTGTCATACTTCTTGTTGATGGATTCCCAGAGGTGACGATGACTGTTTCACGACTTGCTGTTTTCTACAAGCAGAGAGACTTATGCTTTTACCCAGCCTGGGCTTATGCCATTCCTGCCACCGTTTTAAAAGTCCCACTTTCATTACTGGAATCTATTTTGTGGACTACTCTTACATACTATGTCATTGGATATAGTCCCGAGTTTGGAAGGTGAGTCTCACTTGAAAAGAAAATAATTATGAAACATGTTATATAGTAGCCATACTGGTCAGTGCTGGTGTGCAAAAAGGGCTCGGTTTGTCAAAAAGTGAAAAAACCAAACTCAAAAAGTCAACTAGACTGTTGAAAGTGGTTTATCTGTACTAACAATCTTTCTCTATTGGAGACTGAGGTTTAACGATCACAACTTCTGCCAAAATATCTGGAAGTTTTATTGAAAGTTTTCAAAACAGCACAATCAAAAGTTAATTACATGTATTGAGATGATTCAAAATTCATTCCTTGATTATGCAAGGATACTAGAAAATATTGCTGCTTTTGATTATTGTTTATTATGCTTACTATAAAGTTGGTGAAGTAGAAATGAGAGAGGCAGATAATGGAATTGTCTTTCTTTAGGTATAGATTAAGGTATAGGTTATGACAATCATAAGTCACGTGTTATCTGGGATGGAATTCCAAGTCTTGGGTGGTGCAAGAGCTAGGGGGTGCAGTTTGTAAAAACTTGGGGGGTGAGAATCTTTACAGTTTGGACTTTCTTCTAGTTAACTACTAATGTAATGGTGGAGTTTGCCAAATCTTTGGGGTGCATTTGCACCCACAGGCACCCCCCTGGTTCCATCTGCGCGTGTTATAAGTCCTGTAACTGGCTGTATGTCCTATGTTTGAGTCACATCATAAAAGAAGGTCATCATCATGAACACTTGAAGACAAGGAACCACATCATAATTGATAAAAGACTAAATAGGAAATTTTTTTGAAGAGCCAAACTGAAAAATTCCCCAAGAGACCACTTGCATGGGACCTTGCCCATCTGGTGCAGGATGAGTGCACCCCTTCCCTCATGCAGATCGAGCTTCAAAATACATTTGTTAATTATATGCCATATGCCTCAAGTTGATGGAGATAATTTCTGTTTTAAAGATTTTGGGATAGCCAGGTTATCTTCCTAAGTTCTTCTCCTTTTCTTTTTATAGGTTTATCCGCCAGTTCATTCTGTTTTTTGCTGTGCATTTTATGTCAACATCCATGTTCCGCTTTCTTGCTGCGGTCTTCCAGACTGTCGTTGCTTCTACAGCAGCTGGTGGTTTATCGTTAATGTTTCTCTTGTTATTCAGTGGATTTATTATCCCAAAACGTAAGGGTGATTATGTTTTACTCGTGTTTTATGTCATACTAACATATCACCAAAACGTAACTAGTGCTTTTGTGTCTGTAGCCTCCATGCCAGCTTGGTTGAGATGGGGATTCTGGGTTTCCCCGTTGACTTATGGAGAGATAGGCATCACAACAAATGAATTCCTTGCTCCTCGTTGGCATCTTGTGAGCTTTCTATACTATATGTACATGTTCTTTGTTTAAGGTCATTCGTGGTCTGTCCTTTCTGAATGAAAGGACGTTGTTCGAAATTTCTAATGAACGCCTCACAAATCGACTAGAAGTGTATTAAGATGTCTACCGATTTTTGCAGTTAACAATACTCACCCTAGAATGGAGCTACTCATATCCCATCAATCCTGAGAAATCATCATGAAACCTAGTCAGCCCCCTAAGTCAGACAGAAAAATTGGTCGGAATATGGTTGCAAGATTGCAAAAAGTAGTTTTGAAGGGTTTTTCATCTAAAACAGCACTCTTGTGCATTCACCATGATGTTTTACAACTCTTACTTATATAGTTATATCATGATATCTTTATTGGGCTCTAGTTTAAAATTAATTATTTTCCATGGCATTCTTGCAGTATATTTAGGGCAGTCATCTTTAGAAATAGTCTAATTGGTCACAAGAATATTACTAAAATATGGCTCTCAATATACTAGTAAAATTATATTATTGCTAATGAAGAAGAAAGTTGAGAGAGAAAAGAGAGTTCGGCTAGTTAGTTTCGGCCTTCTCTTACTAATCTTATATAGGAAAATAGTCTGTTTACAATATGGAAAACCTCAAAGACTTACAAAGAACTATAACAATACTCTTTGCTTACTTGTTCATGACAATAAATTGAAGTAAACTGGCATATATGATATCCCCACCAGCTGCTACAGTTTGCAGCCATCCAGTGCAAAACGTATACTTCCATTCTTCAATAAGTTTATTGAAATAAAAAATGCTTAACATCCAAGACTGATGGTTATGTGTTTTTCTCTTGCATTTGTAGATGCTATCAGCAAACACAACTGTAGGGGAACAAACACTGGAAAGTCGTGGCTTGAGCTTTAGTGGTTACTTTTATTGGATTTCACTCGCTTCC
Organism: Coptis chinensis; assembly: GCF_015680905.1. Lineage (NCBI taxonomy): Eukaryota > Viridiplantae > Streptophyta > Magnoliopsida > Ranunculales > Ranunculaceae > Coptis > Coptis chinensis. The sequence goes on along the minus strand of NC_141463.1, from coordinate 30,404,790 downwards.
TTATTCGGCTTTTCCATACTCTTCAATGTTGGGTTTACTCTGGCCTTATCATTTTTTAAGTGTAAGTTCATCGTTTCAATTGGCTTACTTAAGAAACACATTATCAGCATATTTATAATTGTCTAGTTAACTATGTTTTGATGTATATCCAGCTCCTGGAACGTCTCGTGCTATTATCTCCTATGAAAAGCTCTCTCAGTTACAAGAAATAGAAGATTGTACCAATAGCATTCATGTCAAGCAGAAGCCTCATAATGCCTCTCAGATTGCTGGAGAGCCTAGAAAAGGTCTAAATACTGCCCTGCTGATTTATTACCTTGTAGCAAGTGGCAGTTGAATACAAGGGTTTTTGCTGACCAGCAGTATTATATAAATCCTGCACTTCATATTTTGTCCGTGTATGTACAGTTCTATCTGCTGACTGAGGTTGTGTGGTAATTTTCACAGGAAGGATGGTATTACCGTTCGAGCCCCTGACAGTAGCATTTCAAAATGTGCAGTACTTCATCGATACCCCTTTAGTAAGCATGCCAAAAATGTACTTTTACATTAAGGCCCTGTAGGTAGCTTAAATTATTATTGTCATGGTCATCACCATTTTACCATCATCACTAGAGCCTCGCATCAAGTTCTTTAAAAGTTTTGCTTCGCAAAAGTTCTGGGAGATATTCACAGACTAGAAATTTTCACAATTCTGCATTTTACACTAACACGAGAAAGGTGTATGGGTTTCTTCTGTGCATATTTATCTCTGAAAAAGAGAGTTTATCTGACTTTTATGTGGGTCCTAAATGTTGAGTTAGTTGGAGCTATTTAAGCTGTTTAGTTCTGTCATTAACTCATTATTTTGGTCTCAGGAAATGAGAGAACAGGGTTTCACACAGAAAAAACTTCAACTTCTTCGTGACGTAACTGGTGCTTTTGTTCCTGGTGTTCTAACGGCATTGATGGGTGTCAGTGGTGCTGGAAAAACAACTCTGTTAGATGTTCTTTCTGGACGAAAAACTGGTGGTACTATTGAAGGGAATATAAGAATCGGTGGCTATCCTAAGGTCCAAGAAACATTTGCTAGGATTTCGGGTTACTGTGAGCAAACCGACATACACTCTCCACAAATTACTGTAGAAGAATCAGTGATTTATTCAGCTTGGCTGCGACTCCCTCCATCAATAGATTCAAATACTAAATATGTAAGGATCGTTTTTTACAGAAGTAGAACTAACTCTTGCATTTTGATGATTCCCATGATCTAATTTCAGTGATTCACAATTTAATCCGCAGGCATTTGTGAATGAAGTCCTTGATACCATTGAGCTGGATGGTATTAAAGATGCTTTAGTAGGCCTTCCAGGTGTTAGTGGTCTATCAACTGAGCAGCGTAAACGGCTCACAATAGCTGTGGAGCTAGTTGCCAACCCATCTATTGTCTTCATGGATGAACCAACATCAGGGTTGGATGCAAGAGCGGCTGCAATTGTCATGCGTGCAGTGAGGAATGTGGTCAATACAGGACGAACTGTTGTTTGCACTATTCACCAGCCAAGTATCGATATATTTGAGGCATTCGATGAGGTATTTAATAGTGGTCTGAGGAAAAATATTAAGTAAACTGTAAAAGTAGGTGTGAAAAATGTAAACATGTGCTACTGAGTTAGAATAGTAGATCATTGGAATTGAGAGCATTACAAATGGCACTTTACGAGTTTACGGAAACTTGTGTTATTGAGCTTTACAGGGTTTTAATGACATAGATTTTAGATGAATACTATTAAGAAACCCATAAGAATTGCACCGGTGCCAATCGACTAAATGTCATGTGACCGTGTGATGCCCGATTTCACAAACCAACAGCACAGATACGGATGTGATACCTCTTTGGACCAATACACAGAAAATTAGTAGGGTACATTACAACATATCTTAATCTTTATGATTTTTTTTTTCTTTGTCTAAGTTTCAGACCTTAAGGCATCTTCACCGACACAGATCAAGTGGTTTTAGATTGCCAAATGCTCCAATTTTTGTACTTTGACCTACTTATTTGTACAACCAAATTGTGAAAAATAAGTGCCATCGCGTACTTTAGCCTGGGGCGAGATCGTTGATAATTTTCAAAACAGGTTTTCTCGTTAGCATCTTTTTTTTATTTTTCTTTTAAAGTTCATAGTTTTTATGCTTGAGGGACCAACAGTAATCCCATACTTCTGCTCTTTGGTCATGGATTTGTGTTGTCTAACATGGATGATGTTTTAAGCATCCAATTGTGCCATCCAATGTAATAAGGCTTCACATTATTTATAGGTTTTTGAAATCGAGAAGTTCCAGATTGGCGTGGTTCTGAATGTTATTGTTGTTATGGAACCACTGATAGTTTTAGTACTAATAGTAATATATAGTTCAAACAATCTCTGTGCTAGCTGTGATGAACAGTCGGTTTCCGTAGCTTTTTGCTTCGGAATAACACCTGAGAAAGACGGAGATTGATGATCTAATTTGGTACTCTTCATGCAGCTGATCCTAATGAAAAGTGGAGGACGCATTATCTATTCTGGACCACTTGGTTTGCATTCAAGTAGGGTTATAGAATATTTTGAGGTAAATTTTCTGTAGTAATGCTTATAGGCTAAACAAGTCACTCAATTTCAATACGCTTCATCAATATTTAACAAGAGGAACAGAGATTTGAGTTGTGATCTCAGTTTCATCTTCTATTTAACAGAGTATTGCTGGGGTGCAAAGGATAGAACAGAATTACAATCCAGCAACATGGATGTTGGATGTTACTTCTTCATCTTCTGAAGCAGAACTTGGTGTAGACTTTGCCCGTCTTTACAACGAATCCTCTGTGTATAAGTGAGTGAAAGTACTGTGACTATTGATTGTATACAGGAATTACTGGATGTTCCATAGGATTTTATTAAGCTATCCCTTACTGGCTTGTTGATAGCTCCATCATGGACATCTTAGAATTGACTTGTCAATGGTACTTTGTTTTGTTTATCTGATTTCAGAAACAACAAAGAGCTCGTTAGTCAACTTTGTTCTCCTCCACCTGGTTCAACAGACTTACACTTTCCTACCCACTTTCCACAAAATGGCTGGGGTCAGTTCAAAGCATGCCTGTGGAAACAAAACTTGTCATATTGGAGAAGTCCTTCTTACAACTTAACACGTGTGATGCATATGATTGTGTCAGCCTTGCTGTATGGTGCATTGTTTTGGAAGCAAGGGAACAAAATGTAAGTAAAGTTTATTTGATTACGCTATAAACAGTAGGATCGAAATTGAGAAGCAAAGTACAACTAGGATATAGTAAGGTGGCCAACAGTAGGTGTAGTTGTAGACAAGTCGTAATGTACGTACAAGGCCGTAGCATTTTTTATTATATGAAAATAAACTATCTTGAATCTCCTGCTCATTAAGCCAGTTACTTAGTCTATTATCTACTTGTGGGTAACATATAAGAATGTTCATGGGGGTGGAATACTGTCTGGATTAGAAAATCTTCTTTTAGTAAGATTCTCAGATTACTCATCCCACAAAACGCATTTTCAGTATATTGAATAGCATTTCATTCAACGTTGGTATAATATTTATGTTTCTCCTGGACGTATCGTTGCAATCAGTATGTCAAACAAATCGGGTAATCAGAAGTATGATTTATCTTGCTTTCAAGGAACTTTGTCTCCTTTTCATATGCTAAAGATAATTTTGTGAGCCAATTAAAACGCAAGTCTGACATTTGACGGATGGGAATGATATCTTCTGTAACTTGAAGTTCACATACAAAGTACTAGATTTATTTATGTTACTTTATTATTTTATTTTGTTTATATTCATATAAGAAGTATAATTTTAAATTGACTTGTTGATATTACTTCAATAAACTTTCGCTACGAAGCAGTGATATATTTGTTTTTTATATGTAGAAATAACCAGCAGGACTTGTTCAACATATTCGGTTTCATGTTTACGGCCTCAATCTTCTTCGGGATACACAGCTGCTCATCTGTCTTGCCATTCGTTGCAACTGAGCGCAATGTTTTGTACCGAGAAAAATTTGCAGGAATGTACTCTTCATGGGCTTATTCATTAGCACAGGTTTGGATATTCCCGAAATTTCATGGGTCAACAGATTTGGATCCTATTTTTTCAACTGGCATGACATTTACTTGCAGCAGGAACTCATGTGGAGTCCAAGTGGACTTGCTGAGTCAACTTGAATAGTTCATTAAATAAAGTTGACTCGCTTGGCATTTGTGGTAGTGTATTCCTGTTCCTTATTTTTCCACAGGGAACAATGGTTTCATGATTAATAAGTGGGCATCTTGCTTCAATGGCTTTGTAACCAAAAAACAAAAACAAAAAATAGAAATTAGAATATAAAATTTATGGTACTTCTAATGCAGCAACTGAACTTGATTTTGGTATGAATTTTTTTATTTTGATTATAATCTATTTCTATGTTGCCAAGTCCACTAAGGATTTATTTATCTTTTGGTAGGTTGTAGCTGAGCTTCCCTACTCATGCATCCTAGCTCTGCTTTTTGTGGTCATTGATTATCCCATGATCGGATTTGTCTGGTCAGCTTATAAGGTGTTCTGGTTTTTCTACGCCATGTTTTCTTTGTTACTCTACTTCAACTACCTGGGAATGCTGCTTGTATCAATTACACCAAATGTTCAAGTAGCTGCTATTTTAGCTTCTTCTTGCTACACCATCTTAAATCTGTTCTCAGGTTTCACCATACCAGAACCAGTAAGTTACAACCTGCCAAATCCTTTCGGATCCATTTATCTCTCTTTCATTTAATTTCTATTTTGTTTTGTTTATATGCGTGTGTAGTCATCATGGGAACTTGAGCATTATCCTTGAGTAATATGGTATAGCCTACCTGAATATAGAAGTCCAAAAACAGATAACAACCACATAAAAGTACACACTTTGTTCACTAATTTGACCAATTTTCAGATCAAATCCAAATTTGGCCTAATTAGTTCAAGTTTAGTATCCTGAGTATGGTACAGGAAAGGACAACCAGTGGGACACGTGTATGTTATGTGTGTATTAATGAAATGTACCATATAGTCATTTCATGCAAGTGTTACATATAGCTCATATGGTCGTTAGCTTCAAGGTGATCTTACTGTGGTGTTATTGTTGCAGCAAATTCCTAGGTGGTGGGTTTGGTTATACTATCTTACCCCAACATCTTGGACGCTAAATGCGTTTTTCACATCACAATATGGAGATATGGACAAGAAGATACTTGTGTTTGGTGAAAAAAAGACTGTAGCTACATTCTTAGAGGATTATTTTGGGTTTCACCATGATCGTTTAGGCATTGTGGCTGTTGTCCTTACCGCTGTCCCAATTGCTTTTGCTGTACTGTTTGCATACTGTATAGGAAAACTTAACTTTCAGAGGAGGTAAATGCTGTACTTTGAGCTTCATGGTGAAGAGCTGGGTAAATATTTTTGTAGGTTTTGTAATGCAAGAGAATTGTTTGGTGTAACATGTGATGGTTATGCTGAGAGGATGGGTGATATATGGCTAAATGGCTGAGGTGTTTGCTGAAATTGGTGCTTGCTAAATTTGAAGTACTGCTGAAATACTCAACTTTGATGCCATTTCTGTCGCCTCTCCTCTACCTGCAACTTGGTCTATATTCAGAAGTGAGATTCTGAAGCCTACTGGCCCGCCGGAACCTATACTCATGGAGTCATGGACCAACAAACTCGGTCTGACCTCATGCATGTTCACTTGGTGGCTCGGTGCCAACAAGTGCCTGTCTTGTACAATTCTAAGCGGCATCTGATGGCGAAAGAATTCTAGGAGTGTTGCACCATAGACCGAGAGGCACTATAGCTATCTTCTAGTTCGTTTACGCTACAGCTAACAAGTACGAGACCAAATAGTAGTTCTTGTGTCAGTCAGAGTTGGCCCCAGAACATTGTAGTCCATTTCAACTTGGGTACACCATTATTCAATGAGATTATGCAATTGACTGATTCCCTTTACGTACCATATTTTATTCCGAGTTCCCTTTTACAGCAAAGGAATCAAACAGCACAAAAAATAATAGATATTAAATGTTGTTTATTCATGTCGTCAGCCGCTTGATCCAATTTGTGCATTTCACAAAGAGAAAGAGACTCAAGCAACAGGTACTTATTGTTTATCATGCTGCTGTTTATAATAACTTCGTATGTAATAACACCATTAGGAATATGTGATAACACCATTAGGAAAACTGATAGGTTAAAGTGTAGAGGGCTGTGTGGAGCCTATGTTTGGGCTCGAGTGGTGGGCTTTTTCGAGATTGAGAAATGAACACCAGGATCACTGTGAGCACAAGAACTGTTGACTAGAAGAGAATTGTTAACTCCTTGTACGTTACTGTTCACGAAAGCTTTCATGGGAGTAGCACTAGTTGTGGACGTTCTGTTCTCTTTCTTTTTTGATTTTGCCTCATCGCTGCTGCTACTGATGTTGATACTGAAGTCCTTTTCATCGCTGTTTCTTGTTCGGGGATTGTTCTTGTGAAGTTGTTGAGGGTTAAGGTTGCTTTTCTTTTTTGAAGAACCAAGGTCCATATAGGCTCCTTTGTTCTCTCCTGCAATGGTTATCATTCTTACGCCCGCGTCATCGTGATCTCCATCCACTTTTTTACGTGAATCCTTTTCCTTCTTGTGATGAACAGCAATAGCAGCAGAACCACCTTCACTTTTCTTATTATGGGCAATGCTGCTGCTATTGTTGTTTCTATGCATTTCATCTTGCTTCCATTCCTTTTCTTCTCGAGGGAAAGCATTTTTCTTCTCAGCCACTACAACGGTCTTGCTTTCAGGTTCTGGAAAAGGGTTTAATTGAGATGGTGGCAATGACAAAGGAGAGGGAGGGGGAGCAAAAGGTCTGGTCTTTGGAGATTCTGGTGGAGTCTTCGTTGAAGACGGCTTCAAATTCTGGAAATATTCGCCTTCAGCTTCTGATTTTGGGACTACTGGGGATGTTGGGATTGATGATATAGGTGGTGGTGATGATTTAGGTGGCGGTGATGATTTAGGAGGTGAATAAGTTTTTGGTTTTGGGGAAGTTGGAACTGATGTTCTGGATGGTGTTGATGGTTTAAGAGGTGAATAACTTTTTGGCTGTGGGGATGTTGGCACTGATATTTTGGGTTGTGTGGGGGAAGTTTTTGAAATTGGAGATGTAGGTAGTGATGTTTTCGTTGGTGCAGGTGAAGTTGGTAGGGAAGAAGAGGGAACCAAAGTTTTTGGTGCGGGTGAAGGCGGACGAGACTCTACCACCTGCATTGGAGGAGGAAGAGGAGCAGGAGCAGGAGCAGGAGCAGGGGGAGGAGCTGGAGCGGAACGGACAGGTGAAGGAATTTGAGCTGGTTGGGGCTGAGGAGGAGGAACAGTTGGAGGTCTGAGAGTTAATGCAGGCCGAAGGAGCATTGGAGGCCTTGGTTGGTTAGGTGCTGGTGGCTCTACTCGGATTTGCGAAGCCAAACGGAACCAGGGACGAATTGCTGGTGGTGGATTTTCCATTACCTTTGTGCTCAAATATATAAAAAGAATTAAGCTGGTCACTATAAATGAAATTAAGTCTTTTGTTTCAGTCCTTATTTATAGATGGCCATGGCAATTAGGGACAAAACCTAAATGTGAGAGAGAGGTGAATTCATGAAAGAAAAAGTATAAAAAAGGAGTGTGGGACGTGAGCAGCACATTTAATAAACAAATGACAGAGAGAGTAGTGAAAAAGAAAGGCATCAGATTCTACAGCACACAAAGCAAGATAGGTATAGTTTTTGCCCTCACTTCTATCTCTCTCCTTCTCAAGCATGTTGAAGGGACGAAAGCTTTGTGGTTGCTGTCAGCGTCTTCGTTCTGACTTTGCTTGTGAAGATCTGATTCTGTTTTTCTTTTTAGTCCATATATAGTTGTCGTTGGTTTACACTTTGGACTTCCCAATATATGCCTTGGCGCCGGGTTTGAAATTTTACAAAGTTGTTCTTATTGATTTGATTGACAACAGTGAACTCTCGAATGTATTTATTTAGTGGACTAATCGAATAACTTTGCAGTGTCGAGGCAATTTTAAAAGTCTAGATATACTTCCATCCGCAAATTCAGTAGAAGTTCGTAGTATTCTTTATCTCCTGTTTCATGCTTGAAACTGACAATCGGGTTAGAGTCTGAGCTAGCAATTGTAAATAGGCTCTTCTCCAATAAAAAATCTTAAAAGCAATCTAACGGGATTAAAAACTTGAGAATAAGAAGCAATCCTGTTTCATGCAATTCGAGTTGGATATTTTAGCATTACATTCTGTATATGCATGCGTTTTAGATTTGCAAAATCAGAGATTATCGGAAAAAAAAGATTTGTCAAATCAGAGATTAAGAAGCTGTGGTATCATTTGGATAAAGTTTATAAGAATTTAGAAGTGCTTACGCTAATGTGATGTGCCTTAGGTGGTGATTCCACTACCAAGACACGGTTATAGAATGATGGAAATTTCAATCACAACTTTGCTTCCACTGCCAAGCTACAAAGATTTGAATAAATTCCTCCACCATGCATGCAAGAGTTCGGACGTACGTTTCGAAAACAAGATATGTACTTTTAGCATATCAAATTTTGTCTAGCACTCCATTGAACTTTGCTCAATACCAAGCAGATCATTTATTTCCAGTTTCGAATATATTTACGTATTGCATGATTAATCAGCTCTACATTAGGCAGTGGAATGTCATATGAAACTAAAGATCCTTTTTATGCTAACCTCAAATATATACTGTCTCCATTGAGCATGCAGTTCTGAGGTTCCCGGTGTTTTCTAAAGGAGACGGGGAACTAAGAAGTATTGAAGGCAGAATGCTTAGGAGTGTTCTATATATTACTATATAATGTCTAAAGAGATGCTCTTCTTCCTTAAAATCGATCATTTCGTGCCTTAGTTGCTTAGGACTGGTTCATCTTTCCTGCAGGGCCTGCAGCAGTGTAGTTTTCTTACATCCTGGAGGACCAAGAAGAATGGTCGTCCTGCAAAGAGAGTGACATATTAATACAAATTAATACACCCCTTTTCTCAAAGTCACTGCGTTCTCTTTCCACTATCGGTTCATATTATACATAGCATAGCCTGAAATTCCCACGACCAGCTACCTTGTAGGTGTGATTGCACCACTGCCATACCATCTTTTGTCATGGAGACATGGACAAGTCATGGAAGTTCTAAGAAGTAAGTTCTATCAGTAGATAAGAATGAGTTGGTGGAGGAACAAGCGCAGGATCCCAAACCCCTTATTACAGTCACCAGTAACTACAGCAGAATTTTGAGCTTTGAGGTTTTCAGGATCTTTTGAGTATGTATTGGTTTTACACGGTTAATTTCCTACTAGGAACAACAATCGGATTCGAATCTATCATAGGCCTCACTCACAGACACTATGCATTGTGATGGAACTCCATATATAATAGGCAGGGGCTCAAGTATAAAATGAAAAACATAATCCACAATGCACCAAACTCATGTAGCAATTTATTTGTATGCTTCCCTTTCAATATGAAAAACTTGAAGCAGAAATCAAAATCATACATATCTATATAGAACCATGTCCTAATTTGATAAAACATTGGAGGTATAAGTTTCTTAAAACCTTAAGGAGTTCACGTTTCCTTATAACTTTCTTCATTTTAATGAGACTATGAAAGTGCATTTCACCTTTATTTCTGTTTGAGAAAGAAATTCCAACATGTGAAAGTTGTCAACAACATATTTGATTATTCCCAACATTAATGCAGGCTTATTTGTAGATGTATTGATTCAATCAATCAAGTGTTTTATATTTATTCTAAACTCACATGTTTGTATATTCAATCAATCAAGTATTTTGCTTGTAGATGCATTCAATAGATATTTATGGTAGGGAATTTGAATCTTGGAATGAGTTGTGCTAGGTTTGGAGCATGTTGTTTTGGCTGGCCCAAGCTTAGTTCAAGACTGCAATTGCTACCGAAGCTCTATTTATTGGCCTAAGCTTGAGCCCAGACTGACCAATGCCCCAAGAGGTTTTGGGCTTTTATCTAGGTTTCAAGGGACCAAATTCATGCAACTTTACAAGAGTACCAGACATGATCTTCAGTCTAGAAAATGAAACACACTGTCAAACACTAAGGGGGTGTTTGTTTTTCCTACTTATAAGTGCTAGACTACTTATAAGCACTAAGTAGTGGACCACTTGTTTTTACCCATTTGTTTTTTCCCACTTATAAGTAGCCAACGGTAAAAAAAAACTTATAAATAGGGCCTAAAATTGTAAGTGAGAAAATCTTACTTAGGCCAACTTATAAGTTGGGATTAGACATAAAATTACATAACTATCCATGGATGCATATAAAATTACATAACTAACCAAATAACAAATGAGTTGATGCAAATGAGAAGAAGTTAATGTCTTTCCAATAACATTTCATGATTATCATAATAAACAATATGTTTATTGTGGATTGTTTAATGCATGGTCTATATGAATTTATTTCTACTTCCATTAAATTGATTTCTTATATGATCGTCATTAACTTCGACAATAAAGTACATGTGTTATTAAAATATGGGTAAAATTGTAATGTCGCTACTTATAAGTGCTTAAAAAAACAAACACCCCTACCACTTATAAGTACTTATAAGTAGTAAAAAACAAACAGATTTTAGGACCTACTTATAAACAGATTTTAGGACCTACTTATAAGTAGCACTTATAAGTGTTTGGCACTTATAAGTAGGAAAAACAAACACCCCCTAAAATTTGCTATCTGTATGGATGATCGAGGAAACATCAAGATATTTTATTGTGCCTCATGCTAAAAATGTAAGGTGATGGAACCGATTAATTCTTTTTGCCCATATGGAAAGTTTCCTCCCATGTAAACCATATTTCATCAGTTCAAGAATCATTTTCTGAGATCTGAAGGAGCACACAGATAAATCAATATGTTCTGAAATAGTAATCCTTAGGGTCTAAGTTCTCTAAACGCGTTTAATTTTCTTATTATAGGGTATGGTCCTTTCTTCACTTTGATTGAAAAAGGAAACTCCACAATCAGAAAAGGGTAATTTCCCAATTAGTAACCCATAATGTCAATCTGTTCCCAAGTAGTAACCACTCTTCAATTTTGACTTTTCAATCTCACTTTTGATACTTTTGCCTTTCTCCTTATTTTCAAACGATGCCCACGTGGACCTGCAACACTCTCTCTCCCCTCTTTACCTACTACGCATAACTCTGTCATATTGTACCTGATGAGTTTGACTTTACAGTGATGGACAACCGTTGGATCTTGATCAAGAAAACACGTTAATCAAAACATGTTGTAGTATCTATGGTTGCTATAATGAAGAAGCAACTGACTAATAAACTATCAGCAACTCTCAGTGATTTTGGTTGTCAGTACCTTTACAACTTTTATCTCGTATTTTGAGCCAACCTAAAAAATAAGGACAAAAGCTCAAAGTTTCTATTTTTTTCTTGGTTGTTTCTTCTTCTTCCTCGTCATTGTCCCTCTGCTTTTTGTATTATTTAAGGTTTGACATGGAAAACATGACACATTCACATGATAAAGGTATAGTTTGCTGTTTTTTAAGCTATCTAGGGCCTTGGGTCTACGGTTTTGTTCCACGTAGTTTAGTGTTTTGTTTGTTTGATGTTTCATCTTTCAAGAAAGAGGGTTTTGAAGACAGCTATGACGTCTCCATGCATAAATGCATGTTGATTATATAGTTGTGGTAGAATGTTGGTGGTTTCCATGTTGATTCTATATTTAATGTTGGGTTTAATATTAAGGCATTTAAGATAGATTCCGTCATAAATGTCCTAAAAAGTGTTAGTTTAACTAGTTTGTGCTTAAATGTTTGAATTTATTTTTCAGTTTTTATGGTTTATGGTTAGGTACTTCTTTGTAACCATCGCTTTTTGTTGTTTTTTTATACTTACTGGTTAGGTACTTCTTTGGATGTTCTTATTCACTACAATGGGGAGATGAAAGTGGACAAGTATGGCCGGATGAAGTATGTTGGTGGCGAGTGAAATTGAGAGTTTGTGATGGGGTATTTCATTTGAAGGATTCATGAAAATACCGTGGAAGGTATGTTGTCGAGAAAGAGATCTACTTTTTCTATAAGATACTTGACGAAGAATTCCCGTGTCGAATTGATGAAGAAACAGATTATTTGAACATGATTATGAAACAAAGAAAGTCTCCAAGAAAAACAATGATGGTTTGGGTTATCAACGGCGTAGAAGTGGTAAGCAATGGACAGCCTAATGTTAAGAAGAAAGAAGTTGCTCTTGAGTTGTTTAAGAAAGACGCGACTCGAAGCATTGTTTCTCCCGTGAAAACACTCTTTTCTCAAACAAAAGGAGCTAGCTCGTCGAGAAAATCCTATTAACCAATTTAAACTTGTCGATGAAGCAATTGGTAAGTAATGCGGTTCCATTTGGTTAGGTCATTATTAGTGAGGGTGGGTACATGCTTTATTTCCGATAGTTATGAATCTTTGGTTTTCCGAAAAGTCCCCTTGACCAACCCCGGAGTGGGAGAGTGGGGACTCATCAATGGGAAGATGTGGAGATTCACGGCGTCGAAGAACACATTCAACCTCACGCCTTGTCAACGCTCGAAAAGGTGATGGCGGTAAGTCTTCGATATCAATGGGATATGTTGATAGATGATAGCTTACCCGTCACCGATAGTGGTGTGGAACTTCTTGAGTGTTCATTGAAATATAGATATTTGGCCGGAGGGTGTTTCCTCCGGAAGTTACACCGAACCTTCAAGATGAAAAGAGAAACGGTCACACCGCCTTCTCGTTTGTGGAAGGTACACTTTATAGCCTTGCAAGGTAACATATAGTTCCAGTTCTTGCGATAGTGGGGAGCTAATTATCGATATAATACTGAGGATGGTCAATGATGGTGATGAGCAAGATGGTGTACCGGATCTTGATCAACCTGATTATGATGACTTTGATTCCCAAAATCCATATGGTGATACGAGAGGGGCGTCCACGAGGAATATAGAATTTCCATGAATCAAAATATTGACAATAATGAGGGTGATGATGATGAAGTTGAAATACTACATGAAGTTAATTTTGAAGAAGAAGAAGTAGTACAAGTAAAGGATGGAGCTGATGATGATGAAGTTAGAGTAGTAAATGGTGGTAATCAAGATGATGATGATGAAGTTCAATTATTGGATGATGATTGTGATGTATGGTCTACTCCTAACCGTAGTCAAGAGTTTTTTTGGGGAGGCACGCCTATGACTGTTAATGATGAGGAAGGCCAAAGTGAACCTGATATGACTGTTAATGATGAGGAAAACCAAAGTGAACCTAATATGATTGTTAATGATGAGGAAGGCCAAAGTGAACCTGATATTGAAACAAATGGAATGGTTGATGCTACGCTATTCGATGCAGAAGATCTCAATTCAGAAGACTTACATCAAGGATATGATCCTCTTCGCTCTCCCATAGTCCGAAACACCAAATAAAGTGGATGTAACTCCTCCTCATGTGAACTCGAAGTTTGTTCCTCCTAAAGTAGGATAACACTATCTTACTTTCGGGATGATCTTATAAAAGACATGAAGTCATACGCAATAGCAAACATGTTTGATTTAAGGTCGTCGCGCACTTCTCTTTGAGGGATTTATATGAAGTGTAAGTCTTACGGTTGCACATTTCATTTGTTTGCAAAACCGACCACTGGTTCTGATATATGGGTTATTATAACCTTCAGAGAAGCACATACATGTTCACAAGATAAAGCAATTGCAACTAATAAACAAGCTGATGCAAAATGGGTTTCAGAAGTTGTGAAATCGAAACTTAGGGACAATATTGATATGGCTCCGAAACAGTTGTAGTTGGAGGTTAAGGGCGCACACCAGACAAATGTGTCGTATAAAGTTGTTTGGAAAGCAAAAGAAATTGCAATGCAAAAGGTAACTGCCTTGGTTATATCAGCAACTAATGAACGCAATAGTAGCAACAACTAACTTATGTTTGTTTGGCTTTTTTGCTTGCAGATAAGGGGAAGCTTTAGTCAATCGTACCAAATGTTGCCAAATTATTGTAAAGAACTTAAAAGAGTGGATTCAGATTGTTTCACCGAGCTGCAAACGTCATCGGCCCCTGAGCACAAGTTTGAACGTTTGTTTGTGAGCTACGGCGTCACTATCCGAGCTTACAAAAGATGTCTTCGTCCATTGATTATGATTGATGGCACTTTCATGACAGGTAGGTACAAGTCAATCATACTAACTGCTATCGTGGCTGATGGCGATAGCCATGTGTTTCCAATTGCATTTGCCATAGTCCCAAAGGAAAATAATGACCACTGGGATTGGTTTATGGAAAAGTTAAGAGACCTTATTGTTGGGACGGAGCAAAACTTTGTTCTTCTCTCTGATAGGCATGTAAGCATTCTTCAAGCCGTGCCTAAAATACTTCCTAATGCGGTCCATTGCTTTTGTGCACAACACATTTCAAATTGTATGACTAAGCAAGAGACAAAAGGGGAAGGTGAAGAGAGTCAAAAACTTATGAACGACCAGAATTTGTAAGACTTATGAGCCAAATTTATTGTGCGACAAAGAAAGGTTATGCAAAGATTGTAAAGATTCCGAAAGAGTCGTGGTGTTGTGCTTTTGCTCCAATGAGAAGGTATGACATTTGCTACACAAATCACATAGAGAGCTGGAACAAGATGATACTTCCAGAGAGAGCTATACCAGTGACATCTCTTGTCAATGGTATCAGATTGAACATAATGAAATATTTTTATGACTACCGGTGATGGCGTCAAAGCTGAAGACAAAACTGACCAAATCAGCTGAGGAAGTGCTCATCTCGTCGAGATATTCGAGTAGACGCGTTTCCACGGCAAACAAAGGCAAGTGAGCACGCTTACTCTGGCGGCAATCACTAGACCGTCATCGACACCGTAGACCTTTTGGAGAGGACTTGCACATGCGGTTTCTTTCAACAGGTTGGTCTTCCTTGTAGCCATGCTATGAAGGCAATCGATCACTGTAAGCTATGTGCATATGACTTTTGCTTGCATTGGTACACAAAAGAAACGATGATGGATACATATAGAGAGAACTGGACACCATTAAGAGGAAAAGAATAGTGGGTTTGGGTTTATGATGGCATCGTCGTCCGTCCACCCGTTGATGAGGTGATGCCCGGAAGACCACAGAAAAAGAGAAAGCGCTCTAAAGGAGAGGGAGTCCCAGTACAAAGAAGAAGGTGTACGCGTTGTGGTGGTCTTGGACACAATAAGGCAACTTGCACGGTTGCCAGTGATGATGCTTTGAGTGGATTGATTTTTCAGCTGGGATTCCACCAGATTTTGCATATGAAGAGTACATATGATCTTTCTTTTAACCAATCACCAATAGTGGCGGCTTTGGTTTGTTTGTTTGAAATTGGCACTTGCAGTTGCATATATGTTAGTGGTAAATTGTTACCCTGTGGCTTTACTTCGGGGTTGATATTTTGGATAGTTTTGGTTGGCAATTTTGGTTTCGTAATTAATTTGGTTTGAACGGACATCTTCTTGTACTATTAATATCAAGAACTATAACAATGACATGGTCGGGCCTCTAATGGATAGTTTCTTTACAAGTAGGCTAACATCATCAACACTGCCCTCTATTTTCATTTTAATAGGACCATCAATGGTGATTTGCAACCGGTTTTCCTTTGTCACCTTTGCTTCACTAGCAGGTGCTTTAGCCTTATGTGTCCCTTCACCTTCTAGATCTATCCATTTAAAACCCTTGCATGGATCGGCCCCGCATGAGAGAAACCTTCTTCCCGGACTATGTGGCTTTGTACTTACACCATACCTCATATTCACGTGCTTGAGCATAGCGGGCCGGTCGTGTAGTTGCCCATGGACGGTTGATCTTCCGAAGGCCCGGTTTCTCACTCTCAAAACATTTGCTATAGTTGGTTGATGATGAACCAACATTTGTATTATTCTTGGTAGAATCCTCACCCCCACCCATTTTGAACGAGAAAAAAAGAGAAAAAGAAATGGGATGGACCAAGAAAGGCAACCCAGGTTTGTACTTATAAAGGAAACACACTATTTTCCCCGCCCAAGTGGTGTTGGCCAAACTATTCCAAAAACATTTCTCGCCTAAACTATACACAAATGTTTGATGAAACAAAATATTCCAATAACCATATTGCATTGCAGGACCTATCAGCAACTAATTCCATAAAAAATGCTTCACTAAAAACTTAACTCATCACTCCATGAAAGCATGAAGCAATGAATGACAAATTCCATCATCACAAATTCGTAGCTGATGATATTAACGGCATCACAAAATGATATTACCATACTAAAATTAGACAACTAAACACAAAATAGAAGAAGTTATTTGTTTCACTAAACACAAAATAGAAGAAGTTAGCATCTACCCAAAGTCGTTTCATAGTGATTCCCCGCTCACGTCATCGACTTCTTTAGCATCCTCCAAACTCTTCTCCAATTGCTCTTGTCTGCTTTTTGAAACAGTATCTGGATTCAACCCATAATTAATTATATCCATTCCAATCCTCTTCCTCATTTGATGGGGTTGCATATCTATTTTGTTTACTTCCTCGTACACACCCCTCGGGCGGCGGTCTAGATAGGCTAGGCAAAATAGGCCACAACTATTTGTATCTGGTTGTTGAGTAACAGGCACAAACTCACGAGCCCAAGGGGCTCCCAAATCATGAGGTGACGATGGATCAGCACACCTCATGACATAAGTAAGACAAGTCTCTATAGCAAGTTACTCATCAGAAACTTTCTTCAGACCAAGAGAATCATAGTTGTAGATTTTTCTCTTTCCAAAATTGTAGACTTCAAGAACCCAGTGGCTACCTTCAACTTGAAGAGGAATGATAAGACCCAATGCCCTGGATGGGTGTGCTTGATCTCTAATTCTTCCTTCATAAGGGTCTAAGTACTCTTTAACAACTTCATGTGGATGATACGCACCACTATCTACTCACATCGAGTTGCACCACCAAGGTTTGGTCTTCCATCTTCTTCTTAAAGTTTGTATACTCTCTGTTCATGAATTTCTACATCAACAAAATCATAAAGTACTTCATCAGTAAGGTGAACTATACAAAACAAATTCCATCAACCAATGAGATACAACTTACAGAAAAGTATACATCCTCAATGATAGTATATGTTTCTTCTTCTGGAATGTCATTTTCCTTACAATGTTGGATGTACCACCTGATCAACAGCTTCACATATATTGTGATCACCTGAGTCATAGAATTTTAAACATTATTATGCAGAAGTTGCTAATGGTTAATATGTTAGTTGCTGATGGTTAATATGTTAGTTGCTGCTGGTTAATATGTAAGATAATATGTTAGTTGTGTACTGACCTCCCCATCTACCCACTCTCTTCCATGCAATGAATGGAAACTTTGCACTGAAATAGACTGGTTGTATCCAAACACTCTAGCATCTAAACAGTTTTGTGGACTGTACAACCTTGTGAACATCTTCCAATAGTACTGTAGTACGAGGAGGTCACCTTTGGTGGTGGTTTTCTTGATAAATGTTTTGGCCAGAGCAGACTTGATCAGTTATTCATCACATTCCTGTCCAATGTTTTCTTCCCATGACTGACCTTGCATCCCTTCCCTTCTCTTCTTTCTTCTTTGGTGTGTTTCTTCAGTTTTCTTTTCCATTTCACTTGCCATTTGACTCTGTATGCGCACCACATCAGGGACCACCATTTCCCCTTCCACAGCATCATCATCATCTACATCATTATCATGTTCTCCCAACATCACATTATCATTTTTAGATTTCATAACAACAATAGATTTGAGCTGACTATCTACCTCAAAGGTTTGAGCGGTTGTGGGTGACAATACAGAGCAAGTCGGTTATGTCGATCTTGCCAAAAGTAAAGCGTAAAATGTGACCTTCTCCATTTCTCGAAGTTCGGGACTTCTTCCCCATCAATATCAACATCATCATTGGAGGGAACATCAACATTAGGTGTAGGCAAGGGACCATCACCAGGAGCAATGTCCAAGGGACTAATAAATGACACATGCTCAACAACATCCATATTATAGACTTCCACTAGGGAACTTTGGCCAACCACATTCTCATCAATGTGCTCTTTCACACCCTCTTCCTGCACTTCATTGCTCAAAGACTCCTGAACCACATTCTCTTGACATTTGTAGGTATTTACAACCCTCTCTTCAACCTCCTCAACTAAAAACTCTGGAGCACCCTCATCATTATCATAAGGGCCTTCATGTTCATGTTCAGGTTCTTGGAAAAAACCATGTACATGGTCTTCCCCCATCACCTGGGTCATCATGAGGAGTCTTGGGTAACTCTTCACTAATATCTTTCAAAACATCAGCCGCTTTGCAACAAGATCAGGTTTCACTACCCTCTCCCTCTCCATCTTCTTCTTCCTCACCTAAACCAATCAAATTTCTTCTTCTTTTTGGTTTGTTAGCTTCCTTTGCTCTTAGCTTCCATGTCTTTTTCTTTTCTCACCGACTTGACTTCTTTTCAAAATTGTTTGCCTTTTGCTAGCCTTTACACCTCTACTTTACTTAACCTTGGTGGTGGACTCTCACTTCTTTGCATACTATGTTTCTCTTCACCCTCCTCCTTACCATTTTAAACCCCGTGATTCACTCCTCTTTTTCTATTTTCTTCAACCTCATGTGAAAGATCAAATGTAACTTTCTTAGAGGATGATGACTTCCTCTTAGAAGGTGGGGATGATGACTTCCTCTTAGAAGGTGGGGATGACGACTTCCTCTTAGGAGGTGGGGATGATGACTTCCTCTTAGAAGGTGGGGTAGACACATCTTCTTCCACAACAGCTTTAACCTTATTCTTAACAAACCGTGTAGTAGGTTTTTGACAACAAAGACATCGACATTGGTGTGACCACCTGCTTCTTCCCCTTGTTTTCTTTGTTCTTGGTCCCTTCACAACCCCCGGGATGATGATGGTTCACCCAATCCACTTTTCTTCTTCCCACCTGTAAAACCCCCTTGCAGATTGTCTCCATACCTATCCTAATTTCAGACTTGATGTCATTCCGAGCCACCCTAACCTCAGTATTCAAAAGTTAGTTGAAGTAAGCATTGCGGTGTATCATAGAGTCCTATCCTATCTACCTCTACCTTATGAGCACTAACATAAAGTTCCCGATATATCCAGTTCTGACCTATCTTATCGGTTAACATAAAACTACCATAGAGTTTTACGATATATCAAGTTTAAGAACCTATCCCGTGAGTCAACACAAATGTAATATATACTTCCTGATATTTTCAGTTTAATAACCTTTCTTATAAATGCAACAGATGTCAAATAATTAAAAATGCAATGCTGATGTATCCAGTTGCAGAATATAATTAACAATGCAAAGTTTATAATCAACAATGCAATGCAGAGTTTATAATTAACAATGTAGAGTTTATAATCAACAATGCAGAGTTTCAATCATATGCTTACAAGGCCTTTCAGTAGGTGTGCCTGTCTCTGAAGCATCTCCTCTGAAATCGAAGCAGCGCTTTGTGTGGCCTGTTAGTTGAAAGCCACCTTCATTACATCTTCATTCATTTCTCCTTCTTCAATATCCAAAGTGTCAAAGGCAACAACCTTACCCTTAAGAGGCTCGAGCTTCTTCTTCCAGGTCTGGAGATGTAAGTTCTTGGGAGGCAACTGAACCCAATCTAGTATTCTTGGGAATTTACCATTCAATGCCCTACGAGCCCCAAGAGAGGGGATGTGAAGGTATGCCAAAATATCAAAACAAATAACACAACCATAAACTGCAAAGGAGTCCTTCTCAGCTAACACATTTTTGTAAATATCATCCAAACAAGATTCCAACATCTCAAAAGCAAGGTGTGCCCCATGGAAACCGATCAAAAGCAGCTAGGTCCTCTCGCAAAGATCAACATACCTTCCATCTACAGTCCTAGAAGATCTAGGAAGCACAACTTGGAGCAACACATACAACCTATTGAGCCTAAGTATATCACTTTTATCTTCACTACCACCGGATTTTGCCACCACTAAAGCATCTAATATTTACGTCTCACTAACAATGCTTCCTTTAAAAACCTAGCATGAAATTACGATGTGTTGTTGTTCTTCACGTCCGTGGTGTAGAATGAGTTAGCAAATGAGTTTACACTAAGACCCATAATCAATGCAACATCACTCTTCTTGAATACCAAATCTTTGTTACCAATCCGATAGCAAAGTCTACCAACTTTATGGCTAACTATGGCACAAACTAGTGTAGTTGTTTAAGTGCATATTTTTTTGGATTTGCAAAAAGCTTCGAAAACAGGAATTCTCAAAATCCTCCCTTTCTTCCTTACTAAATCCACCAAATAATTTCTGCATTTTATCTAATGACATTCTACATGTCAGGTTAAGCTTCCTCATTTCTCCACCAATAATTCGAACCGTAAAGATAAAATGAGGGTTATAATATGGAGATTGAAGTGAAACTAAAAATTAGGGTTTCCAAATTTAATTGAGGTTCACTAGGACAGTTTTTCCCCCTAATTCCCAATTGATTTCTTTAAGTTTCGGTTAATGTGACACGTACGTTCCAAGGTCATTTCCCTCCACGTGTCAGACTTCATTGGGTACCCAACTTCATTTCCCGCCAAAATACTGATGTCCATGTTGATTCCTCTATCAAATGAATAAACATATTCCTACCCTAGAACTATCAGCAACTTTACTATACATTGTCTAAATAATTAATTCTAATAAGGTTAAAAAAAATTCAGTAAATTAAAAGTATAAAGATTAACATTCTACATGAAGCTTTTAACATGTCAAGCATGCTTGCCACTAGATATCATGAAATAAACATGGGTATTTGAAAAAAGAAAAAAAGGGTTTGATTGCCTTTAAATAAATAAAAGGTCTTCTACAAATTGGGGACACATGTCAATCATCAAATTTCCCGCCAAAATAATGATATTCATATTCGATCATCCAATTAATAACTATATTGTGGCCTTAAGACTATCAGTAACTTTCTTGTACATTGATAATTATTTATGGGTACCCAAATTATTCATTCAATCCATTTAGGGTCCATTTATGGGTTAATTTCGGGGTAATTTAGTCGAGTTGCATACTTGCATGTCCTCTAATATGGCAACAAACGAATTACATTGGGTTTGACAAAGGGTCAAAATTCACTTCATTTTCTAAATTAATTTGGTCTTGCCTGTCCCTTCATTGTTTGTGTCATGATGACCATTTACGGTACATTAAGAAAGGTGAAAAGAAAACTAACCACCCCACATAATTACAACGCCTCGTTTCCCAAACATTTATCTTTGAAATAGTCATCTAAAATTTGATCTCTCTCACATTCTAATATTCTTTCTGTTAGCAACAATCTACCAAAGTTAAAACTTTTCTCTCCATCATTTTTTATCAACATGCCTCTTCCTGGATGTTCAAGCGGTGAAACCACTGATTACTCAAGTGACGAGTACGAGAAAATGTGGGATAGTTATTTTACTGATGACTACACTGATGAAGAAGAAGACGATGAAGAAGAAGAGATGTATGATCCTTATTTTGTTGAAGACCCTACTGATTACATGTGGAAAGACCAACATGATGATGATAGTTCCAGTTCTGGGGATGATGACGATGATGAAGACGAGGAAGATGAAGACGAGGAGGAAGATGAAGACGATGAAGATTAAGGGTTGTTATGTTCTGTTGTTATGTTCAGTTTTTATGTTGGGGTTTATGTTTTGTCTTAGTTTCTGGTGCTTTTGCAATTTTTGTTGATGATAGTTGTAGAACCAGAACATGTCCTGTGAATGTCGTGTAGATTTTGCTTAGTTTTAAGGGTTTAATACATGGGTTGGTTTAATTCATGATTTTTATCTTGTTATTTTTACAAGAATCTTATTATTTCTACATTTTTCTTATTAAAAATAATTTTTTTATAATAAAAATAGTATATGAACAGTGTTAATGTAAATAACCGTCCATCTTAATGTTTACGAATCTCGAGGCTTTTAAACCACGATGCATTCGTGGACCGCTTCATTTGCATCTCTTCATCTCTAAGATAATCGTGGTATCTATCCATCCACACCCATCAAATCACTTCAAATAAGAGAGAGAGTTGTGTGCAGTAGAGAGTGTTGCATGTCTACGTGGGCATTGTTTAAAAATAAGGAGAAGGGCAAAAGTGTCAAAAGTGAGGTTGAAAAGTCAAAATTGAAGAATGATTACTACTTGGGAACATATTGATATTATGGGTTATTGGGAAATTACCATCAGAAAATGACAACCACACAAAAAATGAGTTCTGATTATCATTATTCTTTCATATGATCAATGTTCAAGTTCAGATGATTCTGTATACAAATCATAAATGCAGGAGTCCAGGGCTCACAATTTTGTGATTTTTGTAGCTTTATAGAGAGATCAGATGTGGCATGTGGCATCAATGTTGCACTTAATCTTGGCTCCACTCCACCAGCACAGCTCAATGGGACTTTTGTGGCGGCATTTAAAATATTCTTCCAACCACCCATGTGCCATGTTGCTGGTCACATCTTTCTCTTGATAAAACTGATATTAGGAAGTGGTAACCCACTAATCCTCACTAGAAGAGGCAACATAGTATTCCCACAAATGACAATACCACTAGAAGGTCTAGAGGAGTGCATTGGAAATATGAAACTGACACACCTCTAAATAGTACGCACTCACAACTCATTTACTAAAATGAAATCAACAGCCAATAGGACTTGAGGTCCCCGCCTACCAGCCCAAGATAGGCATGATATTCACATTACTTATCTTCTGACTATAATACTCCCTACACTAAATCCTCTACTGAAAATTCCTCCTGAATTTTGAGGGTCTTTTGGTCCATACAAATAATTATACCAACCTCTCTACTGGCATATAGAGACTTGTACGGTTGTACGGTTGTACCTGCTTTGTGGCCTTACTTAATGAGACTTTTGGGCTCTTTAGCTCGCACATTCTCTTCTATTTAAACCCTCATCCACTCTCCATTCTATCCATCTTTCATTCTCATTAGAAGTGTGTTATTTCTGCTCATTGTCCTATCTTCCATTGCTTTATTTGAGTTTTTTCTGATATGGCAATGAGAAAGCTGTTCTTAGCCTCTGTTCCACTGACTTTCTTTGTTTTTCTGTTGTGTTTTGCATCTTGCACTGGTGAGCTTAAGTGCTAGTACTCTCTAAAATCTTGGTTGTTTTGCTCTACGTTAACAATTGCACATTTTTACTGCATTGTTTAGATTATGTTTCTTTTCATCTATATTTTATCTTTCAAGGACTTGGTGTTTGAAATTGGTATTTTTTTAGGAGTGATGAGATGGATTCTGTTACTGAGCTACTTGATACTTCACACATCTTTGTGGATCTGTTTTACATATAATATATGAAGTATCCTCACTTTGTTGCTCAAATCTCAACTAGCTTTCTATGCAATCGTGGTCCTAGTCTACTTTGATCTAGCCAGCCTCTTGTATGACTTGTATTCACCATTTGATCTATTAAGATCGAAATGAGCATCATGTTTTTGTTTTTTCCCGAAATACCACCTCTTGTTTATTTGATATTTTCATATATGGGTTTTAACAGCTCAGGTTCAATGTCAGCAGACGCCTGATCTATCACTGTTCAATATGCTAATTATATGGATGAACCATTTTTCACTTTTCATAAATCAAATATGACCAAGATTTAATGCATCCTATACATAATCTCTCTGCCATTTGACTTTTCTCAACCGGCTTGTGTAATTTTGTGCTTACATGTGAAGGACTGATGGTGACAAAGTAAAAAATAAAAGGGCCAACTTATGGTGTATAGTGTGTTAGTATCACGTTAGTAATGTCTTCAGTCCTAGACTAAGTTTGACTGATTCCAATTTTCTCATGCAGAGTCCTATGTGCCGATAGACTACCCTACTGATCACATTGGAAAGGTGATGCATAGGCCGAAATATTCGAACAAGATGATGGTAAGGATAAATTTCCATCATCATCTTCTTGATTTCAACCTGTGTTGTTCATTTGGGTAAAATATGTTCAGCTTCTTAGCCAATGATGTTGTTGTTCATATGTTTGTGTTCGAACCACACATATGTTGGTGTAGGCTGTGCCAGATGATATGGGCAACAAGTGGTGTATTGCGAAGCCATCAACTGATGAGAACAAATTAAGGGCCAATCTTGATTTCTGTTGCAAACAGAATGGAGTGGACTGCAGCATCATAGGACAAAGTGGGAGCTGTTTCGATCCAAACAATATAGTCTCTCATGCTTCGGTTGCCATGAATTTGTACTATAAAGCTGCTGGGAAACATGGCTGGAACTGCTATTTCGACAACAGTGCTGTCATTGTTTCAACTGATCCATGTAAGATTGAACTAGTGCTAATTGACCACTTTTTTCGTGTCCTTTTTCATGGTTACACTTTTAACTAAATGTTGGAGTTGATATGGTTTTGCAGCTTATGGCCAGTGCACCTACGTATCCTGAACAAGTTGATGGCGTGCCTTGTGGCAGGAGTACTATTATACTAGAATAATGAAATAAGAAGTATGTACCTGTTTGGCTGTTTCTGATGTTAGTAGAAGAAGCACAGGGGTGATTTAATAGTGAAATGTGAAGATATGTTATCAGACTTCTATAGTGTTATTTCCTATGTTATGTGTTTTGCAACATTTTGAATACAGTGGATTCCTTTTGTCGAGTGATTTTTTGCTCCCAGCGTTCTTGCCTCCAAGGGCTCCAAGCGAATTAATAGCCACACACGTATCACTAGTTCCACAAAAAAAGGAAGCTACAGCTCGCAGAAGATTCTCAAAAGTTCTGAATTTACATGTTTGTCCCTCCTCCTAACTACAAAGGAAAAAAAATACGAAATAAAGAAACGTACATGTATTCATTACTTGTGGGCGCTATCTCTTATCAGGGTTAGGATTTGGTTGATCCTACATCATCTTTGATAATCAAATATGCATTGTTACTATGTCAAACAACTAAGGAACAACCGAACCTTTTGAAAAATGATGTTATTACTTATTTTGGAAATTCAATAGGAAATCTGCAACAAAGTAGGATCATTGTTTCTCATTCAAATACTAACTTTAAACCTTGACAAACTTTGGGTATATGTTTGTTTCACCTAAATAATACTCATGCATAGGAAGTATTTTTTATGAGAGAGAAGTGTTCGTTTTTGGATTGGAGAAGAGAACTTGGGAAATATGTATGGGAAAAAGATGAAGAGGTTCGATCTTTTTATCTTTTTGTTCAAATTCTTTTTTGTATTCCATCGCCCCGTTTTCGTCTTTTGATTTTGTTTTCCTTTTTTTTTAAGAAGGACAAATCAGTAAAACTGAAATTTTGATAATCTTAACTTCCCCTTTTTTTTGGAACTGGTGATACGTGTGTGGCTTGTAATTCGCTTGGAGCTCTTGGAGGCACGAACGCTGGGAGCAAAAATTCACTCCCTTTTGTCTGTGTTTCCTCTCTTTTTTCTACATACCTTTTGTAGTCGTGTTTGCCTTGTTTTCATTGATTTATTTATGGTTGTTAGCCTGTTACTGGTAATGTGAAAAAACTAATGACATGCCAAATGCATCAGTTATCTGAAGAAATTAGTTGTACCGCACATTCTCGTATAACTTAATCTGGAAGATCCAGTCGCAATTTTTTGAAAGCCCACTTGGCCCCTTCTCTAGAGCTATCACGTATTCACGTCCTCCTCTTCTCAACTAATGAAAAGCCCAGAATTGGCAGCACCATGTTTGATTTATGGTAAGTTACTTCTCAATCAACACTCTGGAGCAATAATGTAGCGCCACCAATTCACCAAAGAAATTGCAATTGCATTGCCTCCTTTTCGAAGATGAAACAAGGACGAAAAGTCAATAGCTCTATCTTTACAAGCATATTATGATGATTTAGTTTTACTACTGTTCCAACTTCCAAGAAACTTAAATCTCAAACCCTGTTACTTCCAACTTCTAAGTTAAGATTCTTTGTCATTTTGTTTTGGTTATCTATGTGTTAGTTGGCCCATGGTTCGAGATGCTCGTACTGATAAATACCAAGTATTTGGAGTCCGAGGCTCAGGAGTAAGTCCTTCGCAAGTTTACCCTGGGAAATAACACTTATTGTTGAGAAAGTTTTGCATTCCTGACCTGAATCAACAGATTCCATTGTACATACTTTCGCAACTCAGTGTAGTCCGAGTTGAGTTGCATTAGCTGGTTGACACTAGACGAAGAGACTGATGATGATGGATTGATGGTGGTCACGGTGCCCTGCAAAAGCAGTTATGCCCCTATGCTGTTGCCTATTCTATAAATGTACAGTGGTTTAAATTCACAAGAGCAAAAGTTCCACTACAGTTTGTGAAACCATGCCATATCCAATAGCTTTATGTCAATTGTCAACAACGGATGGGAATCCAAATCGTCCAAAGCTCAGCCCGACCAATGTCCCAGTAGATTTTAGGCTTTGATTTGGGTTTCAACTTTCAACCTACAGCTACGCTGATAACACTGCTATAATTGTTTCAACTGACCCATGTAAGTGTGAAATTAGTGAAGCCAAGATCCAATCTGGAATGGTTAAAGGCGTTGTGCCTGTGCTCACGAGTCCAGTTGACTCCATAGACTGGAAGTGTTCATCCCAAACTCCTCCTGTCACAACGGCGTTGAAAAGCATGCGCTTCCCCTCTTTGAATAACTAGTTGGCGTAAATAATCCAGAGGATAGGTAAATATTTTACCCAATATTTTATGGCGTCCAACAGTCTCCTCCATTAGAACAAAACTGAAGAACGAAAAAACAGAGATAATCAAACAATCTAAAACCCGTAGTTATCTACAGAGCAAGTATGCTGTTGGCCTCTGCGACTATGAGTGTGATATATGAATGGAACGATGAAACCCTTAACGCACAACGCTTGGATAGACAGATTAACAAACGATCTTCTTAAAGCGTTATGGGCTTCAGTATCAAACATTGAGGGCTTCTAAAGCCTGAATACGCCGTACCAAACATTATAAACAAAGGATCCTTGTACTGACGCCGAACAGCCAGTGGAGTTCAATACCAAACATTCACGACCCTTTTCTCTCTTCTCCTACCCTTACTACGCTCACTTCCCCACTGTTAGCTATACAGCAATTCTAATAATAGATTAACTCCTACATTGCTAATTTATATAACCTAAATTTTGGAATTTACATATAAGAGTGTTTTGAAATTTGATATCATTCTTCCGCAGAGACTGTCTTCTTCTATAGAGCGTATAAATTTTCCACTACAAATACAGTCTTTATCTAGTTTTTACTCCTGTCAATCCAAATAATTCCACTAGCTGGTATTACATGCAACATAAAACAGAATAAAAATAAAATAAAAAGTTGTCAAATAAAGACGAAAAAGACAAAAGATAGTATCTAAATAACAGCAAGTTGCAAACACATTATTCATGACAAGAGAACCAGATCAGAGACAGAGGCTACCATCAAGTTCCCGGAAAGTTAGGCTTGGGGTTTTGTCCACTTGAGGGGCTTAACAACTTCCCATGTGAAATCAGCGTCGTCCCTACCAAAATGACCATAGGCGGCTGTCTTCAAAAACCTCCCATTTCCACCTCTCTTGAGGTCAAGGCTGATTGCAATCATGCCAGGCCTGAAGTCAAAGGTCTCCTTTACAATCTGGAGGATCTCCTTATCAGGGATCTTGCCGGTACCATAGGAGTCCACAAAAACAGACAATGGCTCAGGTACACCAATTGCATATGACACCTGCACAATGACACGGCGAGCAAGACCACTGGCTACAATGCTCTTGGCTGCCTGCCTAACAATGTAAGCTCCACTTCTATCCACCTTGGTGGGATCTTTGCCCGAAAAGGCACCACCACCGTGTGCTCCCCAACCACCGTAAGTATCAATAATGATCTTGCGTCCAGTGAGACCAGCATCGCCATGTGGTCCACCAATAACAAAACGACCAGATGGATTCAAATGGAAGATGGTCTTCTCATCTAGGTACTTCTCGGGGATGACAGGCTTGATGACATGCTCCTTGAGGTCTGCAGCAATCTCGTCATTGGTGACCGTCTCATCGTGTTGAGTGGAGATAAGGACAGTATGGACACGAGTGGGAACCATGGCTCCACCTTCGTTAATGTACTCAATTGTGACTTGGGTCTTTCCATCTGGTCTCAACCAGGGGCAAGTACCATCCTTGCGAACTTCAGTAAGACGGGCACCAAGCTTGGTAGCTAGGACATGGGTAAGGGGCATCAACTCAGGAGTCTCATCTGTGGCATAACCAAACATATGTCCCTGATCACCAGCACCAATATCTTCAGGGCGCTTAGTAAGATGACCATGAACACCCTGGGCAATATCAGGGCTCTGCTGTTCAATATTAACCAAAACCTTGCAGTTGTCGGCATCAAGACCAACATCATCCGACACGAAACCAATAGTACGGCAAGTATCACGAACAATCTTCTCGTAATCTACATTAGCCTTGGTTGTAATCTCTCCAAATACCATAACCATGTTTGTCTTGGTACATGTCTCACAAGCCACCTTACTGTCGGGGTCTTGTTCAAGACATGCATCAAGAACTGCATCTGAGATCTGGTCACAAAGCTTGTCTGGGTGTCCCTCGTTCACAGATTCGGATGTAAATAGGAAAGACTCCATTATTATATCAAGCTACACAAGCCAAAAAAGAATCCATTTAATCACAAACGAATCTTTTCAAACACGTCTAGATTCTCATACACGAATAAAGTAAAAAAGAAAATTCCAAACATTATATGATGCAGATCAGAAACAAAAAAACCAAAACTAGTCCTAAAATCATAACAGAATTTCAGTCAAACATATAATAAAAGTTGAGATCTTGGAAATCTAAACTCTAACTAGATCTCAAGTACAAAAGTAGTTTTAGATCTGTACCAGAGAGAATAAGATGTGAAAACAAGAAGTGGGAAAGCTACCTTGATGAAATCCCCAAGAGTTGAGAAATGAGAGGTGGTTTCCCAAATGTCTCTGCTCAGTGCGAGTTCTGCTGTGTGATAAGTCTCTGTATTTATAGACGAAAGAAAAGGAAGTAAGATCGCATTTGGATTATTTTATTCTTTTTTATTTCTGTTTCTTGATTTTGCTGAGTTGGATTCTAGATCCAACGGTTTAAATTTTATTCCACCGACACATTTTAACGTTTTTATCATTTTATGAGTTTGATCAAGTTTTAATCGACGGCTCATGGTTGTTTGAGTTGGTGACTTGGTGGGTTGGAAACTTGCGCTCTCTATCTCAATTTTCATCTACCTCATTACTGGTGGGTCCCAAGGGTTTGTTAGATTTTTACTGGTGATCCACCAACCCCTGACTGGCGGAAGACTGGAACTGGGAAATTAGTTTATTAGGTGAAGGGCGTAAGGTAAAAAAATGTTTAAATGGAAAGAGATTGTTTTGTTTGTTTAGTAGTATCTTTAATTGGGATCCCATCTTTAAATATTATCAATTCATTCAGTTTCAGGTTGTTTAATGGTCATTGTCTTGATTAGAGACTATTATTGAGGATTTGAGATTGAAATTGATAATAGTATATACAATAGATTTAACATGTAGCTTCTACTTAATAAAATTGAATGAGAAAAATACTTATCAAATATTTAAATGTATAAGATGAGTATCAAAATCAAGTTTTATTATTAGCTAGACACACATGTCTTCTCGAAATAACAATATAGGATGTCTTAAACTCATAACTAAGATCTAATATTGAAGAGTATCCAACAAATTGAAGAAAATATTAACCCAATTTTTTTTTAAAAAGTAATGTACTAATTTAAAAACTCAGTGTGTTTTTAAAATATTAGCAACACATGTTGAAATATGAACAATCATTGTTCATATTTTAATAAGAGCTATGAACATTCATTATTCATACCTATTTGGGGTATGATAAACAATCAATGTTCATACCTTAACATAATGTATGATCAATAATAACATATTGGAATATGAACAATCATTGTTTATACTTCAATATGATTTATGAACAATTATTGTTCATACATTAATATATTGTGTGAGGTAGGGGTGGGAATTTGGTCCTAACGACCCTAGCCCGGCCCTGACCGACCCGACCCTAAGCCCTATAAAGCCCTCACAACTAAAGCCCTCACAGAGTTTAGGGGCGGGGAATTCTACCTAATGCGCTAAAGGCGGTCGAGGGTTAAGGTTCAAACATAGGCCCCAATCTAACCAAGCCCTAGTTATAATTTCACTATAAAAAATACACAATTTAAACTATCAAACTCTTTTGTTACATATTTTCAATTAAAATAACACCGCCCGCTGTAATTTATCACTTCACCGTGCAGGTATGGGTCTTAATAACTTGTCTTATATCATAAAAACTTGTAAACCTAATTGTTTCTATCTCTCACAACTCACGACACCTTCACAACTCCCCCGCCTAACCTAGTCGCCAAGAACAATAATGAGCACTTGGGCACTAGCCTAATGAAAAAGGTTGTTGACGTCGGAAAAACTCATTCCATACTTTTATTTGTCTTGTGTTATTCAATGTTAAATGTAATTTTGGTGAGATTTGAGTACAAGAAATAACGGATTTATGTTAGTGAAAGCTCATTCCAAAATGTGTCTTGTGCATTTTAACCGTAATTTTGAAATATAAATATGAGTCTCTATGTACTTTCCGCTATTAGATTGTGGATATGCATTTTAAATTGTTGAACTTATCGAAATTATTACTTAGATTGGTTGTTATTCAAATTTCAAAGTGGTGGGACTTTGAGTTTGCAAATCTTTGAATTTTTTGTAATATAAATGAGTTTTAAACCCGATCGCGAAGAAAAGAAGAAAATATATAAGCCGGCCCGACCCGGTCCTAAACCTGTTAAAGAGGGCTTAGGGTAGGGTTAGGGCTTGAAATTTAGACTTATGACCCCCCCTTACTATAGGGACTTTTAGGGAATTGGCCGGCCCCTAATAACCGAAAAGACTTTAAATGTTTAGGCCGGGCTTTGACTTCGCCCATTGCACACCCCTAGTGTGAGGTACATTTATCTATTTGGATATGAACAATCATTATTCATAACATAAGATATGAATACTCACTGTTCATAGCCAAAACGATAAAAATATAAGATCGAAAAATATTTATTTTAAATTTGAGATATTTGTCTTCATGAGTATTTTCACCCGAAAATTATCCTTGAGAGTGCTTAAAAAAAAACTCCGGTTATGAGAGTTATTTTCATTGGAAAACGGGCCTTTGACCAATTTCTTGTTGAGAGTTCATCTACCCCAAAGATATCTTCATAGGGACGAGATCCGAGACCGTTGGATGTGTGATCCAACGGTCTGAAAATCAAAAACAAACTCACATTCTCTCTTTTCTTTTTTTGTTTTTAATTGTCGGACCGTTGGATTACACATCCAACGGTCTCAAAACTCTCATCCCTACGAGGATATTCTCGTGGTAGCTCAAGCCTTTCTTGTTTGAGAAAATCTACTGTATGCAGGCTGTAAGTGTGTGCGAGAATCGAGACTACTCATCACGGCAAGAGGCCAGGTGTGTGTATTGCATCACTAAACACTTTGTAAGGGTTCAGATTCATGCGTGCGCAGGCCTACTCTAGAACTGCAATTCTTATTTTACTTTTTAAGCATGAGGGCAAACTAAAATGATGCCATTGTTCCTTGCTCTGATGGTATACCATTCCAAGTCTGTGGACCTCTCTGGGTTCTCCTCATTTTGTACGCAACTTTGCTGAAAACAAGAAAATCATACAAATATTGGCAAAAGCATACTTATGGTTTCTACTCGTTTTGTACTCGACTTGGTTGTAATTTCAAACAACCAAACAACCCACTTGGGGGCATGTTCTTCACTTTATGCAATCAAGGTTATGTATGAATGTATGATTTTGTTGTTCATGGCCGAAAATATCTAGATAATCAGTAGCCTAATTTTGCCGAAATGTATCCACCGAGTAGGCCAGTAGCCTAGTATTACCATTTTTCTATATTTTCCTGAATATATTGGTTCAAGTGTTTAACAAGTTTTCATATATCGGTGGTATCTTTACCAAAAAAAATATCGGTGGTATGAAGTATGAACTATGAAATGAGCCCTGGATTATGTGCACGTTTGGCAGTTAGCTGAGAGCCAGGTACTTGAAGGAGCAATAATGGTTGCTCAAGTGCTGAAATGAGCCCTAGACTAGTTGAGTGCAATCACCACTCAGCACAAAGTACGGAGCAAGAGGATTCTCCCAAAAGGTTGGGCCAAGGACACGTACCAGTCTTTAAACCTTAACGCTGTTGGTGCTGTTAGGAGGTTAGGAGGACAAGGACCCAAGTCAAAAGTGGTGTTCATGGATTTAAATCGTGTTTTTCAACAAATGGCACGTCGGCATAACTTTTTGTTTGCAAACAAACATGAATGTCTTGCCACATTCAGTCATCACTGATCCACCTTTAATTTATTTTTACAAATTCTTAATGCTTGTTGATGAGTTGTTGGACTCCACCACTATGCACTATATATTGCACTAAATAAATTAAATTATTTTATAAAAAAAAAATAATTAAATTATTGGACAAATATATCAACGTGTTCTCATTACCAGTTATGAATTAGAAAGAAGAATAAAATTTATTAACATGCAAAGTTGTCAATGGCTCATAAGTTCATTGCATGAAACAGCAAAATTGAGCGAATAGTAAAATTGTTTTCAAACCACACAAATGTACAGTATGCAGCCACTGAAAGGGCATATTTCACGTGGGGGAGAGGTATCTATATGCGTGCTCACAACATGCTGCACGACTTAAGATTACAATTTGTGGGATTCGTTTATAATAAAGCCACGTTTTGATTGTCAACCCAGTGCAGAATTGTTTCTCACTTGCATTAGTTAGTATTATTTATTTATTTATTTATTATTATTATTTTTTTTAGAGATAGCATTAGCTAGTTGCATTGTTGCATTGATGAACTAATTAGTTGAATTCCAAGCTAATTGGCTGGTCTGACTTTGAATAGGTTAGTTTATTGGTAGGCTCACCAAATTAAAAGTCAAAATTTACAAGTCGTAACCTAAGTAATCCTGATGGATAAAGACAAGAGGCAATGTCTAGGTGAGAGTTGGTAAGCATATATAGAGCATGAAACCACCTTGGTAACAATTTCGGATCGTGATTCACAACACCAAATCAGCATATTTGAGGCACTTTAAATGACCCTGGTCAAGCGTCTTTACTATCGACACGTACCCACATGCGTCTTTGTTCCTAATTTTATGGGTCATTTGTTCACTCAGACACCTGAGCATCATCACGTGATAAGGTTTTAACCAAACTAGTTTTGAACACGTGGCTACGCCACTCTCTGCCACAATTTGCACCGACCAATGTTTTCAAAAAAATTCTCAATACATTTTAACCCCTAAAACATAACAAATATTAAAATAATATAAAAACAATTATCTTGTAATTGAAGATGCAAAATAGGGACAAAATCGTCCAATAGTTTGTATTGACGTAGACAACTCAATTAAGAAAGTTAGCTTACGCCATCAATAAAATAAGTTTCTTTTTTACTTTTTAGCCCCTAAATAAAACAACTATTACATTTGTATTTAGCTGACTCTTTTGTATTTTAAGATA
This sequence comes from Coptis chinensis, assembly GCF_015680905.1. Taxonomy (NCBI): domain Eukaryota; kingdom Viridiplantae; phylum Streptophyta; class Magnoliopsida; order Ranunculales; family Ranunculaceae; genus Coptis; species Coptis chinensis. The sequence continues at coordinate 30,370,901 of NC_141463.1, read as the reverse complement.
GAAACTGGGGGTACAATCGTCTGTATTGGTGCGAACGGAATTTTCCACGGCAAACGGCTCACTTGCATGCGCCTCATTACAGGGTAGAATAGATATGGTCCAAAACCTTTTCTCAAATTTCCCGAAAACACAAAACCTGTTTTTTTTTCTATTTTTTCTTCATCCTCATTTCCAATTTGTGTCTCCTCCTTCTAGAGAGGGATTGTAATGACGATTTGCTCCTCCTTCCAAAAAAATAAAAAAACCTAGAATCTCCAAGGCGATAATTGAAAGGTTCTTCTCTCAATTTAACTCACCATTCTCTCATTTCTTTAGCTTACAAGCTTTAACTGTGATAATTCAATTTTTCTTGTAGATTGTTACATCTTTTTCAGTCCAATTTTTCTTGTAGATTGTTACATCTTTTTCAGTCCATTTATCAATTAAGCTGCAAGATTCAATTCATTTTATAGGTTTTGATTGAAATTCAAGCAAACTTTAAGCTGTGATATGTTTTGTTGTTTTTATTCAAATCAAGTGTATGTAGTTCCAATATGTTGTCATTGTTCATATTTTGTATTGAATTTGAAAATTGATTTAGCTTTGAAATCGAGTTTTGATTTGTTTGTTTGTTTTTTTTATTGGTAAGCCTGTTTTAAATGTGATTAGTAACTCTTTGATGCTGGCGGGGTTTGAGCCTCAGACCTCTGGTATCATCACCCAAAAGTTTTACCGACTTTGCTAGTCAGCACCTACAATTTTGATATGTTAGAGCTCACATTGTCAAGATATGTTTATATTTGATGAAACAAGTGTATATCTAAGTATCTAACTACTATCAATCCCTTGCATATTGAATCGATTGTTTGTTAAGTAATTAGTAATATAAGTACCTGATTTAATTTCTCTTCTCTCAGTTGTTCTTATATTTGTTTTTTTTTTTGAAAGACCAAAAAAAAAAAAAAAAATCTGAATTGTTTTTATATTTGTTGAAAAGTAGGAACCGGTGAAAGGAAGAGCACAAAATGAACCATTGAGTACACTATTTATTTATTATTATTATTATTATTTTTTTGGTTTTGGATAAATGTTAAGTTGTTTTAAAAGTGGGAAATGTTTGTATTAGTCCTTGTTTAGAGATTGCATATCGTTTAAAAGTTGTTTTTTGCTATTCAAGTTAATTAAGCTTGTATCTCTGAAATCTGAATCCTATTCTCCCTTACATCTTGAGTATTTGTTATTGTACTTCTGTTCATTTGTGCTTTCATTTTTTATGTCTCTTTGAAAATATTTGTAAGGTGTTTAATCGTTATACTCTTACAGTATATCTATCTCACTTTGTCTAGTCTTAAACACTACAAGAAAGCAGACTTTTAGCCACGGCCCAAACCCGTGGGCAAAGAGCTTTAGCCACGGCTATTAACTACTATCAATCCCTTGCAAGTCCGTTTGTTAAGGTTTGACCTGTCGGTAAAAAAGTTTAGCTACAGCCCAAGACCGTGGGTAGATGCGACGGTCCATCGCGAAAAGTTGTTTTTGCTATTCAAGTTAATTACCGTAGTAACTTCCCATTGAGAATGACCGTGGGGAAAGTCGTAGCAATTGCCGTAGCAATTGCCATAACTTGTGACCGTGGCGTAAGTTGTTGCAAGTTCCACTGAGGATGGCCGTTGGATAAGCCGTAGCATTCAGATATTGTGAGGGAGGAAGGCCGTGGCAAAAGTAAATTTGCTACCATAACATTTTTTTATCAGAAGGCTACAGATAGTGGCCGTGGCCAAAATGTTTCAGATTAAAAAAAAAAGAAAAATATATATAATTATTGTTTTATCCTTAACATTCAAACAGTAGACTTCACATTATTCGGAATCCACTCCACAAAGTAAAACAAGTTCTTGACTTCTTGTTCTACACATTAATCATTTGTTCATCGACTTAACTTCCTTAGTACTCATTTTCCCATGGAACATCGCAGATACAGTCAAGTACCTCCCATATCGTGGATCAACAACGCACATCATGTTCTTCGCATCCCACATTTGTTGAGTAAGCTCCGGCATAGTCAAAGCCCTATATTGTTGAGAACCACGTGAAGTAAGTAGTACAAAACCCACCATAAAAAAGTGAAGACACGGAAACGGGATCAGATTAACAACAAACTTCCTTAAATAAGAGTTCAACTGTCCCAGGAACCTCAAACAACACATCACACCAGACATAGTAGCAGATATCAAATGATTCAAATCTCTAACTGTAAATAAACAAATCGAACCAAGAATAAATTTCTAACCTTTAAAACTACTAAATAAACAAAACACAACATGTTTTAAAAAATGTTTACAACTAGGAGTAGTGAGTTAAAGAGCCTCATTATCAAGAACCATACACTCATCAACATTCTCAACCAACTGATGAACAAACAACGTCGTAATATAAGGTTCAGCGACAATATCAGACACTTTCGGCTTAAATGGGACAAGGAGGATATGGGAATGCTTAGTATAGAGAATAGGCTCCAACTCCTGATTGCATTTAGTCCCCCGAGCATCTGGTATCAGTCTTGTAACCTGTTGAAAATAGACCATATTCATTTGATCAACTGAATCCTTATACAAGTCAGATGGCTTTTTCTGTAAGTATTCAACTTACCACAAGAATTTGAGGATTCACACTCAACCCCTGCATCTTAATCCTGAATAGTAATTCCTCCTCCATTGCCCTCACTTGATCCAAAATATAGACAACCTGTTTTCATGGCACATTTCTACTTACCCAATGGAAGATTATTAACTACTACTACTAAAGTATTAGACTTAAACATACGACCACCATTATCGAAGATCGCAAAGCCAAGGACATCCGCTTGCCGAAGTAGCCATGTATGGAGAAGATGACAATGTTGAATGTAGTCGGAAGCCCCGCTAAAGAATTTCAATGGATCCGGTGCTTGGAGTACCTCTGAGAGTAATCCCATTGTTTCCTTAACAGTTTCTGCATTATCCCCCCCATCCTTTATCCAAACCCACTCCGTGAACCTGCATACATGTGACAACAGGGCAGCAAAAGTAAGGGTGTAAGGACATTTGCTTGACAATAATATATACAGTGAAACATAGTGAAAATACTCACCTTTGCTCGAAGTTCTGATACGATGTATCTTTTGGGAGTGAACTGAGGTATACATCTGCCACAATTAATGCGGCCTGAAGCTTGTCAACAGTACTGAGAGTCTCATTGATCATAAGACTCTGCGAATTCAAATACCAAGAAATGGATAATTATTAAAATTGAAATGAAGACACAATCATTTTTACTTCATAGGAGAATCATCATCTAGTTCATAGTTGGATTTCAGAAGTAAATACCTCTCCAACATGATTAAGGGCAAGTAAGTAGTCTAGCAAAGGTTTAGCACTCTTCGAGTCCCCGTTCAGCTTAGAGGACATGAACTTAGAGATATAGCTGACTCCATTTCCAATTGACGAAGAAAAAAGCCAAACGAGGCAATGAAACATCAAATGCTCCAAAGTCTACTTCCAATGCATTTTCATCTCTCCCCTCGAGAGTCTTTAATGTTAACATGCACTCTTACATCTGCCTTAAGCTAAACCACATCTAAACTTACAAAATATAAATTAATGATGACAAAGAATAATAGAAAACATATTTTATTTTAAACGAAACCATAAGAAGTTCCATCAACCATCATATTAGCCACAACTCCAGTACTCAAATTGATAAATATAAGAATGAAAAAAAAATACCATTTCTCATCATATATTGTGTCTTTGAATTCCAAGTACTCTGTAGTGGTTATGCTCTCTACTTTCAAATCATCGGCGCACACCTTAACATATTCCCAGAATCCAGGATTGGGTTGTACTGAAAACGTAATATAAGGAGGAACAACGGCTGCCTCCTGCGAGTTTTAAATAAATGATTTCTTCACATTAGCGACATTTTTCAAGTATATAAAGAATATTGACAGAGTAAAAAAAGATGATTATAAGCACCTGAGTCGAAGACAGAATGTAACCAAGCACACTCTCCACTACTTTAGTTCGCTTGGCTTTGTCCTCAATCGACCTCTCAAGTTCCTCCATTATATCTTTCCTTTTCATTAACCATTTCCCCTTCTCGACAAATCTGTTTTTCAAATGTCTCTTCAATGAGAAACCAAGACTAGTTCAAACAAGACAAAGTGATATTTAACCTTCAAGCATACCTTGCGAAGCATCGCTTCATATGGTACCGGCTCTGCCTCAACCCTTCGGGTATGCTATCAGCAATAGAATCTGATCGTTTAAACAACAATGTAGAAGTCATTAATAAAGATACTGAAAAACCCAGGTAAAAGAATCAATGATAAAAATTTTGTTATGTTTGTGTCAAATGAGGATGACTATTTATAGAGTTAAAAAGGTGTTGCTTACCCTTTGATAGAACAGCTTGAAAAAGATATCATAGGACGAAAATGGATCCAAACTTTGTGGTTGTGAAGGCAATAAGAAGAGGAGAAAGCACATTTAAGAAATCAAGAAACGAATTCATCAAAGAGAAAAATACTTTCAGTTTAAAAGTAATATTGGTTCCCAACTTCTGAAATTTCTAAAATGGGAAAACGTATTTGCTGAACAACAGCTATTATTCACTGCTTCTTTGTTATACTTTTGTTTCTGTAGTATTACCCGCCAAAAAGTTCAGGTAGTCTTGGTTCTATAGTCATATAATAGTGTAGTTTGATAGCTTCCACCGTTTTTCCTTCCTACCATGGATTTGCCACCACTGTGTCCAATTTTTAAGGCAACACTAAAATCAATCATATATCTCGGAATTTTCTTGTTTTTGTAAACGGTGGTATCAACTGAAAATGCACTTTCCTTTTACCGCATTTTAGATAGCTACTTGATCTTAAACTAGATAGTGTAGTTCATAATTTTGTTTATTTGTGATCTATGAGCATGCGAAGTGAAATGGTAAATATCAGATACCATACATCACGCTGCAATTGTAGTAACTATAATCCCCACCATCTAGACATAGTGTGGGGTCGGGAGAAAGTATGGGGAACATACTGGAAGAAAATTTTATGGATTGGAGGAATGTTATACATATTACCGTAAAAAAAAAACTTCTAAAAACAGCTTCAAATAGAGCTTAAATTTCTCTGTGTTCTTTCCTAGATAAAGGAGATCGGGGGTGCCGTTTGGGCCGAGATGTTAAGGAGGTTCTATAACGTACCATGATGTTAACCAAATAAAAATAAAAATTTAAGTGTAGAGCTACCATAATTTTTTTCTATTTTCTTATTGGTAGATCCACAATACTATCAATTAAAGCTATAGTTCACAAATCACAACCATTCTTCAAATCCCTATGAAGTGTCATGGTGGCATTTATTTTAATCTACTTAAGCCTTGAACAAGAACGTTGATGGGTGATTATAGTATATAAGGAATAGATTCGGTTTATATTGTTACATATGTAGACCTCTACTAGTTCATTAAGTGCAAGTAAAATAAGAATTGATACCTGTAGTCCTAGTTAAGGCTTTTGTATGACCATTATGTGAAATTAAGTAGAAAAAAGAAAAGACGCAATGACATAAATTTCAGTTCATAATAGCAAACTATAATGGGAAGTCAAAAGTGAACATCCTCTCTAGATAAGATAGCAATCAAACCTTACGTTCTCCTTTCATCAAAATAGTTGAGCTGACTCCGAAATGCTTCTGCAAACTCTATGAGTCTTTCCTTCTCCATCAACTACATTCCAGATAAGGAAATTGAAATACAGGTGAAAGAGAAAGTAAGAATGAATTAACAGAGCATGAATTGGACATACCAATCGATCACAGGCATCGTGCAAAGTCTTAGTCTTACTTGCAACAGCCTGATGCTGAAGCTGCAGTTGATTGAAAAAATGAAGGGTTTCATCGACCGACACAAAAAAAAAACAATAGGGCGAGTGAGCATATAGATAAACATAGATGTTTGGATATATTAATTACCTGATGAAGTTGACGCAAATTTGCCCGACCTGCTAAAAGCAGTAGCAAAATCAATGTAAATATATTTAAACTTTACAGAGAAACTAACGTTCATATACAGTGAGCCATGTTGAACAAAAAAGAAAAAAGGAAGTAAAACAAAAAGGACTTTTGCTTCCTCATTGTTCTTAGGTAACTTGTCGACAAAGAAAAGATTTTAATATCCGCAAAGGACAATTTTGAAACCCATGGAAGGAAAAGGAGTAGATGACCACATGGCCAAAATAAATCATTTTTGTTATTCAGAAAATAAAGCACGCCTGCTCCTGCTGGGGGCTTCCTCTAGATGCACTGACAAGTGGTAAGGACCGATTAACAGCAGCCATAATGTGCATATCCAATGAGGACTATAGAATAGATTTCATGATCCTTCTACCCTGAAGCCTAAGGTCAACTATCTTGATTTCTGATGAAAGCCAAGTTAGTAATTGCGACACAAGTCACACAAATCATGAAATAGATTTTCAAACACTGACCAAAATTTAGTGGGAGCTCATGTTGATCTTAGTAAATGGCAACTAAAACACTAAGACAAAATGTAACAACTCAAACAAGTTAACAGAGTGCACCTGCAGACTGGGTCAAGAATAATCCCTGTTGATGCAACAATTTCTTTTACAAATTCGGGCTCCTTAGTGGTGTTCATGGCATATAGCCCAGACCCTTTGCCTGTGGAGAAAAAGGAAAGTTAGATAAAAGTCATGAAACAAAAACCTTCCTTCAGTCTTCACACATTTAGTAAAATAGAACACGCAAGTCAATGATACTTACATCTTAAATGTCAACAATATCGTGTGAGCTAACACCTACGTTCAGTCCATAAAGTAGACCTTGAACATATTTATAGAAGTAATCGGGGTCAGCACAAACAGAGAACGCATGAACCGGTATGACCAAGATCTCAATATCAAAGTGATTTCTCAATTACAAACTTGGCAGACATAACTATATAATAGCACATACTTTCGCCTTCAACTTACTCAACTATGATCCCAGGGAAAGACCAGCAATGGCTCCTCTGCTAGAAATAACATAGGAAAGACACACATGGTTTAGATTATCACCACAAACATATACAAAAATGGATTGCGGAGAAACAACCTTACATGTGCTAATGCGGTCTGCAGCAAGTGTGGTAGCTTGAAGAAACTCCTTTTGGGCATAAAGTCGTGCAAGTGATCTTGACCTCCCCAAACTCCCATCCTCATTGCAAACATATTCAGAATCAATGTCAGTGGATTTAACCAAAGACCCATTTTCAGATGCTTCTTCAAGTGCCTCTCTTAGCTTGTTGATTTGCAATTTACGGAGAATCGACGATGACTTTCTCTAACCTTCCTCTGTCAAGCCACCAGTCCTTTGAGTTGCCAAGAATCTGTAACAACAAAAAAAAACACCCTTTATCAATTTCCATCAAAAAAAAAAAAAAAAAAAAAAAAGGAGACACTTTTAATAAAATAAACACTTGTAAGCATTACCTTTGATGTTTGATGGCCGTAGTGACGAACTATTAGAGAGGTGGTGGTGGTGGATGAACTGGTAGGGAAGAAGATAAGGAGATGGTGACATAGGCGGTGGAAGCTAGAAGTGAGATTAGTTTCTAACTATTTCTGAATATTTTGAGTTTTTGTGGGCTAGAAATTTTGGAGCAATTTTGGATCTATGTCGGCGCAGTATAACCGTTGAAAAGAATCGATAGTGTCAAGATCTGATCCAACGGTCCAAACCGTGGGAACACCTACGCGTTCGGCCCGTGGAGAAAGGTTGTAAAATACTGTTAAGCCAAGCTACAACAACTATTACAATACCAACAGAGAGCAACCGTGGCTAATTATTCGACATCTTTGGTCCATGGCAAACGTTCTGGGTCATCCATGGCAAAAGCCCCATTTTCTTGTAGTGAAAGTAAATTTTTAGACATTTTTTTTTCCTGTTGTGTGGTATTATGAATAATTTCTTTCATTTCTTTAGGATATGACAGTCTTTCAGAGCACACATGTATATTTTGATAACTAAATATATGAAAGTCACTAAGTGTCATCGAATATGCTATTCACTATTGGTTTTGTTTTATGTAAAGAGCCCAAACAAAAAGAGGAAAAACGGGTTAAGAAAGAAAAAACTCCATTACATGTTAAGTTGTTATGCCTAGTGATATTAATGAAGGAATGGCAGAGGTAATATCATTAACTAAAAGTATATAAGTTTTATGAAGTATGTCGATTACTAACGGTTTGCATTATATAAAGAGCCCGACACAAATGAGAAAGAAAGCAAAGAAGGATAAAGCTTCAAAACAGGATGTTTTGGCTGGAGATATGAATCAAAGAATATATAATTCTATTTCAAGAGGAGAGGTAATGTCATTACTAAAGGTGTACAAGTTTTATGAAAATGTCGTTTACTAAAAGCTCGTATTACTTTGAAGAGCTCAAAACAAGGGATGAAAAGAATTGAAAAAGAAAAGGCTTCAATATATGCTGCGTTGACTAGAAATGAAAATGGTGGAGTACGATTTATTGATTCAATGACAAAGGTATCTTCATTACTAAATTGCTAAAGTCAATAAATTTCATTGAATATGCTATCTACTAACAGTTTGTGTTAAGGGCTCAAACCAAGGTACAAAAAATGCTGAAAAGGGAAAATCATCACTGTATGTTGAGAGGGGAAGTGAGATAAATGGAGCACATAGGTCTAATTCACTGGCTAATCCTGTTGCTACAGGTACTTGAAAATTAATTGGCCAATATATAGTCTAAAATTATATACATCTTCCTTTTGTTGAGTTACTTGATTGATCATCCACTCCGATCCATATATACATATTCCTTTTGTTGAGTTACTTGACCAATATATAGTCTAAAACTATGTGAAACAACTATCTGATCTTACGGTTGAAAATCTCGCTAAGTTATCATTATTTGATAGCTTAAAGTTATTCTCAATTTCAGGATCAGGTGCTAGGATGAGCCATTAAGATTCAATGCTTTCGTTTATATCATGATTTTCTTAGCAACTTGCTGGTAATGAATTTTGAGAAACATTCATATGGACAACCTTAACTTATTTATTGCAACAGTTAATAAAAATTCCTGCACAGTCAAATGGCCAGCCATTTTTACTCGTTTTATTTAGGTATAACATTGTTTATTATCTTTACTCCTATATAGCTCAATAATATCTTTTATAGTTAGTATGATCTTGGTGTTTCATGTCCTTTTGTTGCTTTCTTAGGATTTTAATGTTGTGTCAATGCATGAACAACGAGAGTTCACAAGTGAAGAAAAGATTATATTGGCTTACTTGGTTCTCTTTTTAATATAGTGGACAGTTTGGGTTATTCACGAATGTTTTTAATTTGTCTTAGTATCAGGTTATTTAGTTTTAGTTATATACCTCGAGGCCTTGATTTGGTTGTTGATGTTATTAATCTAAAATGTTGCTTGTAAATTAGGTGAACAAAATGGCAATGTGCAATTAGCAAGCTATGGAGGATTTTGAGGCGAAAATGACGATTTGTGCATTTATTGAGTTGTGGAGGATTTAGATGGAGGCAACTGTTAAAGCGCAACTTAGTAGGAAAATAACATTTTTGATTGTTGTAATAGGTGATTCAATTAGCTTAATACTATGTGATTGAACTACATATAAAACAAATGCTATCGAATGCTCATTTTTGATATTTATATACTATATTAATGTCTTGTCATTGCTTTATTTGGAAGGAAAGCTCTAGTGAGCTTGAACAACCAGGTAGGTTTTTGTGTTATTTTTTTTAAAAAAAATGTCAAACTATAAAAAGACGCACGACTAGGCGTTGTTTTACAAGGCAATTTGGTGAGCCAGACGACTCTTTTGTAGGAGTCTTTTAAAATTAGGGCGGTGGTATTGACACCCCAACTAATGGGATTGACACCCTTTTGACCAATTTCAAGATAGTGACACCCCTCCATTAATAATATAAATTATTGTACTCCCTTCATTTTTTTTTTATCAAACAAGCACCTACTTCTTCTAATTCCTATTAAATCTAGTTCTCTACACACACACACACACACAACTCGTGGCATCTAAAACCTCGTTCATTGCTCAATTTTGTAAATAAACTTTGACAGCAAGCAAGTGCATATTACAATTCAAATTTGAAAAAAATAAAAAATCACCTACGCCAAGAAGTTGCCGTGAAAAGGTAATGCCTGCAATAAGGAGTTGACGCGAGATGACAAATCCACGGAAGGTTGTTGTCGTGGGTCTTTTTTTGTTTTAAATTTTTTTTTATAGCCACCATAAAAAAAATAACTTGTCGCGAGATGATTGTGTTCACCAAAATACAGTATTTGTTTGTGTTAATTATCAAAACTCTTCTTCATTAATTTGATCACAAATTTTTCTTATAGCGTATGAAAAAAATTGCCACAAGATACCAAAATTATACTTCGATTGTATATTTTTTTATTATAGGTTTTGGTGTTATTCTTGGAATGTATAAAAAAGCTCTAAAAAATAAAATAAGGTATACATATGACGTGTGTATGTATTCAAAATTTGAAAAAAAAAAAAAAAAAAAAAATCCTTCGCGACAGCTCCTTTTCATGGAATATGGGATCTCACGACAACCCGATGTCGTGGATTGTGCAATCTCGCGACAACTCGATGCCGTAGAATGTGCGATCTCGCGGCAACGTGATGCCGTTGGAACCATGGACCAAAATATCACTGATATATCCGATATATCACCGATATATATATCGGTATTTTGGTACACCGACATCGATATTTTCGACATATATCCACCGAATATAGAACCCTTTTTTTCCGATATATATCGGAATTTCCGATATAAAACTTTATATCGCCGATATAATCGATATATCCAATATATATCGGTTGACTTTTTGACCATTTTTTAATATAAATCCGATATTTCCAATATATTTCCGATATATTTCCGATATTATATGTCCGATATTTCCGATATTTCCGATATTTTAAATAGTTTGGAATGGTCACCAAAATAATGGATATATCCGATATATCCGATATATATCGGTTTTTGGGTATACCGATATATTGATCGATATCAATATTTTGGGCCTTGAACTCTTGGACATATCAAAATATTTTGGGCCCATAATTGTTTCTACTTTTTGTCAATTCCCATAAAGGCAGCCCAAAATTAAAAGCAGCCCAATAAACGAGTCACAGTCCGACACTTTGCCCGTGTAGTTTTTCATGAGAAAAAACGCATAAAAATGTGTCTTTTCCCTACGATTCTGTTGTAGTGATTGCTCAGCTAGAGTAGGCAGTGAATCAGTTTTGAGATTCACAAAATTAATTGTGGTTCTTTTCCTAATTGGAAAGGTACCAAGTATGAGCATTCAACTCGATATCAATTGGCAATGAGTAGAGTATAACAGCCATTTCGCCAATAGTTATAAACTGAGCCAAACAGTTTACCGAAGAAAAGAGATGAAAAATGAACCAAACACGTTAATTAATTTTACTGGGTGGAGTGGTGTAAGTGAACCTTTCGGTTAGTAAGCCTTTGGCTCATACACAAAACTTACTTGGATTGAGAAGATTTGTAATCTGGCCTTACTTGGTTTAATTATATATTCCTACTGTCGAGAAACAAAACTTAATGGAACGTATCATTTCAATTTTCAATGGGTCCTTCGGAATATATAATGTTTAATTTTGTAAAATCCTGAAATTTGTGATCGATTAACTTAGGCCAGCTGGCCGGACTCGGACAGTCCCAACTCCCGACTGTCAACTACCGTACGTGTTTTCCAAGAACAACGACCACAGGCCATCACGACCAAAACAGCAACAAACAACTGTGAGAAGAACGACTACAGCCTGGTGTGCCACCTCCGGCCAACGTATCTTGGAAGTGCATCTAATTATTAACATATATATATAGGTGCACGCAAGCATGATTTTACCAACTAGCTAGGCCACTTCAAGTTTAAACCTGCCGGTTTGAACCGGAGTCGGAGCTCCCCAAGTTGATTTTATTATGCTGAAAATTGCCATAGGGTCGATAGAGTTTCACTAGATTGGAGGCGATGACGCGTTGCAGTGCAGGAGTAATATCACAGTAAAATTTTGAAGAACAAAGTGGAATTATATCAGGCTTATCAAAAAAAAAATCCAACACTTTGGTCTAGCACTAACTGATGCCACATCAGCATTTGGTCTGCATATCCATTTCAATCCCCTTAATCCAGTGCTGAGCTTTATTTGACCTCTTCAATCAAAAGCCAAAAACATGCATAAACATAGTACAGTCTCATCCTAATTCTCATTTTCACTTCCAATGGCTTCAGAAACCCAAATCGATGCCAACCTACTAATAGCTAGCCCAATCACTATCCGGGATAGAACACACTGTTTGGTGTAGTTGGAATCCCAGTAACATCACTAGCCAACAAAGCAATTCAAGTTGGTATCCGGTTCATTGCATTTCACAACTACGAACAATCTGCTGGTTACGCCGCGTCCGCACACGGATACTTAACTGGTAAACCAGGTATATACTTCAACTGTTTGTGGTCCTGGTTGTGTTCATATGGTCGTGCTGGCCGGTGTCTCAAATGCTGCTGTGAATACTTGGCCCATGATTGTGATATCTGGTTCTTGTGATATTATGAAGGCTGTTGAATTGATTTAATTAGACATGCATGCTGAGAGACCTTTGATTGTGTTTAGGAAAGGTGCAGCGTCTGGTCGGGCGGAGAATGAGTTGAGGAATTGTATCTGGTTGATCTGGTTGAGAAGATGGGGATTGTATGAACAAATATCACCACCTCTAATCTCACAAGTCTCTCAGATTTTCTCCCCTATCTCCCTCTCTCTTCCCCCCTTTTATATCCCTCTTTCCCCCATGATCTCTCCCCTTTCCACGTACCGACAGCAGTTACCCTGCAGTTAAGGTTCCGCTCCCCATCTCTCCACGTCTCGCAGCAGTTCCAGAACGGTTGAGATACCGCGGATCTGATCTTGTGCAGCCGGTCTCTCCCAGCTATACCGCATCCGGTCCCATTGCTACCACTAATCTCCTATGTCATGTAGATGTCCTATAGAGATGCCCTCTCTCGGTCGTATTGATGGTCCGCGAACGACAATGGGGCCGAGAACTACCCTGTCTCATTTCATACCCCTTTCTTGGAACATTTTTCTTTCCGGACCCTCCCACTCTGTCCCCCTATCTTCATTCCCTCAACACGTGCTCCACGTGCTTCCTCTGTACTGCCACCTGGAAATACGGCGCATGCGCCTCGTTTCTTGTCCCTTCGAAAATCGTGACTAATACGTGTCCCCATTTCCTTGGTCCCTTGTTGGTTAATACCATTATGCCCCTGCCCCTTCAAATCCCGCTCAAATCTCTCTCTTCTCTCAAAACCTTCAAAACCCTCATAAACAGTACATCCTCACCATCTCTTCAAATTCCCTTTCTTCAACTCTTCCCTCATCGTCCCCTCATCAGTTTCTTCGATATCTCTCCAGCATAACTTGGTTCTACGCCCTCCATAGCTTTGGCCCTATCTCATTACAGGTTTGTCTTCCCTTTTAAACTGTTTTCCTTTCCAATCATTATTTGTGTATTCACTATTTTTGGAAGGTTTGCTTCCATCAGTTTCCTCTTTTCTAAGATTGCACATCTGTCTTTTTGTAAACTTCCTTCTTAATACTGTTTCCATTATGTTTTCATCGGAATGTGAGGCTATCTCCTCCCCCCAATCCTCCGCCACCAAATCCGGTGAATCTGGATCCTCTACCCCTAGATCTAGCCAGCACTCCACGGACCGATCTGAGTCCCCGATTTCTGATTCTACCGATCCCACCGCTGTTCCATCTACTTCTGGAAGGAAACCTTCTCTGCCTCCACCGCCGTCTTACTACCGCAGACCCAATCTAGATGCCGTTAAAGCCGCTTATGGCATACCTAGTGACATTATTCTTGAACATGTGTCTGGTGTCACCCATTTTCCTCACTTGGTACCGCCGCGGCCCGGTTGTCTCGTCGCTACTGTAGGACAGATAGCGGCTGGTTTGCGTTTCCCCTTGACTCTCCTTGACGTTGAGGTCTGTAACCATTTCAACATTCCTCCATGCCAAGGCATAGGTAACTTCTGGCGTGTTATGTATGCCGCCAATCACTACAACGAGACTCACTCCCCCAAAATTCAACTCCGCGACATCTTTGCCCACTTCTATATAAAAAAAAAGCACTAAACTGGGGAGTGTGGGATATCAATCCTTCTGCACCCGTCCACAAAAGAAGTCTTTCCTTCTTCACATCACCACTTCCGACAAGGTGTGGCACCAGTACCCGTTGTATGTGTCCGGTAGTTTTTTATCCGCGGACCTCCCTCCGGAAGTTTCTCTAAGGCATCTCCATTTCCTAACCAGTGGTAAGTGAGCCGTTCTGAGTCGCGGTATTTATATCTCACTTGTCGTTAACTTGTCTTTATTCTTGGTGATGTAGGTTGGAGACCCGATTCGCGATCCCAGATATACAACGGTGTTTACTCGGAAATTTTCCAATCCCTCCGCGAACTAGGGAGTGCCCAGTGCGAAGTGCTCGGCATTGATCCGGAAAAAGCCACTCCTCTCTTACTTGACCCTTCTTTAAAAGACATTGGCAAATACCAAGGTCCCCTCTATCGTCTGCCGCCCCCCAAAGAAAGAAAGCCCAAACCATCTCCCTCAAAAAAGAAAGAGCCCAGCCTACAAGTCTTTCAACTATACCACAAAAATATCTCATTCCCAAGCAGTTGCCCAACGTGCCGCTGCCGGTAAAACTAAGACTACTTCCGCGGAGAAGCTTAATCCTTCGTACTCCCGTGTGGCTGAGTGGGAGGACGATTTTGTCCATACTCCCGCCCCCTCATCTGCTACTAAAATGGACGTGAACAAGTACAAGCTTTGGGACAGCGACTCTGATGGAGATGCTCTTGTCAAGGTGTCCAACAAGAGCCCTCCCACCAAAAGGGCTAAAATTTCTTCTAATGTTCCTCCACCTACTAGTGGCCGCAATGAACCTCCGCGGTCAGCTATATCTTCTCGCCACCCCAGACAGGATTCTTCTTCAGCTGGTCCTTTAACATCTGGCCCTGTCGAAGTGTGGCAGCCCAAGTTCAAGGCTAGGGACCACGATGTCACTACGCGAGACTTCGACTTTTGACAATCCAAATTTGCGCCTCCTTATTCTTCTTCAAATCTCATCTCCCTCGGGATCAAACTTCGGAGATCTTTGGTACCGTTGCTTCACATAGGGCCTCCATTTACACTGGATGGGAAAAGGTATGTTTTATTGACTCTATTGCTCACTATCTTTTATGTCCTGATTTCGTTGCGGCATATCTTTTGTGCTACCCTTTAATCCATTATGTCTCTGCAGTTAAGTCTAAATATTGGCTATGTGCTGCGTGGCCTTACCAGCACCGTGGAGAACTTGGAGACGGCTAAGCAGGAGATACATGGCCCTCGATGGGTCGGAAAGCAAAGTATGCCAATCTGGAGAAGAAAGGGATGAGTTATGGATCAAGGCGGTCAAGATCCATAAGGAGCTCCGGTGGTGAGGACAAGCACCGCGCGACTATGTAGCGGGGTCAATTCCAAAATGGAAAACCTCAAAGAGACGGAGACTTGCCACTCAAGCTGCTGTAGAGATAAGGCCGTCAAAGAGGCCGCGGATCGATCCCCGGCCTCGCCGCCAAGAAGATTGCCGGGGAATTAAAACAACAACTTTGATCGGCTCCCATGCAGGCCGACTTCTCCGGCCCTACCCTCACTGCTGCAGATCGCGCCCGAATTGGTGTCGCCAACCGTGCACCCCGGTCGCCGAGATGCCTACCTCGATGAGGCGACTCCTATGACTAGCGTGACCGCTTCACCAAAGTAAGCCAATGAAGACGCCAGCATGGCTATTGGTGAAAATGAAAATACTCCTCTTGAAGAACCGACTACTAATCCTCAACAGTGACTGTTGGATTTCTTTCTTTGCTGATGCCTTCTGACAAATACTTTGAACAATCATTGTGTGTTTGTGAGAAACAATGTCTTTTGTGCTTGTGAGGAACAATGCCTTTTGTGCTTTATCGAGATATTACTATATTGTAGTATTTGTCATTCGATTTGCCTTGTACTCTTTTCGCATTGTACTTTATTATCTGTCTTACTTCTTATATCGGCATATTCTATGTTGTTATGTACTGGAGCCATTGAGCTATATGGTATCTTGAGTTAATCTCTTTTCATTTGCATTTGCAAACTCGGTTAAGCGTAAAGTAATAGATAGGGTAAGCCACTATGTATTCGGACGTCAGGTTGGCGATGGTCTCCCTTCTAATGGCTGTGAAGCTACTCAGGGTTGTCCCAGTTTGATGCGGATATGAAGTCCACGAAGGGCTCGTCCCCCCCGCACTCTCTATTTGTATAGCCGTGAAGCTATTCAAGGTTGTCCCGAGTTTGATTCGGACATCAAGTCCGCGAAGGGCTCTTCCCCCGCTTTCTTCATTTGTATAGCTGTGAAGCTAGTTAGGGTTGCCCCCAGTCTGATTCGGACATAAAGTCCGCGAAGGGCTCTTCCCCCCCGCAATCTCTTTTTGTATAGCCGTGAAACTAGTTAGGGTTGCCCCCAGTTTGTTTCGGACATGAAGTCCGCGAAGGGCTCGTCCCCGCAATCTCTATTTGTATAGCCGTGAAGCTAGTTAGGGTTGCCCCCAGTTGGATTCGGACATGAAGTCCGCGAAGGGCTCGTCCCCCCCGCTCTCTCTCGTTTGTATAGCTGTGAAGCTAGTTAGGGTTGCCCCCAGTTGGATTCGGACATGAAGTCCGCGAAGGGCTCGTCCCCCCCGCTCTCTCTGTTTGTATAGCTGTGAAGTGTGACGGGACAGTTATATTCACCCTTTATTTTATTCTGCTATCTACTTCTAACTCGTTTGGAAGAAGTGCTTGTTTATATCATAGTCATAAAAATAAATAATAGAGATAACGTTCATCAACCACGAAAAGATTAAAGAAAGGTTCTAAACATGGAACTCTTTCAACATTCTGACATTCCACGGTCTGTCTATCCTTTCTCCTGCTGTAGTCTGTAATCCATAAGTTCCAGATGTACCCTTTTTACTGACGACATATGGACCCTCCCAGTTTGGCCCCAACTTTCCGTCGTTTTCTTTCTTGGTGGCTGGAGTAACACGTCGCAGTACATAGTCACCCACATTGAAATTCCGTGGCTTCACTTGTTTATCATATTGTCTCTGCAGAGTCCGATGGTACTCCTCCAACCGAATACGGGCTATCTCTCTTTTTTCTTCCACAATATTCAAATTCGCGGCTAATATTTTCTCATTCAGGCCGCTTTCCACCACTGTCGTTCTTGTTGTGGACTCTATCATCTATACTGGTATGACGGCCTCTACTCCATACGCCATTGCGAATGGTGACTCATTAGTGGATGTTCTTGGGGTAGTTCGGTATGCCCACAGCACGTGAGGTAAGTGTTCAGCCCACGAACCCTTCCGCTTCTCTAGTTTTTTCTTAAGGTTATCCATGATGACTTTGTTTGAAGCCTCGGCTGCCCCCCCATTCTTCCGGGATTGTAGGGGGCTGAGAACCCTTGCTTCACTTTGAATGCTTGAAGGAATTTTCGGACTTTCTTCCCAGTAAACTGTGTCCCATTATCCGCTATGATTGTATGTGGCAATCCAAACTTGCAAATGATATTCTCCCATAGGAATTTGATCACATTCTCTTCCTTGACCTGTTGCAACGCCACGCCCTCAACCCACTTGGTAAAGTAATCTGTTGCTACTAACATAAACCTCCTTTTACCGCTTGTCGTGGGCAGCGGTCCCACTATATCCATTGCCCACATGGCGAACGGCCAAGGGTTGAGCACATCGTAACGGCTCGCCGGGCATGAATCGCGGACCCTCGGCATTTTTTGCATCTTTTGGCATATTTTGTGGCATCCCTCTTCATGTGTGGCCAAAAGTATCCCCGAACAATCGGTGTGTGTTGTTGTTCGTCCTATGCACTTTAACATTGGTCATCCAAACTTCTCTTATATAGGTTCCCTCTAATACTTTAAACATTGGTCCTCGAAACTTCCATAGGTTCCCTCTAATATATAAGCATCTCTCGTGTCTTTTCCATTCTCTATTCCTCTATTCCCATAAGGAAAGTCTTGATGGGAGCTATCCAATCAGGATCAATCTCGGTGGTAAGACAAACATACTCTCCTTCCGCAGTACTCGGCTTGTCCAACACCCTTATTTCAATAGACCGCCCCTCCGAACCTGGTAATACCGCCGCAACATAAGCTAATGCATCGGCATGCCTATTTTCTCCGCGATTTAAATGGGTAAATTTGATCTTGTTGAACTTGCTCGATTTCCTTTGTAGGACCTCCAAGTATCTTGCCATCCTCGGGCAGCGAGCCACAAAACCCCCGTTCATTTGGCACACCACCAGATTAGAATCAGAGTAAACAGATAATTCCCTCACACCGAGATCTTGTGCCAAATCTAAACCCGCTATCACAGCTTCATACTCTGATTCATTATTTGAAGCCGCGAACCCCAGTTTCATTGACAACTCCAGCCTAGTGTTCTTCGGGGGTTACGGGACTACGCCTATACCGTTCCTCGTATCCGCGGGGCGAGCCATCCGCGAAAACTCTCCATCCATTCCGGGCATCCCATGGGTCCAATGGGTCGTGGTTAGTCTCTCCTTCGTGGTCCATTACCATCTCCTCACCCCACGTTGGGTCCTCGGCTGGGAACTCTGCCAATACCTCCGCCATTGCTTGTGCTTTTTCTGCGGTTCTCACTTGGTAATCAATTTCATAACAACTTCGGCATTACCCCCATTTAAGCATTCTTCCTGATTTTTCTGCCCTCAAGGCCTGCTTGAGAGGCAGATTGGTTACCACTACCACTGAGTGTGCCTCGAAATAAGGTTTCAACTTTAGGGCAGAAAATACCAAAGCCAAAGCGTATTTCTCAATTCGGCTGTACCGGGTCTCTGCTTCTAACATGGTCTTGCTTTGAAAGTACACTGGCTTTTCTACTTTGTCAACCACGCGCACCAAGACCGAACTCACCGCGTACTCCGAAACTCCCAAATACAAATATAGTTTTTCCCCCTGTTCCGGTCGCGACAATAAAGGCGCTTTCCCTAGATAACTCTTCAACTCTTGGAAGGCTTCTTCACATTCCGCGGTCCACTTGAAGTCCTGTGATTTCCTTAATAATCGATATAGCGGTCGACATTTATCCGATGACTTTGAAATGAATCGGTTAAGTGCTGCTACTCTCCCTGCTAAGCTTTGCACCTCCTTCACATTCTGAGGGGACGTCATTTCTATCAGCGATCTTATCTGTTCAGGATTTGCCTCTATACCGCGGTGTGTAAAGAACTTTCCAGAAGTTACCCCAAAAGTACACTTTTCGGGGTTAAGTTTCAGTTTATATGCCTGCAGTATATGAAAGGTTTCCTGAAGACCTTCCAAGTGTTCCTCCTCCAACATGCTCTTTTCCACCATATCATCAATATATATCTCCATCCCCTTCCTAATCTTTCCTTGAAACATTTTTTCTCCTAATCTTTGGAATGTCGCTCCTGCATTTTTCAAACCAAAGGGCATCCCGTATAACAAGATGCGTGCCACCCTCCACCACGAACGTGGTCTTTTCTGATCCGGGCGCATAGGCGACTGATTATACCCCATGGGCCAGCCCATGAAAGAGAACACTTTGAACCCTCGCAGTTCTGGCCACTAACTCGTCCACCCGCGGCATCGGATAACAATCCTTTGGGCACTCCTTGTTCACATCCGTGAAGTCAACACACATCCTGACCTTACCATTCTTTTTCGTGACTGCGACTACGTTAGACAACCATTCTGTGTATTCGACCTCCCTTATTATCCCCGCCCCCTTCAATCGTGCAACCTCCTCGCGAATAGCCTCAGCATATTTGGGACATAAACTTCTCATTTTTTGCCTAACCGGCTTGGCACTTTCATTCATGTGCAAATGGTGACATGCAAACTCTGGGTCTAAACCCGCGATATCCTTAATTGCCCACGCGAACACACTTGAATTTTCTGTCAAGAACTGCACTAGCTTCTTTTTCCATTCTTCGGGCAAATCAGTCCCTATGGATGTAAATTTCTCTTCAACTTCCGCTCCCAAGTTCACTATTTCAATCGCATCCAATGTCTTCGGGCCCAACGACGGCTCGCACCCTTTCGTCACCGCCGCTTCCTGTAATTGCTACGCGAATCTTTGTTCCTGTGAATTTCCTTTCCCATTTGTACCTCGGACGAAACTCTTTGCTGTGATCTGTTGGATGTTCTGCGCTGCCACTTGATCCCCCCTGATTTCATATGTTCCCCCATTTGTGGGGAAGCGGATCACTTGGTAATATGTCGATGGAATGGCTTTCATTTCGTGAATCCATTTTCTTCCTAAAATTGCGTTATACTGCGACGCAATGTCCACCACCATGAATCTAGTGAATACCGTCGACGGGCCTACAGTCATTGGCAGCGTAACTTCCCCTATGGGCTCTGTCATACTGCCGTTGAACCCATACAAATTGGTTTGAGGAACCTTCAACTGGCTGCTGTCGATGTTCATCTCCTCCATGGCTCCTTTAAACAACAAATCAACTGAACTGCCGCAGTCTATCAACACTCTCCGAACTAGATAATTCCCCATTGCTATGGTAATTACCAAGGCGTCCTCATGTGGCGTAATTATCGGCTTCAAATCTTGTGGTGTGAACATAATGATCCCGTCGGCCGTCGCGGCTCCGCTAACCAACCGCGGTACACTCACCACCTCATTCACCTGTCGGAGGCTTGCTGTCTTTCTTACTTTGTCCCTGTGTGCATTCCTCCCCAGAGTCTCTCCACTAAAGATGACATTGATCGTACCCAAAATTCTGGCCGAAGCTGGCACTCTATCGGCTTGACGCACCTCCGCGACAAACTCTCTGAGCATTCCTTTTTCAATCATCCTCTCTACTAACCATTTCAAGGCATAACATTCGTTCGTGGCATGGTTTCGGATTTGATGATACTCGCAAAATGGTTTCCCTTCTATCTCCCTTGGGATACTCCGCGGCCCCTCATAACTTTGGTGCTCCTTAATTAGAGTCAAGATTTCCTCTAATGGTCGGTTAAGAGGAGTCTGTTCCATTTCGCGGTATGGCCTTCTCTCTCGCACCTCTCTTCTGCCCCGATCAAGTGTTCTCTCTGGCCCTCGTTTCTCCCCTCTGTAAGATCCTCTTTCTCTGTCCTCTATTCTACCTTTACCCCTTCGATCATCTTTCTCAACCTCTTGCACTGCCTTTCCCGACCTCTTCTGTTCCTTTGCCGTTCTCTGCATTATATCTTCATACCGTATGTATTTCTCTACCTTCGGGTATAGGGCATGCATCGTAGTAATTTCAATCTTAGACATAGATTCATGAACTCTGGTTTCGGATCTCAAACCATGCTGGAAGGCTATGACCGCCGTATGTTCATCCAGACTTTCCACTCTCAGCCTCTCCTCCTTGAATCTGTATAAAAACTCCCTCAATGATTCCGCGGCCCTTTGCTTAATGTTGAACAGGGCCGCGATATCGACCACCCTTCTCTTCTGGTGAATGAAGTGATCCACAAAGGCACGTTCCAGCTCTTCGAACCCTTTTATGCTTCGCCCCATGAACCTATAATAATACCAAATCAGGCTCCCCTTAAGGCTGTCCGGGAACATCATACAACGAAGTCCATCATACTTATTCTCTTGCCATAACGGCATCTGTTGCCGAAAATGATGCAAATGATCAGTAGGGTCTCCTTTCCCATCATATCGTTCAAACTGGGGAAAAACCTCTTAGGTACCAGAATTCCATATTGAATCGCCGGTGGATTTTGTTGAGGCTCGCCACCTCCTTCGTCTTTGCGCTCTGGTTCACTCTTTACGCTCTGCGATTCACTTCCCCGATCTCTCGATCATAGCCCCGAACCACTCCTAAAGTAATGCCGACTGTTGGTTCGACGTCCGGTAGTGGGCACTCTATATTCTCCCCTTCCGCTTCACTGCCCCTGGGCTCCCCATGCTCCGTTCCACCCCGTGTAATTTCCCTCTCCTTTCTCAACTCATCATTCTCCTCTCTTAACCTAACTATCTCCTCCTGCGAAGTCCGAATGGCGCCGCCACATCTGATACTTCTTCTTCTTCTACCCCTTCCATCTCCGCACTCTCTACTTCCTCAATGGTTTCTCTGACTGGTCCTTTCTTAGGTCTTCCTACTCCTCTCTTTACTACCGTAGCCATTTTCTCTTCTTTCCCCACAGACGGCGCCAAAATGTATGAACAAATATCACCACCTCTAATCTCACAAGTCTCTAAGATTTTCTCCCCTCTCTTCCCCCCCTTTTATATCCCTCTTTCCCCCATGATCTCTCCCCTTTCCACGTATCGCAGCAGTTACCCTGCAGTTAAGGTTCCGCTCCCCATCTCTCTACGTCTCGCAGCAGTTCCAGAACGGTTGAGATACCGCGGATCTGATCTTGTGCAGCCGGTCTCTCCCAGCTATACCGCATCCGGTTCCATTGCTACCACTAATCTCCTATGTCATGTAGATGTCCTATACAGGGATTCTGTTTTTGCCTACTCGTATGGGAAAAGGGTTGTTGCCTGATACGGCATGAGTTGGCTGCGAGGTCACTGCGATTGGTCGGTGCGTATGCAAACCAATTTAGCATCCGAGATTTTCTAAAAAAAATTGTATTTATTTCCTCTTTTTGTGGTGTTCTAATTCAAACATGAATCCTCTCGGCACAAGTCTTTAAATCTAAGTACAACTTAACTTCAATCCTTATAAATATATAGTTTTCTTCTTCGATCTATTCGTGCTTCTATTTTTCACACATTGTTTCTCTTGTTCATCTTACAACAAAACATTAAGCATGGACAGGGTGGTCCAAGAAGAGGAGAATAATCTGCTTGATGATCATGACAACCAACTACGATATCAAGGTGCTTATGACCTACTGTACTTGAAGACTAAAGTTTTGGACATCGAAAACAAAGCATTACTACGTGAAAAGCAAGGTAAAGACCTACCAATTGAGAGGTTACGTGGAAAAGTTGGGCAATGTAGTTCGTGTTTCAAAAAAAGGTTGACAATAACCGACATGGCAGGCAATCAAGCTAGGCTTAATATAGGAGTTGATTTTGTGAGGTCTAATATCAACCCTTTGATGAGAAGAGAAGATAATATTAATCTAGGAATCAAAGTTGCTACTTATATCATACAGGGAAGAGATATAACATGATATACAAGCTATGGGCCCAAAAATCACACGTTCTTACTAGGCGATGGAAGAAATTCTGTTATGATCAGAGGTTTAGAGATACTCTTAATGCCGCTAATAATAATAAGGCCAAAATTGAAATTAGTTTGTGGACCTTTCGGCATGTTAAAACGAACAAGTTATGTTTTGGCATAACTTGGGAAGTAGTTATTGAAGATAATGAAATTTAGTTTGGTTCTCTTTTCACTAGGTTGGACTATGATTCATCTCAATAAAGATGTCTTTTTGTTGCTATTATTAATTTAGTTTCTTACATCACAAACCGGGCACAAAATATCGAAGACCAGATACAATAATTTGTCGGAATATATCAGTATGAATAACTTGAAGCCCAAGCTTCTTTCATTATGCAAACAAGGAAGATTACAAGAAGCCTTAAAACAAATCCTAAATTACATTCCTACCCTTACAGACACATCACTTTACTCACCTGTTCTACAGCTTTGCATTGACTCAAAAGCTGAAAGAGAAGGTAGACTGATTCATCAACATCTTCAAAGAAATGGGGTTTGTTTAGATTTGTATTTAAACACTAAATTTATCATTTTTTATGGTAAGATTGGACATGTTGATATTGCGCGCAATGTGTTTGATAAAATGAGTGACAAAAGTGTTGTGTCTTGGACTGCTATGATTTCTGGGTATTGTCAAAATGGGTATTTTAAGGATGGGTTGGGAGTTTATGCTGAGATGAATAGGTTGGGTGTTAAGGGGAATCAGTTTACTTATGGTAGTGTTTTGAAGGCGTGTACGAATTTGATGTGTTTGAAAAGAGGGATGCAGGTTCAAGGGTGTATAGTTAAGGGTAGATTTTTGGAGAATTTGTTTGTGCAGAGTGCATTGGTTGATTTTCATTCCAAGTGTGGAAGGATGGAGGATGCGAGAAATTTGTTTGAGATGATGTCGCGGAGAGACGTTGTTTGTTGGAACGCGTTAATTGGTGGGTATGCTGTCCGAGAGCTTCCGGCTGATTCCTTTGCTATGTTCAGTTTGATGCTGAATGAAGGTATAATAGTATCTATTAATTTCTAGATA
Organism: Coptis chinensis; assembly: GCF_015680905.1. Classification (NCBI taxonomy): domain Eukaryota; kingdom Viridiplantae; phylum Streptophyta; class Magnoliopsida; order Ranunculales; family Ranunculaceae; genus Coptis; species Coptis chinensis. The sequence continues at coordinate 30,346,443 of NC_141463.1, read as the reverse complement.
CTTCTGATGGAAAAGAAATCTGCAATTGTTTTTATAGGCGCATTCTTATGGTCATTGAGTTTTAAATGAATATGGTATGGACTGCTCGAATGTTAGAACACCAACTTGTGTGTCAGTGACTTCATTTTATTATCTGAGAGTGATGACCTAAACTATATAGAAAATTAGTCGGTAAAAAGGTTAATCTGAAATATCTGTAATGCAATCCCCTCCCCAGTGTTTTCCCTTCGTCCATGTTGGATGCTCCATCACTTGTTTTGGCAGTTAGACACAGACATGTGATATTGCGCTGAGCTGCTTGGGGATAGGCTCTCGTGTTACTATATGAGTGGAACCTGGACAGATTTTGGGCTCATCTATAGAATGAGCTGAGCCTGAACATTGTGAAGCTTGACTGGCTCGGTTAAAATGTCATCCTTATTGGTAAGCTAACCAAGCAACTTGTGCTGGACTTTTTTCTCAAGCAGTCAAGCTCGTTCGTGTTACTATATGACCAAGCCTGAACAAATTTTACTGCTAGTCAAAAGAAACGAGTGGAGTCTGAGGCTCTGAGCATAGTGAAGCTCAGCTTGTTTGGCTCGAAATTCAGTCTTAGATCTCTTACACCTTATAGCTTGTCTTTTTGTTATAATTGTGTCATGTGGATTGCTACTTGTCTTCACAAGGGTGAGATCTTCGTAGCTTGTTCACCAAGAAAGCTCAATTATACACTAGCATAAACCGAACAACCGAATAACCTGCTCTGACAGAATTTTTGGAAACTAAGTAACTGTTGTTATTTTTATCGTTTTCTTTATCAATAAGACATGTCTTATCTCGGGCTTTTCCAATAGCTTTATTCCACATCTGACGTTTATAGTTCTTGTAAGTGAGTTCACCTTGTTATTTTTCCCCTCTGTTTTCTGTTGCCTCCTTTATGTATATGTTTCTTTGTTGGTTCATTTAACTTTATATTCTATGGTCTTACCAAAACTTTGCAGGTTTACTACCTGATCAATTCAGTTTTGGAAGTGTTTTGAGAGCATCTGGCTGTGGTGATTCACTCACGAGTGTTCTTCAGATTCATGGATTGGTTGTTCAGTGGGGTTTTGAGGCCCATGGCATTGTATATGGATCACTTATTGATTCTTATGCTAAATGTGGCAATGTGAGGAGTGCAAGGCTTTTATATGATTTGATGGAAGAGAAGGATCTGATCTCCTGCACAGCATTGATCACAGGATATGCACGTGAAGGTAACTACTGTACGGATGCATTAGAAATATTTAGTGAACTATATCAGAAGAACGTGCATATGGATGCCATTGTCTTTTGCTCCATGCTTAACATATGTGCCAATGTTGCATCTCTGAGCTTGGGAACTCAAATTCATGCCCTTGCAGTAACGAGTCAAACCAACTATGATGTAGCAATGGGTAATGCTCTTATTGATATGTATGCTAAATCTGGAGACATTGAAGATGCTTGTCGTGCATTTGATGAGATGCAAGAGAAGAATGTGGTCTCATGGACTTCATTGATCACTGGATATGCGAAGAATGGATATGGAGAAAAGGCAGTAGCATTATTTGAGAAGATGGAAGGTGATGGGTTGAAGCCAAATGATGTTACATTCTTGTCTGTGCTTTTTGCTTGCAGCCATACAGGTATGACTAAAAAAGGTTGGGAGTACTTTAGCTCTATGACTAATGAATACAATATTAAACCTAGGGCAGAGCATTATGCTTGCATGATTGACCTTCTTGCACGGGGAGGCCAGTTGGAACAAGCCTATGAGCTGCTATGCAGTATGAACTTTACGCCTAATTCCTCGATATTGGGAGCTATTTTAGGGGCTTCGAGAGTATATGGAAGTTTATCTATTGCAAAAGAAGCAGCTAGGCGTCTTTTTGACTTGGAGCCTGATAATTCTGCCCACTATATTGTTTTAGCAAGTATATATTCGGAGGCTGGTTTATGGGAGGAAGCGTGGAATATAAGGGAACTTATGGAACGTAGAAACATGAAAAAGGACCCAGGATGTAGCCTTGTTCAGTATAACAACAAAAGGTTGCCTTTTCTGGGGATAAACTGAAGTCGTGCTTATGTGTTCTTTTGACCAATGTTGTCCAGTAGCAGGCCTAGATTCTGAAATATAAATCTTGTTAGAAATTTTCACATGAGCTTTACATAATGAATTACTCAGATGGAAAATATAAGTGGAGGGAGAAGAGAACTTCCAGAAATGCCAAAAGCCAAATATTACCATGAATCAGCTTCTAAGTGGTTCTTCGATGTATCTTGCACAGAACAGGACAATTCAGTTATATGTTCAGATTTTCCTGATAATAGAAGGTCAGTTTTGGGTTTTGTTCTCGTTACTAAACAAGTGAGATTTTATTTCTCCTTATGTATATTAAATTGTGTCATCAGTCCTTAAAATTCTTAGGATTGATTTGGCTCGACCTTGTTTTCCTCCAGAATTCAAAATCTATGGGTTCAAGCTCGAAATTTACATTCATGAAGTCACAGTAAGCATTTACATGCCAGCTTGGACCAGGTGAAGTTTGCAGAAACCATACGCACTTACCATGTGGAACCTTCAATGATTTTCTGAACTTGAATATTCTGCTATCACTTACTTATTGGTTTCTTTTGGGTGTCTTCGCATCGGTTTGGTATGGGTGTTTTGCAAAATTTTCCAATAACTTTTGGAATGCAATACACACGCCAATATTGATCCAATTTTTTACAGAGTTACAATTTTTCTCCCAAATTCGGAAACTGGAATCAGATACTTTCAGAAAAGTTGGAAAAAATGAATAACTTAAATTATGTTTTTGTTAGATTTTTAAAATTTTGTTACTTAAAACAGTTAAAAGCTAACGCAAATGGCTTTTAAGGGTGTAGCTTGTGTGTGTGTGTGTGCATGTATATCCAGCAAAAAAAAAGTGTGTGCATATCTAAAAAAATATAATTGATAAAAATACCTAGTGAAGAAAATGATTGTGATGATTGTATGTAATTTGTAAAAGCGCCTACAATTTCTTGGAAAAATCGAAAATCTTTTTGGAATTTTCGGTTTGGGTTGACTTTGGCAAGTTCGGATTGGAAAATCGGAAATCTAAAAGTATATCCGATTTCGATTTAAATTTTGAATAATCAGAATTTCGGAAATCAGAACTTGATAAATTCCAAAATCAGAAAATTATCTGATGAGATTTTGGAAAAATCGGAAGTTTGGAAAAATGTGGCACCAGAACTCTGCTCCATTGACTTTGTTAGTGAATATTCTATAAATGAATCTGTTGCATGTTGTTATTGGTTCATGTGGAGATTTAGGACTAGTTTTTGTTTTTTTGTTTAATTCCCTAGGGAAGGTGTGAATCCAACCCAAGATCTTGAGACCATCCACCCAAGTCTTGTCCTGTAGTTATCTGTTGTTACATCGACACACCATACTTAAAGAATAATCCTTGTCAGATACATATAGGACATGACATGGACACATATTGTATGTGATATATCTCAATCTTTTGATATTTCACCGTGTCCGACACTTTGTATCCGTGTCAATGTAACTTAGGGAGTTATTGATTTTTATTTATTTTTATATTTTGTGGGGTTGTGTAGTAACTGAGTCGGAATGCTTTTAAGGTCTTTGTCTTCTTTTGTGAGTGTTGTTAGTTTGTTACTGAGTATTCTTGCAAATTGTTCCTATTTTTCCATGAGCATGGATGGTTGAACTTTTCTTGTTGCTCTGCCATTTATGATGTATCAGTCTTTAAAACACCCTGGCGAAGTCGCTTCTCCTACCCCTCTGCTCTTATGTATTGTCATTCTCTTGGTACTCTTGCAGAGAAACGGATGTTAGGATACTTAGGTGTCATTTGGGGGCATATTGAAGGAAGGGTTGAGGAGAACCACCAGAGTTTACCATTATATGGGTGGTAAACATGTTGATTCAGAGAGGTGGGGAAATGAAATTTGTTACATAGATCCTTGTAATCAGGTCAGTAAGGTTTTGTCATTGCCTACCAACAAAAATTGGAATTTGTGTTGGATGTGAGAAAACAAAGTAGGACTGATACAGATTTTATGACTATGTGACTATGTGCCAAGGTAAAGCAGTGCTGTCCCAAATGGTAAGGGCTTGACTCACATATATGTAGACAATAACATTGTAAAAGACTATTTTTAATGATTGGGAGTTGTAATGATTGGGAGTTGCAGCAATATGCAAACTTGACTGCAATGTTGGATGCAATGGTAATAACTGAACAGGATGATAGGTGCTGGTGGAGGTCGACTAAGAGCGGAATATTCTCGGTGAGCTCTTTTTACGATGTTATAATCGCTGAAGGCAGAAATCAGGATTACCAACCTACTCCCTTGTTTTCCCATAAATTGGTATGGCAGATTCCTATTTGAAGGTGAGAGTTTTCTTTTGGGAAGTTATCTTGGGAAGCATTCTCACTACTGATGTACTCACACATAGGGGTACAAATGTGCGTCGACTTTGCTCTATGTGCAATATGTTTGATGAGAGCATCTGTCATCTTTTCTTGCATTGCTCTTTCGCTCTTGAGGCATGGGCACAACTGCTACAGCCAATGGTCATAGCCTTTCCACTACTAGCACAAGTTGATTCAGTACAAGAATTCTTAACCTTATGGCCAAAGAGAAGATCAGGGAGCTTCGGGAACAAGATATGGCGTCTCTTACCGTATGCAACCATGTGGGTGTTGTGGAAGACGAGAAATAACCGTATTTTCAGGGGTAAAGCATCATCAGTTCGTAGTACTGTGTTAGAGATCAAAGGGTTGTTATGGCATTGGTTGTCTACTACTCAACAAAGAAGGAACTACAGGTTTAAGGATCTGATCTTAGAATGGAGTCTTGTGATATCTGGAGATTGACGAAGTGTTATCGGTGATCACTTTGCATGAGGATAGTTGGTGTTCTTTCTTTTTCATTTTGTATCTCTGTAACCAGGTGAAGTTCTCACTCACTTTTTCTTCTATGTAATGTACTGTATCTTGTGCTTTGCACTTTTCTCTCAATAAAGTCTACTTATCAAAAAAAAAAAAAAAAACTATTTTTAATGGATACAAACTCAAGGCACCTGCCATCAAGACCTGTTTCTCTAAAATATGATCAACATCCTAGGATTCCCAGGACAACAGCCAGGACTCGCATGTTTAAGATAACAGCTAGGAACTCTGTTTCTTATAAAAGGGTAAGAAATAGTGGAGAACATGTGTCCTCTGATTGGTCAATGGGAGGGACCACCTTGAAGAGACTAAGAGAGTGTGCACATGAACACGGTTAGGAGTAGTTTTTGTATCAGAGCAACCATCAGAAGAAGGCAATACACTTTTGCTTACTGTCCTATAGTCCTATATGCAGTGCTCATTCAACAATGTGCATATGATTGAGTGTCTTGGTGTTGGTTGCAGCTACTGGGAGAAATGATAAACCAGTTGGTACAGAGTAACCAGCTAATGGAGAGCAAGTTCCACAGGAAGAATCTGATGGTCAACCAGCTAATTGAGAGCAAGTTCGTTAGGAAGAATCAGCAGCTGATACTGTGGTGCCACAAAGGATAGCAACAGAACATAGATCAGATAGATGAAGAACTACCTCAGATAACCATTCCCCTCCCCCACACACACACACACACACACACATTGATTGAGTGTCTTGGTGTTGGTTGCAGCTACTGGGAGAAGTGATAAACCAGTTGGTAGAGTAACTAGCTAATGGAGAGCAAGTTCCCCGGGAAGAATCTGATGGTCAACCAGCTAATTGAGAGCAAGTTTGTTAGGAAGAATCAGCAGCTGATACTGTGGTGCCACAAATGATAGCAAGAGAACATAGATCAGATAGATGAAGAAGAGAACTACCTCAGTTAGCCATTCTCTCCCCTCCCCCCCTCCCCCAATCTTCGAGAAGAACCAACTCAGCCAACTAGAAGGAAACCTTTTAACAGCTGGGAAGGGAAGCACCTGGAAATGCTGAAGATAGTGAGTTCATCAAGATTCAAGAAAGCATTTAGTATGATAGACAATGATGATCAAAGAGATGCAAATGATGGTGTAGCGAAGCGAAAAGAAGATTATGCATTTGGAAATACATCCTTTGTAAAATCAACTATCTTTAGTACAAATCTAAGGTACATTTTTTGCCCTTTTTTCTACTCTCCTGAGATTATCTCTATTAAACGTCTCAATGTTATTTTTTTTTTTGTAGAACTTATATCTTTGTATGTAGTTAGCATTTTGAACTATAGCTCTAGTTTTGGTTTGTTGATTGAATCAATTAGAGAATCCATTGATTGAATGAGGTCTTTGGTTTAGAGTTAGTGTTTGGTGGCTTTGTTATCTTTCTGTTGATGATCTGTGAGATATTTCTTGAATTTGGTATCATTTGTATCTGTTAGTACGAATTAAGGTATCAAAATTTTCATACATTCTCGTCTTGATGTAGTGATCTATCTGTTAATTGATTGAATTTGTGAGATTGCTTAGATCTATTTATATAATTAGGTTTTTGTGTAGTGGTTTGGGTTAGGGTTTGTCAGTTGCATAACTTGGAGAATTGGTTGATTTTAATGATATATGTGCTGTAGAATTTGAATTTAAGTGTGTTTTTTTTGTTTTTTTTTTTGCCTTTGATCTGTGAAGGTTTTGTTGAATTTGGTATCATTTCTACATATCATATATGTGCTTGAATACTGATGTTGTTCGGATTAGGGTTGAGAGAAGTAGTAACTGATTTGCTATCTTTGAGAGTTGATATGATGTTGCAGTGTTGCATCTAATATGATTTCTGTTTGATTGCTTCTTCATAAGTTATGAGAAGGGTATATAAAACTATTTATAGTTTGTAGGTTTTATCGGATCTTATTTGCTTGTGAAATTGGCTTGATTAAATATAAGGATTTAAATGAAGCATAGACAATTTGGGTTGACTCAGAGCAATTGGTCGTTACTCTGTTCTTATAAGGATTTGTTCTATTATTTAGTGTTATTTACACTTTCTGAGAAGGAATAGAAGTGAATGTTGCCAGAGTAGAACAATTGACACCTCGAAGAATTAAATAAGTATGTCGTCATACTTGTCCCACTTTATCTATATGATTACTTATCCGTGAACTGACTTAATCGTTCTGCATTTGGTGAATAGAAGTGTATGTATCAGTTGATCTTTACCATATCAATCACTATTTGATTACCAAAGAAAAATGTATTTAGTTCTCATTTGAAGGTTCTGACTTCTATTGTGCAGTCATTTAGAGACACCACAAAATAACGATTTATAATCAATGATTCCGTTGTTTCATTACATTCATCCCTTAGCTACACTCTTTAGTCCACTTTGATATTGTATTTACAGTAGTTACTTGCATTAGTCATGACTCGTGAAAGATCTCTGTTCCTATTTGTGCAGTTGAGTTGATGCAAGTGGTGCACACATGGTCAAAGGCCTGCCTTCCCTTTTGGGAACCCTTTCTGGATGATTTTTCCAAGGAGTCTTTACCTGTCTCTGCAGCTGCTGGAACTGTTAAATGCATTTGCGAAACCATGGATGCTGAACTGAATAACCTTTGGCCGAAAGACAAGAATGATGTCCTAAGCTTATCTTAGATGACTTCAGAGATGAAGTCTCTTTGAAAAGTACAGACAGACATCCAAAACTGAAGCACACCTACTAGCGGCTGAGTTTGCAGTGGATATAGCTAGGCGGAAGCATCTTGTGGAAGTCACTTTTGAAGGCGTCACCAGAATCTTGATGGAGCCAGAGACGATTTCAAACTGGACCTGGAATGCTATTCTGGATAGTACTCATGCATCTTTAAGTTCTTTTTCTTTTTTTCTGTTTTAGAACAACTTCTGTAATTGGAAACTCTTGGCCAATGAATCTAGCTTACTGGGCTAAATCATATGGACCAAAAAACTGTTATGTGTATTGTCGTGAAGCTATTTTGCATGTTTTAATTTAATATAATGAATGAAGTTATTATAAAAAAAAAAAATCGTTTGTCATCTAATCTTCACATGTTCTCTTTGATGTCATACAAAAATGATCGTAACTTGGCAAACACTGTCGCATTTAACGCATGCATCAAGCACAAAATATCTATTGCTGATCCTGCTTTAAAACGTTAACTGCACCAGAGAACGTTCAATTCTCTTTTGTTGATCAATCTTCCAAGATTCTTATATAGGTACTTCCATGTGGAAGTTATGGAATTCATCCTATCCTGGCAAATGTTGCTCGCCCTAAAACTGAAGACTTTTCAATAGGTAAACGGATGTAATCATATAATGTTGATCCTCGTTTGCTTATCAAAGGAGGCAAAGGCGCATATTGATATCGGTAGTCGTCAAAGACAAATCTTGAAGATTATGATGAGGATTAAACTGATTAGATTCAGGCATGAGGCGCGGAGTACCCTTTAGTTGATGCCGCATCCAATATTAATCTTGTTCTGTTGTTCGGCTTTCTTCTTGAGAGTCGTCTAGTTGCAGCTGCTGGCTTGCCATTGGCGCTGTTGATGGCGTCGCATTACATGTTCTAATACATTTCGTGTTGGACGCCTCATTGTATGACAGGTTATCATCAATCGCCACTTGGCTTTTCGAAGAAGATGCACAAATACTCGAGTTAACATTCTACATAGAGCGCACGCTTCAAGTCCAGGTTGGAACTATATTGTTATTGCTCAACAAGGGTCTGAAACTGATGATTCACTTTGAAGACTTGTCCAAAACCAACCCCCAGCCTGAAGAGATGATCTATATAACAAATTAGGGAAGGGTTGGGCACGATCCGACGGTCCAAACACTTTCTCAGAGTTTCACCCTGTTTATGACATGGCGGAATCTACGGGTAATTGGTCGTATGTCTCTTTAGTTAACGCAGACCGGCATACTGTATCGCGATTTCCTCCAAATAAACCAACGCCTCCCCCTTCTTATTTTCTCCTCACTCTCATCCCTACCGCCCTCATTTCTATTCCTCCAAATTTCACTCTCATCCCTACCAACACTCCATATTTCTCTGCCTCTTCATTTAACCCATTTAAATTGGTTTTGGAAAAGTAATTATTCCTCATCCATCTACCTCTGTTTTGGAAAGGTTACTGCACTGTTTGGTTTGATTTGGTGGTTCAAGGATATTCAGCAGAAAAAATTCGGCAAAGACTACAAAGGTCGACACTACTATATTCGGACACTACTATATAATATGTTGTTAAGCTAGACATTTGCAAGTTGATTGCAAAGACTATATATTATAATTCGGCAGCACTATCATAATGTAAAGTGTTAGTTCCTTTGGATTTTTTGGTATTTTTTTTAACTTGGAGTACTTTAATACATGCATTTGTTAAACTTCGTTTGGTTTTTATTAATGGGGCAAGATTTGGAGTTATGTAGTTTGAGTAGGAGAGTAGGGTTTCGATTGTGTTACTTGCAAAGTGTTTGAGATATGCAGGGTCATTGATCACTTCTGTTGCATGTACTTTGTATTTTACTTTTGAAGTAAAGGATTTTAAAGTTTTGTCAACGATTCAAGTTAGAATCTTAGGACCTGATTGAATGAATCTCTATGTTCTAGCCAAACAATATAATGAAAGCTTCATTTACAGAATATTTCTATGTCTCTAAGTAAGGAGATTATTTTTGATGGGTTGGAAATTTAATATTTTACTGAGTTAAAATATAATTGATTTCTCTATTCCTTTTTTATCTGAGTTAATATTTTACAGTTAATATTTTCAAATATAATTGATTTCTCTATTCGAGTTTAAGCACAGTTTGGTTGGAGATAGTCATTGCAGGTGCACTCCGTCCACCGGATAAATTAAACCACATTATTTCTTTATTGTTCAAATTGGGCAAGATATTTCTTTTTTGAAAACTTCGACCACATTATGAAAGTATAGCTAAATGGACAGGTTTTATAGGATTTGAATTTTGAAGGAGAAATGTTTGTCATGGAACCATTTTGCTTTCTAATTATGAATAAGCCGGTATGCTCTTGGAGAATGGGCTGCTTGATCAAATTGTTGCAGCTCGAAGAAAACAAAGGAAGGAAGAAGGCAAGAAGGAAGAAGGCATTTGCATTAGAACTGCTACAGAGGCATGGAGGACAGACTACAAGTTTGCGTTGTCTTGTTGCAACTCACCTATCGCCCCTGATGGTTGTTAAGAGATTTGGTCTCCGTATATGGATCAGTAATGAAACTCCAATAATTAACATCTATTGTTGATGTTGTTCCGAAAACAATAAAGCCGGGTTACAACCTAACCGCAACTTTGTTCCGACCCTCTTACGTATTTCTCTGCTGCATCTTTGGTCTTCTCGGCATAACTCACTAAGTTCAACACGGTTGAGGACTTAGCACTTCTCACTCAACCCGAACTTGAAAGGAAGAATCAAACCAAAGAAAATGGAATTCGAGAAGATTCTTGGATTCCACTTGGATGAAAACATAGTGAAACCCAAAACAACAAGATGGCTCTTCTATTGGTAATCCGGTGTTGGAGGAGCATGTGTGATTTTCGTGGAACTCACAAGTTGAACTTTTGGGATTGTGCATGGACTTTACAAACTTGGAGGCGAGAATGCATTGCCTTAGTAATCTTGGCGAAAGTGGAAATGGCGTGGCGGACAAAGGATGGAACAAATTGTGGATTGAGAGGGACTCTATGGTTGTGATTCTGGCAGTTAAAAGAGGGACTCTACCTTGGCCTTTGAAAGCACGACGGCAAAGAGCAACTCTACTGATGGAACAATGGTGGATCACTCTACTCTCAGATAAGCAAACTTTGAAGCCGACTCCTCAAAGCCAAAAGGCTTACTCATGAATCAGGAGACTTAGCCTATGGAGAACTACTAGGCCTGAGTTTGTCCCAGTTATTGAATGTCTATTCAAGACATCCGATAGATTTGACTAGCCTTTCTTTGAAGTATTTTGATTTAAGAACCATGTAACAACACTCTCGATGTAACACTCTTTATATTTGTAATATATCCTTACTTGTGTGCAAAAAAGTGCGCAAAGATCATCGTGACACTATCTTGTAAAACATTGTTAGTCCTTGGATAAGAAGTATATTTAAACACAGGCATATCTGCGTATGTGACTATGGGATATGCGAAGATAACTATTTTGTGGTTTATCCATCTTTTCCTATTATTTTTTATTATATTACTTAGGGATCACCGTCGTCTTCCGATTTTCCTTTCCACATGATGAGAAGACAATTTCCAGTTCGATTGGCCTATTTAATGACTATTAATAAGTCTCAAGGACAATCAGTGAAGTATGTTGGTATTGACCTCCACACGGAAGTTTTCAGTCATGGTCAATTGTATGCAGCGCCGAAGGTGCGTCGGGGTCTTCAGTGCCGTATGGCACGGGCAAACCCTAGTATACGTACATATCTAGGGGTGTCTCTTTTTGCCGAATTTCCGATTTTTCCGAAATCCGACCCGAAATTGGTCTGGCTCTGGGTGTAGTTTTCATAGGCCGATTTTTCGATTTCCGAAAATTCCGAAAAAAAATTGGATCGGATTTGGATATAATTCTAAAATCCGATCCGATCCAAAAATTTCGAAATTTCCAATATTATTGCCAATTTATTCTGAAAATATATACTTCTCTCACTATCCACTTGATTAGATCTCGACCGTTCATTCATTTTCTAGTTTTTTACTTCCAAAAATAAAACAAAAACATAACCTAGCCGCTACTTCCCCACTTGAATTGGACCACTCTACTGTCATTACACCGTCTGTCATAACAACAATGATATGAAAAAAAATGTCATTGAGTCATACAATGACTTCCAGACCAATCCAAAAGCCAAATTCCAATAGATAGAATATTATGTAAAGCTATTTAGAGTCCAAGACCATAATCCATTATTTATGCAGACACTTCACGCTTCAATTTCCACACACGAAAAAAGATTGAAACATTACAAATACCCAGACCTCAACAGAATGCAATGCTTGCTATTGGTGGTGCGGTGTTCTTTTTCTCGTTTTTCTTGGATCACTTGTTTGAATGAAAATGGGTTTTCTCGAGAAACAAGTCGCGTATTGTTGTTGGTACATTGGTGTTGTGGACATGGTTTTCTCTCCCTACAATGAACATTGGCGTATGATATTCCAAAAATAATTGAAAGTAAAGAGATCTTTGAAAATTTACCAAGTATTCCAAAATTTCCGAAAGTTTCGAAATTGGAAATATATTTTGAATCCGAAAAAAAATTGGATCGGATTTGGCTAGCATATTAGGTTCCGAAAAAAATTTGGAAAAATTCCGAAAGAGGTTAATCCGATCCGAAGTCACCCCTATACATATCTAATAAGCTAGGGTTTTTTTTCCCACTACAAGACAAAATAACACACAAAGGACGGTCCAGATCCTTTTGAGTAAGATCTAACGGCTGCTGAGGGAAGATCTAGAGTTCAAATGATTTTGTGCAAAACTGACATTGACAGAATGGCTCCCATTTGATTTCTATGGGTTTTTTCACGCCAGTTCGTGGGTTCGAGCCCAAACAACATTAGTTCCAGTGTTTCCCATCTTCTCACTGTGGTTTTGAAATGTGATCAATTTCGGATTTTTTTCACTCGCTACAAACTCCTGAAACAAAATCCCAAAAACTCAAATCTCTAATTTCTACTAAATGTGTTTTTCATGGTATATATATTGAGTTGCCTTCATAAAACTCAAATCCCTAATTTCTACTAAATGTGTTTTTCATGGTATATATATTGAGTTGCCTTCATAAAAGCTTTATGAAAGTAGTGTTTTAGGCTTAATTTGGGATGGCTAGATTACTGAATTATAGTTCCTTTTTCTTGTGTTCTTTGATGATGAAATAGCCTAATGGGTAAAAAAGAGAAAAAATGTAAGCAGCCTTTCTCCAATCTTAAACGCAGCCTTTTTGCATTTGTTCGTTTGAACTATCTTTTTAGAGTTTTTGTAGTATTGTTGACTGTTGTGTTTGTTTGACCTGAATCAGAGTTAGAGTTAGGGTTAGATTGTTGATAAGTTGTAGCTTGCTACAAAAAACGTAATACGGTAGTATATCTCCCTTCATTGCTTTGAAGGTTGAATTTTATTTTTTACTTCCAAGTTACAGGATTGGAGTCAATAGCTTACAAGGAGGCTTCGTTAATAGTTTGTCAACTATATTGATCAAAGTTTTGCGTAGTTGACCGTGTAGCACACTGTAATTGTTAAGTTTTAAAATTGTATTACTGCATAAGACACAGATGATGAATAGGTGAAGGTTATGTGTTCAGAATAATGACTCTCCATACTGTTATAGGTTGAATTTCTTTCTCATTCACATGTATCATGACACATTAACAAATTATAGTATGTTTTATTAGTAAGGTATTCCTATTTTACTTTAAGAAGTGAAGAATTTGATTTAATGTGGTATTTAATGGTGTTGTTGATGTCCTTTAAGTGTGATGTTATTTTATGTGAAGGTAGTATCATACCCTGTTTTTTGGATAATCAGAATGGGGTGGTATTTAGCAAGGAGCAGCTAAAGTCACAGACTTAGATGACAAATTATTACAACATCTCTTTTTCTATTGCAATTTTAGAAATTAGAAAATTAACTACAAGCCGAAGCTTGAATCAATCCACTTTCGAAAGAGATAATCCACATTGGTCCTAAAGGTTCTATGAGTGTCTTTGTTTGAAATTCTGATATGGTGTAGTATAATGTTATGAAAAAAAACCATATTTAAGCTGATTTTGTTCTAAATATAATCATTGTGTCGGACCGATTTGGTACAACTTACTTTGTAGCGCTCAACTTTCTCAGTAGAAACTTAAAAAAAGTTGTCTTTGTTTTGTTTTATTGTAGCTTTTTCCAGAGATGGTTGGCCAAGAAGAAAATGGCACAAATCACTGTAGACACAATCTCTTTAAATAACCGAGTAGCTGTTATACTTGCTGATGATGATGATAAGTCTTTATTCATTTTAACATAAGATTATTTATCCTCAACCACCACTTTGTGTTTATGTTAATATTGAATTAAAATAAATGAAATAATACGATTACTAACAAATATTATGTTATTTGTTTTTACTTGTGCCCATCCTCTTCCTTAGAGTTTCTATGAATTGTGAGTTTTTCATTAACGAAGTTAAAAGGCTACTAAACTATATACTAATCAACAACAATATTACATGATATATATTACGTGACATATATTGTATGTTCAGAGCCTAGCCAAATGTGACAACTTTAAACCTTATAAGTTTGCGGTCTTTTGATATGACTGAGCGTTTTTTTTTTACTGCAGATGTCTTGCCTATTTTAATGTCTACCAAAAACAGATGGTATAAAGTGTGGTAGGAATTCATTCACTGGCTATAATGCTTGCTTTTTGGGAGAAATATTGCATAGAGATTACAGTGGATGCGGAAGGTAGCTAGAAAAACTTGGGAGGAATGGAGGATTACGCTTAGATGTTGTGCGCATATTTTGCTTCTTATTTTTTTCAAGGAAGGAAAATATGTTTTGTCAAATGTTAAACTATTATTAAAACTATGTACTGACATGTACTGACTGACTTGATGATGATAAGTAGGATGAATATATAGTGCCCCAATAGTATTATGTAGATACATTGTGTGTATGGTGTACGTTGTCTATTGTCTTTTGATTGGAAGAATTAATTTAAAATTCAATTTGATTACAGAATTTAAAGACTTGGCAAGGAGATTCTCGAGAGATTTTGGTATGTAATATTTATTCAAGACTTGCATGCAGGCCTCATAGCAAGCCTTGAAACTGGTTTTTTTGTTGTTGTTGTTGAGGACCACACATTGAGACTTGGGATCTCAGCAGGAAATGCAAAGGTTGCTTAAAGCTGATGAGGGCAGGGCTCTCGACGCATTAGATTTGGAATGTTTTAAAAGCGCCCCACTTCTCCTGGAATGATGGAATCTGTGATGTTTCTTTTCCGACCCAATTAGTTCCTTCTTTCTTTGGGCTACCATGTCTACTCTCAACTGATTTCTTCCCTATTTGAAAGCCTCTTTTAGTTTCATATCTACTTGCCTACATTACCGCCAACTTTGAAAATCAGATATGCGCTGAATTAATTAATGTATAAGTTAGTTGGTTTATGAAAAATGAAAGGGTACCCAAAATGAAATAGGCGTATATAATGTGCCCATTACTACATTGTGTAGAGTATTACTACATTGTGTCTAGAGTGCCGACTGGCACGGGCATTCACTAGTACTCTGAATAATAGCGGACAGTGGTAGTATACACCGATCCACCGTCACACATTTTGAATGGTAGCGTACATTCAATCACCCAATGTTTCTAAAACTCTCGTTCTACTTCTTGTCTTGCTCAAGTGGAATCTGAACAGAAAATCACACCCTACGTACAAGGACAGGAATATTGCTAACGTTACTGCCCAGTGACAGTATCATACTGGAACTCATAGGGTATTACCGTATTACCAACGACCTCACTCAGCATGCTTTTAAGGAATTTATTAGCACAGCAATATATTCTTTGCCTATCTGAGCCAATGGTAAGTTCAGATACAATCTCGACTGGGTTTGGCGTCCTTTTCCAACTAATGGATTTTGGTCCACGAGCAGATTAAAGATTCAATTATGTACTTACAGTTCTGACGGGCACAACTATCCACCCAACCTTTGAATGTGGTCGAGTACACCATTAAAAAAGATCCTTCATCAATTCAGTACTTTGAATGTGGTCGAGTGTGATGGCACCATTTTAGCCTTAAAAATCCAAGTGATGAAAGAACAAAAAAAATATTGTTAGGCAGGCCATAGGCATCAACAAGAAGAAAAGTGAGTCGGGCCATCTGAAGATGAACTCTGATGGCTCCCCTATCAAGAATTCAATTACCAGGCGCTGAGGTTCGGAATTTCTACGTGCATCCCTTGTGGTCACTTTTCCATACTTGTGGAGATCACTGCCATTAGCTAGCACTGATGGTTCTTAAGTATTGCACATCACCAGCTCCAGACATTCAAGTTTTGATTAAAATAACAATACAACATTAAACCAGGACTGAAAACAAGCTACAATAAAAAACAGATTAAAAGAAAAACAAAACAAAACACAACGCTAGCAAGGCACATTTAATCTTTTTCCTGTTTTGGAGAAGCAAATGGTAGAGCTGATATTCTTGCCTCCTTTGCTTCTCAACTACCATTTCTGTTGGGACAACATACCTCATCAGTTACTGCAAGTGACCTTCCCAAAACGTCACTTCTGTTCTCCACCTGCTTTTATAGTAATCATACTCCAATACGATATCGTATAATATCTTCTCAATTAAAATTAGGGTTTCAAGGAAGAGTTCTTTTTTTCAAGGAAGAGAGATGAGAAAGTAGAAGAAAAAATATAAGCAACCAATCCAAACTTATAGTAATCATTTTAAACATCGCTCAATTCAAAAGAACTTCATATTAATGCGACAAATAACTAGAACAAGAGATTAACTTGACAGAAAGTACGAAGAAAATTATATATATATCTTGTCCACTACACAACATTTGATAAATAAAATAACAAGAAAGGGGGAAACAAAACCCAAAACTACTTTTCTTTTCTTTTCTCTTTCTATCTTTTTACGAAGTAAAAGACGCCTGCAGCTTCAAACCATACCTATTCACATGGATTAAAGTACTGCTCAACTAAAACCATGTCCTATTTTCTTCTCTTCTCTTCACACAGATGACCAAACGACACAATCTTTGTTGAAAAATCACCATCAAACCATTATACACCACCACTTTTCACAAAATCAGGGAAATTGATCCAAAAGGAAATGGGCAGAAGTAGACCATATAGACAATAGTATCCCATCCAAAACTAGCTTTCAGATAAGCACTTCATCATTTCGCTGGATCTTTCAGAGTCTGTGCAACAAGTCTCAGACCTCCACCATTACGCCAAACACCGCGAACTGCCTGCCCTTCCAAATCTTCGGTTAACTGAGGTGTCTCCTCTTGCCCAGGAACACCATCATACTGTGGGTCATATTCCTCACCTAGACGCAGTCTATGGAATTTCGAAGTCTTCTTCCGGGGCTTACTACCTCCACCACCCAAACTAATGCTGGAGCCAACACCAGCTCCATTTGACTTTGATAAATTACTAGAACTGGGTTCCAGTTGCTCGACAGTAACAGGTGTCTTTGAGTTTCCGCTGGAACGACGGTAACCATCCTTTGTTAAAACCTCCACCTCTTCTTCTGCAGGCCTATAACTTGGCTGCAGTTTCTTTACAGTGCTCATAAAGTTATCTGCTAACTTTTCCTTGGAACCGCTATCAGTGTCCTCCACACACTTCCCTTTTCCCTTGTTGGAACTTTTACTTCCCTTTAAACGTAAGCCACTGGAGATTAATCCATTCTCTCGAGTACTATCATACAGCACACTAGCATTGTAGGTTTCAAGAAGCTCTCTCTGTTTCTGGTCATCAGGGCAGAGTCTGGCAAGCTCAGGAACAAGATGTGTCAGCCCAAACTGTTGCACATAGGCAAGATATTCTGCCGTGCCAATCTCCCCGAGCCTGTACTCAAGAGATATGCTTTTAAAAGCAGTGTATTTACTCTTATCATCTTCTAGTGCAGTCTTGATTCTTGTCACCAAGTCTTTGTTTGCTGTTTGAACGTTTTCCACCTTCAGCTGACTGCTTGTGGGTGACTTGTTCTTTTGTGTGGCCGAAACGGGAGGAAAATCTGACATGGAAGTATCCAGAGATCCCCTTTGAACAAGGTTAGGGGCCGATACAGAGTGACTAACACGTGCAGTGCTACCCATATAACTTCCAGAACTAGCCGATGGAAGTCCCTGACCAGTTGCAGGTCTAGCCTGTGCAGTACTTGCATAACTAGAAGAGTTGGGCCCATTAGTAACTGCTGTATTAGTAAGGGGGGAGCTTGCAGAAACAGATGGAAATACAGGTCCAGGATTTGTTGTGGCCCTGGACTGGGCATTACTTCCTGTGTTCCACGACGAACTTCCAGAACCAGCTGTTGGTCTAACCTGTGCAGTACTTGCATAACTAGAAGAGGTTGAACCATTTGCAGTCTTAGTCAGTGGAGAACTTGCAGATACAGATGATGCTACAATTCCATGATTTACTGCGGACCTAGCTTGAGAATACGAACTAGAAGATAATGCAAGTCCATTGTTTGTTGTTGACCACCCCTTGGGTGAATTGAGGACATTTACTTTACCATTTTTGCGGAGTCGAGTAGCCATTGTGCTCTTAGCCAGCCCCTCATTTTTAGGCTTTTGTTGAGTGCTCGTTGCTGCCACTGGAAGTGGTGGAAAAAATGACTCTTGCAGTGTAACATTCCTGGAACTTTGAGCAACTGCTTGAAGATATCTAGAAGATGCCTCTGAATCAGTAGTAGCCAATGATTCAAAAGGAGGTACAAGTTCATCAATTTCACTCATTTCTCTATGATCAAGAACTAATCGAGGCTGGAATGATTGGTCATGACTTGTGTTATCTGAAGTGGATGTTTCCAAACTGGCTCGAACAGCCAATGAAAGTTGGTCTTCAGAAGAATCTGAAGGATACCCTCGCCCCCTTCCACGACGATGATCTTGTTCACTCCGCCGGTACCGGAAACTTGTCGGTATCTGGACAAAAAAGGGGAATATTACATTTTTCTGAACACATCTCATGAGATACAACAAAAAAGAAAACATGAATATATACATATAAGAACTTAGTGGTATACTGTACATACTAAACAGTCGATGTTTTTATTTATAAGCTGCAGTAAGACAAGGAAGATTTAAGTACCTGAAGAACAGCATTGCGCTTAGAACGCGACATATTCCCCCCATGTTCCAGAGCATTATGCCTCTAAAAAGAATAAAAGAAACCCTTAGATTTAAAAAGACCCGAAAATAAGGGGAAAAAAAATACTAAACCTGGATTGTAAAAGAACATTGTCAAAGTAATAATAGCCCAAAGATCTGAATACAAATAAGAAAAATGTATTCACCTTCATTTCGGATTCCGAAGTGAACACAGTGAACTTTTTCGCAAGGCAGGCCTCATTCTCACATAGGAAATGTGATGAGCGGAAATGCATCTGTGAGGAAGACAAAAAAAAAAGGAATTAGCTAATCTCTTTTCTGTATGACAATTAACAATAAATTTGAAGGTGGCACAGATATAATAATAGAACATAGGGAAGAAGTAAAAATGACTTGCCTCCAAATCATCATAATTTTTGTAATACTCAAACTGCCCTGGATTTTGTCTGCAATAGAAAAGGCAAAACGATAATATGTCAGGTTTTAAGGTCTAGGCGCAAGGTCTAACCTCTGTGGGACAGCAAAAAGGAACAGCCATCTACGTTAACAGAACAAGTAGGGATCTACCTTTGGCAAATGTGGCAAGTATAATGTGCAGAAAGCATATGTGAATACAGCTCATTATCTCCATAGAACGATGTCTTGCAAAATTCACACATAGGATGACCCATGAAACCACCCCGCTCACTCTCACTGCCATCTACCTCTGAATCGCCTGTGCTAATATGCTGACGCAGTTGCTTTTTCGTATACAGCTTTTGTTCACAAATAAATATCTGTAAGAAAATACACCAGAAATCAGTGACATTGTTTACGACAACTGAGAATACATACATACACGATATACATAAAAAAAAAATGGTTGACGTTTTAAAGTTTTAATTGTAAATTATATGAAAATACATGAGAAAAAGGTGAATTCGGCATCTGCATATGCTTAAGACATCCCTACTAAGTCACCAATAGAGGCACTCATCATGTGCTCATCCCAAAACAACAGGAGGGTTTCCTTTTTCTACGAAAATAAAGAAAAGAAATATAACAAATCAATTCACATTTAAGAACAATTATCTCCTACAAAGTGAAGATTATGAACTTTCATAATAGCTATATTATCTGGTTTCATGCCACTGCAACAAAAGGAAAAGGATCTCCAGAAAAAAAACTATCTAGCAAATGTACGTACTTATCCAAAAGGAAAGTAAACAAAAAAAGTTTACGGGATCCATTTACTATTTCGCGTTATTGAAAACAAGTTACACTGAAACCTACGCTTCTTGGGCCATAAACAAATGGAACCTCCGACCCTTTCCCTACACACTCAGTAACCTCTGGCCCTTCCCTTACACATCAGATAAAACTTTATACTGACATAACACTGATACTTTGTAGCTTGTGGTTAAAACTAAATGTTGTACACCCATTATAACTGATACGCGATCCTATCAAATTGCAAATAACTACAAAAATTTACAAAGATTTCAATGTTCCGCTTCTGAAAGTCTAGAGAAAGCAGCGCTATATTAGATTGCACATAAATTTTTTACTTTCCTAATCTTAGTTTTCACTAGAGAATGTCTATTGTTTACATGGATATTATGAAAAATTCCCTTGCATCAATCAAACACACCAAAGCGCTAGACATGCATTAAAATTAAACATTATCAAAGTTTCTAGCACACTATACATAGACTAATTTGGGGCTACTTCACAACACTTCTAAAAGCATAAAGTACCAATGCTTAACATACATAAAATTGCATTAAAATTGTTTACATGGATATTAAACACTAATTTGGTTATGCATTCAATCTATATAATCAAAGTTAACACAAACAAAAAATTGCTACATTAAAACACATTATAGTAACCAAACACAAGTAAGGTTAAGCGAAAAACTAACCTTTCTTCCTTCCAAACACAACCCGCACATAACCAACTGATGCTTATGAAAAATATGACTCTTCAGCTGCTCAATATTCCTATACTTCACCCTCCTCTTATTATTAATACTAATACTCCCCTCATTGCCGATCCCTCTTTTCTCATCAATCTTGTCACAAACACTACAAGACAATCTACACATTGCTTTAATCATTCTATAATGATCTGCATCATCAAAAAACGCCCCTGTATCTTCATGATACCAATAAGATCCATTCTGCCCTTCACTTCCATTCGTTGGAAACACATTAAAATCACTTATTGTCCTTGTATAATCACCTAATGCCTAAAAACATAATAAAAAGTTAAATTTATATACATTAAAAAAAATAATAATAATAAAAATAATAATAAAAATCTAACCTTGGTGACAAAAACAGATTGTGATTCAGTTTTACATATGCAACATTTGAGATCACCACAGATGAAGCGAAGACGAGAGACACAGGTGGAACAGACTTCACGATGGCCACATGCACCGTAAGCGACCCATTCAAGAGATTCAGCACAGACAGCACAACTATCATCCATGTCTGAAAAAGGGTTTGGATGAATAGGAAAGTTTGGGTTTTGAGGATTGAGGATTGGGATTGGACAAGTTTTGAGGATGGGGAATTTTTTTTGGGTTGTGGTGATGAAGGTGGAAGAAGAAAGGGTTGTGGGATTTTTTGTTTCTGGAAAAGGGTAGGTGGGTGGGTAGTGTTAAGAAGAGAAAGGAAGGGTAAGGGTGTCGTTTTATGTTTTATTGCCTATTCGGATTTGGAAATGGGTTGCCTAATTTGACCCGAGGTTCAGTCCAATTCCTAATTGGGCTGAGATTAGATATACGGGGTCAACTTTTAGTTAGTGAAACTAGATTTTGGGATCTATTAAATATTTTGTATGCTGAAAAGGCTTTACAAAATGTCTCACACAAATTTTCGAATCAGAATATATTTTTATTGAAAATAAACCGAAATACGTTAATGAACAGTGATTATGGTGCATAAGTACTTGGAAACCAAGAGATCAAATTGAGATAACCTCTTCACTTTGTGGTTTAGGATATTAATCCGTAATTTTCAAATGAAATTATCTTAAACTCGATCTAGCTTGTATAATAGTTTTATTAGATTTATGGTGATTTAGCGGTAAATCATCACTGTTCGGCTTACGTACTAATATGTACAAATCACTAAAACATATTTATTGTTTCCATATCTTTAAAGAATACATTACTCCCACTTGAAAAGATTTATTATATGAACGTGTCTTACGAACGGGTGCTATTATATTAAATTATTCTAAAAAATATTAGCAACTATGCATAGCTATGAGATATAAAAATTATATTAATTACTCATTTAAATTTCTTGCACTACTCTCTATAAAAAAGAAGTATCAAACCTTGATAAAACTCATCGACTTCTTTTTATTGTTAGATTTAATAATAGAAGTTTGATTGAAGTTTTGTGAGAATGCCCAATGTGGCGAAGATAATATTGAAGCTACTTGAATATCAAGATATTCCCAATCACAATAAAATAATTATAATAAACACTACTTAAAATGCAAAACTATATTTGTAGAGACATTTATTTTCCCTACATATAATACAAATATGTATTAGGGTTATTAGTTCAATGCATTTGTATCAAGTTTTTGATTTTTCATTAATTATTCTTTGAGGTTAGTTTAATGTAGTACATTGCATCCAATTTTCAATTTCTCATTAATTATTTTTTGAGGTTAGTTCAATGCAATTGTATCAAGTTTTCGATTTCCCATTAATTATTATTTGAGGTTAGTTCAGTGCAATAATTGCATCCACTTTATGATTTCCCGTTAGTTATTCATTAAGGTTAATTAACTACAGTTGCATCTAGTTTTTGATGTTTCGTTAATTAGTCTTTGAGATTAGTTCATTGCATTTGCATCCAGGTTCCAATCTCCCGTTAATTACTCTTTGAAGTTAGTTCAATACATCTGCATCTAGTTTCTGATTTCCGTTAATTGTTTTTCTAGGTTAATTCGATAGTTTACAATTTCTATACAGTTTGTATACATGTAAGAGTCTATTTTTATATACTCAATTTCGTTTTGGGTTCCTAATTACTCGTAATTACTCATGTGAGAAGGCTAAAAAAGTGGACATTTATACTTTGAGGTCAGTACAATGCAGTTACATCCGACTTTCGATTTCTAGTTAACTATTTTTTAAGGTTATTTAAATGCATTTGCATCCAATTTCTAATTTCCCGTTAGTTAATATCTGATTTTAGTTTAATGCAGTTGCATCTAGTTTTTGGTTTTCCGTTAATTATTCTTTGAGATTAGTTCAATACAGTTGCATCCAATTTCCGATTTTATGTTAATTGTTATTTGATATTAGTTCAATGCATTTGCTTCAAGTTTCCGATTTCACGTTAATTATTTTTTGAGGTTAGTTCAATGCAGTTACATCAAATTTATAATTTCTCGTTAATTATTCATTTAAGTTAGTTCAATGCAGTTTCATCCATTTTTCAATGTTTCGTTAATTAGTCTTTGAGATTAGTTAATTGCATTTAGATTCAGTTTCTAATTTCCCGTTAATAACTCTTTAAGGTTAGTTTAATACATCTGCATCTAGTTTCTGATTATTTATGTTTTGAGGTTAGTTCGATACAACTATATCAGGTTTCTAATATCCCGTTAACTATTCTTTGAGGTTATTTCAATGCATTTGCATTTACTTTCCGATTTTTCACCAATTATTCTATGAGGTTAGTTCAATACAGTTGCATTCGGTTTTTGATTTTCTGTTAATTATTTTTTGAGTTAAGTTCAATGCATTTGCATTCAGTTTTTGGTTTTCCATTAATTATTATTTGAGGTTTGTTTGATGTATTTGCATACCGTTTCTAATTTTCAGTTAAATATTTTTCAAGGATTTGCATCCAATTTCTAATTTCCCGTTAGTTACTCTTTGTTGTTAGTTTAATGCAATTTGCATAAAGTTTCCGATTTTTCGTTAATTAATCTTTGAGCTCAGTTATGTATTTGAATCTAGTTTTCGATTTCCTTATAATTATCCAATGTGGTGTGTAATACCAACTTCTACTGATATATCTGTAGTGGCCTTGCAAACATGACATAAAAGGTAAATTATGTTTAATTTACTATGTGGGATCATCGAAGATTATCCAGTTCCCGATTTCCCGTTAATTATTCTTTAAATTATGCACGGCTCACTATGTGGAATCTTCAAAGATTATCTACGAACGGGTGTTGTTATATTAATTATTCTGAAAAATATTTGCAAATATGTAGAACTATTATATATTAATATTATATTGATCACTCAAACCAAATTTCTTATAACGTGAAGACCTCACTCTCCATTAATAAAAAAAAACTCATCTTTGATAAAACCCTTCAACTTCATTTTGTTGTTTAATAATAGAAATTTGATTGAAGTTTTGTGAGATTGCCTAATAAGGCGAAGTTCAAATATATTAAAGCTACTTGAATAGCAAGGAGTTCCCAATCATACGGAAAGAGATAAGATAAACACCATTTTAAATGCAAAACTATACTTATCGAGATATTCCCACAACATATAACCCAACTATATTTTGAGGTTAGTTCAATACATTTGCATCCAGTTTCTGATTTTCCGATATTTATATTTTGAGGTTAGTTCAATGCAGTTGCATCAAATTTCCAATTTATATTATTTATTTTTTGAGATTAGTTCAATGCCGTTGCATCCAGTTTTTGATTTATCGTTAATTATTATTTTTTGGTTAGTTCAATACATTTGCATCAAATTTCCAATTTCCTGTTAATTGTTCTTTGAGGTCAGTTTAATGCATTTGCATCCAGTTTCTGATTTCCTGTTAATTATTCTGTGAGATTAGTTTAATGCATTTGCATCCAGTTTTTGATTTCTCGTTTATTATTTGATAAAGTTGCATTTGCATCTAGTTTTCAATTTTTCGTTAATTATTGTTTGAGGTTAGTTCAATGAGTTTGCATCCAGTTTCCGATTTCCCGTTAATTATTTTTTGAGGTTTTGCATCCAGTTTATTTTTTGAGATTAGTTAAGTGCAGTTGCATCCGGTTTCCGATTTCCCATTAATTATTTTTTTAAGATTAGTTCCACGCATTTGCATTATGTTTCCAATTTATAATTAATTTTTCTTTGAAGTTAGTTTAATGTAGTTGCATCCATTTTCAATTTTTTTGACAATTATTTTTTTATGTTAGTTTGATGTATTTGCATCTAAGTTTTGATTTTCCGTTAATTATTCTTTGAGGTTAGTTTAATGTAGTTGTATCTATATTTCGATTTTCTATTAATTACTTTTTAAGATTAGTTTAATGCTTGTATTTGCATCCAGTTTTTGATTTCCCATTAAATATTATTTGAGGTTAGTTCAATGCATTTGCATCCAGTTTCGGTTCCCCATTAATTGTTTTTTGACATTAGTTTCATTCAGTATTATATATATTTTAAAATATTTGTCATTATTGCTTTGCCGTTATTATTTTTTTTTTCATTTTCTGTTATATATTTTGTGATGTTATTTTTTGTATAATTGTTTTTAACTATGTTTTGAGGCCGTGTTATGGATATATTCGAAATAAGTCGGTGATTTATCATAGACACTAAAATTGTATGATTTGTAATAGGGAATTAGTTTATACAAATAACCTATTTTTTAGTAATTTTTTTTATTTGATCAAATATATAAGAATTGGAACACTACTAGTTTTCAAACCCGTCCTACGAACGGTTACCATTTAATAATATTATTTTAAAATATAAATTAGAAGTCTTTCATCCTTCAAGATTAAGTTGAACTGCTACATGATTAATCTTGCTTATTGTCATAATCGTCTTTCTATTAGTACTTTCAGACTTTTTAGAGAGAGAGTTTGGATTATTTGTTCTCTTGAGTAAGTAAGACTATTTATGTTGGACTTTTGGTAATGAATCCCGTTTGAAATTCCATCTTTATATTTTTTTAGAGACATCTGCCATTAGAAGAAAGTCATGATACAATTGGAATTTGTGCTAGCTATAATTAGCACCTCATGGGTGTACAATTCAAACAATAATGTTCTTCAAGAAACATGGTAAAATCATGAGAAAACAAATGCATTAGTGGTTTAGTTTGCTCCAAAACTTCAAATGAACAATGTGTATGAAAAAGACTTGATATTTTGTTGCATTGGGCCTTCTTGGTTGGTTGGATAGAATAAGCTCGAACCTTAGACATTATAAGTACTATTCAAGCTTATGATTTTGTTGGTGCTTTGGGATTGATCCAATTTTTCCATCTCGTGAGTGTTTTCCATCAAGCTTCTGATTTCCTGTCTCGTGGTTATTTGAAATTGATCCAATTCTTTTTCATCAAACTTCTGATTTCCCGTCTTGTGGGTGTTTTGAAATTGATTCAATTCTTTAACATCAAGCTTCTAATTTCCCGTTGAAGGCCATCATGTTTTATAGTTGTCACGTCAGGAATGTGAAACTCAACACTGATGGGTCTTCCCTGGACAACTTGAGTTTGGTGGTGGCAGTACTAAAAAAGAAACCAAGCAAACCAATACTAAAACCACAATATCATTATAAGAAAAAACAATCAGAGATTTCATTCCTTGTCTCCTCGACAAAAACTAAGAAAATTAATTTTGTGTTTGATTAAACAAATCTGAAATATGTAAATAATTTATATCTAACTACTCCATAGTTTTTCTATTGCATCAGTCACTAGTCGCTACACCCTCCTCTAAATCCACAAATGGTTTATGAACTTGCAATCTAGTCGAAAAACCAAAAAAATGAGAAAGAACAAAAATCAAAACAGTAAGGAATTAATCAGAACAATAAACATAAGATTCATGAGATAGCTCAAGAGAGTAAATTCTTATTCCATAGAGTAATTGTAGTGGAAGTTGGCGGGGTTCACGGTTCACCTAAATATGGAAGTATAAATCCTGAGAATAATGGAGGCGAATTGAAGTTAGTAGGAGAAATACTACTAACTATATGAGAAAATATAGCATGTCTTGCAAATGCAACGCTTACAAAACTCAAAAAACAACAAACCTGTTCTTCTTCTTTAGAGTAGTCTTAACTCATAAATTTTTAAGCACTAAAGAGTAGTGGCAACTCACCTAGATGTGCAAAAAAACATCAAAGCAAAGAATATATGGAGATTAATCAAAATGGTATGATATGTCTCAAGTTTATCGCAACAAAACCTAGCAATTTCTGAAGGTTTAGTTAATCATGAATTTAACTTCAAGTGTTGATTCTTTAAATACATTTTCAAGGACAATTTGTGGGTATTGAATGATTTGCAATTAGGAGTATCTATAAATTATGAGGTCTGAGTGTGGGAAAAATTGTAATAGTAAAGTTTGTGTGTTGGTTTGTGCAAATCCTTTGCATGAACTATCAATCTTTTGTTTTTTATGTTTCCAACTATAATTGTGAAATTTACATCAAGTGTGAGCTAATAGTGATGTGCTTAGGATTATGCTTTTCTACAGCTAAAAATTGTGGTTTCCATTAATTATGATAATTTTTACAGTAAATCTTTCCTCTGCTAGTCTATCATTTCTACATATTAAATATTTTGGTCCTTTTACAAGTGAGGAAAGTCCAATATCAATCCAAAACAGATGTGAAAGACAAAGCATATGTAAAGCCTAAGGGGCATGTCTATGGGTTGAGTATTGGGAATACTTAATTTATATGCTTATCAATTCTACTAACTTTATAATGGCTTGAGTATCAAGTCTTCTTTAGTTTGATTTCTCGATCAACAATTAATTGGTTTTGGGAAATTCATCTCTTACAACTAACAATTAAAATATGAATTCAAGGGTTTTGGAAAATTAAACTTTGGGAATAAGAAGTATTATTACAACAAAAAATTAACTAAAAAAATAAAGACAATGATAACAGTATGGAAATGATATGAAAAAGAAATTGAAGCGAGAGAATCTCTAGGGTTGTTTTTAATTTTAGTCGTTGTGTGTGTGTGTGTTTTGGTGAATGGGTCATGGGTTTTTGGCAGATTTAGGGCTTTCCAGTCTATGTTGGAGACATGTATCGCAGTTTTTCTCTCCTCTTTCAAGTTGAGATTTAATAAGTAAGATCCCACCTGTGAGAACCTTACGATAAATTTAGGGTGTAACAATGCTATCTACCAAAACAAAGAAAAATTCACTAAACCCTGGATATTCTAATACTTCTACAAAATCAGCTCGTCCATGCATTCACACCACATCTATGTGGTGTTTGAAGTTCATTTGTGAGCCAATAGTTTTATGATTATGCAGTCCTTTTTTGGGCAACTTAAAATAATAATATGGAACTCACTCTTCCTTTGGAACAATGGGCATAAACGCGTAAAAATGGCGATGAATTGCTATTATCAGCAAGGACTCCTTTGCCCATAAGCCGATGCCACATCAGTGCACTGAACATAATAAATCCATCAATAGAAGAAGGACATTAGAATTAGAGTATCACTCAAGTATAAATGCCGTTTCAATCTCAATGAAAATTTTCTTGCTTGTAATAATAAGGATTGGGAACAAACGTTGTCATGTTGAGGAGACCATAGTTCCCACCAATTAAAGTCTGTCTACAGTATACTTTAGTATTGTACTTGGGTGCCATCCCCAATTGAGACGGTAATAACATGCATGTGGAATAGTCTGCACAAAGAACACGTCTGGTAATGTGTTGAGAATTCTCTAATTAATAAAAACAAATATGAACTACTCAACCAATTTACTGTAATTGAATGAGCAGAAAATAACTTAATGAGTTTGGGAAAAAATAAAACCGGACATTGTAACAGGTTGCTAACATGTTGTTATTCAATAATCTTGTTGAACATAATGTAACCTAATTGCCACCATCATAATTCTTAACCATCATCTAACCGTATCCACTAATTATAGAAATCAACCATCCACTGGATGGGATAAACCCGAATTATTTATACTAATGAGTAAAGAAAAAAAAAAAATTGTAAAAGCAAGGAAGAACTCATCAAGTTTGTAAGAGAATGCAAAAACTTACAATAAGGAATCCGTATATATGTTGGTGTTAGCTTTGAAATATCTACCATGTTATCTGCTGAGAACAGAGATCCCAAAACTAATGAGCAAAGAAAAAAAAAATTGAAAAAGCAAGGAAGAACTCATCAAGTCTAAGCCCTAAACTGTATGAACCCTCACTTTGCGTTACATGCAATTTGCACTTTATGTGTGCAAATATGCTCTATGCACTTGCCCCATTCATTTACAACCCCCATACATAGTTAAGACAGTACACAATAAGACGGTAGTCTAGCTAATACAACCTCCACTTACTGATACAAACACAGTAATTGATTCAGGCACATGTAAATAATTCATAATATTGCAAACATAGCACCATTTAGAAAAAGAATAATAAACCATGTCCCCCAAACCATTACTTAATCTTTAAGTGAGCAACGACATACACACAATAAGTAATGACCATAAAAAAGGCACACATTACCAATTAACAAAGCATAACAAATGGAACCAAAGACATCACCTATCAATCTAAAATAAAATTCTCTAATTATTGGTGCTAAATCGTAGCTTTCACAATTTCAAACTCTTCGTAGACATTCAAAGATTAAGAAAGAATAGGCATTACAGATATCAATGAACCTGAACAGTATTTGCTCCAAGAAGAATAAATTCAGCTACGTCGCTACCAGTTTCCACTCCACTCCACCAATACCAGAAAGATAACAATGCTTGTCGTCAAATTTAGATTTCATCATTTGTGCAATGTTCATCACTTTTGCAAGTGCAATAGGATGGACAACCTTGCGCAGAATAGCCTCTGAGGTGTGGAGTAGCCGTACACGATAGCGAAAAAAACTTTAGAAACTTGGTAATTGGTTTACGCCTATTTAGATTTGTAACTTTGATCAGGTAACCAATATTTGACGTAATCACCAAAACCAACATCAGAAATTTCTGGTATGAATGAATTCTCTCAAGGACTTGAATGTATTGCCCGCACAAACTTTCATGGGCCAACTATGCCATGCTGGGCCTTTTTATGCTGGACTAACTTGGAAGCCTGATCCACTAACAAACAACCATGCAAAAACTCTTCAAGCTCAATTGATTCGTCCAAATATCCTATTTTACCAAGAGCACGACATAGTTTTAATTCAAAGCTAGTATATTTTAGATCAAGCTTACATAGGGAATTTTGCACAGGCAAACCCAAGCACAATTGCACAACCTTCAATGTCCATTTTTTAGCTGGAAGCAGATCATATGCATAGAAGAATTGCTTATTGCACATTTGCACTACTGTCTAATATGAACTGGATTGGCTTTAAGAATCTGATTCCAGATGTAACTTACCATTCTCATCTATATAAAAAAAAACTTGCCATTCTCCAAGTTAAAGCTGTGAAAGTCATAAGAAATTTCAAAAAGCACCTAACTTTTCGAGCTAACCTGAGTTGCATCCCCAGAATCCCATATAAATTGTTTTCTGTCAACAAAGAAAACTTTTCAAGCAACTTGCTTTACAGCATATAGACAATAGCTTATGTAGAAATTCTTTGCACGGTAATATTTCTCTGATGAATGTAAAACTTAATGGAAGGGCATAAGTACTAACAACATAGATGAAGGACTAATTAACCATGACAAATAACTTTTTAGTATGAAGATAACTAATTTGACCCTATAAAAGCAATTCGGATAGAGGCAAAATGAATGACAAAATGTTATTGGTTGTTGCATCATTGTTAAACATACCTAGCCAAACTAAAAAAGTAAGCAATCCTCAAAACTGCATGTTCTTAGAGCAACAGATGATGAATCAGTTTACTAGGAAAAAGGAAAAAAAAAATTGCAGCAGTATAACATTATCTGGTACTGATAAGTGCTCAAAAAGTGCAATTTAACCCTCGATTATGCTTCTTGTTTAGCCATCTTAGTGGACTAATAGTGTTTGTAAGTTATGTTTTATGATTTTACAGGAGAAAAAGTGAGTTTTGTGGAATATTAGAGAAAAAGGGGTAAAATGGAGCAATTCGGAACATTAAAGATCACATGGGAAGCTCGTGGACAATCATGGAGAAGGCCAAGGAATTAAAGCTATTAAAGATGCGACTTGGACCTATTTGAAATGCTATTTGGAAGCCCAAGGCCAAAGGATTCGTTGATTGGACCAAAGCCCGCAAAAGAGGATAAAAGGATAGAGCAGAAGAGACAAAATAGACTTCCGCGTTTGAGACTCATGGATCGTGAGTCCAGACTCAATGCTCGCGTCTGGGACGCATGGATCGTGAGTCCAGACCATGCGTCCCAGACGCATTGCTCGAGTCTGAGATGTATGGATCATGAGTCCAGACGCATGAAACGACACTGTAGCCAATTCCTTCTCAGTTTTGGAGACGAAGTTGGACTCTGAAAGAAGTCTATTTGTATTAGGAAACAAATGGCTGTTTGGAATGCTTCTAGAGCTCATTGTAACCTCTATATATAGAGGACCTAAGTGCCTCATGTAATTTACCAATTCACTTATACTCTTGTCTCCAGAACTTGAGGCAGAGAGAGATTAATAATAAAAGATCGGTTTTAACTAGCTGAGTTTTAATAAATTAGTCTTTCTAGTCTTATGTTCTTCGACTTTTCTTCTTCTCGTTCTTCGTGTTCTTCCTTCTTTATGGAAGGCTAATCTTCTCCTTCAAGGGAAAAGATGAAGCCGGTACTTAAGGTTTAATGATTCTTCTGGTTCATGGTGTTCTTCAATCAGGTTAGTTCTTTATGTTTTTAGTTATTAGTTCTATTGCCCAGACCAGGGGATGGAAGTATAGATTAAGATTTTTATTTATTGCAATCGAATATCATGCTAGTTTAGGATTTTATTTATTGCAATTGAATATTTGCTAGTGACATGCTTTTATTTATTACAATCGAATATCATGATAGAATAAGGTTTTATTTATTGTAATTGAATATTATACTATTATTCTCTACTTTTCTTCTAGTTGTGTAGTGTTTTAGAGTAAGGGAAGTATTCCTTGTGTTTACCTTAGATGATGATTCATTGAATAGCTGCCCAAACTCACATAAAAGGAAAGAAGATACTAGTAACATGAACATAGGAACAACCTTAAGTAGAGTTATTCGTTAACGATGTTTTGTCCAAGAGGGCATCGGCACTCGCTCGATTGCCTAATTGTAGTCTACTTGTGAGAACAACCATGAAGCAAAAGGTCATTGAATCAAAAGTATTAGTGGATTTTAATCTCTTGAACTCTCTTTCTTATAAATTCTCAATAGTTTAGTTTAGTTTAGCATTAGAATCTAAAATATATAATAATAGTTTTTAATCCCTCAAACCCCCTTTTCAGTCTTGTCCTTCATATAAACATACACTTAAAAGTGGAACGATATCCTACTCATCATTTACTTATTGAGGGATAATTAGGTTTTGATACGCTTTTATTTTGTTCAACGACCATCATCTATCCATATCCCACATCTCATCTACACACAAAAAGAGGCAAGGTCAGGTACAGACATGAATGTAATTTTTTTAGGTTACAATCCATGCTAAAATGTGAGCCATTTGAAAATGTGGGGATGGGGCTTATATGAGTCGTCACCACCTGATATCTCTACTTCTGTTGAAACTTTTGTTAGTTTCATTAGTTTTTCGCTAAAACCAGTTCTTCCGGCTTCAGTCATTTCTTTTAAATAGTAGATATTCATTCTCTCTATGGCGTTACCATTCTCAAACAAATGCCTCAAAAGTCTAAATTCACTCTCTGTTCCTTGAAATGATTCGATGTTAAGCAATTTAAGATGATCCAATGCATGCACAGAGTACAACTCCTGTGGTTGCTAATATTCCTTTTCCATGAGTGTATCTTGCATTGTATCTTGCATCTGCAGTTGAAAAAAATAAATAAAATGAGCTAAACCGCAATTCTCCTCATAATGGTATATGTAAAATTTATAAGATTTCTAGTATTACCAGGACATAGATACCAAGAGTCTGCAGATTAGGAGTTCTTTTTAATAAGATGATAATAACTTGAGCTTGGTTTTCAATGGGAAGCATATGAAGGTGGAGATGCTTCAAAGTAGAATATGTAGGCGGATAAACCGGGGTTTCAATTTGAGGTCGAGAACTCTTTTTCGTATCTAAACCTAACAACCGGAGCTCTAGTCATTGCATCTCTCAACAACAACACGAATCACTTTACAACCCCGCGTTTAGTCTTTGCGGCCACCAAACAAACTCGCGGTAGCCATTAGGACATAATATTTTGTTCCATCGAAAGCAACAAAGGCCCAAAGAATCCCTACTGGAATTTGAACATAACCAACAGGCATTTCACAAAGATCGCCCCAAAATGGATTAAATGAATCGAACCCATCTAATGGCAATCTGTTCACACAAAAATGTGTACCTAGGTCTATGCAGTTGATTTTAGAGTCACCACTAACTTTATAAAGGAAAAGTTGAGTAAAACCTATGTGAAGGACTAGCCCTCGAAACTAGATGATTATTGGGTTCGGGAGTCAAGGTACGATGTGGGAAGGTGTTAGGCACCCACTTTGCACGGTAAAAAAAACCGC
Source organism: Coptis chinensis (assembly GCF_015680905.1). Lineage (NCBI taxonomy): Eukaryota > Viridiplantae > Streptophyta > Magnoliopsida > Ranunculales > Ranunculaceae > Coptis > Coptis chinensis. The sequence goes on along the minus strand of NC_141463.1, from coordinate 30,312,981 downwards.
CTTTACTTCTATTGAGGTGTAATGTATTAAGATAAGTGAATGAAGAAAGCTTGAAATTTTATTACCAAATTGGAGGATCTTCACTAAATTATTTAAATGCAAATGACTATATGCTATAGTAAAACTAAAAAACAAATAATCTTAATATGCAATACTAATTAAAATAAAAGAGAAAAGAAAGATGTCACCTTGTTTGGAATGTTGCCTCATACTTGATTGTAGATTGATCGATTGATTGATGATAAACTTGATCTTGAATTGACAACTGTGATTTTTGGATTGAAATAGGTGATTTAAGGAAAAAACAACTTTTGGTGAAAAGAAATTTCTACTCAAGATCGACGAGAAGAAAAGAAGGCTAAAATGAAGAACTAGAAAGAAAAAATGAAGAACACTGAAGAAAATAAGGCTATTAGCTCTGAATAACTAGGTCCAGATTATTAACTCCGAATTTCTAGCTCCAGATGCTTTTTTGTGGGTGAATGAGACCCATATTTATAGATTTTTGGGATGGATTTCAATATGGTAATGAGTTTGATCCAATGGCTGAGTGTTGATGAAGAAAAATCCAATGGCTTGATATCTTTCTAGATGCACCTCATAAATTTGGCCCTTGATTCAAAAGGTGGGATAAGGGGTGCGATCTTGGCCCTTGGTTTTTGGATCTTTTAGATGAATTAGGGAAAAAAATCAAGCCTTACACGTCCTCAATGAGCCCATAATCCAAGGTTTCCAAACATGGCTAAAAATGGCATATTCTCTAGAATATTTTTTATTTTAGGGATCAAATCAAAGCAAACAATAAAGGAAGGTTCTATAGGGTTTTGGAGACTTTATAAATGGGCTAGAAACCCTAATGAAAAGGTCCAACTCGAGCTGGATCCACAGCCCACGAGCAACGGGTCCAAAATCCACAAAAAAGCCCATTTTGACCATATTTTCAATGCTGCAAATCCCCTTTGACCGGGTCAAAATTAGGCAAACCCTTCTTCATAAAAGTTGTTCATGAATCCATTAGGAAGGCCCATGAACTCTTAAAAATACCCTTGGGCCGAAATCTTCCTCCAATAATATATTATACTGAACAACGCGCACAACAAGTTGGAACGGGATAGGATAAGATTAGGGTTTCTGAAATCCAAAAGGAATCTAGGCAAGCTTGTACTCATTTCGAAGGATTTTTTAAGGAGACTTCAAATATGAAATAATCTCATCCAAAGAAAGAGTGAAAAATTCGAAATTTGTGCTCCAAAAGGTTATAGGGGCATTTTGGTCATTTTCAGCTCAAAACTCAGAAAGCAACAAAACTTCAGCCATAGCTATAACATGATGAGGAGAGTCTAAAAACGCTAAAAGAAGATGAAAAGAAAGAAGTTTGATGTAGCAATGAAGACTCTAGAAAGCAAATCACCTTATATGATCAAATTTAATTCAAGGCAAAATCGTGAATGAATTATGCCTGGGGTGCAAAAATGGGGTGTCTACAGTTGCCCCTCTTTGGCGGAGGTTGCTTGCAACTGAACGACAAAGCCATGGAGACAAACCATTTTTGCCAAGCTCCAGCCAAAAGATCTCATACAATTTTTGAAAATTCATTTGAAAAATATTTTTTGAAAGAGGGCTTTTCCCTAGATATCTTAAATCCCCAATTTTTTTCAAGTTGTTTGTGAAAGCACAGTTGAAAATGGTTGTCACTCAAGAGAGGATGGTATCGTACCTTACAAATGCGTGTTTTATGCCTTATATTTTTTCAGTAGTCAACCAAAGTATCACACCTTCTAATGCATGTATTTTACGTCTTACATTACATTAGTGTGTACTAGGATAGTGGCGCTTAGGCCAAAAAATGGTGATGGATAAGGATGAACAACTTTTTGAAATCAAGGGACAATTTTTTTTTTGAAATCTAATATTTTCAAATTCATTTTGGAAAACTGGTGAAATTAAATGGATAGATAAATTCATTCATGATTTTGACTTAGATTAAAGATTCTCATATAATGGTGATAACCAAACACTGACAAAAGGAAAAACTCACCGGGGAGAGCAAGAAGATCCACTGGGGATAAGAGATTCTAAAGAAGATGGACGAAGACACATACAAACACTGCTGGAGAAGATAAGAGATGTGCTAGAGATGAAAGATGAATGCTGGGGATGGTGATATTCAAGTTCAATCAATTAATCAATCAATTACGTTCAAGTACTCGGATTAGAAAAGACTGTCACTATGAGTTCAGGTTGATCCATCCGTGAGGTCATTTGTCGATAAAATCCCGACATTGTTCTCGCGAACAATTTTAATGTTGCACAAATGGAGTTACCGAAATGATATTAATGATCAAGTGGTTGCCAATAGTGCGATGGAAAACAAAAAAACTTGATGGATATTTTCTCATACTAGAGGGTAAGAACCTCATGGTACTAATATTCATCATTTTTTTTTAACCTTGAACATTTCTCAACTAGGAGACATAGTGGATCTAAAGATCAAGAGCAGACTTTCATAGGATTATAATGTAGGCTTAGGTGATGGGCTCAGAAAGAAGGGATAGGATCAAAAAATTATTTTTGGAGTAGAACTTGTCATATAAAGGGAGGAGTAATTGGAATGATGGTAGTGAGATGATGATATGGATCCCAAATCTCAAATGAAACTGCCCCTTGTTTAGGTTTTCCATTTTGGACTGGTGTTGATTATTTTGTGCAACTCTAAGCATTTTGAGTTCTGACGGTTTTTTTTTTTTTTTTTTTTTTGAAAGATCCCCCCCCCCTTACACTAGGATTTTCTTCAACATCTTTTTGGGATAAATAACATAGGGGTGATTGTTTCTGGATCAAAGATGGATGGAATGATGCCCCTAGACCATGACAAGTTCTATAAGAGTGGGTATGGGTAATCTATGGGTAGGCTAAGGATTTATTAGGCTTCCTAAAAGATATGGGCTTATATTGTGGGAAACAAAAGAATATGCTAAGGCTCAAATGGGCTTCAATCGGGAACATATGATATTAGGTGGGCTTATGAGGCTAAAAACAAAATGATCAAAGATGGCCTGTTCCATCGTCTCTCTAAGATTTCCACTATACTCTTCGTCTTAAAATAAACAAAGTTGGGTAAAAAGTATTACCTCTTTAATTGGTCGGTATTGGTAAGATTTTCCATGTAGAATCTTCATAGTGAATGGACATTCACTATTGGGTTTGAACTTTCTGGTTCATTGATTCCACTCTAGTCTGGATCTGCTTGCTCAACTTTACTTGCAACAATCTGTCTCCATTGGTATCTAAGTCCCAGTAGAAAATCAATGCCCTCCTTCATATCTCGGCTCTTAAGAATGTTGGTCATAGATGAACTCCTTTTAGCATTCTGCTCTTTGATGTAGTCAGATTCGAGTCAGCTGACTTCTTTGATAAATAGCTCTCATGTCTTCGATGGAGGCTAATGATGCAATATGGAATTTGCCCTCTCCACGGTAGGGTAGCTAGTTGGTTGATTGGCTATGTAGCCGTTGATTGATGGAATGCAGAGTATTCCCCTTCTTCAGTAGGGTAGTTGATCAAATGATGTTGTGGAGTTTTGCCCTCTCCACAAGGGTAAATGCATAATGTTGAATGCTAATGTTGATGTTGGTGATCTTAGACATTTGAAAAATCTTCTCAAACATAACTGCTAAACTTTCTTCCTCCTCAATTTCTTCTTCTCGGTGAGTGATTCTCTCATCTACGAACAATGAAAATCATGTACCACCTTAAGACAATAGATTGTCATAGATATGATCAACACTTCTATGGATTCCTTCTGTAATTTGATCAGGCTTCAACGTTCAGAGGGGATCAAGGTTATACTAATCTGCACATAATGTGGTTCATCTGTGGTGCCAAGGTTGATAGTTTTTGTCTCCACAATGACTAGCATCTGTCAATCCTCAGACTGCTCATGAGAAAGAATGGACTCAGCAGCTTCATTGTCCATTCTTCATCATTGTCGGGGGAGAGGGGATCATAATAACCTGCACAAGTCATTCAATCATCCTACACTAAGGCAAGTGGGTAAATAATATATGTGGGATTTTGGAAACCTTTTTTTTTTTTGTTGTATTTTTGAAATTTTTTAATTTTTTTTGGGTTTTTGAAATATCAGGATTTTTTTGGATTTTGGAAATATTTGAATTTTTTTGGATTTTTGAAATATTTGATTTTTTTTGAATTTTTGAAATATAACTATATACAAAAGGAGTTAGAACAAAAAGTTTCACGCCTTTTGAGCCCTATCGGATTCATCCGGTGGCTCAACCGGAGCAATATGATGGCTGGAGATTGGATCAATAATGACTTGCGTTCCCCAATCATCATAGTCTCCATCAATGAATGGATCCTCATCAGAATCTAAGGTCTCTAAAAACCTTTCCCAAATCTCATATTGCGTCTGGGAGTCAGAAAGTGGCATGTTCTCAACATCCACTGGAACTGGGTCAACAATAGATTTCATATTCAACAGATCATCCAAATCAAGTATGGTCTGAGGGTCCAATTGGACATGATAAGGTGTGATAGTCTTGTCTCCTGGGTCAAATCCTAACCCTGGGGAACTGGCTAAAGTAAAAGATGGAGTATAGTCTATTCCTGACGAGGAGGATGTCGATCCAACCTCATTTATCCAACTAAATTGTCTAGCCTCATGATCCAACCTAAGTTGGCGATATCCTGAATAGGAATTAATATCTGGCTCTGAAATAGTAACTTCTGAGTTTGGATCTGGGTCATCATCTTCGCTCCATAACATGTTGGAATCAATAATAGCATCAATCTTTGCCCCTAGATCAGGTAGAGCCAATCCGAGACAATTCACCGTGGCACTAGAATTGATAAACAATTCTGACAGTCCTTCCAAAACCTCCTCAGTATAGCCTAGCCCTTTTCGATCATCTTGACTAGGAATCTGCAGCGGTTCTAAGATGCCGTTTTGGGTTTTTCCCAATCCAAGTCCTGGAAAATAGTTCTGCTCACGGAACATCTGAGTCGTCTTGGGATTTCCATTGCAAAATGGGGTAGGGAGCTTCTCCTTGTCGGTGCTCTAAACTCCACAATCCCTAATGGTTTCTCAGTGTAGTTACATTTTCCTTCAATCATTGGTATTACCTTATGCTCTTCTGAAGAATCCAGATTATCCGAATCACTAGTGATGCAAATAATCTTCCCTTCACTACACCAAAACATCAAATTTGTGACACTGGCGTTTTAAGAATTGTGACGACAGATTGGCATCAGAAATTGATAACAACTATCATAAAAATATAAAATTTACACGATTTTAATTCTGGCCTTTATTTTAAAACATAGTGATGGCTAATTGGCATCAGGTCGTTTAGAAAAAAAGAAACAAACTCCAAGTTTTATCGGGCCTCATCTCATCTCCCATCAACACAAGATGACCATCTTTCTCTATCACACTTCTTCTTCAGACCGGCGCACCACTGCATCTCCATTTGTAAGGATTCACGCTCACATCCACAAAAGAAGATTTGGTATGCTCTCGCTCTCTCTCTCTCAAAACCCTTAATCTCTTTGATAATTGAAATCAGGGTCGTTCAATCTGGTTATTTTTCTAGTTAAAGATTCTTATAATTTGATATGGGGTTTCGCCATTCACTGATTTGGGCGTTTCTTATCAGGTTCGGGTGTCACCCGATGTTGAGTTTCGCTCAGCAAGTAAATTTGAATTTTTTTATCTTTAAGACATCATTTCGATGAATCGTAATTGACTATCATCCTAGCATAACATGCCTGCAAAAAACAATGAGAAAAGGAAGTGAGCTCTGTTTGATGGGGGTATGTTGTTGACTGTTTTTTCTGAAACGTTGAAGGTCTGACAAAAAGAATTTCTTTTATTAATCTCTACTAATGTGTGTTTAGCTCATATGTTTGATACTCTTTTGGATATTGGGTTTTCATATGCAAATTTTGATTATGAAGTGTTGATTAAGAAATATAAGGATATTATATTACCAAGCTCATTCATTTGTTTTATGAAGAATGGTATTAGTCTATATTAATAGGAGATGTTTTAAGTGTCTTTTATTCATTTATAATGTCTTTTGCATCAATTCCAAATGTTATTCTGTGCATTCCTTTACTCCCTTGTAGACAAAGAGTTGTTTATTGTTACTTGTGGAATTTTGGGTTTCTAGCTTCAGTTAGAATTGAAAATCCAATATGGGGTTTAGCGAGGGGAGCCTTTACTGAACTCTTCTTACTAATCTTTCTTTCATTCATCAATTGGTGATCCCATTTCTACTCGGCCCCAAGTGTCATATAATAATGATAATGTTTCTTGCCACAATTCCGTGTGCCACACCCACTAGGTAGTTTTAGCTATTTGACTGTGGGAAAAAAAAATTAGTAAACAATCTTTACATGTCACTAATGTTTATGTGGACTACGGATCCCATAGAATATGACTCACTGATGTTTATTGGGTATATGCTAGACAATTGGCATTGTGTTTTATTTGCAATTGTGTGGGGTGTTTCTCAGTCTTGATAGTCTACCCACACACTACGCTTAGGCTCTTGTTTACTATCAACAAAGAATTATGTACTGCAAGCATTACTGTGTAAAAGAAACTTTGTCCATGATTTCCCCAGTTTTCATTATGACAATAGACTTTTATTCTATAAAAGAATGCACTTGAATAAATACTTCACTGCAGCATTTTGTATTGTCTCAACTTTCTATCGCGTATTCAAAACAAGTATAATTGCTTTGAAAAATACTCAAGGTGAGTATGTGCTTTTGACCTGTTCTTGTAATCCTTTTTTCAAAGTAGTAGCACTAGCTGCGTTCTTGTATAACTTTTTATATTTGAAAAAACGTGTCGATAATGCTTTTAGTGGTTCTGAAAACAGAAAGTTATGTGACCGATTATTATCCTTTCCAAGCAAATATTGCTCTCTGTGTTGTTTTCTTACATGGTTGGATGGTTGGATATTTGGTGTAGGTTGCTAGCTAGGTGCTTTGATATTATTACTTGACATTTGAGCTGCTTCATTGAACATGGAACACCACAAAATACCAGAAGATGTAAAGAACACACCACTTGCCAATAAAGGAGCAATATACTACCACTATCAATTGTAAGTAATTTTTTGAATGGCAAGTAATTAATTTTTCGTCCTCTTGGCTACAATGGTAAATAATTTTTCGAATCATTGTACTTGCAGTTGGTTTTTACTATCAATTGCATAACTTTTAGTTTAGCTTGTTTGTCAAAAGGTATGCATATGCTCCCCTCAAAAGGTATGCATATGCCCCCACTTAGGTAATTGGGAATCAATAGATTTTTCATTGGTACTGGTGATACATACATCATTAGTCCTAGGAATAGCTACCTCTTTTGCTAGATAGGCTAATGAACGAAGATGGATAGGTAGTTTTAACGTAAAGCTTTGCACGAGTAGCATCTTGATGTTGAGTCTTGCCCCTTTTGTTGTTTATAGTGGATTAACTCATCTTTCTGTAAGGTAATCTTGTTGTTTTAAGTGGCCCTTTGGCCATGTTCAGTTATTCATTTGCCATTTCCTTGAGCATGCAGGTTGTTTGTCACCTTGGTCCATGCAACTACGAAGTAACAAACAATCGCTTGGTTGGTCATGTGGAGTCTTGAAGCACTCCTGTACAACTCTTTTTTGTCTATGTAACTTCTAAATTCTCACTATTTGCCTTTATTAATGACACTGCACAATTCATAGGAACAATGTGTAAGTTTAGTGGCACAAGTATGTTCTTTTAATTAGAATTGAAGGACTTATTAATTGGCTGAGCATATGATTAATTTATATAGAGTTTGTAAGATATAGGATAGGGGAATGTCTAAAAACTTATTTGATTATGATTGTTGAACAAATTATGTGTTTCTCTAGGCCTATTATATTCTTGACCCCTTTAATCTATTTTGTTCTCTTTAGAGAGTGTGTGCTCCACTTTGCGTAAACTCCAAATGTAGAACCCCGTATATTTGGATTAGGAAGTAAACATCTTATGGGCTTTGAGGGGCCTTAAGTTGATTTTAGTTTAAAGACCCCCATTAGCATAGAATGTTGAGTGATGGACATCCCAACTAATTGGGATTAACTTGATCTTTCGAACCCAATTTGGAATACAAAACGGATAAGGTAAGAATAGACCCATCTCATTATCTATCTTCTTCCTCTAGAAGATAGACCCATTTTAGTTTATTTAGGGGTTGAAAACCATGTGATAACCCCGTCAGTATTAAGATAGGACCAGTATTAGGACAGGACGAGTTTTGGAGCTTTTGGATGCTATAATATACCTTTTCTTGCTGTAAATCTCAGGCAAATCTCCTCTACTAATTAGTCCCATTCTTCCTTGTCTTGTAGATTTGTAGTAGTAATTATTTCGTTCATTTTTATGCACTCTTGAGATACTTTGTTGAATTAGATTTCCTTGGTTTAAGTAACATTTTTATTGGTTGAATTATTAACTATTTTAGGTTGTTGTATACTGAATTATGAATTTATCATACTATCTTAGGTCATATTTCTAGGTATGGCAAGATTTACTAGAAAGCATCCGAGAGCAGTTTGGAGAAAGGTTCTGACTATGCCAAGAAAGAGATGGAGCGTACTCAACGCATTCTTGAAAAGGTGACATTCCAAATCTCTGTGTTTTTTAAAACTTTCAAGAAATGTTCAACCTCCTGAACAACCCCTAGACTTTAACCTTCTTTTATTTTTATTGGTGTTGTCAATCAACTCCGCCAACGCAGATGAGTTCACTCTCAATACTATGCGGTCAAGCTTATGTGGTGCAACAATACCAAAAGCTTGGGAATTATATGTACAACGCTGTTATCCGTCTCTTTTCTTGAGTCGACGCATTATGGTATACGTGTACAATAATGAGGAGGAGGTGACAGATTATGTCATACCAATGGTTCTTTTAGTTTGTATCTAAGTTATTATGAATAGCCTATAAGGAACTCTTTCAGGTTAGATACAAGTCCTAGAGTTTAGTGCTTGACCATCTTTTCTTTTTCCAAGAAAGTTTTGAATTGACGGGGCCTGTGTAATGTGCAAGTATTGCTAGAGGAACTGGCTGGCAGCATCTGGGTGCTTATGTCAACCTCCGAGCATTTTTTCTATTGTTGTGCACAAGAATATCAGCCACAATTCTTTGACCGAGCCAATTGGCGCTATATGTTCACTAGTTTGCAGAATACAAAACAAATGTATGATGAATTTTTTTGTATTACTTTTTGCTCATAGACGAACTTGAATACTTAATATGTTTTGTCAAATTTTGGTGTTTGGGGTTGTATTTATGCAGGTGATTTAAGGGGGAGAAAAAGAAAAAAGGATGGCAACCAAAAACGAAAGTTATTTTTTTTCAATTAAATGATATTTTGTGACGCCTGTCAGGCGTCACTTATTGCAAAGGGCTGTCAAAAATAACTGACGCCAACAAGCCGTCACAAATATTTGTGACGCCAAAATGCCGTCACAAAAAAAAAGTGACACCAAAGTGCTGTCACAAATTACTGACGCCAAATTTGTGACGCCACAGTGCCGTCACAAAAAAAAGTGACACAAATTGAGACGCCAAAATGGCGTCACAAAAAATAATTGTGACGCTAAATAGCCATCACAAATTTGTTGTTTTGGTGTAATGCTTGCCATAAGAACTTAAGCTTTTTGTGAAGTGTAGAGGGAATTGCGCCGACCTGGTATAGCCATGGTCTGCCCAAAAGGAAATTGTAATTAGCCTTGATGTCCATAGCCAAGAATGTGACTGGACCTATTTGGACGTCAGTTGTGAACTCGTCAAGGACTTCTCTTCTCTGATTATCAAACCCATGAACTGCTCTGGCTGTATCCTTAGTGAAAGTGAAGTCTTTCGGCATGATTCCAATGGCTTTCGCAGAATTGATCGGGCAGATATTCAAACCGGATCCGTTGTCAATCAGTACAAATGGCACCTTATGGTTGTTACAAAGCACCGTAATAGTCAATGCTTTCATGTGGGTTATTCCATCTGCAGTCAAATCATCATCAGAAAATGTTATGGAGTTTGTCCCATGCATTCTCTAACTGCATCATGAAGATTGACTGGCCTTGTGGTGCTAACACTGGACTCCTGCTTGATAGGAATAATAAAAGAAGTTGGATCTTTAGTCTTGACCGGCTCTAATGTGTGAACTCCCCTATTATGGTATGGCAATGGATTTGTTGTCACATTCAGAGTGCCAAGATGTGAAACATCAATTCTTCCCGAATCAATCAAATCCTAGATCGTATGTTTAAGAGCACCACACTTCTTTGTAGTATGTCCTAGAGATTGATGAAAATCACAATGTTTTGAAGTATCATACCAGTACGGAATCGGATTTGGAGGAGGCCTAGGTTGCAATAATGTAACTAGGCCTTGTTGGATCAAAACCTTGAAAATGACCGACAATGGGTATGGTAGCTTTGTGAACTGCCTCTGAGACTTGGGGAACCCTCTATTTTGATATCCTTGTTGTCTTGGAGGATATGCAATTTGATTGGAAGAAGGGTTGTTTGCCACCTCCGACTGAATTTGCGTATGTGGCTGAGGTTGAACTTATGTAGCAACCACATTGGCTTTTTTGTTGTCACCATTACAGTGGGATGCTTCTTCTTCTGCGGGTTAGATAATAAGAGCCAAAAACTGTAGTTTAAACCCCTTAACAATAATACTTTTAGACCAATTATGCGAGTAATAAATAAGAGTTAATGCTAATTACGTGCTTTTATGTATTTCAGGCATTGAAGTCAATTATGTGCAGAATTGTGCAACTTTGGCGATATAAAGGAGCAAGGGTTGGTTGCTAAGAAGTCAATTCAAGGAGAAAAAGCCTTTGTAAAGCCCGGTCAGAAGTTGAAAAGTCAGAGTCAACGCGGGCAGAAACATCACACAAAAGTCAGCAGAACTTCCGAAGATCGTATCCTTGGACTTAGGCCTCGGAATTGGACATACCTTATGTCAAAATGACCTGCTTGGAAAGAGCTTTCGAATGGTCCCAAACTTTGACCCAATCAGAAAAGCAAAAGTAGACAAAAAGCCTGTTGAAGTCAAAGCCAGTTGAAAAGGGACCTGTGGACTGAAGAAATTGTTTGGAGTCATACTAGCATATCAGGATTGTTTGGAGTGTTGTTGTGTTTAGTTAAGATTGGCTTAGCCTTGCATGAGATTAAGGTCAGGACGAAGAAAAATGCTTAACGTAATCAACCGACAACGTCAACAAACACGCCTTTCTAGTATACCACTCACTACACCTCTAACTAATATACCACACACACCACCTGAAGTAATGGTTGAAGAAAGAGAGTCTCCTCTCTCTGACTTTTACAAAGCCTTGAACGATAGCCCTAAATCTTGCATCGTTCTATCAGACCCAGTGGGGGATTTCCGAATCCCCCCAAATATATTTAATTTGTTACCAATTTTTCATGGGTTAGACCATGAAAAGCCTTATCAGCACATGCGTAGGATTGACCAAGTCCTTACTACATTCTACCATCCTATGGTTGGTGCTGAACAAATTAAACTAAGGGTATTTCCCTTCACTTTAGCCGATAAGGCGGCGTCTTGGTTAACTGCCCAAGCGCCAAATTCTGTGGACTCGTGGGCTAAACTTGTTCAACTATTTATGGAACATTTTTGCTCACCACTGAAGACCGATGAAGTGCTTTCCAAGATTCATTTCTTTTGATAGAATCCTTATGAATCATTTTTAGAGGCTTGGAATCGTTTCACCGATCTACTTATAGAGTGTCCACACCATAACCTCTCGAAAGACACGCTAGTTCGTGCCTTTTTCAAGGGACTGTTACACCACCACAAGGAGGTGCTTGACATAATGAATGGGGGTAGTTTCCTAAGTAAGGGAGCTTTAGAGGCTTATAAATTTTTAGAAGATCAAACTAAGCGTAATAATAACTTCGGGGGTAGTGACGATATCTCCTGCAATGCTAGTTCTTCTACAACAGTAAAGGCCGCCGGTATGTTTGAGATGAAACCCGATCCGGAACTTAAAAATTTAATCGAATCTCTAACTAAAAAGGTAGGGGCTATTTCTGTTCAACAAATGCCTATCCCTGTCATGAATGTCAACTCCAATCCATGTAATTTCTGTTTGAGTCCAGAGTATCCCGACTCCTATTGTCCTTTCACCTATGAACAACAACAGTCACAACAAGATAATGTTTGCTCGATTAATAGTTTTCCTATTCCTAATGCCCCTTGGAGACAACATCCTAATTTCAGTTGGAGAAATAATCAACAAGTAACACCTCCAGGGTTTAATAATCAAAATGTTAGGCCAGCAAACAATTATAACCAAGGCCCACCACGACAAGGTCAAGGACAAGGTAAGGGTAATTATAATTATAGCAACCAAGCTCAACCACAACAAGGACAAGGTCAGGCTAATTATAATAATTATAACAATAATAATTATAATACTAATAGAGGTATCGTTCCGGTAAATAATAACTACCAAAATCCACCCATTAATAATCAACGTGACATAGTTCCTGTCACACAACCAGTAGCAAATACTACTCCACAACCGGATCATTTTGATACCTTTATGCAATCTCAACAACATATTTTACAAGCCATCCAACTTTCCTTACAGTAGTTAGCTCAAGAGAAAGTACAACCCAAAGGTGTGTTTCCAAGACAAGCGATAGCTAATCCTAAAACAACAAACACAGCCTTTGAGGTAAATGGTAATACTAGTACGGAAAATAAAAATATAGGTGAGCTAAATGCCATCTCCACTCTCCGTTCTGGGAGAGTGGTTGATAACAAAGTAACTATGCCTATAGTTACCCCATCATTGTCCCTACACCGAGATTGTACTAGATATCGTAATAAAACTCAAGAGCCTACCCCTCTAGAGGTACCAGTTAAACCACAAACCTAAGAAACAGAAAGCAAAGGTTAGACATCCAGTTGATCCATACGCTACATATAGAGAGAAACCATCGTTTCCCCAGAAATTAGCTATGTTAAACAGGGATACAAACTTCAACGAGATTAGGGAAGTTTTTAAAAATCTAACGATAAACTTACCTTTTCTGGACGCAATTAAAAAATTACCTCACCATGCTAAGTTTCTCAAATAGTTGTGCACTAAAAGGCGTAAGACAAATATTCCTAAAGACGCCTTTTTAACTGAACAGTTTCCAACTTTAACGGAACACAATGGAATCACTAAGTACAAGGACCCTGATCGTCCTACTATACAAGGCACCTTAGGAGATTCCCACACGTTGACCGCTTTACTAGACCTGGGGGCGAGTGTTAACTTACTCCCGTATTATCTATACAAACAAATAGGTCTACAAAAGATGCAACATACTAAAATGGCATTGCAATTATCGGATCGATCTATTAAGTACCCTAAGGCTGTGGTTGAAAACGTGCTTGTTAAGATCCAGGATTTCTACTATCCTGCTGATTTTGTTATCCTCGATACAGAAGTCGCTAACGACTTTGTTCCGATCATCTTAGGGCGTCCCTTCTTGGCAACTGCCAACGCGCTTATAAACAGCCGCGATGGTTCGATGTCCTTGTTTTTTGGCCATCTTTCGGTTGAGGTAAATGTTTTTAAAATGATGAAACAGTTACCAGATTTATCTATAGATGGAGAGGTTAGCATGATCAAGAGCTTAGCTCAAGATTACTTTAATAACACGTTTCTAGAAAACCATATGCATAAATTCCTTTCTTTTGGAAGTTCAGATTTTGTCGATGACTCCTATTTAGAGGAAGTCAACACCATCTTCGAGTCTACACAAATTGTAGACCCTTCGGTTGCTCCATATACAGAGTTTGAAGACCTGCTGCCTAAGCAAGTATTCATTACTCAAGATGAGGACCATCCAGAAGCATTTATCGATATTCCTTCCATCCCGGTGCTTAAACCTCTTACTCCTGAGTTAAAGTATATTCAATTTGATCCAGATGATAGTCATCCGGTAATTATATCTTCTCTGTTATCTAAGGAGGAAGAGACACAGTTGATCAGGGTGATTAGGGAACATCGTTCTGTGATTGGTTGGTCCCTAGCCGACATTAAGGGAATTGACCCTAATGTGTGCACTCATTGTATCCATTTAGAGGATAACGCAAAGACTTCCTGCGAACCTCAGCGTTATTTAAACCCTGCCATGAAAGAAGTGGTCAGGGAAGAGGTCTTACGGTTACTCGATGCGGGTATCATATACCCAATCTCTGATAGCGAATAGGTAAGTCCCATTCATGTAGTTCCAAAGAAATCAGGAATTACCATGGTATGTAAAGCCAAGGGTGAATATGTTGCCACGCATGGTCCTATGAATTGGAGGATCTGTATTGATTACAGACGTTTAAATGCCATGACACGAAAGGATCATTTTCCTTTACCCTTTATAGATCAGATGCTTGAACGTCTAGCTGGTCATGTTTTTAATTGTTTTTTGGATGGCTACTCTGGCTATTTCCAAATTATTATTGATATTGATGACCAAGAAAAGACTACCTTCACATGTCCTTTTGGAACATACGCCTATAAACGAATGTCTTTTGGCCTTTGTAATGCTCCTGGTACCTTCCAGCGGTGTATGCTTCATATATTTAGTGACATGGTAGAGCATTTCATGGAAGTGTTCATGGATGATTTTTCTATTTATGGAGACTCTTTCACTGAATGCATGTCTAACCTATCTAAAGTTTTAACATGATGTGAAGAGAAGAGTCTCGTTTTAAATTGGGAAAAATGTCACTTCATGGTGAAAAAGGCATAGTACTAGGTCACATCGTATCTAGTGATGGCATTGAAGTAGATAAGGCCAAACTAGATAAGATAGTGACTCTACCTATACCACGGACTGTCCGTGATATTAGAGCCTTTCTAGGCCATGCAGGTTTTTATAGGCGTTTTATCAAAGATTTTTCGAAAATAGCTAGACCCTTAACTAAAATGCTTTTAAAGGAGGCCATCTTTGATTTTAATTTTAACTGTAAACAAGCTTTTGAAACTTTAAAAGCTGCCTTAACTTCTGCACCCATTATACAGCCTCCCGATTGGTCTAAACCTTTCGAACTCATGTGTGATGCTAGTGATTATGCAGCTTGGTGCCGTCTTTTGGGACGTAAACTAGATAATAAATCCACTGTTATTTATTATGCTAGTAAAACTTTAAACGATGCTCAAAAGGAATTATACAACTACTTGAAAAGAATTCTTAGTCATGCCGCTTATGCTTTAGATAAGTTTCGTCCTTATTTGGTTGGTTCTAAGACTCTAGTTTACACGGACCATGCAACCCTTAGGTACCTTCTCGCAAAGAAGGATGCTAAGCAGAGATTAATCCGATGGATTCTTCTTCTGCAAGAATTCACATTAGAAATAAAGGACAAATGAGGGGTCGAAAACGTACTTGTCGACCACTTATCTAGACTTACAAACGACGATGATATTGATTCTGACTCCATACCGGACTCTTTTTCGGATGAGCATATGTATGCTATTTTTTCTGCACCATGGTATGTTGACATTGTGAATTATTTAGCGTCTGATGTTATTCCTTATGATTGGTCAAGAAATGAACGTAAGAAGTTTTTGGCCAGAGTTAAGCTATACTACTGGGATGAGCCCTACCTTTTCAAGTATTGTGCGGATCAGATTATTCATCGTTGTATTCCCCAATGGGAATATAATGAGGTTCTCTCATTCTGCCATGACAAAGAGTGTGGTGGCCATTTTAGTGGTATGAAAATAGCTGCTAAAATTCTTCAATGTGGGTTTTATTGGCCTACTTTATTTAAAGATGCCAAAGTGCATTGCAAGACGTGCATTCGTTGCCAACAACTTGGGCGAATCACGAAGCGTAATATGATGCCATTGAATCCAATCATGGTGGTAAATTTTTTTGATGTATGGGGCATTGATTTCATGGGTCCCTTTCCAGTTTTCCACAGTTTCATTTATATTCTAGTCCCCGTGGACTACGTTTCTAAATGGATAGAGGTCATGACTTGCCGTAGTAATGACTATAAGACAGTTGTGTTTTTTGTTAAAGAATATATTTTCTGTCGATTTTGCATTCCCAAAGCCATCATTAGTGATGGTGGAACACATTTTTGCAACAAAGTTATTGCATTTCTAGTGAAAAAGTATGGAGTTACACATAAAGTAGTAACTCCGTATCATCCACAAACTAGCGGACAAGTAGAAATTTTTAATAGGGAAATAAAAAAGATATTAAAAACAACTGTAAATCCTGATAGGAAAGACTGGTCAAAGCATCTATCTGATGCCTTATGGGCATATAAGACGGCTTTCAAAACTCCTATAGGTATGTCTCCCTTTAGACTTGTATTTGGGAAACCTTGTTATTTTCCCGTTGAATTGGAGCACCGTGTTATGTGGGCTATAAAAAGCCTTAACTTTAATGTCGATGAGGTGGGTGTCAAGCATAAGTTGCAATTGAATGAGCTTGAAGAAATCCGTAGCGATTCTTATGATCTCGCGAATGATTATAAAGCTAACATGAAACGTGTTCATGATAAGCAAATCTTGTGCAAAGAGTTTGTGGTAGGTCAAAAAGTCTTGCTTTACAACTCCCGTCTACATATTTTTTCAGAGAAATTAAAAACCCGTTGGTCTGGTCCTTTTCTGGTTACTGAAGTCACCCCTTATGGGGCAATCACCTTGGTAAATCCCAAGGACAACAATACCTTTCAAGTCAATGGCCAACGGTTGAAACATTTTCACGAGAAATTGTCCCATAATATAGAGGAAGTCCTTTTACAGGACCCTGTCTATGAGGACTGACCTTTTTCATTGGTGTACTTCCTTTCATTTCTATATATTGGTAAGTGCACCATTCAGGTAACCGGGCCCTCCTTATGGAGTGTGTGGCTGTAAGTACCAGATCCTAAGTCCATGTTAAACATAATTCACGTTTTCCACTCTTGCATGTTTTCTCGGATTTTCAGTCATGTTCTTCTATGGTGTGAATTATGCATTTATTGCTTTATTGTTTTTCTTATATTAAATCTTATTCATAAAAAATAAAAATTATTAAAATCATAAAATAGTAATTTAGGAAGTCTCGGGAATCTGACTTTAAAAGGCCAGCTTTTAAAACAAATTTTCTAAACTTCGTTGCCAAAAATTTGTTTGGGGGTGGGGTGTTCGTTTATGTACTGGATTGTTCAACTTTCCATTTGTGTTGTGTAGGCCGTTAAATTGTATTTCGATTCGGGTTGACATTATCTATGAAATTAGAGTTCATTCGTTCGCATAACTTAAGTTACGTACGCACTTTGAGGCATTTTCTATCTTCTTATATGTCATCCACGGTTGTAATAGAGTGTTTTATGGATCATTGGATTGGAAATTCTCTCCTGATCATTTCCATAGCTCATTCGCAAAAATCGGACCGGTAACGAAGCGACAAATTTAGTTTGAAGTTGTGTGTAAAAATCGAAAAATCAAATTGGGCTTGGGCCCAATCTCGCGCACACGTGCAACGCACGTGAGTCTCCATCTTCAACAGAGCAGTCGCGTTCCTCCTCAAAACCGCCATTAACAAAGTTTTAAGCTTCAAAACCTAACCTAAAATAAAAATAAAAAAAAAGAAACCTAATTACACCTACACCAATCAATTAAATCCACCCCAAATCATTCCCCCACCAATTCCCACCACCAAAACATTAGAAAAACAAAAAAATTTGTGGAATTTGAATTGTCGCGCCACCACTACGCCACCACCACTGTTTGGTTAGTGAGGTTGTCTCAAACTCCATCTCGACATTCCATTTAAACCCCCAAATCGTTCCAAAGTCTCAATGGCTCAAAGACGTCGGATTTTGTCGGACCACGCGTTTACTGCCGACCATTTCGCGCCGTTTTACAGTGACGAGATAGTTAGGAGAGATTGGAGTGGTTTGGGGTACTCGACAGACGATTTTTACCATGAAGATTTGGTCCGACAGTTTTATAGGATGAAGGAGTTGGATGGAAATATGATTTTTGTTAAGGTGGCTGGGAGGAGGAGAGAAGTATCTACTGGGTTGTCAGCTGAGATTTTAGGCATTCCGCCTAGACGTTATCTCAATGCCACATTACAGGATTCCCAATTTACTGGGGTTGAGCTTTTGATGAACGTGACTGTTTCGGAAAGGAACTACAATGCGAGCTCGCATTGTGTTCGCCAGTCGTCTCTCAGAACCAACCAGCTGGCTGTAGCTCAGTGGATTGGTAGGAATGTCATAGGGAAGGAGAAAGTCAGTGACATCGGTTTGAACTGCCTTCACATTCTATGAATACTCCAGGAGCAGAAGTACGAGTTCTGTATTTTGGAGTTTTTGAGTAACATGATTAGGGGAGTTGGGAAGAATATTGCGTTTCTCCCTATTTTGATAACGAAGATCATGATGACCTTGAGAGTGACTCCGACTTCTGATAGGATTTGCCTAAAAGAGCACCGAAATCCTCATATTTATATGGAGTGTATCCAAAGAGTTTGGAGGTTGCCTGAAGAGAGGGTAGTCGAAGAGGATGAGGAGGACACGACATGTTTTTATGCCGATGCCTTGGAGAGGTGTAGGTCGGATGCAGAACGCATGGCTGTGATTCATCATGGCATGCATTCTCTCAATACTATTTGTGAATACCTCCGAACTTAGCAGGCTACCATGCATCATAACTTCGAGACTCGTGCCGAGCGTGAGGATGAGCAGTGGGAAAAGATGAGGGCCGAGATGGAAGCTCAGCTCAAGTTCTGAGATGATATGCTTGCACGCTTTCCACCCCATAGAAGACAAAGGTGAAGGAGATGACAGAGGGAGAGATCCAGTGCTCCCCATCTCACTAGTACAAGTCTATTTCGGTTGGGCTTTGGGCCTAAACCTTTTTTTTTTGGTTGGGCCGGTTCTGATTTCCGTTTTTGGGCCTAAACACTAATTAGTGGTTGGGCCGGATTAATCTTGAGTTTTGGACCAGTTTAGTTTAAGGTTGGGCCGGAACTAACTAGTGTTTTCTTTGGGCCGGTTTCTAATTTTATGTGGGTTGGTCCTTATGTCCCCAATTGGGTCAGGTTGAATAATAAGTTGGTTTAGACTTTTGGGGTCAGGTTCTAAGGTTTGGGTTTGGGCTTGGCTAGTTGGGTCCGAACTATTACCTTAGTCATGAGCCCACGAGCCATGCACCTTTGACCTTAGCCATGAACCATGGCTATGACCCTGAACCTGTTGAACATGGAAATGACATGTTGACTTTGACTTTGACCGTTGACCATTGATAGTTGACCGTTGACTGTGGAATGTTGACTTTTTCCAGTTTTTCACATAATTAAGAATATGGACAAATGTAGTAATAAAATATTGTCGGAAATTGTATAATTTTGTTTGTCTTTATCTAATTAAGATTTGACGTGGGTAGTGTGTAAAACCTATAATATATTGGCACGTAACAAGCGGGGAATTTTTATAAGACTTAGATATATACGTTTTTACGAGAATTAAATTATATACGGACTTAGATTCATGGACTTTGATTGTGGACTGTTGACTGTTTAATTGTGTTACGTTTTTATATATTAAATTGTATGGACAAATCAAATGCTAAAATGCTGTGGAAGCTTGTATAAATTTGGTTGTCATTATCTAGGTAAGATTTGATGTTGATATTGTATATATTTTGACACGTGACGAGATAGAAACTTTAGGAGACATAATATTCCTAAAACGCTATAAAAATGTATGCAATACGTTTGAAGCAATTGTGACATTATATAATATGTTGGGATATATATATTAAAGGCAATAGTTTTGGAGAAATAAATATATAGACACTCCATTATTTTATCTGTGAGATGCTAGTAGAGTATTTGTGGATATTTCCCACGGGATTGTGGCGTAGTGCAATAATATATTGGCACGTGAAAGAATAAAAGTTGTTATGAGATGTATTGAGATAATTCTAAATATATTTGGCTTAGTGCAATAATGTATTTGACATGCACGTGATATAGTGAAATGATTATGAGATATTTATGTATGACACCTGAATAAATTACGTAACGAAAATCCTAGAACCTAGCTACCACAACTCAGAGGATTTGGCCCTTGTATAGGGTGTATATATAAGATGTTGATTGACCCATGTGTTGGGCAATCGTAGCCGAATGGTAGTTTGATTATTCCGTTCGCAAAATTAGAACGAGACGCGCGATATTTTATGCCGAATAGTGGCAGTACTTACATAATGGCTTTCGTGTGAGGGTTACCTGGTGTGCGGCATCCCGTTCAGGGTAGTTACGCACGGAGTGGTTCATTATGTAAGGGGAGGCATGTGCATGTACATGTTCGGCGTTGGAAAGCGATTGTGGTAGCCAAGGAAACTAGGTAAGACATAGATACGACATGATTTTAGGGACACGCAAAGAAAGCCTTAATTAATATAATTATGGTAATGTGTTGGTTAATGATGCATCTTAGATAGATGATTGTATATGGTTTTGCAAAAGTGTGGGTCAAACTAATTACTTGGGCAGAGACGACCCACTCTGTAATTGAGCATGAAATGCGGTACGGATATTATATGCTTGGCTGGTTATTAGTTTAGTTAGAACCTAAGGCGCCTTGTGGAGGAACTAAATGCCTTTTTAATATGCGTATGGTTTGTTGTGTGGTTAGTGGGAAGTTAAGGCGCCTCAGTGGAGGAACTACCTGCTTTACTTATTGTAGTTAAGAATGTCGTATTAGTTGTTGGAAAGTTAAGGCGCCTCAGTGGAGGAACTAACTGCCTTATGGATTGTGTATTGATAAGAGCCCAAAACTGTAGTTTTAACCCTGTAACAGTCATACTTTTAGACCAATTATGTGAGTAATAATTAAGAGTTAACACTGATTACGTATTTTTATGCATTTCAGGTTTCAAAGTCCATTATGTGCAGAAATGTGCCACTTTAGCGAGATAAAGGAGCAAAGGTCGGTTACTAAGGAGTTCCGTGATTAAAGGCCAAGATTCAAGAAGACAAAGCCTTTCTAAAGCCCGGCCAAAAGCTGAAAAGTCGACGCTGGGCGTAAACAAAGACACAAGTCGTGAGAACTTCGAAGGCTGTATCTTTGGACTCGGACTTCGAATGGGGCCTATCTTATGTCAAAACGACCGGATCGGAAAGAGATTTCCAATGGTCTAAGCCTTGATCCAATCAGAGGAGTAGAAGTGGATGAAAAGTCTGTTGAAGCCAACTGCAGCTGAAGAGGCCTTTTTGGACTGAAAGAATTGGGTTTTGGGCCTGATTCTCTGGCCCAAAACATGGCTCCAAGCCCATGCACGATTTTTGGATCTGAAAGTATAAAAACCAAAGCTTAACTCTTTGTTAATGGTAGCTAGTTAGACCTAAAACTATATAGAATTCTAGATCTAGTTTTCAGTAGAGTAATTAAGTTTAAGTTCCATTTCCAATTCTTGTTTTAGATTAAGTCTTGAATCATTGTTCTTGATTGATTAGATAAATAAAATAGTTATTTTTATCAATTTCGATTTTTGTCATTTCAATTTATAGATCTAATTTTAATTCTTGTTGATTATCATTTCGTAGTTTAAGTAGATTGAAGCATTGTTAGTTAAATTAGTTAAGTTAGAATTTTAATATGATGTGTAGTTATAATTCAATGGGAAATGATGGGTTGATGACTCAAGGCTAAAACCTCCATTAGAGGGGTTGATGAAGCTTTGATGAAAACTTAGTGGTATAGTGTAGAAGCATTGTAGAATCTATTCCACTCTAGAAGGTCGTGATTCGCCATGAGAATGGGTGGACGACCTCACATGCTAGTTAGTATTTGGTAGAAATGCCATGAACACTAGGGATTAGAACTCGAAATTCTTGCCGTAAGAATGTAAGAATCGAGATACAAGAATCTATGCTAGGTTATTAAGTTGGATTCGAGGTGGATTCAATTCCCCTCTAATCCTTTATCTAGATTAAAAAAAATCATATTTCCATAGTATTAAGTAGTTTAAATTCAACATAATCAATTTCATATTGTATCGTAGTATAACACCCTTCAGTAAAATCTCATTAGACTTAAGACCGATTAATTAGATTAGAAAACATTCCATGCTAGAGAACTAGGAGTGGAACGAATTTGTTACTCCACTCTATTTCGATAGAATTGAGAGTAGAATCTTTAATAAATATAGACACGTAAGATAGTTTTAGTTTACTTACGTTTTGAGTTTCATTGTTCATTTCGTAGGTAAACTACCAATTTTATGTTTATCAAATGCATATTTGCCATCTTAGTTTCACTTTAGCATTGTTTTCATAGTATAATTAGTCATTTTTAAGTCCCATTAAACCCACCCACCCTTGTTTGATTCATACTGTGGTTATTCGTTTCAGCGTTGAAAAACATTCCGGGAAAAATTACACCTGAGCGGATGGCGCTATATATACTATACACTGGACTATTAATGGACAAACCACCCCCTCACGTCTTGGACTTCGAAAGCGACCAGCCCTCTTCCCAAAGCGACCAGCTCACTTGTTGAACTAAAGAGCGACCACGCTTCTAAGCGGCGCACATACGCGCCAAAAGATCTGTAAATAATCGAAAGACCATACTCTAAAACATCAGTAACTTCAAGTTACACGAGCGACGACGCAGCGCCTAAGCTAAATTTTCCGGATTTCTACAGGTTTGTTTCAACCTTCGATTTTTAAGTTTTTCAGTGTTCTAACTTGTTATTTACACTGAACACGCGTAAACAAGACGCTATTCATAAGGCGAAGCAAGGACGCTATCGGGTATTCCTTTCTTCCATACCTCGCATCTCCAGTTAGAGGTTTATACTAAAATATCAAGATTGTTTGGAGTGTTGTCGTGTTTAGACTTAGACTTGCATGAGATTAAGATCTGGTCGGAGAAAAACACCGAACGTAATTAACCGTCAGCGTCAACAAACAAATCTATCGAGTATACAAATCACTACACCTCTAGCCACTATTCCACCAACCACACCAAACATAATGGCTGAAGAAAGAGAGACTCCTCTCTCCGACTTTTACAAAACCTTGAGCGATAGCCCTAAATCTTGCATCGTTCTAGCAGACCTAGTGGGGGATTTTCGAATTCCCCCAAACATATTAAATTTTTTACCCATTTTCCATGGTTTAGATCATGAAAAACCTTATCAACACATGCGTAGGATTGAACAAGTCCTTACAACATTCCATCATCCTACGGTTGGTACGGAACAAATTAAACTGAGGGTATTTCCCTTCACCTTAGCCGATAAGGCAGCGTCTTGGTTAACTGCCCAAGCGCCTAACTCTGTGGACTCGTGGGCTAAACTTGTTCAGCTGTTTATGGAACATTTTTACCCACCCCTAAAAACGGATGAGATGCTTTCCAAGATTCATTTTTTCCGACAAAATCCTCATGAATCATTTTCTGAGGCTTGGAATCGTTTCACCGATCTGCTTATAGAGTGTCCACACCATAACCTAACAAAAGACACGTTAGTTCGTGCCTTTTTCAAAGGACTTCAACATCACCATAAAGAAGTCCTTGACATAATGAATGGGGGTAGTTTCCTAAGTAAAGGAGCCTCGGAAGCTTACAAATTTTTAGAAGATCAAACTAAACGTAATAACAATTGGGGGTAGTGATGATATCCCCCGCTCTGTTAGTTCTTCTTCAACAGTTAAGGCCTCCGGTATGTTTGAGATGAAACCCGATCTAGAACTTAAAAATTTAATCGAATCTCTAACTAAAAAGGTTGAGGCTATTTCTGTGCAACAAAAGCCTATCCCTGTCATGAATGTTAACTCCAACCCATGTAATGTCTGTTTGAGTCCTGAGTACCCTGAATCCTATTGTCCTCTCGCCTATGAACAACAACAATTAGAGCAAGACAATGTTTGCTCCATTAATAGCTATCCTATTCCTAATGCCCCATGGAGACAACATCCTTAACTTTAGTTGGCGAAACAATCAACAAGTTTCACCTCTAGGGGTTTAATAACCAAAATGTTAGGCAAACAAACAACTATAATCAAGCTCCACCTAGGCAAGGACGGGGACAAAGTCGGAAATTATAATAATTATAACAACCAAAAACTAACCGACAAGGTTTAGCACAAGGTCGGGGTAATTATAATAGTTATAATACCAATAGAGGTATCGTTCCGGTTAACAATAGTAACTATCACAACCCACCCATAAATAATCAACGTGAGATAGTTCCAGTCGCACCACATGTGACTACTACACCATCACATCCGGATCGTATAGGCGCCTTTATCTGAGGTTACCCAACAACTTTTCCAATCAATGACTCAATCAAACCAACAGATCTTACAATCCATAAATCGGGGCATATAACGGTTAGCCCAAGAGAAAGCCCAACCAAAAGGCGTGTTTCGGGACAAAGTTTATACCAAACCCTAAAACAGCAAACACAGCCTTTGAGGTAAACGGTAATACTAGTACTGAAACTACAATCGTAGGTGACCTTAATGCCATCACCACTCTCCGCTCTGGAAGAGTGGTTGATAACAAAGTAAATATGCCTATAGTTACCCCATCAGTACTCCCTACACCGGATATCGAACTAGATACCGCAGTAGAAACTGAAAAGCCTACCACTGTAGAGGTACCAGTTAAACAACAAACTAAGAAACAGAAAGCCAAAGTAACACATCAAGTCGAGCCATACGCTAAATATAGAGCGAAACCACCATTCCCTCAGAAGTTAGCCATGCTAACCAGGGATACAAACTTTGAGGAGATTAGGAACGTTTTCAAGAATCTAACGATAAACCTTTCTTTTCTCGAAGCTATTAAAAAGCTCCCTAACCACGCTAAGTTTCTTAAAGAGTTGTGCACTACTAGGCGTAAGACCAACATACCTAAAGACGCCTTTCTAACTAAACAGTTCCCAACTTTATCCGAAAATAATGGAATTGTTAAGTACAAGGACCCTGATCGTCCTACTGTAAAATGCACCTTAGGAGATTCCCACATGACGACCGCTTTATTAGACCTGGGGGCGAGTGTTAACTTACTCCCGTATTACTTGTATAAACAAATAGGTCTACAGGAAATGCAACCTACAAAAATAACGTTGTAATTAGCGGACATGTCAATTAAGTATCCTAAGGGTGTAGTGGAAAATGTGCTTGTTAAGGTTCAGGATTTTTACTATCCTGCTGATTTTGTTATCCTCGATACAGAAGTCGCTAACGACTTTGTACCGATCATCTTAGGGAGCCCCTTCTTGGCAACTGCCAACGCACTTATAAATTGCCGCGATGGTAAGATGTCCTTATCTTTTGGCCATCTTACAATTGAGGTAAATGTTTTTAAAATGATGAAACAGTTACCAGATTCGTCTATAGATGGGGAGGTTAGCATGATCGAGAGCTTAGCTCAAGATTATTTTAACAACACGTTTTCCGAAAACAATATGTACAAATTCCTTTCTTTTGGAATTTTAGATTTTGTAAATGACTCCTACTTAGAGGAAGTCAACACCATCCTTGAGTCCACACCAATTGTAGACCGCCGGTTGCTCCATATATCGAGTATGAAGACTTGCTACCTAAGCAAGTATTCATTATGCAAAATGAGGACCCCGACGAAACATCTATTGATTTTCCTTCCACCCCAGTGCTTAAACCTCTTCCCCCGGAGTTAAAATATATTCAACTTGATCCGGATGGTAGTCATCCGGTAATTATATCTTCGATGTTATCTAAGAATGAAGAGACACGTTTAATCCGGGTGATTAGGGAACATCGGTCGGCGATTGGTTGGTCCCTAGCCGACATTAAGGGAATTGACCCTAATGTTTGCACTCATCATATCTATTTGGAGGATAACGCCAAGACTTCGTGAACCTCGGTCCGCTTGAACCCCGCCATGAAAGAGGTGGTTAGGGAAGAAGTCTTACAGCTTACTCGATCGCGGGTATCATATACCCAATCTCGATAGCGAATGGGTAAGCCCCATTCATGTAGTTCCTAAGAAATCGAGTTACCATGGTTAAGTAACGGAAAGGGTGACTATGTTGTCACACAAGGTCCTATGAAATGGAGGATCGTATTGATTCTGAGACGTTTAAATGCTATGACACGAAAGGATCACTTTCCTTTACCTTTTATAGATCAAATGCTCGAGCGCCCTAGTCGGTCATGTTTTTATTGTTTTACGGATGGCTACTTAGGCTATTTTCAGATTATTATTGATATTGATGACCAAGAAAAGACTACCTTCACATGTCCCTTTGGAGCGTATGCCTATAAACGAATGCCTTTTGGCCTTTGTAATGCTCCCGTACCTTCCAAATGTGTATGCTTCATATATTTAGTGACATGGTAGAAGCTTTATGGAAGTTTTCATGGATGATTTTTCTATCTATGGAGACTCCTCCACAGATTGTTTGTCTAACCTGTCTAAGGTTTTGACACGGTCTTGAAGAAAAGAGCCTCGTTTTAAACTGGGAAAAGTGTCATTTCATGGTGAAAAAGGGCATAGTACTAGGTCACATCGTATCTAGTGATGGCATAGAAGTAGATAAGGCCAAACTAGATAAGATAGGGACCCTACCTAAACCACGGACGTCCGCGGATATTAGGAGCCTTTCTAGGCCATGCAGGTTTTTATAGGCGGTTTATTAAAGACTTCTCGAAAATAGCTAGGCCTTTAACTAATCTGCTTTTGAAAGATGCAATCTTTGATTTTAATTTTAATTGTACACAGGCTTTTGAAACTTTAAAAGCCGCCTTAACCTCTGCACCAATTATACAACCTCCCGATTGGTCTAAACCTTTCGAACTCATGTGTGATGCTAGTGACTATGCAGTTGGTGCAGTCTTGGGACAAAAACTAGATAATAAGTCCACTGTTATTTATTATGCTAGTAAAACCTTAAACGATGCTCAACGGAATTATTCAACTACCGAAAAAGAATTCTTAGTTGTCATTTATGCTTTAGATAAGTTTCGTCCTTATTTGGTTGGATCTAAAACTTTAGTTTACACGGACCATGCAGCCCTTAAGTACCTTCTTGCAAAGAAGGATGTTAAGCAGAGATTAATCCGATGGATCCTTCTCCTGCAAGAGTTCACATTAGAAATAACGGACAAAAGGAGGGTCGAAAACGTAGTTGCCGACTACTTATCTAGACTCACAAACGGCGATCGATCGTGATTCCGAGTCCATACCGGACTCTTTTCCCGATGAGCATCAGATCACGATTTTTTCAAAGACCATGGTATCCGACATTGTAAATTATTTAGCGGCTGATGTTATGCCTTATAATTGGTCAAGAAATGAACGTAAAAGTTCTTGGCGAGTTAAGTTATACTACTGGGATGAGCCATACCTTTTTAAGTATTGTGCGGATCAGTTATTATTCGTTATATTCCCCAATGGGAAATATAATGAAGTCTATCGTTCTACCATGACAAAGAGTGTGGTGGCCATTTTAGTGGGATGAAAACAGCCGCTAAAGTTCTTCAATGTGGATTTTATTGGCCTACCCTTTTAAGGATGCCCAAGTGCATTGCAAGGCGTGTATTCGTTGCCAACAACTTGGGCCGAATCACGCGAAACGTAATATGATGCCATTAAATCCAATCTTGATAGTAGAAATTTTTGACGTTTGGGGCATTGATTTCATGGGTCCCTTCCCTTTTCCCCACGGTTTCATTTATATTCTAGTTGCCGTGGACTACGTGTCTAAAATGGATAGAGGCCCTAGCTTGCCGTAGCAATGACCATAAGACCGTTGTATTTTTATTAAAGAATATATTTTAAATGGGTTTGGCATTCCTAAAGCCATCATTAGTGATGGTGGAACACATTTTGCAAATGAGTTGTTACATCCCTAGTGAAAAAGTATGGAGTTACACACAAAGTAGCAACTCCTTATCATCCACAAACTAGCGGACAAGTAGAAGTTTTTAATAGGGAAATCAAAAAGATTTTAGAAACAACTGTAAACCCTGATAGGAAAGACTAGTCAAAGCGTCTATCGGATGCCTTATGGGCGTATAAAACTGCTTTCAAAACTCCTATAGGTATGTCTCTCTTTAGACTTGTATTTGGGAATCCATGTCATTTGCCCGTTGAATTAGAGCACCGTGCTCTGTGGGCTATAAAAAGCCTTAACTTCAATATTGATGAGGCAGGTGTCAAACGCAAATTGCAATTGAATGAGCTTGAAGAAATCCGTAGCGATTCTTATGATCTCGCGAAGGATTATAAAGCTAACATGAAACGTGTTCATGATAAGCAAATCTTGTGCAAAGAGTTTGTGGTCGGTCAAAAGGTCTTGCTTTACAACTCCCGTCTACATATTTTCCCAGGGAAACTAAAAACTCGTTGGTCTGGTCCTTTTCTGGTTACTGAAGTCACCCTTTACGGGGCAATCACCTTGGTAAATCCCAATGACAACAATACCTTTCAATTTAATGGTCAACGGTTAAAACATTTTCACGAACTTCTGTCCCCTGATGTAGAGGAAGTCCTTTTACAGGACCCTGTCTATGAGGATTGACCTTTGTCATTGGTATACTTCCTTTCACTTCCATATAGTGGTAAGTGCACCATTCAGGTAACCGGGCCCTCCCTATGGAGTGTGTGGCTGTAAGTACCGGAACTTAAGTCCACGGTTAACATAATTCACGTTTTCCACTTTTGCATGTTTTCTCGGTTTTGGAGTCATGTTCGTTCCTTTATAGGGTGAATTATGTATTTATTGTTTTTCGTTTTTCTTATAATAAACTAATAAAAAAAAATAATAATAAAAAAATTCTTAATCATAGAAATAGCAATCCAACAAGTCTTGGGAATCT
This sequence comes from Coptis chinensis, assembly GCF_015680905.1. NCBI lineage: Eukaryota > Viridiplantae > Streptophyta > Magnoliopsida > Ranunculales > Ranunculaceae > Coptis > Coptis chinensis. The sequence continues at coordinate 30,284,059 of NC_141463.1, read as the reverse complement.
GACTTTAAACGACCAACGTTAGAACAAATTTTGTATTTAAAAATTTGTTTGGGGGTGGGCAATCGGTCTTTCCATCTGGATTGCTCGAACTTTCCATTTGTGTTGCTTAGGCCCATTACTTGTAGTTCAATTGGGTTGACGTAATCTAAAACTTAGATTTCCTTCGTTCGCATAACTTACGTCACACACGCACTTCGAGGCATTTTTCCACCTTCTTATACGTCACCCATGGCTGAAATTGAGTGTTTTATGGATCATTGGATTGGAAATTCTCTACTGATAATTTCCATAACTCATTCGCCAAAATCAGGCCAGTAACGAAGTGGTAAATTCAATTTGAAATTGCGCGAAAACTCGGAAAATTTCGGAATTCAAATTGGGCTTGGGCCCCAACCGCGCGCGTCTGTCGCTCCTTCCTTCCCAAAATGCCGCTTCTTTCCTTTTCAATCCCGCCGGTTACCAAGGTTTAAAAAAAACCTTAAACACCAAAATAAAAAAAATAAAAAAGAGAGAGAAAAGGAAACCTAACTATACCCACGCCAAGAAATTCAAATCCAACTAAAATCTTCTCCAAACCATTACCACCACCAACCTACCTCCGAAAAACAGCCACCAATTCAAGTAACCACCGCCACCACCGTTGTTTTTAGTTGTTTTTCTTCAAACTCGCCTCCCCACAGTCTACAAAACCATTAGTTGTCTCAGAAACTTCAATGGCACTACGACGAAGAATTTTGCCGGAGCACGCATTTGCTGCCGACAGCTTCGCGCTATTTTACGACGCGGAGATGGTTAGGAGGGATTAGAATGGACTGTGGTACTCGACTGAGGAGTTCTATCACTATGATGTGGTAGAACAGTTTTATAAAAAGCGAGAATTGGAGGGGGATATGATTTTTATAAAGGTAGCAGGAACGAGAAGGGAAGTAACGAGACAGTAGTTGGCTGAACTGTTAGGAATTACGCTTGAAAGCAACCTAGTAACGACAATTCAGGAATCCCAGTATACTAGAGTTCCTGCTTTGAAAGAAAGATACCGTCGTGGAGGGTGAATACAATCCGACATCTCATTCGTCCGGCCGAATCTCCCCGATAACCAATCAACTAGTCAGAGCTCGATGGATTGGTAGGAACGCCCTCGGGAAAGACAAAGTCGATGATATCGGCCTGCAATGTCCGCGTTCGTTCTCGGATTTTGCAAACAAATAAGTATAATTTCTGCATCCTCGACTTAATGTTTAATGTGATTAGAGGAGTGGGAAAGACCTTGGCGCCTCTCCCCGTATTGATCACTAAGATCATGCTCTCCTTTAGAGCTGTCGCAAAATCTGCTCCTATTAAGATCAAATTGCATTTTAATGCAAGTATCTATACGGATTGCATCCAAGAGACGTGGCCGTTGTCTGAAGGAAAGGTTGTTGAGTCAGAGGATGAAAGGGAGGATATGACATGTCTGGATGACGATGCATTAGATAATTGTAGTTCTAATTTAGAACGCATGCAAGTGTTGCAAACTGGCTTGCGTTACGTTTATGGTATTTGTGAAGATATCCGAGATAGACAGATTTTAGTTCGAAAAAAGCAAACGAACCTTCAGAAGAGACTTGAAATGCTCGAAAAGGTTCAGGACGATATCTTGTCTAACATGGAGACTATCCACCAAAGATCAACAAGCCCGGTATGCATTACTCGGGATCGAGAGGGAAGCCGCGGCTTGTTCGAATAGAGATGCTACGACGATGCCACCCGTGGAGGACTCTGCTTCACCCGAGTCCGACAGGCATGAGCCGCCATCATCGCCGAAGAACGACGATGGTTCAAGCCATTCTCCATCCTGGGCCCAATCTCCATCTCGGGGTCCATCTTCATCACATAACTAGGGTTTCACCATCGGTTTGTGTTCACGTTATTTCATGATTTTGTTTTATTAGTTGGATTTTAATTCAGTTGTTAAATTTAAATATTAAGGTGTTTGTTTTATGTTGTGTGGTTTTAAATTTAAGTTTTAATATAATTAGTTATATGATCATCTGGCGTAAATTTGTCTTGGAGGAAAGGTTGAGAATTTGGCGATATCGGCATATCTATGAATTGTGTGGTGGTAGCATGAAATGTAGGAGAGTTTAGAAGTTACTATTCTAAATCCAAAGATAAAAGATACCGTGGATTTTTAGAAAATCAAGAAGATGGTTTGTTTCCGTTTTCGGGTTTGGAATCTTTCTATTTCCGGAAATTGCCTTTAAACAATTTGGCAACTTGCCGATTCGTTTTGGAAGCACAGAACCTATTTAAACCCCCTTCATTCTACACTAACAAACCTCACTACACCCCACCATCATCCCTCACCTTTCACTCCAAGTTTTTCCTTCTTTTTCCTCTAAACTCCTGTTTCAGCACTTACGAGCGCGCCTGCTCCCTGTACACTTTCACAAAGTTTAGTCAGAGCGCGACCCGCGCCCTCCTTGAGCGCGACCCGTGCCCAAACTCTGTAATTCTAAAAACTCAGAGCGCGACCCATGCCCAAACTCTGTAATTCTAAAAACTCAGAGCGCGACCCGCACCCAAACTCTGTAATCCTAAAAACCCACGAGCGCGACTCGCGCCCAAAGCGAGAACACTCGCACCCTACCATCTGTGAACACGGAAATTCCAATTTTTTTAGGGTCATTCTAGGATTTTTGGAACTGTTCAAGGAGTCGTTGAGATGACATCTCCTATAGTCATACCTGAACAGTCTTTCGAAGACGTGTTGGGAACCGAGACCTATGGACATTGGTTCCGGCCACGGGATCCTACCCGATTAGGATGGCGTCATCTACGGTAAGTGATGACGATTCATATTCACCACAAACTTCTTGCTTATTTCTACGACCACGTTAAATTCTATTGTAATCGGGATGGAGAATAAGAATTCTCCGTCGTAGTCGATGACCACGACACATAAATTCAATAAACATGTGGTCGCTTTAGTTTCGGGATTACAATACCGATCCCGTTCACACATGGGCATATATGACCGATAATGCATATCTTTATGATTATACATATTTCCATGAGTATTATGGGGAGGGTATTTCGAGTAATGGACCGAGGGCTTATATAGCATTGCCCTTGGTAGCCTTTCCCTAAACGTAGGCACCACCATGTTATTCATCCCGATGAATATTTTGGGGAATGATGATTCATTTCTGCAAAACAAGATATTGCGGGTGACATTTTCCTCGCTTTAGTTGAGGGGCGTCGCCGATATGACATTCCCTCGAGTTTTAGTCGCTAGTCTTAAGAGAGCCCAAAGCATGAGGCGTAAAGTATCTTCTTACACCTGTTTTGGTAAGCCGCATCATCGCGTAGTTGTTTACACGTGATTCCGTGAACAATTCCGCAGATTGGAAAATGGTTGAAGTTATGAGACCCACCAATTGGGTGGTTAAGCTCATTCATAATAATGACTTGGCGGGATGGCAAGTGCAGCCTCATTTGGTCGCCCCGTACATCCCATCAGACATAATAACACTTAACAGGTTAACATTAGTAGATGATAAATGGCGGCAAGCTTGGCAAGTTATAATGGACTGGCAGGATGCGAATGAACCTCATCTCTTTACTGAGGAGGAGGATGTTTAAGCGGGAGATAAGATAAGTTTTTAGTTTTGTTATTGTCTGCTTATGTCCCAAGCAAATTAATTTTGTTAGCCCCATAATGGGTGGAACTCTTATAGAGTTGCGTCAGCATTTTTATTTTCCCTATATTATTATGTTCTAACCTTGTTTTGCAGATGTCCAAGAATTTCACGCTTTTCCATGGTTTTTTCTACCCTCTTTATTTAAATGCTTTGAGGACAAATCATGCTTCTTGTTTGGGGGGGGCATAGAAACACGTGTAATTAAGGCATCTGTTAGGATATAGATATGTATAATATGTATTTGTTTTCAAGTTAAAAATTTCAAAAATATAAATAAATAAGTTTATGCTATACACTTAGGAATATTGGTATTGTTTTCTTTCTATATGCTCTTAACAATCTAGAAGTCTCACGTAGCTTTTGCATCAGAATAATTGTTAGAAACTTAGGTTAATATGTAGGTAATAATCTTTGCATCTATCTATAAATATATTACATGAGTATCTATGATTGTTAGCAGTAAGTTTCTGAAATCTAGGCTAGAGTACTTATTCTACAAATCCTGTGAGAATATAGCCTAAAGCTTTATATGAGCGAAACATTTGAGAAATGACACAAGGGAGAAGTATATTCCGAATAGAGAAATCACACGTCCACTTGCTTGATCACTATGCCATATCCTAAGCGAGAATTTAGGCCCTCTTTGGATCGATATAGCCAGAAATTCAAACCTATGAATTATTTTCCGCTAGTCGCCCCTCTGAGCCTTTCCTTAGCCTTTTATAACCCACAAATCCTTTACCCTGTTACAAAACAAAACAAAATAAAAAATTCAACCTACCTAATTTAGATAAGTCTGAGAATAGAATGAGGAAGAAAGAAGAAGAGAAAAACCCGTGTGTAAAAAAGTTAGTTAATTGCTTCAGAAAATAAAGAAAAGAAGTTTCCATCCAAAGAAAAGAAAAATAAAAATAGAAATAAAATAAAAACTCCAAAAAAATAGAATAAAAGGGAGTCAAAAGCCAAAGAAAAAAAAAAGAAAAAAATATGGCTAAGGATGGAAACAAAGTATAGAAGCAAAAGAAAATAACAAGGTTTTCTCTAAGTTACATAATATGAAGACTCTATTATCTCAGACTTGTCCTTTTTGAATATCCATTTCCTTCCTTCTTAAACCATCTCCTAATCCCATGACACCTAATAAAGACCTCTAGCTCAATTAGGAATAGGTTAGTGTGATAGTAAGTGGCAGATGTGTTTGATCGACTCCGACTTCCTTGTTGTCATTAAGATTGTAAAGTAAAGTGTGCCCACCGCATGACACCGGAGTAAATGAAACTTGAGCGAAAAATCGAGTGGTTTTCGCCTTGACATTTATGTGAGGACCTACTTGAGGCGCTATTCCGAAAGTTTTCAGAAACGAACTGCTAGGCATTTCATAGTATTACTCATAGTATTTATACTTGTATCATAGATGATTGATTATTATGCATATATTAGCTTAGGTTTTGACTTGGTTATTCTTATTCATTTTGCTAGTGAGATGTATAGATAGTTGGGACATGAATGAGGAAACAATAGTTTTATTTCTTAGTCGTTGTAGTATAGTTGAAGTTTGTGAGTACCTTTCTTGAAAACTCTCACGAGGCTATAACTTCGTCCACTAGGGAATTCCTAGTGGTTTAAGGCCTTGTTTGCATATGGTCAATGCAATCGCGACTCAGTAAAGCGAGTAGTTAGAACTCCATTTTTGGTCACTTATTCTAATTTCTCATCTTTGCTTGAGGACAAGCAAAATGCTGTTTGGGGTGGTTTGATAAGAGCCAAAACTGTAGTTTTAACCCTGTGATCATATACTTTTAGACCAATTATGTGAGTAATAATTAAGAGTTAACACTGATTACGTGTTTTTATGCATTTCAGGTTTCAAAGTCCATTATGTGCAGAAATGTGCCACTTTAGCGAGATAAAGGAGCAAAGGTCGGTTACTAAGGAGTTCCGTGATTAAAGGCCAAGATTCAAGAAGACAAAGCCTTTCTAAAGCCCGGTCAAAAGCTGAAAAGTCGACGGCTGACTTGACAAAACAGTCACACAAGTTCCAGAACTTCCTCGGCGTCTTTGGACTCGGACCTCGGAATGGGGCCTACCTTATGTGAAAACGACTGGCTCGGAAAGAGCTTTCCAATGTCTAAGCCTTGATCCAATCAGAGGAGTAGAAGTGGACGAAAAGTCTGTTGAAGCCAACTGCAGCTGAAGAGGCCTTTTTGGACTGAAAGAATTAGGTTTTGGGCCTGATTCTCTTGCCCAAAACATGGCTCCAAGCCCATACACGATTTTTGGATCTGAAAATATAAAAACCAAAGCTTAACTCTTTGTTAATGGTAGCTAGTTAGACCTAAAACTATATAGAATTCTAGATCTAGTTTTCAGTAGAGTAATTAAGTTTAAGTTCCATTTCCAATTTTTGTTTTAGATTAAGTCTTGAATCATTGTTCTTGATTGATTAGATAAATAAAATAGTTATTTTTATCAATTTCGATTTTTGTCATTTCAATTTATAGATCTAATTTTAATTCTTGTTGATTATCATTTCGTAGTTTAAGTAGATTGAAGCATTGTTAGTTAAATTAGTTAAGTTAGAATTTTAATATGATGTGTAGTTATAATTCAATGGGAAATGATGGGTTGATGCTCAAGGCTAAAACCTCCATTAGAGGGGTTGATGAAGCTTTGATGAAAACTTAGTGGTATAGTGTAGAAGCATTGTAGAATCTATTCCACTCTAGAAGGTCGTGATTCGCCATGAGAATGGGTGGACGACCTCACATGCTAGTTAGTATTTGGTAGAAATGCCATGAACACTAGGGATTAGAACTCAAAATTCTTGCCGTAAGAACGTAAGAATCGAGATACAAGAATCTATGCTAGGTTATTAAGTTAGATTCGAGGTGGATTCAATTCCCCTCTAATCCTTTATCTAGATTAAAAAACAATCATATTTCCATAGTATTCGTAGTTTAAATTCAACATAATCAATTTCATATTGTATCGTAGTATAACACCCTTCGTAAATCTCTCATTAGACTTAAGACCGATTAATTAGATTAGAAAACATTCCATGCTAGAGAACTAGGAGTGGAACGAATTTGTTACTCCACTCTATTTCGATAGAATTGAGAGTAGAATCTTTGATAAATATAGACACGTAAGATAGTTTTAGTTTACTTACATTTTGAGTTTCATTGTTCATTTCGTAGGTAAACTACCAATTTTATGTTTATCATGTATGTATATGTATAAGTATATGTTGTATTTTAGAGCTACTCACACCAGCATTTTTATAATGCTGACCCGATTTGCATGTTTGCTTATCGGGTGTGTTCATTAAATGAACATAGTTGATAAGTCTTGACAGGTTTCATGTTGAAGAAGGTTGGTTGCTGCTTGTGGTTTGCATTAACGTCGCATTCAAGATATGTTTTGCTTTTCCTTGAGGTGTAATAGATTTTTAGTTGAGACAAATGTTATTTTATATTTTCAGTTGTATTTAAATAAAGAGTTATTGAAAAGAGATTTGTAACCTAATCTTGTTTGTGAATTTTTGCAATGAAGAGGACTTTTGTTTAAGTTAAACTTTTTTATTGGTTTTTAATTATCCGCACATTTAAACTGTTATGGGTTTTTGGGAGTTGAGAGTGCGTCAAACCTCGAAGATCGAAGAGTCGGGAACAAATATTGTTTTTTTCGAATTCTGTCGAAATTCGGGGTGTGACAGGTATTATGTACTCTAGCATGATTTTTGATATGATCCTCCAGTTTAGAATTTGTGTTGGCGTGAGGGTTGAGAATATTGTGGTAGGATGAAATCTTGATGAGTTAGGCAGTTTCTATCCTAAATTTACTCTAAAAGATATTAAGTTTGTTTTGGAATATAGAATATGGGTTGTTTCCGTTTTCGGTTTTGGAATTTTTTTGTTTCCTACAATTGCCTTAAAACTTTTTAGCAACTTCCCGATTCGTTTTAGCAACTTAAAACCTATAAAACCTTCATTCATTCTACACTCACAACCCACACTACACCTCACTTTCATCTCTCACCTTTCACTCCCACGATTCGCACCTTTCTTATCCGTTTTAGCACTATCAGCAGCTCGTAGCGCGACCTGCTTCCTACACACCGCCCGTCGATCGAATTTCATTTCATCGGCGACGACCAGCCCTACCAAGCTTCGAAATGAAGCCGACCAGCCCATAATAACACTGGAATTCCAGTTTTCTTCCATGTGCCCAAGTGCCTGGAACTCGAAAATCACCAAGGCGCACCCCGCGCCCTACCCAGGCATAGGTGGAGCGCACCTCGTGCTCAGAACCCCGTGGCCAACAAAAATTCCAATTTTTTGTGGGTTGTTCCAGGATCCTTCGTTGCTATTCCAGCAAGTTTATTTTGGATGACATTCCCTCGTATCATACCGGAACAGTCTTTTGAAGACTTGTTTCAAAGTGACACCTATGGTGCGTGGTTTCGCGAAGTGATCATTCTAGCAGGATGTGAGCCACTATTGGTAAGTCCCGATGAACTTTATTCTCCCGCACTTACATCTTATTTTTATGATAATTGTAAGTTCTTTGATAGACCAGATGGAGAACAAGTGTTCTCCATCACCATCGGGGATGAACTAATGGAAATTTCAAGGTTCTTGATAGCCTTTGTGCTTGGACTTGCTATGACGGCCGAAATACAAGACTCATGGGCCTATTTGGTAGATAATATGTACATGTATAACTATGATGATTTGCATGAGCATTACGGGGCAGGAATCTTTAGGATAAAGGACCAAGGGGATTATAACGTCGCCCTTGGTAGCCTATCTATGAACGTGCACGCATGTTATGTTTTTGGATTATGCTAAACATTAGAGGGGAATGACGTTATTCTTCCTCGTGAATGACCTAAACTTGTGATATTTTCCTTGCTTTAGCTGGGGGACGTACACTCTATGATATTCCCCAGACCCTAATGTCTAGTTTAGCCCGAGCCCATAGCAAGAGGCATGAGTACCTTCTTATGCTTATTTTAATTTGCCATATAATGCTATGTTTCTTCCCTGTTTTTGGTGCCCGTTTCACGGATTGGGTTGGGGTCGACATTGTTAGACCCACCAATTGTATTATTCGATCGTTTCGTTAAATGACTTGGCAAGGGTGGAGGATACAACCTCATCGGGTTCGCTTTACACCCCATCCCACCAAGTGGCTTTGACGGGGTTAGCTATAGTAGGCGATAAGTGGCGGGAAGCCTGGCAAATTACCATGGCGTGGCAGGATGCGAAAGAACCTCATTTCTTCATTAAGGATGAGGAGGAAAATGTTTAAACAGGAGTTAGGGTTAGTTTTTATTTCAGTTAGTGTCTGCTTATGTCCCAAGCAATTTGTTTCTCATTAACCCCATTACAGGTGGAACTCTTATAGAGTTGCGTCAGTTTTTCTTTTCTATATTAGTATGTTTAACCTTATTTTGCAGATGTTCTAGAATTTCACGCGATTCAATGGTATTTCTCTTCCCTATTTATTTAAATATTTTGAGGACAAAGCCTGCTTCTTGTTTGGGGGGGGGGGGGGCATAGAAACACGTGTAATTAAGGCATCTGTTAGGATATAGATATGTATAATATGCACTTGTTTTCTAGTTAAAACAATTCAAAAATTTTAAAAATAAAAAAAAAAAGTATGCTATATACACTTAGGAATATTGGTATTGTTTTCTTTCTTTATGCTCTCAATAATCTAGAAGTCTCACGTAGATTTTGCGTTAGAATAGTTTTTAGAAACTTAGGCTAATATGTAGGTAATAATCCTTGCATCTATCTATAAATATGTTACATGAGTATCTATGATTGTTGGCAGTAAGTTTATGAAATCTAGGCTAGAGTACTTATTCTACAAATCCTGTGAGAATATAGCCTAAAGCCTTATATGAGTGAACATTTGAGAAATGACACAAGGGAGAAGTAAAATCCGGATAGAGAAATCACACGTCCACTTGCTTGATTACTATACCATATCCTAAGCGAGAATTTAAGCCCTCTTTGGATCGATATAGCTAGAAATTCAAACCTATGAATTATTTTCCGCTAGTCTCCCCTCTGAGCCTTTCTTGAGCCTTTCATAAACCGCAAATCCTTTATCCGGTTACAAAACAAAACAAAATAAAAAATCAACCTACCCAATTCTTTGAATAAGTCTGAGAATAGAGATGAAGAATAGAAAAGAGAAGAACCTTTGAAATCAAGAATTCGTTAGTCGTTTCAGATGAGAAAAGTAAGTTTCCATCCAAATAAAAAAAAATATATATATAAAATAATAATAATAATAATAATAAAAAATAAAAGAAAATAAAGAGTTAGAACTCCAAAAATAGAATTAAGTAGTCAAAAGCCCAAGAAAAAGAAAAAAATATATGTCTAAGGATGGAAACAAAGTGTAGAAGCAAAAGTCAAGAACAAGGGTTTCTCTAGTTGCATAATATGAAGCCTCTATTATCTCAGACTTGTCCTCTTTGAATATCCATTTTCTTCCTTCTTAAACCATCTCCTAATCCCCGCAACACCTAATAAAGACCTCTAGCTCAATTAGGAATAGGTTAGTGTGGCAGTAAGTGACAGATGTGTTTGATCGACTCTGGCTTCCTTGTGTGTCATTGAGATTGTAAGTTAAAGTGTGGCCACTACACACTGGAGTAGCGAAACTTGAGCAGAAAAATCAGAATGGTTTTTGTCTTGACATTTATGTGAGGACCTACTTAAGGACTCTATTCCGAGTTTTCGGAAATGAACCTGTTAGTTCATCTCATAGTATTACTCATTGTATATATGTTTATTCATAGATGATTGATTATTATGCATATATTAGCTTAGGTTTCGACTTGATTATTCTGTATTCATTGCTAGTGAGATGTATAAATAATTGAGACATAGATAAGGAAACAATAGTTTTATTTCGGAGTCGTTGTAGTATAGATGAAGTTTGTGAGTACCTTCACTGGAAAACTTTTACGAGGCTATAACTCATCCACTAGGGAATTCCTAGTGGTTTAAGGCCTTGTTGCATATGGTCAATGCAATCGCACTCGGCGAAACGAGATTAGTTAGAACTCCATTTTTGGTCAGTTATGCTAATTTTTCATATTTGCTTGAGGACAAGCAAAATGCTCTTTGGGGGTGGTTTGATAAGAGCGCAAAACTATAGTTTTAACCCCTTAACAATAATACTTTTAGACCAATTATGCGAGTAATAAATAAGAGTTAATGCTAATTACGTGCTTTTATGTATTTCAGGCATTGAAGTCAATTATGTGCAGAAATGTGCCACTTTGGCGATATAAAGGAGCAAGGGTTGGTTGCTAAGAAGTTCTGTGATTAAAGGCCAAGATTTAAGGAGAAAAAGCCTTTGTAAATCCCGGTCAGAAGCTGAAAAGTCAGAGTCAACGCGGGCAGAAATAGCACACAAAAGTCAACAGAACTTCCGAAGATTGTATCTTTGGACTTAGGCCTCGGAATTGGACGTACCTTATGTCAAAAGGACCTACTCGGAAAGAGCTTTCTAATGGTCCAAACTTTGACCTAATCAGAGAAGCAGAAGTGGACGAAAAGCCTGTTGAAGTCAAAGCTAGCTGAAAAGGCTATAGACTGAAGAAATTGGGCTTTGGGCTTTATTTTCCGGCCCAAAACATGGACCCTCAGCCCATGCACAAAATGTGGATCTGGTCTCCTCCATTTACACACACAAGACTTAGCTCTTAAGGATCAATTAGCTTAGGATAGAAAGTAGCCATTAGAGTAGCCAAAAAAAGCTTAGTTCTAGATCTAGTTTTTCAATTAATTAATTAGTTGTTATTCTTATTTTAATTTCAGTATTGAATCATTGTTTATCATTCATTAGATAAATAAAAATAGTTAGTTCTTGTTAAATTTGATCTTTGTTATTTAATGATTGTTTAGATTAATTTTGATTCTTGTTATTTAATGATTTCTTAGTTGTTAATTTAGATTTCAATTATTGTTTAGTCAAATTTAATAAAGGTAGAATCTTTATATTATGTTGTATTCAATTTCATATGGAAATGATAGTTTGATGAATCAAGGCTAAACCTCCATTAGAAGGGGTGGATGAAGCTTTGATAAAAACTTGATTGTGTAGTATAGAATCGTTATAAGAGTCTATTCCACTCTAGAAGGTCGTTGATTCGCCATGAGAATGGGTGGACGTCCTCACATACTAGTTATGAATTGGTAGAGATGCCATGTATAATTAGGGATTAGAACGACCAATTCTTACCGTAAGAACGTAAGAATTGGATTACAACAATCTATGCTAGTTTCTTATGTTGGATTTAAGGTGGATTCAATTCCCCCCTAATTCTTATTCTAGATTTAAACTTTAGTATTCTATAGCATTTCGTAGTATAATTCGTAAAACTCTCATTGACTTTGGTAGGATTGATAGTCGTAGGAAACTTGAATGATAAAGAACTAGGACTGGAACGAATTTTCTATTCCAACTCTACTTCAATAGTATCGAGAGTAGAAATCTTTGATAATTACGAGTATAGTTTAGTTTTAGTTTTACTTGCATTGAAAGTTTCATCGTTTTATTCATTAGTAAAACTATATCAATTTTAATTGTTTATCATTAGATCTTGTAGACATTGAGCTGATGGGAGAAATATTGCCAGATGATAACCCATCTTCAATTTGTGATCCAGCGGCAACTAAGGCTTGATATGTCGGATGATAACTAGCACTTAGCCTGGTCACATACTCTTGGTTCAAACTCTTCATAACCATCCTAATTTGCTCCTGCTTCGTGGGCCTATCAATGATTTGGGCCGCTTTTGTCCTCCATCTTGTAATATACTCGGTAAAGCTTTCATTCAGGCTTTGCTTCAAAGCTTCAAGTTGCCTTCGGCCCATTTGGATATCAGTGTTGTAAGAGAAGTGAGCTACGAAAGCGTTTACTAGTTCAGGCCAAGTCTTGATTTTTTGCGTTTCAGTATTCATCCACTAAGTAAGGGTTGCACCCTTAAGACTCCTCTGGAATAGTTGAACCATTAGTTTTGGTCCTATTCCCATCGGTTGTAGATAACTTGGATACATACGAATGTGGGCCTTTCGACAACTAGTTCCCTCATATCGCTCCATCTTTGGAAATTCGAATCCATGTGGTACTCTGATCTGTGGATATGGACATAGATTATCAAGGTCCAGGTCTTCACCTTTCATCTTGGTCATTGCTTCTTTCAATTTCTTAATCTCCTCCATTACTTTTATTAAGTCAACCCGGGTGGTTGGATTGGGTTTTGCACTTGGTATTGGGGGTTCGTGTAGAATAGTGGTTATGGAGTTTGTGGAAAATAGGTTGGGGTTGGTAACATGAATGGGTTGGACATCATGGTTGTAGTTGGAATTTGGTTTTTGATTGAAACTTTGAAAAGTTTGATGAGTGGATGGTTGAGGCATGTAGGTTGGGTTATCCCGAGGAAAAAATTGGGACGGAGTATGGGTTGGCATAGGAACATGCAATTGGGTTGATCTATGTGTAACATACGGAGTGAGTAATGAGGTTGGTAGAATGGTAGGGTTAGGACTAACCATAGGGGGTAGTGTGATACCTGGTTGTTGTGGTTGACCCAGACTTGGAGTTATTGCAAACTTTGACATCATTTTGAGAAACATCTTTTCCATCGCCTTCTCCATCAATTCCTCTTGACTGGTAGGGGTTGACGATTCACCAGAATTACTTGTATGTGGACTTCGGATGTTCGCTGATAAAACTTGTCCCTCAGATGGAGGTACTAGTGGAGAACTTCCTTATGGCACATACATCTGTGATGAAGATATAAGTGGCAGCGATAACTCTTGAGAAGAACCGTCTGGTAGATTCTCCATTTCAATCAGCGAGTTAATGGTTGCACGAGATAACCTTAACCCTGGTCTTCTATTCCAACTGGCTTCCGGATAAGCCTTCTTCTTTCCTATCTTAACTGAAACACCTCAAAGAAAATGTAAGTCTGACTCTCTAGGGAGGTCCTTAGCAGGGTCGCCAAAAAATCTATACGCACAAAAATGTGTACCTAGGTCTATGCAATTGATTTTAGAGTCGCCACTAACTTTATTAAGAAAAAGTTGAGTAAAACCTATGTGATGGACTAGCCATCGAAACTAGATGATTATTGGGTTTGGGAGTCAAGGTACGATGTGGGAAGGTGTTAGGCACCCACACTCGCACGGTAAAAACCAGCCTTACTTCTATTGAGGTGTAATGTATTAAGATAGGTGAATGAAGAAAGCTTGAAATTTTATTACCAAATTGGATGATCGTCACTAAATTATTTAAAAGCAAATGACTATATGCTATAGTAAAACTAAAAAACAAATAATCCTAATATACAATACTAATTAAAATAAAAGAGAAAAGAAAAATGTCACTTTGTTTGGAATGTTGCCTCATACTTGATTGTAGATTGATCGATTGATTGATGATAAACTTGATCTTGAATTGACAACTGTGATTTTTGGATTGAAACAGATGATTTGAGGAAAAAAACAACTTTTGGTGAAAAGAAGTTTGTACTCAAGATCGATGAGAAGAAAAAAAGGCTAAAATGAAGAACTAGAAAGAAAAAAATGAAGAACACTGAAGAAAAGAAGGTTATTAGCTCTGAATAACTAGGTCCAGATTATTAACTCCGAATTCCTAGCTCCAGATGTTTTTTTGTGGGTGAATGAGACCCATATTTATAGCTTTTTGGGATGGATTTTAATATGGTAATGAGTTTGATCCAATGGCTGAGTGTTAATGAAGAAAAATCCAATGGCTTGATATCTTTCTGGATGCACCTCCTAAATTTGGCCCTTGATTCAAGAGGTGGGATAAGGGGTGCGATCTTGGCCCTTAGTTTTTGGATCTTTTAGATGGATTAGGGCAAAAAATAACCCCTACACGTCCTCAATGAGCCCATAATCCAGGGTTTCCAAACATGGCTCAAAATGGCATATTCTCTAGAATATTCTTGATTTTAGGGATCAAATAAAAGCAAACAATAAAGGAAGGTTCTCTAGGGTTTTGGAGGCTTGAGAAATGGGCTAGAAACCCTAATGAAAAGGTCCAACTCGAGCTGGATGCACAGCCCACGAGCAACGGGTCCAAAATCCACAAAAAAGCCCATTTTGACTATATTTTCAATGCTGCAAATCCCCTTTGACCGGGTCAAAATTAGGCAAACCCTTCTTCATATAAGTTGTTCATGAATCCATTAGGAAGGCCCATGAACTATTAAAAATACCCTTGGGTCAAAATCTTCCTCCAATAATATATTGCACTGAACAGCGCACACAACGGGCTGGAACGGGATAGGGTAAGATTAGGGTTTCTGAAATCCAAAAGGAACCTAGGCAAGCTTGTACTCATTTCGAAGGATTTTTCAAGGGGACTTCAAATATGAAATAATATCATCCAAAGAAAGAGTGAAAAATTTGAAATTTGTGCTCCAAAGGGTTATAGGGGCATTTTGGTCATTTTCAGCTCAAAACTCAGAAAGCAACGAAACTTCATCCATAGCTATAACATGATGAGGAGAGTCTAAAAATTCTAAAAGAAGATGAAAAGAAAGAAGTTTGATGTAGCAATGAAGACTCTAGAAAGCAAATCACCTTATATGATCAAATTTAATTCAAGGCAAAATCGTGAATGAATTATGCTTGGGGTGCAAAAATAGGGTTTCTACACAATCCAATAAGAGATTTCCTAGTCACTCTCTGCAGAGCTTCTCGGCGAATGGATGCCGCTCACTTGCAGTCCCCGAGCTTTGATTCAAGCGAGTAAGATGGGGTAGTGCCTGAAACCACTGAATCAATAATTCCCTCGTCGTCGTCGTCGTCGTCTTCGGATGAATGAGTAAATGTATTTGGAGGAGGAATCAACGATGGGCGAAGACGGGTGATGAATATGTCTTTTTCTTCTTCTTCTTCGATGGGGAGAGGAGGGATTAAGGACTGGACGAAATCGATGCCGAAGAAGCCGAGGAGATAGATGAAGGAAGCGATGAGAGAAAGGATGGTGGTGATTTCAGAGAAAGTGAGGACGTCGAGATGAGTTGAAGTACGGATCTTGAATGAGTGAGCGGAGAAGAAAGAGGGTTTGGGGTTTTCGTTTTAATTTAGTGCGATGTGTGACTCTCCTGATTTATCGAAATTAGTATGGACACGTGGACACTCTAGTAACGCTTCCTCAATTGAGGAGGGGAGAGCTATAATATATATATAGAGAAAAGTGTTTGATTCGTAATAGGAAATTACCTTATACAAATCACCTATTTTTTAGCAATTTTTTTTATTTGACCAAATATATAAGAATTGAAAATACACTCAAACTCTCCAAATATAAGAATTAGAAATACACTCAAACTCTCCAAAGAGATTACATGTACGTGGGATTATAGGCTATTAGAAAATACTATCTTTAATATTAGAGTGCCACATAGAAGAGAGAAAATGATAACTCTCATATTAGAGTGCCACATAGGAGAGAGAATTTTTTTTATTAAATGTCTCTACTTTAGTATATAGATAGTAGATGAAACAACAGCAAAATCAGGTTATTTCCCAGTATTTTGTGTTCTATTTTATGAGAAAATTATGAAGACAGTTTTTCACTTATTTGATTTCCTTTATATGAGAATTGGAAACACCTCTTTCAATTTAATTCATTTCGATCTTCCCTACAAACTGAAAGAAAAATAAATCTTTTCTTCTTTTTTGTTTTTTGGTTTGGAACCCAAACTATGTATTTCGCAATAGAGTTTTGCATGCCTCTCTCTTTGGGTTGAGAGTTTACAAAGGGACTTAGATCGTTTATTTCATTCATATATCTTTTTTTATTTTTAAATGTATTTTTTTTTTGTTAATTTCTATATTATTTTTTTGTACTTATTACTTAAGTTAGTTTAGTAATCATAGAATTGAAGTAACATTTTTGGCTTAGAAAGGTCATTTAATTTATGTTTAAGAACATAGAATTGAAGTAATACTTTTGGCTTAGAAAGTTCATGTTATGTTATGTTTAAGAACATAGAATTGATACTTATTTAATACTATTTGATTTACACCAAAGAAAATAACACTGGAACTGAAACTATACTTGTTTTTCTACCAAACATCGATTACAGATACTGATCGACAACACATTCACCAGTCATTCAGCATCTTAACATCTATACCAAGAGAACTCTTGTCAGGTTGCAAGTAATTGAAATTTGGAAGACAGCTGGGATTTGATGAAGTCACTATTATGAAATCACATACAGTGCAAGAACTTTGACATAATAGCTATCACCTCCAGTAGACAAACATCCGCCCCTTCAATAACCAGGTGATGATTAGTTGAATTTGACACCAATTCAAAACAGATTTAGTTTTAGTGTAGAAAAAATATAAGATTCACATTCATAGATGGATATAGGGGTATCTGTGTGGGGCGGTTGCACCCCCTAAGATTTAAAAAGTTCCACTACCACATAACTAATTGCTTGGAAAAATCTTTAAACTATAAGGAATCGCACCCCCCTTAGCAAAATTTCACTACATACCCCCAATTTTTTTGAAACTATAGTGAGAATATAATCAACAAAAAAAATAGTATGAAAAAAAACTAATAAAAAACATTTCAATAAACCAACGTTTTTTTTTTACTTCTCTTTTTGCCCTTACAAAATTATCATTTATCATTTGTTTTGAGTCTCGAACCATAAAAGAGAGACAAATATGTCTTTGAATGTTTGATGGGTTAATGAGACTAAAACAAATAGCCAAAAGCCCAAAGCCCAACCGGTTAGTTTGTATAATTCTAATTACCCATCACAAACCCGTAAGCTCTCCCTCATTTCTTTCATTCTCAATTCTTAAACAAGCGTCAAACCTTAACAAAAAAAAAAAAACAAAAAATAAATTCAGAAAGGACTTGCGGTGCAGCTTGTTGCACGCTTGTCCTAATTATTTATAAAACTCGTTATCATTATCAATAAAATTTTCACTTAAAAAAAAAAATACTTTCAATGTTAATCTTTTATAGTTTTCTCCATATGATAGTAGGGTTATATAGACTTATAACATTATAGGAAGTTAACAATTTGTTGAATTATTATAGACTTGTGTACTAGATTATGTAGATATATATAGACATAGTAACATCAATGAATGGCTTAAGTGCTAAAGTAGTGGGGGTTGCATAATCTCAAGACCCCGGTTTTAGAATCCTGGCTCCGTCCCTGTCCACATTCTAGATCATTTAAATGATTGAAGAAAGTTGTCACAAACGTGATCCCAGATCCAGCTCTAAAAAATGTCCTCAAATGAGTTGAAAATTAACACTCGACCAGCATGCTCTAAAATGATAATGAAGTCGTTATTCTCGCCTTGGATATAATTGACACCAATGGTGTTCTTCCAGGTTTCAACGTGATCTACGTCCACTTTGCTAACTATTCATCAAAAGATACCTTTGTTACTTCGATCTTGTGAGAAAGAAAACCCAACGTCAGAGTGTCGAGGTGTTTCTCTAGTGAAACCTAGAGAGAAACAAAAAAAAAAAGAAGAAGAAGAATTGTTAAATACACCCGACAGAAAGAACACAGAAGTATCATCTCCTTTTTCTGGCTCCAACCTCGAGATTCGCATTCTCGTTTCGTGAACCACTTGCTCCCTCGGTTGACAGCATTGTGTATTCTTTGTTTCTTTCTAATTTTGGACAATGACCAATTGCCCTATTTTAGCAGTGTATTTATAGAGGTTTTCTTGTTTTCCCACTGGTTAATATTGTTTTAGCAAGAATTGCAAATGTAAAATTCTATCTACAACTCCTACTCACCCACCTAACTTTACAACTTAACAATCTAACGGCTTATAACTTTTAATATGTCCCCTGTAATCCTATTGGCTAAACTCCACTCACTTGGATTGCAAATGTAAAAATCTATCTATGCCTCCTACTCACCCACCCAACTGTACAACAATCTAACGGCTTATACTTGGGTTGGTTTTGTAGCTCATTTTCTATTGGCCACATCTCACAGGGATTGCAATTCAAAATGTAAAATTGTATCTACGGCTCCTCCTAAAACAACAATGAGTGCTTCTTCAATGTTCATCACATTGAGTAGACTCAATGAGCACAATTTGTTGCCTTGGATTTGGCATCTTTTTCATTGAGATTTGGGTTTTTGTGAAAATTTTCACTCAAAACTTTTTGCCTTTTGTGCAATGCATCCTCTACCCTTGGTTTGAGTGGATGAGGGGTGTGTGTTGGTGCACATTGAGTGCATTTGACTTTTGACGCATTGAAGAAAATGCCTGCCAACAACAATAACACATTTGTGCAGACTTTCAATTACGCACGTGGGGGGTTTGTTACAAAATAAAAAATTATGTAACTTTCAGTTACGTGGGGGTTTTTACCAGAAAAAAATTTACGTGGGAGTTTCCCTTCATACCGCTGAACTTATATACATGGGTCGATATTTATTTTACGCCCACCTCAACTAATCTCCAGGCCTGGTTGGAAATTCGATCGGGTATCGAACTGGTGACCAACTACTTGAAACGCGGCATGTCCACATGATCACGAAGCTCCGGATCATTCAAAAGCTGTCATTGTAGGGGAGTGATATTCTCTATCCAGCACGCGCCTAACACGGTGGAAATGGCATATCGACCTATAGATCCAGGTCGCATCCATGAGCTAGTGGAACGCTACAGACAGATCGCAGTATCACGCGAACTACGCTAGGAAGTGACTCAGATACCCCTTCCGTATAATCATGACTAAAAGTGTACTTGCACAAATCTTGGCGTCACTACCTACTAGCCACTGCCGCCAAGCTACTTGTACAGACTGCCACTCCACATCATTACAGCACAGACTTATGAGGACAGTTCTCACGTGCTATCCTAATCTCCACCCCTCATATCCTTTACACGTGGTGAGCAAGGATACACTCTCAATCTCTATAAATACCTCTCCTATGAACTACGCCAGACCTGATTCTACTCTCCCCCACAAAACCAAGAGTAAGATACGTAGGCAGTTTGCTCTCAAGTCGAACTCGGTCCATCCTACAACCTATTCCAGTCCCCCATTGACTGTTTGTAAGGGAAAGCCAAACAAGCACCTTTACATTGGCGCCGTCTGTGGTCTCGATCACTTGAGAAAACAAACCACTTCCAAACAAATCAGTAACCAAAACTCTCAAGCCCACGAAGCATGGCAAGCTTCGAAGCTCAACTCCACATGCTAGCAGGACAATTAGGCACAGTAAACGAGCAAATAGCTCAGCTCAGGTAGGAAAACGTCACACTACGAGCACAAGTGGATACACAGAACCCACTAGGTGCCACCGCTGAAGAAGACGTCATCAACGTCAGCCAACAGATCAACGAGTTAAGCCAAAGGCTCGATAAAAATGCAGTAAAGAAAGACTCCACCCTGATAGTGCAAAAGATGCTGAAAACCTACCGCGCATCTCCATTTGTTGCTGAGTTACTCCGCAAGACCTCTCCTCCAGGTTTCGTCCAGCCACGGTTCCCAATGTACGATGGGCGACATGCCCAAACCCAAAGATATAGCTCGGTATGTTCAAAGTCTAGCACTCTACAGTGCACCAGAGTTCGACCACCTTCATTGCAGACTATTTCCCGCTAGTCTAAAAGATGGCCCACTTGACTGGTTCTTCTCCCTTGAGGCAGACTCGATAAAGAACTTCGAACAGCTCACCGACCTGTTCGCAAGCCAATACGTCCATAACAGATGTAAGAAGGGCGATCTCAATTCACTCTTTCAGCTCACACTCGGCAAGGAGGAAACCTTTCACTCCTTCTTAAGTCGGTTCAAAACCGAACTGTTAGACATGGAGAGTGGCCTCAAAGAGTCATTCGCCGCGGTGGCTTTCACAAATGCCCCCCGACCAAAACATCTTCCACCGTGTCGCTCCCCGAAGAAAAAGCCGAAACTGCGGTATTTACTCGCATCTCCAAGCCACGCCACTCGCACCACAAGCACCATATGCACTGCCTACGGGCTTATCGCCTCTCCGAATCTCACTAAGTTGAGGACCTATAATCCTAGGATCAACTCAGTGAGAACGCCTCAGAGCGGCATGACCGGGGCTATACACGCTCTCTCAAGCGGCGAGCGGCTCGGGGAGCTTACAGGCTTATCGCCTCTCCGAATCTCGCTAAGTTGAGGACCTATACTCCTAGGATCAACTCAGCGAGAACGCTCTCAGGAGCAGCACACCCTCAGGGGCTACACACGTTCTCAAGCGAACAGAACGCTCTCAGGAGCTTACAGGCTCATAGCCTCTCCGAATCTCGCTAAGTTGAGGACCTATACTCCTAGGATCAACCCAGTGAGAACGCTCTCAGGAGCAGCACGCCCTCAGGGGCTATACACGCTCTCAAGTGAGCAGAACGCTCTCAGGAGCTTACAGGCTTATCGCCTCTCCGAATCTCGCTAAGTTGAGGACCTATAATCCTAGGATCAACTCAGCGAGAACGCCCTCAGGGGCTATACACGCTCTCAAGCGAGCAGAACGCTCTCAAGAGCTTACAGGCTTATCGCCTCTCTGAATCTCGCTAAGTTGAGGACCTATACTCCTAGGATCAACTCAGCGAGAACGCTCTCAGGAGCAGCACACCCTCAGGGGCTAGCTTACAGGCTCATAGCCTCTCCGAGCCTCGCTAGTTGAGGACCTATACTCCTAAGATCAACTACGTAAGAACGCTCTCAGCGAGCAACACGACCTCAGGAACTCGCAGGGTCACGTGCCCCCTAAGTCTAAGCTAATCAGACACTTACATCTCCTAGATCGCTCTCTCGAGCAATACTAAACAAGCATAACACTTTACAAGAGTACATCTCAGAAACAAGCCCAATGAACTAAGTAAGAGAGTAATAGCTACAGGTAGTCAAGCAAAAGATAAACATTAAGCATACATTTACCATGGAGCTATACGACAGGTTTCAGGTAACCAGTTCAAACCCACCGATCTGCTGGGTTTACCCAGGAAATCCAGATCAGACCGGTGAACAAAGAAAGGAAAATTAATGAATTGCCACTTTCGTGGATACCAGTTCTCTGTATCAAACAAAAGCGAACTGCTCAGGGACCTGTCGGCTCGACTCCCTTTTCAGGTGGATATCTGCATAGGCAACAAGACAACAGTTTCAGTATAAGTTCAACAAAACCAAATTGACATTATCAGACAACGCACTGGTACCCACCAGTAAAGTCGCATATTTTATGGTCCACACTGAACCCGCTAGCACAGTAGCTTCCTACAAGGAGCAGCGGTCGTTTGTCCCACGACTCGTTACTCTTACCATCCAGAACGCCCGACAGCGTAGCTCGAGTTTGCAAGCTAAAGTTCAGCGACCTAGATCGCTTTATGAGGTAGTGCTCGATAACATCAGCGACCTCGATTCGGTACTCACCGCTGGCGTTCAATAGGTCAAAAACCTTGAATAATCACCACGTGTTACCCACAAATTGAACAGGTGCCTTGCCACAGCGGTTCAGGAACTCGCAAACCAGCTTGGAGAACGGTATCGTCATGTATGCCCTCAGCTGTCCCTCACAGATGATCACCCCATGATTTGGTGGGGTATACCTATCACTATAAACCAGAGCGTTCTGGTCAGGCTCATGGATCTCCAGATCGCTTACGGTTATCCCATATTTCTTTCTCAGATAGGGGAACGCCCTTAAAGCATGTCTATCCACAGCCCTAGGCGCCAGCCCACTCGAAGACGATGAGCCCTCACCGCGACCTGAAGTGCTAGCTTCAGCAGCTATAGACGCAGATCGAGCCACATCTTCCTCACTACTGGCCCCCTCAACCACCCCACACACAGACTCATCTTTCTCGTCATCTTCGTCATCCCAGCCAAGAGAAACTTCACAAACATCATTAGATCGAGTATCATCGAAGTCAGACATTTTTTTTCTTCTAACCCTAACAAGTCTAGCTACTAGTACCTAACAGGGTATCCTAACAACTCTAGAACAGAGGCTTAGCACGAAACAAGAAGCAGAGGTTCAACAATGGCAGAGAACTAACCTGAAGGATGATGCGGTAATGAAGTTGTGTCTACCAAACGAAAAGCAGCCAAATGAAGTTTCAGAGGAGCAAATGAAAATTTTGAGCAACCACCCCTCCAGTTTCCAAGGCATCATGATTACACCCCAGCCATAGCTGCCCACGACTTCTAACCAACTGTCTTGTCTTTTTACATCCCGAAAAAATGGGGCGGCACGTTTTCTTCTCTGCAACTGCTCAGATCCTGTCACGTGCTGAACACACGTCAAACTTTTGCACCCACCAGCTCACATGGTTAACACGAGCCGCTCCTCACAGATCGTTGGAAATTTCCACCTCTAGCATACTCCACGCGCGCTACCGATCTCTATCAGCAGGTCGTTTTCACAACCTATTGAGAGGTGTCTGTGTAGGGGAGTGATATTCTCTATCCAGCACGCGCCTAACACGGTGGAAATGGCATATCGACCTATAGATCCAGGTTGCATCCATGAGCTAGTGGAACGCTACAGACAGATCGCAGTATCACACGAACTATGCTAGGAAGTGACTCAGATACCCCTTCCAGAAGCAATCATGACTAAAAGTATACTTGCACAAATCTTGGCCGTCAGCTACTAGCCACTGCCGCAAGCTACTTGTACAGACTGCCACTCCACATCATTACAGCAGACTTATGAGGACAGTTCTCACGTGCTATCCTAATCTCCACCCCTCATATCCTTTACACGTGGTGAGCAAGGATACACTCTCAATCTCTATAAATACCTCTCCTATGACCTACGCCAGACCTGATTCTACTCTCCCCCACAAAACCAAGAGTAAGATCGTGGGGCTTAAGCTCTCAAGTCGAACTCGGTCCATCCTACAACCTATTCCAGTCCCCCATTGACTGTTTGTAAGGGAAAGCCAAACAAGCACCTTTACAGTCATCTACTAAACTTGGCCACATGCCTCTCATACTTAAACCGTTTCAGTAATTTGTTGTTATCCCCCCAAAATTTAGCATATCTAACTATTTCAGTAAGCAAGCTTCGTTAAATAGGAGAAATTGAGCAATGCTACGAAGACAACTACTATCATCAATATAGATGACAACCCACTAGTCTTTCGCTACGTTGCAAGTGGGAAATTCAGTAATTGGAAGATTGGTTCTCACCTTGAACCCATTCATCCGAAAAAACCAACAGAAGAGTTACTAGTATGGTTTGTTGTTTCTTCTTTAGTAAGTGAAGAATCCAATGAAAATATCGAATTATAGTTTTAGACTTTGGCATCAATAAGCAATTGTAATCTAAGAAAAATGAAAACCCTCCTTCGGGTACCGAAGGATGTTCTAAAAAATGTATAAAACCAAATATCTTTTTGGGGTATTTAGCTTTTAGGCCCAATTATAATTGGGTAATTTGCATTTGGTCACCAATTGATTGTTTATTAGACATTGGGCCAAAATTGACGATGATCCGTCCATAATTTAGAAATTGACACATTTACCCTTCACGTGTGCTACACGTCTGCATGTGATTGAGATGTTAAAATCCAAAACAAAATTGAGATGTTAAAGCCCAACAATCTTAACGAGTGATGATGTCACATCATCTTCCTCACATCAGAGTAAGAATGAACATAAGCTTTAATTTAAACCCTTGATTCTATCAACCACAATCATCCTTAGGTGATTAAATTGAATATTGAACGGACTCGGCAATATGAAGAAAAGACATAATTTCATGGTTTTGGTATTCAAAGTACTAAAGTTTCACATTACTATGACGATCGAAACTTGATGATCATATCAGCATGATCTGATGATCCAAACCCATGGCAAGAAATAATATAACTAGCTGTAACGTATTTTCCATCTGTTATTGTCATACCACCATTGCGCCATTAAATGTCTTTGTAATAAGACAACTTAATCTGAAACAAAACTGTAGTGTGTAAATAATCCAACCATGACATAACATACATGAGAATATTAAACTTTGCACCATAAACTTGGATAGGCCTAACTAATCGATGAGAGACCAAAGGGTCCCTCACAGAAAATAGCTTGTTCCAAGACGTCTTCCTATCACAATCCTTTGTAATAACCCATTCATCAACATACTGTCTTGAAGAGGAATCCAACAACGAAAGACGATCATCTAGTACCCCGAGTGCCCAATATTTCAATGGGTTATCACTATTTTGTCTAATGGAATCGGGTGTTGGGA
The DNA here is from genome assembly GCF_015680905.1 of Coptis chinensis. NCBI lineage: Eukaryota > Viridiplantae > Streptophyta > Magnoliopsida > Ranunculales > Ranunculaceae > Coptis > Coptis chinensis. The sequence continues at coordinate 30,259,075 of NC_141463.1, read as the reverse complement.
AAACAGTAAATTCTTCAACCCCCAGATGAAAGGACACAATACGTGACTTGGGATTGGAAGAACTATTATCAATGGCTATCCAATGAAGAGACCCATTAGCAAATACAAATGAAACATGTACATAATACTTCCAGATCGAATCCCAACATTGGCGGCAAATAATAAGACCCAAATTAATAGTGCAAATCATTAGTTGTGCCACCTCTTCAACATCAACCCATCTCTTGATGTCATTCCTAGCATCCTTCAATCCGTTAATTTCAGTTCTCAAGTTTCCCAGATTTTCTTCAAGTCCACACAGGAGTAATTCATATGCCTTGCAGTGCAATTTCATACCCGAACAACAACATTGACTATGGGACTAACTAAATCCATGCAAGTTTTTATGGTAGCAATTAATGAGAATGAACAAAGAAGAAGAAGTGAATGGAGGCTCTCATGGTGGAACTTGCAGATAATATATAGATAGTGAAGAAGATGACTTCTTGATACTATATAATTGGGGCCGTTGGATCAAATCTTAGATTTGATGTTGAATTTAAAAATTCACGTGATAAACACGAGCAAGGGTGTTTTAGTCATTATACAAAATCTATTTTTTTACTAACGGTGAAATCACGGTCAATGCAAAGTCAACGCAGTCAACCGTCAATTTTGGTCCAATGTCTAATAAACGATCAATTGGTGACCAAACGCAAATTATCCAATTATAATTGGGTCCAAAAACTAAATAACCCTATCTTTTTCTTGGATTTTGAGTAAAGTGAGTAGTAAAATGTTAAAATTTAAGAACTTATTTGCACTATCAAGGAAGATTCAAGAAATAGCAGCTTTGTACTTTTAATCATTTTTTAACTAGATTTTAATTTATATAAATTATGGGCAACAATAACTTCTTCCACTCATCTCTCTCATATTACTTTGTGTTCTTTCACCAAATTTGGATATTTTTAAACTTAGTTTCGAATAGAGGAAGCAGTTGCTTTGCAATTCATTACACAAGCAAAGGGGAAAGAGAAAAAAAACGGATGGGGGAAGAGAAAGATGTAGGCAGAAGCAAGGCCCAAAATATCGATATAGATGAATATATCGGTGTACTCAAAAACCGATATATATCGGATATATCCATTTTTTTAGTGATCAGTCCAAACTATTTAAAATATCGAAATATCGGAAATATAATATCGTAAATATATTGGAAATATCGGATTTATATTAAAAAATGGTCAAAAAGTCAACCGACATATATCGTAAATATCGGATATATCGATTATATCGGCGATATAAAGTTTTATATCGGAAATTCCGATATATATCGGAAAAAAGGGTTCTATATTCGGTGGATATATGTCGAAAATATCGATGTCGGTGTACCAAAATACTGATATATATCGGCGATATATCGGATATATCGGCAATATTTTGGTCCATGGGCAGAATTACGTTTACCCCTTTATTTTGGTATCTGTCTTTATTTTCCACAAAAACAAGACAATCGATTTTAAAGGCATCCACTTTCCAACTTGCAACGTGGCATAACACTAGTGGGTTGTCATGTATCTTGATGACAGTAGCCCCGCTAGCATTTTCGGGAGAAATTTAGACGACTCCTACAAAAAGGAGAATAAATCAGTGATTTTCATATAATGAATAAATCAAAACTATAACTAGATACAAAAAGGATCTCATTTAATGGTTACTTTCCCTTTCACGGAATTGGATGGTTCTGAAAAATGTGTATTGCACGAAAACAAAACTAGATGGATATAGAACTTCCAGTGGACAACAAAAACAATAAACACTTTTGGGGAGCCAAGTTAGTTCATTTCTCCAGAGTTCCTTGGAACTTGTAACGAATCCCTATCAAAACATGTTATTCATGCTTCCAATTATGAATTTGGTTGCTATTGGCATGTGACATTTGCTATTGACAAGCTAACATCAAGGTTAATATCATAAAGAGATGGTTGCATATCCAAACTAAGCCAATGATAGGAACTGCAAAAATAACAGAAACTGCCCAAAGCATTATTAATATATTTGATTTATCGTTATAGTTGGATACATGAGTGATCTTTTTGTTTCGGCCAATGCACCAAACTTAGCCATACAGATAAAGGAAATCTAGCACTCTTATTTGAAAAAATAAAATGAAAACCATTAAATTTCTCACCTTGATTCGAATTAATAAAAGAAAGAGATGAATTTTGGCTCCCCAAATTTGTCAAAATGACATTGCCAATCACAGTTAAAATTGATTTATATATATATATATATATATATATCGGGCAGGCTAGAGAGACAACAACATTTCAGACAGCATCTAAACAGCAAAAACTCGTCCGTTGGATCATAATCAAATCAATATCAAGATGGAAATGCGATCTTTCAAAATTTGGGTGAAAACAACGATATTTCGGAATTTGGGTGGTTTCGAAATTCTTCTACGAAGGGTTTGGGTTTCCAATTTCTAAACAGCAAAATCAAACCCAAAATCATCAACAACAAAATCAAACTACCGAAATCATCATCAACAAAATCAAACCACCGAAAAAACACAAAATCAAACCCAAAATTCAATACCCAAAAACCCAAAATTCAAAACCCCTTATTTTCGAAGTTCATGAGCGAAGTAGTATATGGTATGTTGAATTTCAGTTGTTAGCTTTGTTTTTTAACTTGTTAGCTAGTATTTCAAACCCAAAATTTATAAATGGAGTCAATGGGAGATAATGTAACAACCAGTATCGACAATGACGTAGTTGTTGGGTCTTCGTCGAATAAATCTCCGGATAAAATAGTTGCTCCGTTTGAAGGTATGATTTTTAGTAGTGTTGACGACGCAAAGACATACTACAGACAGTATGATCAACAAGAGGGATTTGAGACTCGTGTTCGGTCGACAGATCGGAAAATTGGTGTGGATTTGGCTAGGGATTGTTTAATAGTTTGTTCTCGTGAAAGGATCCATAACAAGAAAGAAGTGGGCGAAGTGAGTGTTTCTAGAAATACTAGCACTGTCAAGTGTAGTTGCCCCGCTAGAATGCGTGTTACAAAAAGAAAACACGATGATATATACTATGTAAGCTACGTTGAAAATGACCATAGCCACGGTTTGGTTAGTCCAGCAAAGAGAATTCTCATGAGATCCAATAAAAATATGCCTGAAGCAGCAAAGAAGTTGACTGAGATTTTTGGTGAAAGTGGTTTACCTGTCGGTAAAGTTGCAGTTGTTTTTAGTGGGGAAAAAGTTGGGTTTACAAAGAAGGATTGTTGGAACCACCATTATGGTTTGACTAGGAAGATGCCTAAAGAAGGTGATGCAATTGCCGTGCTTAAATATTTTATGCAGAAGAGTGCCTGTGATCCCCAGTTTTACTACGCTATTGATTTAGATCTGAATGGGACTGCAGTAAACTTTTTCTGGGTTGATGGGAGGTCTCGAGTGCAGTATGAGTATTTCGGGGATGTTGTCTCTTTTGATACCACATATCGTACGAATGCATACTCTATGCCTTTTGCCCTTTTTACTGGAGTCAATCATCATATGCAGTCAATTCAGTTTGGTTGCGCGTTGTTACTTGATGAGACAGAAAATACATTCATATGGCTTTTTAAAGCCTGGCTTGCAGCCATGGGTGGTCGTGCGCCAACTGCAATCATCACTGACCAGGGTAGAGCGATGACCGCAGCTATTGCTAAAGTGTTCCCTGATACTCGTCATCGTACTGTCTCTGGCATATTATGCAGAAATTCCAAGAGAAGATGTCCTTTACCAAATTTGAGACATTGGTAACTGAGTTGAAGAACACTATTTCTTTTTCGTATAGGATTGATGATTTTGAGAGAAAATGGTGTACAATCATTGAGAAGTATGAGTTGTCTGGAAATCATTGGTTGACAGAGATATATTCAATGCGGGAGAAATGGGTTTCTTGTTATCTCAGTGACACTTTTTTTGCTGGCATGCATACGACTGGGAGGAGTGAATCGATGAATTCTCATTACGACCAATTCGTAAATTCGAGCACTATGCTGATGGAGTTTGTACATGGTAATGAGAGATCTTTGGCTTTGATTGCTAGGAATGAAAGAGATCCTGATTACCACACTGAGCATAGTTCACGAATTGTGCCTAACGATGCTTTCCTCCTTATGCATGCTGCGAAGGTCTATACGATTAATGCATTTAATAAATTTAAGGAGCAATTCGACAAGGCAAAGATGGAGTACAAATTTGATGGGGATGAGATTGTCAACAATGGAACCGGAAGCTACATGGTGAAATTCAGAGATCCGCAGAAGAAGTCCGTTTGGAAAGTGAGTTTCAATAGAGGAACCTTAGAGGGAGACTGTGAATGTAAGCATTTTCAGTTTATGGGGTTACTTTGTGGTCACCTGTTAAAGCTTTTTCAGCGTTACGAGATCGAAGAGATTCCAAGGCATTTTATTTTGAAGCGGTGGATGCAAAAGGCAAACACGTATAGAGCGGAGTTTCATACTGGATTAGTGGCCGGCCATGAAAACCATGAACTTTTGAGAGTGACTCATTGTATCAAGGTTGCTTCTTAAGTGGCTTACGATGCGGGGAATAGTGTTGAGGCTTATTCATATTTTATAGAAAAGATGGATGAAATGGCTAAGCATGTTTCGACGTTGAATAATACTTCCAACGAAGGAGACGAAGATAGTGAAGATGATATAGTTGAAGAGTCTTTCGTTGATACCTCACAGGTTATGATTGTGAATTAATGTTTAATTTGATATCGTTTAGTGTTTAATGTTATTTGATTTATTTTAATTTTTAATTTGATATAAAAAATTATTTGATTTTGACTTTCAAATCTTTATTTCAGATATTGATTTTGAATCCCAACATATCTCAAACAAAATGGAGGAAGAAAAAAAGCAGATAGATGGAAATCCCCTAAAGAGATAGCCCTAAACAATCTAGGAAGAATGTGTAAAACCTGTGGAAAGATTGTTAATCATGACTCGAGAAATTGTCCGGAGAAAAATAAGACGTAATTTGTGAAATGTAAGTATTTTTGGTTGCTAGGTTGCTTGGTTTGTTGGTTAATACGTACTCGATGCTTATGAAGAATTTTTGCCATTTTGTGTAAACTGATCCTTCGATCCTTCGATGCTTGCAGTAGCTTTGGATTGAATCTTGCGGTGTTTTGACTTGTTGGGAAGACTTCGGCACTTACGATGAATGTAGCTGGTGTTGTGAAAGATTCGTTATTGATGCAAGCTGAGTTCTGTCAAAGTTAAGGGTGTGTTCTGTCAGAGTTTTCAGTTCTGTCAGAGTTAGGGTGTGTTCTATTAGAGTTTTCAGTTACGAGTTTTTCAGTTATGTCGAGTTAGGGTGTGTTACTTCGAGTTTTTAGTTTCAGTTAAATGAGTTAAGGGTGTGTAATAGCTAATCCAATTTCGAATTTTGTATTGATGACCATACTATTGCATTTGGTATTTTGTATTTTGTATTTTGTATTGGCTGTCAAAGTTTTGGTGCAAGTTTTGGCTGTTGGTTTAGAACATTGGTTTCGAATATTGGTTTAGAATATTGATTAGCTAAAACTGATATTGCATATTGATTAGTTATGTCAGAGAAAATTGATATTGCATATTGATAGATATTGGTTTAGTTTTGTCAGAGTTTATTTTGAACTGATCATAACAAGTTAGAGTAGCCTTTAGTTCGTCGTGAGGCGACCTTAAGTTCCTTAACAACTTCAGTCAGAGTTGAGTTTCGAATTGGGCATATGAGAAGCAATTTCTGTCAGATGTTTCGAACTGCCCATATTGGTTTTTGGTGTATATCGAATTTTGGTTATTTATGTCAGAGTTTATTTTGAACTTCAATGAATCTGTGATGGCTAGAAGCACCTATTTCTCATGCCTGACATTGTTGGGTTTAAGTTTGTCTCAAATCTAGTAATCAAATATAGTAATCCAAAATGGTACACTAAAGCAAGAAAAGAAATAGAAATGTCAGAGTCATTTTATCTTATTCCATGATACCACAACTTTACAAAAACAGAAATGTCAGAGTCATTCTAGAAACAGAAAAAGAAACACTATCGCTTCCTTACTTTGACCCATTTGAGACAATCCTCCAATCATCATATTCCATGATACCACATCTTTATCTGGCATCGTCTTGAATAAGTTTTGGGCCTCACCCAAGTTCTCATGCTTGACACACCGATGAATCATGGTGTTCCGTGACTACAACATTTCGAGAGACACCTCAAAAAACAGACGCGTCAAGACAATCCAAACTACCAGAGTCCATGATAAACGTAAAATGAATAGTCTACCTACGTAATGAACGATGAATTCTCAACGTAAGTAAACTAAACTTTTCACTTGATACTCTCTTGTTTATCAAAGATTTATTCTACTCTCAACCAATTGAGATATAGTGGAGTAGACAAGTTCGTTCCACTCCTAGTGCTTTAGCATGGATGTTTTCTAATCTAACTAGTCGTTTTTAAGTCTATGAGAGTTTTACGAAGGGAATTATACTACGATGCAACTACCCACAAGATGCAACTAGTCGGTTATCAGAATACTACGGGAATGCTACGTTGATTCTATGATAAGGAGTTAGAGGGGGATTGATTCCACCTTAACTCAACTTAATCCACTAACGATATCGATCGTAAGTAATCCGAATTGAATCTGCTTCAAGAGAAATTTGGTTATTCCTAATCCCCAATTATACATGGCATTTCTACCAATTATAACTAGCATGTGAACAATTAAACCCATTCTCATGGTGAACTAATCATTTCTAGAGTGGAATAGAAAATACTTAATTTACTTTCTACGATAATCGGACTCAAGCTTTCATCAAGGCTTCACAACCCCCTCTAATGGAGGTTTAGCCTTGAATCATTCATAATCATTTCCATTTATATTAAAACTAAACATAATATAAAGCATTGAAATTTATTTAATTAAACAATAATGAAATCTAATTTAATGACTAAATTGAACTAAGGACATGAATTGAAATTAGATCTAAAATGGAAATGAGAAATTCGAACTTGATAAAAAATACTACTTTATTTATCTAATCTATCAAGAACAATGATTCAAGGATTTAATCTAAAACAAGAATTTAAATGGAACTAAAACTTAATTTAATTAATAAAACTAGATCTATAATTCTATATCTTAATTTAGGTCTAACTAGCTACCATTAACAAAGAGCTAAGCTTTTGTTTTTATACATCCAGATCCAAAATTCGTGCATGGGCTTGGAGCCATGGGTTGGGCCAGAGAATCAGGCCCAAAACCCAATTCTTTCAGTCCAAAAAGGCCTCTTCAGCTGCAGTTGACTTCCACAGACTTTTCGTCCACTTCTGCTCCTCTGATTGGGTCAAGGCTTGGACCATTGCAAAGCTCTTTCCGAGCCGGTCGTTTTGACATAAGGTATGCCCAATTCCGAGGTCTGAGTCCAAAGATACGGCTTTTCGAAGTTTTATCGACTTTTGCTCCTCGTATCTCGCTAAAGTGGTACATTTCTGCACACATAATGGACTTTGAAGCCGAAAATGCATAAAACGCCAGAATCGTTAACTCTTACTTATTATTCACATAATTGGTCTAACAAAGATGATTATTAAGGGGTTAAAACTACAGTTTTGGGCTCTTATCAAACCACCCCCAAAACAAAGATTTTGCTTGTCCTCAAGCAAAGATGAGAAATTAGAATAAGTGACCAAAAATGGAGTTCTAACTACTCGCTTTCATTTGAGTGCGATTGCATTGACCATATGCAACAAGGCCTTAAACCACTAGGAATTCCCTAGTGGACGAGTTATAGCCTCGTGAGAGTTTTCCAAATGAAGGTACTCACAAACTTCATCTATACTACAACGACTAAGAAATAAAACTATTGTTTCCTTATTCATGCTCAACTATCTATACATCTCTCTAGCGATTACATAAGAATAACCAAATAAAACCCTAAGTTAATATATGCATAATAATCGATCATCTACAATAAACATATATACAATGAGTAGTACTATCAAATGTTAGCGAGGTTTTGTTTCGAGAACTTCGAATAAGCGTCCTTAAATAGGTTCTCACAAATAATAGTCAAGAAACAACACTCTGATTTTTGCACTCAAGTTTAAGCTACTCCAAAGGTACAGTGGGCACACTTTACCTTACAATCTCAATGACAACAAGGAAGCCGGGTCAATCAAACACATCCGCCACTTACTATCACACTAACCTATTCCTAATCGAGCTAGAGGTCTTTATTAGGTGTTACGGGATTAGGAGATGGTTTAAGAAGGAAGGAAATGGATATTCAAAAGGACAAGTCCGAGATAATAGAGTCTTCAGATTATGTAACTTAGAGAAAACCTTGTTATTTTCTTTTTTTGCTTCTATACTTTGTTTCCATCCCAGCCATATTTTTTTTTTTTCTTTTCTTTGGCTTTTGACTCCTTTTATTCTATTTTTTTTTTTTTGGAGTTTTTATTTTATTTCTATTTTTCTTTTCTTTGGATGGAAACTTCTTTTCTTTATTTTTTCAGCAAGTAACAATTTTTGTTTACACGTGTTTTTCTCTTCTTCTTTCTTCACTCATTCTATTCTCGGACTTATTCTAAATTGGGTAGGTTGATTTATTCTATTTTTTTTATTTGTTTTTTTTGTTTTGTAAATGGGTAAAGGAATTGTGGTGTATGGAAGGCTAAAGAACAGTGCTCGGAGTGGTGACTAGCGAAAAAATAATTCATAGGTTTGAATTTCTGGCTATATCGATCCAAAGAGCTAAATTCTCACTTAGGATATGGTTTAGTGATCAAGCAAGTGGACGGTGATTTCTCTATCCGGATTTTACTTCTCCCTTGTGTCATTTCTCAAATGTTTCGGCTTCATATAAGGCTTTAGGCTATATTCTCCACAGATTTGTAGAATAAGTACTCTAGCCTAGATTTCAGAAACTTCTATCGCTAACAATCATAGATACTCACATAATATATTTATAGATAGATGCAAAGATTATTACCTACGATTAACCTAAGTTTCTAACAATTATTCCGATGCAACAACTATGTGAGACTTCTAGATTGTTAAGAGCATGGAGAAAGAAAACAATACCAATATTCCTAAGTGTATAGCATAAACTTATTTATTTATATTTTTAAATTTTGAAATTTTAACTCGAAAACAAATGCATATTATATATATCTATATCCTAACAGATGTCTTAATTACACGCGGATTCTATGCCCCCCAAACAAGAAGCATGCTTTGTCCTCAAAGCATTGTAAATAAAGAGGGTAGGAAAAATACCATTGAAGCTTGAAATTCAAACATCCGCAAAACAATGTTAGAACGTACTAATATAGGAAATAAAACCCACACAACTCTATAAGAGTTCCACCCATTATGGGGTTAACATAATTAAATTGCTTGGGACATAAGCGCACACACTATGTAAACTAAAACTTACCTCCACTCCCGTTTATTCGTCATCTTCGCCATCCTCTACTTCTATAAAGAAAGTGAGGTTCCTTCGGCCCCTGCCATGCTATGATAATTTGCCGTGCTTCACGCCATTTATCATCTATGGTTGCTAACCTATTAAGTGCCACTTGTCTGATGGGGTGTAGGGTGCAACTCGGGTGAGGTTGTATCCGCCACCCATCCCAAGTCATTGCACGGAAAGATCGGATAATACTATTGGTGGGTCGCACCGTGTCTACCTTAATCCAATCCGCGAAACGTGTACAAAAAACGTGAAAGAAACATAGCATAATACGCGGAAATTAGAACAGGCATAAGAAGATACTTATGCCTCATAGTATAGGCTCGTGCTAAACTAGACATCAAAGTCCCGGAAGGTCATAGAACCAAGGCCCATTGGCTAAAGCAAGGAAAACGCTGCAAGTGGCGCCATTCACGTAAGAAAAACGCCATTCCCCTAAAATGTTTAGCATTATCCAAAACATAACAGTTCCTATGTTCATGGACAAAGGGCCAAGGGCAACGCTATAGTCCCCTTGGTCCTCAATCTGGAAAATGCCCGCCCCATAAGCCTCGTGCAAAGACTCATAGGTGTAGACATGCATATTATCGAATCCAATAGCACCATGGGTCTTGTATCTCAGGGCATAGCAAGTCCAAGAACAAAGGCTAGCAAGAACCCGGTAATCTCCATTGGTTCATCGTCAATGTTGATGGAGAACATCCGGTCTCTCAAAAAGAAAATGCAGTTATTATAAAAATAAGATGCAAGTCTTTGGAGAATAAAGTTCACCCGGTCTTACCATAAGAGGTTCCCAAACCAACATATGTGATCACCTCACAAACCAAGCACCGTAAGTAGTGCTTTGGAACAAATCTTCAAAGAGACTGTTCCGGTATCAATATTGAGATGTCATCTCTAAATTACGCTTTGGAATAGCTGCGAATGATTCGGATACTACACGCCAAAAACCGAAAATTTCTGGTCCGTCCAGAGAAGTCGCCGGGCCATTAACTTAGGGCGCTGCCGCCGCTTTTTGTATTTTTGATTTCCAGAACTTAGCGCTGGTCGCTTCGACTAGAGCGCGCCGGGCGCCTCGACAAAATTTTTCCGACAGACCAGTAGGGCGCTGAAAAGCTACCAACTAGGGCGCTGGGGCCGAAAGGCGAAAATGAAGTCGAATGAAGTCGAAACGCGGGAATCGCTGGTTTGAAGGGTGAGTGATGGAGTTTAGGTGTAGTGTGAGTTGTGAGGATAGATTGTATCAAGTTTATATAGGCTTAAAGTTGCTAGAATGGATCGAAAGTTGCCAAAACTAATTTCGGCGCTTTCCGAAATCCTAAAATTTCCAAACTCGAAAACGGAAACAACTCATCTCCTGGATTCTAATTCAAACCCAGTATCTCTTATTTGGATTTTATGACTGAATGTACCTATTTAATCTAGATTTCATCCTACAATGATTCTCAATCACAGATATGCCTAAACTTCCATATTTTCACCTTACTCCGCAGTAAATTCTAACACTAGGGTTTTTTATAAAAAATACAGCTTGAAATAATCAAACCACCCCCAAACAAGTTTGGAAGGTGTGGTCAATATGAAATAAGCACACAATATGAAAATAAACCCTTGTATTATAATTTCATTCGGAGTATTACTACAAAATTCAAATTACTGAAATAAAAGTTACATTACAATAAAGACAACAAAAGTAAATAAAACAACAACTACTAAAACATAAATAACAGGACTATCACTGCTCATCCTCTCTAAACACCTCGCCACTGGTGGCGGAGGGCACAGACTCGAGTGGTGGCTCACGGGCTCCGTAGGTCCAAAGAGTAGCCGCCCTTCGCCGACGACGCCATGCCTAGTAGTAGCCGTGTCCTCGGAAGGCGAGTCCGCCTGCGAGGTGGGAAGCGTGCTAGCATATCCACTCTAAACCGGCTATTGGGCTTCCATCTCACCGCTCGCTTCCCATCTCTCATCCTCCTCTCTCGGTCTGCGGAGCTCGGTTGTGGTGAATGGTGGCTGCCGAGTCCGGAGGTCCGCAGACAGAGTGTTGAGTGAACGCGATGCCCTATGTAGCATAGTCATGCGCCAAAGATCGACCAACACCTCTGGAAGGCATCCGTGATCAAAACAGGTGCCATCCTCCTCATCCTCCTCCGACTCATCCTCATCTACCCTCTGCTCCTCCTCCTCAGCTCCATTCCTATCCTCGGGCAATTTCCAGACTTGTTGGACACACTCCCTATAGATACGCTGGGTTCCCGTGCAGGGTAATGTAAATCCTCCTCGTAAGCGGAGTTGCCTTCATCTTCAACATGATCTTAGTGATAAGCCGCGGGGAAGAGGTGCCAACGACCGTCCGATCCTCCCCGATTATGTTGAGCAAAAACTCCGGATACAAAATCGTACTTCGCTCTGGAGTATCCATAGGACGGGAGGCAGGTCGACCGATGTCAATCGACCTTGTCCTTGCCTAGGACATTCCGACCAATCCACTCACGTAGCCAGTTAGTTTGGTCCTCGAGAAGCTTCGGGCGACACAATGGGAGTTTGGATTGTAGCTCCCATTGATGACAGTAACGCCCATCAACGGCTCAACCCCGTCAAACTGGGGCTCCTGTAAAACGGCATCCAGATTGATTCTAGGCGGAATGCCTAGAATCTCAGCCAACAGCCCCGTAGTCAACTCCCTCCTCTTCTTCTTCACCAAAACAAAAATCCGACTCCCCTCCAACTCCCGGGTGTTGTAGAACCGTCTGACCAAGTCTTCATGGTAGAAGTCTTCGGTCGAGTACCAGAGACTATTCCAGTCTCTACTAGCCATTTCGTCACCGTAAAACGGCGCGAAATGGTCGGCGGTGAAAATCTGCTCCGGTATAATACGGCGTTGAGCCATTTAGAGTTTGATTACGGTTTGGGGTTTGTAGAGGGTGTGGTAGTTGTGGTTTAACTTGACCGACCTAAAGAAAAGTGGTGGTGGCGCGGTGGCGGCAGCACCAAAATTTTTTTTTAAATTTCGGTGGTTTTGATAATAGAAATCGGTGGTGGTAGTGATGGTTGGTGTTTTGAAGTCGATTTGAGGTTTGGATTTGATTTTTGGCGTGGGTTGTTTGTATTTTCTTTTTATTTTGATTTTCTTTTAGGTTTGGAGCTTGGTAATGGCGCGTTATGGAAGATGAAACGATGAACTGTCGTGAGAATGTAAGAGCCAGCCAGCTCTCCATGGGCGCTGGTGGCGAAAGTTGGGCCCAAGCCCAAAATCAAAATTTTCGATTTTTTCGATTTTTTCGCGAATTTCAAATCAAAATTCCCGCTTCGTTACCGGTCCGATTTTTGCGAATGAGATATGGAAATGATCAGGAGAGAATTTCCTATCCAATGATCCATAAAACACTCTATTCTGACTTTAGATGACATACGTGATAGTGGAAAACGCCTCGAAATCGTGCATGACGTAAGTTATCGCGAGAACGAATGAACTCTAAATTAATAGATCATGTCAATCCGAATCGTAATACAATAAAACGGCCTAAGCAACTCTAGTGGGACATAAAACATTTAGTACGGAACATTTAACACCCCACCCCAAACAATTTTTACAACGAAGCTTTAGAAAATTTGTTTTTAGCGATGGTCTTTTAAAGTCGATTCCCGAGACTTCATAGATTACTATGTTTATTTTATTTTTTTTTATTTTAGTTTTAGAAGGAAAAACAATAAGCAATAAAGACATAATTCACACCATAGAGAAACATGACTCAAAAATCCGAGAAAACATGCAAGAGTGGAAAAACGTGAATTATGTGAACCGTGGGACTTAGGATCCGTACTTACGACCACACACTCCATAGGGAGGGCCCGGTTACCTTAATGGTGCACTCACCAATATATTGGAATGAAAGGAAATGCACCAACACAGAAATTTGAGTCGCTTATAGTCGATACTCAAGACTTTATCTAAAACATATGTATGAACATGCAGCTTGATCATATATCAACAACCAAATAGTTGTGGATCATTCCATAAATAAATATCGGAGGAAACATATCCAAACACAATGAAACACCAAGATTCCCTACGACCAGACCTAGTGGAATCCAAACGAAGTCGGATAACCCTATTGTGTAACCTATCATGCACCTTATTTTTTCATTTTGAATGAGTGGGTGTTCTAGTAAATAAGTGTGGAAAAGTGAATGGTTGTGGAGAATATGGTAGATATGGATAAGTTTTTAGAAAGACAGCTTGTACACAATGAGGATGTGGTTTTAGCAACTCAACTCATTCATTGTGTGTGTAGGGATGTCTCAATTTTGAAAATGAAGGTGTCACAAAGTTTGTCCTTCCTCAAGTATCTGTTTGTTAGGAGGATTTAAAAATTATAGAGCACGTAAGAAACAACAGGATCGAAAGTGCAAACTCGGGGTTCCTTTGAAAGGGTGGAAGGAGGGAATCGAGGTGGATGTTGTGCTAGTTAGTTCTTGATAGGGTGAATTGTCACCTACTCGAAGAAACTCATCAAATTCCTCATCTAGATTGGTCATATCCACATTACTATGGTAGTCCTCTACGCCTTTGAGAAAGTCATCTATCCCATCCCTCGCCAATAACATGTGTATCGACTAGTGTAGGAAAGAAAATATTGGAGTCCGACTTTCCAAAGGAAAAAAATTTTGGGCATATGACTATCGGGGAACGTGTTGTTGAAATAATCTCGAAAGCAAAGCTCTCGATCATGCTAACCTCTCCATCCATAGACGAATCGGGTAATCGCGGTCCTTGTTTTAAAAACATTGACCTCAACAAATGTTAAGATGGCCAAAAGACATGGACATTGAACCATCACGGCAATTAATGAGCGCATTGGCAGTTGCCAAGAAAGGAATACCTAAAATGATCGAGGACCAGTCGTTAGCGACTTTTCCGTATCGAGGACTACAAAATCAGCCGGATAGTAGAAATCCTGCACTTTTACAAGCACATTTTCGACTACACCCTTAGGGAACTTAATAGACCCGATCGGCTAATTGCAACGCCATTTTAGTGGGTTGCATTTTGTCTAGACCTATTTGTCTATACAAATAAAATGGGAGTAAGTTAACACTAGCCCCCGTGTCTAATAACGCGATCAGTCGTGATAGGAATCTCCTAAGGTGCATTGTACATGAGGGATCGACCGGGGTCCTTGTAATTAACAATTCCATTATGTTCGATAAGGTTGGGAATTGTTCTCGTTAAAAGCGCCTTTTGGTATATTGGTCTTACCTAGTAGTACACAATTCCTTAAGAAACTTAGCATGATGTGGTAGCTTTTAATAGCTTCGGAAAGGGAAGGTTTATAGTTAGATTCTTAAAACATCCCTAATCTCCTCATAATTTGTATCCTTAGTTAACATGGCTAATTTTTGTGGAAACGGTGGTTTCTGTCTATATTTAGCAATGGTATCTCCTGGATGTTGTACCGTAGCTTTCTGTTTCTTAAGTTGTGTTGTAACTGGGACCTCTACAGTGGTAGGCTCTTCAGTTTCTATTTCAGTATCTAGTAATATAGCAGGTGTAGGGGCTACTGGTGGGGTAACTATAGGCATAGTTACTTTGTTATCAACCACTCTGCCAGAACGGAGAGTGGTGATGGCATTTATCTCACCTACATTTTCAAATTCATTACTAGTATTATCCGTTACCTCAAAGGCTGTGTTTGTTGTTTTAGGATTAGGTATTGCGTTACCTGGAAACACACCTTTGGTTTGGGCTTTATCTTGAGCCAACTGTTGGGTTAAATTAGTTACGGATTGTAGAAGCTGTTGGTTGGATTGAGCCATGGTTTGAAAAGTTTTTGGCTCACTTGTATAAAGGTGTCAAGACGATCCGGCTGTGTGGGTGTAGTGGTCACGGGGGGGTATTCTTGGAACTATTTCCGTGAATTATTTATTGGTGGATTTTGATAGTTATTATTTACCGAACGATACCTCTATTAGCATTATAATTATTATAATTACCTTGACCTTGTGCTTGACCTTGTCGAGGTTGCACTTTGGTTGTTATAATTATTAAAATTACCCCGACCACATCCTTGTCGTAGTGGGGCTTGGTTAAAAACTTTATGTAGGCTAACATATTGATGATTGTACCCTTGAGGTGTGACGTTTTGGTTATTTCTCCAACCGGTTGGGATTTTGTCTCAAAGAGGTTCACTATTAATGGAACAAGCCCGTTCATAGGCTATAGGACAGGTGGGATTCGGGATGCTTCGGGCTCCAAATGAAACTACATGGATTTGAATTTACATTCATAACGGGGATTGGCTTTTGTTGTCAGAAATGGCATCTACCTTTTGTGAGGGATTCAATTAGAGTTTTAAGCTCGAGGATCTGATTTAACCTCAAACATACTTGGTAGCCTTTAATCTGTGGAAGAAGAAACTAGCGGAGCTGGAGTAATCGTCACTACCCCAATTATTATTACGCTTTAGTTTGGTCCTCTAAAATTTATAAGCCTCGAGGCTCCTTTGTTTAAGAAACTACCCCCATTCATTATGTCAAGGACTTCTTTATGGTGATGTTGAAGTCCTTTGAAAAGGCACTAACTAACGTGTCTTTCGCTAAGTTATGATGTGGACACTCTATAAGCAGATCGGTGAAACGATTCCAAGCCTCTGAAAATGTTTCATGAGGATTTTGTCGAAAGAAATGAATCTTAGAAAGCATCTCATCCGTCTTTAGGGGTGGGTAAAAATGTTCCATAAACAAACAACAAGTTTAGCCCACGAGTCCACAGAATTAAAGGCTTTAAGCGCTTAACCAAGACGCCGCCTTATCGGCTAAGGTGAAAGGGAATACCCTTAATTTAATTTGTTCCGAACCAACCGTAGGATGGTGGAATGTTGTTAGGACTTGTTCAATCCTACGCATATGCTGGTAAGGTTTTTCATGGTCTAAACCATGAAAACGGGTAACAAATTAAAAATATTTGGAGGATTTCTCAAATCCCCTGGTTTGCTAGAACGATGCAAGATTTGGGGCTATCGCTCGAGGCTTTGTAGAAGTCCGAGAGAGGAGTCTCTTTCTTCCCCATTATATCGTGGTGTGTGGAATAGTAGCTAGAGGTGTAGTGTGTGTGGTATACTAGATAGACTTGATTGTTGATGTTGTTGTGTATTTACGTTCGGGTGTTTTGTACGACCATCCTTAATCTCATGCAAGACTAAGTCGAGCTTAACTACACACATGCAACACTCCAAACAATTCTGATATACTAGTATAAACCTCTAACGAGATGCGAGGTGTGGAAGAAAGGAATACGATTGCAAGTCCTTGCTTCGCTTATGAATAGCGCCTTAGATGCAGCGTTCGGTGTTTATAAGAGAATAGAACACCTGGAAAACTTGACAACTTCGAAGTTCAAATCAAACTGTGGAAATCCCGAAATTGAGAGAAAAGCGATGCTATCTTCTATCTTAGCGCTCAAGGCAAAGTCGAAGCTCGATGAAGATAGCTGGTCGGCCTTCGGTGTATAAACGAAGTCCAATAAGATAGCGAAGAAGGCCTCTCTTTGAAGCGATAAGCGCCTTCACGCGCCATCGCTGAATTTTCCAAAACTGAAACGGCAACCACAAATGAATCAAACAAGGGTGGGTGGGTGAAATGGGACTTAAAAATTACTAATTCTATTATGAAAACAATGATAAAGTGCAACTAAGATGGCGCGCCATTTTTGATAAACGTGAAAATGAATAGTCTACCTCGTAATGAACGATGAATTCTCAACGAAGTAAACTAAACTTTTTACTTGATACTCTCTTGTTTATCAAAGATTTATTCTACTCTCAACCAATTGAGATATAGTGGAGTAGAACAAGTTAAGTTCCACTCCTAGTGCTTTAGCATGGATGTTTTCTAATCTAACTAGTCGCTTTTAAGTCTATGAGAGTTTTGAAGGGAATTATACTACGATGCAACTACCCACAAGATCAGTGACTAATTGGTTATCAGAATACTACGGAATGCTACGTTGATTCTATGATAAGGAGTTAGAGGGATTGATTCCACCTTAACTCAACTTAATCCACTAACGACGAATCGTCAGAATCCGAATGAAGCCCATCGGCTCGCAATTTGGTTATTCCTAATCCCTAATTATACATGGCATTTCTACCAATTATAACTAGCATGTGAACAATTAAACCCATTCTCATGTGGTGAACTAATCATTTCTAGAGTGGAATAGAAAATCACGACGACTCTACGATGTCAATGGGACTCAAGCTTTCATCAAGGCTTCACAACCCCTCTAATGGAGGTTTAGCCTTGAATCATTCCAAGCAATCATTTCCATTTATATTAAAACTAAACATAATATAAAGCATTGAAATTTATTTAATTAAACAATAATGAAATCTAATTTAATGACTAAATTGAACTAAGGACATGAATTGAAATTAGATCTAAAATGGAAATGAGAAATTCGAACTTGATAAAAATACTACTTTTATTTATCTAATCTATCAAGAACAATGATTCAAGGATTTAATCTAAAAACAAGAATTTAAATGGAACTAAAACTTAATTTAATTAATAAAAACTAGATCTATAATTCTATATCTTAATTTAGGTCTAACTAGCTACCATTAACAAAGAGCTAAGCTTTTTGTTTTATACATCGGATCAAAAATTCGTGCATGGGCTTGGAGGCCATGGGTTGGGCCAGAGAATGGGCCCAAACCCAATCTTCGATCCAAAAGGCCTCTTCAGCTGCAGTTGACTTCCACAGACTTTTCGTCCCTTACGCTCCTCTGATTGGGTCAAGGCTTGGACCATTGCAAAGCTCTTTCCGGGCGGTCGTTTTGACGCCATTATGCCCAATTCGAGTCTGAGTCAAAGATCGGCTTTCCGGAGGCTTCTTACCGACTTTTGCTCCTAGATCTCGCTAAAGTTGGTACATTTAACACATAATGGACTTTGGCACGAGAAATGCATAAAAACGCGTGTCAGGTGTTAACTCTTACTTATTATTCACATAATTGGTCCTACTTGATTATGATTATTAAGGGGTTAAAACTTCTGAAACAATGTTAGAGCGTGCTAATATAGGAAATAAAAGCCATTACAACTCTATAAGAGTTCCACCCATTATGGGGTTAACATAATTAAATTGCTTGGGACATAGCGCACACTACGCAGAAACTAAAACTTACCTCCACTCCGTTGTTATTCATCATCTTCGTCATCCTCTACTTCTATAAAGAAGTGAGGTTCATTCAGCGATCTGCCATGCTATGATAATTTGCCGGGGCTTCCATTCATTTATCATCTATGGTTGCTAACCTATTAAGTGCCACTTGGTCTGATGGGGTGTAGGGTGCAACTGGTGAGGTTGTATCCGGGCCATCATCCATCGTCATTGTTTACTAACGGAAAGATCGGATAATACTATTGGTGGTTCGCACCGTCTCTACCTTAATCCAATCCGTGAAACGTGTACAAAAAACAGGAAAGAAACATAGCATAATACGTGAAATTAGAACGGGCATAAGAAGATACTTATGCCTCATAAGTATAGGCTCGTGCTAAACTAGACATCAAAGTCCCCGGAAGGAATATCATAGAACCGGCGTCCATTGGCTAAAAGCAAGGAAAAACGCCGCAAGTGGGCGTCATTCCGCGGAAGAAAACGCCATTCCCACTAAAATGTTTAGCATTATCCAAAACATAGGTTCCTATGTTCATGGACCGGGCTACCAAGGGCAACGTTATAGTCCCCTTGGTCCTCAATCTGAGGAAAATGCCTGCCCCATAAGCCTCGTCGCAAAGACTCATAGGTGTAGACATCATATTATCGACCTAATAGCACCATGGGTCTTGTATCTCACCGGCATAGCAAGTCCAAGAACAAAGGCTAGCAAGAACCCGGTAATCTCCATTGGTTCATCGTTCAATGTTGATGGAGAACATCCGGTCTCTCAAAGAAAAATGCAGTTATTATAAAAATAAGATGCAAGTCTTTGGAGAATAAAGTTCACCCGATCTTACCATAAGAGGTTCCCCAACATATGTGATCACCTCGCCCGAAACCAAGCACCGTAAGTAGTGCTTTGGAACAAATCTTCAAAGACTGTTCCGTATCAATATTGGAGATGTCATCTCTAAATTACGCTTTGGAATAGCTGCGAATGATTCGGATACTACGCCTTGAAAAACGGAAAATTTCTGGTCCGTCGAGAAAGTCAAAAGCCATTAACTTAGTAGGGCGCGCGGCTTTTGTATTTTTGATTTCCGGTAACTTAGCTGGCTTCGACTAAGCAGGCGGCGCTCGACAAAATTTTTCAAAATTGTAGACAGAATTCAGCAACTAAAAGGCCAACTCCGAGGAGTTCTGAAAAATTGCGAAAATGAAGTCGAAACGGGGAATCGCGGGTTTGAAGGGGTGAGTGATGGAGTTTAGGTGTAGTGTGAGTTGTGAGGATAGATTGTATCAAGTTTATATAGGCTTAAAGTTGCTAGAATGGATCGGAAAGTTGCCAAAACTAATTTGGCGCTTTTCGGAATCCTAAAATTTCCAAACTCAAAAATCGGAAACAACTCATCTCACGGATTCTAATTCAAACCCAAGATCTCTTATTTGGATTTTATGACTGAATGTACCTATTTAATCTAGATTTCATCCTACAATGATTCTCAATCACGGATATGCCTAAACTTCCATATTTTCACCTTACTCATGATGAAATTCTAACACTAGGGTTTTTTTATAAAAATACAGCTTTTGAATAATCAAACCACCCCCAAACAAGTTTGGAAGGTGTGGTCATATGAAATAAGCACACAATATGAAAATAAACCCTTGTATTATAATTTCATTCGAATTATTACTACAAAATTCAAATTACTGAAATAAAAGTTACATTACAATAAAAACAACAAAAGTAAATAAAACAACAACTACTAAAACATAAAATAATGTGGACTATCACCGCTCATCCTCTCTAAACACCTCGCCACTGGTGGCGGAGGGCCTGAACTTCAGTGGTGGCTCACCGGCTCGGTAGAATCAGCAGTGATCGTCCTTCGCCGTCGACGACGCCATGCCTAGTAGCCGTGTCCTCGAGGCCCGAGTCCGTCATGCGAGGTGGGAAGCGTGCTAGCATATCCACTCCTAAATCGGCAGCGGCTTCCATCTCAGCCCTCGCTTTGCTCCCATCTCTCATCCTCCCTGCAGGTGCGGAGCTCGAAGTTGTGGTGAATGGTGGCTCAGCCGAAGTCCGAGGTCCGCCACAGAGAGTGTTGAGTGAACGATGCCCCTATGTAGCATAGTCATGCGCCGGCATCGAACCCAACACCTCCGGAAGGCATCCGTATCAAAACAGGTGCCATCCTCCTCATCCTCCTCCGACTCATCCTCATCTACCCTCTGCTCCTCTCCCTCCTCAGCCGTTCCCTATCCTCGGGCAATTTCCAGACTTGTTGGACACACTCCCTATAGATCACAGCGGGTTCCGTGGGGAGGTAATGTAAATCCTCCTCGTAAGCCGGGAGTTGCCTTCATCTTCAACATGATCTTAGTGATAAGCACGGAAGAGGTGCCAACGACCGTCCGATCCTCCCGATTATGTTGAGCAAAACTCCGGGATACAATCGAATCTTCGCATCCCCGGAGTATCCATAGGACGTGGAGGCAGTCGGACCGATATCACCGACCTTTGTCCTTGCCTAGGACATTCCGACCAATCCAGCGGGTCAGGGTTAGTTGGTCCTCGAGAAAAGCCCGGGCGCTACAATGGGAGTTTGGATTGTAGCTCCCATTGATGAATAACGCCATCAACGGCTCAACCCCGCCAAACTGGGCTCCGTAAAAACGGCATCAGTTGATTGATTCTAGGCGAATGCCTAGAATCTCACCAACAGACCAGTGAGTGAACTCCACTCCTCTTCTTCTTCACCAAAACAAAAATCCGACCCTCCAACTCCCGGGTGTTGTAGAACCCGTCTGACCAAGTCTTCATGGTAGAAGTCTTGATCGAAAGTACCGGAGACTATTCCGAGTCTACTAGCCATTTCGTCACCGTAAAACGGGGCGAAATGGTCGGCGGTGAAAATCTGCTCCGGTATAATACGGCGTTGAGCCATTTAGAGTTTGATTACGGTTTGGGGTTTGTAGAGGGTGTGGTAGTTGTGGTTTAACTTGACCGACCTAAAGAAAAGTGGTGGTGGCGCGGTGGCGGCAGCACCAAAATTTTTTTTTTAAATTTCGGTGGTTTTGATAATAGAAATCGGTGGTGGTTGTGATGGTTGGTGTTTTGAAGTCGATTTGAGGTTTGGATTTGATTTTTGGCGTGGGTTGTTTGTATTTTCTTTTTATTTTGATTTTCTTTTAGGTTTGGAGCTTGGTAATGGCGTTAATGGAAGATGAAACGATGAACTGGTCGTGAGAATGTAAGAGCTGAAAGCGCTCTCCATGGCTGGGGTGAAAGTTAAAGTTAGAAGCCCCAAAATCAAAATTTTCGATTTTTCGATTTTTTTCGCGAATTTCAAATCAAAATTCCCGCTTCGTTACCGGTCCGATTTTTGCGAATGAGATATGGAAATGATCAGGAGAGAATTTCCTATCCAATGATCCATAAAACACTCTATTCTGACTTTAGATGACATACGTGATAGTGGAAAACGCCTCGAAATGCGTGCATGACGTAAGTTATGCGAACGAATGAACTCTAAATTAATAGATCATGTCAATCCGAATCGTAATACAATAAAACGGCCTAAGCAACTCTAGTGGGACATAAAACATTTAGTACGGAAACACGAACACCCCACCCCCAAACAATTTTTTACAACGAAGCTTAGAAAATTTGTTTTTAGCAGTGGGTCTTTTAAAGTCAGATTCCCGAGACTTCATAGATTACTATGTTTATTTTATTTTTTTTTTTATTTTAGTTTTAGAAGGAAAAACAATAAGCAATAAAGACATAATTCACACCATAGAGAAACATGACTCAAAAATCCGAGAAAAACATGCAAGAGTGGAAAACGTGAATTATGTGAACCGTGGACTTAGGATCCGGTACTTACAGCCCACACACCCATAGGGAGGGCCCTTACCTTAATGGTGCACTCACCAATATATTGGAATGAAAGGAAATGCACCAACACAGAAATTTGAGTCGTTTATAGTCAGATACTCAAGACTTTATCTAAAACATATGTATGAACATGCAGTTGATCATATATCAACAACCAAATAGTTGTGGATCATTCCATAAATAAATATCGAGGAAACATATCCAAACACAATGAAACACCAAGATTCCCTACGACCGACCCCCTAGTGGAATCCAAAACGAAGTCGGATAACCCTATTGTGTAACCCTATCATGCACCTTATTTTTCATTTTGAATGAGTGGGTGTTCTAGTAAATAAGTGTGGAAAAGTGAATGGTTGTGGAGAATATGGTAGATATGGATAAGTTTTAGAAAGACAGCTTTGTACACAATGAGGATGTGGTTTTAGCACCTAACTCATTCATTGTGTGTGTGGGACCGCCTCAATTTTGAAAATGAAGGTGTCACAAAGTTTGTCCTTACAGAGTATCTGTTTGTTAGGAGGATTTAAAAAAATTATAGAGCACCTAAAAACAACAGGGATCGAGTGCAAACTCGGGTTCCTTTGAAAGGGGTGGAAGGAGGGGAATCGAGGTGGATGTTGTGCTAGTTAGTTCTTGATAGGGTGAATTGTCACCTACTCAAGAAACTCATCAAATTCCTCATCTAGATTGGTCATATCCACATTACTATGGTAGTCCTCTACGTCTTTGAGAAAGTCATCTATCCCATCCTCGTCAATAACATGTGTATCGACTAGTGTAGGAAAGAAAATATTGAGTCGACTTTCCAAAGGAAAGAATTTTGGGCATATGACTATCGGGAACGTGTTGTTGAAATAATCTCGAGCAAAGCTCTCGATCATGCTAACCTCTCCATCCATAGAAGCGAATCGGGTAACTTGTGTCCTTGTTTTAAAACATTGACCTCAACAACAAGATGGCCAAAAAAAGACATGGACATTGAACCATCACGCAATTAATGAGCGCATTGGCGGGTTGCCAAGAAAGGCATACTAAAATGATGGAATGAGTCGTTAGCGACTTTCCTCGTGATCGAGGACTACAAAATCAGCCGGATATAGTAGAAATCCTGCACTTTTACAAGCATTTTTTACTACACCCTTAGGGGAACTTAATAGACCGATCAGCTAATTGCAACGTCATTTTAGTGGGTTGCATTTTGTCTAGACCTATTTGTCTATACAAATAAAATGGGAGTAAGTTAACACTAGCCCCCGTGTCTAATAACGCGGTCGTCGTGATAGGAATCTCTAAGGTGCATTGACAAGATGGGGCTAACCGTGGTCCTTGTACTTAACAATTCCATTATGTTCGGATAAGGTTGGGAATTGTTCCGTTAAAAGGCGTCTTTTTGGTATATTGGTCTTACGCCTCAGTAGTACACAATTCCTTAAGAAACTTAGCATGATGTGGTAGCTTTTAATAGCTTCGAGGAAGGAAGGTTTATAGTTAGATTCTTAAAACATCCCTAATCTCCTCATAATTTGTATCCTTAGTTAACATGGCTAATTTTTGTGGAAACGGTGGTTTTACGTCTATATTTAGCAATGGTATCTCCCGGATGTTGTCACGAAGTAGCTTTACGTTTCTTAAGTTGTGTTGTAACCTGGGACCTCTACAAGGTAGGCTCTTGGGTTTCTATTTGATTATCTAGTAATATAGCGGTGTAGGGATCTTGGTGGGGTAACTATAGGCATAGTTACTTTGTTATCAACCACTCTGCTGCCGAGGAGCAGTGGTGATGGCATTTATCTCACCTACATTTTCAAATTCATTACTAGTATTATCCGCTACCTCAAAGGTGTGTTTGTTGTTTTAGGATTAGGTATTCGCGTTACCGGAAACACACCTTTGGTTTTGGGCTTTATCTTGAGCCAACTTTGGGTTAAATTAGTTCACGGATTGTAGAAGCCGCTTGGTTGGATTGAGCCATGGTTTGGAAAAGTTTTTGGCTCCACTTGTATAAAGGTGTCAAGAGCGATCCGGCTGTGTGGGTGTAGTGGTCACGGGTGGTGTTATTCTTGAACTATTTCCGTGAATTATTTATTGGTGGATTTTGATAGTTATTATTTACCGGACGATACCTCTATTAGCATTATAATTATTATAATTACCTTGACCTTGTGCTTGACCTTGTCGAGGTTGCACTTAGTTGTTATAATTATTAAAATTACCCCTGACCACATCCTTGTCGTGAGTGGGGCTTGGTTAAAGCTTTGCGTAGGCCTAAACATATTGATGATTGTACCCTTGAGGTGTGACGTTTTGGTTATTTCTCCAACCGAAGTTGGGATTTTGTCTCAAGAGGCGCTAGGTTCACTATTAATGGAACAAGCCCATTCATAGGCTATAGGGACCCGATGGGATTCGGGATGCTCGGGGCTCAATGAAAACTACATGGATTTGAATTTACATTCATAACGGATTGGCTTTTGTTGTACAGAAATGGCATCTACCTTTTTGTGAGGGATTCAATTAGAGTTTTAAGCTCGGGGATCCGATTTAACCTCAAACATATCTTGGTAGCCTTTTAATCGTGGAAGAAGAACTAGCGAGCGAGAATAATCGTCACTACCCCCAATTATTATTACGCTTAGTTTGGTCCTCTAAAATTTATAAGCCTCCGGGGCTCCTTTGTTTAAGAAACTACCCCATTCATTATGTCAAGGACTTCTTTATGGTGATGTTGAAGTCCTTTGAAAAAGGCACGAACTAACGTGTCTTTAAGCTAAGTTATGATGTGGACACTCTATAAGCGGTCGGTGAAACGATTCCAAGCCTCTGAAAATGTTTCATGAGGATTTTGTCGAAAAGAAATGAATCTTAGAAAGCATCTCATCCGTCTTTAGGGGTGGGTAAAATGTTCCATAAACAAATTGAACAAGTTTAGCCCACGAGTCCACGAAATTAAGGCTTTGGCGATTAACCAAGACGCCCTTATCGGCTAAGGTGAAAGGGAATACCCTTAATTTAATTTGTTCAACCAACCGTAGGATGGTGGAATGTTGTTAGGACTTGTTCAATCCTACGCGTATCTTTGGTAAGGTTTTTCATGGTCTAAACCATGAAAAGCGGGTAACAAATTAAAAATATTTGGAGGGATCTGAAAATCCCACCGGGTTTGCTAGAAACGATGCAAGATTTGGGGCTATCGCTCGAGGCTTTGTAGAAGTCCGAGAGGAGTCTTCTCTTTCTTCCCCATTATATCGGTGGTGTGTGTGGAATAGTAGCTAGAGGTGTAGTGTGTGGTATACTAGATAGACTTGATTGTTGATGTTGTTTTGTGTATTTACGTTGGTGTTTTGTACGACCGCATCTTTAATCTCATGCAAGACTAAGTCGAGCTTAACTACACATGCAACACTCCAAACAATTACGATATACTAGTATAAACCTCTAACGGGAGATCACGAGGTGTGGAAGAAAGGAATACCTGATTGGTCCTTGCTTCGCTTATGAATAGCGTCTTGGATATGGCGTGTTCGGTGTTTATAAGAGAATAGAACACTGAAAAACTTGACAACTCGAAGTTCAAATCAAACTGCGGGAAATCACGGAAATTGAGAGAAGAGCTGGCGCCGCTTCTTATCTTCGTAGTATGGCTTCGAGGCAAAGTCGAGCTCGATAAGATAAGCTGGTCGCCTCGATTAATATAAACGAAGTCCGGTAAGATAAGATATTGGTCTCTTTTTGAAGCTGGCTTCGGTCGCGTTTTCTGTGAATTTTTCCAAAACTGAAGCGGCAACCCGCAAGATGAATCAAACAAGGGTGGGTGGGTGAAATGGGACTTAAAATTACTAATTCTATTATGAAAACAATGATAAAGTGCAACTAAGATGGCGGCATTTGATAAGCGTAAAATGAATAGTCTACCTACGTAATGAACGATGAATTCTCAACGTAAGTAAACTAAACTTTTCACTTGATATACTCTCTTGTTTATCAAAGATTTATTCTACTCTCAACCAATTGAGATATAGTGGAGTAGACAAGTTCGTTCCACTCCTAGTGCTTTAGCATGGATGTTTTCTAATCTAACTAGTCGTTTTTAAGTCTATGAGAGTTTTACGAAGGGAATTATACTTCTGATGCAACTACCCACAAGATCTGGACTAGTCGGTTATCGAATCTACTACGGGAATGCTACGTTGATTCTATGATAAGGGAGTTAGAGGGGATTGATTCCACCTTAACTCAACTTAATCCACTAACGACGAATCGTCCGTAATCCGAATTGAAGCTCGGCGGAACAATTGGTTATTCCTAATCCCTAATTATACATGGCATTTCTACCAATTATAACTAGCATGTGAACAATTAAACCCATTCTCATGGTGAACTAATCATTTCTAGAGTGGAATAGAAAATACGACGACTCTACGATAATCGGACTCAAGCTTTCATCAAGGCTTCACAACCCCCTCTAATGGAGGTTTAGCCTTGAATCATTCCGCAATCATTTCCATTTATATTAAAACTAAACATAATATAAAGCATTGAAATTTATTTAATTAAACAATAATGAAATCTAATTTAATGACTAAATTGAACTAAGGACATGAATTGAAATTAGATCTAAAATGGAAATGAGAAATTCGAACTTGATAAAAAATACTACTTTATTTATCTAATCTATCAAGAACAATGATTCAAGGATTTAATCTAAAACAAGAATTTAAATGGAACTAAAACTTAATTTAATTAATAAAACTAGATCTATAATTCTATATCTTAATTTAGGTCTAACTAGCTACCATTAACAAAGAGCTAAGCTTTTGTTTTATACATCCAGATCCAAAATTCGTGCATGGGCTTGGAGCCATGGGTTGGGCCAGAGAATCAGGCCCAAAACCCAATTCTTTCGGTCCAAAAGGCCTCTTCAGCTGCAGTTGACTTCCACAGACTTTTCGTCCACTTCTGCTCCTCTGATTGGGTCAAGGCTTGGACCATTGCAAAGCTCTTTCCGAGGCGGTCGTTTTGACATAAGGTATGCCCAATTCCGAGGTCTGAGTCCAAAGATACGGCTTTCGGAAGTTCTACTGACTTTTGCTCCTGTATCTCGCTAAAGTGGTACATTTCTGCACATAATGGACTTTGAAGCCTGAAATGCATAAAAACAGCGTGTCGTGTTAACTCTTACTTATTATTCACATAATTGGTCTAACAAGATGATTATTAAGGGGTTAAAACTACAGTTTTTGGGCTCTTATCGATCCAAAATACCCGCCTTTGCTAATACACCCTTAATATCGCCTTGCTAATAAATCCATGCATTGTCTTTGCAATGTCCAAATTCCCTAATGCTACCGAGTCGGGCATTATACCCGCTTCCCTCATCTTCCTAAAACACCCAAACCTTCTCTTGGACAATTTATGCGCAAACATAAGCACGATCATCGAAGTCCACAAAATCAGTTCACACATCTACACCTAACATAGAAACCAAGTAACACACTACAAACAAATTGACTACACTCATTTCCAAATTTTACAACATGTGCAATCTCACCACCGAATCGACCTCTACTAGAATTTTTTTTTCCTTTACCTTTGTCTTCTACTTTCTCTTTGCTCTCGGCCCGGCATCACTTTTTCTCGATTGAGATACCTTCACTCCGTCTTTTTTCTTGGGGGCAGAGTCTTCCTTGAGGTGTCCCGCTCTACCACATCTGAGACATAGATTTCTGATATGCAAAAGTACAACCATACAGCTTTCTGATATGCAAATACTCAAGGGCTCTAAGCATGAGAATGTACAAGAACCTGCCAACAAATTATAACCGGGTTAAACTAACTCCGGGAAAAAAATCATGAAATGTCGAGTGCAAAAAATGGAATCTGATCGACAAACAAAATGCAAAGAACAATTTTATTAGCTAGTTTATTTCCCTCTATTAATCATTATTTCCCTTCCATCAGAAATCCAGTAGCTCCAACGCACAATAGTTCCACTTCTGGGAAAACACAATATCATAACAGAGAAACCAACGAATACAAAAAAAAAATGCATTAACAGTTGAGTAAAACAGACCTCAAAATTACAAAAAAGAAAATGAAACCGAAAATTTGCAAATTAACAGTTGAGTGAGTGAAACAACAACATTTCGGACAGCAACATTTCCATTTCTTAAAAGTTAAAACTCAACGAACATTGAATATAAATCATCAACAAGGCGCATCACATATGACATATTGCCAATTCAATAAAAGAAAAATCAATATTTTCAATGAAGATATGATTAGAACTCTACACAGACATCTTTACTATATAGAAAAATATGGAGGTCGATGAATAGTAGTTTCACGTACGTCATAGGGGTACTTTCGTCATTTTGTAGTTTTTAAATTTGTCAATTTTTTTTCGTTTTTTTGGAGGGGTAAAATGGTAATTTTGCTATTTTAAAAATACTTTTTTTTATTAATGTGTGGGCTTCGGTGGGTCCCTGTGTCGGGAGAAAGGTTTACACCTAGGGGTATAGTAGTAATTGTAAATGTATACATTAAAAAAAAAAAAAAAAAAAAAAACTCCAATGTGGCCATGTGCATTGTATAGTTAGTGATTTCGATGGAATTCTCATAATTCCCCCCAATATTTCAATTTTTGAGAAATTCGGGATTCCGGATCAAGAGTCGAATAAACATGAATTTCAAAATGTATTTGAAATATAGCGGAATAAGAGCCGGAATTCCGGTTTTTGAATTTGTCGGAATTCCGGAGATTCCAAAATCTTGAACTATGGTGCACAGTGATTAGTTTAACTTGAATTATTGAGTTTTTTCCAATGTTCAAAAACACATCCTCATTATTATAGTATTAATTATATTCTTATTAATTATTAATTAATAAGCTCGTGAATCCATTGTTGGGGAAATTGTCAGCAAGCAAAAAAACTGAAAGAGATGGCTGTTGAAAACATAGAAATTCAATACCATGGTCCGATGTGGAGTGTGGTTCGGTCTCTAACTAATTGTGGCAACTATGGTAATATTTAAGTATTTTAGGGGTTATATAGCTAATATTTAAGTATTAATTAGAGTTCCATTTATTTTTAGTTAATTATTTATGGGTTTCTATTATGATTTGTGTGCGGACCTCCCAATTATTACAAGTGTGTTATTGGTCTCAAAAAATCTAAAAAAAAACAATTATTACAAGTATGCCATTGGTCCCCAAAAAATTGAATTCGAAACCTCAAACTTAAATGACACGGCTAGGTCATTTGGACTAAGTCCCAAACGACTTGGCCACACCGTTTGAGACTTAGTCCAAACGACCTAGCCACACCGGTCAAGAGCCCAAAAAACAGAACTTTATATTTTTTCAAAGTTCAAACAGTTTGGCCATATCGTTGGGGATTTTTCTAAGTCCAAACGGTGTGGCCATTTTTTTCTAAGTCCAAATCCCAAACGACATGGCCACATCGTTTTGGACTCAGTCAAGACGGTGTGGCCATGTCGTTTGGGATTTGAACTTTGAAAAAAATTTAAAGTTCTATTTTTTGGGCTCTTGATCAGTGTGGTCGGGTCGTTTGGACTAAGTCCCAAACGGTGTGGCCAAGTAGTCCAAACGACTTGGCCACACTGTTTGGGACTTAGTCCAAACGACCTAGCCGAGTGGTTTAAGTTTGGGGTTTTCGAATTCAACTTTTTTGGGACCAATGGCATACTTGTAATAATTGTTTTTTTAAGATTTTTCGAGACCAATGACACACTTGTAATAATAGTTTTTTTTTGTGGGAGTTTGCCCAACACAAATTGGGGTCCGTAAGTAACAAATACCTTATTTATTAGCGATTCTAGAATGCGCTGGATGCACCGGTGCGTTGGATTAAGGACTCTAGATTGAAGACTTCTGGGGCAATACACTCTCACCGTTTACTGGTGGAGGGCCCAAATGGGAGAGTACACATACAACATGCGTACTCTAGATTTTGCAATTATTTATTTGGTTATGTTGAATTGGGAATTTTCAATTTTGGTTTGGAATACGACTGTTAATGTTGTTTGAATTTTTGGAGATTTAAGTCATTGCTCGTTTGTTCCATTTGCAAGACGAAAAAGATGCGTCAGTGATTATTTGTTGAGGAACGTCAGTGATTATTTGTTGAGGAACTACCTAAACCAGTTCCTAACTAATCGGGAGGTCATTCTACTTATATGGTGGCTTGCATTTCCACATGAGTACGGAGTACTACCACTTCGTGTGGCTTAACCTAATAGTCTCAACTAATAATGCGATTTAGTAGGAGAATGATCCTTAGCCTGTCATATATCCTTTAGGCAATAACAAAAAATCTCTTCTACAATTACTTATAAAAAATTTAGATTTATTTTGTACACACAAGAATGAGGGGAAGTCCAAGTGTCAGACCAAACATTAACAAACAACAGTTGATACTTGGTAGTTAATACTAGGGCTATTTAGCTTTTGGGCCACTTTTTAATTGGATAATTTGCAGTTGGTCACCAATTGATCGTTTATTTGCATTTGGGCCAAAATTGACGGTTGACTGCGTTGACTTTGAGTTGACCGTCTTGTTCCATCTATAATTTCCTAAAAATGGCTAAAATTCCCTGCGCATGCCATACACGAGACTTGACTTGTGGACCAAACGCAAATATTACTATTAATAGTATGACCAAATACTAAAAAGTATAAGTAATAGTTAAACACACAAAATCTAAGATTTGATTCAATGGCCATATATATAAGAATCTTTTTGTGACCACAACGTAACCAACTTACATCATGCATCTAAAGCAAGTTAATTAAAAAAATTATGGAAAAAAAAAACAAGTTAATTAACATACACATGCAAATACGACCCAAAAGTGATAGGTGGAAGAAAAACAAAATCCATATTATTAATTTTTGCATAATTGTACAAATAGTCTCGATCATTACACAAATTTTTTTGTAGTAGGAGAAAAACGAAACTTCACAAATATTAATATATATGAACACATTTGAGGTTGTCATAATTCAATTGCTATACTTAGAGGTTAGAAGGTGTTTGATTTTTATTAACTTTTATACTAAAATAATTGTAAGATATTGTTCAAATTGGACTATCACAAGCCTAAATTTGAAGAAGATTCTTACATCTATATAAAAATGACCTATTGCATAACACCTCTTACGATTTATTACCAGTGTTAGTCATGGGGTGAACAATTTATTGTTGATTCGATTGCTATCATTAGGTATAAATTAGAATATAATAAATATTTGTAAAAGAGATCGAGTAGATATTTGAGTGGCCAGTTTATCCAATTAGAGAGTTTTAACATTCAAGGAGGCGGTGGTGAACTTATGCTAATGGGAGAGGTGGAAGAATAGAAGGGTATAATAAATAATATAATATTTTAACTGTGAGTTTATAGACGTAACAAGGAGAATATTAACACTCTAAAATTATTGTTTAATGGTACCAAAAACATA
Source organism: Coptis chinensis (assembly GCF_015680905.1). Lineage (NCBI taxonomy): Eukaryota > Viridiplantae > Streptophyta > Magnoliopsida > Ranunculales > Ranunculaceae > Coptis > Coptis chinensis. Next base: position 30,227,001 of record NC_141463.1, on the reverse strand, counting down.
AAATTGTACACCCCAATTAGTAGCTAATTTTATGTCAATTTAGAGTTGGTTATTGTATTTAAGGTCAATTATCAATTACATAAAAGATACATCATAATTAGAGCATACAATCGGAATTAGAACAAATTTAGGCCTTTTATTAATTGCCCAAGTCTTATCTCAAAATTAGGGTTTGGCCCCAAAGTTTAAATGTAAATTAGAGTTTGGTCCTAAGGGTAAATGTGTCAATATATAAAATATGGATGGGCAACCGTCAATTTTGGCCCAAACACAAATAAACGATCAATTGGTGACCAACTACAAATTATCCAATTAAAAAGTGGCCCAAAAGCTAAATAACCCTTAATACTAAGTCCAATTATCCAAATTATTCCAAAATGATCAAGTGATGATTTTCGCCTTCGCACTATATAACTGACTCCAATAGTATTAGGTAACAGTGCCGTATGTAGCAATATTTGGATGTTGACGGCATAATGTTTCCCCATTTTTTTATTATTTGATGGTATAATAACATTAGATGTACATCCTTATCTTTTCTCTACACTATGTATCAGACACTTTCAAAACAACAATTTTTGCAATTGGAGTTAGGAGAACAGTTGCATCAATCCTACTTCATCAATGAGCTATCATTCTTGTAACAAAAGGCCTTGATAAAACTTCAACATCCCTAAGCTTTTGTTCCCAATCAACACTGCAAGCAGCCCCACGATGGTGGGCAAATTTGTTTAAATAATTCACAATTTCTTCAAAGTTTTTTTAACTTCATCTGCATCAAAGAGCCTCTGCATGCATCTTCCTCTTGTCGGATAACTACCACCTCCTTTGGTACTACTTTCTTGCCACTAATATAATCATGCATTACAAAAATAATGTAAATCATTCGAAAGTATATACAACCAGTAATTTGTCCAAACTACATTCGTCCCGCTAGAGCTATATGAGAAATGTGTTCAAACATCAACCCAAACATCACTTGATTGCTCAAATAAGTTTTAGATAAACATCAGACTGAGTTATTACATTTCTTTCCTCCTATGATTTTTGTCTTCTTTAGAAATACGAAGAACACATCACTTAAGCTCTTGCTTTTCTTGGCTCTTTCCGCATATCAAATTTGTATTGAAAACTTTATTTGAATAAAATTATTTTCTCTTTTGTTAATTTCTAGATTATTGATTTGTATTTAAGTTAGTTTAGTAATTAGAGAATTGAAGTAAGACTTTCGACTTAGAAAGGTCATTTTATATTCAATAACATAGACTTTCTTTCCTTGTCTAGGAGCAATAAACCTTTCGGGTTGTTCCATATAAATTTCTTCATCTAACTCACCATTCAAGAATGCTGTCTTTACATCCATTTGATGTATCTCAAGTCCATACATCGATGCTATTGCAACTAACATCCTTATGGACGTTATTCTTGTAACCGGAGAGTAAGTGTTGAAATAGTTCAATCATTCTTTTTGTCTAAAGCCTTTGACCACAAGTCTCGCTTTATACTTGTTGATTGATCCACCAGTCTTAAAGTTCTTTGTGAATATCTATTTATATCCTAAAAGCCTTGGAACTAGGTGGTAAATCCACTAATTCTCATGTATGATTTTGCAATATGGATTCAATCTCGCTATTGATAACACTACTAAAAAAAAAGGGTTTTTATCTCGGTTCTAAAATTAGCCTTATCTCGGTTTGTTGATAAGAGAGATAATATGTCCTATAAATGAGATAATATATCCCATAATTTAGGTACTAACTCTGAGTATAAACCTGTTATCTCGCCTCTTACTTAACCGAGATAAAATATATGGATTTTACCACTGGTGGTATGGAACTGATATAATAAGAAATTTCATTTATCTCACCATTGTGGAACTGATATAATAGGAAATTGAATTTATCTCACATTGAACTGATATAACTAATATTAAACCAAATATCTCGGCACTCAATTGAAATAATTGATATTATACCAGATATCTCGCACTCAATTGAGATAATAGATCTTATACCTAATATCTCGGAATAGATATGCAAAATAGAAAACAGGAATCGTAGAAAAAGAGGACACGATTACATAATGGAAGTTTCACACTCTCTCAGGATGGCAACCGCCCCATTGTGCTCCCAAGTATCTCGCCTTCCTTATATATTGCCAACTCTCTTCACCTCGCAGAAACTCAAAAACAATTCCCACTACCCATTTCAACTCCAGAGCAGTTCAACAACACCGTTGGTTTTCATGTATGGAAATTTGATTTTTCAGAAACCGATGATCTAATCTTGGGGTGGTGTCTAACAACAAAACCAAGTATCTTTTCACATTTACTAATTTGCATTCTTACTTTTAATTACTTGTGTATTTCGCCAGTTTTTTTTTTGTGTGCGATCGAAGAGGTTAAACTCAAATTCAACACTAGTTGCTGAATGCATTACTTCCCAATTCTAAGCATTTGGGAATTGGTCTAAGCGCTATTTACTTCTAGCTTGGTAAACTCCTATAACTTTGCCTTATAATTTGTGAAATTAAATGGGAATGCAACGGATTAAATGATTATTATTATTTTTTTATCTGATAGCCATCTGTTTTCAGTTAATTTATTTGTTGAGTTTTTCTTTAATGATGGAGGTACAATTTGACTGTGATGGTATGTAGGGGCCTAAAATAGTTATCCAATTTACTAGTACCATCACATTTAGTAGATCAGGTTATGTTGGTCTCGAAGAAGAGATGGTAATCATTTAGTTTTCTAAATTTTCATCTGTTATTAATTGACTTCACGAGTTTGTGATTTACTATATATTAATGGCTAGTGCTCTTGCAAATGTTAGATTAGGTGGTTGTAAGTTCAAGCGGTTTATCACCTCACCTCATGTCCAATACTCTAGGTCTTATTTTATGTTACTGTCTATTTGCCTTGCCTTCTCAAGGAGAATCTAATGTGTGGGTGTGTGTGCTGCAGTTTGCATGTGTGTACAACATTTGTCATGTTATACCTTTTTTAGTTGATGTCTATTTTTCCTGATATCATGTTGTGTTAATCACCTATTTCTTTCTTACTGCAGTATATTAGTTATTCATCTGAAAATGACCCTTAGCATCCTTATAGGATCTCGTCTCTAGAAGATAGTTAGGATGCAGTACTATTATGGCTTAAGCTTGAATGTTCTAATTGTTTGTCTGGCCATTTAGTATGTCTATCTGTGCTACAATATGAATGTGTGTGTGTACAACAACAAATGTTTGTGTGTGTATAATAACAAATGTTTGTGTGCGCCCTGCATTTTATTGAAGCTCTTGTCCCACCTGTCCTGTAGTTTCCATGGCTCTATGATAAAGAGATTTAAGGAAGTGGTTTTCGTAGTGGGATCTGGATTGGAGCGAATTGAACTTTAGTAACTGATGTATAGACTATTAGGAAAATTTGATATGTATCTCATTTGATTTTAATTATTGAATAGCTTTAGTCTTGTGGGCCTCAAACACACTCTATCAAACTTTAACATGAAAATATTTGTAAATCGTGACTTAGATTTGATGGTGCTCTCCAGTTTAGTTATTAATTAAAGGATATGCAAGTACACCTCGTTCTTTGAGTAAGTCAGAATCCTTGTCCAGGACAAGCTTTTGCATATGGTCTGACTCTTTAATTAATTTACCTAGACCTCAACGACTGCCCTTTCTACTGAGCTTAGCCTAAGCAGACTTAGTTATGCGAGAAAAGGCTTGTGAAAGGATCGCCTGTCAGACTTCTAGTAGAGCCTTTAACTTGCTATAATCTGGAATTCATCCTCAAATCTTAGTCTTAGTTACTGAGTTTGAACTTTATATTTTTTTGAACAAGAAGTATGAATATGTAAATAGGATAAGATTATGAAAACTGGAGGACACTTGTGTCTCCATAACAAGTGACACTTTTATAGTTTTAGATGTTACTTGTTTATAATGTTGCACTATTGAATTCAAGTATTGTTACTTTATTGTGTATATGCATGAATATCTATTAATTCAGTAAGTTAACTTTGATTATCATAGCATAGGTACAATTTACTTAGCTTAGTTTATCACTTCCATAAATGAGGTTTGTACCGCTCCATCTTTCTCAGGTAGTCACTTTTATACTTTAGTTAGTTATTGATATCTTTACTAATGTGTCGTCGAATACAAGCTGACTTTTTAGAGTGTCATAACAGTATAATGGAAGGGAATGAGTCCTTGGGAAGGTTTTCTCCTGAATTTGTAGTACAAGACCTAAGATTCACAAGTGCAGTTTCACTTCTGCCTCCTATCGTCCTCTTCCATGGAACTACATATTATTCCATTCCATCAGATTCCAGGTACATATCTCCTTTAGAGGGACTGCTAATAGCTTTAGTTAGTATGTCGTTAGTGTTTATCTACCTTATCCTTCACTAAAGGTACTACACTTTGATGTTGGTTGATATAAAAAAGGATTCGTATTTAATCTGTAATGTGGAGAGTAATTATTAGTAGAAAGAAAAAAGCAAAGATGCATTTTATATACTAATTTATCTATAGTACATAACTTAGATTCCTTCTCGAGTTATTTAGTTCATATCTGAGTATTATAAATGAGAAATCATAGAATTCATGCTTCCTACTTAGTTGACTAAATGACTACACTAAATTTAGAGTGCATCTCTCGGAGCTAAATTTGCCTACAAAGGCACAAGCACCCAAGTACAAGCAAAATGTTATTGACCAATTTATTGCAAAGGAAGTGTCTCTTGTATGGGGATTTGTTGGGATATGCTAGGCATTTTCTCCATTTTGATTAAGTTTTTCTTTGAGTAATACCAGTTCAAAGCATTGGAAGCAATGGCTGAACAAGTCAAGCTTGATCATATGGCCTCTCACATTACAAATTCGTTATCAACAAAACAAGAGAAGAATGCAACAAAGACTAGAGGGGAACATGTGTTGTTGTTGGCAAGGTTGATCTCTCAATGGAGCTCGATGAGAACATCGGATAGAGCTGCAAAGCCATTGGACTTTATTGGCTGGTTCGTCCATCTGTCTCCTTTCCTGAATATATTTAGAAAGGTTTACAACATGTCTTATTATAATTTGAAGATTAGTTGATACAATATTTGAGTTTCTATAAATGATTGATCACTTGTACTATTCGAAAGTGAAGTTCATGTTCGACATTGTTCATTCTTATCTTAATGAAATTAGATTCTTCAAAAAATTTACTTATGTTGGGTTGCTTTTGTTGATTAGTGTCAATGTTTATGAATATGAAAGGGAATGTGGTGGTTTGGGAGAGTGGTTTTTATTTGCTGGTTGTCATGAGCAATATCAACACCGATTAAAAAAAAATGACAAACTATGTCGGCTAAATAAAGGGTGAGATAAAAAGTTGTCCAATGATCTCTCTTTCCAAAAGAATTTATCACGGTTATATTTTGATATTATCTCGATTTCAATAAAAAAACATCTTAATTTTCTTTTATACTAGTTGGTTTCAAACACAATTCATCTCGGTTTTAATCTATATAATATGGGTTTTATTTAGAAAACCAAGATAATATATTTAGATAAGATGTCAGACTTGTGAGATAATTTAGTAGCTTATTATCTCGGTTTTATATAACTCTATTATCTCAGTGGATTTTACCTCGGTTGTTTTTTCCTAGAAAACCGAGGTAAAAACTCTAACATCTCACCTTTTAGCTGAGCTTATAAACCATTTTTTTAGTAGTGTAGCTTCTTTCCAATAAGGAGTTTTTGGAGAGGACATTGCTTCTTTGAACGTTTGAGGATCATTTTCTAACAAATATGTTAGAAAATCAGGTCCAAAAGACATTGATGTCCTTGACCTTTTGCTACGTCTAGGTTCCTCCTCAATTTTGCTTTGTGAATGATGGTTACTAGTTGTAGCATCTAAAATTCTCTTTGTTGAACTCGCCTCTATACACATGTTATATGGAAACATATTTTATAAGAATGAGGCATTCCTTGACTCAATAATTGTATTAACATGCATATCTTGAATATCTGATTTATGAACTAGAAAACAATATGCACTACTATTATTTGCATATCCAATTAATACACAATCAATAGTTTTGGGTCATATCTTAACCTTATTTGGTTTTGGGACTTCCACTTTAGCAAGACTGATCAGCTCCCAAATGTGTGTTTTATTACTCTTACATTACTGCATTACAACCCTTCTTACGTTTAATGAAAAGACAACTCATAGTTTTTATTACCTTTTTCAGGATACAGAGAAATTCATACCACTTATCATAAAAGCTGCGTCTTAAGCACCAAAATGAGCCTTAATCACGCTTATTATGAAAACTAGAAGCTGCTATGAAAAAGTGCTGAAAAAGTCAAAGTTAAAGGTCAAAGGTCAAGGACTCATAACCAAAGAGCTGGAAGTCAAAGTCCTCAACTCAGAAGACTAGAGATCAATGTCCTCAACTCAAAAGATGACTTTATCTAAAACCTATCTTGATCAAGAAGAAAAGAAAAAAGTAAAAGCATAAAGCAAGTGGTGAGGTGTTTCAAATATAATGGAGAAGGGCAAATCAGTCATTGGCATAAAGTAGGGGTATATAAACCAAAAATTAGGGAGAGAGAATGCACCTAGACTTAATCTAGTGTCATGTAGGATTTATTTTTCTAGTTTTTTCCATTTCAAGTCATTTTTACTTTATTGTTCTTCATTTCAATCTTGCTATTTTGCTTTGTTATTCAATCAATCAATCTTCTTTTTTCGTTCTTTGTTCCAATCTTTCATTTCAATCCTTTCTTTCAATGTTTGTGTTATTTAAATCATTTGCAACTTAAGCTTCAATGTTCTTCAAACTTAGAAACCAATACAAGTCCTAAACTAAGAGTCTACCTTCCTTTCTTTAACTCCCAACACTCAAACTCTATACAATCTATAGTGAACCACATAAAAAATCTTTGATATACTCCAAACTAGTCTATTTTAAATGGCGCCACCATCATGGATTGAAAAAGAAAGAATGCTTGGTTGAGCATCTAAGGAGGAAGCACCATTCTCACCCTTTCACTTATTTTTTTATTTTTTTTTTTAATTTTCGTTCATTTATTTCGTTGTTTCTCATTACTGACTTACTTATCTACAAATCCAGGTTCAAGATCAACATACTGGAGAAGAGATGAAGCTGTCGTTGAAAATCGACATAACTTGGACAGAATCCGACGCGCGATCACGCTCTTACCGGTGGGTGACCGCGAGGCCACCTCAGCATTCCAGTGTCAAGTTTTTTTTTTTCCAATTCTAGTTGTTTTGTGATGTGTAGTTGAATCCTAGATCTGGATTTTGTAATAAAGTAGTATAAGTTAGTGGAACTCGTTTGTAATAGATAGAGATAGAAAAAAAAAAAAAAAAAAAAAAAAATAGAAAATATGAGTTTTGATTGATTGTATGGATGAACTTGGGTGAACACTTGGTTGAAGTTCTAAACTTACTAAGAGATTAAAGTTTTCTTTGCTTTGAGAAGTTCAAGTGTGCGAGGCGAGTCGTGAATCATACGCTTGCACACTTTGAATCAACTTGGTAATCAACACTCTAACTAAGTTGAGCTCTAAGTTAATCTAGATAATCCTTCTAAACTAGTTAATCTATTAGATTAGTATAGTATTAGTTTAGTTTTATGTTTTAGGCCCTTGAAGGCGAAGTTGTTTAATTATCAAAAACCCAACTTGTGAGCTTTCTAAGTGGACCTTTATTGTAACCTAAAACAGGGAAAAGCTCGAAAGGTTAGCCTTGATTCTCAGATCACGCGCCAACCGATGTCACCTTCTCCTAAAGTAGTGTGTAAGCACGGCTTGAGAGGTAAATTCTAAATCTCCTCGAAGCCCAAGTAAGAGGATACCTTGTGTGTTCAAGCATGTTTACGTGATTGTTTAAAATTTGATTTTCGCACTGCAATTTACATTCATGCATAAGGCTGAACCCTAGTCACATAACAACCATTGGGAAATCATTCCCCAATGTAGATAAATTGGACGTTGCTTGATTCTTGAAAGGCCTAGACAAAAAAAAAAAAAAAAAAAAAAAAAAAAAAAAATCAACTAGAGCTCAAAGTAGTCACGCTCATCCAGAAAATGACAAAAATATAGCCACGAGGATTTAGAGTAATCAGTTACCGAATTCCGCTGGACCAACTACCTTCCTCACTCCCCTTCCCCAGATTTATCTTGAGTGAGATTCTTGGTAGCACACTACTTGGTGAAGTGACTGCCTACTCTTCTGAGACATGTAGTAGAACCATCCTAGTCTCGCGCCCAATTGTTCCCGTGAATAGGGAATAGTAAATTATAGACCAAAGCAAAGTTTTCAAAACTCCATACTTGCAAAAACGAATTTCGATTGCTTGAGCATACTTTGCATCGTTTGCGCATGTTAGGATAGTTTGTTGTCTTGTTAGAAGTGCATGATACTGTGTTCAGGCACTTCAAGTATTAGCAAAAAAAAAAAACTTACTCACGTAGGAGAGAATGTCATCCTAGACAATCTCCTATTTCTAGTCCTCCATCTACTAAGATGGCCGACGAGGTAGTGCAAGCTGAAGAGCCTCTCTCCAACTTCTACACAACGTTACAAGATGTGCCTCCATCTTGTATAGGACTCACACCGCTCACGAGTAATTTTCACATTCCACCGAACGTGTTCAATCTTCTGCCCATCTTCCACGAGTTTGAACACGAGTTACCGTACGAGCATCTACGCCGGATACATGAAGTATGTAATACTTTCCACCATCCGGGCGTCACCGATAATCAGGTTTAGCTACAAGTGTTTCCTTTCACTCTAGCTGGTAAGAGTCACGCTTGGCTTATTTCTCAGAAGCCCGATTCTTTTGATACATGAGAAAAAGTTGTGTTCTCCTTCACGAAGAAGTACTTACCACCGAAAAAAATAGAAAAGATAATAAACAAGATACAGTTATTCAGACAGAGTCCAAGTGAGACATTTTCTGAAGCATGGGATAGATTATCTTACCTACTCCTTTCATTTCCTCACCATAAACTAGAAAAATCCACTCTTGTTCAATGTTTCTTCAAAGGTCTTCTCCAAGAATATAAAGTAACCCTCGACATCACGAGTAATAGTAACTTTTTGGATAGAGGTGCAACCAAAGCCTTAACCTTTCTTGAAAACCAAGCTGAAAAGAGTATCCATTGGGGCGACATAAACAATTCCAGAACAGTCCAACCCAGTACATCCAAGGCTAGTGGTATTTTTAAGGTGAAATACGATCAATAAATCAAAACTTTAATTGAAACCCTCGCAAGAAAGATAGATGCTCTCACAACCAAACAAAAAGACCAAACCCCTCATCCTGTCATAAACATAAATACCTCACCATGCAATTTCTATCTAAGCTTAAATCATATAGATGCCACCTGTCCCTTGATCACAAACCTATCATCACTTCAGTCAGAAGAAGTATGTGCTTTCAATGTACTAAATGCACCATGCAAAGAGGTTATAGAGCAATTCAGACCACTTATCATAAAAGCTAAGTCTTAGCACCAAAAGAAGCATTAATTATGCTTATTATGAAGACTCAAAGTTGCTATGAAAAACATAAAAAATACTGAAAAATTCAAAGTCAAAGGTCAAAGGTCAATGACTCCAAACCAAATAACTGAAAGTCAAGTCCTTAAATCAGAAGACCAGAGATAGATGTCTTTGACACAAAAGAAGGCTTTATCTAAAACCTAGCTTGATCAAGAAGAAAGGATAAAGGAAAAGGAAAAAAGCAAAAAGAATAAACATAAAACAAACTTGGTGAGGTGTCTCAAATATAATGGGAGAGGGAAAATAAGTCATTTGCATAAAGTAGGGGTATAATAACTCAAAAGTAGGGAAAGAGAATGCACCTAGACTTATTCTAGTGTCATGTAGAATTTATTTTCTAGTATTTTTTTTTTCATTCAAGTCATTTACTTTATTTTTCTTCATTTTCAATCTTGTTATTTGCTTTTGTTATTCAATTAATCTATCATTTTATTTCTTGTTGTTCTTCTTCCAATCAATCATTTCATTTCATTTCTTTCAAGTTTATATTCTTTCAATCATTAAAACAACTTAAGTTTTTTTTTTCAATGCTCTTCATAAACTAGTAAACCAACACAAGTCCTAAACTAAAGAAAACTACCTTCCCTTCTTCTAAAACTCTTATAATTCAAACTCTAAACAATTTATGATGAACCACAATCAATATCTTTTGAAGATACACACCACTCAACTACTTCAATAATTGAAAAGAATAAGAATTTGTCATAAATTGTTATGAACCACAACTCAAATATACTCACTTTTTACCAATTACCAGCAATAGTACAAACATTTCTCTCAAATGTACAAAGTACGGAAATTTCAATCTGAGCTTAGTGAAGATTCATTATGTCCTTAAGACATATTTTCCCCCTCACGATGCTTCAAGGTTGGATGGGAAACTGTCTCCCAAGATAGAACACATTTTTCCTTCTATGGAAAGCAACACTTCAATTCCACATAATCAGCGAACTCAACATTGTGTTTTAACTAAGAACATAGAGGAGAAGAGATGTTGAAAGGGATGTCTCTTCATGCAAAAACGTTTGATATTTATAGGAGAGTTGTACCTTTTCAAAACAACACAGTGACTGTTCGAACAGTCAAACTTTTCGAAAGGACGCACATTTTCAGTATAATGCAACGTTTCGAACCGTTACATCTTTCGAAAGGTCGCACATTTTCAGCAAAATGCAACGTTTCAAACCGTTGCATCTTTTGAAATGTCGCTCCTTTTCGGCATAATATAATGTTTCGAACCGTTGCCCACTATTTCAAAAACGTTTTCTCTCTTTATTGTTTCAAGTGAAAATATTAAGCCTTATGGGTCCAAACGGATTGGGCCTTATTAACAAATTGGTTGTCCAAAAAGAATATACACTACACACCACCCTAGCCATGCCCATGCTTAGCCGGCTGGTCAGACGGACGGCGGTGGCGATGCTTGCGTGTGTTTCTTTGTTGAGCTTGACTGCGTTCCATCTCTATGGAAAATTAGTGGTACCCCTTGGGGCCCAACCCAAGTAGCCACAATTAGGCCTTATAAACTCAACAACACTTTGGTGTTCTTCCCATGTGGGACTAAATGTTTTTCACACTCATTTCTTAACCATTTCATCTCAAGTGGGAGATAAATTACTCATTCATTTCTCAATGGATTTGTGCAAATCCAAGTCCCATGTGTTCACAACACTTTGAACTTTCAATTGCACACCCATTTTTCTAACATGCACTAGGAAGAAATGTGTTGGATATGAAGACTACAGGTCACCAAACATCTGCATGTACAATGCACCTGGGATAATATATGTGAACTTTGTATGCTTAAACAACCAGAAGTTCTTCATTGTGTGTGACTCACGCTTATGTCTCATGCCTTATGTACACTATGTGGATTGAAGTTATTTCCAGTGGCAATAAATTACCATCTCTCATCTGCATTATTTTTCTCCAATTGAGTCAACCATAAAATTGAGTAGTACACCCATTAGATTCTTTGTAATATTTTAGGGGTGTCAGAATACTTATGTTGCGAGGAATAATTTCAGGGGAAGATGCAAGATATATCTTTCTTCGGTTTGTAAGGAAACATTAGTTTTACGTGCCTTTTCGTTTGGAATATGTTTCTATCTAATATTACTATGCTATCTGCAGGTACTTACAGAAATGTTGTTACTATTTTCACAAGCCTTTTGGTTTTTCACTGTGTTTTCATTCTAAGCATAATGTATTAGTAGATATTTTTACTCCCATTTACCAAAAAAAAAAAGTACTTTTCTCTCTTAGTAAACAATAAAAAAACAATTATTGTACCAGAAATGCATTATTAAGCCTCAAGAAAAAAATTCTAATTGAACTCAAACAAATTATTATATGAAATGCTCCCCGTTAATCACGTGCCCTCTACTAGTAGTATATATATAGATAGATAGATTTCACCATTTTCACTATTTTTACTTCTTCCTCAATATTTACATTTGAATTGTCTGGATGATGAAATAGTACATGAATAAACTGATCGGTAAACTTGCATTGACTAACAGTTGACCTAGTCAACCAGTGAGATTGGGGGTCCAAAACAAAAAAATTGGGGGTCTATATCAAAAATCAAATGAGCGCTCCACTACTAGCCAAATTGAACATTTAGCGCAAAAAAAAGGGTCTTTTGCATTTTGGTCCTACTATTAATAGCGAAATTAGGGTTAGGTCCACAATTAATCGTTTATTGCAGTTTGGTCCCAAATTGACAGAGCTTTGCCATTATAGTTAGCTGATTGTGAATGCAGCAAACGGTCGAAAGTGGGCACATGGTAGCATTTTTGAAAATGGCAATTTTACCCTGTGCATGTTAGCCACGTGATTTCTTATTTTTGTTTACATCATCATACATCATCAAATTAGCTTGGCCAAATCACAAAATACATCCAAGGATCCCAATCCACTAGCCGTTGGTACTAGTCTCCTGCATCACCTATATAAGGCCATATAAGGCCTTCTTCCACCAGCCACATCTTGTCTGCAAACACCTCCCCACAAGTAAACTACCTATTTATCATCTTCAAATAGTCAAACTAAGATGGGTGGAAGTTTAGTTGCAGTCTTCTCTCCACCAAAGGTAAGTTTTGAAACCTTTCTCGAAGGTTTTTAAATTTCATTAATGGTGGATTTGAAGGACCAAACACTAAAATAGGCATATACAGGCAGTACCAAAGCCTAATTAGACCAAACATTATACTGACTATTCACTAATATATATACTTTCTTGCAGGTCTGCCAGTTTTGCAAAGAAGAAAGGCATTATGCTTGAACATGCTCTTACATAGGTTTTCACTGCCCTAAAGCATACTGTTGTGGCTTTATGCGTGTGGTTATCGAGTACAATGAGACTAAAACCCTAGAGAAAAAGTTTCTTAGGTGCTCAAGGAATGGTTGTGGTGCTGTGCAGGAGATTTACTCAAACAAAGAGATGATTGCACTAGTCTGTCAACTATGCAAAGAAGAATCTCCTATCTGCAAGGGTTGTCTCCTATGTGAACAATGCCATCTACCTACTAGTGTAGATGGTGTGACTGACTGTGATTGAGTGATTGTGTGAGAGAGTGTGAGAGACAGAGAGGATGTAATCAGTACTCTATATGAATAAACATAAATCTTCATTCATTCATTCATAACAAAATAGACATATCAGTCATAACAAAATTTTAACAGTCATAACAAAACTTTAAAAAGCATGTTTAGTCTCCATTCATTCATTCAAACAGAGCCAGTATAGATGCTTAAGCTAGTTTGTAAATAAGCAACAAAACAAAATACCACCAAAATGCCAGAAATGTGCAAGTACATCATACACAGTACATGACCAAACCATTACCAAGTATCTCAAAACAAGCAAAATAGACATAACATAATACATCAGTGTCTAAACACACACACCAACAGAACCATACCTACTAAGGCTGAGATTGAGTCAAACTGTCACACCCCGAATTTCGACAGAATTCGGAAAAACAATATTTGTTCCCAACTCTTCGATCTTCGAGGTGTGACGCACTCTCAACTCCCAAAACCCATAAACAGTTTAAATATGCGGATAATTAAAAACCAATAAAAATTTTAACTTAAACAAAAGTCTTATTCGTTGCAAAAATTCACAAATAAGATTAGGTTACAAATCTCTTTTCAATAACTCTTTATTTAAATTTACAAATGAAAATACAAATAACCTTGTCTCAACTGAAAATCTATATCACCTCAAGGGAAAACAAAACATATCCTGAAATGCAACGCTAACGCAAACCACAAGCAGCAACCAACCTTCTTCAACCCTAAACCTGTCAAGACTTATTAACTATGTTCATTTAATAAACACACTCGATAAGCAAACATGCAAATCGGGTCACCATTATAAAAATGCTGGTGTGAGTAGCTCTAAAATACAACATATATTTATACATATACATACACAATCCATAAGGTAGTTAGTTCCTCCACCGAGGTGCCTTAACTCCCAACAACTAATACAACATTCTTAACTACAATAAGTAAGGCAGGTAGTTCCTCCACTGAGGCGCCTTAACTTCCCACTAACCACACAACAAACCATACGCATAATAAAAAGGCATTTAGTTCCTCCACGAGGCGCCTTAGGTTCTAACTAAACTAATAACCAGCCAAACATATTCTATACTTACCGCATTTCATGCTCAATTACAGAGTGGGTTGTCTCTGCCCAAGTAATTAGTTTGACCCACCCTTAAGCAAAACCATATACAATCATCTATCTAAAGATATATTATTAACCAGCATATTACCATAATTATATTAATTAAGGCTTTCTTTGCGTGTCCCTAAAATCACGTCGTATCTATGTCTTACCTAGTTTCCCTGGCTACCACAATCGCTTCCCATCGCCGAACATGTACATCCACATGCCTCCCCTTACATAATGAACCACTCCGTGTGTAACTACTCTGAGCGAGATGCCGCACACTAGGTAACCCTCACACGAAAGCCATTATGCAAGCACTCCCACTATTCGGCATAAAATATCGCGTATCTCGTTCTAATTTTGCGAACGGAATAATCAAGCCACCATTCGGCTACGCCAGAAGGGCCATTCAGCTTTACTGAAATGCCAGAAGGGCCAATCACATTACTTACGCCAGAAGGGCCATTCAGATTCACTGAAACGCCGGAAGGGCCAAATCACATGAGTTGTGGTAGCTAGGTTCTAGGATTTTCGTTACATAATTTATTCAAGTGTCATACATTTATGACTCATAATAATTCCACTATATCACGTGCAGGTCAAATACCTTATTGCACTAAGCCACAATATTTAGAAATATCTCAATTATATCTCATAACCATTTTCATTCTTTCACGTGTCAATATATTATTGCACTACGCCACACTCCCGTGGGAAATATCCACAAATACTCTACTACCTCCTAGTAGCATCTCACAGATAAAAAAAAATGGAGCGTTTATACATTTATTCTTCCAAGACTATTGCATTTAATATATATATCCCAACATCTCTATTAGTAAAATACACCATAATTAACCTGGCCTTTTAAATTAGACCAACCTTTTTTCTACCACCTAATACCCACGATTAAATAAAAAATATTATTCAATGTCTTTAAAAAGGACTATTTAGATCATTTAATATTTTATTTCTATTTATACCCTTCAATTACAACACCACGGACAAAGGAGTTTTTATGTCAATTCAGGGCAAAACCCAAATCCACCTATATTGACATGTAATGCGGTGTTGCCTTCTCATTCATACCCACTTAAATACCATTAATACCCACTTAACTTCCCATTAATCTCGAAGTTCTTTCAACTTCCCTCCTTTCTTCATGAACTCTTTCCAAAGATCTTGGTTAGATGACCATCTATATATGCTTGGAAGAGATTAGAGAAATAGAGAAAGGATCAAAGGAGGATTCTTTTAATTATTATGATTATCTTCTTAACAAGTAGGCTCGTGGACCTCCATTGAGTAAATTTGGGGTTGAAACTTGAGAAAACTATGATTATCGAGCTACCATGTAGAATTGAAACCAAAGACCATTCTTAGTCCTACCATTATTCGTTCAGAGCCCCGACCGAGCTTGATAGAAGTAGTGCTTTTCCCAGACCTTGCTCAAGGACTTCAGTTCTTTCAACTTCCAATTTCAAATTCCAGTTCTTTCAACTTCCAATTTCACTGTTATGCGTGGTGGTTTCTAGCGTGGTCGTCGAGGAAGGAGCCCATCAAAAGCCTACGGTCAAGACAATTCAGGTAGGCCTTTTTGTTTCCAAACACTAAATCATTTGCCTGTGATTTTGGTTTGCGAGAATAATCATTGTTAGTATTAGTTTGGATGATTTTTGGATTTTTGGATTGTTTCATTGTGGTTTATGTGTTTTTTATTTGGGTTTGTCTTTGTTTTGTAGATGGAATGGGGACTGCGGAATGGAGAGCTGCTAAGAGTCTGGCTTATTATAAGCGCGGTGATATTAGGCGCATTTAATGTGTGCTTTGAAGGTGCTGAAGATCTACCCGGCGGGGGTGGATCGAAATATGGTACAAGCGTGAAGAAGGAAGTTGCAATGGATTCATCAAGAGATATTATATTAGCTTATATGCGAATGGTGGTGAGCTTTACAACCGGATAATGGTTTTCCAAAGGGATGATAATTCCTGGATTTATTGGTGGGAGAATGGTTAAATGGTTGACAAGAATCATAGTTACTACAGAGGAATCACAAAATTACTATCACTTCAAGGATAATCGCGTACTCCCTTCCCATGTCGACCCTGAGCTTGCAAACTCTGAAGGTAAGAGCTAATATAATGGGTACTTTTACTGACAAAGAAGACGCGTACATACACTTTTTTTTAGTAGGATATGGAACACACTCCCTTCCAGTAAAGGTACCATATTCAATCCTGATTCCTATTATAGTAGACTGAACACTGAAGTACTGAATCTGTGCAGCTTGGTGGTACAAGCCAGAATACATTATCAACGAACTGAACATAAATTCAGTAATCACAACACCATGTCACGAAGAGATCTTACCGATTAATTCAAGAACGACACAAAATGCCCTACACATTGAAGGGATATGCATATTCCCGTGAGTGATTCTTATTCATTTGCATTGGGAATCTTTTAATTGGTGGAATCTGTTTTTAATCATCAATTATTTGACGGTAAAAGCTAGATCCATAGACCACACAACTTTTATTTAATGAGCCTATTAGAGTTTGGTTTGGTGATCAATTAGCACTTTTCAATCGTCGCAACTTAGTTATTTATGTGGAATTTTTGGTGTCAACAACTCGAGTTGTTGTTTGTTTCTCACTATTTTTGTTCCCATTTTATTGATGAATCGCGCATTAACAACAATTTTTACTTGGTCAAACTATCAAAGACACTTTATCCCGAGCAATTTATTGAATATAACAAAGAAACAATTCACCCTAGAAGCCTAGAATAGTGGAGTTACATACTCGATTGGAATTTATAGTCAACTAGAATTTATTGACTGAATAGTGGAGTTACTAGCTCGATGGATTGAAGGTGAGGGAAATTTATTTTATTGTGGTTATTATGTTCTTTACATTAAGCACACACACATAGTAACACACATTAAAGCGTAAATCGATGGAAGGTGGCGGTACTATTAGTTGTTTAGTCATGTTCTTAGGGGTTTGACTTGCCCACTATAAAAGCGGGTAAGGGGCTCAATGTGTAATCTTGATTAGAAGTATACCTTCTAAGTCCGTCAATGAGTAGGTGCAGCCTTTTAGTGTGGGGAACATGTCGGAATGTCTCATTAGAACCGTATCAACCGGTTTGGTTCTCAAATTTGAATTAGAAAGAGTTCAGTTGTTCAGGTTGTTCGGATGTCCGGATGTTACTACATTAGTTCGGATGTTTTCCCACCCGTAGCTTTGGAGGACTCTTTTCGGTGTAACTCAAAGGATTTTGTTTGAGCAATTGCCACTTGCTCCACATGGATATTCCGTGCCACATGAGGACAATTTTATGCTCATGCACTTTATGGAGGGCCTCTCCACCTCTTGCGATCCCAAGACTCCCCCATGAGTCCTATACTAACTAAGTGAATAGTAAGAAGGTGTTAGTTTAGAAATTGGTATGCTTCTTAGATGACATCATGGAAACAGTGATAAAAAAATAGTTATTATTTTAGCATGACTATAATTGATCATGAGCTATGTGCCTCTTACCCCAGATTTTGATATGGAGGATTGCCCGGGTAACTTGTACTTTAATCTGCAATGGCAGTTAAATTGCCTCATTCTAAATGGCTTTTACTAAGTTTTAGCATTTCTTCATCTAGATTAATCTTTTAAGTTTTATCTTAACAAGAATTTGATAATGTGCTTGATAACCGTGTTCATTCGTGTATGAACAAATGATATTATCCGGGGTCACTCCAGATAGGAAAGCAAGAGCAATGCTTTATGGTCTGCTCTCGAGATATATATGAGGCAAACATTTGATTCATAAGAAAGAACTACTAAACACTTAACTAAGCGTTCTGAGAGCCAAACTTCCCAGTTCCATAATCATCTTTTAGTTTCTGAACACACATTCAAGGTTGGAATCAGACTCCCTTCTGAATGATTATATTAGAAATGTTTTACTTATCCCTGTCACTATCCTTTATTCTTGCGGTCTGTTGGCCTTGGTCCTATGATTGCCTGAATTAGCAAGATACTGTTTAGTTGTATTTCTCCCCCTAGCCTGGATCGTGTAACCGTAGCCTCAACCAAGCCTACTGTGTCAGAAAACACGGTAGTGTCAGAAAGTCTACTAGTGTTATCTGTCACTACAAGCAAATGGGATGACGTCTCAACCAAGCCTTCAACCAAGCCTTCAGTCAAGACAATTCAGGTAGGCCTTTTTGTTTCTTAACCTCCTTTTTTCTGCTTTACCTAAAGATTTGATCGCACTGCTGGTATTTGAAGAGAGATTAAATTATCTTCTCATTCATGATTTTCTATTCTAAAGGATGTAATGTTCTTTGAAAATTCGGTTATTAAATGAGAACTTCAACCGGAAGCACAGAAATTCCATCGCTTGCTTTGTGTCTACATGGTTTCTCCAAAGAAAGGTACGGGTTTAATATGAAAACGATAAAGTTATCGGATTAGGAAGGTTAAGAACCCGAGAAGAACATCGGAAAAAGGACTTAGAGGGGTGTACCAAAGTTTTTCCGTCAAAGGCCTTAAGTCCTTATCCCACCTGTTTGAGGTGGAGAGATAAGTCAAGCTTTTAATGTCTTTTCTATGTACGATATTGGTGAAAGCTCTGCTTCTATTGTGGGTGAGGATGATACTCTGCGGTTTGGATCTTGAGAACAACTGCTTTGCGGATCTCGATGCGATGCACGGGATCAAAAGAACCATTGACCGTGTAAGTCGATCTAAGTTATTCTCGTGATATTTATGCTATATAGTGATCATATCTTATACTTGAAAATTTTAGAGATTTAACTTTATGGTCAATCTGTAATTAGTCGAGGCGTCGGTTAGGGATTCAATGTTGATATGGAGCATCCCGTTGGAAAATTTCCCTATCTGCTTGCACGAGTAGCACATTGTTATGTCTCGTACAATGTTTTTAGGTGTGATTATTTGAAAATGATCTTCGTCGTAGTAGATCATCCTCGCATTAAATCATTTTATTTGAATATGTCTAAAGTCTAATTTGATTAAAAGATGTGACAATAGGAATCGCCCACAAGACCACCACTTCAAAATTTCTGCAACCCGCCTTTTGACCCACGTTAAAATTTTTGGTGTGGAAGTCATCTTCACGAAAAATTATGCCTTAATGCATAATAGGCCCATCATTTATTTACTCAATATGCCGAGAGCCCCTGCACTTCTAGGCGTTTGTAGCCCCCGCCGTGAAGTCTCTTTCTTTTTACAATGTGCCCGTGAACTATATCTGCATCTTAGTTCTAGCCTTCCGGGTGCCCTATGAAGTTATTTGAATGTCTTATTTTAAGTTGGTACCAGAAAATTTTCCATTATGTGTCGATAACCTTGATGAGGTATCCGTTTAAATTTGATGGAAGCATGAAATAAGGCTGCGTTTGGTATTTGGTTAAAAGAAAGAGTCGGATTTGTATCATGGCCTATCAACTTGGAGTCCGTAGTAGACTCTCTGTTTTGGTTTCGTTTATTCGGTTTCTTATAGTGTTGTTGTCATACACAATTGTGTGAAGTTTTAAACCGGTAATAGTCGGATATAAGCATTTATATGGAACTCCGATTACAATAAATATTGCAACATCTGAACTACATTTGGAAACCAAAGATATATATAAGTTAAATTTGACATTCTACACCTCTCGATGTTGGATAAATATGTGGTCCATGCGAAGCATAAAAATGTTTTTATGAATTGTTGTGAGGTGGAGTGACATTGAGCATTGGATTTGGCACTAATAAGA
Source organism: Coptis chinensis (assembly GCF_015680905.1). Classification (NCBI taxonomy): domain Eukaryota; kingdom Viridiplantae; phylum Streptophyta; class Magnoliopsida; order Ranunculales; family Ranunculaceae; genus Coptis; species Coptis chinensis. Next base: position 30,206,936 of record NC_141463.1, on the reverse strand, counting down.
AGAATTCAAAAACTGCAAAGCACATTCGAGTCCGAATCGGTTTGCTCTAAACCAAACAATTATGAAAGAAGGGAGTTGGATCGATCTCTCGTCAATCGATCGATGCGGGGAGATCAATACATGAATCGAACAAACAAAGACGAGGCGAAATTGCGGTCTGCGATTTTGATAGGGAAGGCTTGCAAAGACCACCTTGGCTTTTCAAGCTCGAGTTTAAATAGGACATGAACGTGTATGTATGTTGTTGTGTCCGTGCATTGGTGCATGGAGTCATGGATACTAATGTAATGTAAATCAGCCTCAAGATGTACAATTCAGTTTTATTGATATTTGCATTGGTTCGATCCGTGAGTTCTTTGTTGTCAACATTACTTAACGAATACAGAGACAAATAGTGGACAGAAAGTTTAACTTCATAAAATTTGTTACACCTTTGCTTAGATTCATGTTGTGAATGCAAGTCCCGATGAACAATATATCTTTGCCAAGTGAGTCGCGTTTGTGTCACCCATCGTGTGAACACATCTATTGAAATATTGCCAATCGGTCTTCATGCACTCAATCGGCGAAAGAACGTCAAAGGTGCTAGATTAAGTTAGGTACAAAGTCCTTGAACTCAAGACAATAAAAAGAAATACAAAATATGTGCGTTTGTATGTGAAGAACAGCCAAGGAAATACAAAATGTGTGCGTCAGATGTGATGGAGAACGATAAGGGAGGAGGATTGAAAAACAAGAACAATTAGGTTCCCCAATAGCATTTGTATGTTTTGAACTGCAAGGTGCACCATTATTATGATGTGAACCATTAGGAGTACTTTTATCGAATGAGCTTACCTTATAAATGACTCATATTCGAAATACAGAAATAAAGGAATTTCAAGGTGGAAGTCAATGAATCGAAGATTCATGTTGGGATCGCCACTTATCCCATTTCCATCCACATTTCATCAAGCTGCACGGTCACGCTTAAAAACAAGGGTAGAGATAGCTTAATTAGGAACAGATGATGGATCGAGCCATTTTGCATTGATCATTGTATTTATATGTGTTAACTTCGTCCCCATAGTACGAAGTTCGCATGTGTCTTTGGTTCCCGCATGTGGTTAATCATGGGAGGCGATAATAGGTCGATATGAATATCCAAGGTGGAAGAAACAAATATATAAGTATGGAACGGACCAGTGGGACTGATTTGTGTGTGGACGCACCGAAATGCTATTAGTCCCTTATTAGGTAGCTACAAATATCAGGGCTGTCAATGGTTTCGATAACCCGATAACTGATCCGAAGTAAACCGATAAAAAATAGTTTGGGTTTTGGTAATTTGGTTTGCCTTCTACCGATAAAAAATAGTTTGGGTTTTGGTAATTTGGTTTGCCTTCTACCGAACTGAACCGATAAAATATTGATTTGGTTTTGGATCTGTCCTCCATCAAACTGATAAGATGACATCAAATTGGTGTGGCTGAAATTAATCAATTTAATTTAAGATTTAATTAATTCTTATAGTTTTCGGTTCGGTCGATTCGGTTTCGGTTTGCAATATATCTTATCCGTTTGGTTCGATTTGAATGAAATATAATATTATCGGTTCGGTTGAGTTTGGTTTCGGTTTCCAATTTTTTATCGGTTCAGATTCAGACTTTTCAAATTCTACCCAAACCGATCCATTAACATCCCCAGCTACAAAAATACAAATCATGTTCCAAAAGTAGTGGCCTCTTCGCACAAATGGAGGAAGGCCATGGACAAGATGGTGACAAACGTCATGACACAACAGCCAGGGGCAATAGCGAGAAAAATTAGGATGCCCAAGCATCCTAAGCTTTTTTGTTTTGACTGAGATTATGCATCCATCCAGGATTAGTTGTCTACAACTTAACATTATTCTGGTTACATCTTTATTACTAACTACTAACCATAATCAAGAAACTAGGCTGTATTTAGTATACACTACTGAATTTCCAATTATAATTAATGAAGGATTATATCGAACATGTTAGGGCATCACCAATGCATGCCTTTAAAACCTAGGGCCACGTCAGCGTTTTGGAGGGCAATAAGCTAATAAGGAGGAGTTAAAACTCTATATCGATGGGTGTTCCAATGGAGAAGATGATCTGCTCCTTTATAACATGTGAAACAAGACCAAAAATCAAAAAGTGAAGTCATGTGCAAAGTTTCAATTACACTTTGGGCTTAAGGTCCTTTATAAATATCTATAGAAATAAAGACATATATCCGGGATGGTTAAATTGGAGGCCCATTTAGAAGTCGTGTTGGAAACAATTTTTCACTAAGGTCTGTTAAATCAAGTAATTACAGTTTATGAGATTTATCAAGCAAACACTATCACAACAAGAGAAACATATCTAAGATCATAAGTATTCTTTTATCCCCATTGTATCTAAGGTAAATAATGATTAGTAACTTTATTCTGATTAGACCTTTCTTCATTGTCACTCTTCTCATTTATCTCTTTACACTACCAATTTGATTCTAGAGCTCAAATAATTGATGAAAACTTTGTTGTCTGTTATTGCAAGGAAACTAATAGTTGTTCATTGCAACAAATTCCAGCCATTCGATCAATTCAATCGAGGTGAAAAATATGAATTTTCTCTTTATAACAATGTTATTCTTTTACCTTTTTGAAGTTTAATGCATTTTCATGCAGTAATGCTGAAGTGGCCTAATGCCGAATCAGAGACCTAGCGTGCTTATTAAGTATTAACATACCGAGAAACTACTTTTATAGACCTTTTTTGGTAGTCTGTTATTAAACTTGCTTTCTGCAGTATGATGGATTTTGACGTTGTTTGAAAGAAATGCAATTGTTTCTTTTGTCAAGATGGTCCTCTACGGATTGAAGCCACCACAACCGGTTCAATGTCAACAATTTCAAAAATTTATGCGCATGGTAAGTATGCTTCTTAATCGTTTGATGTTTGAAGTTTGGACTACCTGTTTACTAAGTACTAGAGCATGTTATTCTGTTAACTCATGGTTATGGATTCGCCAAGTTCGAATGCTTAGATGTTTTAATCCAGATTTATAATATCATGGTAAACCACATGATATGCTATCATTGATTTCAGCACTTTCCCGACTTGACGACGCATGTGATGATTATTAAATATTTATCTACAAAATGGAAACCTCCAGAGGGGAAGCGGGGGGTGGGGTAGATGATAGTGAGTCTCTCCTCTGCAGTAAAATTATTAAATTAAGGGTTTAGAGAACATCATGCTAGATCTTAGACTTTGTGAATTATGAACATAAGAGGTGTAGAGGGAATTTTAGGACAATAGCATTCAATTTGAACTTTCATGCGCATAACAAGATTGGTTTTATGCATTTGTTTTATTTTGTATTTAAGCTTGAGCACACTTGACAGTGAGCTTCCATTCCTTTGCTTTCAGGTTGAAGATGCTCAAGGTCATGAAGCACCGATACAAAGGCTCGCCATTTGTGTACACCGTAATGACTTTATCAGCAGCAACTTTTGGTTTAGGTATGCAGTACATTGGAGTTGCCTGCCTTTTTTCCTAGCTATATAACAGATGATGTAATATGAAAATGTAATGTGATTACTCTCTGATCTAACTGAACTTCAATGTGTTGTATGCTTATTAATCAAGAAATAGAAACTTATAAAACTTTGGGGGTTTGAGACCAAGTTTTGGAAAAAGTCGTTTCACGTTTTAACACCATACAACCATTGCAGTGTAGCCTGAAATAGTAAACTGTCTATGATGAGGTATTTTATTGCTCATAATTATGGTACTTCTCCAGCTTCTTTTCATGGATTGAAATGGCTGTCATCAGTTGCATCACTTCATTCAGGAGCTTATTTGTAATTAGGATTTTCATTCAAACGAGTGTCCTTGAGCTAGGGATGAACAACAACATTGTCATGTTTGGTGTCGCCTCATTGTCTGCTTTTTTTTTTTCCTTCATCTTCCTTTCCCTCCCCTCAATTTGTTTCACTCTCACCATCTCGCAAATCAGATTTTGTGATTTTCTTCTCTTCCTTATTCTCTTCCCTTCCCTCCTGCAAACCCCAATCCCTATTTTCAATTCCTTATCTCCAATTCCCGACAAGATTCCTGATATTGTCACTGTCACTAATTCACTATCCGTTGTGGCAAGTTCTTCCCCTTTCGATGATGAGTTCTTCATTGGTACAAATGTTTTGTGATTTTATATCAAATTAAATACTCTCCTCCTTTCTGTCTTATATTAGATATATCATAATAAAAAGAGTGCTCACCTAAATTATATTTACACTTTTCGGCAAGTTTTGTTTAACATCCCGTGCATAGCACGTGCATCTTGCTAGTATTATATAATGTCACAATTGCTTCAAACGTATCGCATAACATTTTTATAGCGTTTTAGGAATATTATATCTCCTAAAGTTTCTATCTCGTCACGTGTCAAAATATACACAATGTCAATATCAAATCATTCATAGATAATGACAACCAAATTTATATAAGCTTCCACAGCATTTTAGCATTTGATTTGTCCATACAATTTACAACATAAAACGTAGCACAATTAAACAGTCCACAGTCCACCATCAAATCCCCAAAAATCTAAAGTCCATGAATATAAGTCCGTATATAGTTTAATACTCATAAAAACATATATATCTAAGTCTTATAAAAATTCCCCGCTTGTTACGTGCCAATATATTTTATGCTTTACACACTACTCAGGTCAAATCTTCATTAGATAATGACGAACCAAGTTATACAATCTCCGACAATATTTTATTACTACATTTGTCTATATTCTTAAATATGTGAAAATCTAGAAAAAGTCAACATTTCACAGTCAACGGTCAAAGGTCAAAGTCAACAGTCAATGGTCAAAGTCAACACATCATTGCCAAAGTCAAACTGTCATTTCCATGTTCAACAGGTTCATGGTCATAGCCATGGTTCATGGCTAAGGTCAAAGGTGCATGGGCTCATGGCGATGGTCATGGTTTGGACCCAACTAGAAATATCTAAAGGGAACAGATCCACTTAAAATAATAATGGCCCAGCCCACAAAAATAAAAGAGAACCGGTCCATGTACACAAAAAATTAGAACAGGCCCCAACCAAAAAGATTAATATCGGCCCATCACTAAACAAAATAGAATCGGGCCCAACAACTAAAATAGAACTGGTCCAAACTTAACAAAACTGGTCTGGCCCAACAATTTAAACCGGCCCAAGTAACTGATTGGTTCAGCCCAAGGCCCAAACCGGTCATCTTCTCCATCAGTTCTCTCCTCCACCACCACAAAAATCGACCACCACAACCTCCACTCCTCCGCCCATTTCAACCTAGCAGTTTCCCTCCTCATCAAAATCCAAACAACATTAATACACACAAAAACTCGATTCATTACCTCGATCCCCCTTCATCAAATCTAGATCTGATTTTCGCTACCATTAACAGCTTGTTTCAAGCTTCTACCACCACCATTTGCAGCCCTCACCCACACTACACTAGCCACCAAACCTAACCTAACCCACAACCACCACATCATAACATTATAAAGATTCAAAATCATTAAAAGTACCGATTTCTATGGGCTGGCGCCTCCATTAACGCCGGTGCGAAGCTTCCCCAACACTCAAACAACCCACTTGACATCAAATACTTCATCCCCAACATCAACCAACAAAAACAACACACACTAACAGTTCAAAATAAAATCATAACACCCTCACAGTATCACAGTAACGCATACAGAGAAGGATTCATTGCTTTGAGGCTTTAGCCACCATTAATAGCCCCGTAAGAGTTTGGACAGTCCTACAATCTAACCAATTTTTAAATACTAACGAGAAGAATACTAACTGAAGAGAATGAGCAGAAAATGAACCAAACACTGTATTACAGTAAAGTTAAAGTTATCTCCGTGTATCGACGTGAAATAAAAACTAAACTACTCACCTGCATTAAAACTTCGACCGAATCCCCTCATCGTCCAACCCTCAGCTCCACCCTCCAAAGAAAGGAGTTTCTATCTCTGCATCCATTTTTATTATTTTTTTTATTCTCTAAAAACCCTATTCTCTAGAACAATGTGATTATATACTTGGGTTTGAAACCCAAGCCTACCACATTGCACTTCGGCCCGAAAACCGGCCCACATATCTCAAATCCAATCCAACAGATTTTATATAAATAAATAAATAAATAAATTAATAAATAATTACGTATTTTAAATACGGGCGTTACACAAACACTCACTGAGAGCAGATGTAGGATTTGAGGGTCCTGGTGTGGAGGGTGTTTCTGGCTCTTCTTCATCAATCCTAATCCACCAACCCACTCCTCTACTAGTGGCTCTACCTATGCCTCCTCTACCACCTCTCCTACCAGCTGAACCACCTCTACCACCACCTATAAGGACCACATTCTGTTGCACATTATCAACTTGAGTTTCATTTGGTGGTTGGTCCACATTGACATTCTGACTTCCACCTCCTCTACCACCTTTCCTACCAACTGAACCACCTCTAAGGATCTCATTGTACACATTCTGTTGCACATTATCAACCTGAGTTTCATTTGGTGGTTGGTCCACATTGACATTCTGACTTCCACCTCTCCTACCACCTCTTCTGCCACCTCTAGTTGCTTTAGGTATATCATCAACATTGTGAACTTGAGTGTCTTCTTGTTGTTGCTGCACATCAACAATAGGCTCCACATTTTCACCTTCAGCCTCCACCCCACCTTCAATTTCATTGCAGTTACTTATATTTTTTTTGTTTCTTTCCATTTTGCCCACTCTTACCATGAGGACATGTCCTACTATTATGCCCTGGTTCCTTACATTTTATGCATTTTCTCTTGCTAGTTGCTCTCTCTTCATCATCACCTCTTATCCTTTGTTTTCTAGGTCTTCTAGCCTTCCTTTCAATGCTTGGAGGTAGGACCTCATCACCAGGCATAACCTATAAGTATAGTGACTATACGTATATAACTATATTTTATAATAAATTACAAGTAGAGTTAATTATAGATGAGATTCTACCTTGCCCCATTCATCTACATTGTCAAAGGGAAATATCCAACCAGCATAAGTTGCCCTAAATGTATTAACATGGTAATATGGGCTACAATATCTGCATATCCTAAAAGTCATTAGTATACAACTTTATGATAACTAAAATAGACAAATGCAAATCTGAAATGACACTAACCTTGCCCAACTTTCTTTGGAGGGTCTAAATTGCTTGATAACAGATATAGCATGAACACAAGGTACCCCAGTCATTTGCCAAACAATGCAGGTACATGTTTTGACAAACAAGTCAATTATAAACTTCTTATCACTCTTGATGTTAATGGCACAATATGCAGTGTCTGACACACCATGGGTCTTGTACCTAGGAAACTTCCTCTCTAGCTTTTTAATGACAAGAACAATAGCTGGAATCAAATTATTATCATCCATCTCCATAGAAAGCAGTCTTCTATCATGCAATAACCCCATCACTGCTAAACTGTACTTGTCCACAAAATTAATAAGGGGTTTATCCCTAATCTTTAGAATCCATGCATTAAAGGACTCATTAAAGTTGTTGGTTATAGCATCACATTTTGATATGATGTCAAAATGTGATCTAGCCCAAGTACTCTTGGCTTCTCTTTCTAACCACACATTTGCATCAACTTCATCCTCCTCCAACTGATCCATAAACATTTCATGCTCTACTACTTTATATGACTTTGCTGCACCCCAACTCAAACTTTCTAAATAGTCACCCTTAAAAGTTTGCTTGAAATTCTTATACATATGCCTAAAACAATACCTAAACCAAGCATTCAAAGTGCAATACACAAAATTAATACTTGTAATGTAATTTAGCAGTTTAAGAGCAATTTAAAACATATAAACATATATGATATACCTGTGATTAGACTCAGGAAAGTTGACATGAACATCATATATTAGTCCTTTCTGCCTGTCTGAGATAAATGTCAGCTTCTCTACATGCTTGTTCACATGTGGTCTCAGATTGAGTAAAAACTTATTCCATGTGAACTTATCTTCACCCTTGCATATGTAGATAGCAAGGGGAAAGAGCCCATTTACTGGATCTAGACCAATTGCAGTCAACACACAACCTCCATACTTGCCTTTGAGAAATGTACCATCCAGACCAATGATAGGTCTACATCCATTAACAAAGCCATCCAATGATGCCTTATATGTTAGAAAAAATCCAACAAACTCACCTGTTTCCCCATGTCTATACCACTTTGCAATTGATCCTTCATTCCTATGCAGTATTTGTGTTTTCAGTACATATATCTTAGTATAACTCTATTCATAGTTTCCATTAATCCTCTTCAACATTCTAGACCTTGATCTTCAAGCAGTCCAATATGAAATAGCAACCCCAAACTCATATAGCACCTGTACCATGAGGTCCTTTGGTGACAAGTTTGGATGAGCTCTCACATATTCCTCTAACTTATCAACTACCCAAGGGGTCTTGGCATGATCATACTTATTTGTCTCATCAGCCTCATAAGTGTGAGTAGGTACAAATGTCATCAACTTGAAAGTATGCTTACTAGACAAACTACAAAACACACTCCACCTGCACTCAAAATCCTTACATCTTAACTTCAATCTTTGTTTGTCATTTTTGATTTGGTGGTAAGTGAACTTTTGATCAATTGCCAAATCCTTCATGAATTGCCTATATTCCTTATGTGTCTTCCACTCCATCCCAACAACCAATTGCATACAAACCACTGCATTCCTTGGACCATCATTTCTCTCATTGTCTTTAGCTTCATATTGGTTCTTAGCCATTTTAACAAAAGACCTAACTTCATCATCACTCACATCATCTTCAGAATGAACCAACTCAGGTACCACATCATTACCACTGTCACTTTCATCATCATTAAGAATAAATTTTTCATCTTCAGAGTCAGATGAAGCAGCACTTATATAACCATTCTGGATGAGCACATAAGGGCTAAATATATGCCCAACTTCCAGCACCCTATCAACTTCATCATCTTCACTGACTCCAGCATCAAATTCCTCAACCTCATTGTCAAATAAATCTTCAAAATCCATACCACAATCAACAATCTCTTCACCCTGAGTACTCACATGATCCACATCAACAGGCTCTTCAACCCTAGCTTCACTAACAGGTTGAACCCTAACCTTGGTGGCTGGAGTGCAAAATTTCAATTTTTTGGCTGATTTGATAGTGGGTGGTGAGGAATCTAAATTAATGACATGGTTGAGTCTAGGGGATTTTCTCAGCTCAAAATTATTTTTTGGTGGTGCTGGACTAGTGTGAGTGGTAATTGATTTCCTAACTTCAGTGTGAGTGGTAATTGAATTTAGAGTTGTTGGAATGGAAACAAACCTAGGTGATCTCCTTAGTTCATGGACATTGGTTGCTGATTTTAGAGTTGATGGGGAAGGGGAAGAAGGTAAAGTGGGCTTTTTAGATGGGATTTTATGTGGCTCATTGGTTAATGGACTTAAATGGACATGGACTGGGCTTGGTCTGGTGATGTCAACAGTAACCATAGACACAAATAAGTGGTGCTTCATATCCCTCTCAGCTCTAATAAGATCCCACATTGACAACATTTCACCATCAGACTTGAATGAACACAAATGCCCCCTACTAATGTATTTCACACATGACACAGGTGCATCCCCAATATGTATCTTGATCTCCTTAAGCATATCTAAGTAACACATCTCATCACCATCTATAACTAATGCACTTTGTGTGCCACCTCTAAAGTCAGAAAACTTTATCTTCCTAGTAATCAGCTTGATCTAAAGCCCATTATAGTGCAAAATAAAGTCCCTCTCACCCATCAGAGGAGCCATGTAACTGATAGATACATATACATATATACAAAATAAGAAAATAAGAAACATAAACATGGGTACCAACATTCATTCAAGTATTCATTTTATTAAACACATGATAAACTTGATTGAATAACAAACATAAACATAGACTTCATTGAACATGAAACAACATAACATGAAACATTCATTTGATTACATCAAGTCATTTGATTGAACTTCATTGAACATGAAACAACATAACATGAACTTTCATTTGATTACATCAAGTCATTTGATTGAACATAAAACAAATATATATAAACATAGACAACATCAAACTGCAAATCATCCCACAAACAAGGGCCACATAGCACAATCACTTTTTCCTCTTATTTTTGAGTGAAGGCTGAAAAGCTTCATACTCTTGAGGACACATTAAAGCTTGCACTACCTCCACAGGTTGGCTTGATCTTTCTTTTGCCTTATCCTTAGCCTTAGGCTTACCCTTACCCTTACCCTTGCCCTTACCCTTACTCTTAGCCTTAGCCTCAAGACTATCAGGTCCACTGCAACACTCCCTCATATAGTCAAACCAACACCGCTTCATTAACTCCTCCTCTTCATCTTTTTCTGGAAATGAACATGGTAGTCCTACAACAACCCTTTGTGCTTCTACTTTGTCTTTCCATTCAAACAAATAAGCATGGAGTTCTTCAAGACAAACATCATCCCCATGCTCATCAACATAAGCTCTAGCAGCCATAACCTCATCCTTAGAGCAATTGTTATACCCAAACCTTACTGCACACATTAAATGTCTTGGATAATCCTTACCTCTCCTATGATGTGGAGATTCTCCAACATTCCTAATCTTACCCTTACCCTTAGCATTATTTTTCCCCATCTGTGTGAGACAAGTGATTTTCAACATTGAACAAAAATTAGATAACAACAATTAGGGTATGCATGCATGGTTAGGTCAAGACAATTCAATACAAACTGAACACAAACAAAAGTTCAGTTGAACATTTATTTCATGGGTATTTCATTAAAACAAAATGATCACAATTTTTAATTAAAATTTAGGGTTTGGTCCAATATTTGAATTTCAAATTTGAAAGTACATGCAAAAAACAAATAAAGTACAAACATTCAAAAAATAGTAAGGAATCAAGCATGGTAGAAAGGGAAACGATGAAATATACCAGCAAAGCAACTCCTTTTTGTATTCAAACAGATCGATCTTCAACTACTTCAGTACTTCGTTCTTCAAACTATCATCTTTCACTTCAAGTCTACTCCACCTCCACCTTTTCACTCTCTAAATCATTTTACTGAACTGATGCAAGATGATGATGGTTTAAGTTTACTTCTCCAACCTTTTAACTTAAAACCCTAGATTATCAACCCTAATTCTTTGAAGATAAGCGAGAGAGAGAGAGAGAGAGAGAGAGAGAGAGAGAGAGAGAGAGACGATTTCTGTCTGAAGTGAGGTGAGAGAGTGGTTAGGGCTGTCAATTCCCGCTAAAAGATCAATGACCAAGATTTAGACACACGTAACTAATCTACGGTCATCTCGAGCACTCGTGGGCAAACATGAGCCGTCAATCTAAAATGAAGAAGTTGACAGATGATCAAAACATGACCGTTGATTAGTTTCATGTGCAGTACACGTGTTAGGGTAATTTGGGTATTAAGAAAGTATAGACGGACCTCTGTTAATTTGGGACCAAACTGCAATAAATGATTAATTGTGGACCAAACCCTAATTTTGCTATTAATAATAGGACCAAAATGCAAAAAACCCAATAAGAAAAGTATGCAAACCGAACCACTATAGGTCGGTAGGGAAAACCCTAAAGTAGTAAGAAAAAAAAAAAAAAAAAGGAAAGAGCAAAACACGTGGAAAAGAGATTTTTAACAGTATTTTTTAGTGTTTGTTTGTTTTAACAAGACGTTTAAAATCTGTTTGAAAAGATAAAGTTCGTGAACTAGTTTCTCGCTCTCTGAAAAACATGGCTACATACAAGAGCAATGAAGGCCTCCCTCAAGTCTTGTCGTTTTCATTTGTCACAATATTATCTTTCCTATATCTAGAAGACATACAACATTATTTTCTTTGATTCTTCGTCACCAGTTAAACACTTTTATTCACTTTGAAACATTTTGTGATCACTTTACTTCTCTTTGGACCCTTTTTTTATTGGACTCCTCCACCTCAACTCGTTGACGATTTCGATGATTTGTTCATTAATGCATGATGGTCGTTGTTGGCTACTTCAATTGTATACAAATGGTTTAGGAGTGGCTACTCATCAACAAATGCTGCACTATTATGTTCAATTTCTAGCACGTGCTCTTAAATGGTACAAATCTATCCATGAAAAATGTTATCTTTATGATTCCGTGCTTAATCTCTTACCATTTAGTGAAGAAGAAGAAGCAAAAAGGAAAATATATCTTGTTTCCTGTAAGTGGCCGTTTGGTTTTGCTGCTGAAATCAGTGCACAGACCGCGCATAAGCTCAGATTTTAGTGCTTCCCCATTATTTTACGTAAATAAACGTCTGGCCCTCATAAAACTGACACTATATTCTCTCTATAGGTACTCCTCGTGTTTTTAAAATAACCGAAGATGCCTACTATGGTGCAAGGAGTGGTAAGCACTATTAATTTCCAATTTCTGTATTTTTTTTCCCTATATCTTCAAACCTTGAATGCGTGAGGAGACTGTTGAGATTATTTGTCACACTCCACTATGTTGCCAATTGGCATGGGGTGTGTTTGAAAGTTTAAGAGAAACATGTGCTTATTTTATCCATTCTCAGTGTGGCTTTTATCTTATTGTTTATTGATTATGGAAAACTTGAATATTATTGCCTTCTTTATTTGCTATACTGAAAAAAGGAGTAATATTAGGAGTGAGGAAGACTGAGCTGGATAATTCAGGTGGTAGGCATTTTTCATTCCATATCACAGATTTGTAAACCAACTTTTGGGGTGGTTGTGTACATGGTTGGTAGAAGTATTTAAATTCTACTTGGTAGGGAAGATATACTTTCTATAATGATGTAGTTCTCACCCATTACACACTTGATATATATTGAATCGCATTGTACAAATTTTCTCACATTAGTGCAATTCTTGCCTAGCAAAAAAAATGAGGGGGGGGGGGGGTTATATTACATGTATACCCTTGAGTTTTCAGGAACCTTAATTTAACAACAATCTAAAGTTTCCTTTTTTTGCAATGTATCCAAAAAAACTGCTCTGTGTCCACACAGTCTAACATGCCTTCGATACATATACCATTTTTTGGTCCATCATGTCACACGGCGTTGACGTGGTCCACCACACCTCGGCACCGAACCGGTCTAAGGTGTTAGACCACTGGTTGACAAACCTAACGACAATGTTCTATAAAATGGCCTAGGTGTGCCCAACCTTCTTGCCTAGGTCTCATATTGGGCTAGTTAGTGTCAAATGGAGCGAGGTTAATCTTAGCGAGCAGTGTTCTTTCGAATCTACCAGTGTATTTGGTCTTTAATTATCATCCCTAAAGGTGTGGCTGCAAATATTGAGAGATTGATTCGAGATTTCATTTGGGGGTCATCGGAGGAACATAGAATATATCACTGTAGTGTGCTTACCAAAAAAAGTGGGGGGTCTCGGTTTACGTTCACTTGTAGACATGAACCAAGTGTTACTTGGAAGATGGATATGGCGATACATGGTGGAAGAAAGGGCTCTTTGGCGTGATGTGATTAGTGCAAAGTATGGGATCAACAACCACAGTTGGTGGCCCAAGCAAACATCTAAACCCCATGGATGCAACCTTTGGAGAGGAATACTAAACGTGTTACCGAACTTCAAATGCGGAGTAAACTTCAGTGTGGGAAATGGGCATAAATGCTTATTTTGGACGGACACATGGCTCGGGGATAAGCCTCTCGCTGTCCAATTTCCTTTAATCTTTCAAGCTTCTAATAAGCAAGAGGGTTATGTTTATGAGTTTTCACATACAAACAACGGTCACATGGCATGGAATTTGGTTTTGAGGAGGTGTAGTAATGATTGGGAAGTACAACAATATGCTAACCTCACGGTGCTACTCGAAACAGTGATACTGAACGAGGAAGAGGGCAGATGCTTATGATTTTGTACCAAAAACAACATGTTCTTTGTCAGTTCTTTCTATGATAGAATACATACCCAAACACATAATTTGGAGATAATGCCCAACGCCTTCCCCTCCAAATTAGTATGGAGAATTCAGATACCTCTAAAAGTGAAGTTTTTCTTCTGGGGAGTCGTTCTTGGGAAAACATTGATGGCTGATGCTTTAATTCATAGAGGTACAATTGTTTCTCCATTATGTTCCATGTGTAATATGCTTATGGAGACTACCAGTCATCTGTTCTTGCATTGTCCCTTTGCTTTGGAGGTATGGACTATGTTGTTACAGCCAATGGTTATGGCTTTCTCTTTGCTAGCACAAGTTCATTCGGTCAAAGAATTCATCACTAATTGGCCAAGGCGGAGAGGGAAGACCTTTGGGCCGGCTATGTGGAGGCTTTTACCATACGCCGCTATTTGGGTTCTATGGAAGACTGGAAATCACCATATCATCAGGAACAAGGGCTGTGAGGTTCGAAAAATAGTGGGGGAAGTCAAAGGATTGCTATGGTATTGGATGTCCAACTTGGATGAAAGGAGACAGTATCACTTCAGAAATCTAGTGCTGAATTGGCATAACATTATCATGGACGATGATGCGGGGGGCTAATGTTATAGGGGTACGGTGTGTTAGTATATTTTATTTTCTTTGCCTTTGTTTCTCTGCTTCTGTTTTGTAATTGGGCTACTTGTGAGGATCTCACTCACTGCATGTACCTTGTTACTTTGTTGTGCTTTGCACTACTTGTAATAAAGCTTATATATATATTGGACTAGGCAGACTCTAGAAGTCTAACCGGCGTCCGATTTTTTTTTCTTATTATTATTTCTTTCCTGTCTCTCGAAACATGGTGAGTTGTCCACAATAAAAGGTCCAAGAAGGCTTTAGATTTGATATGGGTTAAAACTCTGAAGCACAGACACATCTCTTGGTGGTTTGTGTCTGTGTCGGATTCACGTCGTAGTCAACATGCTCAGGACGTGTTCAACGAAACCAAACACGGGTCAAGATGCGGTTAGGATGCGGATATTTGACTCAAAAAGGACAAAAAATAAAACATAATAATATTAAAAAAACTTTTTTTTTTTTTCCAGTTTGTGTTTTGTTAAGAGTTAAGACTTATGACATACTTTTAAAGTTTAAATAAAAAATATGTAACTCAATCTTGTGGCTGTTTATCATGAATAGTTTTGAATTTATAAATTATGATACTTTTAAATTAGTTTCTAATCTTTAATTTGTATAAAATATAATTACAATTATTAATTAATTTCCTTGTCATTTTCTGCGCCTGTGTCCTACTTTTGTGAGATATAAGAGTCGCCGCCTTTCCGCCTAGCCCATCTAGACACGGCTTGTCGCCTTCACTAGGCACTCTACCTTCGTCCAACTACCGCCTTTGCTCCTTGCCCCTCTCCTTAAACCATATATTTTTTGGACATACTTAACTTGCTGCTAATAACTTAAAGCTATATTCATAAGGGTTTAACTCTTTTTCCTCATGGAGACGGATCGACACCCCAATTCACTCTATTTAACTGGAATTACCGACTTAATAATATTTTCAGCTACCATCATCTGTCTGAACATAATCCACAATGGAACTCTGATCATTGGCTTATTATACTAAAGGTACCTGATGCGGGACTCTTTGGAAGATCTAAAAGAGTTGAGTTTTGTGTTAGAGTATTAGCTGAGGTTGTTGGAAGGTAAGATGTGGAAAGTACTTAAATTTGTTTGTCCTATGTTCAGTCTATGTTTATATGTATTTTATTTGCGATGTACTTCTGTTTTTGTGAAACATTTAATTAACACTTCAACTGTCTAACTATATTATTCTGTACTATAAAGAAAACATTGTCTCATTCACTAAAATAGAGACTCACCTAAACATATCTATCATGTATCTTGTTTTGGTGCCTTTCTAGCCATATCTCACGATTGTCCTATGCGTAAATTTTTATTTGAGTATATGTTCATTTTCTGCTCATATGGTATCCATCTTATAATCCTGTTTTAATTATTTCCTTTTACATATACTATTTTGATAGAGAGGAAGCAGAGCAGAAAATTTACATTGTTTGGTATGTGTCGCCTCTCGATTTTGCAGCTGAAATTGATGCGGTGACTGCAGATAAGCTAAGAGGTATGTGTATACATAGTTCAAAAATGAGTCATTAACAATTTAATAAGTTGAAGTCTTACTAAAGCTATTTACATCATTTCTGTACAGGGGCAAGCATATGTTCTTGAAGTGATTCCAGATTATGCATTTGATGTAAAGGATATGGAGCAGGGAGGTAAGCATTTCGGTTTCTCAGCTTTATGTGTATTTCAGTTGTGTATTTATACCCCGTTTGCGATATGCTGAGGAGGAATATTTATGGCGGAGAGTCATGGTAGACTAGTATGGAAAGGGGGAGTGTAGGTGGTCTTTGAAGGACTCTTGGGAGGGTTTTAGCAGGGCAGTGGGACAATTTTTAGAAATGGTGACATTTATACCTTGCACTGGTGAGTTCATTTACGCTTGGGAGGACATTTTTGCCACTTGAAGAGCAATTTAGTGACATATAGATTGGCATGCAACAAAAAAGGTTGGGTATCTACCGATTTGGAGTGAACTAATGGAGGGGTTCTCTGGAATGTTTTGCTTAGAAGTAGGCTCAATGACTGAGAAGGTGATTATGGGGTTTTATTAGATTCCACTCTTATACTGGGAATAGCTAGAGGGAGATGGACTTAAGGAAGTGGATCTGGGAGAACAAAGATGTGTTTACTGTGAAATCCTCTTGGTCTTTGGCAAAGAATTTGCTTTGCTTCATCTTGAGGCCACAGAGAGAATAATCAATTTACGATATAGATATTGGAGAATTTGGAGCAGCTCCATCCAATTCAAATTCAAAGTAACCTTCTTTTTCTTTTGTTGGCTGGCCTACTTGGGAAGTTCAGAACAATCGATATTGTAACTGGAGGGGTATGAATGTAAAAATATCTTTGCTCACTATGCAAATCGGTAGAGGCTGATCCATCTTCTTGTGCTTTTTCGATGAACCGCAAAAACATGTATAGGCCAAAATGTTAGATGTATACTGATGCGAGGTGCACATCATGTGATATCATGGTCATGACATCACCATGCCGCACCACCAGCTAAAAGCGAGCTTTAATAGTTTTAATTCCAAATGATCTTTTAGTAGTTAATTATCTTTCGGGAAGTCATTTCAGTTTGACTTCCTTATTAGCTTTATGTTAGTTGCAAATTAGTAGATGGCTTCCTAATTGGTTTTGGGATCCTTACGATATTATAGTACGACCTTTGACCTCAGAAACAAGTCACATAGTATTGGTCGCGATAAGGTGAAACACAGTGTTTAAACAGTAAAAATAAAGAAGCAACTGGCGCTGGAACTCACAATTGTTGAGGTTTTGATGATTAATAAAATTACTAAAGCCTCAGGATGAGTGACAACTCGGCAAACAAATGGTTTACGTGTGTTAACATACTTTTATGTTGGAGCAACATGGTGACCAGGGAGGTTGGCTTCCTCCCTCCTTTACCGAATGAAATGACCACTCTTAAATAGTCAAAAATCAGCATGAAATAAATCTCCTTTCTGTTTTAAGTTTAATTGAAAATAGCAAATTACACAAACTATGCAAATGGATGACGGATATTCTTCAGTATTTATCTGTTTCTTTCATTTTAATTTTAATTTTTTTCTGTTTTGATTTTTACCGTACACACAAGATTTTGATAAGCTCAAACATTTTTGTGATTTTATTTTATTTGGCGGTCACCACGGTAGAGAATGGATGAGAACTGAAGTAAGTAGAGGCTAGAATGATCGACAGATCTATCTTCTCCTTTCTCGTATAGTTGGGAACAGTTATCAGAAAAGGAAGGTTTTGGAGGGAAAGAGAGGATATGATTGTCTCACTAACTTTAAAATTACTGGTAATAGTAAGAATTGGTGCACTAGATCACAAAAGCAGTTTAATGCTACGTAATTCCTGATCTCCAACTAAAGCTTCCCATTAGAGCTATCCGTAGTTATCAACTGAATGAAGTGATTGTTGTACTATGGATTGTATATGTAAAGCAATATGCATAACACAACTTTAAACCTTTGTTACACAAACACGCCATATTTTAAAAATAATCTGTGTCGGATGCATATCCATGTGTCTATGGCATACACACACGAACACATTGTATGTGATATACCTCATTTTTTATTATTTCACTGTGTCAAACAGTCCATATCCGACACGAAGATGGACACACATATCCATGTAAATGTAACTTATCTTTAAATAGATATTGAAGGTCCATCTTGCCATGATATGCATATAAAGAAACTTTGAATGCAAATGGATTTTGTATCAAAGTCATTTTAACCAATGGTCGGGACCTCATATATATTTAGGAAACGCAACATTCTTTTGATCATTGATAGACTGTGGTAAAGGTCGATTTGGTATGAAGATTTTAAGTGGTTTTAATGGTTAGACTTATCCGAAAAGCTAGGGGTGGCAGTTTTGTACACGACCCGCTGACCCGACATGAATCTGACATGAAATTAGCATGCTCGGGTTAGAAATAAAGGCTTTTGGAGCATTTAAGAGTTGACCCGCCGAATCCGTCAAATAAATGGGTTGGGTTAGGGTCACATGTTAACCCGAGTAACTTGTTAGTAAACCCAATTAATTATCGGGGTTTAATAGGTCAGGTCATCAACCCGTGACCTGTATAACCTGTTTTAAGATAAGTTTCTTTATTTTTTAAGATCTCATCATCCCAACTACCTAAAATAAACGATTAAAAGGAGAAGGATTAGTCGTCATATTAATTCATTCAATAAATATATGTTTCATTATTCAATTTTCATTAATATGTAATTGAATTATTGATGGTTTTGAGAATTAATATATATATATATATATATATATATATATATATATATATATATATATATATATATATATATATATATATTTATTTATTTATTTTTATTTATTTTTTGATAAATAAAATCGTGAAATACTAAATATTTTACATACAGGTTATCTGTGAATCTGATCCGAAACTGATATGAAATTGACCCATTGGCTTAGCAATTCACCCGTTATATAAGCGGGTTAGATTTGGGTTTGACAAACTAACACGATTAGTAATTGGGTCAGGTTTGGGTTTGCTCTCCTAACACGTGATCCGAATATGACACGACACGAACCCGATCCAGCACGACCCATTGCCACCCCTACGAAAAACAACTTGATGTAAATAGCAGTTGTTATTTATAGTAACTCACATACATACTATTTATAGTAATTCCGTGCTTACTTTTTTTAGTAATTCCAGGTTTTAGTTTGTTTAATTGTTTTTAGAAGTTCTATTAGTTTTAGGAAGTTCTTTCTAGTTTCCTTATTGGCTTAGGATTGATGTTAGTTCCCCAAGTGTTAGTTTCCTATTTGGATTTGGAAACCATAGGTTATTATAAATAGGGCCTCAAGCAGTAGAATTCTGATAAGAGCCCAAAACTGTAGTTTTAACCCCTTAGCAGTCATACTTTTAGACCAATTATGTGAGTAATAAGTAAGAGTTAATACTGATTACGTGTTTTTATGTATTTCAGGCTTCAAAGTCAATTATGTGTAGGAATGTGCCACTTTGATGAGATAAAGGAGCAATGGTTGGTTACTAAGGAGTTCGGTGATTAAAGGCCAAGATTCAAGAAGACGAAGCCTTTGTAAAGCCTGGTCAAAAGATGAAAAGTCAAAGTCCACGCAGTAAAAAATTACACAAAAAGTCAACAGAACTTCCGAAGACCATATCTTTAGACTCAGACCTCAGAATTGGGCCTACCTTATGTCAAAACGACCGGCTCGGAAAGATCTTTCCAATGGTCCAAGCCTTGACCCAATCAGAGGAGCAGAAGTGGACGAAAAGTCTGTTGAAGCGAACTGCAGCTGAAGAGGCCTTTTTGGACCGAAAGAATTGGGTTTTGGGCCTGATTCTCTGGCCCAAAACATGGCTCCAAGCCCATGCACGATTTTTGGATCTGGATGTATAAAAACAAAAGCTTCACTCTTTGTTAATGGTAGCTAGTTAGACCTAAATTAATATATAGAATTCTAGATCTAGTTTTAATTAATTAATTAAGTTTTAGTTCCATTACAATTCTTGTTTTAGATTAAATTCTTGAATGATTGTTCTTGATTGATTAGATAAATAAAATAGTTATTATTCAATTTCGTTCTTGTCATTTCCATTCTAGATCTAATTTAAATTCTTGTTCTTATTCCATTCCAACCATTAAATTAGATTCATTATTGTTAATTAAGTAAATCTCAATTTCTTACATTATGTTTAGTTTAGATTCAATGGGAAATGTTAGTTTGATGACTCAAGGCTAAACCTCCATTAGAGGGGTTGATGAAGCCTTGATGAAAACTTAGTGGTTAGTATAGAATTGGTAGTAGAATCTATTCCACTCTAGAAGGTCGTGTTTCGCCATGAGAATGGGTGGGCGACCTCACATGCTAGTTAGTATCCGGTAGGAATGCCATGAACACTAGGGATTAGACTCGAAATTCTTGCCGTGAAAACGTAAGAATCGAGATACGACAATCTATACTAGGTTATTAAGTTGGATTCGAGGTGGATTTAATTCCCTCTATTTCTTTATCTAGAGTCAACAATCGTATTTCCGTAGCTTCATAGATTAATTTTAGTTTATATTTTATCTTGTTATTTATTATATCTAGTTATTTAAAATAACGCTTGCCTTTGTTAGCATAACATTTCAGTAAAGCTCTCATTGACTTAATACTGATTTCTTAGACTTAGAAGACAATCCATGCTAGGGAACTAGGAGTGGAACGAACTTCCTACTCCACTTAGTGCAATTAAGCGATCGAGAGTAGAAGCTTTGATAAAATAGACACGCGTAAAGTCCAGTTTTAGTTTACTTACGGATTGAATTCATCGTTCATTTCGTAGGTAGACTATACAATTTTACGATTATCAAATGCCATGGCCGCTGCCATCTTAGTTACACTTTAGCATTGTTTTCATAGTAGAAGTAGTCATTTTAAGTCCCATTAAACCCACCCACCCTTTGTTTGTTTCATCTAATCGTGGTTGCCCATTTCAGCCTTGACAAATTCCACGCGAAAAAATACCGAGAGCGCCCCTCCCAAGGAGAGCGCGACCAGCTAAGTTCTTGGAATTTTATCTACCAATCGAAGCGCGTTCAGCTTCATACCAAGCGACCAGCCAAACAACACCGAACTTCGACTTCACACCGAAATGACCACCTAAAAACACATGTAATCTGAAAATTACTTCGAGGCCTTGAAGGCTTGGCTATCGCGAAGGCCGGCCTTGTGTTAAAATTTCCGGATTTCCACAGGTTTGATTCGAACTTTGATCTTTCATATTTTTCAGTGTTCTAACCTGCTATATACACTGAACAAGCGTAAACAAGACGCTATTCATAAGCGAAGCAAGGACGCAAACATGTATTCCTTTCTTCCATACCTCGCATTTCCAGTTAGAGGTTTTCTACTAGTATATCAGAATTGTTTGGAGTGTTGCATGTTTAGTTAAGCTCAACTTAGTCTTGCATGAGATTAAGGTCTGGTCGAACAAAAACAACAAACGTAATTACACGACAACAAACAAGTCTATCTAGTACACCACACACCGACACCTCTAACTACTATCACACACACCATACCGACATAATGGGTCGGTGAAGAAAGAGAGACCTCTCTCCTCCGACTTTTACAAAGCCTTGAGCGATAGCCCTAAATCGTGCATCGTTCTAGCGGACCCATTGGGGATTTTGAATCCCCCAAACATATTTAATTTGTTACCCGCTTTTCATGGGTTAGACCATGAAAAACCTTATCGGCTACACGCGTGGGATTGAACAAGTCCTTACAACATTCCATCATCCTACGGTAGGTGTGGAACAAATTAAACCGAGGGTATTCCCTTTCACATTAGCCGATAAAGGGCGTCTTGGTTAACTCGCCCAAACGCCTAATTACGTGGACTCGTGGGCTAAACTTGTTCACCGTTTATGGAACATTTTACCCACCCCTAAAGACGGATGAGATGCTTTCCAAGATTCATTTTTCCGGCCGAATCCTCATGAATCATTTTACGAGGCATGGAATCGTTTCACCGATCTCCTTATAGAGTGTCCACATCATAACTTAGCGAAAAGACACGTTAGTTCGTGCCTTTTCAAAGGTCTTCTACACCACCATAAAGAAGTCCTTGACATAATGAATGGGGTAGTTTCCTAAGTAAAGGAGCCTCGGAGGCTTACAAATTTTTAGAAGACCAAACTAAACGGAATAATAATTGGGGGTAGTGATGATATCCCCGCCAAATAGTTCTTCTTCAACAAGAAAGGCCGGTATGTTTGAGACGAAAACCGATCCGTAACTTAAAATTTAATCGAATCTCTAACTAAAAAAGTAGAGGCTATTTCTGCTCAACAAAAGCCTATCCCGTCATGAATGTAAACTCCAACCCATGTAATTTCTGTTTGAGTCCGAGAGCACCGACGATTATTGTCCTCTAGCTTATGAACAACAACCACCGAACAAGATAATGTTTACTCTATTAATAACTATCCTATTCCTAACGCCCCCTTGAGACAACATCCCAACTTCAGGTTGGAGAAATAATCAACAAGTAACACCTCCGGGTACAATAATCAAAACGTTAGGCAAGCAAACAATTATAACCAAGCTCCACCTAGGCAAGGACAAGGTCAAGGGAATTATAATAATTATAACAACCAAAAGCGCTTAACCACGACAAGGTCAAGCACAAGGTCGAAATAATTATAATAATTATAATACCAATAGAGGTATCGTTCCAGTTAATAATAATAACTATCACAACCCACCCATAAATAATCAACGAGATAGTTCGATCCACACCACCCGACTACTACACCTACACAACCGGATCGTGTCGGCGCTTTTATACAAGTTACCCAACAACTTTTCCGACAATGAATCAATCAAACCAACAGATTTTACAATCCATAAATCGGGGCATACAACAGTTAGCCCAAGCCGAAAAGCCCAACAAAAGGCGTTTTCGGACAAGCAATACCAAACCCTAAAACAAAAACACAACCTTTGAGGTAAATGGTAATTCTAGTATGGAAACTACAATCGTAGGTGACCTAAATGCCATCACCACTCTCGGATTCGGAAGAGTGGTTGATAACAAAGTAACTACGCCTATAGTTACCCCATCAATTACTCCCTACACCGGACATCGAACTAGATACCGCAATAGAACCGAGGAGCCTACCACGGTAGAGGTACCCGGTTAAATCACAACCAAAGAAACCGAAAGCCAATGTTACCGCGACAAGTAGAGCCATATGAGAAATATAGAGCGAAACCACCGTTCCTCAAAAATTAGCCATGCTAACCGGGGATACAAACTTTGAGGAAATTAGGAACGTTTTCAAGAATCTAACGATAAACCTTCTTTTTCTCGAAGCTATTAAAAGCTACCTAACCACGCTAAGTTTCTTAAAGAGTTGTGCACTACTAGGCGAAGACCAACATACCTAAAGGCGCTTTTTAACCAACAATTTCCAACTTTATCCGAAAAATAATGGAATTGTTAAGTACAAGGACCCTGGTCGCCCCATCAGAAAATGCACCTTAGGAGATTCCCACACGACGACCGCCTTTATTAGACCTCGGGCGAGTGTTAACTTACTCCCGTGATACTTGTATAAACAAATAGGTCTACAGAAAATGCAACCTACAAAAAATAACGCGTTGCAATTAGCGGATAGGTCAATTAAGTATCCTAAAGGTGTAGTGGAAAACGTGCTTGTTAAGGTTCGAGATTTCTACTATCCTGCTGATTTTGTTATCCTCGATACGAAATTAATGACTCAGACTTGATCATTTTAGGGCGCCCGCTTCTTGGCAACCGCCAATGCGCTTATAAATTGTCGCGATGGAAAGATGTCCTTATCTTTTGGCCATCTTTTCCGTCGAGGTAAATGTTTTAAAATGATGAAACAGCTACCGATTCGTCTGTAGATGGGGAGGTTAGCATGATCGAGAGTTTAGCTCAAGATTATTTTAACAACACGTTTCCTGAAAACAATATGTACAAATTCCTTTCTTTTGGAACTTCAGATTTTATAAATGACTCCTACTTAGAGGAAGTCAACACCATCCTGGAGTCCACACCAATTGTAGACCCGTCGGTTGCTCCATATACTGATTACGAAGACTTGCTACCTAAGCAAGTCTTCATTACGCAAGATAAGGACACTTATGAAACATCAATGGACATTCCGTCCACACCGATTAAAAACCTCTTCCCCCGGAGTTAAAATATATTCAACTTGATCCGGATGGTAGTCACCCGATAATTATATCTTCTCTGTTAACTAAGGATGAAGAGACATGTTTAATAAGGGTGATTAGGGAACATCGGTCTGCGATTGGTTGGTCCCTAGCCGACATTAAGGGAATTGACCCCAATGTTTGCACTCACCGTATCCATTTGAGGATAACGCGAAGACTTCTCGCGAACCTCGCCCGCTTGAACCCCGCCATGAAAGAGGTGGTTAGGGAAGAAGTCTTGCGTTTACTCGATCGATCACGGGTATTATATACCCAATCTCGATAAATTAATGGGTAAGTCCCATTCATGTAGTTCCTAAGAAATCGGGAGTTACCATGGTGCGTAGCGGGAAGGGTGACTATGTTGTCACTCAAGGTCCTATGAAATGGAGAATCAGATTGATTACAAACGTTTAAATGCTATGACATGAAAGGATCACTTTCCCTACCATTTATAGATCGGATGCTAGAACGCGTCTAGCTGGTCATGCCTTTTATTGTTTTCTCGGATGGCTACTCCGCTATTTTCAGATTATTATTGATATTGATGACCAAGAAAAGACAACCTTCACATGTCCCTTCAGAACATATGCCTATAATCGAATGCCTTTTGGCCTTTGTAATGCCCCTGGTACCTTCCAGCGATGTATGCTTCATATATTTAGTGACATGGTAGAGCGCTTTATGGAAGTGTTCATGGATGATTTTTCTATCTATGGAGACTCCTTTTTTACGAATGTTTGTCTAACCTTGTCTAAGGTCTTGACACGGTGTGAAGAAAAGAGCCTCGTTTTAAATTGGGAAAAGTGTCATTTCATGGTCAAAAAGGGCATAGTACTAGGTCATATTGTATCTAGTGATGGCATCGAAGTAGATAAAGCTAAACTAGATAAGATAGTGACCCTACCTAAACCACGGACCGTCAGGTGAGAGTAGAGCCTTTCTAGGCCATGCGGGGGTTTATAGGCGTTTCATTAAAGATTTTTCGAAAATAGCTAGGCCTTTAACTAACCTCGCTTTTGAAGGATGCAATCTTTGATTTTAATTTTAACCGTAAACAGGCTTTTGAAACCTTAAAAGCCTCTAACCATCGCACCTATTATACAGCCTCGATTGGTCTAAACCTTTCGAACTCATGTGTGATGCTAGTGACTATGCGGTTGGTGCCGTCTTGGGGACGAAACTAGATAATAAGTCCATCGTTATTTATTATGCTAGTAAAACATTAAACGCTCAACGGAATTATACAACTACTGAAAAAAGAATTCTTAGCTGTCATTTATGCTTTAGATAAATTTCGTCCTTATTTGGTTGGTTCTAAAACTTTAGTTTACACGGACCATGCAGCCATAGGTACCTTCTTGCAAAGAAGGATGCTAAGCGAGATTAATCCGATGGATTCTTCTCCGCAAGAGTTCACATTAGAAATAAAGGACAAAAGAGGGGTCGAAAACGTAGTTGCCGACCACTTATCTAGACTTACAAATGACGATAGTAGTGATTCTCGAGTCCATACCGGATTCTTTTTTCGATGAAGCATCGTATGCTATTTTTCATCACCATGGTATCGCGGACATCGTAAATTATTTAGCGGCTGATGTTATGCCTTATAATTGGACAAGAAATGAACGTAAGAAGTTCTTGGCGAGAGTCAAGTTATACTACCGGGATGAGCCCTACCTTTTAAGTATTGTGCGGATCGATTATTCGTCGTTGCATTCCCCAAAGGGAATATAATGAAGTTCTATCGTTCGCCATGACAAAGAGTGTGGTGGCCACTTTAGTGGAATGAAAACAGCCGCTAAAGTTCTTCAATGTGGATTTTATTGGCCTACCCTTTTTAAGGATGCCCAAGTGCATTGCAAGGCGTGTATTCGTTGCCAACAACTTGGGCTTAATCACGGCGTAATATGATGCCATTAAATCCAATCTTGATAGTAGAAATTTTTGATGTTTGGGGTATTGATTTCATGGGCCCTTTCCCCTGTTTCCCACGGTTATATTTATATTCTAGTTGCCGTGGACTACGGTCTAAATGGATAGAGGCCCTAGCTTGCGTAGCAATGACCATAAGACCGTGGTATTTTTATTAAAGAATATATTTTCGTCGGTTTGGCATTCCTAAAGCCATCATTAGTGATGGTGGAACACATTTTGCAACAGAGTTGTTGCATCCCTAGTGAAAAAGTATGGAGTTACACACAAAGTAGCAACTCCTTATCATCCACAAACTAGCGGACAAGTAGAAGTTTCTAATAGGAAATCAAAAAGATTTTAGAAACAACAATAAACCCCGATAGGAAAAGGCGGGTCGGCGTCTATCGGATGCCTTATGGGCATATAGAACTGCTTTCAAAACTCCTATAGGTATGTCTCCCTTTAGACTTGTATTTGGGAAACCATGTCATTTGCCCGTTGAATTAGAGCACCGTGGCTCGTGGGCTATAAAAAAGCCTTTAACTTCAATATTGATGAGGCGGGTGTCAAACGCAGTTACAATTAAATGAGCTTGAAGAAATCCGTGGCGATTCTTACGATCTCGCTAAGGATTATAAAGCTAACATGAAACGTGTTCATGATAAGCATATCTTGGCGAAAAGAGTTTGTGGTCGGACAAAAGGTTTTGCTTTACAACTCCCGCCTACATATTTTCCTGGGAAACTAAAACCCGTTGGTCCGGTCCTTTTCTCGTTATTGAAGTCACCCCACGGGCAATTACCTTGGTAAATCCCAAGGACAACATACCTTTCAAGTTAATGGTCAACGATTAAAACATTTTCACGAACTTCGCCCCCGATATAGAGGAAGTCCTTTTACAGGACCCTATATATGAGGAATGACCCTTGTCATTGGTGTACTTCCTTTCACTTCCATTTAATGGTAAGTGCACCATTAAGGTAACCGGCCCTCCCTAGGGAGTGTGTGGTCAGTAGTCTGGGATCCTAAGTCCACAGTTCACATAATTCACGTTTTCCACTTCCGCATGTTTTCTCGTTTTTTGAGTCATGTTCCTCTATGGAGTGAATTATGTATTTATTGTTTTTCGTGTTTCTTATAATAAACAAATAAAATTAAAATTAAAATTCTTAAAAATCATAAACATAGCAATCCAACAAGTCTTGGGAATCTGACTTTAAACGACCCACGTTGTAAACAAATTTTGTGTTTAAAAATTTGTTTGGGGGTGGGCAGTCGATCCTTGCATCCGGATTGCTCGAACCTTCCTTTTGCGTTGCTTAGGTCCATTAGTATAGTTCATTGGGGTTGACGTCATCTAATTTAGTGTTCATTCGTTCGCATAACTTACGTCATGCACGCACTTCGAGGCGTTTTCCACTATCTTATATGTCACCCACGGTCGGAATAGAGTAGTTTATGGATCAATGGATTGGAAATTCTCTCCTGATCATTTCCATATCTCATTCGAGAAAATCGGACCGATAACGGCGGAAATTTAGTTTGAAGTTCTTAAAAATCGATTTTAAAGTCGAAAAATCGAATTGGGCTTGGGCCCAACTCGCGCTCACCTACAGCGCGCCCGCGCCTCCCTTTCCAAAAACCCAATCGCGAGTCATCTTCTCCAACCGCTTGTCACAAATTTAAATTCAAACCCTAGCAACCAAAATAAAAAAAAATAAAAATAAAAATAGAATACATCAAAATAGAAAGACCACCCACGCTTTGAAAACACCAACACAATCTCCAACCGTTTCCACCAAGAAAACACCCACCAATTCAAGTTTTCAAACCTGCCACCGTAACCACCACCGCCACCACCATTGTTTCTCATTGTTTTTTATCAAACTCGCCTCCCCCATAGGCTACAAAAACCATTAGTTATCTAAGAAACTTCAATGGCGCTACGACGAAGAATGTTGCCGGAGCACGCGTTTGAGGCCGACCATTTCGCACCATTTTACGGCGCCAATATGATTAAGAGGGATTGGAACAGATTTGGTATTCGACGGATGAGTTCTATCACTATGATTTGGTAGAACAGTTTTATAAGAAACGAGAATCGAGGGAAATAAGATTTTCATTAGGATAGCGAACGAGGAAGGAAGTAACGAGACGGTTGTTGGTCGAGCTATTAGGAATCATGCCCAGAACCAACCTAGATATCGACCATTCGGGAATCCCAAATACTGCAGTTCTGTTTTTGATGAAAGATAATGGTCATAGAGGGTGAATACAATACGATATCTCATTCGTTAAGCGGGACGACCACGATAACCAATCAACCGGTCAGAAGCTCGATGGATTGGTAGGAACGCCCCTCGGCAAAGACAAAGTCGGCGACATCGGACTTCGATTAATGCCGACGTTCTCTGGATTTTGCAAACGAATGAGTGTAATTTCTGCATCCTCGATGTAATTTTGAATGTGATTAGAGGGAGTGGGAAAGAGCATGGCCTCTTCCCGTATTGATCACTAAGATTATGCTCTCATTTAGAGTCGCTAAAAATGCTCCTATTAAGATCAAATTGCATTCTAATGCAAGTATTTATAAGGAATGCATCCAAGAGACTTGGCCGTTGTCTGCAGAGAATAAAGTTGAGTCGAATAATGAAGGCGAAGATATGACATGGTTGGTTGAGGATAATTTCGATAGTCATACTTCTAATTTAGAGCGAATGATAATCTTTGAACCGGGTTCGCGATGCGCTTATCGTATATCTGTGAAGATATCCGACATAGACAAATTGTAATTCGAAATAAGCAAAAGCGAACTTTCGGGCGAGAGTTGAAATGCTCGAAAGGGGTCAGGAAGATATCTTGTCTAACTTGGAGATTATCCACCAGAATCACCAAGCCCAGTATGCAGTACTCAAGACTGAGATGGAAGCACAGCGCTTGTTCAGGATAGAGATGCTACGACGTATGCCACTCATGGATGAGTCGGTCTCAGCTGAGTCTGAGAGGCATGAGCATCGTCGCCGCAGGCCAGATGGCTCAAGCCATTCTTCACCACAGAAGCAGTCTCCATCTCAGGGACCATCTTCTTCACACGCCTAGGTGTTCACCATCAGTTGTGTCCTGTTATTTCATTGTTTTTATTGTTTTGATTAGTGGAATTTTATTTCAGTAGTTAGATTTAAATATTAAGTTGTTTGTTTTAGATTGCTTGGATTTCATATTATTTTAATATAATTTATTTTGATCATCTTTCGTAAGGATGTCTTGGAGTCAAAGTTAGAAATTAGGCCGATATCGGCATATCTATGATTTTTTGTAGTGGTAGCATGATATGTAGGAGAGTTTAGAAGTTACTATTCTAAACCAAGTTTAAAAGATACCAGGGTTGTTAGGAAATCAAAACTATAGTTAGTTTCCGCTGGTTTGGCAGTTTTCTATTTCCGGAAATTGCCTTAAAACAATTTGGCAACTTGCCGATTCGTTTTGGAAACCCAGAACCTATTTAAACTTCCATCATTCTACACTCACAACCCACACTACACCCCACAATCATCTCTCACCTTTCACTCCAAGCTTTTTCAGCTTGTTTTTCTTGTAAACACTGTTTCTGCACTTACGAGCGCGCCTGCGCCCTATACACTTCCATAAATTTTTTGTCGAAAGGCGAGCCGTCAAGCAAGCGAGCGACTTCGCCCTAAAACACTGTAAATTGAAAAATCTCAGAGCGCGCCCGCGCCCAAGCAGAGCGCGACCCGCGCTCAAACACTGTAATTCCAAAAACCTTCGAGCGCGACTTCGCGCCTATCTGAAAGCCAGCGCCGCTCCTCCGTAACCCGCGAAATTTCGATTTTCTGAGGTTTCTTCCGTGTTTTCGCAGTTGTTCTACAGAGTAGTTTTGAGATGACACCTCCTATAGTGATTCCCGAACAGTCATTTGAAGACTTGATGGGAACCGATACCTATGGAGCATCGTTCCGCGAGCGGATCGTGCAGTTAGGATGGCGGCATCTTACGGTGAGTGATGACGATTCTTTTTCACCTAAGCTAACTGAATTCTTCTATAATAATATTACTTTTATTGTACCCAAGAAGGAGAACAAAAATTTCCTTTGCTATTGATGGCACGACTATGAAATTCATAAAGCAATTGATAGCTTTGGTTTCGGGTTGCCATTATCGACCCTATGCACACGTGGGGATATATGATGGATAACTCATACCTATATGAATATGCCTATTTCCATGAGTATTATGGGGGAGGGTGTTTCAGATCATGGACCAAGACCAATATAACATCGCCTGAAAGTAGCCTATCGTTGAATGTAGGCCTTAACCATGTTGTTCATCATGATGAACATTCTAGGAACGGCGGTTTACTTACGCCAATAATATCGGCCGGTGACGTTTTCCTTGCTTTAGGCGAGGGTCGTCGTCGGTATGACATTCCCCGAAGT
This sequence comes from Coptis chinensis, assembly GCF_015680905.1. Lineage (NCBI taxonomy): Eukaryota > Viridiplantae > Streptophyta > Magnoliopsida > Ranunculales > Ranunculaceae > Coptis > Coptis chinensis. Next base: position 30,176,117 of record NC_141463.1, on the reverse strand, counting down.
TTTAGTTGCTACTCCTGGAAGCGAGGCCATACCTTGAGGCATAAGTACCTTCTTATGCCCTGCTTTGGTTTGCCGCATTATGCGCGCTTGCCTACCCATATTTTGTACCGCGATGCACAGATTGGGAAAGGGTCGAAATCATGAGACCCACCAATCGTGGTGGTAAGATCATTCCGAGCCATGACTTGGTCGGGATGGCGAGTCTGCAACCACATTTGGTTGCCCCTTACACCCCATCGGACCAAATAACACTAGAGAGGTTAGCACTAGTTGATGATACACGGCCGGAAGGCGTGGCAAGTTGTTATGGCATGGCAGGATCGAAAAGAACCTCATATAGAAGAGGAGGATGACGAGTAAATGCCGGGTGCGGGTAAGTTTTTAGTTAAGTTAGTGTCCGCTTATGTCCCAAGCAATTTAATTGTTAACCCCATAATGGGTGGAACTCTTATAGAGAGTTACGTAATTTTTATTACTATATTTGTATGTTTTAACTTTGTTTTGCGGATGTTCACGAATTTCACGCTTCTTCAATGGTATTTTTCCTACCCTCTTTATTTAAATGCTTTTTAGGACAAAACATGCTTCTTGTTTGGGGGGCATAGAAACACGTGTAATTAAGACATCCCGTTAGGATATAAATATGTATAATATGAACTTGTTTTCTAGTTAAAATTTCAAAAATTCAAAAATATAAATAAAAAGTATGCTATACACTTAGGAATATTGGTATTGTTTTCTTTCTCTATGCTCTTAACAATTTAGAAGTCTCACATAGCTTTTGCATCGGAAATAATTGTTAGAAACTTAGATTAATATGTAGGTAATAATCTTTACATCTATCTATAAATTTATTACATGAGTATCTATGATTGTTAGCAAGAAAGTTTCAAATCTAGGCTAGAGTACTTATTCTACAAATCCTGTGAGAATATAGCCTAAAGCCTTATATATGAGCGAAACATTTGAGAAATGACACAAGGGGAGAAGTAAAATCGGATAGAGAAATCACACGTCCACTTTGATTGATCACTATGCCATATCCTAAGTTGAGAATTTAGGCCCTCTTTGGATCGATATAGCCGAAATTCAAACCTATAAATTATTTTCCGCTAGTCGCCCCCTCGAGCCTTTCTTTAGCCTTCCATAAACCACAATTCCTTTTACCCCAAAAAAACAAAAAAAAAAAAAAAAAAAAAAAAAAAGAATAAATCAACCTACCCATTTTAGAATAAGTCTGAGAATAGAATGAGGAAGAAAGAAAAAGAGAAAAACCTGTGTAAACAAAAATTAGTTAGTTGCTTCAGGAAATAAAGAAAAGAAGTTTCCATCCAAAAAAAAGAAAAAAAAAATAGAAATAAATCAAAACTCCAAAAAAAAAAATAGAATACAGGGAGTCAAAAGCCAAAGAAAAGAAAAAGAAAAATATGGCTAAGGATGGAAACAAAGTGTAGAAGCAAAAGTAAATAACAAGGTTTCTCTAGTTACATAATATGAAGACTCTATTATCTCAGACTTGTCCTTTTTGAATATCCACTTCCTTCCTTCTTAAACCATCTCCTAATCCCCACAACACCTAATAAAGACCTCTAGCTCAATTAGGAATAGGTTAGTGTGATAGTAAGTGGCAGATGTGTTTGATCGACTCTCGGCTTCCTTGTTGTCATTGAGATTGTAAGGTAAAGTGTGCCCACCGCACACCGGAGCAAATAAAACTTGAGTGGAAAAATCGAGTGGTTTTGTCTTGACATTTATGTGAGGACCTACTTAAGGACGCTTATTCCGAAGTTTTAAAACGACCTCGCTATTACATTTCATAGTATTACTCATTGTTATATGTTTATTTTAGATGATTGATTATTATGCATATATTAGCTTAGGGTTCCGACCGGGTTATTCTTATGTATTTGCTAGTGAGAGGTATAGATAGTTGAGACATGAATGAGAAAAACAATAGTTTTATTTCTTAGTCGTTGTAGTATAGATGAAGTTTGTGAGTACCTTCACGAAAACTCTCACGAGGCTATAACTCGTCCACTAGGGAATTCCTAGTGGTTTAAGGCCTTGTTGCATATGGTCAATGCAATCGCTCAAAGAAAACGCGAGTAGTTAGAACTCCATTTTGGTCACTTATTCTAATTTCTCATCTTTGCTTGAGGACAAGCAAAATGCTGTTTGGGGTGGTTTGATAAGAGCCCAAAACTGTAGTTTTAACCCCTTAGCAAATCATACTTTTAGACCAATTATGTGAGTAATAAGTAAAGAGTTAATCCGACACGTGTTTTATGTATTTCGGGCTTCAAAGTCAATTATGTGCGAGAATGTGCCACTTTGATGAGATAAAGGAGCAATGGTTGGTTACTAAGGAGTTCGGTGATTAAAGGCCAAGATTCAAGAAGATGAAGCCTTTGTAAAGCCCTGGTCAAAAGATGAAAAGTCAAAAGTCCACGCAAAGCGAAATAGTGCACAAAGTCAATGAACTTCCGAAGACCATATCTTTAGACTCAGACCTCAGAATTGGGCCTACCTTATGTCAAAACGACCGGCTCGGAAAGAGCTTTCCAATGGTCCAAGCCTTGACCCAATCAGAGGAGCAGAAGTGGACGAAAAGTCTGTTGAAGCGAACTGCAGGTTGAAGAGGCCTTTTGGACCAAAGAATTGGGTTTTGGGCCTGATTCTCTGGCCCAAAACATGGCTCCAAGCCCATGCACGATTTTTGGATCTGGATGTATAAAAACAAAAGCTTCACTCTTTGTTAATGGTAGCTAGTTAGACCTAAATTAATATATAGAATTCTAGATCTAGTTTTTAATTAATTAATTAAGTTTTAGTTCCATTACAATTCTTGTTTTAGATTAAATTCTTGAATGATTGTTCTTGATTGATTAGATAAATAAAATAGTTATTATTCAATTTCGTTCTTGTCATTTCCATTCTAGATCTAATTTAAATTCTTGTTCTTATTCCATTCCAAACCATTAAATTAGATTCATTATTGTTAATTAAGTAAATCTCAATTTCTTACATTATGTTTAGTTTAGATTCAATGGGAAATGTTAGTTTGATGACTCAAGGCTAAACCTCCATTAGAGGGGTTGATGAAGCCTTGATGAAAAACTTAGTGGTTAGTATAGAATTGGTAGTAGAATCTATTCCATCTAGAAGGTCGTGTTAAGCCATGAGAATGGGTGGACGACCTCACATGCTAGTTAGTATCCCAGTAGGAATGCCATGAACACTAGGGATTAGACTCGAAATTCTTGCCGTGAAAACGTAAGAATCGAGATACGACAATCTATACTAGGTTATTAAGTTGGATTCGAGGTGGATTTAATTCCCCTCTATTTCTTTATCTAGAGTCAACAATCGTATTTCCGTAGCTTCGTAGATTAACTTTAGTTTATATTTTATCTTGTTATTTATTATATCTAGTTATTTAAAATAACGCGTCTTGTTAGCATAACATTTCGTAAAGCTCTCATTGACTTAATACTGATTTCTTAGACTTAGAAGACAATCCATGCTAGGGAACTAGGAGTGGAACGAACTTTCTACTCCACTTAGTGCAATTCGCATTGAGAGTAGAAGCTTTGATAAAATAGACACGTAAAAGTCCAGTTTTAGTTTACTTACGGATTGAATTCATCGTTCATTTCGTAGGTAGACTATACAATTTTACAGTTATCAAATTCATTAGTGTTGATGTGAGTACAAACTTGAGTGTTTGAGGGTTAATTCCCGTTTATCCCCAATTGAGATGATTCTAGGGTTGATTTATTTCAATTGAGTTTATTTAATTTTGTTTGTTGAGTGTTACTCTTTAAGTTTTAGTTTAGTCTTGTGTTAATTTTAATTGGTGTTCATTTTACTTCCCGCTTCAGCGAGTAGGTTTCATCACAACCTTAGAACCGTTTCCAAGTGGGTTCAGTTTTCATTGATTCTCATGATCTCCACTGGACGTATTGAGTGACATAGTAACCTTCCCACAATCTTTCAGTGATATAGCCTTTTATTAGAGGGAGACCTAAGGACTATTATGGAGCTGAGTAATGCTTTGAGAGTAAATAGAGTGGATTGAGTATTTGAGTGATGTAAAGCCTTGCATATGAACAATCCAAGAAGGAGTAGAACTTGATCCCATGTCTTAGAGGTGATAATTATTGTCATGTATGGACATGGAAGTTTCAATCTTCCATCATCAAGTTTCAATCTCTTGTATGTTAAAAATTATTCTCCACTTTTATATTTGTATTGGTTCGAATTATGTCTCCTGAATGTGTTTTTCTTTTACATTCTCGTTGCTGCGGGTTGTGCTCCGAGTAACTGTACTATGGCTCTGAAGGAGGGTTGATGGCTATGTAACATCGACACCCATATTTAAAAAGTCAGGATATGGCACCTGGACATAATAAAGGTTATAAAGTCTCAATACAATATTTTTGCCAGGTTGAATAATGATACACGTATATGTGCTAATGTAAATTAAATTTGATGGCTATTGCAAGAGGGAGTAGGATTTTACCCCATCCTTAGAAGGTGATCAGCATTGTTTTGTGGAGCATGGAAGATTTATGGAAAATTAAATCTGTGATCATTAATTTCAACTCCTTACTCTCCGAATTCTTTTGTCATCTTATTTGACCTGTTTCGTATGTGTGAACCTTTACGTTTCTATATTTGTTTTGGTTTGGATTCTGTTGCTTGCTTGTTTTGTTATTCTATCTTTCGATGCTGTGATTATGTTCTGATTAATTGCAATTTTCTAAACATGCAAGTTGTAATTCGAAAGAGTTTTTAGCCAAAAGGTATGAAGTTGTCCAAAATTTACACTTTGGTCAATTTGGTCCATCAGTTGAGTTCCGGCTAAAATCAGACGACAGAAAGCTGATGTGTATAATAGTGGAACATTTCGCCACATGTTGTATTTTCTAGTAGTGCATGTTGTACTTATGTGGCAGTTCACTGTACACAACTAATTACCAAATTGTCATTGAGTTTGATGTAAAGCCATTTGATTTAGGTGACACATGTTTTAATCTTACCCATATGGGAATGTAACGGCCCCTATTCCATATTATCTTCATCATCTTCTTCTTTCAACCATCACCACCATCCTAACTACCACGTCCAACTATCAATTTTCAAGATCAAACAATGAAACTCTTCTTCAATCAAACTAGCCTAATATCCAAAATGGTAAATCCATAATTTGAAATTTTGAACCTCCAACCATCAATACTTTGAATATAAAAATTTGGGGTTTTATTATAGGATAATTTGATTTGTTATAATGAGTGATTGAAGAAGAGTTTCTTTTTTATCTTGGAAATTTAGGTAGTTGGAAATGGTTGGGTGGTGGTTTAAAGAAGATGATGAAGATAATATTATATTCAGGCAGTTAGAGTATTCTGAAATGACTTGTTAAGATTAAAACATGTTCACCGTGGAATTTGGTAAGTAGCTGGGGACAATGGATTGTGACGTACACAACTAGGAACTGTGCGACAGTACCAATACTGTCCACCCCGCTTTCCAACGCTTGAGTGCAGCCGGAATTCAACCGATGGGCTAAATTGAAAATAAATAAATAAAAATGGTTCGTGGTATCAATTGAATGATTCTAATGTTTATGGACTAAGTGTAAATGTTTGACAAGTTTATGGTATTTTCTGTTAAAAACTCGGCTTAAATTTAAAGGCATTTTTTTTGGATGTTCTCTTTTGCAGTTGTCCTATATTGCCTGTCGTCCCATGGATCAAGATTTAGTTATTATCGTCCAAAATGTGAGGAACATGTTATTGGTATGGCGGATTGTGTTGGTGAATTTGGCGACACAACTGATCCACTCGTGCAGTTTGATTTGTTTCTAAATGATCCTTGTCTGATTGAATGTGCCCAGAGGTTTGATTGTAGACATTGGTTTATTGCTATGGAGAAAAAGCCCGTTCTTTTTGCTTCTATGCGAGAGAAGATTGATTACTATATTTGGGCACTGGGTGAACTTGTTGGAAGGTAAAATGGTACAAAAACATTTTATTTTCTTTTTGTGTCCCCTCACCCTGTAAAGGATGAATTTCTTTAATTTTATGTTATTACTAGGGTTTGTCCGTGCCATTGCGGCATGCCGAAGACCAATTGACCATGACCAAAACTTCCGTGTGGAGGTCAATATACCAACATACTTCACGAGACTGAAAATTTCTTTTCTCAATTTTATCCCTAAGTTATAATAAAAATAATTGGATAAACCACAAAATAGTTATCTTCGATATCCCATAGTCACATACGTCTTCTTATCCAAGGACTAACAATGTTTTACAAGATAGTGTCACGATGATCTTTATGCGACTTTTTGCAAAAGTAAGGATATATTACAAATATAAAGAGTTTACATTTTGTTACATGGTTCTTAAGTTACTTCAAAGAAAGGCTAGTCAAATCTATCTCGGATGTCTTGAATAGACATTCAATAAGTCCAAACTTCGGGCCTAGTAGTTCTCCATAGGCTAAGTCTCCTGCATTCATGAATTTGAAAGTTTGCTTATCCGAGTTATTTTTTTCAAAGGCCAAGGTTCCCTTTTTAACCTGCACAACCATAGAGTCCCTCTCAATTGAATCCTTTTTTTTGCCGATTATAAGGCAATTGGTTTGTAAAGTCCATGCACAATCCCAAAAGTTCAACTTGTGAGTTCACGAAAATCACACATGCTTATTACCAATAATGGGTTTTGGGTTTCACTAATTATTTTCCATTTGTTTGGTTTGATTCTTCCTTTCAAGTTCAGTTGAGTGAGAAGTGCTAAGTCCTCAACTATTGGTGAGTTATGCGGGAAGACCCGGCATGCGGCGGAGAAATACTATTGTAACCCGGCTTTATTGTTTTAGTTAATTATTGGAGTTTCATTCTTATTTCTCTTAACAACCATATAGGTGAGTTGCAACAAGACAACGTAAACCTTGTAGTTCCATGCCTCTCAAGAAGAAGTTCTAATGCAAATGCCTTCTTCCTTCTTGCCTTCTTCCTTCCTTTGTTTTCTTCGAAACAAATAATTTGGACTAGGCGACCCATTCTCCAGTTTTTATTCATAATTAGAAAGCAAAATGGTTCCATGACAAACATTTCTCCTTCAAAATTCAAATCTGAAAACTGTCCATTTAGCTATACTTTCATAATGTGGTGAAAAAGAAATATACCTTGTTAATTTGAACAATAAAGAAATAATGTGGTTTAATTTATCCGGTGGATCAGTGCACCAGAATAAAATCTCCAACAAATTATATTTGAAAATATTAACCTCAGTAAAATATTAACGTAGATAAATCAATTATATTTTAACTCAGAAAAATATTAAATTTCCAACCCATCAAAAATAATCTCCTTACTTAGAGACATAGAACTGCATTCTGAAATGAAGTTTCATTATATTGTTTGGCTAAACATAGAGATTCATTCAATCAGTCCTAAGATTCTAACTTGAATCGATTGACAAAACTTTTCTGTTTTACTTCAAAAAAGTAAAATACAAAATACATGCAAATTGCAATGAATATCTCAAACACTTTGCAAGTAACACAATCCAAATTCCTACTCAAACTACATAACTCCAAATCTTGCCCCATTAATAAAACCAAACGAAGTTTAACAAATGCATGTATTAAAATACTCACCAAAAATCCAAAAAACTAACACTTTACATTATGAACAATAATATATAGTGCTTTAATCAAAAGTTATATAGTAGTTCTATAGTAGTGTCCGACCTTGTAGTCTTCTTTATTAATTTTTTCTCATTTGAATTCCTTCAAACCAAACAACGGTCGCAGAACCTTTCCAAAACAGAAGATGGATGAGGAATAATTACTTTTCCAAAACCAATTTAAATGGGTTAAATTATTTTTGGAGGAATAGAAATGAGGGCGGTAGGGGATGAGAGTGAGGAGAAAATAAGAAGGGGAGGCGTTGGTTTATTTGGAGGAAATCGCGATACAAGATGCGGTCTCAAAGTTAACTAAAGAGATCCGCCATGTCATAAACAGGTGAAACTTAGAAAGTGTTTGGACGGCGGATCGTGTTTGACCCTTCCCTAATTTGTTATATAGATATTTTGTCAGAGTTAAGTAACGAAATGATCATTATTTATTTATTATTATTTTGAAAGTTTGGTGAGTCCACTTTATTTTTGCCGAATTTGAAATTGCATTTTTAAATTTTTTGCAATTGAATGATTTTGTTATATTGGCCGAGGTTGCTAGCGGACTGATGGGTTGGAAATTATTTTATTGCTTATCAATACTATATTAGTTTTTTATTTATAATGACAAGCCACATCATTATAGATGAAGTTATGAACAAAAGATACGTTGAGAAGAAAAACGATTATGGGAATGCAAGGAAAAAAATCGCCAACACATCATTCTGTTCCGTCTGTTAATGGTTGTTAACAGCAATAAAGAGAATTACTCAATTGCAAAAATTAACAAGTACACATCCAAATTCTTTAAAAAAAAATTGGACTCACCAAATTGAAAAAATAGGAACAATGTCAAAAGTTAGTTCTAAATTTTACAATTCCTTTATTATTTTGGTTTATGCTATTTGTAGTGTTTGACTTCAAATATGTTTTTTACTGCTTGTTCCTTTTTCTGTTTTTATATGGTTATAGTTTTAGTAGGGTTTGGGGTGTGTGTGGGTCTTAGGTATCGAGTCATTTGCTTGTTCCTGTTCCTGTCGCAGACATTTTTCTGCTTGTTCCTGTTACAGTTCGTTACTTTTGTACCACTCAAATCTACCCGTCTTCCTCACCAAACTTCCCTTTCACATGCTAAATAGTGGCTAAATTAGCTTCCTATACCATCCCAGTCCCACACCAAATCTGTCGTCTTCCTGACCAAGCTTCTCTCCTTGATAAATAGTAGTTAAGAAGTTGTTTGAGATGTGAACAAGAACTTGTGTTGTAGCTGACATCAGCTTATGAAGGATAAGCAAACATCATTATGTAATTTCTGGGGCTGGTTATATTATTTGTAGCAGTGTATCACATTATTTGGTAGTTTGTTTTGGAGTTATTACCATTAAAAGAATGTCTGTAATAAATTGACTGAGCTGTGTCTTTGTAGGTCTATCTCGAACATAACAACCCAAACCCAAGCTTTGTGGTTGAAAAATTGAATTTATTGTTTTCTTTTGTTTTCATTAATGTTATTCATATTGTATCAGAAAGTTCTTTTTAAATTGCCTTATTATTCTTATAATTTTTTCTTTTAGTCAACAGGAAGCGAAGAAGAAAATTTAAAGGATTGTATGTGAGAATCACTTTGTCGGTTTTGGTGCCGAAATTGAGGAAGAAGTTTCAAATAAGATTAAAGGTTGGTGTGTGTGTAGTTTAGTAATCAGTACTATAGTTGATTGGTTAGGTTATTTTTGAAGTTGTTCCTAAAGTACTCGATGGGATGGGTTATATCTTTAGATGTTTACCAAATTTTTGTACAGGAATGCCCGGGGTTCTAGCAGTTCTTCCAGATTCCTTAATAAACAATTGCCGGAAAGGTAACCTTTATCAATTTATCCTTTTGTGCTATTCTGTGTTTTGCTGTAAGTGTATTATGAGGACCAAACCCTCTATGTTGTCTTACATCCGGAAGTTAGTGGTTTTGCTCTAAAGTTTTGATGTAGTTTTATTATTTTAACTATTTTATCAATAAAAACATCTTCATCGCTTCAAAGAAAGCCATATTGGATGGTTGCTTACTAATTACTATGCAAACTTCATTTGTGGTCTTTTCATTTTCTTTCTTCTCGTGCAGTCCAGTCAATTGCTCGCTTCAGTCCAACGAACCGAAACTACCACCTTAATGATATATTCAGTTATTATCACCTGTCTGAACGTAACTTGGAGCGGAATTCAGACAGTTGGCTTATTGTTATAAAACAACTAGACGGTGAATTTGGCAGTGAAGAACAAACAGTTGATTTTTGTATTCAGATGCCAGCTAAAGTTCTTGGAAGGTAACACAAGTTTTTCAAAAGTTCAGTCTTTTTCGTATGCTTATTAATCTATTGATGTTGTTTTGGTGCATTCAACTCTTACAGTTTTTTTTTTACCCCTATTTTATTAATCATAAAAAAGCTTGTTACATCCTTACATATATTTTGCCATTGGCATCATCAAACACTATTTTCCTAATATCTTACAGTTTCTTTCATGTAGTTCTTTATTTGTACTGCTTTTAGTGTAATTAAGTGCATTTGTACTGGATATTTGCTTTAAGATCGAGGTTTTTTCTTGTATATGAGCACTTTTGGTTTAACCTTATGCCACTTTTGAATCCTTAGTGTAGTTTTTGACTTGGCAACTCATATTAAAAATTTAACAATCATGGAATGTTAGATTTAGCTTATTCAAGATTTGCAGCGCCTTGAGATGATTATCTCAACACACAAGTTAGTTATTTCCTTTTAAATTAGTTCTTATTAGTTATTGTCACCAATTGCTGCAGCTCTAGCTACACAGGCACTACACATTTAAATAAGTTTGTATGGTTGCCAACATTGATACCCTTGATTGCATTTAATCCCACATCGGGCAGGAGGTTGTCTTGGATCCTAGATATATTATAATGCTCCAAAGTTATTAGCGTTAGGGCCTAAGAAAACCCTGCACATTTGATAGGTGTGCTTTAGACTTGTGCTTTTGGGTGGGTAAGTGGGAATAATGTTGACTGTTGGTATGTGGTGGGTCGTTACAAAGTGGTATCTGAACCGAGGTCCGCTCGCCTATGAAGCACGGACACTCCTCTAAGGGCAACGTATCCGACACCGACACTCCCCGATACGCCTCCGACACGTGTCGGATTTATTAATTAAATTATAGAATTTCTGACACTCCATACACATGGGGGACACTTCTACATTTTACTCTAAATTTTAAAAAAGTGATTAAAATACTTAAAAGAAGACATGACTTGGTCGGGGTTTTATTTCACTCTTGAAATAAGGAGGCACAATGCACAACTGCACACTTTTGATGATTGCCAAGTCCTTTTTAAGTTTATATATATATATATATATATTTGTTATGAATCTTCTGTAATTGTTATTTCTTTCGGCTTGCATTTTTGGACATGTATGCTGTTTAATCTTTTAGAGTTAGACATATTCATAACTAGTTTTCATATTTTGATTTAAACTTAGTGGAGAGGGTTGAATTTCATGACATATCCATATATATAATTTTTATTTAACGTGTCCATGAGGTATCCGTGTCCTACTTTTTTGAATGACGTCGTATCCGTGTGTTGTGTCATATCCGTGTCGGTGTCCGTGCTTCATAGCCGATCGCTATTAAGGTGTTGGCATTGTGGTACTCTGGATTGGGTTTAATTCTATGTCAGATTTGATATGTAGCTGTCTTGGATCTTGAATATGTTGTAGTGCTCTAAAATCACTAGGGATACCCTTTGAGAAAAGCCCACACCCATGATGGATTGGATTTGGACTTGGGCCTTTGGGCGGATAAGTGGGGAAAGTATAGACTGTTGGCATTTGTTGGGTCGTTCACCATCGTTGACATGGACATGGATGTCCAATACTTCTATAATAACAGTGTGTATTGACTTGGAATTTCTGATTTGTTCATCCATTGTCAAGGAATTTGCTGATGTCATGGGTTTAGAAAGAAAAGAGGAGACAATTTGGGAAGAGACTTAGGAGAAACACACCAGACTTGGTTTTGGTGTTACCCTTAAGTCTAAGAATATAGAATATAGAGAACTCTACATTTTAAATAGTGGGGAATGAGAACATGATTTCTCCTTCCGCCATATGTGCTTCCATTTTGTAAAGACAGCCCACAACTTGACATACAAAATGAATGAAAATCTAGTCTTTTGCGGATATGAGCTAGTGACCATAAAAATCACCATTACAAAAATCATCTTGTTTGATATCCTTTTATCCTAGATAAAAATTGTTGGCAACTTAAAAAATAAAAATAAAACAACCCATAAGTGTCGAGGTTTTGCAATGATCTTTTGCCAACGTTAAAAATCATCAAACGAGATGAATTTTTGTAGAGGTGATCTTTATGGTCAGTAGATCATATCCACACAAAATTAAGTTTAAATCATTTTGAGTAGATAAAAATGCCTCACTAATAGGTTTGGATTAGGAATTTAAAGCCTTGCATCATAATTGTTTTGAAAATCCGATTTTATTATTGTATCATAGCGTGCTACTGTGTTAAGCCAATGCAGGAGCATCAAAATGGACCCACTAATCAGTTGGACTCGCCACTAGTTTATTCGTAGTGTTCTTTATTTTGTTTTATTTAAGTTTATAGTCTATTATTATGTGCCGTTTCTTTTGAAGATGTCATGTGACTAGCATGTGACTTTAAGAACAATAGAAGGTTTTAAAGCTTGTTAGAGTATGGATGGATAGGATCTTAGGGTAGTTGGTTCGTATAATAAAATCTTGCATTGAGCCTGCCTAAGCAGCTTTTGTTCACTTTATCAAAGAATGATGATAAGAACTTTAGGAGTGCCATTCATATCATTCATGTTAGAATTATTTACTTTTTTTTAAATTTTGAATTTCTTTGACAATTTTTTTAGCAAAGAAATTGCGAAAGAGAAGATTTACATTGTTTGGTGTAATGCTCCATTTGGTTTTTGTGTTGAAATTGCTGAGGAGATGTTAAATAAGCTCAAAGGTTAGTGTATTATTACTTTATTAGTTTGGAAATGAGTCATTGAATATACTTTGTAAGAGGGAGTCTTGCTGAAGCTGCTTATATAATTTCTGTGCAGATCTTCCGAATGTTCTAGCGCTGCTTCCTGATTATACTCATGATGATAAGGACTAGGACTGTGGTGGTAAGTCTTTTGATGTCGTGGATAATTTTGTTAAAAATTGTATAAGTAATATTAGGGAGGGGTAGAGCCACTCCCTTGTTTACCGTCCCATGTACATTATCGTGTAAAAAGTGTAACTACAACTTAAGTGGAGTACTGATTTTTGGTGGAGATGATGCCCTACCATGAAGATTATCCTCAAAGATAAAATCTGTCTAAACTTGTCAAAAGAGTCGGTAAAATGGGTACCATTAGATGAAATACCAAAGTTTAATCACAATGTTTCACATGTGGGAAGATACTTCTGTTGCACTATTTTCCCTATCAACTTGAGCTCGGACATTTTCTAGTTTCCTGGTCTTGATTCTATACATTTTTGAGCTGAGAATGAGAATATCGTGGTCTTGTGATCTTCTAATTTTTCATTTTTTGTTGATATACTCTAGCTTCACCTTTAAGGTGGAGATATCGTTTTGACAAATTTTAATCCTTTCTGGTGCAGTCCTTGTTATTTCCGCTTCTTGCCCTTTGAGACCTGATTGTGGTCATTTTCATAGTACTTTGGATAACGTTTGTAGAGATTCTGAGGAGGAACCTATTTCTGACGTGGTTCAATCAGGTTGTTTATGATGGGGCGGACTTTAGCATTATTCCCATGGTAGTTGTTCGATTACCACCTACACCGAAGATGGGCATCTTATGATGACGCGCTGGTGTTTATGAGATATTAAGAATAAAGCAAGTATGTGCGAAAAGAATGTGTCCAAACTCCAAAGTGACCATTTTTCAATCTACTATCATTATCTTGGAACTATCATTATATGTTTTTTTTTATAAATTTATCAAGGTCTTGTAAGTTGTAACATTTATTATGGTATTTGTGTGTACATATTTTAACAAATAGATATGTGACATGTGGCAATATCTTCTTAAGAGCATAACTAATGCAAGTGGATTTATTTCCCCCCTTATCACCTCCACGTAGGCAGTTATTTCTCCTCTTTTTACCGTTTTGGTGAAAAGTAAGGTGAAGCTGTGCAATGCAAAGGTGAAAAAAAAATCTCAGACGGGATGTTGGATTCCGCCTGGAGGTTTTTTGATTGAGACGGAATGTAACATCCCGTTTGGCGAGTCAAATATCACAGACGCGAAACAGACCTATTTGCACTTTCTTCCTAGCCTCCATTGCAATTTTCTTGCCGCCATTACAAACTTTTTTTTTTTAATTTCTTCAATTTCTAATGATTTCTCTACCCCCCAATGATTCCCCACCAACCTCATCACATGAAGAGCGTAGTATATGGTTTTGAAGTTTTAAAATATATAAAAAAAAAGGGCAAAAAGAATCGTCGTCAAGAACGCAAAATGTGGGCGAGGACGAAATTGAATATGGGTTTAATTTTCCACCACGTTGTGAAATCGAGGAACACCCACCATTAGCTTCAATATCGGTCCAACACGTAGCAAATCGAGTGGCAGAGTCTCAAATAAGTTTTAGAAGTTTTTTTATGTTAATTATTATTATTTATGTTAGTTTATATCAAGTTTGTTGTTGTGTAATTAGTTTGAATTTGTTGCATTGTGTTAAAAAAATTTGAGTTGAAATTATATCGTATTGAATAGTTTGTTGTATTGCGTGTAATATGAATGTAAGAAGTACACCTATGGAAAGTGCGTTGTGCACTTTCAAATGTTGTGTCGTGGTGGTGTTGTTTGAAATAAAAAAACGGATCCTAATTTTGTCACGGTTACCAACATTATAGCCACCACACCATTTGGAAACTTTTTGAATTCTAATTTGGGACAAAATGATCAAGCATTGTTGTTTGGGATAGTTGAGCGGTGGTGGAAATTTACCCATACATTCCATTTCCCATGGGGTGAGCTTGGGATTACCCCTCTTGATTTCACAATGCTCACGGGTATCCCAATTGGTTATGGAGATGTCGTTCCTTTTGATGAAAATTTAGAGGTTTTTACTACGACAATGAGTTTTTTTGAAGGTTTTGATTTGGTAGAAGATGATGAGGAAAATGGGTTCTTGAGATTATTGGCTGAGCAGTTTAAGGGAGGGGCTATAAATATGAGTTGTTGTTTACTTCGAGATACTTGAATAGGCTAAAGGAGAAGCCGAAAGGCTATCATATTAGTGAGGAGTTGATCCAAGAATATGTACATGCCTCTTCTATTTTGTTGGTGCGGTATTATTCGGATACGCTGATAGTTTTTACGTGTCGTGATGGCCGGTTTGTCTCCTCGTAGAGAGGATGTGGGATTATGACTGGGGTCAATCCATCTTAGCATACCTTTACCGTTGGCTAGACCTCGCAGTTGAGACGAAAGCCGCTATTTGTGCGGCTTTGTTTGGATTATACCGGTAAGTCTTATTTATTAAGTTATTGTTTCATTTCATTTATTTATCTAATTATTAATGTTGATATATATATATATATATATATATATATATATATATATATATATATATATATATATATATATATATATATATTGATATTGTATTTTATCTATTGATTTAGTATTGGTGGTACGGAACATTTTCGTGTGATGCATCATGTGTTGAAGAGGTTGGAAGAGAATGAGACTCATGACCTGATTCCACGTATTCAAGCATGGGGGCTTCATCGTAGGCAGAGGGGGTATGGGGATCTATCGCATAATATTCATAACACTCGTCAACAGATTGAGCTTTTAGGAGCTACCCGAGTTAAGTGGCAACCTTGGGCCGAGTCCTTCATATTTTAGACCCCTTATGCGGATATTCCAAATGTTCCAGAGAACACTGAGTACCGTAGACTATCCTATATGTGTCATAGAGCAATGTTTCTTTCTCAATGTGAATGATACTTGTAGGGTCAGTAACTGCATGATACCTTGGGGACAGATGTTGGCGTCAAGTATCTGGAGAGATTGTTATACTTTACCTACCACCCATAGATATGACAGCTTCTGATATTCTTCTTGCAACTCTTTCACACTATAGAGCAAACCCAAATGATTGGCCAGACGCATCAGCTTTCATTTTTATGGGAGACTATGATTTGTATTGGAAGGGGGTTGGTAGAGGTCTCTTGCTAGGTGCGTTATACTGGGGCACCAATTTTGAAGGGTTACTTCTGAAACATTGAGGCATGACATTCATTTCCCAGAAGGAGTGGAGTTGCCACAGTTATAGCCCAGGGTGTTTCATGATATTGAGATGCCGTAACGAACTCCACAGATATTTGATGAGTCTAACCTTTGGCACTGGAGCATGATTACTTCTCAGGGGCAAGAGATGAGCATACCTATTCCACCAGCAAATGCCGCATTGGTCATAGATTTGTCAGAACAGTTTGAGCAGTTAGCCGTGGTTAGTATGATTTAAATTTATTCATGATTTGTTATTATTATTCACTATAACATGTAACATGCATTTGTTTTGTTAAATAGGATGAAGTAAGGTCGGAGCTCCTTAACTACAACTCTCTTAGTTATGTCATGTGTGCGTCGTTCATGGAGTCCTCTCGTCAAAGTTTTGAGTACTTCAAGAGAGAAATCGAACTTTGCAACTTCAGCAGAAACATGTGCAAGAGTTGGAGAATGCTAGAAGTGCCACACCTCAAGCTCAACCTCAACTAGAGAGGCGACAACGACATAGGGGGGAGAGCTCTTCGACCGAGCCTTCTCGTAGGGGGATGAGGTCTCAGTAGATATTTTTTTCTAGTTTGTAATAACTGTGCGCCATTACTTGTAATATGGCGTTTGGGATTGTTGTTTGTAACGACTTATTTATTAGCAGGTTTTTCTTTGATTAGTTTTGGATATTAATATGTCATTAAACAAAGGAGGTTATGACAAATTTTTTTTAGGAATTATAAGTTAGTTTTTTTACCGAGTTTCTGTGTTAGACTTGGGTGTTGTTTAGGATTGTTGTTTGTCTTATTTATTATTTCCAAAGTATATTAGCAGGTTTTGGATATGAATATGTCAATAAAACAAATGAGGTTATGGCAAAAAAAATTCAGAAATTATAAGTTAGTATGTTTCCAAAAAATATTGTATAATATTTTCAGGAAGGAATTTTAAGTTGCATTTCACTCATTTTTCAGGCTTGGTTTTGACAGAAATTATTTCAGGAAATATAAATTGCATTTCACTCATTTCCTACGTCTTGGTTCTGACATGAAATTTTTCAGAAATATCACTCATTTTTTTAGGTTTGGTTATGACAGGTTATGACAGGAATAGTGTATGGTGTAGATCGAGATGGAATGTAACATCCCGTCTAGGATTTTTAGACCGAGACGGAATGTAACATCCCATCTGGTTTATAGGTCCATGCCACTGCGCCTTTTCTTCATTCAATACATAGGAATTATTGATGGTGGCCCATAGATTGGAATTATTGAAGGTACATTTGGATAGACATTTGGATAGATTGTGTTGTCACTTGGAGAGTGAACAAAAATCTGATAAAATGTGTTGTCAATTGGAGAGTGGACTAAAATCTAACTATCACATGTGACCTTTCATATTTCGTTTTACTCTTCTTTCTTTTAGATCAAACAAACAAACAACCATCTTCTTCCCCACAACCAAGCTAAAAATTGAAAAAATGTATAGAGAAGATAGAATTGCATTCAACCAACGTTTATGGGGAGGATCTGGTAGTAATAGTTCGTCTTTTGGTTTTACCGGGTCGTCTTTTGGTACTTCCGCTGAAGATAACTACATGAAAAAAGTAAGAGATGAGCATAAAGATATGATGAGGTGAAGGAAGAGGAGGAGGTTGCAGTTATTGTTCACTAATGGGGCATTAATGACTCAAGCAGCCATTGAAATTGAAGACGTGGTGGATCTGTGATGGGCAGAGAATATACGTTTAGAGATGGTGGTGATTTCAATAAACAAAAGATACTGAGGGATTACTTCACAACACCTTCTAGGTGGCCTCCTCATAAGTTTAGACGAAGGTACATGATGACAAGAGAGCTTTTTACATATATGTTGAAAACTATTGCTGGATTCGATGACTACTTCAAAGACAAGGTGGATGGATTGGGTCGGGTTGCAATTTCTGGGTTGCAGAAGGGATTAGCTGCAGTTGAACAATTAGCAACTGGTTGTTCATCTGATTCAATGGATCAGTATTTTCAAATTGGAGATTCCACAGCAAATGTATCTATGAAATGTTGGTGCAAGGCAATAATCACAACGTTTGAGGAAGAGTACTTGAGACGACCAATTGAGGCAGACACTGCTAGGATATTAGCTGAAAATGCGGCAAGGGGTTTTCCAAGAATGCTTGGATCAATCGACTGTATGCACTGGGTGTGGAAGAATTGTCCAACTCATGGATGGGCTGGAACACATGTAGGGTACAAGAAGGAACCAACTTTGATACTTGAAGCCGTTGTAGACAAACACTGTTGGATCTGGTATTGCTTCTTCGGCTTACCAGATTCGCATAATGACATTAACGTGCTTCATCGTTCCCATGTTTTTGAATCATTAGAGCAAGGTGAGGCTCCTGCTGTTGCATTTATTGTGAATGGTAATGAATACGATATGGGATATTATCTTGCTGATGGTATTTACCCAAAATGGGGCACATTTGTTCAAGTCATTCGTTATCCAAGAAATAAGCATGAAAAGATCTTTACTCAACGTCAAGAAGTTGCAAGAAAAGATATTGAAAGGACGTTTGGAGTTTTGCAGGCACGATGACATATTATTAAGGCTTCTGCACATTGTCATAGTGTTGTTGTTCTTGGAGACATAATGAAGGCATGCATTATAATGCATAATATGATTGTTGAGAATGAACGTGCAAGTGGAGTGTGGAATTGGAAATGTCAGAGGAAAGAAATAATACCTGCGCTCTTTCAGGAAGATGATGGTCTTCATTTTGTCTATCAGATGATTGAAGCAAGAAATAAAATCAGAAATGAAGTTACACATACTAATCTTCAAAAGGATTTAGTTGAGCATGTTTTTAATTAGACTGGTATTGAAGAAACAGCAGATCCGGTACCAATTTATGATCCAAATTGGTAGGATCCAGAGGAGGGAGAAGGAGAGGAAAATTAAAATGGAAATGAAAGTGTATTTCCTGTGTATTTCCTATGTATTTCCTAATGTGACCTATGAAGTTCCAAAGTATTTCCTATGTATTTCCTAATGTGAACTATGAAGTTCCTAATGTATTTCCTATGTATTTCCTAATATATTTCCTATGTAATTCCAAGAAGTTCTTATGTGTTTAATGAGTTGTGTTTTAATGAACTATATTACAATGTATTTTAATTTTATTGGTAATTGTATTTCTATGAAAATAATTATATTGGAAAGAACATACATAGTGCATTAATTAAAAAAAAAAAAAAAAGTGAAATTAAAATACATAGTTCATTAAGAAAAAAAATACAGTGAAATTAAAATACATAGTGCATTAATTAAAAAGACAGTGAAATTAAAATACATAGTGCATTAATTAAAATAAAATACTAGATATTACATAAGCTTAGTTAGAGCTAGAACCACCTCTAGCCCTTGCACATTCAGTACGTATTTTAGCTTGTTGTTGCTCGATTATAAAAGCAGTATCGGGATGGAGGACACTTGTATCGGTCGCTAAAATCTTAGCTTCATATTGCATCTTTTGAAGCCAATTTTTTTCCAATTGAATTTGATTTTTTTTTCATTTGAATCCGATTTTTTTCTTCTCTTGCCATCACAGTTCTTTGACCATATGCAAGTTCCCTTTCCCTAAGTTCTAAGCATTTTTGTGTTTCATTTGCATCCTTTACAAATGTATCCTCTAAACGTGTAAAATAACCCTCCAACATACCAACTGATTTTTCTTGGTTCCTCTTGGACTTGGCTTTCTTCGATCCAAGAGGACGCTCCATTTCTTGAGGACGCTCTAATTCAACTCCACCAACACTTGGTGAATTAGAAGTTGAATCTTTACCATCACTTTTGTGACCTTTTCCCTTTGTGGGGCAGCTTGACCTTGTCTCAAAAACGCTACTCCACTTTAAATTATCCTTGAGTATCACATAACAATGATCAAGTGAAAAAGACAATTTTTCTTGTTGTTGGTACATCATCCTTGCCTCGGACAACTAAAAAATAAAATTATGGTAATTAGACTAAAATAATCACTAAGACTAAGATAATTAAACTAAAATAATAATTAGACTAAGATAATAATTAGACTAAGACTAAGTTAATTATAGTAAGACTAAAATTGAAATAATAATTACACTAAGATAATTAGACTAAGACGGAAACAATTAGACTAAGACTAAGATAATCAATAATTGACAAAGTTGTAATTACCAGGCTTTGTATTGTTGTACCACTTACATGTCGAGCCTCCACCGCATTCACAATTGCAACAAACTTTTTCATCATCTTCGAAATATATTTTCATCTACCGCAAATTGAATAGGAAGACCTATCCGACCCACATGTTTGATTGAACCCGTTTGTTATACGATTCCAAAATCCTTTTGCATTTTGGAAAGCACCAACAATAGTCTTCACTAATTTTTATCCAAGCAAGACATAAAGCTTGATCTTCGGACATGCTAAAGTGAGTTTTTGTTTTTGCTTGAGTGCTACCACTTGCTTGAGTTGTTTGAGATGCTTGAGATGCCATTTGATTTTTTTTTTGAAGAATTGATTTTGAAGAAGAAGAAATATGATTGTTGGAAGTGAGTGTGAGTTGTAATGGAACAAATGTTGTATATATACCAAAGTTTTTATTTTTGACCTTTTTTGACCGTTCTGACTTTCTGACCGTTGGTGAACTAGCCGTTTAGGACTCCGGACGGGATGTTAGATTCCGTCTGGAAAAAAAAATATATAGTGAGACGGGATGTTGGATTCCGTCTGATGAGTTTTGTGATCCACACGGAATCCAACATCCCGTCTGAAGTTTACAAGTCAGCCACTATCTCGGTCTCAGGTTTCACCTTGGTTTTGACTTGGCAAAATAGTCACCACATATTCACCTCTGCATTGGACAACGATTTTGAACCAAAACTGGTGAATATTTTCACAAACCCCCCTAAACCACCTGCATTGGGAATGTTCTAAGGCTCGGGATACGGTCTTGGTGTGGGTAGGAAGTACCATAACACCCTTTTAAGTCCAAATCATAACTAACTCACTTCCTAGGTTCGAAAGTAAAATAAGAAAATGAGGTTCGGAATTGGTTGGAGTAGTAGGCTCGGAGAACTAGAGGTTCATAACTGGTTGGGAGTAGTAGGCTCGGAGAACTAACTCCTGCCAATCCGAACCTGAACATGTTTCCTTATTGTTCAAGTCAATAAATGAGACTTATTGATTTGGGAAACATGAGCTTCTAGAAAAGTCTAGAATAAATGAGACTTATTGACTTGGGAAACATGAGCTTCTAGAAGAGTCTAGATAAGACTTAACAATTGAATTATGCTTTGAGTTTGATTCATCTCCACAGAATACATAGGCAGAAAGAATGTGATTCAACTCATCATCTTCTAGATCTCTTATTTTTTTTATTCAATACTTCTCATTGTTTTTTGATCATTAACAAAATACTTGTGTTTCTAGATTAAGAAAAATCATCACACAGTATTGATCATGAAAAGTGAAGGAAACATTCAATATCAAATTGTGTAAACCGTGACGTAATGTTGTTTCAAAAGACGCATCATCCTATATCCCGAGGGCCTCTGTATTCAAATTAAAA
Source organism: Coptis chinensis (assembly GCF_015680905.1). Taxonomy (NCBI): domain Eukaryota; kingdom Viridiplantae; phylum Streptophyta; class Magnoliopsida; order Ranunculales; family Ranunculaceae; genus Coptis; species Coptis chinensis. The sequence goes on along the minus strand of NC_141463.1, from coordinate 30,154,525 downwards.
CATAAAACTTGGACTAATTCAGTCGTAGCCATGGGCTGCCACCCCACCATAAATTTCTAAATATCAAAACCCTAACTAATAGCTATAACAGCTTAACAATGTCGTTTACACACTCCAATTCATGGCGTTTGAAATTTGTTAAAAAACCACCCCGAGTATCATGTTATTCATGTGGCGTGTGAAATATCACTCCCAAGTCATGTGGCTTTTCAGCATCCTTGAAGGCTCACAAAAATCAAACCCCCAGACTTTACTGAAAGCCAACCTTATATGAAAGCCTTTTTATTGTTGCAACTGATGATGCAGCACATACAAATGGGTTGGATATTTATTTCCCCCTATGAATGGTAGTAGGCAACCCAGTTTGTGAATCATCAATGTGCTTAGTGAGATAAATGATTCGGCCTATGGACATTCGTATATGGGTTAGATATATTTACAGCCTAAACTATTATCATTTAGGCCCAATCACTCAAATTGGAAATTAATTATGGCTACGGGTTAGATATATTTACGGTTCTAGGACAAATCAACTGGGTCAGTGTAAGCAATTACGGTTCCAGGATAATTTTTTCTATTTTGGTTTTATTTAATTCCAATAATAACCTTCTCTTCCTATACATAATAGAATTAGAAAATTTCCAGAGTAAACCCAACTTTCATACACAAACTCTTGTATATTTTCTGCCATTCTACTTCTCTCTATCAATCGTTGCTCATCTAGGTTCGTTTTTGTTTTCCTCATTTTTTCATTTCATCTCATCTTCTTTTTCTTTTTCTTTTATTGTTTTGAATTGTGTATTTTCCATATGTAGGTATTAATGTATTCTTCAATTTGTGACATGTGATACAGATTGTGTTCTTCAATTTGTAATACATTTTTATTAAGGTTTAGTGTTATTCATAGTTAATTCATTGTTTGTTTTGATTTTTTTATGGTATTGTGTCATTTGTTTTTTTATTGTTTATGGCATGCAAAACATGTCTTTGTATGAAATATAATGAGTTTACTTTTAATGAATATAAGTTTTTTTTTTCTTGCAGTGATATGGATTTTTCAGTACAAGCAGTGTTTTGCTATGACCGTGATAGTTTCATTTTTCGTATCGGAATAGATTCAACAGTTTCTAAAATTAAGGAAGAGATCCAAAATAAGTTGAATGAATTGTGTACAACGGATTCTAATATATGAATTTCTCGTGATGGTAAGCAATCTATCATTGAAGTATGATTGATTTTAATGTAGTGTTGGGTTTGTCTTCTTCAATTATTGTTGGAAATTGTGAGGGTGAAAGGAGTACTAACTCAGGTGGTTATATTTTTTTTGATCATGATATTGAGTTTACTCGTGAAAACAAGACGAAGACTTGGGCTAAAGTGTTTACGCATGTTGGACAAAAATTTAAAGGACCATGTGATTTCCGTGTGAAACTAACCATGTACTCGATTGAGACGGGATATAAATACTCGTTTAAGAAGAATGACTTGCAGCGAATACGTGTTATTTGTAAAAAGAAAGGGGAAACTGGTTGCCTTTGGGTTGTCCATGATGCTTTGAAGTTTGGTTCTTTCGAGATGAAGAAGCTTAACATTGAACATAGTTGTGGTTTTGCATGTAAAGAGGTTAGTAATAATTGTAAAGTTTCGAGTTAACTTGTGAAAAGCCTGATTCTTGAGATGATTCGTGATAATCCTTTTATGATGACGAGAGAAATTATGTGTTTGATTCATAGAGAGTATCACCTTGATATATCATACTATTATGCTTATATTGGTAGGGAGTTGGCCTTGAAATACATATATGGCGAGGATGGTCTTTCATATTATCAGCTGCGTTGGTTTGAAGGCTTCAAATGCCAGTAGTCATGTTGTGCTTGAAATTGATGAGGGACTCCATAAGTTTCGTAGGATTTTTATTAGTTTTGAAGCGTGTATCCATGGGTTAATTAGTTCAAGTATTATCGCCCAATGATGATCTATTTGGACGAGACTTTCTTGAAGGCCAAATTTAAAGGCTGTTTATTAGCGGTGACAACTAAAAATGGTATTCAAGGTTTTATTCTAAAACATCTATCTTTTTGTTGAACGTATGTATGTTATTTTGACATTGTTTTAATAGTGTCTTATTGTGCTTATTTGTCTTCACATATGCCTTGTTTACGTTGTTTGTACATGCATACTTCAGTTTGCATGTGAATGTTAGTGAGCTTTCCCAGTGTGAAGTTATATATATATATATATGTTTTATATTGATTCTATTTGTTTTTTCTTCTTTAGGTTTGTTTCAAATGGTCATGGCTGTCGTGGCTAATGAAACAGATGACAATTGGCGTTGGTTCTTGGAGAATTTGAAGTTGGTTGTCCCTTGTAATAGGAGGTACACATTTCTGAGTGACAGATCGACATGCTGACTTAGTTAATTAAAAACATTCCCACTGTTTTCCCCACTCCATTCCATAGCTATTGTTTGTGGCATCTAAAGAACAATGTGTCTACGGCTATGTGTGGGAAGAGTACGTGCAAGTATACCACATGTTGTGAATTTGTTCTCGGAGTGTGTTAATGCTCCTACAATGGCTGAGTTTCAGGACAAGCTTGCTGAGCTGAAAAGAATTGGAGGGCCAAAAATTGAGGAGTTCTTAGTGAAGATCCCATTTAAGCATTGGGCTAATGCATGCTTTCAGGGATGCAGGTACGGTGAGATGTGTTCTACCCTTGCCGAGTGCTTCAATGCGTGGATTAAATAAGAACATTTTATGCCTGTCACTGCTATGTTGTATCATATCCGTCGAAAGATGATGAAGATATTTGATGACCGCCGTCATGAGTGTTTGTCTTGGCGTTCGGAGTTGTGCCCTTTAATGGAAAGTGTTTATTGTGCTAAAGGTGATGTTGCAAGATCTTTCAGGGTTGTTAGATCGAATGAGGTTGAGGATGTCATAGTTCATCATATCAATGTGGAACGCAGGTATTGTAGTTGTCGTTACTGGCAGATTGATATGATGGTTTCTCCTGTGTACATGCAGTGGCGTCTACTATTAGTTATATGGTGGTTCAGTATACTCATTCATTGATCCAACTTTCGCTATCTCTTCTTTCTCCCAGTCGTACTCCCACTCAATTCATCCTATTGCAAATATTGAGATGCCTATGGAGATGCCTAAAGATTGTGATATAATGCCACCTGATGTTAGGAGAGGTCCAGGAAGGCCGAAGAAAAAGAGGATTATTGAAAGCACAGGAGCACGCCGAAGACGTATTCAATTCATTAGAAGCTATTGCAATTGATTGAACTTCTTGTTTTTTGTTAGAGATATTCTTCTTTTGAATTTTTTTTTCATGGATGAATAATATTAGTAGTTAAGACATACATATAACAAATAGTACTAAATATTAGACTGGAGTTGTTTAATTCATTACCACTCTCGTACCAATATACATGCACTCTTTATTTTCATGGCTCGAAGTTTGTTTTTACAGGTATATGATAAAGACCAAATTTATGTACTAAAGTTACACATGCATATTACCAATATGCATGTGTATAGTGCACATGCATACACCAGTTTGCATGTGTTGTTCTTTCTACCGTGCATACGCATAATATTAGTTCTCCTACTCTACTTATTCCTACTATATAATTCTTTGTTTTTAATTTTTACTTTAAGACTCCAAAATTTTATTGGCTTTTATTAAGCGTTGTGCCGCATGCATGTATACACAGCAAATACCAAATTTATGTACTAAACTTAAGAATATCTAGTTGGTGTGACAGGCATGACAACATTGGACTGATAGAACAACTGTAGAAATGATGGGCAATACTTTACGAGATAAATGGCTAACAAGTGAAGCTTTAAAATGCATACAATTTGTAATACATTCTCTTGTTAGCAGTTTTTTTTTGTCTTTGCTATTTAATTTGCAAGTCTCTTTGGCTCAATATCCTCCGCTCATCGTTGCTACCAAATTATGTACTAAACCTTTACATGCATACTGGTAATATGCATGTGTATAATGCACATGCATATACCAGTTTACATGTACTTTTCTTTCTACCGTAGACCTGTAAACACATGCATAGACCTGTATGCATGTGTATAATGCACATGCATATACCAGTTTACATGTACTTTTCTTTCTACCGTAGACCTGTAAACACATGCATAGACCTGTATGCATGTGTATAATGTACATGCATATACCAGTTTGCATGTACTTTTCTTTCTACCGTAGACCTATAAACACATGCATATACCTGTATGCATGTGTATAATTTCATGCATAGACCTGTATGCATGTGCATAATGCACATGCATATACCAGTTTGCATGTACTTTTCTTTCTACCGTACACCTGTAAACACATGCATAGAGCTGTATGCATGTATATAATGCACATGCATATACCAGTTTGCATGTACTTTTCTTTCTACCATAGACATGTAAACACATGCATAGACCTGTATGCATGTAAAATCAATTTGCAAAAATAGACACGCATGTATGTACAACCAATTCGCAAAAATAGTTTCACTATTAAGTGGAAAAAGTATATATTTACCCTTTGAAAAGAAATATCATTCAAAAAATTGAAACATTGTCTCAGAGATTGCCTCAACCATTTACTATTACTAAAAGACTATTACTAACAACAAACACTTAAGGATTTATCTTGACCAATTCAAATTTTGTCTAATGCTTCATTCATAACTGCCTTGTTCCGCTTCTTTTGATTGTCTTTATCTTGATTCTTGATTGTCATAGATCTTCAGCTTCCAACTTCTTCTATCGTCACACAACAATTGGTATGCCATTTATGCTCTCAAGAAGTCCACACCATGTTTCTTCAACTTTGAGGTTAGAAACTTACCGGCTTCCATGATTATTGTTCCCATGAAAAGACATATGTATATAACACAATCATTCCTGAATGGTGAAAAAGTATTAACATAAATGTCAAAGTAAAATCATTTCTTAAAAAAAAAAAAAAAATATCCAATTCTTAAAATAATGGTACTTACGGGGTTTCTTGCTGGTTGCTTGTAGGGCATGACATCCAATTTTCTATCCAGTATCAACTTCTCTATTGGGTTCTCCATAGCCAGACGTTTGTTGATTGCAGCAAGGACTCTTGTTTTCTGCATTAACAACGACCTTATGATGTTAGCTAAAAAGTATATTTTCTTGTCTATCTTTATAATACTCGGTGATAGTAATATTGCTTAATCATACAATAAGTCTTGCACTTTTGATGAATTTGTCATTTATGTTATTCTTTATTTGGGCAGAGTTGTAATACTCGCACTCCTGCCCCTGACCTATCCATGTAGCAATATCCACTTTTGTTGTCTTCGTGCCTTTTCTTATCACCATTGCATCTTTTTTGCTCACTTGTCTTTTGTTGTCAACTCTTTTTCTTTTTCCACACTTTTTTAAGGTGACTACTAAAAGAAGGGTTTTTTGTGTCACTTTTTTTTTAGGCCTCGTGTCACTTTCTACAAAAAAGTGACACACAGAAGTTTGATGTGTCACTTTTTTATGGGATGAGAGTTGATGTGTTGCTTCTAGGAAAAGTGACACAACTAACTTAATTTTTTGTATCACAATATTTGAAAGTGACACTACCGGTTTGGCTTGTTGTGTCACTTTTTACTATGAGAAGACAAAAACAAAATAAAACTACGATCAAATTTAAAAAAACGACACAACTGTAACTACAAAACACAAGTTCCAGCCCACGTTCTCTCTCCCACGCTCGCAAAAACAGGTATATTGCACTTATTACAAACACCCAAAAAAAAAGAAAAAAAAAACGCTCGATATCTCACTCTCGTCATGAAGGTAGTAATCAGTTTTAAAAATATTTCACAACTCTTCTCTGATTTCTCGTGCTCAACTCTCCTAAATGTCTCAAACACAAAATCTTAAGTGTTCTTCTTCTTAACTCTGATTTAAGTCGCATCTCACCCCAGTGCCCATTTTCAATATTATGTTTTTTAGGGTGTTTGTAAGTGCTATATACCTGTTTTTGCGAGTGAGGGAGAGAGAACGTTGATTTTGAATTGAAGAAGGGTTAGGGCAAATTTTTGCGAAATGAGGGAGTGAGAACAGGCGAATTTCAATCGATTTTGATTAGGATTTTTATGCGTTCACACCTACTCTACCTCTCTGAGACGACAATTTCCCCTTAAATCGAGCAAGGTATGGCTTTTCATCTGATTTTGTTAGGAATAACACAATTAAATAGTGGGTGCTGTCAGATTAACTTTAGGCATGGGCGTTGATAATTTCTTCTTAAATGATCAAGCAACATTGATTATTTATATGCCTGATTATATTTTTACCTTAGATGGACGCTTGCACGCATGATATGCCGGTCTTTGCAGGCATAAATCCTTTGATTACTTTTTTTCTTTTACAGGTAGCTTGCAGAGACTACCCTCATCCATGACATCTGTGTGCTAGATTTCCATTCAGTACCAATCAACATGAGAAACACTGTGCTCTGGTATGTTAACTGAGTAACTGACTGGTTTGTGACATTCCTAGCATTTTTGCTAACCTTTTTTTCCTTGAAACTGACTTTCTTCTTGTGGATTATTTCACGACTTTATTACATTGATTTTTGAACTATTACATCTTTAAAATTTAGTGCCATTGTTATGTCTGTGACACTCGAGCTCCATGTGTCTACTGGGGCACTGGTGTTTGGAGTGGTGACCATTGTCATTCGATTGACAAGGAAAAATCATGGAGAGACCATAGAAAATGTTTCAAGAAATGGAAAATAGCACACTTTTTACAGTCAAAGCATCCTGAGACTACTTCTTCAGTGGCATCACCCCAGCATCAAACGCTCACTCGGTCTCAACCTCTGAATAGTGGCAATGTTTCTCTACACACAAACTCCTGCTTAAACACTCTTATTGCATCCTCCATCGATGGTGGTGGTTATGCTAACTGTGGATCCTGTGTTAGGGAAACAATAAGAAGAGACAACAATGGCAGCAATTCCTGATGGAGGGGTGGTGGTGGAGGCAGCGGATGTAAAAGTTATGGTGGCAGAGCAGGTTCTTCTGAATGTTTCAGTTGTGGAGAGACAGGGCACTCAGCAAAGCATTGTTATTATAAAGGAAGCGGTGGTAATGGTGGCAATTACCGCTACAAGGGAAACATTGGTGAATAAGGTTTCATTGGGACAACTTACAACAATGGTGATTACAGGCAATTAGAAAGGGGCTATACCAATGGAAATTGGCCTGTCTATACCAGTGGAAACTGGAAGGGTGAGCACAGGAATTTGGAAAGGGATTACAACCATGGGCACAGGCATTCGGAAAGGGTATGTTACAATGGGAAAAATTATTAAGGCAGGCGTGTGGAAAGTGATTTTTACAGTGGAAACAATGGTGTACACTGGCATTCAGAAAGGGATTACAATGAAAACCAGGCTCGTGAAAATAGTCATTCCAAAAAGGAATATAATGATGGATTCATTGACGGTGCAGGCGCTGGAAGGTTCAACAGAAGTGGCGTTGGCCGCTGCTGCTATAACTGTGGAAAAGGAAGGACACTTTGCAAGAGAATGTCATTTATTCTAACAAAGCAATGAAGCTAAAAAGGGTAAACATCATTCTTCTATTTTCTTTCTTTTGTACTTGTTTAAGTTTTGTAGTTATACTCTGAAGGGGTAAACGGATTCATGTTACTTTAGGCCCTTGTTTTTTCTTCTTCTACAATTAAATTTTAAGAGGGGGTGGGAGCTGGGAGCTGGGAGGATTACTAAGAACAGATATGGGCTTGGTTTACATAAATTCTAACGTTTGCGTATCACAGCCACAAAAGAGATAAGAAATCATTACACAACGGTGATTAAAGATATGCTAAAGCGCCTCTCAGCCAAACACCTTATAGCGAGTTTTATTGACTCCCTATCCTATATCGTCTCCTTGAAATCTCACTTTCAAGGTATAGAGTATTATTCCTAGACAAGTAAAACCAAAGTACCTATCTGCTTTAGAATCCATCTCCTAAAGTGAGAAATGTGAACATTTAAGTTTGGAGAATGCTCCATCAGCGGAGAATTTCCACCCAGCTTCAGAGCCATTGTCTATGACAGAGTTCATTCTACAGTGTCCTAGAATTACAGATCCTGATTATTACAGTGTGTTCTGTTGATTCCATCTGACCTGATTTTGATGAAAAAGAGGCAATGCCATCTATATAGGTTTTGGTCCCTGTCAAGTGGAACTGATGTATGCAATGATGCTCTAGTTTGATTTTGCGTGTGTTTTTAGTATGTCAATCTGATAGGAACTAATAAGCTCAGGTCGACCCTGACGGAATGGAATTATACTGAGTTTTCTCCTAAAACATTCATTTTTGTTTCCTGTTGAGAGATATCTTCACTTTTCATTTGTTTATATCATTAATTCATTCAACATTACGAACTATTTAACGAATTGTCACTTTTAAGTTTTAGGCGCCGAGCTTTGAAATCAAGCTTGACCGTTGCAAATGCATTTTTACACTGATTTCAGGAGGAAAAGTGTTCCAGCACATATATATTTTCTTGCCAAATTTTTTTCAGCTCATTCTCTTTTTAAAATCCTAATGACATGTGTCCGACTTCAGTACAAATTCAAAAAACTTAAGTTGAATTTCTCAGGTACTCCTTCTATTTCCTCACCTCAACTTATTTCTCTATTCAGGGAGTTCTAGGGTATTGATCGGTTATTCGTGTTTTGTGTAAATTTTACCTTTTGTTTGATCACTTTGAGTTTACAAAGTTCAACTTTACTGAACTTTGAGTTAAGTTCAATTTCACGCTGTTTTTTTGTCGACTAATAGAGGTATGAATTATGATATGACAAATTAGTAAGACAATCTCGTTTCTTCTTCGGTTTTATTATTGTAGTTGAGGATTCAAAGGTCGAATTCAATGTTTATGTAGTTTTGGTTCTCTGAATTTTGGTTCAAGATTGGAATTCACGAAAGGAAACTGCTTGAAAGTTTTTCTCTAGAGTCTAGGACATGTCCATTGTAGAAGATTACTTGTTGCAGTGATTATTTGTAATGCGCTGTTAGGACTAATTGATCATAACAATAGTCTCTTGCAGGTTGCAATGTTATTATTAATACAGATAAAGGAGTATCCCGAGTTCATGCGGAGGTAGTTATTGATTCAATGACTTCGTTGGATCCTCTACAGAGAAGATCAACTAGCTTTTCCACTAAAGTTCGCATCAAAGATTGCTCAAAATATGGCACATTTCTAAACAAGAAATCTAGATCAAAGACAAAAGTTGGTGAGTATCCAAACAAGGAGGCCCCTATAAAAGATGGGGACCATATATCATTTGGAACCGGTAATGCCACCTACAAGTGATTGTATGACTTATGTATACTTTACTACAAATTTGACTTTTAGCAAGCTTAATTTTGTAGGTTTAGGACATTTTGGGAGTGTGGGAGTGGTAGGTCTTCTGTAAGCTAATTGTTTCTTATTTTCTTTTGGCAACAAACAATGTTTCTCTTTCAGGTTCATTCTGTTTTGTTCTACTTGTATTTTTTTGTGTATAGATCAAAGGCTAATCGTATAGAACGTTCTCTTCAAGAAAATGTATCGTATATAAGTTAGTATTATCACTAGAGTTGGTCTTTCTAGTTTTAGTTTATATCTGTAGTGAGGATTTGCATGTCTTTTGACTAACTTGTTATTTTATTAGCTACTAGTACCTTCATTTGAATATAAACTTGGTTATGCTCTTGTTTTAAAATTTACTAGTAAGGTGCTAAACATACTATATTTTTACGTTACAATATCTTGGTATAACTATTATATTAATGCACAACCAAACGCATACTTACTACACTTTTTTTTTTGGTGCTTCTCAATTATGGTTTAACCTTGAACCATTGCCCACTAGTGTTTTCCTCTTTTATCGTGTTGTTTTTGTAAACTCCACAGACGATTCCCTTCTCAACTATATTTTCTGGAATGTAAATCATTTCAAGTGTTTTCAGTTTTACCTGCTGCGTTTAGCATAATTGGCAATTTTTAGAAGCAATAGACGTGACATTAAGTTCCATTCATATATTGCAAGTACTTTGGCTAGAGTTTCTTTAACATTTGTTCCTCTCATAACCAAAAAACAAATTTTGGCATACATTGCTTAGAATTCTATAAGTTGGTACTTTACTAATTTTGTGTATTTTGTGTAGGTGCTGGAATTACTCATAGTTGGAAGGAAAAGTGCACACGTGCATGTTCTTGTTGATGAGTCCATGCCCATTAAAGAAGATTTACTTGATGCTATTGTGGCCCAAAAACGTGTTGTTCTTAAAAGTTGGCTAAAGGTATCTAACACACATACACGTATTTTCTTGTATCTTTCATGTACATTCCTATACTAGGGATTACAAGAAGATGCTTCCTTTTCTTCAGTTGGTAATAAGTTAATTCATATTTAATGGTTCATTAGTTTAGGGTGTTGTTTTTCTCGTGTTTAACGAAATTCTTTCAATTATTGAAACACATTTTTTTTTTAAAGTTTTTAATAGAAATCTTCCACTACTAAACTCAAATCTCTCAAAGGATTCAATTCCAGAGAAAAAGAAAGAAAATGACATTTAATTGGAAATTGGTCCCTTTCTAACCAGAGACATTAGTGGATTGGTCATCTTTCTGATAGCTTAGTTTTATTTTGCGACCTAGTAATCCCCCTCAAAGTTGAGGGTACTACCTTTCTATAAATGAGCTATAAAATGAATAGAAGTGTATCTTAAGTCTTTATTTAGCCACCTTTTTATATTTTTCTTTGCTTCTCTAGTGCAACTACACTATGTATAATTAATTACTTCTGTACCCATAATTTATGATACTCAAGTGATTGTAGAGAAAAAATTTTGGACTGAAATTCCAGTTGTTTACTGCAACTCGCCACATATATATATTTTTCTTTTTAATGCCCTTGCATGTTCTTAACATGCATAATGATTGGACTTGTAGGTTTATAAGATGTTGGGATGCTAAGCTTGCACAAGAGAAATACAGGATAACGATTAGACTTGGAGGGTGTGCATGAACTTTGTGTATGGTCACTGCTTTTCTTAAGGTAAAACCATTAGTTTCTGGTTTGCCTTTATTAATTTTAATAGCCTATGCCCAAAGCTTTTTCCAGAAAGTAGTACTTTTTTTTCCTGGGTAATAGAATCTATTTATTTATACCCAAGCAAAAGGGATTGTGACCAATGCACAATTGTTGAGTGGGTTGAACACATGGAGAGGGCCTCATAAATTCATGGAATCCTAAGTTAACCAAGATATGCCGTTGGTGCAGAACGGGTAAGGACTATGCCTTCGGTTAACCAAGCTATAAGTACTTGATATGGTACCTTAAAACACTATCATGCCATTTTTTTTTCATTGTTTGCATCTTATAATAACTTATTACTCGCATGTTTTGATATTTGAAGCATATAGCTGAACGAAAATATAACTTATGGTTACTTGTGTAACAATGTGGAGTGACTTTGTTGTTTACTCAATTATTTGAGCTAATTTGATTCACAACTATTCATTGCATCCTTTGCTAACGTGATAAGATATGGTAGAACCAGAGTTACTTACTACTAACGTATATTGTTTTTATCGATTTTTTTTTCTTACTTGTGCAATATACCGTACCTTTCTTTGATTCACTTGCTCTTTAATTTTGTATAGTCATAGTGGAACGAGGACTTCGTGATACAGATGCATAAATCGATTAACAGATGAATAGATGGCAGCTAGGTTTTTTGGAGTTAGAAGTGCGCACAACAAGCTAAGATATAGCTAGGATAACGTTAGCGTCATATAATTATTGTTTTTATTATTTTATTGTGATTTTTTTGGTATAGGAATTATTTATTTTGTTGGGAGTCAAACTAGATGATAAATACATAGTTGATCTATGAAATCAATAGAAGTTAATTGTTTTGAATGTTGTTTCTTTCTTCTCGAGTGGATGTTGTTTCCATATCATAAAACAGGTTAAAGTGATTTTGGTTGTGATGTTTTGATAAATTTATGTGGATGTTGTTTCTGTCATAAAGCAGGTTAATGAGATTTTGGTTATGACATATAAGATACAGGTTGAGAAATGAATACGATCGAATACAAAAATGAGAAAAAATTTAAAAAAAAAAAATTATTTTCATTTGTCTCGCTTTTGGAAAAAGTGACATAATATCTATTAAAAGTGACACAAATGACCACTCTTATGTGTCGCTTTTCTTTTTCATACGAATTACATGGAATTGATTCCTAAAAGTGACACAAGAAGTAAAGGGCTTTTGTGTCACTTTTGACGTACTTGTGTCTTACTCTGGTCTAAAAGTGACACAACTAGTATACTTAATGTGTCACTTTTGACGTACTTGTGTCTCACTCTGGTCTAAAAGTGACACAACTAGTATACTTAATGTGTCACTTTTGACGTGCTTGTGTCTCACTCTGGTCTAAAAAGTGACACAACTAGTATACTTAATATGTCACTTTTGACGTTTTTTATGTCTCATCACGGTCCAAAAGTGACACAACTAGTATACTTAATGTGTCACTTTTGACGTACTTATGTCTCACTCTGGTCCAAAAGTGACACAACTAGTATACTTAATGTGTCACTTTTGATGAAATTATGTCCCATTCTGGTCCAAAACTGATACAACTAGTGTCACTTTTGACAATCACTGTGACACTCTTTCTTAAAAGTGACACAAGAGGTTATTCTTAAGTGTCACTTTTATTAACAAAAAGTGACACATTTAGTAAGGCTTTTGCTGTCACTTTTGGTAGAACTTTATGTGTCGGGGGCTTATAGGTCACTTCAGAATTAGTTTCAAAAGTGACACAAGTGAATTCTTGTGTCACTTAAAAAGTGACACAAAAAGCCCTTCTTTTAGTAGTAACAACAAAATCCTGTTTGGACGCCTGCATAAAATACTAAAATGGTTTAGAAGAATTATATAGTCATCAATTTGTAACATGATATAAATAGACATTAAAAACAAATTAAAATAGGTGTATTCCGTATAATGATCGGGGGCCTACGGTCACGGCGCATATATAAATACGATGGGCTTAATTCCTCGATTTTTGAGGGGCCTTAGGCGAATTCTGAATAAGGGCCTATGTAATAAAAAAAAAAACACACATCTCAATTTGACAAATTTGACGGGGAAAATGATCTAATTGTCTTTTTTGCAAAAATAAAACTTAATTTAAAGTTAGAAAATATATATAATATAAGCATTGTGGATAGCTTTGTTAATATTAAATCTTGAGTACCCTATAAATAAAACAATTGTAAAAATAATAACTACTAAATGGCTTGTCAATTTGGTTATTGGTCTAACTTTATTACATGTAGTCATGTAGAAATGTTCCATGCTAGCAGAGAGTAGAGAAGTAAGTGCTCTATTTATTGGTCTGGACTTGGCGTGGGTCAGGAATCTTTTTTGGGCCTAAAACGGGCTTTGAGTGGGATTAAAACGGGCTTTGAGTGGGATTAGAATTAAAATATTTAGTAGAATTAAATATTTAGTAGTGAAAAATATTTAGTAGAATTAAAACGGGCTTTGAGTGGGATTAGACATATAATGATAGTTGGATCTGGACAAGACAAGAGGACTATGGGCCCTTTTTTGGGCCTAAAGCTTGTGGCCCCAACCAGCAGCCTCTGTGGATTGTCCTCAGAGCCGGCACTTGATACACATGCAGAGACTAACACACATGTATACACCAGTATGCATGTGAAGTTTTGTGGGTGAAAAAAAAACGTACATACATATAAACACATTCTTTGATTCCAGTATGCATGTTGATAATGCACATGCAAAAACCAGTACGCATGTCAAAGAATATAAATGTGGTTTTACCTCGTCATCAGTTTGTTCATAAGTTTCTTCTTCATCACTTTGTCTACCATCATTGCCTTCATTTTGTTGTTGATTGCCATCACTTTCTTCACCATCATCGTCTTCTTCTTCATGTTCACCATCAATTTCATAATTCATAATTTCTCTTGACGTGTCCTCATTATTCAAAACACTATGCGTATGACAATAATCACTATTCGGAGCACACTTCAACTCTTTACAGTGAGTTGTTTCTCCACTATTATAGCAACTTAACATCGTAGGTTTGGATCTATGTCTTCTTCATTTTGTTCTCTATAAACTTTGAGTTTCAGCTTCCTCTGATGATTTTTCTACACCAACAAACAATAATACGATACAAATGATTGAAAACTTCTCGAAAAATAATCAACTTTTTTAATGTAATAACCCTGAAAATTTTATGATACTTCATTCGCTAATTTCACACAAGTACAACACACATGCAAATAAGATTATGCATGTGTGTTAGAACATGGAGACAGCTTTATGCATGTAAATTCGTTGCTCAAATTAGTTGTAAATAAAAGTAAAAATTGAATAACGACATGCCAATTACAAATTATTATTATAATTCTTTTCAGACAACTAACTCACATATTTACATACAATAAAAATATAAATAAAATAAATCACATAAGCTAGGGTTTTACCTTTAATGGTAATTCATCTTTTTCATTGTATGAATCTTCATTTCTTCCCAAATCTTCATCACTATGTTTATCCGAACTTCTCATTCTCAAATTATTAGAAATTAGGGCTTTCAAATTTCGTAGATTAGAGTTTAAATTGGGTATTGAAAGAAATTTAAAGTTGTGTGTTTAAAAATGTTAGCTTTCTTAAATTAACAAGGGTAGATGGTGAGATGAGGTTGTATGCAAAACTAACAATGGTGGTTTTTGAGCTTTCATTCGGAGTGACTTAACAGAGCTAAAGAGTTGGGTTCAAAAGCAATAAAAGACAATACTGTCTTTGCAACCCGGTTTGTCCTTGAGCTATAATTATTTGCGGACCTAAACTAGAAGCTAAATTAATCTCCAATTCTGTCCTATGGGCATGTTCTCTGCCACTCTAGCTAATTTATAAATCTAAATTGAAATTGGGGAAAAGATATACTAAGTTTATTACTATTGCACTTTGCCTTCTGCCTTAGGATTAAGAGATTTATCATTGACAACACGATTTTACGTTGGCTGCTTTCTTTTTTCCCAATATTTATCGCTTGTTAACATATAACTATTTCATAATATAAGGTTATATTTCTGCATCTCCATTATAATATTTGTAACTTGTTCTCTTTACAACGTAGAATGATCTACTTATTAGGGATTAGAAAGTTAAACCATACACATTGAATCAAAATTTAGTGTTTCACCATTGTCATTTTTTTTAAAGAAAAAAAAAGGAAATAAATTCGGGTTCAAGGATTCCCTAACCTTTATTAACCGCTACTCAAGTACATATGGCTCTTTATGCTCCATAGTGATTACATGAAGCTTTCTATCAATAGGAGGTATAAAGTACAAAATTTCTTCATCCCGACTATTACACCACTTAAATAAGTAATCAGCTGCCTGGTTAGCCTCTCTAAATGTGTGTACAAATTAAGGTGCAAATAACAAAACTAGTACACAAGTTTCTAGTCTTTGCCACTAGATTCCTGCATAACCAAGGGGTTTCCTCCTTCCTGTTTAGGATATTCACTGCCCTTAGGGAGTCAGATGTCACTTTTATCCTCCTAAATTCTTGCTTGATATCTCCTTCTAGACCTGCTGAAATTGCTAACAGTTCCTTGTACAAGACAGATTTGTTGCTAGAAACATCCTGTGTATGCTGACCATTGCCCTTAAGGCTTATGTTGACCATTACTGATCTCAATCAATCCCATACCTTTACCGAACCAATTATAAAAGATGACTGAATTATGAAGTGTTGGTTGCATTCAGTGGTATCGAGTTACAACGAAGAATATGTTTGTGAATGTGACAGGTTTTTCACAGAACTCAGTTTCTGACAACTTTTTTGTGTCATGCTACTATTTTTTTTTGGTACCAGTGTTATCCTACTTCATATAGTTTGTTCGTAAGCATAGAAGTACGTGATTGTTCATTCCTTGACCATGAGACCTATTAACGGTATCTTTCGATTCAAGCAAAAGTTTATATTTCTTACGCCTTTAGAGGCACCCTCGATGATATATATATTTTGGTTTCTTTCAGTCGTTTTGTATTATCTCTTTCGTGTATTTCCTATTTTTATTCGTTATCCAGCACAACCTTTGAATGTGTGTTAGGTTTTAAGTCTTTCGGTTGCGCCTCTGATATCCTAATGGGATGTGGCACTCTGTAATTTCATGATTTCAAGTTATATTAGGTGTGGTTACGAAAAGGATGTTTTTCAACTGTTTGTCTTGACCTTGAGAGGTACATCCGGCTAACATAATTCACTTTTAGCATCATGTTGTAATAATATGAACAATGAAGCCTAAGGTCAAGCTCTAGACTTCTTATGTTATTTGTTCACACATTAGATTATCTATGAAGCTTTTGTAGATAAAGCAGTATTTAGAGAGATAGTCCTGTGATCAGTACCATCCATGTCTAAATGAGTAAAGTCGAGTTCTATACAGGTTAACAAAATGTAATTTCCTTTCTTTAGCAGTTTCTCTTATAATGAAGTTAAGTAGTCAACTATCTGTTTTTTTATTTGTTTTGGTTTGCTATAGTGCTTTAATTGGATCTGTAAGGGTTGTTCGGGACTAATATTTTTAACTTGGTTGTCTTAAACCGGAACTTTAGCTCAACCCTTACAGACACAATTAACTAAACCGGATCTTTAGCTTAATGGAAGAGCACTTGATGGTGGTTCGAATCCACCAAGGTCCTATTGTTTAATTTGAGTGCTTGCTTCATTCTCATGAACTACTGTATGAGTTTCTTTTCAACCTATGCTAGGGTTTGGGCGTCATAATGTATGTAAAGATTTCTCGAGTATCTACACTTAATTCTAGGGACATTGTCATTGGAAAAGCACTTGATGGTGGTTCGATGGAAAAGAAGGTTCAAATTCACCAAGGTCCTATCGATTAATTTGAGCTATTCTTCTATTGGGAGGTACTTGTACCTACTTTAGAAACGTTTGTTTCTGAATTTCTAAGTTGCATGCTCTTAATAGGCATGCATCCATTTCTAAAGATAACCTCTTAGTAACTACTATTTATTGATGTTCAATTGCAGCAGCCTTTATGATTTACTCTGAGATAGCAATGCTCATTCTCGTTGGATGCTGAGAAACTCTTAAGTCAAGATATTCTGAGTTTTGTAAACTCTTCAAGGTGCTCGATCAAAACACAAAAAAATGTATGTGAATACAAGCATTGTATGTCTATGTGTGAACATGACCCATGCCAGTGTATGTTAGAAATTTCTTATAGGTAGTGCATAGAAATTTCTAACCATCAGAAATGACCCATAAAATGACTACTATGGTATTATTCCAAAGTAATTCACAGCGTGGAGGGTCTTAAATATCCTTTCTCAAGTGTGGGTCGGTGGTCAAGAATTTATTCCACATTGTGTGCATGCATGGATACATAAACATAGGTATCAAATATAACTGTCAGCATGAGCTGTAAATAGTAGATTGATCTTGTTAGTATATAGGATGATTTAGTTTCCTTATTCATAAGATTAGATTTAGTTTCTTTCTTTGTAAGATTGTTTCCTCCTGTATAGGATTGTAATCCCTCTATATATTGCCTCCATCTTGTAGAAGAATACATCATCATATTTGTAACCACCGAAATCATATTCTAACATGGTATCAGTAAACCAGTCGAATCAACCACCATCCACCACCAGCTGAATCATATAAAATTCTTTTTCGAATTAACCGAATCAACCACCATAACTCATGGCCGAATCAATCGTACGTACCTCGAACCTGCAAATTATTATCCACCAAGACAATTATGCTTTTCCCACTGGTATCACTTTGGATGAGACCAATTATTCATTATGGTCGCAACTCATGGAGATGCGTATTGGCGCTCGCAACAAGGCTGGATATCTCACCAGAGAAGCAAGAAGACCTGACCTCGGAGACTCCAATCTTGGAACATGGATTACAGAGAATCACAAAGTCAAAAGTTGGCTTATTGATTCAATGAGTCCATCCCTGTTGCAGAGATTTATCCGTCTCCCCACAACCAAGGATATATGGGAGGCTGTATCGAACACCTTCTATGATGGATCGGACGAAACATGTACCTTTGAATTGAATCAGAGATCTTTTTCTACCAAGCAAAATAGTCGACCATTATCCACATACTACAATGAACTGGTTGCTATTTTTCAGGAAATCGATCACAGGACTATCTCTCAGGAAAGAACAGTTGCAGGGGTGGTCCAATTGCATTCTGCGATGGCTAGGCTTTGAGTTCATATTTTTCTAAGTGGACTCGACTCCGACTTTGCTCAAGTTTGTGGAGAAATCTTACGAATAGATCCAAAACTCGATTTGGAACATACGTATGCATATGTCCGAAGAGAATTTCAACAAAGACAAACAATGGGGGGCTCTCCTCTAATCTCTGAGAGCTCGGCTATGTTGGCTAACCAAACTCGATTTGGACCTTCGTCTAAAAACCGAAACACTCAATCAACTGGAAAGTATGGCAGCCTAGTCTGTGCTCACTGTGGGGAAACAGGTCATTCGAAACAACGATGTTATGAACTCATTGGCTACCCTGAGTGGTGGGACTTCACAAAGAAACCGAGAAAGAAGATTGCAGGGAAAGCTATGGTGACATCTATGGAGGAAGACAATTCACAGCCTATAACAAATGTTGCCCACCCAGGTATTGTTGGTAATGCATCCGTTTTTTCTACAAAAACTTCTAAAAATAGTGCTTGGATTATTGCTACAGGTGCATCCGATCATATGACAAGGGACTTAGGTCAGTTACAATCCGTTCTTCATTCTCCTTTCTCACCAATCTGTTATCTCTACAGGAAATGGTAGTACCTCTCCCATTACTGGAGAAGGCACCTCTACTATTGCTTGCACTGTAACCTTTTGGCCGTCCTTTTTCAGGACATTCTAACTCGGAAGATTCTTGGTTATGGTGTTAGACGGGATAAACTCTACTACTTGGAGTTGACAGAAAGTGGGGGACCGAAATTCAGTCAGGCAAACCAAACTAGTAGCACAGATAAAGCTCGAGCCACTATATGGTTGTGGCACCGGAGACTAGGACATCTTTCTTTTGGGTATCTTAGAAAATTACAACCACATCTTTTTTCCGTTCAAAATGATTTAGTCTTTCATTGTGACATTTGTGAACTGGCTAAGAACCATCGTATTTCTTATTTACCAAGTTTGAATAAAAGTTCAGAACCTTTTAGGGTCATTCACTCTGATGCTTGGGGTCCTGCAAAAATCCCTTCTATCTCTAAATCTCGTTACTTTGTTACATTTGTTGATGAGTGCACTAGAATGACTTGGGTGTCTTTGCTGACAACAAAGAATGATGTCTGTACAACATTTCAAGAATTTCATAAAATGGTAGACACTTTCGATTAAAAAGAAGATTCGTGTTTTGCAATCTGACAATGGTACTGAGTATGTAGCTGCATCTAAACTCGTCAAGTTTCTCAGCCACCATGGGATTCGTCATCAGACCTCTTGCACTTATACTCTGTAGCAAAATGGATTGGCAGAATGGAAGAATAGACAAATAATGGAGATTGTTCGTGCCTCTATCTTTGGCATGAACATGCCTCGGTTCTATTGGGGAGAGACTGTGAAATCTGCTGCTTACCTCATTAATCGAACACCTTCCCGAGTAATAGACTTTCAAACCCCCCAACAAAAGATGCACTCCTTACTTTCAGTTCCTCACCTCCCTAACCTTGAACCCCGAGTCTTTGGTTGTAGTGTATATGTTCATATCTCTAAAGCTCTGCGAAGTAAACTTGATCCATGTGCTAAACGATGCATCTTTTTTGGCTATTCTAAATTTCAGAAAGGATATAGGTGTTATGGACCCTCAAACCCAAAAATTACATGTGACTTTAGATGCCTCTTTTCGGGAATTAGAACCTTATTACTCCAGGGGAGTCTTGGAACCTTCTCCTCAAGGGGAGAGCTCTAGTGATGAGAATGTGCTACAAGAAGGTGGCAGAGGAGATGAGTTTATAGAGTTAGAAGAAGTGAATGAACTGGTTGGGGCGATAAATCAACAAAATGAGAATGAGTTGTTACCCATGTCTGCACCATTAACTGAAGAATCGACCCAAAATGTTCTTCCTCAGGTAATCTCGACCCTGAATGTTATCCCTCAGGTAATTTCAAATCCCATGTCTGATGAGTTGTTTGATGAGTTGAATGAAACACATAATCCCATGCGTGATGTGTCTAATGTGTCTGATGTTCCTAAATATTCATCACAAAGATCAAACAAGGGAGTCCCAAAGAAACAATATGAACTTGATCCTAAAGCAAATATCAAATACCCAATTAGCAATCATGTGTCTTTCCATAGGTTGTTAGGATCGTATGCACTTGCTATTAATCAATTATCCACTGTATCTATTCCTAGTAGTGTGCAGGATGCATTGACAGATCCGAAGTGGACAAAGGCGATGAACGAAGAAATGGAGGCACTACGAAGTAATGGTAGTTGGGAACTTGTTCCATTACCCGTTGGAAAGAAGACATCAATTGGGTGTAGATGGGTGTTCACTGTGAAACTCAAAGCAGATGGAAGTATTGATAGATATAAAACACGGTTAGTTACAAAGGGATATATGCAAAGGTATGGGGTAGATTATCAAGAGACTTTTGCACCGGTAACAAAGATCAATACAGTTCGGATTCTCATATCAATAGCAGCAAATCGAGACTAGCCGCTAAAACAATTTGATGTTAAAAATGCTTTTCTCAATGGAGATTTGGAGGAAGAGGTCTACATGGAGTTGCCCCCAGGCATTAGATGTAGTTCTTCGTGTAAACGAGAAATTTGTAAACTGAAAAAGTCATTGTACGGGTTGAAATAGTCACCTAGAGCTTGGTTTGCGAGGTTCTCTTCCACAATGAAGGCATTTGGTTATAAGCAAAGTAATTCAGATCATACCTTGTTTATAAAATGCAAAGAAGGGAAGGTAACCGCTCTAATCGTGTATGTTGATGATATGGTCCTGACAGGAGATGACCCATGTGAAATGAAAGCATTACAGGAGTATTTGGCTACTAAATTCGAAATGAAGGATCTGGGGCAGCTTAACTATTTCTTAGGGATTGAGGTTGCAAGATCTAAACATGGGGTTTCTCTTTCACAATGGAAATATGTAATAGATCTTTTAACCGAAACTGGAATGCTTGCTTGCAAACCAGCATAAATGCCTATAGAAATGAATCATCAGCTGGGACTTTTTCCAGATCAAGCTCCAACAGACAAGGGTTGTTATCAGCGGTTAGTTGGGAGATTAATATATCTGTCACACACGAGGCCGGATATAGCTTATGCAGTGAGTGTCGTCAGTCAGTTTATGCATGCACCAAGTGAACTGCATATGAATGCGGTATATCGTATCTTGAGATACTTGAAAAATGCTCCGGGCAAAGGGTTGTTGTTCTAAAAAAATGGTACCTCGAACATTGAAGGATACACAGACTCTGATTGGGCAGGTGATCCAACAACCAGAAGGTCCACATCTGGTTATTTTACTTTCGTGGAAGGCAATATTGTCACTTGGAGAAGCAAGAAGCAGAAGGTTGTGGCGAGATCAAGTGTAGAAGCCGAATTCAGAGGTATGGCTCAGGGTGTATGCTAATTGTTATGGATTAGGAGTGTCCTAAAAGATTTAGGTATTGCATATGAAAAACCTATGAATCTTCATTGTGATAATAAGGAAGCCATTGAGATTTCCCAGACTCATGTACAACATGACCGCACCAAACATGTTGAAGTTGATCGTCATTTCATTAAGGAAAACCTCGATCAAAAGGTTATACAATTTCCATTTGTCAAGTCCGAGAACCAGTTAGCTGATGTGCTTACGAAAGCAGTTTCAGGAAAGGTGTTCCATGGTATAATCGACAAGTTGGGCATGATAGACATCTATGCCTCAACTTGAGGGGGAGTGTCAGCATGAGCTGTAAATAGTAGATTGATCTTATTAGTATATAGGATGATTTAGTTTCCTTATTCATAAGATTAGATTTAGTTTCTTTCTTTGTAAGATTGTTTCCTCCTGTATAGGATTGTAATCCCTCTATATATTGCCTCCATCTTGGAGAAGAATACATCATCATATATGTAACCACCGAAATCATATTCTAACAATAACAGAAAATTAAAGACAAAGGTCAAAGAAAAGGAACATAAACCATGCAAATGTTGTTTGGGTTCACAGTTGATTCTATTCAAATCAGCTTCGCAACCTGGGTTTATTGATCAGTCAATGGAGAGCAGAGGTCCTGTTGTGAAGCAGATAACCTCCTTTGGTTGCTAGCTAGACATTTTGGGTCGATGGCATTGCTGCAGACGAAGTTTGCGTAATGTGGGCTAACCAGAATGAGCTGGCAAGCTTACACTCAAAGCTGCTAACTGTGTCTCACCACCTTGTGAGCTGCATAACTGCAAGGTTCTTTGTTGGGATTGGAAGAGGGGAAATACTTCCATCTAAGGACACTCGAAAATTGTTTTTAGAAACATGGTTACAGCCATTAATCGATAACTACTATTGGTTACAACACAGTTGCAGATCATTTGATCAAAAGGTTGTGGAGGAAGGAATTGGTCAGACAACACTGACACTTCCACTGGAAGAGCAACAGAGTATTCTGCTTGCATGGCTTGGCAAGTTCTTGAAGGCAGGTGACAACTGTCCAAATCTTCAAAGAGCAATTTGAAGTTTGGTGGAGGAGAACTTTTGTCAGGCCTCATGTAGAGCAGCAGGGAAGTCCAGTTCTCCGAAAGACAGTATATTCTTGTTATTACTGACAGAGTTAAGATGAGAGGTACTGGCATGTTGTATAACTTATAAGCATTTCCTTGAGTTATTAGGATATTCCTTGTACACCAAATTAAAGCTCTATATTAAAAGGGGGAAAAAGAAATAGGTTGTAGCATTTCCAGTTTTATGTTCTGATTGCTATGTTTTGAAGTAAATGATTACCGTGCAATGATGTCCATGTTTTATGCTCCAACTATCATTGTGCATATAGGAATATAAATTTTTGCGAGTGATAGTTGCTTGAAGGAATTTGTGTATCTTCTTAATAGTTGAGTCCCAAAACCTTACTCTGTATCTTTCTTGATTACCTTGTTGAAGTAGAAACATACAATCAAGATAAAAATTACTATCAAGCACATAGCCCATGTATTTTACATGTTTTCTTTACTTGCAGGGCTTTTACTGTTGAGCATGCATATCCCTCAAATCAAACCAACTGAAACTATTTAACTTTTCAGTTGATCCCAACTTAAACCTGAGAAGCTACTAAAAGTAAGATTAACAATATGAAGACAACTATTTGATTTTTCAACTATTATTATATCTCATATATGGAAGCCACAAGCCAGTATTACTGAAAGTTGTGAATTAATAATGCCATTGATTCAGCATAAAGTTGGTAAGTTAATGAAGATTCTGGAAAATTATTCACTACATAAGTAGTATACTTGCTCATGGAAATTTGTATTGTACTATTGTACAACTGTTTTTCTTGAATGGTCTTGGGTATCTTGTCTTTGATCTTCCCAAGGTATCAAATAAACATTGCAGGCAAGGAATAGGCTCTTAAAACAATAAATATACGCAGCAACTAAACTAAAACACCAAAAGTGGTATGCTCTGTTGAAGTGCTGACCTATAAGCCATTCCATCAATAACAGTTGTGCCGACCCAAGTGGCACCCACTTGAATGAGTGCGGAAACCACATGCAATGTTTGAGATGCAGGGCAATGTGTCATTTGGTACAGACAAGTATCCTAACTTTCCTTCCATTGAAGAGATAAACTCAGGCATCTGGAGTTTCTTAAAGAATCAAAACAAAAAGTTTGTATATAATTTTGATCTCACAAATATAGATTCTGACAAGGAGGATATATATGTTGCCATTAAAAACTCGAGGAGAACTGCTAATGGAGAAAACAACTCAAAGATCTAAAAGCAGTTCCCTGAGACAAAATGTTACAAGTCCTTATATGGTCTAACACCTTTCTCAGAAGTTACTCATTCACTAGGTCTGCAAAAGCAGTCACCCTGGACAACTGAGTTTTTTAACAAAGTTAAAGAGAATTGAAGAGAAGGATGCATCAGGAACTTCATACCACAATGATGCTACTCTTTGAGGATATCCCAATCAGATTGAAAACATGGCCAAAAAGGAAAAGTCCATCTACTCTCGATTGCTACAGGTACCAAGGCAGAAGCAAGTCCAAGAAAGCAGTAAAAAGATAGTGGCATAAGTGATTCATAGTTTCATACCACCACCAACTGCTTCGAGGACTGGAAAAGCTTCAGAGACCCTTAGTCAGACATGGACTCCAATTGACAAAAGAGCTAGACAGGTCTATTTCAATTGAACTTTCTTTCAAATATAGACAAAAGATCTATCCATACGCCACATTTACAATAGACGTTTCCAACATGAAATCCTTTTAAAGCTTAAAGAGTATATCACATATCATAATGAAGACAATTCAGCATCAAATGTACATCCTTCACTTTCTCTACACTGTATTGCATCAGTCCTTCACCAGCTATCAATTTTGTAAGAAAAGGCCTGGACAAAGTTTCAACATCCCTTACCTTTTGTTTCCAATCTTTTAGAATATTTGTTATTATATTTAGTATTAGGAAATATCTTGTGTATTTAGTAAAAGTATTATCTTCTCCTAGATATGTGAATCTAGGAGATCTTCTCTATTCTTGTATATATACCTAATGTAAAGATCAATAAAGATATCATAAACATTAAGTAAAACATCTTTGACATGGTATCAAGAGCCAACTCCGATTACCTTTCTATTACCCCATTACTATAGGAATCGGAGCTTTTTTTGGTGTTTTGTTTTTCTTCATTTCTGGTCATTGTTTGTCTATTGATCTACCAATAATGACAGACTTACCTACCAATAATGATTTCGTTGTTGTGCATTCCAATAACGATTCCGCTGTCATGTCTTCTAACTCGAAGAGTCACTTAGTCACTGCTGCCGGATTTGTTGCCCAGTCAGGTATATCTAACTCTGCTCTTATTGCTTTTACTGGAAATAGTGATTGGATAATTGATATGAGTGTTACTGATCATATGACTTGTGATCACCATAAATTTAACCATTTCTCCTCTAGTTGTTCCAAATCAGTCATTATTAATGCTAATGGTGTGTCATCTCCAGTTGTTGGTGTTGGCACTGTACCTCTGTCCCCGTCTTTATCTATCCATGATGTTTTATTTGTTCCATCAATAAACTGTAATCTTCTCTCTGTTAGCCAATTAACCAAATCTCATAATTGTGTTGCTTTGTTCTTTCCTACTCACTGTATTTTTCAGAACACCCTTACCAAGGAGAGGATTGGCAGTGGTAAACAAAGTGGAGGATTGTACCATCTGGAGGATGGTTTTCAACTGTCCAATCAAGGAGTCCAAGCTCATGTTATGAGTGACGTTAAGGTTAATAAAAATAAATGCGAGATTTGGCTTTGGCATAGACGACTAGGACATCCCTCATTTGGTTATCTGCTTAGGAGATTATTTCCATCTTTATTTTATGGTTGTAGTCTTTCTGATTTTGCTTGTGAAACATGTGTAATGGCGAAAAGCCATCGTACTATTTTCTCTTCGAGTGATAGTAGAGCTGATGCTCCCTTTTGTTTAGTTCATTCAGATGTTTGGGGTCCTGCCCCACGTCATACACATAACGGGATGAAATGGTTTATTACTTTTGTCGATGACTGCACTCGGATGACCTGGGTATATTTTTTGAAACATAAAAGTGATGTCTGCACAGTTTTTCCCCTTTTCCATCAGATGGTGCTCACCAGTTTGGAATCTCTATAAAGGTTGTTCGCTCTGATAATGGGGGTGAGTATTTCAAAAAGGAATTGACTGGCTTTATGCATTCGACTGGTATTCTACATTAAACCTCTTGCTCTTATTCCCCTCAGCAAAATGGGGTTGCAGAACAAAAAAGTAGACATCTTTTAGAGGTCACTCAGTCTTTATTAATTGGTGGTCATGTCCCATCTCATTTATGGGGTGAAGCTCTGACCTCTGCGGTTTACTTGATGAATTGTACACCTTCTAGTGTTGTCCAATTTCGGAGACCCTTAGATGTGCTTTCTGATCACTATACGCTTCCGCCCATTGTTCATTTAGCACCCTATATCTTCGGGTGTGTGGTGTATGTTCACTTATATACACAACAACGCACCAAACTTGATCCACGTGCATTGAAGTGTGTCTTTGTTGGGTATAGCTCAACTCAGAAGGGTTATAAGTGTTATCATCCTTCTTCTAAATTTTTTTTTGTCTCAATGGATGTCATTTTCCATGAACATGACCTTTTTTATACAGAGATCACTAATTCTTCACTTCAGGGGGAGAATAGAAATGAAATACAGAATCATGATGATATAATGGTCTTTGATTTATCGAGACCACAATCACCTAGTGATAAAAACTCAATAGAAGAAGTAGATGGAACCTCCACTGAGTGCTCAAGTGAAGGATGTGAAGATCAAGTCCATGATAGTACATTATCTCCTACAACGGATCCACTAATCCAATCTTCTCCAGAAGACCCATTAGAGGTATCGCCTGACTCTATCATTGTTGATTCCAATACTCATAATGTTGGTGATTCTAATATTCATGATGTTAATTTACCTAGTCTTAATTCTGAACCAGTTCAATATCATCTTCCACCTCGATCTAACCGTGGCTGACCACCAATTCAATATGAACCTGATCCTAAAGCTAAAGTAAAATATCCCATAAGTAACCATGTGTCATCTCACAAATTATCCAAGTCATATGCATCTTATGTATTCCAATTATCATCTGTCTCTATTCCTAGTAAAATGCATGAAGCTTTAGCAGATTCTAGATGGACCAAAGCTATGGCAGTATAAATGGCAGCATTGAAAAAGAATGCCACTTGGGAACTTGTAATCTTACCAAAGGGAAAGAAGACAATGGGGTGCAGATGGGTATTTACAGTCAAGCTCAAAGCAGATGGGGCTATTGAGAGATACAAAGCTCGGTTGGTTGCGAAAGGGTATGCACAATCTTATGGTGTTGATTATCAAGAAACTTTTGCACCGGTTGCTAAACTCAATACTGTGAGAGTGCTTTTGTCATTAGCAGCTAACAAAGATTGGCCTCTTCTTCAGTTTGATGTAAAAAATGCTTTCTTGCATGGAGATCTTACTAAATAAGTATATATGGATCCTCCCCCAGGTATACCAGAATACTCAGATACGACAATGGTCTGTAAACTAAAGAAGGTATTGTATGGGTTAAAACAGTCTCCAAGAGCTTGGTTCGGCAGGTTCACCAAGTCTATGAAGAAGTTCGGCTACAAACAAAGCAACTCGGATTACACTTTGTTTTTAAAACACAGAAGAGGTAAAATTACTGCTTTGATTACTATGTTGATGAGATGGTGGTGACTGGTGATGATCATGAGGAGATTTCTAGTTTACAACAGTATCTGGCTTCTGAGTTTGAAATGAAATAGCTTGGAGACCTTAAATATTTCCTTGGGATTGAGGTCGCCCGATAAAAAAATGGTATTTTCTTATCCTAGCAGAAATATATTCTTGATTTATTATCTGAGACTGGAATGCTTGGATGTAAGCCAGTTGATACTCCTATTAAGCAGAACCACAAGCTGTTTCTATGTTTGAATGCAACTCCTACCGATAAGGGGAGATATCAGAAGCTTGTAGGGAAACTGATCTATTTATCGCATACCAGGCCCGATATTGCGTATGCCGTTAGTGTTGTGAGTCAATTCATGCATGACCCACGTAAACCTCATATGGATGTTGTAGAGCGCATATTGAGATATTTGAAATATGCTCCAGGTAAAGGCTTATTGTTCTCGAAATATGACCATCTAAAAGTAGAAGGCTACACTGATGCATATTGGGCAGGTTCAGCTGACAACATAAGGTCTACCTCAGGATACTTTACTTTTGTAGGTGGAAACCTTGTGACTTGTAAGAGTAAAAAACAGCCAGTTGTATCAAGATCAAGTGCTGAAGTTGAATATAGAGGTATGACATATGGGGTATGTGAGTTGCTGTGGTTGAGAAACTTGTTGACGGACTTGGGTGTTAAACCAAAAGTGGAAATGAATATGTATTGTGACAATACGTCAGCAATAAAGATAGCTCATAATCCTGTTCAACACGATCGAACGAAGAATGTGGAGATTGATAGACATTTTATCAAAGAGAAACTTGAAGTTGGAATTATTACTTTTCCATTTGTAAAGTTTGAAAACCAACTAGCAGATGTCCTTACTAAAGCAGTGGCTAGCAAAACGTTTATTGACTCTCTTGTCAAGTTGGGCATGTGCGATATCCTCGCACCAACTCGAGGGGTTGAAATACTATTAAACGCGCCACGCGCCTTGTCCAGGCATACGGAGAGCGTGGGTCGCGCCTAATGATCTGGAAGTCGCCAAAGACATGAGCGCGCCACGTGACTTGTCCAGGCATACGGAGAGCGCGGGTCCCGCCTAACGATCTGGAAGTTGCCAAAGGCATGAGTGCACCATGCGCCTTGTCTAGGCATACGGAGAGCGCGGGCCGCGCCTGACACTAAAGAGAGAAAAACGTTTTGTTCTCTCTATTTGACTCTCTTGTCAAGTTGGACATGTGCAATATCCACGCACCAATTTAAGGGAGGGTGTTAGAATATTTGTTACTATATTTAGTAGTAGGAAGTATCTTGTGTATTTAGTAAGAGTATTATCTTCTCCTAGATATATGGATCTAGGAGATCTTTTGTATTCTTGTATATATACCTAATGTAAAGATCAATAAAGATATCAAAAACATTAAGTAAAACATCTTTGACACAATCAACACCACAACCAACCCTATTATCTTGGGAAAATTGGTTTAAATCCATAACAATTGCTTCAAGCTATTGAACTTCTTCTACATCAAAGAGCCTATGTATCTTCCTTTCGTCCAGCAACTCATTCATCAACATATATGAGTATTTCTTCACACAATTAGAAGCAATAACTCTTGGGGCTAAAGTCATCCCCTCCGCTTGGATTAATAAAGCACCATCAAGAGAAAGGCTAACAACCACCTCCCTTGGCACTACATTCTCCCCACTAATCATGCACAATAAAAACAATGTTAATCATTAGTAAATGCAACCAATACATTTAACCTACCAAAAAAATGGAATACATTTAACAAGGTAATAGATTATTCAGGTTGGGCGCGACCAGCAAGTCATTTTGCAACACTAAAGAAAATGTATATCATCATCTAATCAAAGAAGTGGCATGTCATTAAACTTCTAACAAAGGAACAACTAGTATGCTTATCACCCAACAATAACTCCTCCTAAGAAGCCAAACAATCCTAATCAAGTCCCTGCTGCCCAAAAAGTGCTATCCACACTCCTAGCTATCTAAATGGAATGTAGACCTATTATGAGATAAACATACTTTAATAAATGATAACAGTAATGGCCTCAGATGTGTTGTATGCCTGTGGGGTTTATATCCTAGAGGCAAAACTTGCTTCTGGCTATTAGGACCCCGACATCAACTTCTCATAGGGTGAAGTCACCTAATACCTAGGTTAGGTTAGATGGACGACCACAACAATGGGAACCGACCTTCCAGAAGTAGTGTCACACACTCATTATCACATGCAAACAATATTCAGAATGGATAAAGTCCGAATCTTCGCAAGTTGTGTATGTTGGATTCTTCGATTGACTCGTATTCGTTGTTCTTTTCAATTTGTTTGTTATTGTGATGTTTTAAACATCTCCTTTGAGATGGTATGCCTTGGTGCAAGAGCAGGATATGTGATTAATTATGTGCCTTAGTGAGTATTATGTGTTGATTCTACCTTGGTGCTGGATAATTGTAGCTAATCTATTGTGGGTGGTAATTACGATGACTGTCCTTGTGCTATATTAGATAGAGTTTGAATGACAAGGTTTTTAATATAATTTGATTGTTAAGCTTAGTGAAATTAGTTCGTAGAAATGAATCCATGAGAAACTCATTATTAATTTGCGTGTAACAGCAATTATGCTTTACCTCGTGTTTATTATGTTTCGAAGAAATTAATTACTTGTCTAACTCTCGTTTTAAGTTTTGTTTTATTGAATTTTTGTTTTCTCTCAAAATTGAGTATATGGCTTGCGAATGGAAGTTTATGCTAGGGAAAAAAAGTAGTTCCCCAATATTTTTGGTGTTATTGCATTTGCTGTGTTTATGGTATGTTCCACCGTCAGGTACATATATGGGTGTTTCTTTATATGGCTGGTTTCCTTCTGCGCTAATGAGTTACTAGTTCTCTTAGTGTAATATTTAATATGTGGTTGTGCTTTAAACTTTGGACCTCATGTCGCATGTCACGTTTGGTAACTCGAAGTTGTTGAATTTCAGGACGAAATTCTTTTAAGAGTAGAAGTAATATGTAAAACCCCATTTTATGGGCTTTTTAGTGGATGGCCCAGGAGGGCTCATGATCTCTCAAAAAGAAAAAAAAGAAAAGAAAAAGAAAGGAGAGGATGGGAAGAATTAGGAAGGGGTTCGAAAAGGAATCTCGCTCTCTTAGCTCTTGGTTCTCAGTGGTACCCAATGGATCTCTTTTTCTCGGCGAAATGGAAATTAGTGTGAGCCAAATTTAATAAGGAGAATTAAGGGTTTTGGCAACCTACACTTTCGTAATCATCTTGGAACGTCAAAAGAAAGAGAGATTCCTCTTGGAGGACGAATTTTATTTAAAATATTCTTATTTGAGGGAATTCATGTGCAAATTGAAGGTGAGTAAATCTTATCTCTATCTCTAAAGTCTAATTTTGGGTTTGGTCATTGAATTTTACTAATTTGGTGTGTCTAAACCTTTTTGAGTTGCTAGTGTTTGATTATGTTATTAAGATGAGATGATGGATTAAGTTGCTTTATGCATGTCTTTAGCTAACTGTTTGGAACACAGAGGACCTCGGTGATTATTTTATGTATGACCATAAATAGTTTAATCTTATAGTTTGACTCTTCAAAAGGATTCAAGTGTGTGTAACCTCAAGTAGATTGAATTTCAAGGACGAAATTCTTTTAAGTTGGAAGTATGTAAAACCCCAAACCTTATATATAGTAGTAGGGCTTTTTGTGTTGGGCCCTTGAATAATAACCCAACGCCTTTTCACCCATGACCCATTTGAAAAGAAAACCCACAAAGAAGGAAAAATACAGTTCGTACCTTTTGTTCTTAATTTCGACCTCTCCTCTCTTTAATCTCGATCTCTATTTTCTCAATATCTTCACAAGAGATGGATTAGGGTTTGTTGTTGGGGAGAAGAGATAGATTAGGGTTTGTTGTGGGGGAGAGATAGAGAAAGGGTTTTGGGCAAACAGTATTTCGGGGAAAATGATTCAAGAACAGTGACTTCGATTTGGATGGGAAATTGGGGGTTTTGCTAAAAATGGAACATTTGACTCTCTATGGAACCATAAGAATGTGGAATTTTGGTTAGATGACAGTTTTAGCTTGGGAGCTAGCTTGCTTGGGGGAATTTCTTTGCAATTTTAAAGATAAGTGAATCTCATCTCTTTCTCAATTCTAATTAAGATTCACTATTGATCCGAGTAGAAATCTATATGTGTTATATTCTCTTTATTAAGTAAATTGGTATATTATTGAAGGTGTGTTTGTTCATGTTATTGTCTGCCTGAATAGTTAGGTTAGGTCTGAAATTTTGCTTAGTTGAATTGGTATTGGTTGTTGATTTTATGGTTCTGACATCACATTGTTCTTATATGATTTGAATTATTTATTAGTTGTCGGGATGATTTAAGTTATTGTTGTTACAATCTATTGTGTATTACCTCGTTGTCTTTCTATTGACATTCATGATTACCTTGATTTGTATTGTTGAATGAATTATTACGTGTACAGTTTAGATAAGCGTTGTATGATAGTATTGATATGTCGAGTTCTAGTATTAAACTGTCTAGCTCTAAAGGAGGAACTATGTATGGCTTGATCCCTGAAAGGGTACATAGGCAGCCACCTGGCACAGCCGCTTCCGTAGGTAGATACCCATCTGGTAGAGTTCTCTGTTTCCGATGTTTGATCGTTGTTTTATTTCATAACTATACATGTTAGAGTGTGCTTAGTGTGATATGTTTAATATTGGGTCCTCACGTATTTTTCTTGGAAGAACTGATATTAAGCATTGTCACCAAGTACGGTACGGGTTTAAAACGGTATACTTGAAAAAAACTTAGTTCGTGTTTTAAACGGAACGTCTCGGGAAAAAAACGGAAAAAAAAACGTAAAAAAACGTGGGGCATAAAAAACGGGTTTAAAAGCGGTAAAAGCGGGTTTAAAACGTATAATAATATTATATAATAAAAAAAAACGGTAAAAACCGATGATAAATAATATAATAGATAAGGAGTTTGATTTTCTATAAAAGTGGAAAAAAAAATAAACACATAAAATAAAAATAATAATAATACAAATGAAAGAAAATTCAAATACATGAAAGTATCAAATTATCATTACTCATCCAAATACTAGAAATTTTAGATTCAGTGCCAAAACACTATTCAAAATAAGATACTACTAATTACCAACCATAATGGCATAATTAAGTACTACAAATAAGTTAATAACTTTAAAATTTTCAATTAATTATTAATAGTCCAAAGCAAAATAGAACGGTCTCAATAAGTCAATCTAACGCCCACTCTTCAAAAAGGTAAACTCCATAACCCTTTTCTTTTCTAGCGTTTTCTTTTAGAAAAAAAAAAAAAAAAAAAAAAAAGTTTAAAACGGAGATTTTCAAAAATCTCTCGGTTTTAAACGCTTTTTAAGTTTAAAAACGGTTTAAAACGCTTAAAACGCGCTTTTGTTGAAAAACCCAGGTTTTAAACTCGAAACGCATTACCTCGGTAATATCTCGGGTTTTAAACGCGTTTTAAACCCGTATTTGGTGACAATGATATTAAGTGATTCAGGTTTAATGCTGTACGTATGTCATTTGGTTACGAATAGACAGATGCAGGCCGGAATGGCACTGAGAGTAAGTTTTACTATAACTTAGATATTTAACGCTATGAGTGTCATTAATTCTAGTCGTGTTTATGTCCACCCGGTTGTTATATTAAAGATATATTTATTTGTTTAGTTTGTTTAACCGATATTAGTTTGGTACTCAAGTGATCTGGCACTTGTCAAGACGCTTTAATATCTTTCTCTTTTATATCTCTTTTAGAAAGTTTTATAGTAAGTACTTATTATTAAGGGCGTAAACCTTTTGGTAGTTATGGGACTTAGATGTATGTATGCTAGTTGCACTGTATAAATCGTGTATTAGAGTTTCTGGGATGTTTGTATATTTTTAATTTTATTCTTATTCGAGGAT
Organism: Coptis chinensis; assembly: GCF_015680905.1. Classification (NCBI taxonomy): domain Eukaryota; kingdom Viridiplantae; phylum Streptophyta; class Magnoliopsida; order Ranunculales; family Ranunculaceae; genus Coptis; species Coptis chinensis. The sequence continues at coordinate 30,120,928 of NC_141463.1, read as the reverse complement.
TGGTTACTTGACTTAACTGGCATTGGTCGAGATGGTTAAGTGGCTGGTTCTACGAATCAGTATATCTTTTAGTAGTTGAATTTACGACTGAGGTACGAGGTTTTATATTTGGTTTAGATGTATTCTTATTAAATTTTCAAGTTAGGACAGGTTATCATATTTATGAAATGTTGAAAATACAGATGAGACTTTCTCGAAATTTTTCAGGAAAGTCAAGTAGTTTAGGTATATAATTGTTTGAGATTTGGGGCCTACTAGCACCGTAAAGACACACTTTAGTATCATCTGCCCACACAATAATCACCCCAAAACCACGACTATTCCCTCTATAAGATCCGTCAACATAGACTTTAACCTAAATCAGTCAACAACAAATGAAAAATATCACAAAAATAGATATTAACAAATATCTAGTCAATAAAATAACAAATAAATATTAAGAATTAAGTTTTACATTTTCAATCAACAAAGATTGATCATTGTGATGAGAAGTCGTCACATATCCCTTGCAAAAATTGGTAGAGTTTCTTTTGAATCTAGCAACCTTGATGTGTCTAACAAATGCAGGTTGACACAATTTACTACCATCTGCACGGAGAACTAATGCTACAAACTCAGTGTCGGCCCTGAGGCAAAGCGACCCAAGCAGTTGCTTTGGTCCACCAAACCAAAACAAAAAATAGGGCCACACTATTATCCGACACAAAACAATTAACTTTCTAATAAAGAGTTCAGTTAGTTGCCACTTATTTAGGACAAAAACTAAACTAACCATATTTAAGAGAAAAATAAACACACAATTTCAATTAATCCCTCGATACTTGAGAACCCAACTCCTTATATTAAACTCTTTGACAATTATTACCCCACTCGTTACAAACAATTAAAAAAAAACAAAAAATACTAAACCAACTCACAATTAAAAAACCTAAACTTTTATCTATATCTAAAAAAACAAATAAAACTCTTCTGTCAAATAACAAAATCACTTAAAATCCTCGAGAACCTAACTCCTTATTAAACTATTTGACAATACTTACCCCACTCATTACAAACAATAAAAAAAAAACAAATAACACTAAACCAACTCACAATTAAAACACCCAAACTATTATTTATATCTAAAAAAACAAATAAAACTCATATGCCAAATAACAAAATCACTCACAATCCCCGAGAACCCAACTCCTTATTAAACTCTTTGGCAATACTTACCCCACTCCCACTCGTTACAAACAATTAAAAAAAACAAAAAACACTAAACCAACTCACAATTAAAAAATCCAAACTTTTTTTTATATCTAAATAAATAAATAAAACTCCTCTGCCAAATAACAAAATCACTCACAATTCTCGAGAACCCAACTCTTTATTAAACACTTTGGCAATACTTATCCCACTCTTTACAAACAATTAAAAAAAAAAAAATACTAAACCAAATCACAATTAAAAAATCAAAACTTTTTTCTATATCTAAAAAAATAAATAAAACTCCTCTGCCAAATAACAAAATCACTCACAATCCCCAAGAACCCAACTCCTTATTAAACTCTTTGACAATACTTACCCAACTCGTTACAAACAATTTAAAAAATAAAAAAACACTAAACCAACTCACAATTAAAAAACCTAAACTTTTATCTATATCTAAAAAAACAAATAAAACTCATCTGCCAAATAACAAAATTACTCACAATCCCTGAGAACCCAACTCCTTAGTAAACTCTTTGGCAATACTTACCCCACTCCCACTCATTACAAACAATTAAAAAAAAAAAAACACTAAACCAACTCATAATTAAAAATTCCAAATTTTTATCTATATCTAAAAAAACAAATAAAACTTATCTACCAAATAACAAAATCACTCACAATCCCCGAGAACCCAACTCCTTATTAAACTCTTTCACAATACTTACCCCACTCTCGTTACAAACAATTAAAAAAAAAAAACATTAAACCAATTCACAATTAAAAAACCTTAACTTTTATCTATATCTAAAAAAACAAATAAAACTCTTCTGTCAAATAACAAAATCACTTCACTCGCTCTCTCTTAGATTATATTGAATAACACAAGTAAAAAAAAAAAAAAAAAAAAACGGATAACATTAACGCATATAGGACCACATTCTATTGTCTTGCTTTAAGCCACCAAAATGTCAAGGCCGGCATTGTGCAAACTGCATTGTAAATTAAATTTTTAAATACAAATTGTTCAAGTATCCAAAAGCCAAAACCACAATGACATGAGATGAACTTACCATTTTGCAGGCTGAGCCACGCAAAACCCAAGCCATCTCTAGTAACGCAACCTAACTGAACACAAATCGAATTCAACTTCAATTAATTGAAATACGAATGAGAAATAAACTAAACCAACATATCAATTCAAACTATAGAAATGAAGCTCAATCATTATGCTTAACTCAAACACAACGTTTTTCAAATTTAGAACAGCAAATGATTAAACAATTTATTATATGCGTGAACTGTTTGAGAAGATGTAAAGTAATTAAGTAGATGCAGTATCAAATTAATTGAAACAATAAAACAACAACTTCAAACAATAGAAATAGTTACTTCAAACACCAATAACTTGAATAGTAAAAAAAAACAATAAATCGATTTCACTATCATCAAATAAATGAAAAACAAGTAAAACTTGAAATTAAAAAAAACAACAACATAATTAAACAATAGTAAGGCATACCGCTGGTGAATGGGGGAAATTGAAGATTCTTGCAAACGAAACTGAAATCTCGTTTTGGCTGTTGGGAATGGCGAGAAATGAAAAGAAATGCGTGGAAATGGTGGTGTGAGTGTGATGTTACTATGTTAGAACAACATATGTATATATAGACGTGGCAAAAAAATTTGAATGTTTGAAAAAATGAAGTGGCCGGTGAACCATATGGGTTGGTTTAGCAAGGGTATGGCTAGCTAAACTGAACCAAAGACTCCTCAAAAAATTATATTCATGGCTTCTAGAAGCTTAACTTCAAACAAACTTCTTGTCTTAGGCCCATATAGCTACTTAGGCCAATATTTATTATATATTAGTTAAATGACTGACTGTGGCCTTGCGGTTGCACATTTCAATTCATGGTTAGTTACGCCAAAATCAAACATAGCGAAATTAAATTGGACTTCGTATTATATTTGTAATAGACTAATACTAGTACAAAATTTAGATTTCAAACAGTTATTGGTTAACAAATAAGCAATTAGATAGAAAAAACTTATTTTGATGCAACAATAGAGAACTTCATGGAATACAAAATATAAACCCAATATATTTTTATGATAGGGAATTTATCTTTCACCACTAGAGTAGAGACTTTACTCTATTATAATTCAATAATGTATAAACGAAAAAGAAAATACCACCATATTTTGAAACTTGACTTGAACTCAATTCATTTAGGTATTTTATGAGTAACAATAAAACCTCAATGCTCACTCTCTCAATCAATATTATTCTAACTATGTAACCCTACAAATTTGCAACTACTATACTGCCCTTATAAATGGTGGCTAGTGATTTCTTAATGGAAATAATATATTCGATGGCATAATGTAAGGTATGTTATGGCGGGTTATAAGATTTTGGTAATGACAAGGATGAAGATGCCATGTGGTCGTGCATATGGTAACTCAATTGAGATGAGCGATCACCACGCATTACTATATATATATATACAGTCCCGATCTTAAAAGTACATACTTATTTTAAATTAAAATAAGTACGTAAGTAAAACATCACTTGGAAAATGAATTCAACTCTAATTTTTTTTTTTGGGTATTACCTACACACCATAAAGATCATCTCCACAATATTTGAGCTCATTTGAAAATCTCTAACCTAGCTAAAAATTGTTGTCATCTTTAAAAAAAAAATCCAACGGTCTAGAAATGTCGAGTTTTGCAATCATCTTTTGCTTAGGTTAGAGATTTCAAAATGATATGAAATTTTGTGGAGATGATCTTTATCGTGAGTAGGTCATATCCACAAAAAATTAGGGTTGAATTCATTTTATAGGTGAAGTTTTACTTGCGTACTTATTTTAACTTAAAATAAGTATGTATTTCTAAGATCGGAACTATATATATATATATATATATATAATTTTTTTTCTAAAAAGTAGCTACTTAAGTTAACTTAAAATAAATATGTAAGTAAAAACTTCACCTAGAAAATGAATTCAATCCTAATTTTTTGTGGATATGATATATTTAACATTAAGATCATCTCCACAAAATTTCAGCTCATTTGGAAACCTCTAACATTGGCAAAAAATGATTGCAAAAACTCGATATTTCTGGACTATTAGATTTCTTTTTAAAAATAACAACAATTTTTATCTATGTTAGAGGTTTCCAAATGAGTTAAAATTTTGTGGAGATAATCTTTATGATGAGTGCTTCATAACCACAAAATATTAGGGTTGAATTCATTTTCTAAGTGAAGTTTGACTTACGTACTTATTTTTAAGTTAATTTAAGTAGCTACTTTTTAGAGAATGACTGTATATATATATCAAGCAGGTTCCGTTTACCATATTTTTTATACCATAGTTTATATCATGCCCCACAACTTTATGTACAACGTGAAGTATAACCTAACTTTTTTGTAGATGTACGTGTTCAACTAACTATGAATATCATTTCTACAAAATTTCAGCTCATTTGATAATGTTTAACTATGTCAAAAGATGATTGCAAAATCGAAAAATCGGAGTCATTTAAAAAATATTAAAATTGAGAACGATTTTTAACTAGGTTAGAGATTTCTAAATGAGATGAATTTTTGTGATTTTTAACTAGGTTAGAGATTTCTAAATGAGATGAATTTTTGTGGAGACGTTATCAATGGTTAGTAGATCATATCCACAAATTATTAGAACTTAACTCATCTTGTAGGGGAGTGTGGTATAAACTATGGTATAAAAAGTATAGTAAACGGAACAGGTTCCTAAATTATAATTTTTTTTTATTAGGTGTACCCAAGACAAAACAAGTCATTTATTTAATATACATCATGGGACCCCATACGTACTAAACCCTATATATACTCTACGTTCTTCACTTATAATTGAAAAAGAACGTATTCATCTTCTTCTTCTTTCAGAAGAAAAAAGTGCTCTTGATTTCTTCTTTCAAAAGAACGACTACGCAAAAGACGTGTTGTTATTTTTCTTTTCTTTTTTAAATCTTTTTGCCCCTATTGGAAATACCCCAAATTAATTTGGGAGATATTATTGAATTGAGACAGTTATTGGGGTATGACAAAAACTTAAGTTAGTTATGAGGTACGGGAGTGTTTTTATGGGTGTGTCCAAAATTACCTTATATACGTGAGATTCAATAACCTCCTTAAATATTGCATTTCCCTTCTTCGTGTAAAAGTATATATACCCAGCCGTTAGTCCCTTACGATCGTACCAATCTGATATATGCTTCTTTACTACTACTTAGAGGTTGAACTCTCTAAATTGATGCAAAAGCAACTCAAGGTCCTTACTCACGATCTTCGATTTCGTAGAGTTGGAATAAGGATTCGAACCAACCTAAAGTCTAGGACAACTACAAATTGGTTGTTACAATAAAGGGAATTAAGGAGTAAGGTTATAATACTAATGCTAGGTTTTCTTTCCTACACAACATTAAGAAAAACATTAAAGTTTGAATCACGCACTTAATACAAAAGACAATTTACTAAAGAAAGAAAAGTGGAGAGCTAATCCTCCTCATGTGATACTAACATTTAGTTGTTGATTTGAAAAGTTTATTTATTCTTCCTAGACTCATAGACAAGCCCCTAATGGAAGAAAACTTGATCCCTAGCATGTATGGCTCACTTAAGAGCTCATACATGCTAGCAAGTGGAACCAAGCAATGACTTATCTCTAAGCTCATTGCTTTGATTCCTAACTAGACTCTACACCAATTATCATTTTGGGATAGGATGTAGAGTTAGTTGTTCTTCCTAAAAACCTACCAAACCAACAATAATTGTTTTTCCTTCACATGAGTTGGATTAACTCCCCAAAAGGGAAGTTAGCTCATGATCCTTGAGACAAGGAATTTAAACTAGAGAAACAAAGAAAGAGAGAAAAAGGAAGAAGATAAACAATCAAACTCACTTCTATTTATTTTCTAGAAGAAAACAAGTGTTTCCTCCATTAAAACTATTACAAGCTTTCTAATAAAAACTAAAAACTAACTTATGGTTTTTTTCACTAAGGAACTAAAATAATGTCATGTAAGGAAAATAAGTCAAGGGAGTAAATGGAGTGTCCCCCACCCTTGTCTAATTTCTTCTCCATTTGAGAGAAATCTCATTTCCTCCTACGTGAATCATCAAACCACATTAATTCATTTTTATCCACCACATTAAAACAAAGTGACACCTTGCCTTTTTTTCACTATTAACACCTAATCAAATTTATTACATGCAAGGTGTCAACTTTGCACCAATAATTTGTTATTTTTGTTTTGACATGCTCCATGATTGATGACTCATCCAATCTTGTGGCCCCGCATAGTGGGTCCATGTGTAGTCCAGTGGCGGTCCGGTATTTTGGGCAGTTTTACAACTTCCCACCTATGCGTAGAGTTCATCGTCCTGATTGTCTGAGCAGTTCTTTTGTCGCATTCGGAGTCCTGGTTCGAGAGGTAGGAGCTTTGGAAGTTTGATGCTTCTGTGCGGATTTGGAAGAATTCATATATACGCCGTTTCTCGTGCTTTATCGCAGGTTTAACCAATATTTCCATGTTTACTGCAAATACCTGCAAAAGTATGAAAACATATTTATTTCATGATTATTAAACACATAATTAACCAAATTTATATGTCTCAATGGGGTTCCATAATACACTTTTGAGTGCTTATCACACTACCCCCAAACAGCACTTTGCTTGTCCTCAAGCAAAGAAGAGACACTAAAATAGATAAGTGGCCAAAAATGTGTAGTCCTAAACTAATTCTCGTTTCGCAGAGTGCGGTTGCATTGACCATATGCAACAAGGCCTTAAACCACTAGGAATTCCCTAGTGGACGAGTTATAGCCTCGTGAGAGTTTTCCAGAAAAGATACTCACAAACTTCATTTATACTATAACGACTCAATGACAGAAACTCGTTTCCTAAATTAATCTCAGATATCCATACATCTCCTTAGCAGAGAACGAGGATTGATTTCTTTGAAACTCAAGTTAATATGTATTCAATAATTAAAACATCTACATATGATTATTCTTTGAAACTCTTCATTGAAATGTACTAGCAGGGTTGTTTCTAGATCCTTTGGAGAGCATACCTAAATGGGTTATCACAGGTATGTGTTGAAACACAAATTCACTCAAAAATTTTCCACTCAGGTTTTGTTAACTCCAGTGTGCAGTGGGCACACGTTTCCTTACATCTCAATGACAGTCAGAGGAGCCGATGTCGATCAATCATGTCTACTACTTATTATCACACCACCCTACTCCTAATTGAGCTAGAGGTCTTGTTAGGTATTATGGGGCTTAGGTGGATAGTGTACAAGAAAATTGAAATGGATAATCAAAATTTACGAGTATGAGAGAATAGGGTCTTCATATATTTACACTAGAAAAATCCTTGTTTTCTTTTCTTCTTCTAACTGAGTTTTATAACCTTGTTCTTAAGCCTCTAATGGATTTTTATTATTATATCTTTTTTTTAGATGGCTTAAAGACATGATTCTATTTTTCTTTCTTGAAGCAAGTAACTGACTTTTATTTGGGACAAGTCTTTCTCTTTATTCTTTCCACATTTCATCCTATTTCTCATACTCATCACTTAGGTAGGTTCTTTTATTTGGTTTAATAAATGGGTAAGGAATTTTTGGTGAAAGTAAAAGGTTTGATGAACGGTTCAGTGGAGTGACTAGTGGTAAAATTTGTAACAGGTAAGAATTTTTAGGTATGTCGATCCAAAGAAGGCCTAAATTCTCGCCTAGGGTTCGGGTGGTGATCAAGTAAGTAGACGCGTGATTTCTCTAATCGGAAAAACTACTCCTCTGTGTCATCACACACAAATCACTCATGTCAAGGTTTTTGGTTAGATTCTCACAGGATTTATAGTTTAAGTAACTAACCGTTGGTTCCAGAAACTTACTGGCAGGTACAATTGATGATACTCAGTACATGAATATTCATGAAAAGATGTATAAACTATTGCATATTATCTAAAGTTTCTTAAAAACAAATCCTAATTCGGATACTAATGTGAGATTTCTAGACAATTTTCATCATTGAAAAGGAAACAAGACTTTGTCACTAAGTACAATTATTATATGAAAATAAAAACTATATACAGGCTACAAGATGCCTAATTTTTGCTACAGGTTTAAAGCACCCCCAAACAGAATGATGCTTAGTCCTCGAAGTATCAATAATTAAAGAGAGAAAGCACCTGAAAACCGTGAGCAAAATTATGACTAGATTGCTGGAACAGAAAGGTTGGAGAGCATAATATATTATTCAGAAAGAACAAGAAAATGTTCAATAGCACACTAAACATAGCACACGAAATAAAAAACAATAGCATACGAAACATGAAAAACAATAGCACACCAAGCATAAGGTTTAGCTAGATATATGTACAATGGCAAACTCAAGTTTACCATCCAGTAGGATGTAAAGGTCTGGCGTCCTCTTTAAGGAAATGCATTTCCTTAGCATCGCGCCAATAGATAATAGTCTCCGCCAAATTTCGCCCATTCTTTGTCTCCGGATTCCCTCAAATTGGTCTTCATCTTTTTCGCTCTTTGGGTAACATCAACATGCCTCGTATCGAAATGGGACACTTCCATTGACAAAACCTCAATGAGCGAATGATTCTGTTTCTTTGGGCACATGGAATCCACCTTGACCCGATCATGAAAAGTGGCTGCAAACCGTGGGGAAATGTGTCTTCATGATCCGCAAGCGGTGATAAAAAGTATATACTGATCCCGAAAAGTCGCGAGCTCGTTTCAGCCGGAGACAACACAACCTAAAATGTTAAATAATGCATGACCCCGAGCTAGTGCAATCAATCGGCCGATGGCGACCTCATTGGCGCGAGAAAAATGCCAATCTCCCATAATGTTCGAGTACAAATAACATTGCAGTCCCCATGTTCATGGTCATGCTTGCTAATGGAATGGTGATGTTGCGCCATGGCACATGGCCATCTCCTTCTCGTTTGATCTCAAGACCATCACCATAAGAGTCGCTAAACGCTTTGCCAATCGAAAGGAACGGTAAGAATTATGATAGATGTAATGCCAAGATGCAGCAGGTTCGTGGTACGGAAGGTCCAAAGTTAGGGCAAGTTGTTGTTCAGAAAAGATATGAGGTGTGTCACCAACTCGGATTGTGAACCCGTCTAAATAGAAACCATGTGCATGGTTGAATGCTGGTGTGTCTTCCATATTAGCATAAAAGTATGCAGCCAAACTCGGAGAATAAGTTTGGTCAGGTTGAAGAATTAGGAAAGACCACCCAGTGTTTGTGATGTAATCTTGGCAGAGATGGCCATAGGCATTGGAATCCATCATAGACTGAAAGGATTGCTCAGGAATGAGTTTGGGAGGTACCATGGATGATGAAGATGTACTGTTTGATGAAAATGCCATGGTGGATGAAGTAAAGAAATGGGTAACAATACCGGCAACTGGATGGAAAAATGAGTATGTAAGAAAATAGACCCTCCTGTAGCACATGTTAAAATTATATTAGTCACAACAGAAATGATGACAATCCTACTAAGCATTTCATACAAAAGAAGACAAAAAATAAGACAAAATATATAGTATGACAGAAAAACGTAATAACATATATGATTATATACTTATTGACTTAGTAATATCATGGATTCTTATATTGATCTTGGAGATGCATATTTTGCACCAGACTGTTTAGGTCTTCTATTTGTTGGCCGAGCTGCATCTGAATGTCCCTTTGGCTGGCAGAGAGTACAGTTTGATTTTCCATTAGGAGAGCATGATTTTGCAAGGATTGAGAATGATTTTCCAAGATCTCCTCCTGTTCAACATCATGCATTACTTGACGATCTTGGAAATCTCAAGAGTTGTGATGATGATATTCTCGACGAAGCGTAGCTCCCTCAAACCCCGATGAAGAAGTTTAATGCCTTCCATGGGATTAATAATATTCAAAGATGGCATTTTCATCAAATAAATGGTCAATTTGAGCTTGGGTTGTTCTCGCTCATCTATCGAGTATCGGGGGTCCAAAACCAACGAGAGTAGTCTGTTTGGAGTACCTTTATATATGCTCTTTGAAGGGGTGTCTCCGAGAAATTATTGATAACCCCAACGCATCATAATCTAGCGTTACTAAAGTGGGTAGGGTCTTGACCTTCTTGTTTTCTTGGTGATTACGTTCCAGAGGTGTTGGATCAGACAAAAGTCATCTCTTTGAGTTTGCAAAATTCAAAGTAGGTGAAGTTGAGGCTTTGTGACTTCTTATTGGTGTGATGTACCTACCACATTATGTCCCAACCAGTGGAGCACAACACGTTGATTCTGTTTCAAAGAGCATTGAAGAACAATGTGATGTGTATTTTCGACGTTGCCATGAGATATGGTAGCTCACAGTAAAGTTTTTGTGGAATCAATGATGACTCTTGAAAAAGGGACTCCTGGGTATTTATTGGGATTTGAAGTATGTCGGAGATCATTTGCTTATTCAATTCCAATCGTTGTCCATAGGCATTGAAGTAGAATTTTCCATTTTCATATCCGCTAAATTGGTAGAACATCAAAACCGATTCTCGAATATAACCAAATTTCTTTGAATGATATAGAAGAGGCGCCCATCCGCGACGATATGATTTCGGTGTCAAAATAAGGAGAAAACCGCCCTCTTCGAAAAGTTTTCGTGTAGTCTTTCTCTGCCGTTATTTTTCTTGGTTGAGCCATTCTTGAGGGAAGGATAGTGAAAATTGTTTGAATAAGAATGGCTGAAAAGAAGAGATTTATAGCCAATATATGAGTCTATACCAATCTGAGTCCAAGTGTAGTTAATGACCCATGTGATTATGAACAACATCATAGGGGATCCACAATGAAGTCTTTGTCATGTCGATATCCAAATATAATTAATGAGATGGTTTAATGTTAGAAAATAATACGGAGGAAAGTTTCACGGGTAGTTAGACTTACACGTAATTTCAGAAATGATGATCATAACTCAAGAATAGAATATGGATAGAATAATCGAAATGCATGTGTGACAAGTGTTATGTGTACCTTGTAGCGTGCGCGATTTTCTCTGAACACCATGTGTATCCATTAATTATTTTGGTGAGTTTTGGATGGCCTTTCTTTGTTATGGTTTGTTTATTTATTTACTTATTATTATTATTTTTATTATTATTATTTTATTATTATTATTATTATTTTATTATTTTATTTATTATTATTTTTTTAGAGAGAAAAGACAACTAATATACACAAATATTTAATACGGAACTTCTCCATTTAATACATAACCCGTACAAATGTGTGAGAATTATTTAACACACCATACTAATATACAAAATGAAAAAAAAAAAAAAAAAAAAAAAACGGTTACATAGATCTAGATGTTCAGGATCATGTTATGGATGAGTGACAAGAGAATAATGATAAACATTGTTATCACGATTAGTGTGATAGCCCATTCGCGTTGCTCCTTTTCCCATCAGTCTATTTGATTCATTATGTTCAAGGAATTGAAAATTTGTGAAGAAGAATTTGTGAAGAGTGAGAGAAGGGAATGAGTGAAAGTGGAAAGGAGAGTTGTATTTATAACTTAATTTCTGACCATTGGGCATCTGACCGTTTGGATCAGTCCGTTGGGTTCTGACCGTTTGGATCAGTCCGTTAGTATCTGACCGTTGGGCTTTGAGAGTAGGCCTAATGAATCAAGGAGCAAACTCATATTTTTGAAAATACTATATTCGCATAACATAAATAATTTCTCATTCAAACCGTCTGGAGATACAAAATTATGAGAAATCAACCGATATATAATAATTTAGCACTAAAAAAAATAAAAATGCAATGCATAAGGGAAATAAATGACATAGTCATTTCTAAACCAAAGGAAATAAACAGCTACTGGGAATCCTCCGGGTTAGCAGAAGATGAACCCGGGTTTCTACGTCTTCTGCCACGATGAACTTCAGGCTGAGCTGACTGGTCTGGAATGTGGCCTATAGACTGTAGCAATTGATCTTGGAATTGCTCTTTGAGTTGCCATCATCATTCTCTGAAACGGCCTTGGCGATTTCTCATTTCTTCTTTGGAAGTCATTCGGGAAGTAAGCATCTCTTCCCCGGGCGAAGAAACATCCTGCGCATACTAGTATTCATGTCCCTCAAGGCGTCCATAGGAGTATTGATTCGGCACATGGTATCTTCATTAAAACAGTCGGGTGGTGAAGGAGGAGGAGGAGGTACGTTATCATGCTCAATGTCATCTCTAGCTACTGGGTCCCAGTGGTCTAAAACACAAGTCTAAAAAATTCCAAAATTCTCAAAAGACCTTGTTTTAATGAAAGGAGTAGCGGACTGGAACCCTAAGTTAAGCATAAGCTGAGTAACAAGTACAGCAAGAGGAGCTGACCTGTTTGACGCGGTCGTAAGAATATGGCCCAGGAAATGGACCATACCAAAAGTGTTCTTCCTCTCCTGTAGGATCCACAGCAGGTGTAAGAAAGTCTTGTTCATGTCAGACGTCTTTGAAGTTCCAATGACGTTGTACGCCAGCCATTGAGTGATGGCTAATTAGTTACGTCTAAGCGAATGCTGGTACACGCAGATTCGAGCGGTGTTGTACTCTCCCTCGAGAAGCGTGTCAAACATCAAATCCCTCATGGTCGGATATTCGACAATAATAACGTGGTCGACTATCGAATTTATCGAAATCGTGCGGTATTCAAATCAACTCCAAATGTAGTTCACGTTCCAACCCATCCGCAGTAATCAAATCCCTCCATTGTTGTAAAATTTCAACACTAAATCTTCGGAGTACTGAGCTGGAATTCGGTGCAATAGATATTCCCACTCTCTACTAGCAATTTCTTCATCGAAAAATGGGTGAAACATCCCTGAATTGTAGAGATTTCTGAAATTTTGCTCAACTGTGATTCTCCTTCGTGCTGCCATAGCGCGGTGTAGATGATATTTTGAGGGTGCAAATAGCTAGAGGAGGTGGAGGAGATGGTGCTGGAGGAAGGGGGTTGAGTTTGGTGTACTTTGGCCAGCGCGCCGTGTCTTGAATTCACACACGCCTTGTCGCGCGCGAGTGATGTGGGGGGACCAAGATCCGATTTTTGTGGAAGAAGAAAAATGAGGGTGGACGGCCACGTGGGTGCCTGTCGCGTGGGCTTTGTACCAGGATTTTTTATTTTTGGGTCGGGTCAAAATTTTGGCCCAAGCCCAAATGAATATCAGAAATTCCTTTTATGTCCCGAAATGTTCCGAAATTTCAAACGTGGAAATTCGATTCGTTTCAACTCCAAATTGAACGGATGAGATATCAAAACGATCGGCATTAAAAATGCCATCCACTAAAATATGAAAAAATCACATTCAAACATTTTTTTTTTTTTTTAACTTTGGTTTTTATTTATTTACACTTTTATATACAAATGTACAAGTCGAGAAGAACGTGTCAACAACACCGAAGTCCAAATAAAATAACACATCACAACAAATTTAACTCGGGTAACTTTCATGTAGGCTCTGGCTTAACCCAATCCAGCCGGACCGTGGGCTTAACCTTTTATGTTTTGGGGGCCTAGGGTTCAGGATGGTACCATCCTTGACCAATGTGCAATGGTCTAATAATAATATTACCCTTAGTACATATGGTATAGCCTCAAACCGCCCCGAAACAGTCACATAGAAAACTGATCGGGTTGGCCTCGGTGGAATCCACGCCCGCATCTGAACTAGGAAATGTCCGATGGTGCATATCACGACTCTCTTTGGGCACCATGCCGGGTGCTAATAAAAAAAAATGAGTATATACATGTTGAGTCTTTTTACGTCAGATCCTCAAGACGAATGTGAGTCTTTTAACGTCAGATTCTCAAGACGATTCCCAACCCGTGGGAATAACGGACGACGAGGAGGAAGTTTATCCGGCTGAGCTGGTGTCGACAATAATATACCTTATACCGGCTCATCTCGGATAGAAGATCAAGACCTGGACAGAAAGGAGTTTGACAGTTCATACACCACCCTATCCTTTTCGCACGTCGCTTTCGAGCAAAAGTACTACGACCATTACCAATTCGAGATGGGTGAGATTTACACCAAATGATGAGTTGGAGTTCGCGAGGAAGAGAATAGAAAAGGGAAGAAAAAGAAGGATTTGAAATTTTTGGTACCCATTGTTTTCCAAGATGCACGTTTGCTCGATTATTAGAAGACATTTATACTCAGTTTTGAAGTAGAGTTTTGTGGACTAAGGTTCCGGCGCTTGCAACCACACACTCTAGGGATTTTTAGAAAAGAAAATATAAGAGGGCCCGGCTACCCTAATGGCATACTTTTCCTGTTTAAATACATGGAAAGAAGTACACCAGTGAATCTATTAGTCTGTGTAGACTGGATCATTGAGAAGAGTCTCTTCGACATCTGGAGAGCGCAACTCATGATAATGTTTAAGGCGCTGGCCATTTACTTGAAATTCGCTACCATCATTTACGTTTTTCACAGAGATAGCCCCATAAGGGGTGACAGCAGAGACAGTGAAAGGACCAGACCATCGAGTTTTTAATTTTCCTGGAAAAATGTGTAATCTTGAGTTGTACATCAAAACTTTTTGACCGACTTTGAATTCTTTTCTCAATATGTGCTTGTCATGCACTCTTTTCATGTTGGCTTTATAGGATTTCGAGAGATCATAGGCATCACTCCGAATTTCCTCAAGCTCATTTAACTGCAATTTTCTCTTTTCGCCTGCCACGTTAGTGTTATAATTGAGGCTTTTGATGGCCCATAGAGCACGGTTCAAGTTCAATCGGCAGATGACAAAGTTTTCCAAAAACGAGGCGATACGGAGACATCCCTATAGGTGTCTTAAAAGCTGTTTTGTATGCCCACAAGGCATCAGATAATCGTAGAGACCAGTCTTTCCTAGATGGATTGATAGTTTTTTCCAAAATGGATTTGATTTCTCGATTAGAGACTTCTACTTGACCACTGGTTTGAGGATGATACGGAGTTGCCACTTTGTGCGTGACTCCATATTTCTTTACTAATGATTCAAAAATTTTATTGCAGAAATGTTTTCCCCCATCACTAATTATAGCTTTTGGAACACCAAATCGAGAGAAAATATTTTCTTTTACAAACAAAACGACCGTTTTATGATCGTTAGCACGACATGCCAAAGCCTCAATCCATTTTGACACATAGTCAACTGCTACAAGTATGTATAGGAAGCCATGAGAATTTGGAAATGGACCCATGAAGTCGATGCCCCATACATCAAAGATTTCCACAATTAGAATGGGATTTAAGGGCATCATATTGCGTTGAGTAATGCGACCTAACTGTTGGCAGCGATTGCATGCTTTGCAATGCTCATGTGCATCTCTAAACAGTGTTGGCCAAGAAAAACCACATTGTAGAACCTTGGCCGCAGTTTTCTTACCACTAAAATGACCACCACAAGATTGTTCATGGCAGAAGGATAACACATCGTTGTGTTCCCAGTCGGGAATGCAACGGCGGATTAGTTGGTCTGAACAATACTTGAAGAGGTAGGGATCATCCCGAAAATAGAATTTCACAAAGTGGATAAAAAATTCGGTCATTCACGACCAAGATAAAGGGACTTCCTCGGTAACTAAGTAATTTACTATGTCTGCGTACCAAGGGGACAAAAAAATAGAATACAAGTGTTCATCCGAAAAGGAATCACAGATAGGTTCGGTATCAGTATCAACATCACTGACAAGTCTTGATAAATGGTCTGCAACCACATTTTCGCTACCTTTTTTATCTCCAATTTCAAGAGTAAACTCTTGCAAAAGGAGAATCCATCGGATCAACCTTTGTTTTGTATCTTTTTTCGCTAATAGATAACGAAGTGCCGCATGGTCAGTGTAGACAATAGTTGGAGAACCCACTAGGTAAGGATGAAACCTATCCAACGCATATACAACGGCGAGAAACTCTTTCTCAGTGGTGGTATAGTTACGTTGAGCTTCATTAAGGGTTTTACTCGCATATTAAATGACAACTGGCTTATCTTCTCGGCGTTGCCCTAGTACAGCTCCTATAGCATAGTCGCTCGCGTCACACATTAATTCAAAAGGTTTAGACCAATCAGGTGGTTGAATTATGGGAGCGGTAGTTTATGTGGTTTTTAATATCTCAAAGGCTTGTTTACAACTGAAACTGAAATAAAAATGGCATCTTTAAGCAGGAGATTGGTTAAACGTCTAGCAACCTTTGAGAAATCTTGAATAAATCTCCTATAGAAACCTGCGTGTCCTAAGAATGCGCGAATGTCTCGAACTATTTTTGGTATAGGAAGTGAAGCAATTTTTTCTATCTTAGCTTTGTCGACTTCGATTCCGTCCTTTGAAACGATGTGTCCTAAAACTATTCCTTTAGTAACCATGAAATGGCATTTTTCCCAATTAAGAACAAGGTTTTTCTCTTCACAACGTGTAAAGACCTTTTCAAGATTTGATAGACAGCTATCGAAAGAATCTCCATAAATTGAGAAGTCGTCCATGAATACTTCCATAAACCGTTCAACCATATCACTGAAAATATGAAGCATGCAACATTGGAAAGTACCAGGTGCATTGCAAAGGCCGAAAGGCATTCGTCTATATGCAAATGTACCAAATGGACAGGTGAACGTTGTCTTTTCTTGATCAGCAGGGTCTATGACTATCTGAAAATAACCTGAATAACCATCAAGAAAGCAGTAATAGGCATGACCGGCTAAACGTTCGAGCATCTGATCGATGAATGGAAGTGGAAAGTGATCCTTACGAGTGACAGCATTAAGTTTGCGATAGTCAATGCATATTCGCCATTTTACTGGGATACGAGTGGAAATGCATTCATCCTTATCATTTCGCACAACTGTAATGCCAGATTTCTTTGGAACTACGTGTACAGGACTCACCCAAACACTATCAGAGATAGGGTAAATAATACCCGCATCTAGTAATTTTAACACTTCCTCTCGGACCACAACTTTCATGGTAGGGTTTAGGCGACGCTGTGGTTCACGCGACGTCTTAGCATTTTCTTCCAGGTGTATGCGATGGGTGCACACATTAGGTTCAATGCCTTTAATGTCATCGAGGGACCATCCAATAGCAGAACGATGCTGTTGAATGACATTAATTAAACGAGCTTCCTGATCGTCAGTCAATTGTGAAGAAATAATAACTGGGTGACGACCATCTGCATCAAGCTGTACATATTTTAATTCCGAAGGAAGAGGTTTTAAATCAGGGGTGGGTGATAAACGTAATATTTGAATAGCTTTACCTACGAAATGAACGATGAAACTCAAAACGTAAGTAAACTAAACCTAATTATGATGCTTATATGCTTATCAAAGATTCTACTCTCAATCCTATGAGATATAGTGGAGTAGAGTGATTCGTTCCACTCCTAGTCCTTCTACATGTTGTGTTCTCTACGTATAAGTATTCTTAACTCTAAAGTTTAATGAGAGATTTACGAAAAGGCAACTAGACTACGATGCAACTACCCACAAGATGCAACTAGTCGGTTATCAAAATAACTAAGGGAATGCTACGTTGATTCGATGATAAGGAGTTAGAGGGGGATTGATTCCACCTTAACTCGACTTAATCCTATTAACGACGAATAATCGTCAGTAATCCGAATTGAATCGCTGCTTGAACAATTGGTTCTTCCTAATCCCTAATTACACATGGCATTCCTACCAATTCATAACTAGCATGTGAACGATTAAACCCATTCTCATGGTGAACTAATCGTTTCTAGAGTGGAAAGGAAATTACGACGATTCTACGATAGTCGGAATCAAGCTTTCATCAAAGGTTCTCAACCCCCTCTAATGGAGGTTTAGCCGAGAATCATTACGCAATCATTTCCGATTAAAGTTAAACTAAACATGATATAAAGAATTGAAATTTACTAATCTAAATTAAACAATAATTAAAATCTAATTAATAACTAAGAATTGAATAACAAGTAGTAAATGAATCAGATCTAACACAAATGTAAATGACAAGAATCGAAATTTAACAACTAGCTATTTTATTAATCAAATTAATTAAGAGTAATGATTCTAATAGTTTAATCTAAAACAAGAATTAGATTTGAAATTAAACTTAATTAAAACAATTAAATCTAGATCTAGAAGCTATTCTAATGGCTACTTTCTATTATAAGCTCCTTTATTTTCTAACCTAAAAATCTACTATTCTCTACTAAAAAAATCTACCATTAACAAAGAGCTAAGCTTTTGTTTTTATACTTTCAGATCCAAAAATCGTGCATGGGCTTGGAGCCATGTTTTGGGCCAGAGAATCAGGCCCAAAACCCAATTCTTTCAGTCCAAAAAGGCCTCTTTAGCTACAGTTGGCTTCAATAGACTTTTCGTCCACTTCTTCTCCTCTGATTGGATCACGGTTTAGACCATTGGAAAGCTCCTTCCGAGCCGGTCGTTTTGACATAAGGTAGGCCCCATTTCGAGGTCTGAGTCCAAAGATATAGCCTTCGAGTTCTGTTCTGTGACTTTGTTTGTCTTTAGCTTCGACTTTTCGACTTTTTTTGACCGGGCTTTAGAAAGGCTTTGTCTTCTTGAATCTTGGCCTTTAATCACGGAACTCCTTAGTAACCGACCTTTGCTCCTTTATCTCGCTAAAGTGGCACATTTCTACACATAATGGACTTTGAAGCCTGAAATGCATAAAAACATGTCCGTTAACTCTTACTTATTATTCACATAATTGGTCTAAGAGTATGATTTTAAAGGGTTAAAACTACAGTTTTGGGCTCTTATCAAACCACCCCAAACAGCATTTTGCTTGTCCTCAAGCAAAGATGAGAAATTAGAATAAGTGACCAAAATGGAGTTCTATCTACTCTCCGATTTGAGTCGCGATTGCATTGACCATATGTGATAAGTGCTCAAAAGTGCTATTTAACCCTCGATTATGCCTCTTGTTTAGCCATCTTAGTGGACTAATAGTGTTTATAAGTTGTGTTTTAAGATTCTACAGGTGAAAAGAGAGTTTTGTAGAATATTAGAGAAAAAATGGGGTAAAACGAAAGCAATTCGAGCATTAATGATCACATAGAGAGTCCGTGGACAATCATGGAGAAGGCCAAAGAATTGGAGCTGTTAAAGATGCGACTTGGACCTATATTAAAGTCTATTTGGAAGCCCAAGGCCAAAGGATTCGTTGCTTGGACCAAAGCCCGCAAAAAGAGGATAGAAGGATGAAGCGAAGAGAGAAAATCGGCTTATCGCTGCGGGGCTAATGGATCGAAAGGCCCGGGCGCATGTATTGAGTCCGGGGCGATAGATCAAACCCGGCGCGATTGATTGAGTCTGAGACGATGGATAATGCGTCCGCACGCATGGATCGACATTGTTTCATTCCTTCTCGCCACGGACATGAAGTTGGACTCAAGAAGTCTATTTGTATTAGGAAATAAATGACGGTTTGGAATGCTTCTAGAACTCATTGTAACCCCTATAAATAGAGGACCTAAGTGCCTCATGTAATTTGCCAATTCACTTATATTCTTGTCTCCAAACTTGAGGCGAGAGAGATTAATAATAAAAGATCGGTTTTAACTAGCCGAGTCTTAATAAATTAGTCTTTCTAGTCTTATGTTCTTCAACTCTTCTTCTTCTCGCTCTTCGTGTTCTTCCTTCTATATGGAAGGCTAATCTTCTCCTTCAAGGGAGGAGATGAAGCCAGTTAAGGTTTAATGATTCTTCCGGTTTATAGTGTTCTTCAATCAAAGTTAGTTCTTTATGTTTTTAGTTATTAGTTCCATTGCCCACACCAGGGGATGGAAGTATAGATTAAGGTTTTTTTTATTACAATTGAATATCATGCTAGTTTAGGGTTTTATTTATTGCAATTGAATATTTGCTAGTAACATGCTTTTTATTTATTGAATTGAATATAATGCTAGAATAGAGTTTTATTTATTGTAATTGAATATTATACTATTATTCTCTACTTTTCTTCTAGTTGTGTAGTGTTTTAGAGTAAAGGGAAGTATTCCTTGTGTTTGCCTTTTAGATGGTGATTCATTGAATAGCTGCCCAAACTCACATAAAAGGAAAGAAGATACTAGTAACATGAACATAGGAACAACCTTAAGTAGAGTTAATTGTTTAACGATGTTTCACCCCAAAAAGGCATCGGATTGCCCGATTGTAGTCTACTTGGAGAACAACATAAAGCAAAAGGTCATTGAATTAAAAGCATTGGTGGATTTGAATCTCTTGAATCTATCTCTCTCATATTCTCTCCCTATTTCCAATTCTTAGTTTTAGTATAAGTTTAGTTAGTTAGTTTAGTTTAGTTTAGTTTAAGTTTAGTTAGTTTAGTTTAGTTTAGCATTAGAATCTAAAATCTCTACAATTATAGTTTTTAATCCCTCAAACCCCTTTCCAAATCCTATATAAACATACACTTAAAAGTGGAATGATACCATACTCATCCTTTACTCATTGAGGGATAATTAGGTTTTGATACGCTTCTCTTTTGTTCAACGACTATACCATCTATATACACAAAAAGAGGTTGTGTCAATATGCAACAAGGCCTTAAACCACTAGGAATTCCCTAGTGGACGAGTTATAGCCTCGTGAGAGTTTTCCAGTGAAGGTACTCTCAAACTTCATCTATACTACAACGACTAAGAAATAAAACTATTGTTTCCTTATTTATGTCTCAATTATCTATACATCTTACTAGCAATGAATACAAAATAATCATGTCGAAACCTAAGCTAATATATGCATAATAATCAATCATCTACGAATAAATATATATACAATGAGTAATGCCATGAAATGCAGAATGTGTCCGTTTCTCAAACTTTGGAATAAGCCCCTTAAGTAGGTTCTCACATAAAAGTCAAGACAAAAATCACTCTGATTTTCCCACTCAAGTTTTGCTACTCCAGTGTGCAATGGGCATACTTTACCTTACAATCTCAATGACACACAAGGAAGCCAAAGTTGATCAAACACATCTGCCACTTACTATCCCACTAACCTATTCCTAATTGAGCTAGAGGTCTTTATTAGGTGTTGCGGGGATTAGGATATGGTTTAAGAAGGAAGGAAATGGATATTCAAAAGGGACAAGTCTGAGATAATAGAGTCTTCATATTATGTAACTAGAGAAAACCTTGTTATTTACTTTTGCTTCTACACTTTGTTTCCATCCTTAGCCATATTTTTTTTTTTTTTTTTCTTTGGCTTTTGACTCCTTTTATTCTATTTTTTTGGAGTTTTTATTTTATTTCTATTTTTATTTTTCTTTTCTTTGGATGGAAACTTCTTTTCTTTATTTTCTGAAGCAATTAACTAACTTTTGTTTACACAGGTTTTTCTCTTCTTCTTTCTTCCTTATTCTATTATCAGACTTATCTAAATTGGGTAGGTTGATTTTTTTTTTTTTATTTTGTTTTGTTTTGTAACAGGGTAAAGGATTTGTGGTTTATGAAAGGGCTAATGAAAGGCTCAGTGGGGTGACTAGCGGAAAATATACTTAGGTCGGAATTTCTAGCTATATCGATCCAAAAAGGGCCTAAATTCTCGCTTAGGATATGGCATAGTGATCAAGCAAGTGGACGTGTGATTTCTCTATCCGGATTTTACTTCTCCCTTGTGTCATTTCTCAAATGTTTCGCTCATATAAGGCTTTAGGCTATATTCTCACAGGATTTGTAGAATAAGTACTCTAGCTTAGATTTCAGAAACTTACTGCTAACAATCATAGATACTCTTGTAATATATTTATAGATAGATGCAAAGATTATTACCGACATATTAACCTAAGTTTCTAACAATTATTCTGATGCAACAGCTACGTGAGACTTCTAGATTGTTAAGAGCATAGAGAAGGAAAACAATACCACTATTCCTAAGTGTATAGCATAACTTATTTATTTATATTTTTGAATTTTAACTAGAAAACAAATGCATATTATACATATATATATCCTAACAGATGCCTTAATTACACGTGTTTCTATGCCCCCCCCCCCAAACAAGAAGCATGCTTTGTCATCAAAGCATTGTAAATAAAGAGGGTAGGAAACATACCATTGAAACGTGTGAAATTCAGGAACATCTGCAAAACAAAGTTAGAACGTACTAATAAAGGAAATAAAACTGACGCAACTCTATATGAGTTCTACCCATTATGGGGTTAGCAAGAATGAAATTGCTTGGGACATAAGCAGACACTCACTAGAATGAAAACTTACCTTATCTCCCGCATTACTCATTATCTTCCTCATTCTCTTCTTCCATAAAGAAGTGAGGTTCCTTTGCGTCCTGCCATGCCATGATAATTTGCCAGGCTTCCCGCCATTTATCATCTATTATTGCTAACCTATTAAGAGCCACTTGGTCTGACGGGGTGTAGGGTGCAACCTGATGAGGTTGTATCTTCCACCCTTGCCAAGTCATTGCACGGAAGGATCGAATAATACTATTGGTGGGTCGCGATTGTCGACCGTGTAATCCAATCCGTAAAACGTGTACAAAAAATAGGAAAGAAACATAGCATAATATGGGAAACTAGAACAGGCATAAGAAGGAACTTATGCCTCATGCTATGGGATCGAGCTAAACTAGACATCAAGGTTCGGGGAAGGTCATGACACATACGTCCCGTGGCTAAAGCAAGG
Organism: Coptis chinensis; assembly: GCF_015680905.1. Lineage (NCBI taxonomy): Eukaryota > Viridiplantae > Streptophyta > Magnoliopsida > Ranunculales > Ranunculaceae > Coptis > Coptis chinensis. The sequence continues at coordinate 30,097,978 of NC_141463.1, read as the reverse complement.
AAAACGCTGCAAGTGGCATCATTCACAGAAGAAAAACGCCATTCCCTAAAATGTTTAGCATGATCCAAAACATAACAGCTTCCTATGTTCATGGACAAGCTACCAAAAGCGGCGTTATAGACCCCTTTGGTCCTCGATCACGAAAATGTCTCATACTGCAACTCATGCAAGAACTTCGTAAGTGTAGACATACATATTATCTACCCAATAGCACCATGGGTCTTGTATTTCAGCGGGCATAGCAAGTCCAAGAACAAATGCTAGCAAGAACTTGGTCATTTCCATTGGTTCATTATCAATGTTGATGGAGAACACTTGTTCTCCATCTGGTCTTTCAAAGAAAATGCAGTTATTGTAAAAATAAGATGCTAGTGTTGGAGAATAAAGTGCATCCGTCTTACCATAAGCGGCTCCCACCAACGTATGTGATCGCTCACAAAACCAAGCACCATAAGTAGTGCTTTGGAACAAATCTTCGAAAGACTATTTTTCAGTATCAATGTTGGAGATGTCATCTCAAACTTACGCTCTGAATAGTTGCGAATGATCCGATACTTCCGCAGAAAACCGGAAATTTTTCTGTCCACGAAGTCGGCGAAAGTCGCCTGAGTAGTTGGAATTTCCGGTGTTTGGCGCGTCACCCAGCTTGCGAAAAGCGCTCGACAAAAATTCAGAAAAAATATGCAGAGCCGAAAAGCGCCTCAGAGAGGGCGAAAGAGCTTCGGAGTTCTTGAAACTCGGAAAATGAGCCGAAACGTGGGAATCGTGGGAGTGAAAGGTGAGTGATGGAGTTTAGGTGTAGTGTGAGTTGTGAGTGTAGAATGTATGAAGTTTATATAGGTTTTAAGTTGCTAAAACGGATCGGGAAGTTGCCAAAACTAATTACGGCAGTTTCCGGAAATCCTAAAATTTCCAAACCCGAAAACGGAAACAACTCATTATCTTGATTCTAATTCAAACCTAGTATCTTTTAGGTTGAATTTATGATAGAATCTACCTATTTAATCTAGATTTCATCCTACCCTTATACTTATTCCTGGATATGCCTAAACGGCCATATTTTCACCTTGACTCCGCAATAAATTCTAACACGAGGGTTATCTAAAAATCATGCTGGAATAGATAAAACAACCCCCAAACAATTTGGGAAGGTGGGATCAATATGAGACAACCACGCATAATAAAAATAACCGCGTTATATTAAAATTTTCATTCGAAGTACATTTCACTACAAAATTCAAATTACGGAAATAAACTTACATAAAAATAAATAACAATAATGAAACTACAAATAAACATAAAACATCAAACGATGCTATCCCTAACTCCTCCAGTACTGGTAGCGGAGGGCACACGGTCCGGATCTCACCCCGGGCTCTGATGGGCCCGGCACCATTAGATCTTCGGCGACGACGCTCGTGCCTCGATGGTGTGTCCTCAGAAGGAGAGTCCCCATGAGGTGGGAATCATGTAAGCATCTCTTCCCGGAACTGGCGCTGAGCTTCTAGCTCGGCCCTCATCTGTTCCCACCTCTCACCCTCTCGTTGGGATCGGATCTCGAAGTTATGATGCATCGTTGCCTGTCGAGTCCCGAGGTCTTCGCAGATAGTTGAGTTTAACGCGATGCCACGATGAATCACAGCCATGCGTTCTGCGTCGACCAACACCTCTCCAAGGCATCCGCATCAAAACAAGTCACATCCTCCTCATCCTCCGAGGCATTCTCGTTTCCCCCAGCCTCCTCGGCATTCTCCTCTCCACCAGCCTCTTCTTCTTCTTCTCTATCCTCAGCCAACCTCCAAACCCGTTGGACACACTCTTTATAGATGCGAGGGTTACCGTGGTAGGTGATGTACGCCCTATCGATCGCTGAGCTGCTCTCAACTTCAAAGATGATCTTTGTTATCAACACGGGGAGAGGTGCAACAGGACTTCCCTACTCCCCTAATCATGCTAAGTAAAAACTCCAAGATCTGCAGAACTCATACTTCCGCCTCCCGAGTATCCATAAGATGTGGAGGCAGTTCAGGCCGATGTCGCTGACCTTCTCCTTCCCGAGGACGTTCCGACCAATCCACTGAGCTGCAGCCAGCTGGTTGGTCCTAAGGGAAGCCTGTCGAACACAATGCGATCTCGCATTGTAGTCCCCTCCAATAACTGTCTCGTTCATCAATGGCTCTACCCCATTATATTGGGACTCTGGCGGGTGACATCGGATGGATTCTAGGCGGATGCCTAGAATCTCACCAACAACCCGGTCGTCACTTCCTTCCTCCTCTTCGCCACCACAACAAAAATCCTAGTCCCTTCCAACTCCCTCGTGATGTAGAACCGTCCCCGACTAAGTCCTCGTGGTAATAGGCTTCAAGTCGAAGTACCACAAGCTATTCCAGTCTCGACGATCATTTCGTCACCGTGAAAAAATCCACGCCGTGGTCGCCGAAAAAGCTTGCTCGGTAAAATTCGGGCGTTGTTGAGCCATTGGAAGTTTGGAATGTAGTGGGGGTTTAAATGGGATGTGGTGGTGGGATTTAAATCGACCTACTAAAATAACGATGGTGGTGGTGGAGTGGTGGCGCGGCAGCACCAAAATTTGAAAATTTCGGTAGTTTTTGTTGATGGAAATTGGTAGAGGTTGTGGGCGCGGTTGAGTCGATTTGGGTTGGGTCTTGATTGTGGGCGGGGTAAATTTCGTTTCCTTTTTAATTTTATTTTGTTTAGGTTTTTGGTTTTTGTTAATTTTGTTTTGAGGTTTCCAATCCAATGAAATCCATTTTTTCGAAAACCTCAAATCAAAATTGCCGCCGTTACGGTCTAATTTTTGACAGTTATAAATGATGGAAAATTTCCAATCCAATGATCTATAAAACACTCTATTCCGACCGTGGATGACATATAAGATAGTGGAAAATGTCTCAAAGTTGCATGACGACGTTATCGCGAACAAACCTGGAAAAATCATGGATTATGTCAACCCAAATCGTAATATAAACGGCCTAAGCAACTGTAATGGGACATAAATAATTCTAGGATCGGAAACATCTAACACCCCCCCCAAACAAATTTTTTAAACGAGCTTAGAAAATTTGTTTTAGCAGTGGGTCTTTTAAAGTCAGATTCCCGAGACTTCCTATATTACTATGTTTATTCTTTAATATATATATATATATATATATATATATATATATATATATATATATATATATATATATATATTTTATTTATTTATTTATTTATTTTTTTAATTTTAAAAAGAAAACAATAAACAAGAAAGACATAATTCACCCCATAGAGAAACATGACTCAAAAATCCGAGAAAACATGCAAGAGTGGAAAACGTGAATTATGTTTAAACGTGGACTTAGGTTCCGGTACTTACAACCACACACTCCATAGAGAGGGCCCGGTTACCTTAATGGTGCACTCACCAATATATGGAAATGAAAGGAAATGCACCAAACACAAAAGTTGAGTCATTTATAGTCAGATACTCGAGACTTTATCTAAACGTATGTATGAACATGCAGTTTACCATATATCAACAACCGAAATAGTTGTGGATCATTCCATAAATAAATATCACAGAAAACATATCTAAACACAATCAAGCACCAATATTTCCTATGACGCAACCTAGTGAAATGAAAGCGAAGTCGGATAACCCTATTATGTAACCTAGCATGCACCTTCTTTTTCATTTTTGAATGAGTGGGTGTTCTAGTAAATAAGTGTGGAAAAGTGAATGGTTGTGGAGAATATGGTGGATATGGATAAGTTGTAGAAAGACAGCCTGTAAACAATGAGGATGTGGTTTTAGCACAAAACTCATTCATTGTGTGTGTAGGGACTGTCTCAAGTCTAAAAATAAAGGTGTCAAATGGGTTGTCCTTCTGAAGTATTTGTTTACTAGGTGGATTTAAAAAATTATGGAGCACAGGAGAAACAAAAGGATCGAGTGCAAACTCGAGATTCCTTTCAAAGGGTGGAAGGAGGGGAGTCGAGGTGGATGTTGTGCAAAGTAGTTCTTGATAGGGTGAATCATCACCTGCTCTAAGAAACTCATCGAATTGCTCATCTAGATTGGTCATATCCTCATTACTATGATAGTCCTCTACATCTTTGAGAAAGTCATCTATCTCATCCTCATCCGTAATATGTGTATCGACTAGTGTAGGGATGGAAATGTTAGAGTCTGAACTTCCAAAGGAAAGAAATTTGGGCATATGATTATCTGGGAACATGTTGTTGAAATAATCTCGAGCAAAGCTCTCGATCATGCTAACCTCTCCATCCATAGACGAATCGGGTAACTGTGTCTTTGTTTTAAAAACATTGACTTCAACAAAGAAGATGGCCAAAAGACATGGACATTGAACCATCACGCAATTAATGAGCCGCATTGGCGGTTGCGAAAAAAGGGCGCTAAGATGATCGGGACAGAGTCGCTAATCGACTTCTCGTGTCGAGGATGACAAAATCAGCCGGATAGTAAAAATCCTGAATTTTTATCGAGAACATTTTCGACGACACCCTTAGGATACTTAATAGACCGATCGACTAATTGCAACGCCATTTTAGTGGGTTGCATCTCGTCTAGACCTATTTGTCTATACAAATAAAACGGGGGAGTAAGTTAACGCTAGCCCCCAAGTCTAATAACGCGGTCGTCAGATAAGAATCTCCTAAGGTGCATTGTATAGTAGGGCTACCGGTGGTCCTTGTACTTAACAATTCCATTATGTTCGGATAAAGTTGGGAATTGTTACGTTAAAAGGCGCCTTTTGGTATATTGGTCTTACGCCTAGTAGTACACAATTCCTTAAGAAACTTAGCATGGTGTGGTAGCTTTTTATAGCTTCGAGGAAGGGGAGGTTTATAGTTAAATTCTTGAAAACGTCCCCTAATCTCCTCATAATTAGTATCCCTAGTTAACACGACTAATTTTTGTGGAAACGGTGGTTTCGTTTATATTTAGCAATGGTATCACCGGATGTTTAACCGTGGCTTTCTCGTTTCTTAGGTTGTGTTGTGTAACACCTCTACAGGTGGTAGGCTCTTCAGTTTCTATTTCGGTATCTAGTAAAAATAGCAAGTGTAGGGCGATCGGTAGGGTAACTATAGGCATAGTTACTTTGTTATCAACCACTCTGCCGTAACGAGAGTGGTGATGGCCTTTAGCTCACCTACATTTTATATTTCATTACTAGTATTATCGGTTACCTCAAAGGCTGTATTTGTTGTTTTAGTATTAGGTATTGCGTGACCTGGAAACACACCTTTGGGTTGGGCTTTATCTTGAGCCAACTGTTGGGTTAAATTATTAACGGATTGTAAAAGCTGTTGGTTAGATTGAGCCATGGTTTGGAAAAAAATTTGGCTCACTTGTATGAAGATGTCAAGACGATCCAGTTGTGTGGGTGTAGTAGTCACGGGTGGTGTGACTGGAACTATTTCACGTGAATTATTTATGGGTGGATTTTGATAGTTATTATTTACCGGAACGATACCTCTATTAGCATTATAATTATTATAATTACCTTGACTTTGTGTTTGACCTTGTCGAGGTTGCACTTGGTTGTTATAATTATTGAAATTCCCCTGACCCTGTCCTTGTCGTAGTGGGGCTTGGTTAAAGTTGTGCGTAGGCCTAACATATTGATTATTGTACCCTTGAGGTGTGACATGTTGGTTATTTCTCCAACCGAAGTTGGGATTTTGTCTCCAAGGGACGTTAGGTTCAATATTAATAGAACAAGCCTGTTCATATGCTATAGGACAGTGGGAGTCGGGATGCTCAGGGCTCCAAATGAAACTACATGGATTTGAATTTACATTCATGACGGGATAGGATTTTGTTGTACAAAATGGCCTCTACCTTTTAGTGAGTGATTCGATTAGAGTTTTAAGCTCGAATCATGTTTAATTTCAAACATACCGCCCTTAATGTATTTGATGAACTAGCGGAGCGGTGGATATCATCACTACCCCCCCCCGTTGTTATTTAAGCTTTAGTTTGATCCTCTAAAATTTATAAGCCTCCGAGGCTCCTTTACTTAAGAAACTATCCCCATTCATTATGTCTAGGACTTCTTTATGGTGGTGTAGAAGTCCTTTGAAAAAGGCACGAACTAACGTGTCTTTCGCTAAGTTATGATGTGGACACTCTATAAGGAGATCGGTGAAATGATTCCAAGCCTCTGAAAATGATTCATGAGGATTTTGTCAAAAGAAATGAATCTTGGAAAGCATCTCATCCGTCTTTAGGGGTGGGTAAAAAATGTTCCATAAACAACTGAACAAGTTTAGCCCACGAGTCCACAGAATTAGGCATTTGGGCAGTTAACCAAGACGTCGCCTTATCGGCTAAGGTGAAAGGGAATACCCTGAGTTTAATTTGTTCCGCACCAACCGTAGGATGGTGGAATGTTGTTAGGACTTGTTCAATCCTACGCGATGTAATGCCGATAAGGTTTTTCATGGTCTAATTCATGAAAAGCGGGTAACAAATTAAAATATTTGGGGAATTCGAAATCCCCAATTTAGTCCGCTAAAAAACGATGCAAGATTTGGGGCTATCGCCAAGGCTTTGTAGAAGTCGAGAGAGGATTCTCTTCTTCGCCGGGCATTGTTGTGTCGTGATGTGTGTGTGAAATAGTAGCTAGAGGTGTAGTGGGTGGTATACTAGATAGATTTGTTTGTTGACGCGTTGTTGTGTAATTACGTTCGTTGTTTTGTTCGCCGGACCTTAATCTCATACAAGTCTAAAACCAAATTTAGCTAAACACATCAACACTCCAAACAATTCTGATATACTAGTATAAACCTCTAACGAGAGAGATCGAGGTGTGGAAGAAAGGAATACATGATTCGTCCTTGCTTCGCTTATGAATAGCGTCTTGTTTTACGCTGTGTTAGTTCGTATATAACAAGTTAGAACACTGAAAAATTTGAAAAATCAAAGTTCGAGTCAAAGCGTAGAATTCGGAAAAATTAACAAAGGGCTGGCGAATTAAACTCATAGAAGCGTGTCGCTCTGTAAATTTTCAAATTACAGTGTTTTTATGGTCGGGTTAGCTCTTGCTCTAGAGCAATAGAGGCAGTGCACTCTGCTAGAAGCGGATCGTCGCCGGTGTTATTTTGTCGGAACTTTCCAACGTTGAATCGGATAACTACAGTATGAATCAAACACGGGTGGGTGGGTGAAATGGGACTTTAAGAAAAGTACTAACACTACGAAAACAATACGAAAGTGAAACTAAGATGGCAGCGGCGCCATTTGATAAACATAAAATTTGAATAGCTTTACCTACGAAATGAACGATGAAACTCAAAACGTAAGTAAACTAAACCTAATTATGATGCTTATATGCTTATCAAAGATTCTACTCTCAATCCTATGAGATATAGTGGAGTAGAGTGATTCGTTCCACTCCTAGTCCTTCCGCATACTGTGTTCTCTACGTATAAGTATTCTTAACTCTAAAGTCTAATGAGAGATTTACGAAAAGGCAACTAGACTACGATGCAACTACCCACAAGATGCAACTAGTCGGTTATCAAAATAACTAAGGGAATGCTACGTTGATTCGATGATAAGGAGTTAGAGGGGATTGATTCCACCTTAACTTCGACTTAATCCTATTAACGGCGAATAATCGTCAGTAATCCGAATTTAACTACTTCAAGAGAACAATTGGTTCTTCCTAATCCCTAATTACACATGGCATTCCTACCAATTCATAACTAGCATGTGAACAATTAAACCCATTCTCATGGTGAACTAATCGTTTCTAGAGTGGAAAGGAAATTACGACGATTCTACGATAGTCGAAATCAAGCTTTCATCAAGGCTTCTCAACCCCCTCTAATGGAGGTTTACCCGAGAATCATTACGCAATCATTTCTGATTAAAGTTAAACTAAACATGATATAAAGAATTGAAATTTACTAATCTAAATTAAACAATAATTAAAATCTAATTAATAACTAAGAATTGAATAACAAGTAGTAAATGAATCAGATCTAACACAAATGTAAATGACAAGAATCGAAATTTAACAACTAGCTATTTTATTAATCAAACTAATTAAGAGTAATGATTCTAATAGTTTAATCTAAAACAAGAATTGGATTTGAAATTAAACTTAATTAAAACAATTAAATCTAGATCTAGAAGCTATTCTAATGGCTACTTTCTATTATAAGCTCTTTTATTTTCTAACCTAAAAATCTACTATTCTCTACTAAAAAAATCTACCATTAACAAAGAGCTAAGCTTTTGTTTTTATACTTTCAGATCCAAAAATCGTGCATGGGCTTGGAGCCATGTTTTGGGACAGAGAATCAGGCCCAAATCCCAATTCTTTCAGTTCAAAAAGGCCTCTTCAGCTGCAGTTGGCTTCAACAGACTTTTCGTCCATTTCTGCTCCTCTGATTGGATTACGGTTTACACCATTGGAAATCTCTTTCCAAGCCGGTCGTTTTGACATAAGGTAGGCCCCATTCCGAGGTCTGAGTCCGAAGATATGGCCTTCGGAAGTTCTGCTGACTTTGTGTTTTGTTTCTGCCCGCGTCGACTTTTCAGCTTTTGACCGGGCTTTAGAAAGGCTTTGTCTTCTTGAATCTTGGCCTTTAATCACAGAACTCCTTAGTAACCGACCTTTGCTCTTTTATCTCGCTAAAGTGGCACATTTCTGTACATAATGGACTTTGAAGCCTGAAATACATAAAAAGACGTAATCAGTGTTAACTCTTACTTATTATTCACATAATTGGTCTAAAAGTATGATTATTAAGGGGTTAAAACTACAGTTTTGGGCTCTTATCAGTGAGCGGAGTGGGTATTAAAGATTCTTGAGGAAGGTCATCATCCATCCAGTAAACAGATTGATGATCATCCAAGTTACTTGACATCACTGCTGTAGGGTCAAATAATGGTAATCGACTCTAATAACTCATTTACTTCTTGTGTATAATCATCATCCTCAAACTCAGATTAAGCTAAAGGAAAGAAATTGGTACACTTCATCTTCGGAAAAGAGTTTGTGAAATACTCTTTATGGAATCTTTGTCAACCCCGTTGACCTCACCATCAATGTCGCTCGAAGTTGTTTCATCAACTTGAACACATTCACCTCGACCGAAAGATTTCGAAGGACATGGTCATGGAACCATCTCTACAGTTAATAAGAGCATTAGCAGTGGCGAGGAACGGACGTCCTAAGATGATAGGAATGGAATCACATGCAACTTCTGTATCCAAAATAACAAAGTCTACATGATATAAGAAATATTGGACTTTTACAAGGACGTTTTCCACAATTCCTTTTGGATACTTTATGGAATGATCGGCTAACTGTAGAGTCATGGTGGTAGGTTTGAGCTCATGAAGACCTAGTTGTTTAAATAAATAATATGGAAGTAAGTTCACACTAGCTCCTAAGTCTAGTAGTGCAATGTAGCCGTGTATTTGTCACCTAAGGTGCATGGAACCGTTGGTCTACCAGGGTCCTTGTATTTTACTATACCATTGTGTTCGGTGATGGAAGGAAACTGTTCAGTGAGGAACGCTTGTTGAGGAACATTAGTTCTCCTTTTTGTGGTGCACATATCTTTCAAAAAATTTGCTTGTTTTGGTAATAGTTTTAAGGCATCGAGAAAAGGTAAGTTGATTGTTAAATTTTGAAAAGTCTCTCGAATTTCAGCAAAATTCTCATCAGGTTTATTCTTTGCCAAGCATGCAGGAAACGGTGCCTTAGGGCGAAATTTGGCAAAGGGGTCTACTTGCTTGTTTCCTACATTCGGAGGTGTTGACTTTGTTGGATCTGGGGAATCTTCCGTAGGTTCATTATTAGAAATAGATTCCTTGGAACCCTCTTTTTCCTTTGGTTGATCATCTGGCATACGTATATGATTGTCTACAGTTTTTCCAGATCGTAGAGTAGTGATTGCATGCACCTCACCTTAGTTGGGGGTGCTTGTACCAGGGGCATTGGTGAGTTCAAAGGCTGTGTTTGCTAGTTTAGGGTTTGAACCGCCAGCAGAAACAAGCCTTTCTGACTCTTTTCTTGCGCCAATTGCTGAAGTGATTGTTGGATAGACATTAAAATTTGAGACTGTTGGTTCATGTAAGCTAAGAAAGTCTCGTTTGTCCTATCTGAAACGGGTTCTTGTGGTTGTGCAAAATGTAGTAGTTCACGATTATTCTTTGAGAAGTTGTTGATTATAGTTGGGATCTGGATTAGCTGGAACAAGGCTACGGTTGGTTTGATAGTTTGCATTGGAATTATTTTGAAATTGACCTTGTTGGTATTGTTGATTATTTCCTTGGCGGTATGGAATAAAATTGTTGGTAGGCCGAACAGGTGGATTAGCGAAACCTGGAGGAGCCCCCATTTGTTGGTTATTTTGGCGCCAAGCGAAATTCGGATGTTGTCTCCACGGTGCATTAGAAATGTTGAATGCACAATGCCTCCTCCGATTGTTGAGTAGGGGAAGCATATAACAAGGGACAATATGCATCAGGATGGTCAGGACTAAGACAAAGGACACAAGGAGCGGTGTCAACGTTCATGACTGGTTTTGGTAGTTGATCGTTTACTTGAACTGCAAGGGCATCTACTTTTTTAGTTAGGGATTCTATCAAATTTTTTTATTTCGGGATCGGGTTTTACCTCAAAAATAGATGTGGCTTTTGTAACATTGTCCTTTGATGACCGAGACGACTCGGTGTTACCCCAAAGGTGTACCTTTTTTCGCGCTTGTTTTTCAAGAAAAGTATAAGCTTCAGAGCTCTTTTGTCCATGAAGCAACCGCCGCTCATTATATCAAGAGTTTCTTTTTGATGATCGAAAAGACCATTAAAGAATGAACGAACAAGGACAAATTTTGTCCAGTTGGTGATGAGGACATTCTAACATAAGATCGAGAAAACGACTCCATGCTTCTGTAAAGGATTCATGAGGATTTTGACGAAAGAATTGAATTTTCTGAAACATTTCAGTTGTTTTTTTCTGAGTGTAAAATTGAAGCATGAAAGCTTGAACTAGTTTATTCCATGTGTCTATGGACTGTGGCTGTTGTCCTGCTAGCCAAATTGACGCTTTTCCGCTTAAAGTGAATGGAAAAATTGAAGCAAAGAGTTGTTCCTTAGAGATCTGGCTGATGGTGAAATGTTGTTGCCACTTGTTGAAGCCTACGAAGATGATTGTAAGGTTTTTCGTGCTCCAAACCATGATATATAGGTAACAAACTGAAAACGTTTGGTGGGATACGAAAATCACCGACAATGTCCTCAAGTTTGATGCTGTAGGAAGAAGGTCCTTCCCCAGAATGCAAAGATAGAAGTCCGAGAGGGGCTTCTCTGCTAGTGGAGGATCGTCGGCCATAATGACAGAAGTTGATGGCGACGAAGGATTGTGATGAAGGTAATTAGCAGAAGAAGAACAATTTTTAGGTGAGAACTTATGCAATTGCTTATCGTATTTTTTTCGACGATAGGTATGTTCAATTTCTTTAGTGGAACCAGACCTTAATCTCATGCAAGCATAAAATTAGATCTAACTTACAGAAGGAATTTAGTAGGACTCGAATTTTATTATTATCTTAAGCATTAGAGTTTAACAACATATGCCTAAGCTGCTGCTAACGTAGCAGTGAAGCTAGGAATACGTGTGCATAAACCAACAGCCAGGTCACAAGAGAGATATGAGGGAGGCTTTTCATGCAAGCACGGTTCTAATTAAGTAACCTCAGTCTTTCAAGTTTCCTAAACACCATTGGAATATGATTAAAATTTATGGAATTAAAATTTATGCAAAGGCGGTATTAGTTTTAATTTAATCTAATTTAATTATTATTATTTTTTTTTAATTTTAAATTTATGCAAGGGTTAAAATACAAACATGCAACTACGATCTACTCATACAATATTAGGTGCAGTAGCATGTGAAAATACTCTACTCATACGTATAGCTATACGAATAGGCAAGCTTGTTTCATCGATAAATACTTCCATACGTACAGGCAAATATACATCAGTAATACGTATATGTACGCTAATTACGTAAACGTATATCAACAGTAACAGGCAAATTTGAATTACTCATACGTATCTAAATACATTAGCATACGTATTAGATAGTATACATACGCAGATAAATACGACAAAACTAAACATGCAAGGTATTATACATAAACTAAAATACGACTCTTGTATTGCAAAATAATTCGATTTCGACAATACTCATTGAGATTGCGAATGTCATATAGAGAGCAGCTTTACCCCGTAGGTTTAGAAAACAACTTACCCAACTCAGATTTTAACCCTCGTTGGAATGTTCTCCTCTTTCTTGACAAAATCGACTTATTAGACAATATCGCGTAATGCGATAATGAGAAATATTAAACATGTAACAAGAAACATTTATATGTTAGAAAGGCATATACCCATGCAAAACAGTACCCATTAATATGTAAATATACATTAATATGCAATTCATGTCCTTGTAATCGTATATAAATATTTACCGGTGTACGAACTTGATTCATGCATAATTCTAGGCTAAAACTGAAATAATAATCCATAAATTTTTCCTAATACTATATACATGGCATACATGCAGAAAAAACATAAAAAAATTACAATAATACTGAAAATTTGGAACCTGTAGCTTCCGCCTTTTTTCCCCTTGAACTGAAAACAAATGTTTCAATCCATCGACGCGATTAATCCCAAAGGATTATCGAATTTTTCAGGTACAGGGCCAGATATTTAGGCCTGGAAATGGATCAAGGTAGATCAGGAGATGCTGGTGGTTGAATAGGGGCAGCAAACAAGCAATTTGACTCGCAAACGGGTCACACTCACAAGACGCTGACTACACACACGCGCAAGCACGCGCGTCAAGTAATCCACAAAGGAGTTCAATTTTTATGGAAGTCTTATAATCTCCCCGTAGTTAATGCGTTCCAGTCCTAACTTTTGATACCTAGAAGTGCAATTAAAAATCCGTGAGCTTACAGGTCTATTGCGAGGCAAAAATCCGAAAATTTAACAAAAACGTAAGAACGAAAGAAAAGGAAAGAAAAGAAGAGAATGGGGGTTCCCCCTTTTTGCAACTTTCGATCTGTAGAACACGTTCTATGGCTTTAGAACGGCAGCGGCGCCATTTGATATATGCTTCTTTACTACTACTTAGAGGTTGAACTCTCTAAATTGATGCAAAAACAACTCAAGGTCCTTACTCACGATCTTCGATTTCGTAGAGTTGGAATAAGGATTCGAACCAACCTAAAGTCTATGACAACTACAAATTGGTTGTTACAATAAAGGGAACTAAGGAGTAAGGTTATAATACTAATGCTAAGTTTTCTTTCCTACACAACATTAAGAAAAACATTAAAGTTTGAATCATGCACTTAATACAAAAGACAATTTACTAAAGAAAGAAAAGTGGAGAGCTAATCCTCCTCATGTGATACTAACATTTAGTTGTTGATTTGAAAAGTTTATTTATTCTTCCTAGACTCATAGACAAGCCCCTAATGGAAGAAAACTTGATCCCTAGCATTTATGGCTCACTTAAGAGCTCATACATGCTAGCAAGTGGAACCAAGCAATGACTTATCTCTAAGCTCATTGCTTTGATTCCTAACTAGACTCTACACCAACTATCATTTTGGGATAGGATGTAGAGTTAGTTGTTCTTCATAAAAACCTACCAAACCAACAACAATTGTTTTTCCCTCACATGAGTTGGATTAACTCCCCAAAAGGGAAGTTAGCTCATGATCCTTGAGACAAGGAATTTAAACTAGAGAAACAAAGAAAGAGAGAAAAAGGAAGAAGATAAACAATCAAACTCACTTCTATTTATTTTCTAGAAGAAAACAAGTGTTTCCTCCATTAAAACTATTACAAGCTTTCTAATAAAAACTAAAAACTAACTTATGATTTTTTTTTCACTAAGGAACTAAAATAATGCCATGTAAGGAAAATAAGTCAAGGGAGTAAATGGAGTGTCCCCCACCCTTGTCTAATTTCTTCTCCATTTGAGAGAAATCTCATTTCCTCCCACGTGAATCATCAAACCACATTAATTCATTTTTATCCACCACATTAAAACAAATTGACACCTTGCCTTTTTTTTTCACTATTAACACCTAATCTAATTTATTACATGCAAGGTGTCAACTTTGCACCAATAATTTGTTATTTTTGTCTTGACATGCTCCATGATTGATGACTCATCCAATCTTGTGGCCCCGCATAGTGGGTCCATGTGCAGTCCAGTGGCGGTCCGGTATTTTGGGCAGTTTTACAACTTCCCCTATTGCGTAGAGTTCATCGTCCCGATTGTCTGAGAGCAGCTCTCTTGTCGCATTCAGAGTCCTGGTTCGAGAGGTAGGAGCTTTGGAAGTTTGATGCTTCGCGGGTTTGGAAGAATTCATATATATGCCGTTCCTCGTGCTTTATCGCAGGTTTAACCAATATTTCCATGTTTACCAAAAATACCCTTTGCAAGTATGAAAACATATTTATTTCATGATTATTAAACACATAATTAACCAAATTTATATGTCTCAATAGGGTTTCATAATACACTTTTGGGTGCTTATCACAATCCACCATAATCAAGTTCCATAATTGTAAGTTACTTACCAAAAAATAATTACTACCGTAATAGTTTGTCTTCCCTTATTAACTGGTGATCCTCTCTAATAACATAGATTCGAGTTAATTCGAGGAAACCCAAGACCTCCGAATGGTTCTATTGAGGGAACCAATTAATGCCTCCAAGATAAACACAATGTGCCAATCACAATAATAATCAGCCTACATTCTTTATTAATTAACTCACAAGCTTGTATATAAGTTAATGTAAGTTACAACCATTACATACTCCATTTGCTAGATAGTTGCAAGGAACTACCCACTACTTTACATCCCTAGCTACAACTAACTGACCAATACTACTAGTCTCCTAACTATCCCACTAATCTTAACTACATAGATATATATAATGCCCAAGGAACTACTAACCAACTTAATTCAAATTGCCATGTAACAACTTCACCCCTCTCGAAAATAATCTTGTCCTCAAAGTTGAATATAGATTATACATATGTAACATTCTCAAACTGGCAACATCAATTTCTCTGATCGCTAGGCCTCCAATTATTGATAAATTTTTGCAAATGGACCGTTTTGGATAGGTCTTTAATTTGAGGCGGCATCTCTCTTGCATTTGCGTATGGATGGGCTCCATGTACATTTATTACAATATTAATAATAAAATAATAAATATATAAGTTCAATATAATATGCATTTTGCATGGGACTATCCGTCTTTTCCATTGACATGCACATACGCAAATAGGTTTAGGCATAAAGAGAGAATTAATTTAGCTAACATCAAGTAGACAACAAGCAAGACATGATGTCATGGGATCGAGCTAGCTTTCGAACCCGTCCTACGAACGGGTGCCGTTATATTAAATTATTCTAAAAAATATTTGAACTATGTAGATCTATTTATGAGATATGAATATTATATTGGTCACTCATCCAAATTTCTTGCAACGTGAAAACCACACTCCAGAAAAAAAAAATGATAATAATAACGCACTTTTATAAAATCCTTCGACTTTTTTTTGTTGTTTAATAATAAAAGTTTGATAAAAGTTTTGTGAGAACGCCCAATGAGGCAAAATTTATATTGAATATACTTGAATAGCAAGTCATTCCCAATCATATACTTGTCGACACATTCCCATTACACATAAAACAACGATGTTTTGAGGTTAGTTCAATGCATTAGCATTTAATTTCTAATTTTCCGTTAAATATTTTTTGAGATTAGTTCATTGCATTTGTATCCAATTTTTGATTTCCTGTTAATTCATCTTTGAGGTTAATTAGTTCAATGCAGTTACATCCAGTTTCTGATTTTCCGTTTTCCAATTTATGTTAATTATTCTTTGAGGTTAGTTCCATGGATTTGCATCTAGTTTTGGATTGCCCGTTAATAACTCTAGCTATGAGGTTAGATCAATACATTTGCATCCAGTTTCCTATTTCAAGTTAATTATCCTTTGAGTTTAATTAGTTCGATGCATTTGCATCTAGTTTTCGATTTCCCATTAATTATTTTTGAGATTATTAGTTCAATGCATTTGCATCTACTTTTCGATTTTCAGTTAATTATAGATGTATAGTGAGAGTGAAATATATGTATAATAAGCTTGCTTGGAAGAAACTACATGTCGTTTTGGAA
Source organism: Coptis chinensis (assembly GCF_015680905.1). NCBI lineage: Eukaryota > Viridiplantae > Streptophyta > Magnoliopsida > Ranunculales > Ranunculaceae > Coptis > Coptis chinensis. The sequence continues at coordinate 30,081,701 of NC_141463.1, read as the reverse complement.
AACGAAACTATATTGTCTTCTAAGTTGAAATGGTTGGTGACATTATATTTATTTATTTGAAAGATTGAATGTAATACTGTATATTTTATTTTAGTCTTACTCATACCAGCAAATTCAATTTGTTAACTCATGTTTGCTTTCTTTTGCATCGTGGGTGTGTTATTGGGAATATAGATGGTGGAGTGCAGTGGATGCCAACGCTTGATTTGGATTCGCTCTTAGAGTCTTTATGGTTTAAGTTTTCTAAAGTGTACAGTTTTGTTTTGAGACAGATGAAATAGGTTGGTTAGTAATTATTGAATTCGTGAATGAAGAGTTGTTATTTTTATCTCAGATTTTTAATATTGTGTTTGATAATGGGTTATTAGGATTTTGCTTCATCCTGGGTTTTCAGATGATTGAATAGGGTGACAATTGAAATATTTATATCTTAGATAATTCCCTACTTTTAATTTTCTGGAAATTTGGGGTGTGACACGAACTCTTCCAAATCAATTAAGCGAACCCTTTCTACTTTTATAATATGATTTTGGTTAAAGGTAAAACTTTTGTTGTTTTTTAGGTTTCACTTCAATTTGTAAGTGGATTCTGACATCAATATTCGAAATTGAAGTTGTTTTTTTGTTGTTGATGAACGTGGCACTTTTTATTAGTGTGTTTTTTCAATACTTGTAATTTTTACAAATTTAGGTTCCACTGAGATGATAAAAGTAGGTCCTTTTAACATTAGATAGTACATAAAAGTATCCACTTTTAACATTGATAAACAAACTAACCTAAATGTTGAAATCAAGGTAAAATAAACTGAAATCATGTATATATCTTATTTGTTTTTGTTTTGTAGAATGAACAAGGTTAGGGGGGAGACGAAGGTGGTCCCCAACTGGAATCATGTGGAGAAGAAGGAGGTTAGCAAGAAATTTGTTCCGAAGAACAAGAAAGAGAATGAAAAGCCTATACCTCCTCCGTGACGAGATATCAAGGTTGTCGATGTTCTCCGAAAATGCTCCAAGACCAACTATTTTCTAGATTCGATAATGATGAAAAGAAAATTTTCGATAAATCTTCTTTCGGTTTTCTTCTCGATATGAATTCGGTTGATGTTGAAAGTGGGGAGAAAAATACTTTTGTTACCCACCCAAACTTGGTTGTTGAGCTTTTGGAAAAGAGGATTTTGCCAATGACTTTTAACATAGGAAACCAATATTTGTCTTTCAAACCATCTGACGTGGCCCTGCTGTGAGAGAGTAATATACACTTACAGTAAATATTAAGCACGTGTCTAGCACACCAAGACGACCACACTCATCCACACGTCCAAGTCGCTTATGATCAGCTCATACAAGTCAAGCGACCTCATCAGCACCGGAATGTTAGGCGTCCAAAACGCTCTGCTCCCAGAATGCCCATGTCCATAACGTTAGGCATCCAGAACACTCACATCAGCCAGCACCACAACGACTAGCAACGTATGGCCTGGCTATCACCTTAAATACCAGAGCTTCAGATGTGCACACCATTACTCCACCGCAAGATGCCTTCATGGCTCATTAAATGTCATCAAGTCCAGAACTTTACCTGACGCTGGAGAGGAGGAAGCGCGGGCATCTTTGCCTATATAAAGAAGAGGAGGAACTATGTCTAACCTGATTCAAGTCTCCCCCCAGCAGAGAGAACTTGATACGTTGGCAGTTCGTCCATACTGATAACTAAAAATGAATAGTCTACCTACGTAATGAACGATGAATCCACAACGTAAGTAAACTAAACTTTTTACTTGATGCTCTCTTGTTTATCAAAGATTTATTCTACTCTCAACCAATTGAGATATAGGGGAGTAGATAGAGTTCGTTCCACTCCTAGTGCTCTAGCATGGATGTTTTCTAATCTAACTAGTCGTTTTTAAGTCTATGAGAGTTTTACTTAAGGAAATTAGACTACGATGCAACTACCCACAAGATGCAACTAGTCGCTTATCACCAACTAAGGGAATGCTACGCTGATTCTATGATAAGGAGTTAGAGGGGATTGATTCCACCTTAACTCAACTTAATCCACTAACGACATTTAATCGTCAGAATCCGAATTGAACTGCTTCGCAGAACAATTGGTTATTCCTAATCCCTAATTATACATGGCATTTCTACCAATTCATAACTAGCATGTGAACAATTAAACCCATTCTCATGGTGAACTAATCATTTCTAGAGTGGAATAGAAAATACTTACTTACTTCACGATAATCGAATCAAGCTTTCATCAAGGCTTCACAACCCCCTCTAATGGAGGTTTAGCCTTGAATCATTCCAATCATTTCCATTTATATTAAAACTAAACATAATATAAAGCATTGAAATTTATTTAATTAAACAATAATGAAATCTAATTTAATGACTAAATTGAACTAAGGACATGAATTGAAATTAGATCTAGAATTGTAATTGACAAATCGAAATTGAATCAAGAACAACTAATTTATTATCTAATTCAAGGGAGAACAATCATTCAATACTAAATTTAAAACAAGAATAAAACTAATTACTTTAATATAAAAACTAGATCTAGAACTAAGGTTTAATGGAGGCTAACTAATCTAATTTATCTTCTAACCTAACTATCTACTATATCCTACCATTAACAAAGACTTAAGCTTTTGTTCTTATACATTCAGATCCAAAATTCGTGCATGGGCTTGGAGCCATGTTTTGGGCCAGAGAATCAGGCCCAAAACCCAATTCTTTCAAATTCAAAAGGCCTCTTCAGCTGCAGTTGACTTCCACAGACTTTTCGTCCACTTCTGCTCCTCTGATTGGGTCAAGGCTTGACCATTGCAAAGCTCTTTCCGAGCCGGTCGTTTTGACATAAGGTATGCCCAATTCCGAGGTCCGAGTCCAAAGATACGGCTTTCGAAGTTCTCACGACTTTTGCTCCTTTATCTCGCTAAAGTGGTACATTTCTCGCATTATAATGGACTTTGAAGCCCGAAATGCATAAAAAACGCGTAATCGTTAACTCTTACTTATTATTCACATAATTGGTCTAACAAGATGATTATTAAGGGTTAAAACTACAGTTTGGGCTCTTATCAAACCACCCCAAACAAAGATTTTGCTTGTCCTCAAGCAAATATGAGAAATTAGAATAAGTGACCAAAAATGGAGTTCTAACTACTCGCTTTCACTGAGCGCGATTGCATTGACCATATGCAACAAGGCCTTAAACCACTAGGAATTCCCTAGTGGACGAAGTTATAGCCTCGGAGAGTTTTCCAAATGAAGGTACTCACAAACTTCATCTATACTACAACGACTAAGAAAATAAAACTATTGTTTCCTTATTCATGCCCAACTATCTATACATCTCTAGCAATTATATAAGAATAACCAGTCAAAACCCTAAGTTAATATATGCATAATAATCAATCATCTACAATAAACATATATACAATGAGTAGTACTATCAAATGTTTAGCGGTTTTGTTTCTCGAACTCTAATAGCGGCCCTTAAGTAGGTTCTCACAATAATAGTCAAGAAACAACACTGATTTTTGCACTCAAGTTTCAAGCTACTCCAAAGTGTACAAGTGGGCACACTTTACCTTACAATCTCAATGACAACAAGGAAGCCGGGGTCAATCAAACACATCCGCCACTTACTATCACACTAACCTATTCCTAATCGAGCTAGGTCTTTATTAGGTGTTACAGGATTAGAGATGGTTTAAGAAGGAAGGAAATGGATATTCAAAAGGACAAGTCCGAGATAATAGAGTCTTCAGATATGTAACTTAGAGAAAACCTTGTTATTTTCTTTGCTTCTATACTTTGTTTCCATCCTTAGCCATATTTTTTTTTCTTTTCTTTGGCTTTTGACTCCTTTTATTCTATTTTTTTTTTTTGGAGTTTTTTTATTTTATTTCTATTTTTCTTTTCTTTGGATGGAAACTTTTTTTTTTATTTTCCTCAAGCAAGTAACAATTTTGTTTACACACGGGTTTTTCTTCTTCTTTCTTCACTCATTCTATTCTCGGACTTATTCTAAATTGGGTAGGTTGATTTATTCTCTTTTTTTTTTTTTTTTTGTTTTTTTTTTTGTAACAGGGTAAAGGAATTGTGGTGTATGGAAGGCTAAAGAAAAGGCTCAGAGTGGCTACTAGCGGAAAATAATTCATAGGTTTGAATTTCTCGCTATATCGATCCAAAGAGCGCCTAAATTCTCGCTTAGATATGGCATAGTGATCAAGCAAGTGGACGGTGATTTCTCTATCCGGATTTTACTTCTCCCTTGTGTCATTATTCAAATGTTTCACTCATATAAGGCTTTAGGCTATATTCTCACAGGATTTGTAGAATAAGTACTCTAGCCTAGATTTCGTAAACTTATCGCCAAAACAATCATAGATACTCATGTAATATATTTATAGATAGATGCAAAGATTATTACCTACGATAAACCTAAGTTTCTAACAATTATTCCGATGCAACAACTATGTGAGACTTCTAGATTGTTAAGAGCATGGAGAAAGAAAACAATACCAATATTCCTAAGTGTATAGCATAACTTATTTATTTATATTTTTAAATTTTGAAATTTTAACTAGAAACAAATGCATATTATATATTTATATCCTAGCAGATGTCTTAATTACATCGTTTTCTATGCCCCCAAAAAAAAAGCATGCTTTGTCCTCAAAGCATTTAAATAAAGAGGGTAGGAAAAATACCATTGAAGCGCCATGGAAATTCGTAAACATCCGCAAAACAAGGTTAAAACATACTAATATAGGAAATAAAACCGACGAACTCTATAAGAGTTCCACCCATTATGGGGTTAACATAATTAAAATGCTTGGGACATAAGGCATACTAAATGTAAACTAAAAGTTACCTCCACTCCCGCTGTTATTCGTCCATCTTCGCTATCCTCTACTTCTATAAAGAAGTGAGGTTCCTTCGCCATTCCCCGCCATGCTATGATAATTTGCCGTGCTTCACGCCATTTATCATCTATGGTTGCTAACCTATTAAGTGCCACTTGGTCCGATGGGGTGTAGGTGCAACCTCGGTGAGGTTGTATCCGCCACCCATGCCAAGTCATTGCACGGAAAGATCGAATAATACTATTGGTGGGTCGCACCGCGTCTACCTTAATCCAATCCGTGAAACGGTACAAAAAACAGAAAGAAACATAGCATAATACGTGAAATTAGAACAGGCATAAGAAGGTACTTATGCCTCATAGTATAGGCTCGTATAAACTAGACATCAAAGTCCCGGAAGGTCATAGAACCGGGCCCATTGGCTAAAGCAAGGAAAAACGCCGCAAGTGGCGCCATTCACGTAAGAAAAACGCCATTCCCTAAAATGTTTAGCATTATCCAAAACATAACAGCCCTATGTTCATGGACAAAGCTACCAAGGGCAACGCGTATAGTCCCCTTGGTCCTCAATACGAAAAAATGCCCGCCCCATAAGCCTCGCGGCAAAAAGACTCATAAGTGTAGACATGCATATTATCGAATCTAATAGCACCATGGGTCTTGTATCTCAGCGGCATAGCAAGTCCAAGAACAAATGCTAGCAAGAACCTGGTAATCTCCATTGGTTCATTGTCAATGTTGATGGAGAACACTTGTTCTCCATCCGGTCTCTCAAAGAAAATGCAGTTATTATAAAAATAAGATGCAAGTGCCGGAGAATAAAGTTCACCGGTCTTACCATAAGAGGTTCCTACCAACATATGTGATCACCTCGCAAACCAAGCACCGTAAGTAATGCTTTGGAACAAATCTTCGAAAGATCGTTCCGTATCAATATTGAGATGTCATCTCTAAATTACGCTTTGGAATAGCTACGCTAATGATTCGATACTACACGCCAAAAACTGAAAATTTCTGGTCCGAGAGTCGTTGCTGCGCGCCATTAACTTAGGGCGCTGGCGCTTTTGTATTTTGAATTCCAAGAACTTAGCTGGTCGCTTGACTTAGCGCTGGGCGCTCGACCAAATTTTTCTCGACAATTTTTTTAGCGCTGAGGGCCAAACTAGGCTATGCGCCGGCCCCCGAAAGGCGCATTGCGAAAATGAAGTCGAAACGGGAATCGCTGGTTGAAGGGTGAGTGATGGAGTTTAGGTGTAATGTGAGTTGTGAGGATAGATTGTATCAAGTTTAAATAGGCTTAAAGTTGCTAGAATGGATCGGAAAGTTGCCAAAACTAATTTCGGCAGCTTCCTAAAATCCTAAAATCTCCAAACTCGAAACGAAACAACTCATATCCCGGATTCTAATTCAAACCCAAGATTCTTATTTGATATTATGACCGAATGTACCTATTTAATCTAGATTTCATCCTACAATGATTCTCAATCACGATATGCCTAAACTTCCATATTTTCACCTTACTCCGCAAAGAAATTCTAACACTAGGGTTTTTATAAAAATACAAATTTGAAATAATCAAACCACCCCCAAACAAGTTTGAAGGTGTGGTCAATATGAAATAAGCACACAATATGAAAATAAACCCCTTGTATTATAATTTCATTCGAGTATTACTACAAAATTCAAATTACATCAAATAAAAGTTACATTACAATAAAGACAACAAAAGTAAATAAAACAACAACTACTAAAACATAAATAACAGACTATCACTCCTCATCCTTCTAAACACCTCGCCACCGGTGGCGGAGGGTACATCTCGGTGGTGGCTCCCGAACTCCGGAAGGTCCAAGAGAAGAGCCGCCCTTCGCCGACGACGCCATGCCTAGTAGTCGTGGTCCTCGAGGCGAAGTCCGTCTGAGGTGGGAAGCGCGCTAGCATCTCTACTCTAAACCGACGCCGGCTTCCATCTCAGCCCCGCCCCCCCCTCTCATCCTCCCTCCGGTGCGCGGAGCTCGGTTGTCAGGTGAATGGTGGCCCCGCCGAGTCCGGAGGTCTGCGAGAGAGTGTTGAGTGAACGATGCCCCTATGTAGCATAGTCATGCGCCAAAGATCGACCAACACCTCCTCGAAGGCATCCGTATCAAAGCAGGTGCCATCCTCCTCATCCTCCTCCGACTCATCCTCATCTACCCCCTCCTCCTCCTCCTCAGCGCTGTTCCCTATCCTCGGCAATTTCCAGACTTGTTGGACACACTCCCTATAGATACGCGGGTTCCCGCGTGGTAATGTAAATCCTCTCGGTTTCCGGAGTTGCCTTCATCTTCAACATGATCTTAGTGATAAGCACAGAAGAGGTGCCAACGACCGTCCGATCCTCCCCGATTATGTTGAGCAAAACTCCGTGATACAGAAATCGTTTCCGCCCCCTCGAGTATCCATAGACGGGAGGGCAGGTCGACCGATGTCACCGACCTTTGTCCTTGCCTAGATATTCCGACCAATCCATCGGGTCAGAGCCAGGGTTGGTCCTCGAGAAGCCTCGGCGCATTACAATGGGAGTTTGATTGTAGCTCCCATTGATGACAAGAACGCCATCAACGGCTCAACCCCATCAAACCGGGGATCCTCAGATACGGATTCAGATTGATTCTAGGCGAATGCCTAGAATCTCAGCCAACAGCCCCGTGAGTCAACTCCCTCCTCTTCTTCCTCACCAACACAAAAATCTTACTCCCTCCAACTCCCGGGTGTTGTAAACCGCCCCCACCAAGTCTTCATGGTAGAAGTCTTCGGTCGAAAGTACCGTAGACTATTCCAGCTTTCTACTAGCCATTTCACACCGTGAAAACGCGAAAATGGTCGGGCGTGAAAATCTGCTTCCGCAGATAATACGGCGTTGAGCCATCTAGTTTTGAAATGTCGATTGGGGTTTATATAGGATGTGGTGGTGGTGGTTTAGCTTGACCGACTTTTTAGAACAATGGTGGTGGTGGCGTGGTGGCAAAGCACCAAAAATTTTTTTTTTTTTTTTTCGTGGTTTTGATAATAGAAATCGGTGGTGGTAGTGATGGTTGGTGTTTTGAAGTCGATTTGAGGTTTGGATTTGATTTTTGGCGGGTTGTTTGTATTTTCTTTTTATTTTGATTTTCTTTTAGGTTTGGAGCTTGGTAATGGCGCTTAATGGAAGATGAAACGATGAACTGGTCGCGGAGAATGTAAGAGCGCTGAAGCGCCGCTTCCATGGGCGCTGGTGGGCGAAGTTGAAGCCCAAGCCCAAAATCAAAATTTTCGATTTTTTCGATTTTTTTTTTTCTAATTTCAAATCAAAATTCCCGCTTGCTATCGGGTCCGATTTTTATAATGAGATATGGAAATGATCAGGAGAGAATTTCCTATCCAATGATCCATAAAACACTCTATTCCGACTTCAGATGACATACGAGATAGTGGAAAACGCCTCGAAGCGCGGCATGACGTAGTTATGCTTAACGAATGAAATCTAAATTAATAGATTATGTCAATCCGAATCGTAATACAATAAAACGCCTAAGCAACTCTAATGGGACATAAAACATTTTAGTATGGAACATTTAACACCCCACCCCCAAACAAATTTTTACAAGAATTTTAGAAAATTTGTTTTTAGCAAAAGGTCTTTTAAAGTCGATTCCCGAGACTTCCTAGATTACTATGTTTATTTTATTATTTTATTTTTTTTTATTTTAGTTTTAGAAGGAAAACAATAAGCAATAAAGACATAATTCACACCATAGAGAAACATGACTCAAAAAAAATCCGGTGAAAACATGCAAGAGTGGAAAACGGAACTATGTGAACCGCGGACTTAGGATCCGTACTTACATGCCACACACTCCATGTGGAGGGCCCGGTTACCTTAATGGTGCACTCACCAATATATTGAATGAAAGGAAATGCACCAACACAGAAATTGAGTCGCTTATAGTCGATACTCAAGACTTTATCTAAAACATATGTATGAACATGCAAATTGATCATATATCAACAACCTAAATAGTTGTGGATCATTCCATAAATAAATATCACAAAGAAACATATCCAAATACAATGAAACACCAAGATTTCCTACGACACACGCCTAGTGGAATCCAAACGGTTGGGTAACCCTATCAGGTAACCTATCATGCACCTTCTTTTTTTCATTTTGAATGAGGGGTGTTTTAGTAAATAAGTATGGAAAAGTGAATGGTTGTGGAGAATATGGTGGATATGGATAAGTTGTAGAAAAACAGCCCGCATACAAATGAGGATGTGGTTTTAGCAATCAACTCATTCATTGTGTGTGTAGGGACTGCCTCAATTTTGAAAATGAAGGTGTCAAAAAGTTTGTCCTTCCTCAAGATCCGCTTGTTAGAGGATTTAAAAATTATAGAGCACGTAAGAAACAAAAGGATCGAAAGTGCAAACTCGGGTTCCTTTGAAAGGGTGGAAGGAGGGAATCGAGGTGGTCGTTGTGCTAGTTAGTTCTTGATAGGGTGAATTGTCACCTACCAAGAAACTCATCAAATTCCTCATCTAGATTGGTCATATCCACATTACTATGGTAGTCCTCTACGCCTTTGAGAAAGTCATCTATCCCATCCTCGCCAATAACATGTGTATCGACTAGTGTAGGAAAGAAAATATTGAGTCCGACTTTCCAAAGGAAAGAATTTTGGGCATATGACTATCGTGGAACGTGGTTGTTGAAATAATCTCGAAAGCAAAGCTCTCGATCATGCTAACCTCTCCATCCATAGATCGAATCGGGTAATCGCGGTCCTTGTTTTAAAAACATTGACTTCAACAAAGAAGATGGCCAAAAGACATGGACATTGAACCATCACGCAATTAATGAGCGCATTGGCAACTTGCCAAGAAAGGACGCCTCTAAAATGATCGGACAGAGTCGCTTAGCTTAATTTCCTCAGACGAGGACTACAAAATCAGCCGGATAGTAGAAATCCCGAACTTTTACAAGCACATTTTCGACTACACCCTTAGGATACTTAATAGACCGATCACCTAATTGCAACGCCATTTTAGTGGTTGCATTTTGTCTAGACCTATTTGTCTATACAAATAAAATGGGAGTAAGTTAACACTAGCCCCCGTGTCTAATAACGCTGTCGTCAGATAGAATCTCCTAAGGTGCATCAGAAAAGAGGGATCTACTTCGGTCCTTGTACTTTAACAATTCCATTATGTTCGTGATAAGGTTGGGAATTGTTCCGTTAAAAGGCGCCTTTTGGTATATTTGTCTTACCTAGTAGTACACAATTCCTTAAGAAACTTAGCATGATGTGGTAGCTTTTAATAGCTTCGAGGAAGGGAAGGTTTATAGTTAGATTCTTAAAAACATCCCTAATCTCCTCATAATTTGTATCCTTAGTTAACATGGCTAATTTTTGGAAACGGTGGTTTCGGCTTATATTTAGCAATGGTATCTCCCCGATGTTTAACCGTGGCTTTTGTTTCTTTGGTCAGGTTGTAACCGGTACTTCTACAAAGGGTAGGCTCTTCAGCTTCTATTTCAAAGATCTAGTAATATAGCAGTGTAGGGTTATCGGGTGGGTAACTATAGGCATAGTTACTTTGTTATCAACCACTCGCCGTAAATCCGAGAGTGGTGATGGCATTTATCTCACCTACATTTTCAAATTCATTACTAGTATTATCCGCTACCCTCAAAGGCTGTGGTTTGTTGTTTTAGATTAGGTATTATAAGCCTCGAAACACACCTTTGGTTTGGGCTTTATCTTGAGCCAACCGTTGGGTTAAATTAGTTACGGATTGTAAGTTTCGCTGGTTGGATCGAGCCATGGTTTGGAAAAGTTTTTTGGCTCACTTGTATAAAGGTGTCAAGACGATCCGGCCAGGTGGGTGGTGTAGTGGTCACGGGTGTTTACCGAACTATTTCCGTGAATTATTTATCGGTGGATTTTGATAGTTATTATTTACCTAACGATAATTCCTCTATTAGCATTATAATTATTATAATTACCTTGACCTTGTGCTTGACCTTGTCGAGGTTGCACTTGGTTGTTATAATTATTAAAATTACCCCGACCCTCGCCCTTGTCGTGAAATGGAGCTTGGTTAAAAGCTGCTGGCCTAACATATTGATTATTGTACCCTCGAGGTGTGACGCTTGGTTATTTCTCCAACCGGTCGGATTTTGTCTCCAAGGGCGCTAGGTTCACTATTAATGGAACAAGCCCGTTCATAGGCAATGACGTTGGATTCGGATGCTCGTGGACTCAAACAAACTACATGGATTTGAATTTACATTCATAACGGGATTGGCTTTGTTGTACGAAATGGCATCTACCTTTTTGTGAGGGATTCAATTAGAGTTTTAAGCTCGTGATCCGATTTAACCTCAAACATACCGGGTAGCCTTTAATCGTGGAAGAAGAACTAGCGGAGCGGAGTAATCGCCACTACCCCCCACCATTATTATTACGCTTTAGTTTGGTCCTCTAAAATTTATAAGCCTCCGAGGCTCCTTTGTTTAAGAAACTACCCCGCTTCATTATGTCAAGGACTTCTTTATGGTGATGTTGAAGTCCTTTGAAAAGGCACCTAACTAACGGGTCTTTCGCTAAGTTATGATGTGGACACTCTATAAGCAGATCGGTGAAACGATTCCAAGCCTCAAAAATTTTCATGAGGATTTTGTCGAAAGAAAAATGAATCTTAGAAAGCATCTCATCCGGCCTTTTTAAAGGGTAAAAATGTTCCATAAACAAATTGAACAAGTTTAGCCCACGAAGTCCACGTAATTAGGCGCCAAGGCGCTTAACCAAGACGCCTTTATCGGGCTAAGGTGAAAGGGAATACCCTTTAATTTAATTTGTTCCGCACCAACCGTAGGATGGTGGAATGTTGTTAGACTTGTTCAATCCTACGATGTATTTGGTAAGGTTTTTCATGGTCTAAACCATGAAAACGGGTAACAAATTAAAATATTTGGGGGATTTCAAAAATCCCACCGGGTTTGCTAGAACGATGCAAGATTTGGGGCTATCGCCAAGGCTTTGTAGAAGTCCGAGAGGAGTCTCTTTCTTCCCCATTATATCGGTGGTGTGTGGGAATAGTAGCTAGAGGTGTAAAGGTGTGGTATACTAGATAGACTTGATTGTTGATGTTGTTGTATTTACGCTCGGTGTTTTTGTACCACTGCATCTTTAATCTCATGCAAGACTAAGTCGAGGTTAACTACACATGCAACACTCCAAACAATTCTCGATATACTAGTATAAACCTCTAACAGAGATGCGAGGTGTGGAAGAAAGGAATACCCGATTAGGCCCTTGCTTCGCTTTATGAATAGCGCCTTGTTTACGCTGTTCGTTCAGTATATAAGAGAATAGAACACCGAAAAACTTGATAACTCGAAGTTCAAATCAAACCGGGAAATCCTGAAATTCGAGAAGGGCGCTGGCGCCAGCTTATCTTGCTGGCGCGCCAAGGCAAAGTCGAGCTCAAGAAGATAGCTGGTCGCGCTTCTTTGTTGCCGGCTTCAATGTATAAACGAAGTCCAAGAAGATAGCTGGGTCGCTTTGCTTTTCGCTGGGCGCCGAAACGAAAGTCCAAGAAGATAGCGGTCGCTTCTTTGCGCTGGCTGGCAAAGCCGCTTTTCGAATTTTTCCAAAACTGAAACGGCAACCACAAGATGAATCAAACAAGGGTGGGTGGGTGAAATGGGACTTAAAAATTACTAATTCTATTATGAAAACAATGCTAAAGTGCAACTAAGATGGCAGCGCCATTTGATAACTAAAATGAATAGTCTACCTACGTAAATGAACGATGAATCCACAACGTAAGTAAACTAAACTTTTACTTGATGCTCTCTTTGTTTATCAAAGATTTATTCTACTCTCAACCAATTGAGATATAGGGAGTAGATAGAGTTCGCTCCACTCCTAGTGCTCTAGCATGGATGTTTTCTAATCTAACTAGTCGCTTTTAAGTCTATGAGAGTTTTACTGGCGGAAATTAGACTACGATGCAACTACCCACAAGATGCAACTAGTCGCTTATCACCAACCAAGGGAATGCTACGCTGATTCTATGATAAGGAGTTAGAGGGGATTGATTCCACCTTAACTCAACTTAATCCACTAACGACGAATCGTCAGAATCCGAATTGAACTGCTTCGCAGAACAATTGGTTATTCCTAATCCCTAATTATACATGGCATTTCTACCAATTCATAACTAGCATGTGAACAATTAAACCCATTCTCATGGTGAACTAATCATTTCTAGAGTGGAATAGAAAATACTTAATTTAATTTCTACGATAATCGGAATCAAGCTTTCATCAAGGCTTCACAACCCCCTCTAATGGAGGTTTAGCCTTGAATCATTCCGCAATCATTTCCATTTATATTAAAACTAAACATAATATAAAGCATTGAAATTTATTTAATTAAACAATAATGAAATCTAATTTAATGACTAAATTGAACTAAGGACATGAATTGAAATTAGATCTAGAATTGTAATTGACAAATCGAAATTGAATCAAGAACAACTAATTTATTATCTAATTCAAGGGAGAACAATCATTCAATACTAAATTTAAAACAAGAATAAAACTAATTACTTTAATATAAAAACTAGATCTAGAACTAAGGTTTAATGGAGGCTAACTAATCTAATTTATCTTCTAACCTAACTATCTACTATATCCTACCATTAACAAAGACTTAAGCTTTTGTTCTTATACATTCAGATCCAAAATTCGTGCATGGGCTTGGAGCCATGTTTTGGGGCCGAGAATCGTGCCCAAAACCCAATTCTTTTCAAATTCAAAAGGCCTCTTCAGCTGCAGTTGACTTCCACAGACTTTTCGTCCACTTCTGCTCCTCTGATTGGGTCAAGGCTTGACCATTGCAAAGCTCTTTCCGAGCCGGTCGTTTTGACATAAGGTATGCCCAATTCGGTGGTCCGAGTCCAAAGATACGGCTTTCGAAGTTCTCACTGACTTTTGCTCCTTTATCTCGCTAAAGTGGTACATTTCTCGCACATAATGGACTTTGAAGCCCGAATGCATAAAACGCGTAATCGTTTAACTCTTACTTATTATTCACATAATTGGTCTAACAGTATGATTATTAAGGGGTTAAAACTACAGTTTTGGGCTCTTATCACATACGAACTCGGTCAAATCCAACCCATCTATCACATCTCTTCTTGATTGCCTACGTTTGTAAGGTTAATCCAAATATAACCTTTACATTGGTGCCGTCTGTGGCTCGATTTTTTGAGTTCACAACCATTCAACTAGAAAACCTTCAAACAAATCTCAAGCCCATGAAGCATGGATAGCCTACAAGAACAAATGAAGACCATGGCCGCTCAGATGGGAACCATGAATGACAGCATCACCCTCTTACGACAGGAAAACGTCACACTGAAAAATCAGGTGGCAGCACCCCAACGGAGTCACAGCTGAGGACGGTATTAATGAAGTGAACCAGCAAATCAAAGAGTTGTCCCAGTGAATTGACCAGAGTATGGGGAAGAAGGACGCCAGTCAGATCGTCCAGAAGATGCTGAAAACTTATCGAGCATCCCCATTCACACCGGATGTAATCAGTAAACCCTCCCCACACGATTTCATTCAGCCACGCTTTGTGATGTATGATGGCAGTACGTGTCCCGGTTAGCACGTAGCTCGCTACATCCAGAGCCTGACACTCTACAGCGCATAAGAGTTCGACTACTTACAATGTCGTTTGTTTCCTGCAAGTCTGAAAGAAGGAGCCCTCAACTGGTTCTACTCACTGGAGCCAAACTCTATCGATGGCCTTGAGAAGCTAACCGACCAGTTCGCTAATCATTACGTCCACAACAAACGTAAGAAAATTAACGTCGACTCACTCTTCATGTTGTTTCAGAAGAAAGACGAGTAAATCCGCTCCTTCTTAGGGCGATTCAAGAAAGCGACCTCCAAGAGTCCTTTGCAACCTTGGCATTCACCAAGGCAATCCGGAAAAACACCTGGCTATACAGATCGCTCATGAAGGAGCATCCTGAAAAACTGGAAGAATTGTACACTCCCGTGTACAAATATATAAAGCTACAGGAAGCTTTAGATCACGACGGTGAATAAGAAGAAGTCGCAGCAATCTCAAGCGCTGCCTTTTCCTCAAAAGCAACCCAGACCTCAAGGACAGAAGTCTGGTACCAGGACGCGCACGAAGTTTGCTATGCTGACAAGATCTCCAAGCTACATATTGGAAATAATAAAAATAGTGGCTTATTACCGACCTGAGGTAAAGAGGCCAGAAAACACACCAGGAAAGCCATACTGCGCTTTCCACAAAGCTAAGTGCCATGAGACTAACGAATGTCACAGACTCAAGCACTACCTCCAAGACCTCATTGAGGCAGGCCATATCAAGCACTATACTGATATAGCCGATGGCGATCTGCGCCATAAGCTTATGGCTCGAGAGAGTGAAGCCGAATTCCTCCACACAACCACAACCGAGATTGCTCTCGCCCTCGAAGACGCTCTACGGACCGATCTCGTCATGATCATCGCCAACATTCATCTGACAGAGATAACAACAGAACGATCAACATGATCACCTTCCAAGATGACTCTGTCACGTTCATGAGGGAGAAAAAGAGACTAGTAGGTGCCCTCCAAGAAGTCTACCAATTCTCTTCACAAGCGGCTCCTGCCCCACACACATTGCCTGTAACTCTGGAGACATTACTTTCACTGAGGCCGACCTCAACAAGGTGTGTCTCCCACACAATGACGCCTTGGTGGTCCACATCAAAATCAGTGACTGGACTGTCAAGTGCGTCCTGATCGACCCAGGCAGTTCGTGCGACATCCTATTCTACCGCACGCTTAAAGAGATGAACATGCCCAGGTCAGTCATGATCGATCTAATAGCCCACCTCTATGGCTTCAATGGATCACGAGCCGACCCAATAGGAAACATCATTCTACCAGTCTCAGTTGGGTCACACGAAGACAAGGTTAGCATCAACACGCACTTCAGCGTTCTGGATGTCAACCCGTCCTATACTACTATTTTAGGACGCTTTTGGATCCACAAGATGCAAGCAATTCCATCAACACTCCATTAGGTTTTACACTTCCCTGGCCTCAGAGGCATGATGGAGCTCAGAAGCAACCAGCTTGATGCCCACAATTGCAACCAAATCCTCTCAGTCAACAAGCCTGCTGGGGCTTTACTCAAAAACAAGGGAGAGATTGGCAAAACCAAGCTCGCAGAAGACTTCATCTCTGAGGCCAAACCCTAGCCAAGACCCCTCGAAACGATTTGCCAAAGGAGAACACTAGGAGCTTGGTCAAGGAAGTCGCTTCAAAAGCTATGACCCTAGAGGTCGCCCCACCGCTTCAGGTCAAGGAGACACCGCAAGAGACCAAGACCCCAGTGGTCACTCAACCCACTAAGGTGGCTGCTCATACCGAGTTGAAGGAAAATATCAACCTAGGAACTGCAGAGGACCCTAAGTTCGTGTATGTAGGAGCTAACCTTGATCCTACACTCAAGGCACAACTTGTAAGCTTTTTATCATTAAATAAATATGTTTTTTCTTGGTCATACATCGATGTGCCTGGAATTGATCCTAATATTGCATGCCATAAGTTAAACGTTAACCCAGACGCTAAACTAGTTCGCCAACGACCTCGAAAGTTATCCCTTAGATTCCAAAAAGCAATCAATGAAGAAGTAAAAAATCTCAAAAAAGTTGGCTTCATTAGGAAGGTCGATTACCTTGAATGGGCCGCTAACATAGTTGCAGTCCCAAAAAAGAATGGCACAGTTCGCCTTTGCGAGTACTTTACCAACCTAAATCTAGAAACTCCTAAGGATAGCTTCCCCTTACCAAGAATCGACCGACTTGTGGACCAGATCTGTGGCCACGAGCTCTTGTCATTCATGGATGCCTACAGCAGGTACAACCAAATCCCACTAGCAGAAAAAGACCAAGAGAAGACTTCATTCGCAATAGAACAAGGGATTTACTGTTACAACGTCCTACCGTTCGACCTCAAGAATGCTGAAGTGACCTACCAACGGCTCGTCACTGATATCTTCCAAGACATGTTAGGTGACACCATGGAAGTCTACATAGACAACATGGTCGTCAAAAGCAAGGAAGCTGGAGATCACTTAGATCACCTCACACAAGCGTTCTCCAGACTTCAGCGAACTCAGATGAAGCTTAACCCTGAGAAATGCGTCTTTGGAGTGTCCTCTGCGAAGTTTCTAGGATATCAGGTCTCACAACGTGGGATAGAAGCAAACCCATATCAGATTCGAGCGTTCTTGGACATGCCTGACCCAAAAACAAAGAAGCAGATACAGAAACTGTCAGGAATGGTGGCAGCTCTAAACCGATTCATATCGAGAACATCGGATAAATGCCGACCTTTTCTACAAATTCTCAAAAAGGGTGAACAGTTCTCATGGAATGAGCAATGCCACCAAGCGTTCTCTACTCTCAAGGACTATTTGACAACACCATCTGTGCTGGCAAAATCGATCAATGGTGAAACACTGGGGCTATACTTAGATGTGTCTGACTTCGCTATCAGTTTAGTTATCTTCAAAGAGGAACAGAACGCAGAGAAACTGATCTACTTCACAAGCAAGACATTGTTGCCAGCTGAGAAGAACTGCTCCCACATTGAAAAGGCAGTACTGGCACTACTTTATTTAGCAAGAAAGTTCAGGCCCTACTTCCAAGCACATCCAATCAAAGTGCTCACCGACCTACCACTAAAGAAGATCATTCTTAAAGCTAATAAGACAACTTTCATGGCAAGATGGCGCCGTTTAGAACTCAAGAACACCACATTGAGTTCACCCCAAGAACCTCCCAGAAGGGCCAGGTCGTTGCTGTCGATTTATTAGCAGATTTCCCAGTTGATGACCTGAACTGGGAACCAGAGGATAATACCCTGACCTCTAAACAAAGCGACCCGTCAGTATGGTCACTCTTCGTGGACGGAGCTAGCAATCCAGGTGGCATCGGAGTCTGAGTAGTCCTAGTGTCACCAGATGGCTCTGTGGTGGAAAAATCAGTTTACATCGATTTTGCAACCTCCAACAATGAAGCGGAATACGAAGCCCTGATAATAGGACTCCGTATGGCGTTAAAGCTCGAAGCTCAGGAGCTCAGGAGCTCAAGGTCTTCACTGATTCACAACTGGTCGTTCGCCAGGTCACCCATGAGTATACCACTAATGAAGGTAACCTTTCTAAATACCTGCAAGTTGTAAATCAATTACTGCCTTATTTAAAAAAAGTCACTATACACCATTTCCTATGGGAAGAGAATTGCCATGCTGACAACTTGGCGTACCTCGCGACCTAAACACCGAACTGTGACCCTAGGAAACTAATCATCGAATTAGTTGATCGACCTGCTTACCAAAGTGAGCACGTCCTTGAAATTGCCGACCTATGCCTAATCTCGGACACTCAAATGAGTCAAACATGGATGCAACCTACCATAGATTATATCTAGCTAGGCAACACACCAATAGATCGCATCAAAGCCAGACAGGTTCAATACCAATCAGGTCACTACTGCCTAGCAAATGGCAAACTTTTCAGAAAGTCTGCCAAAATACCCCATCTGAGGTGCATAAGCCCATAACAGGGTCAGATGACCTTCGCAGAGATCCACGAGGGAGAATACAAAAACCATGCAGGAGGTCGCTCTTTGGCTCACAAAGCGATCTCACAAGGATACTTTTGGCCAAGAATGCAGATCGATGCCAAGAAGTATGTACTCAAATGCATTAAGTGCCAAACATTTGGCCACAACATCATCCTGCTAACTTGCGAATTGATCAACATTGCCAGCCTTTGCCCATTTCACATGTGGGGCTTGAACATCATGGGTCCATTCATTCTACGAAAAGCACAGGCTTTCGGTTCGTCCTAGCTATAACAGACTACTTCACCAAATGGGTGGAAGGATTTTCTTAGCTCATGTCAAAGAATCTAATGTCAGAAACTTCATTTGGACCAATATCATTACCAGATTCGGCCTCCCCCACACATTGGTGATGGATAATGGCTCTCAATTCAAGGGAAAACAGTCAAAGAATTCTTGGCCAAGTGGAAGATCGTTCACGCATTCTCCACTCCCCAGTACGCTCATAGCAATGGTCAAGCAGAAGCTAGTAACAAAGCAATTCTTTAGAACTTGAAAAAGAATATCGAAAAAAGCAAAAGCCTGTGGCTAATTGATAAGAGCCCAAAACTGTAGTTTTAACCCCTTAATAATCATACTGTTAGACCAATTATGTGAATAATAAGTAAGAGTTAACACCGATTACGCTTTTATGCATTTCAGCTTCAAAGTCCATTATGTGCGTAAATGTACCACTTTTAGCGAGATAAAGGAGCAAAGTCAGCAGAACTTCCAAAAGCCGTATCTTTGGACTCAGACCTCGGAATTGGGCATACCTTATGTCAAAACGACCGGCTCGGAAAGAGCTTTGCAATGGTCCAAGCCTTGACCCAATCAGAGGAGCAGAAGTGGACGAAAAGTCTGTGGAAGTCAACTGCAGCTGAAGAGGCCTTTTGGATCGAAGACTTGGGTTTTGGGCCCCATTCTCCGCCCAAAACATGGCTCCAAGCCCATGCACGAATTTTGATCTGAATGTATAAGAACAAAAGCTTAAGTCTTTGTTAATGGTAGCATAGAGTAGATAGTTAGGTTAGAAGATAAATTAGATTAGTTAGCCTCCATTAAACCTTAGTTCTAGATCTAGTTTTTATATTAAAGTAATTAGTTTTATTCTTGTTTTAAATTTAGTATTGAATGATTGTTCTCCCTTGAATTAGATAATAAATTAGTTGTTCTTGATTCAATTTCGATTTGTCAATTACAATTCTAGATCTAATTTCAATTCATGTCCTTAGTTCAATTTAGTCATTAAATTAGATTTCATTATTGTTTAATTAAATAAATTTCAATGCTTTATATTATGTTTAGTTTTAATATAAATGGAAATGATTATGAATGATTCAAGGCTAAACTTCCATTAGAGGGGTTGTAAAGCCTTGATGAAAGCTTGATTCCGATTATCGTAGAGTCGTCGTTATTTTCTATTCCACTCTAGAAATGATTAGTTCACCATGAGAATGGGTTTAATTGTTCACATGCTAGTTATGAATTGGTAGAAATGCCATGTATAATTAGGGATTAGGAATAACCAAATTGTTCTCGCGGCGCTTCAATTCGGATTACTTAATTTATTCGTCGTTAGTGGATTAAGTTGAGTTAAGGTGGAATCAATCCCCTCTAACTCCTTATCATAGAATCAACGAGCATTCCCTTAGTTGATCGATGTTTTACTAGTCAGATCTTGTGGGTAGTTGCATCGTAGTCTAATTTCCCCTTCAGAAAACTCTCATAGACTTAAAAACGACTAGTTAGATTAGAAAACATCCATGCTAGAGCACTAGAGTGGAACTAACTTGTCTACTCCACTATATCTCAATTGGTTGAGAGTAGAAATAAATCTTTGATAAACAAGAGAGCATCAAGTAAAAAGTTTAGTTTACTTACGCCAGGATTCATCGCTCATCACGCAGGTAGACTATTCATTTTACGCTTATCAAAATGCCTTGCCATCTCTTAGTTGCACTTTATCATTGTTTTCATAATAGAATTAGTAATTTTGAGTCCCATTTCACCCACCCACCCTTGTTTGATTCATACCGTGGTTGCCGCTTTCAGTTTTGGAAAAATCCGCTGAAAAACGACCGAAGGCCACGCTTCAAAGAGAGCGACGACCCGCCATTCATCGACTTCGCTTATACACGAAGGCCGCCTACGCTTCAAAGAGAGAGAGCGATCGCTCGCTTTCATCGAGCTCGACTTTGCTGAGCCATACTAAGAAAGATAGCGCCAGCGCCCTTCCCCTGAAAATTCGATTTCCACGGGTGATTCAAACTTCGAAGTTGTCAAGTTTTCAGTGTTCTATTCTCTTATAAACACTGAACACGCCGCATTCAAGACGCTTATTCATAAGCTTAAGCAAGGACGAATCGTATTCCTTTCTTCCACACCTCGCATCTCCCGTTAGAGGTTTATACTATTATATCGTAATTGTTTGGAGTGTTGCATGTGTAGTTAAGCTCGACTTAGTCTTGCATGAGATTAAGGTCCGGTCGCATAAAACACCCGAACGTAAAATACACAACAACATCAACAATCAAGTCTATCTAGTATACCACACACCACACCTCTAACTACTATCACACACACCATACCCGAGCATAATGGGGAAGAAAGAGAGACTCTCTCTCGGACTTCTACAAAGCCTTGAGCGATAGCCCCAAATCTTGCATCGCTCTAGCAAACCCAAATGGGGATTTCAGAATCCCTCCAAATATTTTTAATTTGTTACCCGCTTTTCATGGTTTAGACCATGAAAACTTACCAAGACACGCAGGATCAACAAGTCCTAACAACATTCCACCATCCTACCGGTGGTTCGAACAAATTAAATTAAGGGTATTCCCTTCACCTTTAGCCGATAAGGCGGCTTTCGTTAACCAAGCTGCTAATTCTCGTGGGACTCGTGGGCTAAACTTGTTCAACTGTTTATGGAACATTTTTACCCACCCCTAAAGACGGATGAGATGCTTTCTAAGATTCATTTCTTTTCGACAAAATCCTCATGAAACATTTTCGTGAGGCTTGGAATCGCTTCACCGATCTCCGCTTATAGAGTGTCCACATCATAACTTAGCAAAAGACACGCTTAGTTCGTGCCTTTTTCAAAGGACTTCAACATCACCATAAAGAAGTCCTCGACATAATGAATGGGGTAGTTTCTAAAACAAAGGAGCCTCTGAGGCTTATAAATTTTGTAGGACCAAACTAAGCTTAATAATAATGGGGGTAGTGACGATTACTCCCCGCCCCATAGTTCTTCTTCCACGCTTAAGGCTACCAAGATGTTTGAGGTTAAATCAGATCCCGAGCTTAAAACTCTAATCAATCCCTCACAAAAAGGTAGATGCCATTTCTGACAACAAAAGCCAATCCCGTTATGAATGTAAATTCAAATCCATGTAGTTTCGGTTGAGCCCCGAGCATCCCGAATCCCATCGGCCCTATAGCCTATGAACAAAGCTTGTTCCATTAATAGTGAACCTAACGCCTTGAGACAAAATCCCAACTTCGTTGATAAATAACCAAAACGCCACACCTCAAGCGGTACAATCATCAATATAAAAATAACGCAGAGCTTTAACCAAGCCCCACTACGACAAGGACGAGGTCGTCGGTAATTTTAATAATTATAACAACCAAGTGCAACCTCGACAAGGTCAAGCACAAGGTCAAGGTAATTATAATAATTATAATGCTAATAGAGGTATCGCTCCTGGTAAATAATAACTATCAAAATCCACCAATAAATAATTCACGGGAAATAGTTCCAAAGAACACCACCCGTGACCACTACACCCACACAAACCGATCGCCTTGACACCTTTATACAAGTGAGCCAAAAACTTTTCCAAACCATGGCTCAATCCAACCAACAACCTTCTACAACTGCAACTAATTTAACCCAACAACTTGGCTCAAGATAAAGCCCAAACCAAAGGTGTGTTTCCGTGTAACGCAATACCTAATCCTAAAACAACAAACACGTACCGAGGTAACGGATAATACTAGTAATGAATTTGAAAATGTAGGTGAGATAAATGCAATCACCACTCTCCGCTCGGGCAGAGTGGTTGATAACAAGGTAACTATGCCTATAGTTACCCCACCAAGAGTTTCCTACACCGCTATATTACTAGATAATCTAAATAGAAAAACTAAGAGCCTACCACCGTAGAGGTACCCGCTACAACACAACCAAAGAAACAGAAAAGCTACTTGATAACATCCAGAGATACCATTGCTAAATATAGACGTAAAACCACCGCTTCCACAAAATTAGCCATGTTAACTAAGGATACAAATTATGAGGAGATTAGGGATGTTTTTAAGAATCTAACTATAAACCTTCCCTTCCTCAAGCTATTAAAAAGCTACCACATCATGCTAAGTTTCTTAAGGAATTGGTACTACTAGGCGTAAGACCAATATACCAAAAGACGCTTTTTAAACGTAACAATTCCCAACCTTATCCAACATAATGGAATTGTTAAGTACAAGGACCCCGGTCGTCCCCATCGACAATGCACCTTAGAGATTCCTATACGATTTACGCTATTATTAGACACTGGGGCTAGTGTTAACTTTACTCCCATTTTATTTGTATAGACAAATAGGTCTAGACAAAATGCAACCCACTAAAATGACGCTGCAATTAGTCGACGGGTCTATTAAGTATCCTAAGGGTGTAGTCGAAAATGTGTTGGTAAAAGTTCGTGATTTCTACTATCCGCTGATTTTGTAGTCCTCGATACGTAAGTCGCTAACGACTGTCCCATCATTTTTTTAGGGCGCCCTTTCTTGGCAACCGCCAACGCGCTTTTATTAATTGCCGGATGGTTCAATGTCCATGTCTTTTGGCCATCTTGCTGTTGAGGTCAATGTTTTAAAACAAGGACACGCCATCCGATTCGCCTATGGATGGAGAGGTTAGCATGATCGAGAGCTTTGCTCGAGATTATTTCAACAACACGCTCCCCGATAGTCATATGCCCAAAATTCTTTCCTTTGGAAAGTCGGACTCCAATATTTTCTTTCCTACACTAGTCGATACACATGTTAGTGACGGGATGGGATAGATGACTTTCTCAAAGACGTGAGGACTACCATAGTAATGTGGATATGACCAATCTAGATGAGGAATTTGATGAAGTTTCTTCGAGTAGGTGACAATTCACCCTATCAAGAACTAACTAGCACAACATCCACCAAGATTCCCTCCTTCCACCCTTTCAAAGGAACCCCGAAGTTTGCACTCGATCCTTTGTTGTTTTTTCTCAGGCTCTATAATTTTTAAATCCTCCTAACAAACAACGGATACTTCGTAAGGACAAACTTTGTGACACCTTCATTTTCAAAATCGAGACAGCCCCTACACACACAATGAATGAAGTTCACTAAAACCACATCCTCATTGTGTAATGTGTCGCCTTTTCTAAAACTTATCCATATCCACCATATCCTTCACAACCATTCACTTTTCCACACTTATTTACAAGAACACCCACTCATTCAAAAATGAAAAATAAGGTGCATGATAGGTTACACAATAGGGTTGTCCGACTTCGCTTTGATTCCACTAGGGTCGGGTCGTGGGAAATCTTGGTGTTTCATTGTGTTTGGATATGTTTCCTCCGATATTTATTTATGGAATGATCCACAACTATTTCTATTGTTGATATATGATCAACTGTGATGTTCATACATATGCCTTAAATAAAGTCTTGAGTATCCGACTATAAACCACTCAAATTTCTGTTGGTGTGCATTTCCTCTCATTCCAATATATTGGTGAGTGCACCATTAAGGTAACCGGCCCTCCCTATGGAGTGTGTGGTAAGTACGGATCCTAAGTCCACGGTTCACATAATTCACGCTTTCCACTCTTGCATGTTTTCTCGATTTTGAGTCATGTTTCTCTATGGTGTGAATTATGTCTTTATTGCTTATTGTTTTTCCTTCTAAAACTAAAATAAAAAAATAAAATAAAATAAACATAGTAATCTATGAAGTCTCTCGAATCGACTTTAAAAGACCCATCTAAAAACAATTTTTCTAAGCTTCACAGAAAAATTTGTTTGGGGTAAAGGGTGTTCGTGTTCGCACTAAATGTTTTATGTCCCACTAGAGTTGCTTAGGCCGCTTTATTGTATTACGATTCGGATTGACATGATCTATTAATTTAGAGTTCATTCGTCAAGATAACTTACGCCACGCACGCACTTCGAGGCGTTTTCCACTATCTCATATGTCATCACATGGACCCATTTATGCGGGGCCACAAGGTGGATGAGTCATCAATGCGTGGGCGTCAAACAAAAATAATAAATTATTGGTGCAAAGTTGACACCTTGCATGTAATAAATTAGATTAGGTGTTAATAGTGAAAAAAGGCAAGGTGTCACTTTGTTTTAATGTGGTGGATAAAAATGAATTAATGTGGTTTGATGATTCATTGGGAGGAAATGAGATTTCTCTCAAATGGAGAAGAAATTAGACAAGGGTGGGGGACACTCCACTTACTCCCTTGACTTATTTTCTTACATGGCATTATTTTAGTTCCTTAGTGAAAAAAATCATAAGTTTAGTTTTTAGTTTTTATTAGAAAGCTTGTAATAGTTTTAATGGAGGAAACACTTGTTTTCTTCTAGAAAATAAATAGAAGTGAGTTTGATTGTTTATCTTCTTCCTTTTTCTCTCTTTCTTTGTTTCTCTAGTTTAAATTCCTTGTCTCCGAGGATCATGAGCTAACTTCCTTTTGGGGAGTTAATCCAACTCATGTGAAGGAAAAACAATTGTTGTTGGTTTGGTAGGTTTTTAGGAAGAACAACTAACTCTACATCCTATCCCAAAATGATAGTTGGTGTAGTGTCTAATTAGGAATCAAGCAATGAGCTTAGAGATAAGTCATTGCTTGGTTTCACTTGCTAGCATGTATGAGCTCTTTAGTCCCATCATGTATGAGCTCTTTGGTGAGCCATACATCTTGGGGGATCAAATCTTTTTTTCATTAGGGACTTGTCTATGAGTCTAGGAAGAATCAATAAACCTTTTCAAATCGATAAACTAAATGTTAGTTTCACGTGAGGAGGATTAACTCTCCCACCTTTTCTTAGTAATTTGTATTTTGTTTAAGTGCATGATTTCAAACTTTAATGTTTTTTCTAAATGTTGTGTAGGAAAGAAAACCTAGCATTAGTATTATAACCTTACTCCTTAGTTCCCTTTATTGTAACAACCAATTTATAGTTGTCCTAGACTTTAGGTTGGTTGAATCCTTACTTTAGCTTCTGAAGACAAAATGCGTGAGTAAGGAAATTTGAGTTGCTTTTGTACCAATTTAGAGAGTTTAACCTCTAAGTAGTAGTAAAGAAGCATATATCAAATGGGCATTTTCACATGCCGTTTCTAAAGCCGTAGAGCGTGTTCTACAAACGGAAGTTGCAAAAGGGGGGACCCCATTCTCTTCTTTTCTTTTCCTTTTCTTTTCGTTCTTACGTTTTTGTTAAATTTTTGGATTTTGCCTCATGATAGACCTGTAAGCTCCGCGGATTTTAATTGCACTTCCAGGTATCAAAAAGTTAGGACTAGGGAATGTACATACTGAGGGGAGATTATAAGACTTCCATAAAAATTGAACTCAACTGTGGATTACTTGACACGTCTTGGCGTGTGTGTGTAGTCAGCGTCTTGCAGTGTGACCAGCGTTCGCGAGTCAAATTGCTTGTTTGCTGCCCTCTGTTCAACCACCAGCATCTCCCTTCGATCTACCTTGATCCATTTCGGGGCCTAAATATCGGACTGTACATGAAAAATTCGATAATCCTTTGGGATTAATGGCGTCGGCGGATGAAAGCGTTTGTTTTGATTCAAAAGCGAGAAAAGCGGGAAGCCACTGAGTTCCAAATTTTCAGTATTATTGTAATTTTTTTTATGTTTTTTCTGCATGTATGCCATGTATATAGTATTAGGAAAAATTTATGGATTATTATTTCAGTTTTAGCCTAGAATTATGCATGAATCAAGTTCGTACACCGGTAAATATTTATATACGATTACAAGGACATGAATTGCATATTAATGTATATTTACATATTAATGGTACTGTTTTGCATGGGTATATGTCTTTCTACGTATAAATGTTTCTTGTTACATGTTTAATATTTCTCTCATTATCGTTACAGGTATTGTCTAATAAGTCGATTTTGTCAAGAAGAGGGAGAACATTCAACGAGGGTTAAAATCTGAGTTGGGTAAGTTGTTTCTAAACCTACGGGGTAAAGTGCTCTCTATATGACATTCACAATCTCAATGAGTATTGTCGAAATCGAATTATTATGCAATACAAAGTCGTATTTTAGTTTATGTATAATACCTTGCATGTTTAGTTTTGTCGTTATTTATCTGGCGGATGTATACTATCTAATGATGCTAATGTATTTAGATACGTATGAGTGATTCAAATTTGCTGATTCTACTTTGTTGATATCACGTTTACGTAATATCGATTTACAAATTAGCGTACATATCGTTTATTTGATGTATATTTGCCTGCATATGGAAGTATTTATCGATGACACAAGCTTGCCTATTAGTTATAGCTATACATTATGAGTAGAGTATCTTCACATGCTACTGCACCTAGTATTGTATGAATAGATCGTAGTTGCATGTTTGTATTTTAACCCTTGCATAAATTTAAAATTAAAAAAAATAATAATAATAATAATTAAAATTAGATTAAATTAAAACTAATACCGCCTTTGCATAAATTTTAATTCCATAAATTTTAATCATATTCCAATGGTGTCTAGGAAACTTGAAAGATTGAGGTTACTTAATTAGAACCGTGCTTGCGCGAAAAGCCTCCCTCATATCTCTCTTGTGACACAGTTGTTGGTTTATGCACACGTATTCTAGCTTCAACTTTCGTTAGCGAAAGCTTAGGCATATGTTGTTAAACTCTAATGCTTAAGATAATAATAAAATTCGAGTCCTACTAAATTCATACGTAAGTAAGATCTAATTTTATGCTTGCATGAGATTAAGGTCCTGGTTCCACTAAAGAAATTGAACATACCTATAAATTGAAAAAAATCGATAAGCAATTGCGTAAGTTCTCACCTAAAAATTGTTCTTCTTACGCTAATTACCTTCATCACAATCGCCCATTAGCCATCAACTTCTGTCATTATGGCCGGCGATCCTCCACCAAAGAGAGAAGCCCTCTCGGACTTCTATCTTTGCATTACAGGAAGGACCTTCTTCCTGCATCAAACTTGAGGACATTGTCGGTGATTTTTAGATATCCGCTAAGCGTTTTCAGTTTGTTACCTATATATCATGGTTTGGAGCACGAAAAACCTTACAATCATCTTCGTGAGGCTTCAACAAGTGGCAACAACATTTCACCATCCGCCAGCCTCTAAGGAACAACTCTTGCTTCGACCGTTTCCATTCACTTTAAGCGGAAAAAGTGTCAATTTGGCTAGCGGGACAACCGCGTCCGTAGACACATGGAATAAACTAGTTCAAGCTTTCATGCTTCAATTTTACACTTTCGGAAGAAAACAACTGAAATGCTTCAAAAAAATCAATTCTTTTCGTCAAAATCCTCTTGAATCCTTTTCGAGAAGCATAGAGTCGTTTCTTGATCTTCATTTAGAATGTCCTCGTCACCAACCGGACAAAGCTGTCCTTGTTCGTTCATTCTTTAATGGTTTTTCTTATCATCAAAAAAACTCTTGATATAATGAGCGGTTTGCTTCATGGACAAAGGAGCTCTGAAAGCTTATACTTTTCTTGAAAAACAAGCGAAAAAAGGTACCTGGCGGGGTAACACTGAGTCATCTCGGTCATCAAGGACAATGTTACAAAAGCCACATCTATTTTTTTGAGGTAAAACCCGATCCCAAATAAAAAATTTGATAGAATCCCTAACTAAAAAGTAGATGCCCTTGCGGTTCAAGTAAGCGATCAACTACCAAAACCCGGTCATGAGCGTTGACACCGCTCTTTGTGTCCTTTGTCTTAGTCGACCATCGATGCATATTGTCCCTTGTTATATGCTTCCCCTACTCAACAATCGGAGGAGGCATGTGCATTCAACATTCCCAATGCACCGTGGAGACAACATCCAATTTTGCTTGGCTAAAATAACCAACAAATGGGGGCTCCTCCGGGTTTAAGCTAATCCACTGTTAGGCCTACCAACAATTTTATTCCATACCGCCAAGGAAATAATCAACAATACCAACAAGGTCAATTTCAAAATAATTCCAATGCAAACTATCAAACCAACCGCAGCCTTGTTCCGAATAAATCCGGATCCCAACTATAATCAACAACTTCTCGGCAATAATCGTGAACTACTACGTTGCATTTGCACAACCTCGCGCCAACCCGTTTCAGATAGGACAAAGCGAGACTTTCTTAGCTTACATGAACCAGCGATCTCAAATTTTAACGTCTATCCAACAATCACTTCAGCGATTGGTGCAAGAAAAGAGTCGAGAAAAGTGTTTCCTGCACAAAGGTTCAAACCTTAAACCGGCAAACCGACCTTTGAACTCGCTGATGCCCACGGTACAAGCACCCCAACCAAGGTGAGGTGCATGCAATCACTACTCTACGATCACGGAAAAACTGTAGACAATCATATCATTATGCGGATGATCAACCAAAGGAAAAAGAGGGTTCAAAGGAATCTATTTCTAATAATGAACCTCTGGGAAGATTCCCGGATCAACAAAAGTCAACACCTCCGAATGTAGGAAACAAGCAAGTAGACCCGCTTTGCGAATTCTGCCCTATGGCACCGTTTCCTGCCACGACGGCAAAGAATAAACCTGATGAGAATTTTGTTGAAATTCGAGAGACTTTTCAAAATTTAACAATCAACTTGCCTTTTCTCGATGCCTTAAAACTATTACCAAAACATGCAAAATTTCGAAGATATGTGCACCACAAAAAAAGAAACTAATGTTCCTCAACAAAGCGTTCATCAGCTGAGCGGTTTCCTCCATCACCGAACACAATGGTATAGTAAAATACAAGGACCTGGTAGACCAACGGTTCCATGCACCTTAGGTGACAAATACCGCGGCTCTTGTACTACTAGACTTAGGAGCTAGTGTGAACTTACTTCCATATTATTTATTTAAACAACTAGGTCTTCATGAGCTCAAACCTACCACCATGACTCTACAGTTAGCCGATCGTTCCATAAAGTATCCAAAAGGAATTGTGGAAAACGTCCTTGTAAAAGTCCAAGATTTCTTCTATCCTGTAGACTTTGTTATTTTGGATACAGAAGTTGCATGTGATTCCATTCCTATCATCTTAGGGCGTCCGTTCCTCGCCCTTTGCTAATGCTCTTATTAAGCTTGTAGAGATGGTTCCATGACCATGTCCTTTGAAAATCTTTGGTCGAGGTGAATGTGTTCAAGTTGATAAAACAACTTCGAGCGACATTGATGGTGAGGTCAACAGGGTTGACAGCATTCCGTAAAGTATTTCACAAACTCTTTTCCTAAAGATGAAGTGTACCAATTTCTTTCCTTTAGCGAATCTGAGTTTGAGGACAATGATTATACACAAGAAGTAAATGAGTTATTAGAGTCAGTACCATTATTTGACCCTACAACAGTGATGTCAAGTAACTTGGATGATCATCAATCTGTTTCTGCATGGATGATGACCTTCCTCGAAGAATCTTTAATACCCACTCCATACCCCTGATTTAAAACCTCTTCCTTCGGAATTAAAATACGTACAGCTTGATGCAGATGGTCGTCACCCAGTTATTATTTCTTCACAATTGACTGACGATCAGGAAGCTCGTTTAATTAATGTCATTCAACAGCATCGTTCTGCTATTGGATGGTCCCTCGATGACATTAAAGGCATTGAACCTAATGTGTGCACCCATCGCATACACCTGGAAGAAAATGCTAAGACGTCGCGTGAACCACAGCGTCGCCTAAACCCTACCATGAAAGATGTGGTCCGAGAGGAAGTGTTAAAATTACTGAGATCACGGGTATTATTTACCCTATCTCGATAGTGTTTGGGTGAGTCCTGTACACGTGGTTCCAAAGAAATCTGGCATTACAGTTGTGCGAAATGATAAAGATGAATGCATTTCCGCTCGCATCCCAGTAAAATGGCGAATATGCATTGACTATCACAAACTTAATATCGTCACTCGTAAGGATCACTTTCCACTTCCATTCATCGATCGGATGCTCGAATGTTTAGCGGTCATGCCTATTACTTGCTTTCTTGATGGTTATTCAGGTTATTTTCAGATAGTCATAGACCTGGCGATCAAGAAAAGACAACGTTCACTGTCCATTTGGTACATTTGCATATAGGCGAATGCCTTTCGGCCTTTGCAATGCACAGTACTTTCAACGCTGCATGCTTCATATTTTCGATGATATGGTTGAGCGGTTTATGGAAGTATTCATGGACAACTTCTCAATTTATGGAGATTCTTTCGATAAATTTGTCTATCAAATCTTGAAAAGGTCTTTACACGTTGTGAAGAAAAACCTTTGTTCTTAATTGGGAAAAATGTCATTTCATGGTTACTAAAGGAATAGTTTTAGGACACATCATTTCAAAGGAATGAGGAATCGAAGTCGAACCAAAGCTAAGATAGAAAAAATTGCTTCACTTCCTATACCAAAACAGATTCGAGACATTAGCATTCTTAGGACCGCGAGGTTTCTATAAAAGATTTATTCAAGATTTCTCAAAGGTTGCTAGACCTTTAACCAATCTCCTGCTTAAAGATGCCATTTTTTATTTCAGTTTCTGTTGCAAACAAGCCTTTGAGATATTAAAAACTGCATTAACTACCGCTCCCATAATTCAACCACCTGATTAGTCTAAACCTTTTGAATTAATGTGTGACGCGAGCGACTATGCTATAGGAGTTGTACTAGGGCAACGCCGAGAAGATAAGCCAGTTGTCATTTACTATGGGAGTAAAACCCTTAATGAAGCTCAACGTAACTATACCACCACCGAAAAGAGTTTCGCCGTTGTATATGCATTGGATAAGTTTAGTCCTTACCTAGTGGGTTCTCCAACTATTGTCTCTGCTTGACCATCGCGGCACTTTGTTATCTATTAGTGAAAAAAGATGCAAAACAAAGGTTAATCCGATGGATTCTCCTTTTGCAAGAGTTTACTCTCGAAATTAGAGATAAAAAAGGTAAGCGAAAATGTGGTTGCGGACCATTTATCAAGACTTGTCGGTGATGTTGATCGCGATGCGAACCTATCTGTGATTCCTTTCCGGATGAACACTTGTATTCTATTTTTTAGTCCCCTTGAAATGTACCCGACATAGTAAATTACTTAGTTACGAGAAAGTCCCTTTATCTTGGTCTCCGTAATGATCGGAAAAAGTTTTTATCCACCGTGAAATTCTATTTCTAGGATGATCCTACCTCTTTAAAGTATTGTTCGGACAAACTAATCCGCCCGTTGCATTCCCTCTTTGGAACCTGGCGATGTGTTATCCTTCGCCATGAACAATCTTATGGTGGTCATTTTAGTGGTAAGAAAACTGCGGCGCCAAGGTTCTACAATGTGGTTTTATTGGACAACACTGTTTTAGAGATGCACATGAGCATTGCAAAGCATGCAATCGCTGCCGGCCGGATTAGGTCGCATTATTCAACGATATGATGCCCTTAAATCCCATTCTAATTGTGGAAATCTTTGATGTATGGGGCATCGACTTCATGGGTCCATTTCCAAATTCTCATGGCTTCCTATACATACTTGTAGCAGTTAACTATGTGTCAAAATGGATTGAGGCTTTGGCATGTCGTGCTAACGATCATAAAACGGTCGTTTTGTTTGTAAAAGAAAATATTTTCTCTCGATTTGGTGTTCCAAAAGCTATAATTAGTGATGGGGGAAAACATTTCTGCAATAAAATTTTTGAATCATTAGTAAAGAAATATGGAGTCAATGCACAAAAGTGGCAACTCCATATCATCCTCAAACCCGATTGGTCAAGTAGAAGTCTCTAATCGAGAAATCAAATCCATTTTGGAAAAAAGCTGTCAATCCATCTAGGAAAGACTTGGTCTCTACGATTATCGATGCCTTGTGGGCATCTGAGCGACTTTTAAGACACCTATAGGGATGTCTCCAGTATCACCCTCGTTTTTGGAAAACCTTGTCATCTGCGGTTGAACTTGAGCACCGTGCTCTATGGGCCATCAAAAGCCTCAATTATAACACTAACGTGGCGGAAAAAGAAAAATTACAGTTAAATGAGCTTGAGGAAATTGAGAGTGATGCCTATGATCTCTCCGAAATCCTATAAAGCCAACATGAAAAGAGTGCATGACAAGCACATATTGAGAAAAGAATTCAAAGTCGGTCAAAAGTTTTGATGTACAACTCAAGATTACACATTTTTTCGGAAAATTAAAAACTCCGATGGTTCGGTCCTTTCACTTGGTCTCTGCTGTCACCCTTATGGGGCTATCTCTATGAAAAACGTAAATGATGGTAGCAAATTTCAAGTAAATGGCCAGCGCCTTAAACATTATCATGAGTTGCGCTCTCCAGATGTCGAAGAGACTCTTCTCAATGATCCAGTCTACATAAAATAATAGATTCGCTGGTGTACTTCTTTCCATGTATTTAAACAGGAAAAGTATGCCATTAGGGTAGCCGGGCCCTCTTCTATTTTCTTTTCTAAAAATCCCTAGAGTGTGTGGTTGCAAGGGCCGGAACCTTAGTCCACAAAACTCTACTTCAGAACTGAGTATAAATGTTTTCTGATAATCGAGCAAACGTGCATCCTGGAAAACAATGGGTACCAAAAATTTCAAATCCTTCTTTTTCTTCCCTTTTATATTCTCTTCCTCGCAAACTCCAACTCATCATTTGGTGTAAATCTTACCCATCTCGAATTGGTAATGGTCGTAGTACTTTTGCTCGAAAGCGACGTGCGAAAAGGATGGGGTGGTGTATGAACTGTCAAACTCCTTTCTGTCCAGGTCTTGATCTTCTATCCGAGATGAGCCGGTATAAGGTATATTATTGTCTGACACCAGCTCAGCAGGATAAACTTCATCGTTGTCCCGTTATTCCCACAGGTTGGGAATCGTCTTGAGATCTGACGTTAAAAGACTCACATTCGTCTTGAGGATCTGACGTTAAAAGACTCACAATCGTCTTGAGGATCGGCGTTAAAAGCTCACATTAAATCTTGAGGATCGGCGTAAAAGACTCAACATGTATATACTTTCGTTTTTTTTTTTTTTATTAGCACCCAAAGATGGTGCCCAAAGAGAGTCGTGATATGCACCATCGGACATTTCCTAGTTAAATGCAGGCAATGGATTCCACCGAGGCCAACCCGATCGGTTTTCTATGTATTTGTTTTGGGCGGTTTGAGGTTATACCATATGTACTAAGGGTAATATTATTATTAGACCATTGCACATTGGTCAAGGATGGTAATACCGATCACGAACCCTAGGCCCCAAAACATAAAGGTTAAGCCCGCAGTCACGGCTAGATTGGGTTAAGCCAGAGCCGACATGAAAGTTGCCTGAGTTAAGCTGTTGTGATGTGTTATTTTATTTGGACTTCCGGTGTTGTTGACACGTTCTTCTCGACTTGTACATTTGTATATAAAAGTGTAAATAAATAAAAACCAAAGTTTAAAAAAAAAAAAAAAAAAAAAAAAAAATGTTTAAATGTGATTTTTTTTCATATTCTAGTGGATGGAATTTTTAATGCCGATCGTTTTGATATCTCATCCGTTCAATTTGGAGTTGAAACGAATCGAATTTCCACGTTTGAAATTTCGGAACATTTTGGGACATAAAAGGAATTTCTTATATTCATTTGGGCTTGGGCCAAAATTTTGACCCGACCCAAAAATAAAAAATCCTGGTACAAAGCCCACGCGCGAGGCACCCACGCGTCCACCCCTCTCATTTCTTCTTCCACAAAAATCGGATCTTGGTCCCCCCCCACTTTCACTCGCGACAAAGGCAGTGTGAATTGACCAGCGCCGCGGCCAAAATACACCAAACTCAACCCCTTCCTCCAGCACCATCTCCTCCACCTCCTCTTGCTATTTGCACCCTCAAAAGATCATCTACACTTTCGCTATGGCAAAGACGAAGGAGAATCACAGTTGAGCGAAATTTCGGAAATCTCTACAATTCCGGGATGTTTCACCCATTTTTCGATGAAGAAATTGCTAGTAGAGAGTGGGAATATCTATTGCACCAAATTCCAGCTTAGTACTCCGAAGATTTAGTGTTGAAATTTTACAACAATGGAGGTTTCCGGGGTGACGAATTTTGGATTACGGCGGATGGGTTGGAACGTGAACTCACGCTGGAGTTGATTTCGAATACCGCACAGATTCCGATAAATTCTGATAGTCCGACCCTGTTATTGTCAGAATATCCGACCACGAGGGATTTGATGTTTGACACGCTTCTTGAGGGAGAGTACAACACTAGCTCGAACTGCGTGTACCAGCATTCGCTCAGACGTAACCAATTAGCCATCACTCAATGGCTGGCGTACAACGTCATTGGAACTTCAAAGACGTCTGACGTGAACAAGACTTTCTTACACCTGCTGTGGATCCTACAGGAGAGGAAGAACACTTTCTGTATGGTCCATTTCCTGGGCCATATTCTTACGACCGCGTCAAACAGGTCGACTCCTCTTCTTTGTACTTGTTACTTAGGCTTATGCTTAACTTAGGGTTCGATCCGCTACTCCTTTCATTAAAACAAGGTCTTTCGAGAATTTTGGAATTTTTAGACTTGTGTTTTAGACCACCGGGACCCGATGGCTAGAGATGACATTGAGCATGATAACGTACCTCCTCCTCCTCCTTCACCACCCGACTGTTTTAATGAAGATACCATGCACCGAATCAATACTCCTATGGGCGCTTGAAGCACATGAATACTAGTATCTTGCGGGATGTTTCTTCGCCAGAAGAAATGCTTACTTCCCGAATGACTTCCAAAAAGAAATGAGAAATCGCCAAGGCCGTTTCGAGAGAATGATGATGGCAACTCAGCGGACAATTCCAAGATCGGTTACTTTCGATCTATAGGCCACATTCGGACCCGGTCATTTCGGCATGAAGTTCGTCGTGGCAGAAGACGTAGAAACCCAAGTTCATCTTCTGCTAACCCGGAGGATTCCAGTAGCTGTTTATTTCCCTTGGTTTAGAAATGACTATGTAATTTATTTCCCTTATGCATTGCATTTTTATTTTTTTTAGTGCTAAATTATTATATATCGGTTGATTTCTCATAATTTTGTATCTCCAGATGGTTTGAATGAGAAATTATTTATGTTATGCGAATATAGTATTTTCAAAAATATGAGTTTGCTCCTTGATTCATTGGGCCTACTCTCAAAGCCTAACGGTCAGAACCCAACGGACTGATCCAAACGGTCAGATGCCCAACGGTCAGAAATCAAGTTATAAATACAACTCTCCTTTCCACTTTCACTCATTCCCTTCTCTTAATCTTCACAAATTTTCAATTCCTTGAACATAATGAATCAAATAGACCGATGGGAAAAGGAGCAACGCGAATGGGCTACCACACTAATCGTGATAACAGTGTTTATCATTATTCTCTTGTCACTCATGCATAACATGATCCAGAACATCTAGATCTATGTAACCGTTTTTCTTTTTTTTTTGATTTTCATTTTTTTGAATATTAGTAGGGTGTGTTAAAAATTCTCACACATTTGTTCGGGTTCATGTATTAAATGGAGAAGTTCCAGATTAAATATTTGTGTATATTAGTTGTCTTTTCCTCTCTAAAAAAATAAATAAATAAATAAATAAATAAATAAATAAATAATAATAATAATAATAATAAAAATAAATAAATAAATAAATAAAATAATAATAAGTAAATAAATAAACAAACCATAATAAAGAAAGGCCATCCAAAACTCACCAAAATAATTAATGGATACACATGGTGTTCAGAGAAAATCGTGCACGCTACAAGGTACACATAACACTTGTCACACATGCAGCTCGATTATTCTATCCATATTCTATTACTGAGTTATGATCATCATTTCTGAAATTACGTGTAAGTCTAACTACCCTGTGAAACTTTCCTCCGTATTTTCTAACATTAAACCATCTCATTAATTGTATTTGGATATCTGACATGACAAAGACTTACTGTGGATCCCCTATGATGCTATTCATAATCACATGGGTCATTAACTACACTTGGACTCCAGATTGGTATAGACTCATAGATTGGCTATAAATCTCTTCTTTTTCAGCCATTCTTATTCAAACAATTTTCACTATCCTTCCCTCAATAATGGCTCAACCAAGAAAAAAATAACGGCAGAGAAAAGACTACACGAAAACTTTTCAAGGGGGCTTTTTTCTCCTTATTTTGACACCAAATCATCGTCGGCGGATGGGCGCCTCTTCTATATCATTCAACAAATGGTTATTCCCGAGAATTGGTTTTGATGTTCTACCAATTTAGCGGATATGAAGATGGAAAATTCTACTTCAATGCCTATGGACAACGATTGGAATTGAATAAGGAAATGATCTCCGACATACTTCAAATCCCAATAAATACCCAGGAGTCCCTTTTTCAAGAGTCATCATTTGATTCCGCAAAAACTTTACTGCGAGCTACCGTATCTCATGGCGACGTCGAAAATACACATCACATTGTTCTTCAACGCTCTTTGAAACAGAATCAACGTGTTGTGCTCCACTGGTTGGGACATAATGTGGTAGGTACATCACACCAATCAGAAGTCACAAAGCCTCAACTTCACCTACTTTGGATTTTGCAAACTCAAAGAGATGACATTTGTCCGATCCAACACCTCGGAACGTAATCACCAAGAAAACAAGAAGGTCGGCACCCTACCCACTTTAGTAGCTAACGCAGATTATGATCGTTGGGGTTATCCAATAATTTCTCGAGAGACTTCAAAGAGCATATATAAAGGTACTCCAAACAGACTACTCCGTTGGTTTTTGGACCCCTGATACTCTGATAGATGAGCAGAACAACCCAAGCTCAAATTCTGACCATTTATTTGATGAAAATGCCATGCTGAATATTATTAATCCCATGGAAGGCATTAAACTTCTTCATCGGGGGTTTGAGGGAACTACACGCCGTCGAATATCATCATCACAACTCTTCAGATTTCCAAGATCGTCAAGCAATGCATGATGTTGGCGGGGAGGAGATCTTGGAAAATCATTCTCAATCCTTGCAAAATCACGCTCTCCTAATGGAAAATCAAATTGTACTCTCTGCCGGACCAAGGGGACATTCGGATGCAGCTTCGGCCAACAAATAGAAGACCTAAACAGTCTGGTGCAAAATATGCATCTCCAAGATCAATATAAGAATCCATGATATTACTAAGTCAATAAGTATATAATCATATATGTTATTACGTTTTTCCGTCATACTATGTATTTTGTCTTCTTTTTTTGTATTCTTTGCTTAGTAGGATTGTCATCATTTCCGTTGTGACTAATATAATTTTAACATGTGGTACAGGAGGGTCTATTTTCTTACATACTCATTTTTCCATCCAGTTGCCGGTATCGTTACCCATTTCTTTACTTCATCCACCATGGCATCTTCATCAAACATTGCATCTTCATCATCCATGGTACCTCCCAAACTCATTCTGAAAGCAATCCTTTCATCTATGATGGATTCCAATGCCTATGGCCATCTCTTCCATGATTACATCACAAACATTGGGTGGTCTTCCCTAATTCTTCAACCTGACCAAACTTATTCTCCGAGTTTGGCTGCATACTTTTATGCTAATATGGAAGACACACTAGCATTCAACCATGCGCATGGTTTCTATTTAGACGGGTTCACAATCCGAGTTGGTGACACACCTCATATCTTTTCTGAACAACAACTTGCCCTAACTTTGGACCTTCCATACCACGAACCTGCTGCATCTTGGCATTACATCTATCATAATTCTTACCGTTCCTTTCAGTGGCAAGCGTTTCGCGACTCTTATGGTGATGGTCTTGAGATCAAACGAGAAGGAGATGGCCATGTGCCATGGCGCAACATCACCATTCCATTAGCAAGCAAGACCATGAACATGGGGACTGCAATGTTATTTGTACTCCTGAACATTATGGGAGATTGGCATTTTTCTACTGCCAATTAGGCTGCTTGCGTCGTATTCAGTGCACTAGCTCAGGGTCATGCATTATTTAACATTTTAGGTTGTGTTGTCTCCAGCCTGAAATGAGCTCGCACTTTTCAGGATCAGTATATACTTTTACCAGTCACCGCTTGCCGGATCATGAAGACACATTTCCCACAGTTTGCAGCCACTTTTCATGACTGGGTCAAGGTGGATTCCATGTGCCCAGCAAACAAAATCATTCGCTCATTGAGGTTTCGTCAATGGAAGCGTCCCGCTCTATACCTGAGGCATGCATGTTCGATGTTACCCAAAGGACGAAAAGATGAAGACCAATTTGAGGGAATCCGGAGACAAAGAATGGACCGAAATTTGGCAGACTATTATCTATTAGCGCGATGCTAAGGAAATGTATTTCCTTAAAGAGGACCCCAGACCTTCACATCCTGCTGGATGGTAAACTTGAGTTTGCCATTGTACATATATCTAGCTAAACCTTATGCTTGGTGTGCTATTGTTTTTCATGTTTCGTATGCTATTGTTTTTTATTTCGTGTGCTATGTTTAGTGTGCTATTGAACATTTTCTTGTTCTTTCTGAATAATATATTATGATCTCCAACCTTTCTGTTCCAGCAATCTAGTCCTAATTTTGCTCACGGTTCTCAGGTACTTTCTTTCTTTAATTATTGATACTTCGAGGACTAAGCATCATTCTGTTTGGGGGTGCTTTAAACCTGTACCAAAAATTAGGCATCTTGTAGCCTGTATATAGTTTTTATTTTCATATTAATAATTGTACTTAGTGACAAAGTCTTGTTTCCTTTTCAATGATGAAAATTGTCTAGAAATCTCACATTAGTATCTGAATTAGGATTTGTTTTTGAGAAACTTTAGATAATACGTATGCAATAGTTTATACATCTTTTCATGAATATTCATGTACTGAGTAACATCGATTGTACATAGCAGTAAGTTTCTGGAACCAACGGTTAGTTACTTAAACTATAAATCCTGTGAGAATCTAACCAAAAACCTTGACATGAGTGATTTGTGTGTGATGACACAGAGGAGTAGTTTTTTCGATTAGAGAAATCACGCGTCTACTTACTTGATCACCACCCAACCCTATCGCGAAATTTAGGCCTTCTTTGGATCGACATAGCTAAAAATTCTTACCTGTTACAAATTTTACCGCTAGTCACTCCACTGAACCGTTCATCAAACCTTTCACTTTCACCAAAAATTCCTTACCTATTTATTAAACCAAATAAAAGAACCTACCTAAGTGATGAGTATGAGAAATAGGATGAAATGTGGAAAGAATAAAGAGAAAGACTTATCCCAAATAAAAGTTAGTTACTTGCTTCAGGAAAGAAAAATAGAATCATGTTTTTAAGCCATCTAAAAAAAAAGATATAATAATAAAAATCCATTAGAGGCTTAAGAACAAGGTTATAAAACTCAGTTAGAAGAAGGAAAGAAAACAAGGATTTCTCTAGTGTAAATATATGAAGACCCTATTCTCTCATACTCGTAAATTTTGATTATCCATTTCCATTTTCTTGTACACTATCCACCTAAGCCCCACAATACCTAATAAAGACCTCTAGCTCAATTAGGAGTAGGGTGGTGTGATAATAAGTAGTAGACGTGATTGATCGACATCGGCTCCTCTGACTGTCATTGAGATGTAAGGAAACGTGTGCCCACTGGACACTGGAATTAACAAAACCTGAGTGGAAAATTTTTGAGTGAATTTGTGTTTCAACACATACCTGTGAGAACCCATTTAGGTATGCTCTCCAAAGGATCCAGAAACAACCCTGCTAGTACATTTTAATGAAAAGTTCACTGCACGAATAATCATATGTAGATGTTTTAATTATTGAATACATATTAACTTGAGTTTCAAAGAAATCAATCCTCGTTCCCTGCTAAGGAGATGTATAGATATCTGAGATTAATTTAGGAAACGAGTTTACACATCGAAGTCGTTGTAGTATAAATGAAGTTTGTGAGTATCTTTTCCTCGAAAACTCTCACGAGGGGCTATAACTTCGTCCCACTAGGGAATTCCTAGTGGTTTAAGGCCTTGTTGCATATGGTCAATGCAACCGCTCTCTTGAAACAAGAATTAGTTAGGACTACACATTTTTTGCCACTTATCTATTTTAGTGTCTCTTCTTTGCTTGAAGACAAGCAAAGTGCTGTTTGGGGGTAGTGTGATAAGCACCCAAAAGTGTACATTGAGACATATAAATTTGGTTAATTATGTGTTTAATAATCATGAAATAAATATGTTTTCATACTTTTGCAGGTATTTGCATAAAGCACGAGGAACGGCGTATATATGAATTCTTCCAAATCTGCACAGAAGCATCAAACTTCCAAAGCTCCTACCTCTCGAACCAGGACTCCGAATGAGACAAGAGAGCTGCTCAGACAATCAAGGCGATGAACTCTACGCATAGGCGGGGAGTTGTAAAACTGCCCAAATACCGGACCGCCACTGGACTGCACATGGACCCACTATGCGGGGCCACAAGATTGGATGAGTCATCAATCATGGAGCATGTCAAGACAAAAATAATAAATTATTGGTGCAAAGTTGACACCTTGCATGTAATAAATTAGATTAGGTGTTAATAGTGAAAAAAAAAAAGGCAAGGTGTCACTTTGTTTTAATGTGGTGGATAAAAATGAATTAATGTGGTTTGATGATTCATATGGGAGGAAATGAGATTTCTCTCAAATGAAGAAGAAATTAGACAAGGGTGGGGGACACTCCATTTACTCCCTTGACTTATTTTCCTTACATGGCATTATTTTAGTTCCTTAGTGAAAAAAATCATAAGTTTAGTTTTTAGTTTTTATTAGAAAGCTTGTAATAGTTTTAATGGAGAAAATACTTGTTTTCTTCTAGAAAATAAATAGAAGTGAGTTTGATTGTTTATCTTCTTCCTTTTTCTCTCTTTCTTTGTTTCTCTAGTTTAAATTCCTTGTCTCAAGGATCATGAGCTAACTTCCATTTTGGGGAGTTAATCCAACTCATGTGAGGGAAAAACAATTGTTGTTGGTTTGGTAGGTTTTTAGGAAGAACAACTAACTCTACATCCTATCCCAAAATGATAGTTGGTGTAGTGTCTAGTCAGGAATCAAGCAATGAGCTTAGAGATAAGTCATTGCTTGGTTTCACTTGCTAGCATGTATGAGCTCTTTAGTGAGTCATACATGCTAGGGATCAAATATTTTTTTTCATTAGGGACTTGTCTATGAGTCTAGGAAGAATCAATAAACCTTTTCAAATCAATAAACTAAATGTTAGTTTCACATGAGGAGGATTAACTCTCCACCTTTTTCTTAGTAATTTGTATTTCGTTTAAGTGCATGATTTCAAACTTTAATGTTTTTCTAAATGTTGTGTAGGAAAGAAAACCTAGCATTAGTATTATAACCTTACTCCTTAGTTCCCTTTATTGTAACAACCAATTTGAAGTTGTCCTAGACTTTAGGTTGGTTCGAATCCTTACTTTAGCTTTACGAAAACGAAAATCGTGAGTAAGGAAATTTGAGTTGCTTTTGTACCAATTTAGAGAGTTCAACCTCTAAGTAGTAGTAAAGAAGCATATATCAATATGCAAGAAAGGAAAGAAATTAAAAGAAAAGAAAAAATCTAAATATTTAAGGAAAACATTAATAAAAACAAACGTAGTTGCAAAACACTATGCTCTGCACTACCAAACAAATTAGTCTATGCCAGAAAACAATGCAATACATGTTCTTTGGATGGTCTTGAACACATGTTTTGGTTACTCATAGCACCCCAA
The DNA here is from genome assembly GCF_015680905.1 of Coptis chinensis. Classification (NCBI taxonomy): domain Eukaryota; kingdom Viridiplantae; phylum Streptophyta; class Magnoliopsida; order Ranunculales; family Ranunculaceae; genus Coptis; species Coptis chinensis. Next base: position 30,039,040 of record NC_141463.1, on the reverse strand, counting down.
GTACATGTTGGTATACCTTAGTAGATGTTAGATGAAAATGAAATAGATGAAATATATTATAGAATCATTGGAATCATTAAAACAGGTAACAAAAATGAGATTCTCAATTCTTGAGTTTATTTAAGAATTATACTATAGAGTCATATAGCTAGTATCATAGTATGAAAACTTGGAAGAGTTAAATAACAAAGTTGACGTATAGATTTCACCACTTGAACATAAAATACCATGACCATTTCAACGGTAATCTCTAATTCTTTGGTGTGAGAGGAGGGGAACTAACATTCAGGTATTTTGGCTGTGAACACTTGAATATATGAAAATTAATAAAATATTCAATGGTTATACCACAACATAAGGATGTTATGCATGGTTAGTAGAACAAAACACCATACAAAATGATAATGGACACGAAAACACATATACATTACCTAACCTTGCTTCATCGATCAGCAATGGTAGCACAAAATTATTTTCAACATGTGCCTACAGATTTCCAATTTTGGTTTGTTACTGCATATAGGACATATATTTGACACAAATTTGAAACGAAATCAACAACAAAGTCAGCATCAAAAGTGCCATTATGTAAAGTATACGTGAATCACCAAGTACAAATCTTATATTTGTTGGAAGCAAATCATCGAGTCAGAATGTCGTATTTTTCACCATATCATTGAATTTCAAAATTTCTTGAACAAGGATGTAAGAGATAGAAACCACAACATAGTTGAGAGAATTTCAGAAAAATTATTCTCTTATATGGGGATTAGATGTAATAAGTGTAACAAAAATGTCAAGGCACACACTACCTTGCTTTTAAAAAGTACAGTGCTGCTGAAGATCCAAATAAACTTACTACTCTGCTAAACGTTAAAGGGCGACACATGAAAATTTGTTGAGAGACTGCTGGCCCACTTTTTCGCACATGTTTCTTGGGTTTAGAGGCAAATCGATCAGTGGCAGATACATCCTTTCTGCAATTCAAGCAGTATATCATCCATCTTTAAAGTCCACATAGACTGCTCTAAAGATTCACTTCTCTAACCATCCATCTTTAAAAAAGAGCTAGTGCTCTAAATTTTCAGAAAACCCTATTGGAGAGGCAACCATTATACACTTAAAATTAACCTTCTTTCATTGCAACCACCAATGAACTGCTTGAAACTCTTATTCCTGGTATTTTACATACTTTCTATCACCATGATACACTTGGTTCTAATCTACTTTTATTTCTCAAGCCAATCATCAGCTTCAAGCTATATAGATTGGGAGTTTCACCTTGTGCATAGATTGGTCGAAATTTTCAGGCTCCCCCTCGTTGAACTCTTGGTAACTCGATAAGGGATTCTTAATAACTCAATAAGGGGCAACTTTGAAGTAGCTTATATACACATATTGCCCACATTATCTGTTATGAAAACCAAATGGTTATTGTTCTTTATTCTAGCTAAACAATTGGTACATATATTTGTTAAAGGGCAGAATGAACAAAGAATAAAGTAGCCTAACACCACACCATATACATTTATGATGGAAGATTAGAAAAAAGAAATTTACGTGGCTAGAGTCTAGTCCTCACTAATTGATCTTTGCCTGTACAAACATCGAGTTCCCCAATGAGATCACTCTACCGCTCGTGCTTGTTAAATGCTTCTCCAGCTAGTTCCATTTTACCATTTGTACTTATAAATAAATGAACTACCAGTAGCAACTTGTTAGCTCAAGATATTGATATACAATCCATCTTTTGTCCAATGCAAAATAGAGCTAGCACTTAACAAAAAGATACTAATGGGAAAATTAATTTCAGCCTAACCTCACTATTGGAGTTAATCACAACATTAACTTCAATGTTCCAAGAATTTCCCTGCCACAAACAAACAAACAAAAAACAAAATCATGAGAAACTAATGGGTAGTAACGATTGGTAAGACATACCAAAGAAGAGAAGGCCTTAAAGTAAAGTGGAAAATATATATAACAAAAGATGAACCAGTTTTATGTACCCAGTGTAGACAAAATCTCCTGCAAACAAAACGTTGAAACGGCGATCATAATTTGAAGGCCTTCCGTAGCCTTTGAAATGATGACCTTTTATAGTTCATTCCTAATACTTCTATAGTGAAGATAAAAGCAACGAAAAAAATTGACAATAATCCCCGAAAAGGAGCTAGATCAGGCTAACTCAAATTGGTGCAATATAGCAAACTATACCCAAAACACATTAAAGTGTAATTATTAATAAGTGCAAAACTTTCAATGCTGAGAATAATAAGTTCTAACTAAAAAATTATTGTTTACCAAGAAGAAGCTATGAAGGTCCAGCGCCACAATTATAGTATATATGATATAAAATCCATCGGAACACTAACCAGCTAATGCGAATCTCATGTATTTTATGAGAAAATTAGTTCAATTAATATTTTTTAACCAGATTCCAAACCCACCTTTTGATCTTTTGATTCATAGTGGAAAATGAGTTTGCAACATTTTCCTTTAATGAAAAGAACAATCATATCCTTTATGCTACATTCCCAGAGTAGAACAATTTTTAACTAATGTCCTCCAACCTATAACTGATTTTATCAAGTAGGTATTAGTAAAAGCCAAACAACCATCTTAGTTATTTCTGAGCATATATAATTCAATTGAGAATGAAAATCCTCAAGCAACTTGGTGATTGATAAAAAAAAAACCATTATATGGATCTAATTGCCCCAAACGTTCATACCAAATTCATGTAGAGATAGGCAATTGCCAAAGCCATCAAAGTGAACCTGCAACTTTAAACCCGTATTTCTGCAGCCTTCAACTAAGAAAATAAAAAAGCCATGTCAATTACATGAATGGGGTAGTATGAGGAAATACAACAAAAATCAATGAAACATGCATGGCAAATATAAAATTAACAACACACCTTTATTCTATGCATATATGAAGAGCGAACCCAAATTATACTGGGGAAGGGGTTTGAGGGAGCGGAAAAGGTTAGGGGCTGGAGAACCTAATCATTGGCGTCCTCATTCAAATTGAAGTGACCTCACTCTTTGTACCCATCTTCAATTTACTCCAATAAAGTTGATTAAACCGCTTGGGATTTTCTCCTTCAATTGGGGACTGAGGATTGACTATTGAATGAATATGAGTGGTCTCTGGGTTTTCAGTTTGGGAAAGAAATGAAGGGTCTACGGAAACGGTGCATTCTTCATTATTCTTATTGCATCTAGGAGTTTGTTCTTTGTTTCTTTTTTTTTATAGGACGAAGAAGAAAGCGGTGGAAGTTGTAGAGGACGGCTTGGAGTCGAGCAGCTCAAAAAAAAAGGTGTTTTATTGTTGTTGGAGGAAAAGCCCGGACGGACGCCGGATAGGCTTAGAAGGCTAAAAAGTACATATGTTGAATGGGGTTATGATAAGAGCGCGGTGGAAGCCTAGCTCGCCTACGCCTCTATGTGATGGCGGCTAAAGTTAGGCTTGACAGCTGGGGTGCGCCTCTTTAAAGGTGTTTAGATATATGTAAAAGTGAAGATTATCGGAAAAAAAAATAAAAAAAATTGTAAAAGTGAACAAATTGCTTAAAAAAAAAATCATCGACAATATAGAATTTCAAAACGAAAAATATAATTTTTATATATTGACAATATTATACATAATATCTGCGAAGAGTAAAAGTTGTTCACAATTAAAAATATAATTATATATGTTTTTGGGTGTTAACTGATTTGAATTTTTTTTGTTTTCGATAAAAGAATATTGTTTAATGAACTGATGAACAACTTGATTTTGGTTAAGATACATCTTACAAGAAAAAAACAATAAGAACGAATCATGAAAAGAAAAATATTATCATCAAATTGATTATGAAGAGATGGAAACAGAAATAACGATCACGAAAGAGAAAGTCGCGAAAGAATCAAATGGATATAGAAAATACATTAATCACATATCTTATCGTTAAATTGATGATGATTAAAAATGGAAAACAAGTTTTTCTCGTGATTAAAATGTATAATTTGTTCTAATAATCAACGATTTGTAAATCTGATAAAAACTGGAATTAGAGCCTAAAGCCCATTTTCTTGTTGAATTGTACAGATAGTTATTTGCTAACTTCACACAGTTTTATGGAGTCAAAAATCTTGAATAACAACTAGGGGAACCGGGCATTACTAGTTTGACCCAACATTTAACTGGGTTAACCAATACCATAGATGATTGCCCACTATGTTTTATGTCATTGTTATTGTTAGAAAAATGATTTGCTCAAATCCATTTAAATATGAATGAGTAGTTTGTCTCCCAAGTTACCCCACTTAAGATGAAATGGGTTTTTTCTTGAAACAGTACGTAATGTGAGAAAAACCTTTTCAAAATGATGCATTTGTTTGAAACAGTGCATTATGCGAAAAAGGTGTGCGACCTTTCGAAATGTGCACTTGGTTTGAAATTGTGCATCATGCGAAAAAGGTGCAACCTTCGAAATAGGCAATCGGTTCAAACAATGCTATATGCGAAATGGTGTGTCCTTTCAAACATGTGACTTTTCAAAGAGTTGCTTACTTTTTCCCAAGAGTCACCGTGTTGTTTTTTAAAAAGGCACCACTCACCTATAAATAGTGGATGAATTTGGAGAGAAAAAAAAAACCATATCACACAGAGTTCTGATCTTTCTCTTCTCCCTCTGTTCTTAGTCAAATACTATGTTGTGTTCGCTGAGTCTATAGAATTGAAGTGCTAGCTTTCTATAGAAGGAAATCCGTTCTATCTTGGGAGATAGTTTTCCATCAACCTTCAAGCACCGTGAGGGGGAAAATCTGTCTTAAGGACATAGTGTATCTACACTAGGCTCGGATTTAATTAAGAAGTACAAGACACTTACAAGACAAAAGGTTTGTATAGTTTGGTAATTGGTAAAGAGTAAGTACAATTAAGTTGTATATTCCTAACAACTTAAGACAGATTTCTTTTTCTTCTTCTTCTTTACCGAACAGAATTTGTTTCTGTTTTCTTTTCTTTTTTGGTTTAAGGAAATAACAAAGTGTAGTTATATTTCAGAATATGGCAACACCACTAGTTACTCCTGCTGTTACTGTTCCTACTGCTATTTCCCATTATGTTCCTCATGGGGAGAAGCCTGAAAAGTTCAATGGAACTGATTTCAAGCGCTGGCAACAGAAGATGCTCTTCTATCTGACTACCCTGAACTTGGCAAGGTTTCTATGGGATAAGGCTCCTGATGTAAGCCCTGATGAAACCGACAAGGAGAAGGTTTTGGCCAAGGATGCTTGGTTTCATGCTGATTTCTTGTGTAGAAATTACGTCCTTAGTGGGTTGGCTGACTCATTATACAATGTGTATAGTGTGTTCAAGACTGCTAAGGAACTTTGGGATTCGTTGGACAAGAAATACAAGAGTGAAGATGCTGGCATGAAGAAATTCATAGTTGGCAGATTTCTTGATTTCAAAATGACGGATAGTAAGACCGTCATAAGCCAAGTCTAAGAACTTCAAGTCCTCCATGATGTCATTCTTTGAAGGAATGACCCTGAGAAATTTCCACCATCTTGAGAAATTACCACCATTTTAAGAACTATCTTAAGCATAAACGCAAAGATATGAATCTTGAAGAACTGATTGTCCGTCTAAGGATAGAGGAAGATAACCGCCTATCTGAGAAGAAGGGCAAGGATCCCATGGTGGCAAAGGCCAATGTTGTGGAAGGATCAAGTGCTAAGGGAAAGAGGAAGCACCAAGACAAAGCTCAAGGTGAAGAGAGTAGTACGCCTACTAAGTTCAAGGGCAAGTGCTACAATTGTGGGAAGGCTGGACATAAGGCAAGTGAATGTCGCAAGCCAAAGAAGTATAAGAAAAAAAAAAACCCCAATGTGATAATGGACACGCTTTCTAACAATGTTAATGACATGAACCTATCTGCTGTGGTTTCTTAATGTCTCATGATTGGAAATGAAAGGGAATGGTGGGTGGATACTGGTGCTACTCGCCACATATGCTCCAACAAGTCGATGTTCACCACTTATCATCTTTGTGGAAAAGGAAGAACAACTCTTTATGGGAAACTCTTCTTCTCGTCCAAGGTTGAAGGCAAAGGAAAGGTGGTGATGAGGTTGACTTACGGAAAGGAACTAACTCTGAATGAGGTGCTCTATGTGCGACATTCGCAAGAATTTGGTTTTAAGGTCATTTCTTGAGCAAGAATGGCTTTAAGTTAGTCTTTGTTTCGATAAATTTGTACTAACTAAGAATGATGTATTAATTGGGAAAGGGCTATCTTCGGGATGGGCTCTTTAGGATATCTTGTTTTACTATTAGCCAAAAAGCCAATAAAGTTGAATCTTCGTTTACTTGATTGAGTCTTCACATGTATGGCATGGTAGATTAGGACATGTTAATTATGATACTTTGCATAGATTAATTAATTTGGACTATATACCAAAATTAAAAAATAGAACCACACCATAAATGTGAAACTTGTGTAGAATCCAAGTTGACCCGGATCATCCTTTCATTCCATTGAAAGAAGTCTTGAACCTCTAGACTTAATACACACGGATATATGTGATCTTAAGTGCGTCAAGGAGACTAGAGGTGGTAAAAAGTATTTCATTACTTTTATTGGCGATAGCACTAGATATAGTTATGTTTACTTGTTGAGAAGTAAAGATGAGGCAATTGAAGTGTTCAAACACTATAAAAATGAAGTTGAAAATCAACTAAGCAAAAAGATTAAGGCTATAAGGAGTGATAGAGGAGGTGAATATGAATCACCTTTTGAAGGTTTCTGTTCTGAACATGGAATCATTCATCAAACTACGGCTCCTTATACACCTCAATCAAACGGTATTGCGGAACGCAAAACCGAACTCTAAAAGAGATGATGAATGCTATGTTGTTAAGTTCTGGTTTACCCCAAAATTTGTGGGGGGAAGCTTTGCTTTCTGCCAATTACATTCTCAACAAGATTCCTAACAAGAAGACGCTTAAAACACCATACGAATTGTGGAAAGGTCATCAGACTTCCTACCGAATTCTTAAAGTGTGGGGGTGTCTTGCTAAAGTGGAAGTCCCTAAACCTAAGAAGGTGAAGATAGGACCCAAGACTATTGATTGTGTATTCATTGGATATGCAAACAATAGTAGTGCATATCGTTTTCGGTTCATAAATCGAGATTCAAGATATACATGTTAATACAATTATAGAGTCAAGGAATGCTTCATTCTTTGAAAAGACGCGTTCCATATAACATGTGTATAGAGTCAAGTTCAACAAAGAGAACTTTAGATGCTACAACTAGTAACCATCCTACACAAAGCGAAATTGAGGAGGAACCTAGGCGTAGCAAAAGGTCAAGGACGTCACGCGTCTTTTGGACCTGATTTTCTAACATACTTGTTGGAAAATAATCCTCAAACGTTCAAGGAGGCAATGTCATCTCCCGTAAGCTACTTATTGGAAAGAAGCAATAAATAGCGAGATTGAATCCATAATGCAAAAAATCATACATGGGAATTGGTAGATTTACCACGAGGTTCCAAGACTTTGGGATATAAGTGGATATTCACAAAGAAATTTAAAGGCCCGATGGATCAATCGACAAGTATAAAGCTAGACTTGTGGTCAAAGGCTTTAGACAAAAGGAAGGATTGGATTATTTTGACACTTACTCTCCAGTTACAAGAATAACTTCCATAAGGATGCTAATAACAATAGCATCAATACATGGATTTGAGATACATCAAATGGATGTAAAGACGGCATTCTTGAATGGTGAGTTAGATGAAGAAATATACATGGAACAACCCAAAGGGTTTATTGCTCCTGGACAAGAAAGGAAAGTTTGTAAGCTTGTTAAATCTTTATATGGATTAAAGCAAGCACCTAAACAATGGCATGAGAAATTTGACAATGCAATGTTGTCAAACGGTTTCAAAATAAACGAGTGTGACAAGTGTGTCTATGTCAAAAGCACTCAAAAGGGATGTGTCATTGTTTGTCTCTATGTAGACGATATGCTAATTTTGGGTAGTAATATGGATGTCATAAAATCTACCAAACAAATGTTATCTAGTAAGTTTGACATGAAAGATTTAGGTGTCGCTGATGTTATCCTAGGAATTAAGATCTCTAGGATGGAGGATGGACTTGTTCTATCACAATCTCATTACATTGAGACGATTCTTGACAAGTTTAAGAAATATAACATCACACAAAAAAGGTCACCAGTTGACGTAAATCTTCATTTAGCCAAAAATACTGGAGATAGCATATCTCAACTAGAATACTCTCGTATACTTGGTAGTTTAATGTATGTCATGAACTGTACAAGGCCTGACATAGCATACTCTGTGAGCAAGCTAAGTCGATATACGAGTAATCCTGGCGAGATCATTGGACTGCCCATATTGAGAGTTTTGGGATACTTAAAGTATACTCGAAATTTTGGTTTGCACTATACAAGATATCCAGCTATTCGAGGAATGGTGCTGCGATGCTAATTGGATATCGACACTAAAGACTCAAAGTCCACAAGTGGATATGTCTTTACACTTGGAGGTCTGCAACGTTTCTTGGAAATCCTCAAAACAAACGTGCATAGCGAGGTCCACTATGGAATCGAATTCATAGCATTGGACAAGGTTTTGGAGAAGAAGCGAGTGGCTTCAAATTTCTTAGAGGATATTCCAAATGGGCTAAACACATTGCCCGGTGTGTGTATACTACTTTGTGGCGAATATCTGCTATTGGTAGAGCATAGAGTAGCATGTATAGCGGGAAGTCTCGACATATCGTCGTGGTAGACATAATACCGTTAGACAATTGCTCTCAAATGGAGTTATCTCAATCGACTATGTAAGGTCAAAGATAACATTGGGATCCGCTTACAAAAGGTTTAACAAGAGAGCAAGTAGAAAGATTATCAAGGGGAATGGGCTTAAAAGCTTTTGAGATAATCAACCAAGAGTCATCATAATGGAAAAACCAACCTAGTTATTTGGAGATCCCAAGATCTAGGTTCAATGGGCCAACTGAATTATGTTTGTGACTCAGTTAGCACTGGGGAGTAATATTATACTCTAACCCATTCCTATATAAGACAGTGCATATCTGCCGCGAGAACCAGGATAAGTCAAGCTTTTAATGATTTACTATATCTTGAAAAGTTATGTTATCCAAGTGGAGTATTGCAGGATACTCTTTATAGAAATCACCTATGTTAGTGCGAAGTGGGGCTGCTTCTATGAGAATTTTAAAGACAAATGTCTCAAAAGCACTATCTGAAACCAAGAAGTGTTCAAGGCCAAAATGAACACAAACGTGAGAACCAACAGTATTCGAGACGGTACTGCGTGAAGATGATTGTCTAGGTTTATACAAACGGCTGACAGTTCAAGGACATTAATTGAAGTCTACTGATCGTCCAATTAAATCCGATCGTCTTTCACTAAGGCAAGTTCAAGGCCTCCCATGCTACTTGACCTGATGCGGTATCTTTTCATTTGTAAAAGAACAGAAATCCGATGTTTATGATAGAAGAAGCCAAATTTTCATTCATGTGGGGGATTGTTAGAAAAATGATTTGCTCAAATCCATTTAAATATGAATGAGTAGTTTGTCTCCCAAGTTACCCCACTTAAGATGAAATGGGTTTTCTTGAAACAGTACGTAATGTGAGAAAAACCTTTTCAAAATGATGCATTTGTTTGAAACAATTGCATTATGCGAAAAGGTCGACCTTCGAAATGTGCCTTTGGTTTGAAACAAAGTCATCATGCGAAAAGGTGCAACCTTCGAAATAGGCACCGGTTCGAAATAATGCTATATGCCAAAATGGTGTGTCCTTTCAAAACATGTGACTTTTCAAAGAGTTGCTTACTTTTTCCCAAGAGTCACTGTGTTGTTTCGAAAAGGCACCACTCACCTATAAATAGTGGATGAATTTGGAGAGAAAAAAAACACCATATCACACAGAGTTCTGATCTTTCTCTTCTCCCTCTGTTCTTAGTCAAATACTATGTTGTGTTCGCTGAGTCTATAGAATTGAAGTGCTAGCTTTCTATAGAAGGAAATCCGTTCTATCTTGGGAGATAGTTTCCCATCAACCTTCAAGCACTGTGAGGGGGAAAATCTGTCTTAAGGACATAGTGTATCTACACTAGGCTCGGATTTAATTAAGAAGTACAAGACACTTACAAAACAAAAGGTTTGTATAGTTTGGTAATTGGTAAAGAGTAAGTACAATTAAGTTGTATATTCCTAACAGTTATTATAATACTTTGGTTAGCGATGTGTTAATTAATTAATATCATTTTCCAATAATGACTGTCCGTATTTTGTTCCAAGTGAAGTAGAAGCACGCACATTGTTCTTGTGCACTACAGAGAGGTAAAAGAGGTAATGCCCTATTTTTATTTTATCATGCTACACTCGAGAGGTAAAAAAAAATTATATAACATCCTGTGTAGAAGGAATATCTGAACTTCTGAAGGTTCCCTTTATTTGTTTAGAGAGAGATGCTGAATCATGTGTCTGGGGAAATAAGAAAAATGAACTTATGGTGTTCATTGAGATTCTAGGATGACAACTGGTAGAATCTTTTGGCCCTGCTGATGCTTTTCTAATGGCCTCATATTGTTATAGTATCTATGCAAGTGTCCAAACATAATCTTCAGTAATCATATAAAGTTGAGTGCGTCCAAAATATTCAATACTTATAGTTTACCGTTTCTGAATCTTACAATGATTCCTCAAGCTTGTGAATGTTAGTTGATGTTTTGAATTCATGAGTATGACTCTAACTTTGCTTACATTCACAGGAGCAGGTCTGTCCTCTGCCAGTTGTTAAATTCAGACCCTGTAACATGTAACAGACATCTTATGCTTCAAGCCCGAGTACGGCCAACTGTGAAATCAGATTTGTTGGATGATATGGAATCTGGGGAAGATCTTGGAACCAACTCTCTGATTGAAGAAACCTGCACTTGTTCCGGATTTCCAAATGTCAAATTAGAAAGAGATGATATAATAGGTAAAAAACTCTTGAACACGATTTTTACATACTATAATATCCTGTTTAAATCATTTATTATGTATGTAGTAGGTGCAGTGTGTTCAAATCACTGATATGGAATCTGGTTATGCACTGTAGTCTCTATACCCAGGTCTTCTTCTTGGTGCTAGTTCTCACATTGATATCTAGGATTCCATCATAGCTATGTTCAGGACGATATTGTCTTGGTAGAATAGTTACCTTTAAGAGACCAACTTTGCACCCTTGAATAGATTCTTGTGTTTCTTGTCCCCGATTTACTTTTCCAGTTTGTTTCCTAAGAAGTTGAAAGATTAAAAACGCCAATATCGAGTATCGGGGATAAGAAACACAAGAATCTATTCAATGGTGCAAAGTTGGGCCGGGGTCTTTCTTCATTCCTCCACTCGTGAGATTATGGCCCTTTCATTTTCCCCATCGAGCTTCAGCTCTTATATTGTCTTTCTCTTATGCCAGCGTCGACTATTTTCGTTTTACAAATGTGCTTCTTTTTTTTATGTTCATTATCTCCATGGTGGCTTTAAAGTTTTACATGAGTCGTTCTCGCAAAGTTTTCCTAGTCGATTTCGCATGCTACAAACCTAGAAATGCATTGAAATGTAGCTACGAGACCTTCATGAATCAATTAAAACTGTTGGGGGTATTTTCAGAAGAAAGTTTGCAGTTTAAGAAGAATATCTTGAATAAATCTGGGTTGGGAGAGTCAACATACTTACCTTAGGCATTCATGAGGTCACCACCAAATCCATATCCATGCATGGAGGAGGCAAGAAAAGAAACAAAAACTATTTTATTTGGAGTCATAGATGAACTTTTGACAAAAATAAGAGTGAAGGCTAGGAAAATTGGGATTCTAGTAGTGAATAGCAGCCTATTTACTCCTAATCCTTCCCTGTGTTCTATGATAATAAATCACTACAATTTCAGGATTAATGTTTTGAGCTATAATCTTGGTGGGATGGGTTGTAGTGCTGCTCTTATATCTGTAGACCTTGCCAAGAATCTCCTAAAAGTTGGTTCCCTTTGAATTTTTCTTTTTGTTTAAGAATTCCTCTTAATCGTGAAGCCATCATCATGCATGCATGAGAGGGATATTGTTGTTACAATTGTGCTTCCATGCTTGGTACCGGCTTACCGGCTATATGAAATTATAGAACAAATAAGTATAGTGAACGAACACTTATATTGGTTGAATTAGATTGGGTTTTTTTTGTTAGTGTGTGGAGGGGGGATTTAATAGAGGAGTATAGTTTGCCTAGATAGCTAAAATTGTTCATACCAATACTACTCTTCTCTTATTTAGGGTTTATTGATTTAGAAATTGGTTTTTGGTACATATCTGGGTGTTTGATCAATATTAGTTCAAAATGGTCTAGTTCATTACTTGAGAAGTAGTTCTAGTAGGTTATTGGTTAAACAAACATGTGTTGTGGAAAATATTGGTTTAGATCATTAGAGAAGTGAGAAATCAACTTATAGTCTTGTAGCCATTTTAAGCATATTACTTGTAAGTTTAACAAATTGCTAGGCACATCACCTGTTTAAGATTGTTTGATTTACTACACAAATATTGATCGTATGGGAACTACACACCTTAAATATAGATTGGCATGCACACCGCCTTATTTCGTTCTTTGTTTTTTCACGTTGGTATTGCAACAATTTGAATTAGTTGAATGTCTTATTTTTAACTCCTATTTATTTTGTAGAAATGCCTCGAACAAAGAATGTGAATGTAAAAATGTAGCAAAAAGTGTTTTCACGGGTGCTAAAAAGTTGTTAGGTGGGGGGAGTAGTAGTTCAGGTCGCGATGAGGAGCCTGAGAAAAAGAGAGGAAGGGGAACAACCACATCGGCATCAGTTCGTAGAGGGGATCAGAAAGCGGATGATCCTAGTAATGTTGTAAGTGGTGTAGAGTTAGGAAATCAAAAGAGAAGAAAAGGGAAAGTTCTGAGTGATGTAGATGTAGATTTAGATTTAGATTTAGATTTAGATTTAGATTTAGATGTAGATGACGATGACGTAAATATGGATCGTGGGAAGAGTGTAGTTGTAAGTCATGCTGATAGTGAAGAAGGTGACGAAGAGGGTGTTGATGTCGATGCAGAATAGGAGAATGACAAGGAGGAAGAGGACGCGGAGGATGAGGAGGAGGAGGATGACGAGGAAGTCCCTGTACCTCCAGTGAATATTGTTAGAAAGTCCAACAATGACTTGGAGTTCCAGAGAGGTGTTTATGGAGGTGGCCCTCGTGTGTCACATCTGTTGTATGACTATGCGGTGCACGTGGCTCGCGATATTTGGGAGGGGCAGGTAATATTATCATATATTGTCTATTAGTATTTAAATTTTGTATTACGAAACCTTGTGCATACATTAATACTGAGTTTTGGTTGTTTTAGGCGGAGCGAGGGGTGTTGAAGTGTCATGGGCACCTAAACAAGTTGGTACAATGGGATATCGTCGGAGAGTGTTCAGACTGTTCTAATTTTCATGTGGAGCTTCAAAGGACCGGCTTATGTGCTCGGTCTTAGGTGTATATAGGCATCGGGATCTGTGTTGGTCTCGCATTTGTGGAGAGGTGGCATCCAGAGACCAACACGTTTCATATGCCGTGGGGCAAGATGACAATCACGTTAGACGATGTTTCCCAACTCTTAGGAGTTTCGATCAGAGGCAAAGCAGTGACTGGGGACACTAATTTGACCCTGGAATAGACAAAAAGACTCCTCCACCAAGGTCTTGGCATACCCATGGACAAGATAGATGCGGAGATGAAATCCAATAAGTTCACTTCCAAAGTTAGGATGGATTTCTTGATGAAGCAGTTTGCTGGGAAGGTAACGGATGAAGATTTACGGGATGAAAATGGGATTGTTGTGAAGAAGGCGTCAACCCAAAAAGAGTTGTGGTTTGCTATGAGAGCTTATCTGTTATTTTTCTTTAGATGTACCGCCTTCACCGACACGTCTAGAACTGCAGTTCCCGTTTGTTATCTGAGACTGCTTATGAAATTTGCTGAGATCAGGGACTACGCGTGGGGTGCAGGGTGTTTCAGGCTATTTCACTCTCCTACAGGTATTATTTTTTTTTGTTTTTCTTTTCAATGTCAATTTTATCTGTCTATTACAATATTAACTGGGTGTCTATATTAATCTAGGCATGGATTTATGAGTACTTCCCGGTGTTCAGGCCATTCCCAAACGAGGACTATCAGTTGAGCATGTCGCGTACTCATAGGTACTCAGTTACTCAGTCTTTTTATGCTAGCACAACAGTTGCATTGAAGCATACCCGAGCGATGATTGATAATATGACTTATACCGATGTAAGCATTTTTGTATGTAAATAGTTTTATTTATTAATTGATATTATTAGTATGTGGTTAATGATTAATTTCCTCGATCATATGCTATTTGACAGGTTGAATGGTATCCCTATACTGAAGTTCGAGCTACACGGTCGGTGGATGAAATAGCATTTTTCGAGGGATTTATATGCTTTCTTGATAATGTCGAGCAGTATAATGTTTCAAGGGTTGTGCATCAGTTGGGTCATATGCAGTTTGTACCTTCAGATCCCCCAAGACCAAAGACCTCGACGCGAACTACTTTCGGACGCGGGTACGATGTGAAATTTAATATTGTGTCTTCCTACTGGAGTAAATGGCAAAATCACTTGATACAACTTGAACATCGATGACCCATTCCGTCTTATCCATGGGAGTGTGTTAGTAGATACATGAGTTGGTACGAAAATAATAGTCATATTCGAATGATAAACCCTGATCATCTTAATCACTACTCCCTACAGAGTCTTCCATATCATAATCTGGTGAGTTAATACCTTACAACGTTAGTTTTTTTTTTTTTTTTTATTTTATAAATGTAAATGTATATACTAATATAGTTTTTCGTTTTAATTTTGACAGCACCCCGTCGTCGATAAAATTTCTCGCTTGCTCAATCAAGGCCTGCAATTGGGTGGGACTACAATTCCAGAAAATGCACAGAACGAGTTCATGGAGGCATACAATTTGACCTGGTGCAAGTTCATTGGCAGACGATATCGTTAAAGAGCATTGGATTTAACAATGTTGAGTTTGGTTAGTTTAGGGTTTAGTGTGTTGAGCATTGGCAGTCTTGTTGGAAGTCTTGTTGGAAGTGTGTTATAAAGGCAATCTTTTGATGATGTTTATTTAGATCCTTGGTCTGTCTTGTACTAGTGTTTATGTGGAGAAGTTGAAGAGAGATTGATAACTGAGCTGTTTAGAGTATTGAGATTAATGGAAATGAATTTAGCTAATCTTTTATATTATGTAGCGTACTTCCTTTTATCTTGTGTTGGAAGAGAATGATGTAAGTTACTCTTGCTGGTTATGTTAAACTAAGTTCTAATTATTTACTGGTTATTTACGTGAATGGTTTGTTTGTCAGTTCTCAATCTTATGTGTGCATGCTAGTGTTTAGTTTCCTCATAGAGTTCTGAAAGAGTTCAAATTGTCCTAGCTGCCTCGATCTATTAAGCGAAGATAACTCTATTAATAATCTAATGCAGAACGTAATGTTTAGTGCCATTTTTTTTTTTTTTTTTTTTACATGTTAATATTTTAAGTTAGATGATATTGTATAACAAGTGCTCACTGTTGTTTATGTGAGGGTTAACTGAGAATGGAACTTACATGAATTAAATTTTCACACGAGTTCTTGTATTTTGTTTCATTTTATATAATCTTGTTGCCAATATGCCATGTATAAAACATTGATAAATTGCCAAAACACGAAACATCTGTTTTTTTGCCTCTTGAACGGTGTGGCCACACCGTTCAAGAGGCAAAAAAACAGACAAGTCATTTTTTCCAAGTTCAAATCCCAAACGACATGGCCACACCATTCAAGAGGCAAAAAAACAGACAAGTCATTTTTTTCAAGTTAAAATCCCAAACGACATGGCCACACCGTTTGGGACCTAGTCTAAACGGTGTGGCCATGCCGTTTGGGACTAAGTCCAAACGGTGTGGCCACACCATTCAAGAGGCAAAAAAACAGACAAGTCATTTTTTCCAAGTTCAAATCTCAAAAGTCATTTTTTCCAAAATCAAACAAACATACATACATCCATACAATTAATTCGACAAAAAAATACCATCAAATTTAAGAAAATTGTATCAAAAACCAAATTACAATTCCAACAACATGAACATTAATTACATAGACTTATTCCTAGTCAACATTTATTATTGGTATTTCGAACCCATCATTAGTGTGCTCGTCTTCCAATACTAAATTAGGAATGTTCAATGCCCTAAATTCGCTTGTCTTGCTTGTAATGGAGTATCTCAACTATCTGCAATTAAGTGTCGAGCTCTACGCCATCTTCGCATCGGTTTTGGAACCGGACAATCATCAACAAGTTCAACATGGACAAAATGACATCCCTGTACGTAAGCGGTACCCAACACTTTCTTTACTCTCTCAGGATTTGCTTGGGTTCTCAGTGGCAAGATAAGATGGCAGTACATACTTCCTAAATGTACGAAGACGACATTAAATCTCGAAGCAAATAAATATCCAACAAAGGGCATGGTCATCCACTTATTATAGGGTGCCCAACCACATGCATGAGAAAATTGTAGGTTTCACAAAACTAACCTCACTTTGTGAGTGTACAATGTACGCGATATAGGGGAGGTTGTCATTAAGTTCTTGTAACAACTCATTTCTCATCCACGGCCACTCTTCCTGACTTCTTCCCAGTGCAATGCACATTGCTCTATACCCGCAATTGCCATCACCCACAGGGTCATCCACTTTAACAATATATTTGTGCAGTTCTTTTGGAATATCCAAACCGTAATATTTCGACCCTTCCGGGATGCCAATGTCTAACTTTTGAGGTGATTTTTTAGAAGAGTTATTCCGTGGTGTGGTTGTGTTAGGTGGTAAAGGTGATTTTTGAGAAGAATTATTTCGTGGTGTGGTTGTTTTAGGTGGTAAAGGTGATTTTTTAGAAGAGTTCTTCCGTGGTGTGGTTTTTTTGTGTGGCAAAGGTGGTTTCGGAGAAGACTTCTCTGCAGGTGGGTTTGGAGTAGCGTATTTCGATGGTGTGGGTGTTTTATGAGAAGGCTTGGAATTTGGCGTACATTCTGATTGTTGCGACGAGACCCACTCTTCATGCTTACGTTGGGAATGTTCAAAACCAAATGAATCTCGATTTGAAGAGTTCTCATCCTCAGTTAGAAGCTTTCTCTTGCAACTACCCTTAGGCCAACCTTTGGTTTTCGCCTCCTCATGAGGTGGTTCTAGCCATGTACTTTCTGGCACAGCAATCTCCATAAGTTTCCTAACCATAACCCTCTACTCTTCTTCATAAGCCATTTCATACCTTTTCATAAACATATCCATTGAAGGTCTACAATCGGGACCAACACCCACCGACATACTTGGAAAAACAGACAGAGTTTTCCAAAAGGGATCGATAGCACTCAAAGATATGGAACGTTCTTGCTTTTGAAGTTCAACGATTTCGTGAGCACATGGCAATCCATGATTGGTGCGCAAATAACACCCACAAATGAACTCGGAGCCCTTAGCAGCACGGCTTACACGTGTATCTAGTTCTTTATAAAGCAAGTCCAAACATTTTCTTGAGACCAGGTTTTACGAAGTTCCGCGAAATAAAGGAATCCGGTGGTGGTCCTGGGTTACAATCAGACTCTTCTCAAACGTACCTCTAATCTCAAACAGCTGGATCTCTCAAATCGGGTGGATCAAGTAAAACATACTTAGAAAATCATGTTTGTTTGTGTTTCCTAGAACCGCGTTTCACGAGCATGAGACCCTTCGACTTTATTGATCGTTGTACTCCCAAAGTGAATGTGTTGATCTGTCTAACAACATACGAATCGATCCTTGTAAGGCAACCAAGTCTCTTGTAGATAACTAACAAAATTGGAGTACTCAACCCTATACTGTTTTTCCAAAGCAACAATTCTACGGTTGAAGATATCCTCAGTCCTTGATTTCACTATAGTGTTCCACGAGAACTGGCCTTTATCTACAAGTTCTATGGTGGGAAAAAAATCATTGCATTTCTGAAGGACGCACATAGAGATATGTCATCTACATAGATGCTTGTGCGCATCAGGAAACACAATATCAGCGGCACTCATCAAGGCCAAGTCCCTGTCAGACACGATCACAGATGGCCTTTCTTCACCCAGCAAGCCGTTAAAATGATGCAAAGCCCACTCATAGTTTATTGCTGTTTCGGACTGGAGCAACACTTGACAGACTATGAAAGACTTCCAGGTTGAAGTCACCCCCACAAACTGTACAAAAGGCCACCAATACTTATTAGTTTTCTAGGTTGCGTCTATGATGAAAACTTTTGGAAAAGTCCGAGCCATTTTAACACCGTCCGGATGGGCCCATAACAATCCCGTTATCTCATCCGTATTCATATCCTCTCTCACCTCCTCAAAACAATGGTTTTTTGCTAACAACTCATGCAATCTCTGCATTTGCGAGCGATCGTTCATATCCAATGTCCTCACCTTGTGCTTCGCATTGTAGACTTGATATATGCTAGATAGGTTATCAGGAAACCTATGTCTGATGGACTTCAAAACTTTTTTAGGCTTAACTCCATTTTGAGTCATCTCTGACAAGAACTCGAATTGTGGAACAGTCAGTCGAGTAGCAAATGCATATCCTTCAAGGGTCTTCGCCAATGGATAGTTGTGAACACCATTAAGAATGACAATTTTCCAACTATCGATAGTGCCGCGTTGGAAAATACATCTTAACTTAAATGGACATCCACGTTTCTTGGTTCCTGTATGTAACGCCCGAATTTAAAATACATATTAATTATTTATTTATTTATTTATTTAAAAATCGGCTGGATTGGATTTGAGATTTCTGGGCCTGATTTCTGGGCCCGAGTCTGTATTGGGCTTGGGTTTCAGACCCAAGTATATAAACACATTGTTCTAGAGAATAGGGTTTTGGAGAATAAAAATATATTAAAAATGGAGGCTCGAGCGTTGGAGTCGCGACGACTCGGACTCGGAGAAATTTGTGGAGCTTAGGATTAAGGTGAGTAGCTATTTTGCTATATCACCGGATTTATAGTTTTCGAATATCGGTGTAAAGCTGTTTAATGTTTCTTTTTTTATCTTTGCTCATTATATTGTTTTTATTCGGCCCCTAGTGTCGTGTTGTTAAAACTTCGAACTTCGAAAAGATTAGATATTGAACTATTTGGAACTATTGGGACTCGGAAGTAAATCGTCAATGGCGGCGTCGCCAGTCAACAACGAAGGAATCGTCCCGATTTTCCATTTGAACCTTTATGTTTATGTTTCTTGTGATATCTTGTAGAGGGGCGGTGAAGCTTTCGGAGAAAAGCGTCAATGGCGTCCGACAAATCGTCTGAGGATTTGTTTAAACTTTTTTTCTTGTGATGTTAAAATTAATTGGTTGTTGATGTGTGATGGGCGTCGGGATTGAGGAGTGGGGCTGATGTAAGAAATGGATTAATGGCAGCTCAAACTTCGAAATTCGTTTTATTAGGTTGATCGGTTTGTTGGTTGGAGGCGGATGGAATTATTAATCTTTGGAAAGGGATAGCTAGTGAGGGTCGTGAGGGGATCGAGTGGTTGGTTTCTTGGGCTGTTGGGAGCTTGGGGTAACCATTAATGGCGGAAAAGAATCGCCCGATGAAGCTGTGATGGTTGTGTTTTTTTTTGTATTTTGGTTGATTTGTTTTGTTGAAGTGTGGTTATTGGTTGTGTGTGGGGCTGTCGAGTGGAGCTTGAAGCAAGCCATTAATGGTGGCCGAAATTTACAGATCTAGGTTGATGAAGAGGTTGATTTAAATGCTTATAGGATTTTGGCTTTTGTAAAAGTGGTAGGGGTTGTCGCGGGGTTCGAAACCGCGGGGTCAAAATTGGTGGTCGATTTTGGTGGTGGTGGAGGCTGCTGGAGGAGAGAGTTTGGAGAAGATGAACAGTGATTCGATTTGGGCTTTGGGCCTAATTGGTTAGGCCAGTTCTAATTTTTGTTGTGGTTGGGCCCGATTTTAGTTTAAGTTGTTATGGGCCGGACCACATTAGTTATGTTGGGCCAGTTCTCTTTGTTTCTTTGGGCCGACCCAATTAAAGTGTTGGGCCCGTTCCAAATTAAGTTGTGGACCAGTTTTGGTTTAGATTGGGCCCAGTTTAAGTTAAGTTTTGGGACAGTTCTCTTTGTTTTATTTTCGGGCCGAACTTAGTTGTGTTTTGGGCCAGTTCAGTCTAAAGTTTTTGGGCCAGTTCTAATATTGCTTGGGGCCAGTCCATAAGACTTAAAATAGATCTATATGGGTCTTTCAACTTTTAGACTTTCGGGTTCTAAGGTTTGGACTCGGCCAGTTGGGTCCGAACCATTACCTTAGTCATGAGCCCACGAGCCATGCACTTTGACTTTAGCCATGAACCATGGCTATGACCCTGAACCTGTCGAACATGGAACGACAGTTTGACTTTGACAATGATGTGTTGACTTTGACCACTGACGGTTGACTTTGACCATTGACGGTTGACTTTGACCTTTGACCATGGCATGTTGACTTTGACCATGATGTGTTGACTTTGACTTTGACCGTTGACTGTGGAATGTTGACTTTTCCAGTTTTTCACACATTTGATTATATGGACAAATGTAGTAATAAAATGTTATCGGAAATTGTATAACTTGGTTGGTCATTATCTAATTTAGATTTGACGTGAGTAGTGTGTAAAGCATATATATATATTGGGCTTTGGTGTGGTGGTGGACTTTTAATTGTCTTCGTTTTATGTTGTATGCTATATGGACAATGTAGTAATAAAATCTTGTGGAAGATTGTATAAACTTGGTTGTCATTATCTAAGAAAGATTTGACATTTATGTTGTGTATTTTTGACACGTGACGATATTGAGATGTTAGGAGACATTATATTCCTAATACGCTATAATAAAAATGTATGCGATACATTGAAACAATTGTGATTTGATATAATATGTTGGGATATATGTATTAATGCAATATCTTGGAGAAATTTATATAAACGCTCCATTATTATATATGTGAGATGCTACTATGAGGTAGTGTAGTATTGGTGAATATTTGCCCACTGGATTGTGGCTTAGTGCAATAATATATTGGCGTGAAAAGAATGAAAGTGGTTATGTGAAATAATTGAGATATTTCTAAATATTGTGGCTTAGTGCAATAAGGTAATTGACCTGCACGTGATATAGTGGAATGATTATGAGTCATAGAATGGCCCTTGAATAAACTACGTAACGAAAATCCTAGAACCTAGCTATCACAACTCATGTGATTGGCCCTTCTGGCATTTCAGTTAATCTGAATGGCCTTCGGGCGTAAGTAATGTGATTGGCCCTTCTGGCGTTTCAGTTAATCTGAATGGCCTTCGGGCGTAAGTAATGTGATTGGCCCTCCTGGCATTTCAGTAAAGCTGAATGGCCCTCCTGGCGTAGTCGAATAGTGGCTTGATTATTCCGTTCGCAAAATAGAACGAGACGCGCGATATTTTATGCCGAATAGTGGCATTACTTACATAATGGCTTCCATGTGAGGATTTACCTGGTGTGCGGCATCCCGCTCAGGGTGGTTACGCACGGAGTGGTTCATTATGTAAGGGGAGGCATGTGGATGTACATGTTCAGCATTGGGTAGCGATTGTGGTAACCAGGGAAACTAGGTAAGACATAGATACGACGTGAATTTTAGGGACACACAAAGAAAGCCTTAATTAATATAATTATGGTGATATGTTAGTTAATGATATATCTTTAGATAGATGATTATATATGCTTGGCTGATTATTTGTTTAGTTAGAACCTAAGGCGCCTCGATGGAGGAACTACATGCCTTATTTATGATGCGTATAGTTTGTGGTGTGGTTAGTGGGAAGTTAAGGCGCCTCAGTGGAGGAACTACCTGCCTAGATTATTGTACTTAAGGATGTTGTATTAGTCGTTAAAAGTTAAGGCGCCTCGGTGGAGGAACTAACTGCCGTATGGATTGTGTATATATATGTATATTATATGTTGTATTTTAGGACTACTCACACCAAAGCATTGTTTATAATCTTGACCGATTTGCATGTTTGCTTATCGGTGTGTTCATTCAATGAACATAGTTGATAAGTTTTGACAGGTTTAGTGTTGAAGAAGGTTGGCTGCTGCTTGTGGTTTACATTAGCATTGCATTTCAGGATGTATTTTGTTTTCCCTTAAGGTGATATAGATTTTCAGTTGAGGAAATATTATTTGTATTTTCATTTGTAATTTTAATTAAAGAGTTATTGAAAAGAGATTTGTAACATAATCTTATTTGATGAATTTTTGTAATGAAGAGGACATTTGTTTAATTGAAATTTTTATTGGTTTTTAATTATCCGCATATTTAAAAGCTGTTTATGGGTTTTTGGGAGTTGAGAGTGCGTCACACCTCGGAGATCGAAGAGTCGGGAACAAATAATGTTTTTCCGAATTCTGTCGAAATTTGGGGTGTGACACTGTATTTCTCTTATTAGCTTTGTAACGCCCGTATTTTTAAAATACGTTTTTATCAATTTTATTAATTAATTAAATTATTTATTTTCAAAATTCGCTGGTTTGGACTCGGGACACATGGGCCTGGTTTTTGGGCCCGAGTATGTGTTGGGCTTGGGTTTCGAACCCAAGTATATAAACACATTTTTCTAGAGAATAGGGTTTTAAAGAAAATAAAATAATGAAAATGGAGGCAGAGCTTGAAGCTTGTTTGCTGGAGGGTGGAGCGCGACGACTCGAACTCGGAGGAATTTGTAGGAGCTGTTCATACAGGTGAGTAGCTATTTGGCTATTTCACCGGATTTATAGTTTTTCGCATATCGGTATACTGTTTAATGTTTCTGTTTTTACTGTTCATTATATTGTTTTGATTCGACGTCGTGTTGTCGAGTTATTAAAACTCGAGTGAATTCGGATTTGATATAGATCATCGAAACTCTGGAGAGCTAGGAAATCCACATTTGATCCAAGCTTTATGGGCTTAATGGCGTCATGAAACCAATACCGAAATCTTTTTTTTGGCTTGTTGAACTTTACGTATTTGTTGTTGGTGTTTGGTTGTGGACCGATGAGGGTCGAGAAAGTAAGGGCGATGAAGCTTGGAAGCGTTAATGGCCCCGGTTGGTTAGAACTGTTTTTAGGGTTGGTTTCATTGGGTTGAACTCTTTAGTTTTGATGTTGGTTGATGGTGTGCGTGTGAAGTGTATTGAGGTTTGGTGGGTGTTGTCGAAGTTTAAATGACGATGTCTTGAAAAACCCATATCGTTTTTGGATTTCGTTGTTTTGAACTAGTTTGGGTTATTGTTTGGGTTGGTTTGGATGTGTTTGGTTGGATTAAGGTGGGTGAAGGCGGTTGAGTGGGCTGTAGGAAGCCATTAATGGCGGTGCGATTTTAGATCTAGATTTGGAGAAGATGGTGGATTTAAGAGTTGGGATTTTTGGCTTTGTTAATGTTGTGGGGGTTTTTCCCCTGAGTATTTTTGATCTGGTTTGGAAGAGTGGAGATTACAGGTGGCGGTGGCCGGTTTTGGTGGTGGCTGCTGGAGGAAGGAGATGAACTGTTGGGGCTTGGGCCTTAGCAAGGTTAAGTTGATTGGGCCGAAATCTTTTAGTATTGTTTGGGCCCGATTTTAATTAAGTTTTGGGACCAGTTTTAGTGTTAGTCTATGGGCCGGTTTCATTTGTTGTTGGGCCCGATTCTATTTTGTTTGGTTGGGCCCAAAAATCTTTTTTAGTTTGGGCCGGTTTTTATGTTAAGTTTTGGGCCCTTTTCTATTTGTTTTGTTTAATTTATGGATCAGTTTAATTTAAAGGTTTTGGGCCAGTTTCTAATATTGCTTGGGCCAGTCCATAGGACTTAAAATAGATCTAAATGGGTCTTCCAACTTTTAAACTTTCGGGTTCTAAGGTTTGGGCTTGGCCAGTTGGGTCCGAACCATTACCTTGGTCATGAGCCCATGAGCCATGCACATTGACCTTAGCCATGAACCAAGGCTATGACCATGAACCTGTTGAACATGGAAACGACAGTTTGACTTTGACAATGACAGGTTGACTTCGACCATGACGTGTCGACTTTGACTATTGACCGTTGACCGTTGACTTTGACCATTGACCGTTGACATTAGACTTTGACTTTGACCGTTGACTGTGGAATGTTGACTTTTTCCAATTTTTCTCATATTTGATTTTATGGACTATTATAATAATAAAATGTTGTCGAACATTATATAACGTTGTTTGTCATTATCTAATTATGATTTGACGTGAGTAGTGTGTAAAACATATATATATATATATATTGGGCTTTGATTGTGGATCCGTGGACTGGGTCTAATTAATTGTGCTACGTTTTATGTTGTATATTGTACGGACAAATCCAATGCTAAAATATTGTGGAAGCTTGTATAAATTGGTTAGTCCTTATCTAAGAAAGATTTGACATTGATGTTGTGTATTTTTGACACGTGCTGAGATAGAAACTGTAGGAGATATATTATTCCTAAAATGCTATAAAAATATATGCGATCGTTTGAAGCAATTGTGATATCATATGATATATTTGGGATGTATATATTAAATGCAATAGTTTTGGAGAAATAAATGTATCACCGCTCCATTATTATATATGTGATGAGGTAGTATAGTATTGAGGAATATTTGCCCGGGGAGTGTGGTGTAGTCTGATAATATATTGGCGTGAAAAAGAATGAAATTGGTTATGAGATATAATTAAGATATTTCTAAATATTGTGGCTTAGTGCAATAAGGTAATTAACCTTGCGTGATATAGTGGAAATGATTGTGAGTCATTAATGTATGACACACTGAATAAATTACGAATCTAAAAATCCTAGAACCCCGACTACCACAACTCATGTGATCTGCATACTGTGTGGGCATATGTGATATATAAGATGTTGTATATATAAGATGTTGATTGACCCATGTGTTGGGCAATCGTAGCGAATAGTGGCTTGATTATTCCGTTAAGCAAAATATTGGAGCGAGGCAGATATTTTATGCCGAATAGGGGCATTACTTATATAATGGCTTCCATGTGAGGATTTACGGTGTCGCGACATCCCGGCCGGGGTGGTTACTCCGCGGTGGTACATTATATAAGGGGAGGCATGTCGATGTACATGTTCGGCGTTGGGTAGCGATTGTGGTAGCCAGGGAAACTAGGTAAGACATAGATACGACGTGATTTTAGGGACACGCAAGGAAAGCCTTAAATAATATAATTATGGTAATATGCTTGACTGGTTATAGTTTAGTTAGCACCTAAGGCGCCTCGGGGAGGAACTACATGCCTTATTTATTATGCGTATAGTTTATGTGTGGTTAGTGGGAAGTTAAGGCGCCTAAGTGGAGGAACTACCTGCCTTAATTATTGTGCTTAATGATGTTGTATTAGTCGTTGAAAGTTAAGGCGCCTCGGTGGAGGAACTAACTGCCGTATGGATTGTGTATATATATGTATATTATATGTTGTATTTTAGGACTACTCACACCAGCATTGTTTATAATGCTGACCCGATTTGCATGTTTGCTTATCGGGTGTGTTCATTCAATGAACATAGTTGATAAGTTTTGACAGGTTTAGTGTTGAAGAAGGTTGGCTGCTACTTGTGGTTTGCATTAGCATTGTATTTTAGGATGTATTTTGTTTTCCCTTAAGGTGATATAGATTTTCAGTCTAGACAATGTATTTGTACTTTCATTTGTAATTTTAAATAAGGAGTTATTGAAAAGAGATTTGTAACCTAATCTTATTTGTAAATTTTTGTAATGAAGAGGACATTTGTTTAATTGAAATTTTTATTGGTTTTTAATTATCCGCATATTTAAAACTGTTTATGGGTTTTTGGAAGTTGAGAGTGTGTCACACCTCGGAGATAGAAGAGTCGGGAACAAATAATGTTTTTCAGAATTCTGTCGAAATTCGGGGTGTGACAAGCTTTCTCTGCTTTTTTGTGTGAACGATACCCGCCCGAACTCTCGCAATCTAAATCCAGTCTTGGTACTCGGTTCCCGTTAGCATTCTGCGACTTCCCAATTACCACAACCACATTACATTGTTTTCCCCCCGGCGGTTGCCCAACCAATTCGTCATTACGTGTATGAAATACCTAAAGATATGAAAGAAAACAACAATCAATAAACTAATATAATTTCATTTAGAAAATAAAAACAAGTGAAAACAATGCCTACTATGTACCTCTTCCGTAGTAAATATTTATGTTGTATCCATTGAAAGCGGTTGAACATCATCCACGTCATTCGAGTTTCCAAAGTTCTCGAAACACACCGAAGGATCCTAAATAAAGAACAGTTGTTAATTGATGTTTGGCTTAAGTACCAAATGCCACAAACACACCGTTTACCACTGTTTGTGTTTTTCTATGTTCAAATCCTAAAACGACATGGCCACACCGTTAGAGATTCCAAAAAACAGAACTTCATATTTTTTCAGAGTTCTAATCCCAAACGACTTAGCCATACTGTCACACCCCAAATTTCGACAGAATTCGGAAAAAACATTATTTGTTCCCGACTCTTCGATCTCGAGGTGTGACGACTCTCAACTCCCAAAACCCATAAACAGGTTTAAATATGGGATAATTAAAACCAATAAAAATTTCAATTAAACAAATGTCATCTTCATTACAAAAAAATTCATCAAATAAGATTAGGTTACAAATCTCTTTTCAATAACTCTTTAATTAAAATTACAAATGAAAATACAAATAATATTTCATCAACTGAAAATCTATATCACCTTAAGGAAAAACAAAACCTATCTCGAAAAGCGGCGCTACGCATGCCACAAGCAAAGAACCAATCTTCTTCAACACTAAACTGTCAAGATTTATCAACTGTGTTCATTTAATGAACACACCCGATAAACAAACATGCAAATCGGGTTGACATTATAAAAATGCTGGTGTGAGTAGCCCTAAAATACATCATATACTTATACCAATATATACACAAACCATACGGCAGTTAGTTCCTCCACCGAGGCGCCTTAACTTTCAACGACTAATATAACATCCTTAAGTACAATAATTAAAGGCAGGTAGTTCCTCCAATCGAGGCCTTTAACTTCCCACTAACCACGAACAAATTATACACATAATAAATAAATAAGGCGGTAGTTCCTCCATCGAGGCGTCTTAGGTTCAACTAAACAAATAACCAACATATTACCATAATTAGATTATTTAAGGCTTTCTTTGTGTGTCCCTAAAATCACGTCGTATCTATGTCTTACCTAGTTTCCTTGGCTACCACAATCGCTACCCAACGCCGAACATGTACATCCACATGCCTCCCCTTATATAATGTACCACTCCGTGCGTAACCACCGGCGGGATGCGCGACACCGTAAAATCCTCACCGCGGAAGCCATTATATAAGTAATGCCCCTATTCGGCATAAAATATCGCGCATCTCGTTCTATTTTGCGAACGGAATAATCAAGCCACTATTCGGCTACAATTGCCTAACACATGGGTCAATCAACATCTCATATATATACAACATCTTATATATCAACATCTTATATATCAAGCCACTATTCGCTCGATTGCCCAACACATGGGTCAATCAACATCTCATATATATACAAAGATCTTATATATCAACATCTTATATATTAAGCCACTATTAAATTTCTGATTGCCCAACACATGGGTCAATCAACATCTCATATATATACAACATCTTATATATTAAATCGCCCACAGGCGGATCACATGAGTTGTGGTAGTCGGGTTCTAGGATTTTCGTTACGTAATTTATTCAGTGTCATTCATTTATGACTCATAAACGTTTTCACTATATCAATGTGCATGTCAAATACATTATTGCACTAAGCCACAATATTTAGAAATGTCTTGAATATATCTCATAACCATTTTCATTCTTTCCACGCCAATATATTATTGCACTTCGCCACAAAACCCGTGGGGAAAATATCTACACATATTATACTACCTCATAGTAGCATCTCACATATAAAATAATAAAGCTTTTATACATCTATGTCTCCAAAACTATTGCATTCAATATATATATCCCAACATATTACATAGTGTCACAATATCAACGTCAAATCTTAATTAGATAATGACAACCAAATTTATATCGGCTTCCACAAAGATTTCAATATTTGATTTGTCCATACAATTTACAACATAAAATGTAGCACAATTAAAACGATCCTAATCAAAGCCCAATAATATATATATATATATATATATATATATATATATATATATATATATATATATATATATATATATATATATATATATATATATATATATATATATATATGTTTTACACACTACCAAATCATAATTAGATAATGACAAACAACGTTATATAATGTTCGACAACATTTTATTATTACAATAGTCCATAAAATCAAATATGAGAAAAACTGGAAAAAGTCAACAGTCAACAGTCAAAGTCAAAGTCGACATGTCATGGTCAAAGTCAAACTGTTGTTTCTATGTTCAACAGGTTCATAGTCATAGCCATGGTTCATGGCTAAGGTCAAAGGTGCATGGCTCATGAGCTCATGACCAAGGTAATGGTTCGGACCCAACTGGCCAAGCCCAAATCTTGTAACCCGAAAGTCCACACATTTAAAGACCCAATTAGATCTATTTTAAGTCCTATGGACTGGCCCCAAGCAATATTAGAAACTGGCCCAAAACAGTTAAATGGTTTGGTCCAAAAATTGAACTGAAACCGGCCCAAAAACTTTGAATTAAACTGGTCCACAAATCTTAATTAAATCGGGCCCAAACAAAACACTCTAAACTAGCTAAGGCCCAACCACTTAAAAATTAGAACTGGCCCCATCTAAAAATAGAATCCGGCCCACATAAAATTAGAATTTTGGCCCAACCAAACAAAAGGTTTAGGCCCAAAGAAACCGACCCAGGCCCAAGCCCAAATTCGGTCATCTCCTTCCTCCAATAGTTCTCCACCACCACCAAATCCGGCCACCACCAAGCTCTAATCGACCACCCATTTTGACCCCACGGTTTTAATCCAAATCCAAAACCAAACAACATTAGTTAAAACAAAAACCCCAAATCATACAATCCAACCCTCACCCAAAACTAGATCTAAAAGATTTTATCTTTAGCCATTAATGGCTTCCGCCACCTTCAACAAATCCCCACACACTCAAACACAACCCCTTCAATCGACAACCAACACAAGATTCAAAAAACACAACCAAAACAATTCAAAACTACAAAAAATCGCCTTCCCGATTATCCGCGATCACAAGAAGTTGCTCGGCCGCCATTAACGCCTCTTTGGGAGCTTCCAATAGCTTTATGCTAACCACGGACTAGCAACCCATAGCAATCACTTAGCCCCCGACAAGATCCCAAACAATGCATACGGACGGATGGTGCCATTGATGCTCTCTTGAGCTTCAGCGGTTCTTAAAACGCACTCCAAACAACCTTAACAAAACAACAATTAATAGTTCAAAAGTCTCCATCACGATGTCTCCGGTCATAGCTTTTGGTCCCGATGCTCATTCGAAGCTTCGGCGCTTCAACATCAAATAGCCCAATAAAAGCGCCAAATAGTTCAAATCCAATTCCGATATTTAACGAAGTTTAATCATCACGAGACACGATGAAAAAGAATGAACAAATAAAACGATTTTCGTATACCGGTGAAGTAGAAAAACTAACTACTCACCTTTTAGAAACTCGACGAATCCTCCCCAATCAATCGTCGTCGCGTGCTCACGCTTCCAAAAACAAGCTTCAAGCTCTGCTCCCATTTTAATATTTTTATTTTCCCAGAACCCTATTCTCTAGAACAATGTATTTATATACTTGGGTCCGAAACCCAAGCCCAACACAGACTCGGGCCCAGAAAATCAGGCCCACATGTCCCAAATCCAATCCAACGAATTTTGAAAATAAATAATTAAATTAATTAATTAAATAGATAAAAACATATTTTAAAAATACGGGCGTTACACATACCGTTTGGACTGAGTCCCAAACGATGTGGCCAAGTCGTTTGGGACTCAGTCCAAACGGTGTAACCACACCGTTCAAGAGGCAAAAAAACAGACAAGTCATTTTTTCCAAATTCAAATCCCAAACGGTGTGGCCACACCGGCAAGTTTTTTTTAGTCCATATGCCAAACAACATGGCCACATCATTTTTGACTCAGTCCAGATGGTGTGACCAGACCGTTTGGTGTGCAATACAAACGACCTAGCCGGGTCGTTTAAGCCTCAAATTTTCTCTTTCAGCCACATCACTGTACACATCAATAATTACTACATGCATAATTATTACATGTATAATTATTACATGCATAATTACGTTTAATTTAGATTTACTTTATTCTTATTAAATGCATCATCATCCATTCCTCTATTTTATTCATTTTGAACTTGTTCTACATTTTCTTCTTGAATGGGGTCACTTTGAACTTGTTCTACATTTTCTTTTTGAATGGGGTCATGATGCATTACATTTTCTTCGTCATCTTCATGTTCTAAAATGGGGTTGGACTCTTCCATTAGTGTTTAGTGTTAGTGTTAGGGTTTAAGGATTTATGGTTTTTGATAGTGGAAGAGAAAAGAATAGAAGAGAAAGGCTGAAAAGGTTGCAACAAGTCAAATTCACTTTGGTTTGGAGGTGCCCAACACAAAACAACTTTTGGGACCAACAACACATTTGTAATAAGTGTTTTAGTTTTTGGGGTCTGCCCAACACAATATGGGGTCAATAGTAACAAACACATACAAGAAATGCCTCGTAAGGGTGTGCTTGGTGATTTGTTTGTGTGACAGGACAATTTGGGATTTAAAGTGAAAACACATATACATGGTTCATGGATTTCGTTAACTTATCAAATCCTTTACAAATAACGAGTGGTCTTGAAACTGTGCTGCATGTATTGAGGCTAAAGCCTCAGTTGGCTAGTCTCTCTTTTTTCCATTTTGAAAAGTAAAATTTCTTTAGGTGCACCAAAAGGCGTGGTGCTTTAGAACACTTTCCCATTTAAGGTGTGTTTTTGCACCAAAAAATTAATTTTAAATGTGGTGCTTTGGTTAATTGGTTTGAACACTAAATACATTTGTTACTTCGATACTTGCTTGACCAGCTAGCTAAATACTAGACCTGGGTGTATTTAAAAGGTTACCCATGACACCCCATTAGAAAGATCTTGACAACACAAACTTAATCCTGTTCTGCGTCCTGTATACAAGAATATAGATGCAGTGATCATCCAAATGGTTTATGGTTCCAAGTTTATCACAATTCACAATTCACAATTCACAAGTCAGCATATGAAATGTGTGCTGGGATCCAAACTACAATTACCGTAGGCAACAAGGTTGATTATTTTTATAGGAAGTTGGAGGCAGATGGGAAGCCAAATAAGCATTTATACATTTTTTCTTTATTGTAAGATGCAAACGGTATGCTTCTTCCCAGTTGTACATGCTCGAATTTTATTTATTTTTGTTTTATTTCTATATATATCCAAATTTGTGTCATTTTAGTTTTTGCAAAGTCAGCTCCCAATCTAGACCCTACTATTGTAGTTAATAGTTTGTAAACCTAAGTAAGAAATAGGTACTGGAACTATTGGTTCCTTGTCTGTATATGCTCTTTTCCTTCCATTGTTCTGCTAAAAGTTGACTCAGCATCCTAGATCCTATTACCATGTTTTTTGTTGCTTTTCAGGATTTTCATCTTCATCAAGGAATCAATTTGGTACTGGATTTGGTGGAACTTGTTTTGTTAACTTTACTGCCCCAGCGGATGCTCTAATCACAACTCCAGCAGAAATGCAAGAACAAAAAGTTACCCATGATTTGGTGGAACTTGTTTTTTTTTTTTTTTTTTTTTTTGGGTCTGTAAAAGTGATTTTAAGGATTAAGGATCTTTTTGTTACTTCTATCTTATTTACAAAGGCCATTTTTTCCCTCTACTGCTACTGTTCTATATGACGTCGGTCTCCAAACAGTAGTACTATTGCGTTATCCATGTAAACTTTGTAGAATTTCACAGAAAAACACAATTACACATCTCGCTGGATTTGGCAAAAGTCCAATTTGCCTTCAAATACTCACTTCTTATCCCCTTCATTATTTTGGTATCTAATAAGTTTATATATTTTTTTATTTCTATAATCAAAATATATTTTATTTGTCAGACAATTCATCTTCGAACACAATCTGGAGCATCCTCCCCAGTATAATCACTTTAAGATGTACAACAGAACGAGATCATGTGTTGTTAAGCATGCCCATTCGGTACCCTGAGGAGATTGGCTCTGCAAGGTGCAAAAACATCTTGAAATAGGTCAATAATTTTAACTTGTTTTCTTCTACATGAACACAGTTGTCTATTTTAATGCATGTGCATGCCTGTATGCTGATCCAAATGAGCGCTCATTGTCATGTTTTTAAACTTTGGACTTGATGGGGATTTGAATATCTGGTAAAACCGTCTAAAAGCATTTGAATCATTTTGTAGGAACCTTTGCGAAATGAGACTGGTAATCTGGCAAATTTTATTAGCTCTGACAAGCATGCAATTCATGAGATAAATAGTATGTTTCATCTGTCAAACGAACCTCCATCCTAACTTAAGAAGAACTCTGGATCTTCGGATATTGGTTGCTGCTAATGGTTGCTCCTTACGAATCGGGAGGGATTCTGCAGATGCTGATACACATAATGATGAACCTGGGGAACTGAAGAAACTTGACAACCTTTGGGAGATAAATGAACAAAGAAATCTGTGGAGATTGTGATGACTCCTTTTTTACTTCAGATTCTGGGACTTACTGGAATACTCTAGATGCGCAGAATGAGGACAAGGAAGTTTCCAGTCTAACATGCTATTTGCAGTTGGACACTGGCTCATTGGGCCCCTCTCTTTCCTAAGAACAACTTTTTGGTATTAGTGATTTCTCACCAGATTGAGCTTACTCTGGGACTGAGACAAAGGTATGCACCTTTGAGGACCTATTGTCCATGTCTAGAATAGTAGTTGTATTCTATGCATTTTGACATGCATATGGCTTATGAGTTTCGTTATTATATATTGATCACAGGCACATATTTGGGAGATTCAAAGCTATCTAAGATCACTAAGTGGAGTTGTATGTTTCTTGAAGTCAAGGTCCCTGTTGAAATATTGACTGATAATGTGCTTCGGTGTCATGCTCCTCTCCACGCTTCGGGACGTGTTCCATTTTATGTGATCTGCAGTAATAGGCTGGCTTGCACTGAAGTCCGGGAGTTTGAGTTTTATGAAAAGCTATCAGCTAAATCATCCTTGGCTGTTGTTATAAGTGAACCCGATGATGAAATGCGTATTCAGATACGTTTTGCAAAAATGTTATGCTTAGGAATGAACTGGAAGAGGTTGGACTGCTTTGTTGAAGAATGTGATAACTGCCATCTAAAGGATGAATTATTTTCTGCACAAAAGGAAGATGAAAAAGAGTGGGAAAGTATACAGAAGGCTTCCATGGTTATTCTGCAAAACCATCAAAATTCTAGAGATGCATCGATTAAGAAGTTGCTGAAGGACGTATTGTATGAATGGCTTGCTTGCGATGTCCATGGACGAAGGAAAAAACCCGCATATTTTGAATGATGAAGGCCAAGGAGTTATCCATCTGGCGGTGGCTCTTGGAAATGAATGGGCTATGGGTCGAATAATTGCTGCTGGTGTGAGTCCCAATTTCAAAGATGCACAAGGAAGGACAGCACTTCACTGGCCAGCATATTATGGGAGGTTAGTTTACTAATCTGCAAGTTTATTTACATGAAATGGTTGCTCATTGAAATTTACATGAATCTTTTTTGTTTAATCCGTCGTTAATTTGTCTATGTGATGGACTATAGTTTGGCCTCTGTAGCACTTAACTTTTAGTGGCTGTTCCGAAATTTCAATGTCCAATTATTCTCGAAGTGATCTGATCAGAATTGGAAACTACTTTGGAAATCCGATTTCCAATTATATAAGCTGAAAATAGGCCCATTCAAAATTTCCTAGAAATTCCGAAAATATATCATCTATCAACTGATTCTCAACAGATGAGTTTATCATCATCTTCCATGTGTAGGGTTCTTCAGCTAAAAGACAAGCTTTTCTTGCACACTCTGTCACTAATTTCATAGCTACTCCTTTTTGTTAAGTTTTCAATCTTAATTCCTATTGTGTCCAAAATAAGGGAGATGGGTACTTGAACCAGTTGCAATAGAACAGAAGAGGGTGTTCTTTAACCACCCCACAACAGTTTCACGGCCCAGTAGCACTAAACCTGGCAACACCACAACAGTTTCACTCATCACCAACAACACTAGTGCCCTTATGGTCTATTCTCACTAGATAGAAGCTGTGTGCTTACATTTATAGACAAACATGGGATGGAAAATTTGTTCATTAATGATCAAAAGAAGAAGCCACTCTCTTGCCTTTGGTTCCTTTAAGAAATGTCATTTACAAAAGCCGGACAAAGAAATTTTGGATAAAATCTCTAAATACTTCAAGAGATAAAGTTTCTACATGTCTAAAGTCTAAATCTCTTGTATTGGTTCGGAGTAATGAAGTAGGGTAGATGATGAATGGTGTCTGTATTCTATGATGTAACACGGGGGCAGAAGCAACTTCGAATAACTACACCAACAAATAACAATTGATAAACACCCAAAACTAGGGTTGTAAGCTTTGTTACATGGACAAGCCATACTTCAAAGATAATCAGTGTCGGGTACGTATCCATGTGTCCGTGTATGTGATGATGTACATCAATTTTTGATTTTTTGCCGTGTTAGACACTTCGAATCCGTGTTGGATACTGATACTCGTATCCATGTCAATGTAAGTTAAAGGACATTTCTTAAAGGCCTACATACATGCTTATATAATTGAAGGCCTACATACATGCTTATATAATTGAAGGTCTACAGACATGTAACTTAAAGGCCTACATGTCAATGTAATGTAACTTAAGGCCTTCATAAATGCGTATCCATGTCAATGTAACTTAAAGGACATTTACAAATGGAATTGTCTTTTTCTCGGTTCCAGTGAATCCATCACTTTTTGGAATGATTTATGGGGAGACCTCACTTAAACGAAGATTTGGTGGTTTCTACTAATCACTTTCTTTCAACAAAAAACACTCATTTCGGATTACTTAGAGAGTGCAGCTAATAGAATGGTATGAGATTCGGCACTTCAACAGAGGTCTCAATGATTGGGAGTTTGGAAGATATGGTGATCTCTTGAATGCAATTTATGAAGTGGGTGGAAACTTTGGAGAAGTGGATAAAAAACTTGGGGTGTGGGATGATAAGAATGTTTCCAACGGTATCATTTTATCATTTTCCAGCATAGGAGTACACTTTGGTGGTGCTAGAGGATCCCTAGTTTTCCATATAAGTGGATTTGAAACAATTCTCTCTCATTTAGTGTTGCGTTTTTCCTTATGTATGTATTTTTTATTTAATTATTTTTAATTTTAATTTTTGGTGGGTGGGGAGGTTTACTTGGGTAAGATTCAAACCATTTATACCTTGAATCGAAGTGGTATGAATAATTGATTGTTGATGATCTCTGTGGAGGAACTGTTGATCACCTTACTTTTCACTTCAGTGATTTGGATAAAAATTCTTCGCGTCTTTTAGCATTGCATGGGCAAAAGGAGCTTCGAGGGATGAAATTTACAAAAAATGGTTTACTTATAAATTTCATGATGTGTAGAATACATGGAACTTTACACTACATTTTCCAAACAAAGCTCATTTCAAGAGGCAGCCTGAGAGAGAAATATGTAGTTCATTTCTCAATGGTTTTGGACTTAGTGTAAAGCACTTAGTCCCACTTGGGACGAACACTCAGGAGTTGTTGAGCTAGTAAGGATTGTGGTTGCCTTATGGATTGGGTCCCACTAGTTGTCCATGGAGATGAAATGCAGTCAAGGTCAACAACACGCCTGCACTGCTTGGCGTGGGCATGGCTAGTTTTATTGGTGTGTAGTGTACTTTCTTCTTTTTTTGCTCGGTAGTGTACTTTCTTCTTATGCAACCGATTTCTTAGAATGCCCAATCTGCTAATGTTTTTGGGCCCGTTTGACATTTTAGTTTCCTTTGTTGAAACAGTGCGTGAAGTGATGCGTGTTTTCTAAAAGTTGCAACACTTCGAGGCGTTGCATCACTTAGAAAAGGTGCGATTTCTTATATAAAAATCCGACTCTTTTGCTCAAAAATTATCTTTTTTGTGCATTCTCTCCCTTAATTTATTTTGTTTGTTCAAGTACAAAGCACAAAAAAACTCTGCTTCTTTTTTCTCCTTCCATTGATAAACTTAAGGGCCCCTTCCCTTTGCCCTGGCCCCTGGTTTTCTTGTTGAGCCTCCTCCAATAATCTCTCTAAGCTCTCAATAAAGTCAAAGTTTCTTTGCGATTTTCTTTCGCCTGCTTCTTTGGCTTTCTTAAAGTAGATATGTATATGACTATATTCATATTTTTGTTCTGCTTTGTGAGAATGTACCAATTAAATATGGTATTATACTATTTGAACATAATGAATTAATGTCTGTCAACTGTCAAGGTGATAGGAATAGCAAAATTGAAAGATAAGAATAATCAGTTTCAACATTACTGTAATAGTGTATTACATATTTAGTGGGAAGTTCACCTAACAGCTTCCTCCCTCTTTAGGACTATTAGTCGAACAGAGCACATGGTTAGTTGTCTATAGAAGATCTTTTGTATATTTTTTCCCTCTATCTATTGTTTTCATTTGGTTTCCTAATTGTTATCATATGCCACATGTTCCTTGATCAGCCTACTGTTGTGATAATGAAGCTTGCTACTATGCTTTCATTATTAAGTTCATGTGCTGGAGATCTAGTGCTTTGCGGTGTCTTCGCCATTTCTCTGAATGTCTGCATAGTCTCTTTACACGTTACAAGACATAAATGTGAATCCTACCATTATAGTTCCTTTAAGTTGCCAATAAGAGAAGATCCTCCTGCCTCACCATTATCCACTTTGCTAACATTTGTGAATATGTTTGTTTTATTAATCAGAGAGGAAACAGTTGATGCACTCTACAGGTGCACTGGAAAATCCAAAATCGAAATTTCCCAGAGGTCAATTTGCTACTGATTTAGCATCGAGTAGAGGACATAAAGGGATTGATATTTAGCAGAAGCAGATTTGACCAGTCTCCTGTTTTCATTGACACTTCAAGAAAATTTAATGGAAAGTGTTGCTGCAACTATCGCAGCTGAAAAAGCTGTTGAGAGTGTGGAGGAGCTAAGTGTTGTCCCTCCAGATGGTGGGGACGAATGGGAATTGTCTCTAAAGGGTTCTCTAGCTGCTGTTAGAAAAGCTGGTCAAGCAGCCTTTTTGATACAAACTTCCTTACATGCTCGTTTGTTCCATTATAGATTGTGGGGTGAAAGTAGTGATGAAGTTTTTGGAATTCCTCCTAACCTAGTTGTGCTTGCATCTTTGGGCAGCAAGACGAGAAAGATGGGTCATTTCCGTTATTATTTGCATGGACCAGCTGAAAATTCTGTTATCATTTCCATTATAGATTGTGGGGTGAAAGTAGTGATGAAGTTTTCGGAGTTCCTCCTAACCTAGTTGCGCTTGCATCTTTGGGCAGCAAGACGAGAAAGATGGGTCATTTCCGTTATTATTTGCATGGACCAGCTGAAAATTCAACAAATATATCGTGGATGGAAGGGGTGTAGGGACTTTTTGAAGATACTCAATTGTATTGCTAAGATTCAGGTATTTATTTTTCTGCTCAGTATAAAATTCTGGTATAATAGTGTCTCTTTTTTTGGTTTGTATTGTATCATACTGCTTTTTCATTATTGTGTGTTTTATCTTAATATTAATATAAATGTAGACAAAGCGAAATCAACTTAGGCATGTCTCATTGCATATTTCCTTAAAAACCTCACCCCATGCACTTTGTCATTAGCTTTCCTCTCCGTTTTCCTTCGGAGCTGTTGCCATTGATTTATGTCTGATGAGCCAAAATTCTGATCCATGTTCCCTTTATTTTGTTTTCGTTTGGGCATTTCCTGATGCCTCTTTAATATGGTCAAATCTGCCTGTTAAAACAGATTTGTTTCTCATCGTCTTTCGTCTTACCAGTCCTCAGGGAATGCCCACCCTCATTTTTTGTGGTTCAAATACATGTATGTTGTAGTAAAAGGAAAGGAAATTGTTTTAGAACTCTTGAACATTCCTATTGCTCAAATTTATGGGGTCCAAATACATGCTCAAGTTTTGAGCTGCCCTATTGCTCTACCTTCTCTTTTCACAGAAATTTTTATGTTGATTTGTTATCACATGTTCCCCTCACTGAATATCCTGCGTCCTCCCCTGAGCAGCTGCGCCTAGGGGCCTCATCAGGCCAAAGGCCAGACCCCCCCCCCAAAATCTAGCTTACTATTACAGTATTACTTGTTGGTTCCAATTCTAGAAGCAGATTAATGGACATGTAACTCTGTAACGTGTGAAGGTTTTGACTAGGAGTCTTTGTGAAGAGTGCTATTGTGTTAGTCCGAACTTTGAACCATGAAATATGCGTACCATATGGCTCAAGTACTTTTTTGAACATAATATGTTAACTTGTTCTATACTTGTATTTGAATGATTCTAACTTTGTATGTAAATTCTCTTAAATATGATCAAAATAGGCTTGCATCACTGTCCCCTATACTTCACGCACAAAGAGGTCCAATATTTCATGATACTGCCGGTTACAGCTGTCCTTGGAGAACATGGGACATTCGAAACTGGTAAGATTGATTGTGGAGAATGCTTGCTCTTGATTGGCCAGTAAGGGAGGATGTCTCAAAGATATATCGCTTTTTTTAAGTTCCCAGGTCCATATAAAGGATGAGGATTTGCATCATGTAGGAAATGGCGGAAAATAAATTAATATAAGATAATAAATTTATAAAAGATAGCCTTGATAGTGGACTAGTGGAGGTATGGATCTCCCTGATACCCATGCGGAAGCATTACTAAGAGATTCTCATAGAGTTATCTAGGTTTTCTGTCCAGGTATAACTTTTGTAATTATATGCACGAACCACCTTCCTCGTACACCACTGGATTTGAGGTGTTTTTTAATCAGAGAAAAAGTCCATGCACTACTGCTCAAAACTAAACTATGTATAAATATAGCACTTTTTATGGTCAAACTCTTTTTGAATACAGGCAAACTTCAGGATCTCCTTGATAACATCACTTCCCATTTATTTCCATGTCAGTTATCTTCAGAGATAAAAAAAAAAATTATTCAAGGTAGAGTGTAATATATCCACAGTATCCATATGTCTAAATGATGAAATATACTCCAAACCATAACAGTTTAAGAATCCTGCAGACTTACTCACCTAGATGCCCCTTATTTGTTTTAAGTCATGTGTGCAGCAGTTTTCGACCTTGAAGGCATCACTAGACTCAGACCACTGCAGTTGATCTTTTTTTTCACTTCTATGAGTTCTATCTTATCATTTGGTTGCCCTCTATTGTTCTATATGATGTCGGTCTCCAAACAGTAGTGGTCTCCAAAGGAGTAGTACTATCGCGTTATCCATGTAAACTCTTTGTAGAATTTGACAGAAAAACACAATTACACATCTCTCTGGATTTGGCAAACGCCTTCTTTGCGTTCAAATACTCACTTCTTACCCCCTTCATTATCTTGGTATCTAATTAGTTTATATATGATATTTCTCTAATCAAAATAATTTTTTTTGTCAGATAATTCATCGCATAACACAATCTGGAGCTTCCTCCCAAGTATAATTCTTTAAGATGTACAACAGAACGAGATCTTGTGTTGTTAAGCATGCCCATTCGGAAACCTGAGGAGATTGGCTCTGCAAAGTGTAAAGTGCAAAAACATCTTGAAATAGGTCAATAATTTTAACCTGTTTTCTTCTACATGACCACAGTCGTCTATTTTAATGCATGTGCACGCCTGTATGCTGCTCCAAATGAGCGCACATTTTCATGTTTTTAAACTTTGGACTTGGTGGGGCTTTGAATATCTGGTAAAACCGTCTAATAGCACTTGAATCGTTTTGTAGGAACCTTTGCGAAATGAGACTGGTGATCTGGCAAATTTTATTAGCTCTGACAAGCATGCAATATGTGAGATAAATAGTATGTTTCATCTGTCAAACGAGCCTCCATCCTAACTTAAGAAGAATTCTGGATCTTCAGATATTGGTTGCTGCTAACGGTTGCCTTAGGAATTGGGAGGGCTTTTGCAGATGCTGATACACACAATGATGAACCTGGGGAACTGAAGAAACTTGACAACTTTGGGAGATAAATGAACAAAGAAATCTGTGGAGATTGTGACGACTCCTTTTTGACTTCAGATTCTGGGACTTACTGGAATACTCTAGATGTGTAGAATGAGGACAAGGAAATTTCCTCAGGTGCTGTCATTGCCGGATTCTATAAACAGTCATTTTCTCCTGTCACTAGAGTGATGCTTTAATTTTAAAACATTTAGATTTGAAGACTAATATTTTTGTTCATCTTCGTTTTGCAGCCAGCATTTGATATCCATTCAGATCTCAAAAATCAGGTATATTCTTATGTTGGCTTTGTAATAAGTCTATTTTCTATTTTTCTGTACTTGCGCTTATGATCGTTACTATTTATACTCATTGTTCTTTCTTCTCTCTCAACCCAGATTACCTGTCTTGCAAATCCAGGGCTTTTCAATGCAAATAAGGTACGGCTGATCTCTGCCCACTTATACAGAATTGGAGAATGTATCTATGTATGTCATCTATGCTGTTTCATGATTTACCCAACCACACAAAATATGCTCATCCAGGCTTGTGAATTGTGATGTACAATAAGAACTTTGAGCTTCATTTAGGATCTATATTGACACTTCACATTTTCGAAAAAAAAAAAAAAAAAATTTGTCAGACATGCCCACCCACTGACGTGTGAAATACACGGACATGCGCCGCTGCAGAAGGTTCTGTGTTACATTTTCTAACTCTAAAACAAGAGTGGACAAAGTAGGAGTGAGATGGAAAGATTCTTTTCCTTTGTTCATTGACAATTGGAAGAAGAGAGAAGAAGGGCAAAGGAAAAACGTGGGTGCTAGAGCAATTGCATTTTGTGTTTTTTGAAAGACTTTTGGAAAACTATAGGACATACATGACATCCCTTAAAAAGAGGAAAACAAAATTATTTAACCCCTCAACGCCGTCCTTCCACCAGACCACCACTAGCATCGAGATTCTTTATTCTTCCTATATTCATTTATTATCATCAAAGTCTTTATAGTAGTTAGAGAATTGAGAGCATCAATTAGAGAGAGGAGAGAAAAAGAGCCATGGTGAGAGAGCAGAAAAGAGAAAGACCACTTAACTTCAAGCTGGCCTCCTCATATATTATTTATATAAACCCTAAAATAGGTACAAAGACTAAACTGCCCTTTAAGACATAATACTAATACCGCTAACACTCCCCCTCAAGCTGGAGCATACAAGTCAAACATGCCCAGTTTGGAACACATAGTTGAAAAACTAGGTCGAGCCAAAGGTTTGGTAAGAATATCACCTAGCTGATCACTAGACTTCACATAAGGAGTAACAATCTGCTTGGACATCATTAAATCACGAACGAAGTGACAATCAACCTCGATATGTTTGGTACGCTCATGGAACACTGGGTTACTAGCTATATAGATCGCAGCTTGATTGTCACGTAACATGACATAGGAGAAGGAGCATGAACATCCATTTCTAACAAAAAACCCAAATCATCTCGTAAGTTTGAGCCATAGCACGATATCCACTCCGGCCACTTTGTTTCTTCTTTAGCGCCAGTGACTAAATTTCCTCCAACAAATGTACAATACCCGTACCACGGGCGATCGTAGGATCACCCGCCCAATCGATCCGAAAACCCACAAATATCTAGTGTCCGTGAAGGGCTTATATAAAGAAGTCCATTACCGGAGAACCCTTCGATATCTTAGAATACTAATAACAAAGATTCCAATGAGAAATATGTGGAGCGTGCATGAACTTACTAACTACTCCAACCGATAAGTAATATCCGACGAGTCACAAAAGATAGATAAGACGACCAACAAGGCGACGATACCGACTACAATCGAAAAACACCTCCCCCGTTTGCATGAAGCTTCACAAGAGGATCCATGGGGTATCAACAAAGCTTCGATCCAAGAAGCCCCGCCTCACTAAGAAGATCCAACACATACTTACGCTTGCGACAAACTAATACCTTCATTGGAACGAGCAACCTCAATCCCAAGAAAGTACCGGCGGAGACCTAAATCCTTCCATTGAAAATGTTGCCCCAAATAATTTGTTTCAAATGAGAAATACCTATTGCATCACTACCGAAATAATGATATCATCAACATATACAATCGTAACAATAGTGCCGGGCGCTGAATGTCGAACAAACACGTAATGATCGAGATGATCGATGAAAACCAAACCGATAACCACGTAACTAAACCTATCAAACCAAGCACGAGGTGATCGCTTCAATCCATAAATAGCCTTTTTCAACTTGCACACCATATTCTCCTTTCCAGGGGACAACAAACCCGGTGGTGATCCATATACACCTCTTCTTGTAACACACCATGCAAGAAGGCATTTTAATGTCAAGCTGATAAAGAGGCCAACCCTTGCACACAAAGAAATGTAAAGTAAAATCCTAACAGAGTTAAGCCCGAAAGCAAACAGGAGAAAATGTCTCCATATAATCAACCCCATATGTCCGAAAGTACCCTTTAGCAACCAAACGTGCCTTGGGCCAACGTAATCCATCCGAGGTACTTCAATCGCGAAAACCCACCTACATCCAACTGTTCTTCTTTCCCGTGGAAGAGGCATAAGGTCCCAAGTCTTATTCTCATGAAGGGCTGAGATTTCCTCTTTCAT
Source organism: Coptis chinensis (assembly GCF_015680905.1). NCBI lineage: Eukaryota > Viridiplantae > Streptophyta > Magnoliopsida > Ranunculales > Ranunculaceae > Coptis > Coptis chinensis. The sequence continues at coordinate 29,995,836 of NC_141463.1, read as the reverse complement.
GGCTAATGTCCAGCCAGAAGAAGCTAGTGCTTGGGTAAGGGACGAGGGAACCGAAACAGAAGACACAGACAAAGCAAAAGTACGAAAACCAGGAGCAACACGATGTAATGAAACAAACTGAGAGATAGGATAAGGAGACTTAGACCTGGTCCGTTTAGCAATGGGTTCAACCTGAGTCGTAGTCCGTGTAACAGGTACAACACGAACCGAAGGAGCCTCTAAAGAAGATGACGACTGTTTCAGTGCTGGTTCAACAGTAGTAACAGTGGTAGATTCAACATTAGTAACTTTCTTTCGAGGAAAAATACGATGATATTGAGCATAAATAGGCATGGACCCCCTAACGGTTGTAATAGGAACACGACTAGGCCCCTCCCGCGACAGGCATAATAGGTCGCGGGAGGCACCTCCTCGAAGGTACAACTGGAATGGGAACAACTGGTTGGGGTAGCAGATTAAGTAACTCCCCCTCACGACAAGACACTAAATTTGGATCAAACAACTGCCCCTCTGTAGAGAAATAGGAAGTAGACTCAAAGAAAGTAACATCAAGACTCAGCATAATAGCGACGAAAATTTGGGACTATAAACAGCGATACCCTTTTTGAACGCATTGAGTAACCCACAAAAACACACTTTATAGACCGAGGATCTAATTTGTCATGACCATGACCTAAAACATGAACAAACGCAACACAACCAAACACTCGAGGTGGCAAACCATAAGATGACTGAGTAGGATACATCAATGCAAAAGGAGACTGACCATCAAGAACAGACGATGGCATACGATTAATGAGATAATTAGCAGTGAGAACAGAATCACTCCAATATGGCTTAGAAACCCCCATGGCAAACATCATAGTGCGAGTAACATCGAGTAAATGACGAAGTTTGCGTTCAGCAACTCCATTCTGTTGAGAGGTGTGGGGACAAGTGGTTTGATGAATAACACCTCGATCTTCACAAAAATGTCGTACACAAGACTGAGTATACTCTAAGGCATTGTCAGAACGAATAATTTTAATTTTTTTATCAAACTGAGTCGCAACTTCATTGTAAAAATTGAACAAAGCACGAGGTAGCTCAGTACGATCCTTTAACAAATATAGCCATGTCATTCTAGAAAAATCATCAACAAACACTACAAAATAAAAGAAACCAGACAAGCTTTTATTTCGTGAAGGACCCCAAATGTCCGTATGGACTACATCAAAAGGACCCAAAGACCTCTTATCAACCCTACTGGGAAACGTACTACGATGGTGTTTTCCCAACTGACATGCTTCACAATCTAAAACAGATACTGGACTTAACTTAGGAAGTAACTGACGCAACTTAACCAATGAGGGATGACCAAGACGACGATGCCACTCAAGTGGAGACACAGACGCACTCAAAGCTGAAACAGAACTTGATTTCGCAACATCCAATACATATAACCCATCATGCTCATACCCCGAACCAATCGTCATCTTCGTCTTGAGGTCCTGAAACACACAACCAGTAGGAGTAAATGTTACAGAACAGTGTAGAGATTTAGTAAGTTCACTAACAGAGACTAGATTAAATGAAAGATGAGGAACATAAAGACTCGACTGCAAATTTAAGAACTTAGTAGGACGAAGAACACCGGTACCAAGAACAGGACGGGAGGACCCATCAGCTAAAGTCATGCTAGTCTTAGTTGGCACAAAATTAGAAAGAAAAGAGGGATTACCGGTCATATGAGCACTAGCTCCTGAATCAATGATCCAAGAGGAAGAAGGTACCGCCAAACTAGCAGACTTACCAGAACTTGCCATAGTAGCCGTGTGGGTTGCAGAAGGAACAGAAATACAGTTAAGACGATTCAAAATTTGACCCAAAACTTCAGCAGTAGAAGGAGGAGAAGCACTAGAAGGTCCAGCAGCGGAAGACCCAAAAGTTTGATCATAAGCATTATGGGCATAGGCAGGCTTCCCATGTTTGTCCCAACAAAATGGCTCAGTGTGACCATCCTTACCACAATATGTGCACTTCCTCTCGTCAGTACCATCATACCTATCCCCACGACCACGACGTCCTCCAAAACCACCACGGTTACCTCTGCCAAAACCAGAATTACCACGAGCTCCACGGCCATTAAAGCCTCGACCACCACCAAAACCTCCTCGTCCACCACGATTACTCGGAGTAGAGAGTAAGGCAGATGACTCCTTAGCAACAGGAACAAACTCACCATGCTCCAAACGCTTTCTCTTAAGACGAAAAAAGCTTGTGCTTGCTTGAGGGTACCGTTCACTTGCTAAAATTTGATCCTTGTAAACACTATACTTTCGAAATTCAGCCCATGCAAAGCAACAAAGCAACCTTGAAAGTGTTCACGCCGTTGTTCTCGTTGCTTCTCCAAATTAATCAGTAAATGGTTGATAAAGCAAGAGCTCTTCCCATAGTCCTTTCATAGTGCTATAGTACTCATCAATAGGTTGATCACCCTGTTTTGTCTTGAACAAAGACTCAAACAAATCATAAATTCGAGATAGATTATTTTCTTGGGAATACATCTCCTTCAATGATGACCATACTTGTTTTGCCGTGGGTAAGAACTGCACATTAGTAAGAACTTTTGGCTCCATACTATTCCACAACCAAGTCAAAACCATAGAGTTAGAAGCCATCCAGTCTTCATAAGTAGAATCATTGGAATTCGGAGGATCATCAGTAAGAATTTTAGATTTTTTTTTCGCACGAATAAAGTGTTCAACAGCATAACTCCATGAAAGATAATTGTTCCCATTTAAACGAAAATTAGTAATGGGCTTACCGAGATCATCGTTGACATAATATAAAGACTGTTTAGAGTCAGGTTTAGGATTCACTGCGTCATCCATTGTTCACACCAGAAAATACCGTAAAACAACCACCACGAAAAACAACCAAATCGGAAAAAAAAGGCCACACCAATTACAAACTGGATACAACCCTAGATACTAACGATTTCAACTCATCTAGGGTGCACAAACACACAAGGAAACAACAAACCACATAGGAAGTGGAGAGTCTCTCTAAACTTCCACCAAACCAGCAGAGTTATTGCAACCCACAAAAAAAAAAAAGAGAAGAAGAAGAAGAAAGAGAAGAAAAAAAAAGTTGCTCCGATACCAAGTTAGAGAATTGAGAGCATCAATTAGAGAGAGGAGAGAAAAAGAGTCATGGTGAGAGAGCAGAAAAGAGAAAGACCACTTAACTTCAAGCTGGCCTCCTCATATATTATTTATATAAACCCTAAAATAGGTACAAAGACTAAACTGCCCTTTAAGACATAATACTAATACCGCTAACAATAGTTATGAGCAACTGTTCAAAATGCAGGTAAATACCTTTCCACAGTTCTCTATTGGAAGCTCTACCTTATAAAAGAAAATCCTTGAATTACACATCAAAGCATGTATATTGCCCTTCCAAGTAACTTCAGAAAGAATCTGGCATTGTTGAAGTAAAGAAAACAACTCATTAAGTTTGGTGAATGGATTAAGTCAGGTCACCGTGGAGTAAACATTGCTGGTACCCGTCTATCGAGTTTTTTATATTTTTGGGTAGGCGGGTGAGAATCTGTAAGAATGACATTTTCATTGAAGCACACCATCTTAATCAGCAGTCTACCTAGCAAAAAAAAAAACATAAATAAAAAATCAGCAGGTCCAACTTCTTTCGTGGTCCAAGCCTCAAGAATGGTTAGGCTGGTCAGCCATTTGTTGCAATTTGCATCTTGATTTTCTAAGTTCATTATAGAATACCTGTCTTGTGTTTCCTTTTCCCGAGGTCTCATGTTGGCTATCTGAGCAGTGAGCACACTGATCTTCGATTTATTATCTTGTTATTATAGGAAGCCCATTGTGTAGACCTTTTTTTTTTTTTTTTTTTTTTTTGTTGAAATATCTAGGGGTTCAGCCCCCAAACTTTATTAACTTCAGGTTCTCAAGTACATAATACCTTCCTTATCCCTCGTGATCAGTACATGCATTTTTTGATCCATCGGGGGAAGGAAGAGCAAAAAACCATTACACTCGTCTCGATTTAGTTTCGATAAGTAGTCAGCTACTTGGTTACCTTCCCGGAAGACATGGACAAAGGATAGTTGGTCAAACTTCGAACTCACAGCTTGAATCTGCGCTACCAGGTTCCTACAGGACCACGGTGGCTTCCCTTTCTTTGTTAATATCTGGACCCCCTGCATAGAGTCTGATTGCACTTGAATGCGTCTAATCCTCAGCTGTACCGCACCTTCCAGCCCCTTTAGGACAGCTAGAAGTTCCTGGTAAATCACCGATAACTTCTTTGAATTTCCACTGTACGCCATTTTCACTTCCCCATCACTATCCCTCAAGACGCCTCCATAGCCTGCCATCCCCTCTTGCACCGACATTGTTCATCCATAACCTTGATTATCCACAAGTTCAGGGTTTTTATTTAATTTTATTCATCAGATTCCACATCTTTTAACAAGTCAAAAAAAATTAAGTAATTTGATTAAATTGTGGCTTACCTAAGGATTTTTGCGAGTCTGTTGCTTGCGCAACTTTATAGATTTTACATGATACTATGGTATAATGTGGACGGAACCTGATACTTCTGTATTTGTGATCCGTAGTTCTGTGTTTCAGATAAAAATAGGCTGCTGCACTGTGGATATCCTGAAACAGCTTAGTGGGGAAGAAATCTCAAGAATTCCGTCTAATGGATCTGGGATTGCGTGGGGCGACTTGCTACACATGTACTCAGCCAGCGCAGGCACGCGCCAGGCCCTTTATTTTGGGAGATATAATGAAGTTAATGTAAATTATATGTTAGCCCGAACGAATTCTTTGCCTAAACAGCTTTTATCCTCTTTATCCACCATTTGAGGATATTCTGTTGGATCTATCACTTGCTCCAGAATCTCTCCAGATTCTATCTATTCCAGATATTGTCATCTTGCCTTCAGACCTGTCTCCCTCTGTGACGGTAAGTGAAGTTCATGTGCTATTCCTCTGGTGAAATCCCTGGGTTAAGAATTTCATCAATGCTCTGTCCAGACTCTAGATCTATCATTTAAAAACCACACTACTACAGTAGTTGTTTTTGTCCTGCTTTCAATACAATCTAAACTCACCCAGCAAAAAAAAAAATCCCTTGCAATATGAGCATACATTATCAGTTTCTGCTTGAAACCAACATCATAAATTGCGTTGGCTTAACAAAACAGTAAACTGCTTAGGTTCAAATCATGATTGTCATTACAACAGGTTCTAGTCCTCAGCGAAAAGAATAGTACAGGAGAGCAAACCAGGTGCATTGCTGTGAATCCTGGAAGATTGGCTAAGGGGGTTTGGAGGAGGTACCTTTGTAGAGATTAACCATCACAAGGACCTTGACAGAACAAATGCTTTAATTGTCCGAATGTAGTTTTTTGGTCAGTAAATCAAATTTGAGCATCATTGTAATTCAAGAAGTTGCAGGCACAAACCCACTCAATCCAACATTTTTGGTACAACTCCATTTCTATATTGTGCATCCGCATTACATTCAGCTCATTGAAAGTATATATTGGTTCATGAAATCTGTCAATGGGAAGCTTTACATTTACAGGATTTGATGATGGTGCATGCATGTGTCCCTTACGTTTGTTTTAACTTTTAATACCAATTACGTGTTAAGGAAAATGGAGAACATGACGAACATGAAGAGAGCCTTGTATTTTCACTATTTTAAGTTATTATTTCTTAAAACAAATCACTATTTTAAGTTATTATTTCTTAAAACAAAATGGAAGCATTTTAATGTTTCAAAGTTTCAATAGGGCAAAGGACCCGATTTTTTTTTTATAGATTCAACCACCAAAATCCTACTAATAGTATGCATATCGGGTCAAGTCTTTGCTGCAATTTCAAAAGCGAAAATTTTCTCAGAATTTACTGTCTGACAATTGTCGTATGAAACAAACAGCAGATAGTTCTTACCAAATACCAAGTACTCTAACTGATTAGTGTGTCTCAACTCTCAACTCTATCCTGGAGGTCCGGGGCTCGAGTCTTACCCTGGCTTCTTGCGCAAGATGGTTGCTTGCCCCAGAGGAATGTGGGTGAAGGATTAAAGAGAAGGACAATTCTTAGACAGTAGTTTCATTGGTCTCAATTATGATTTCAGATTTTCGGGCATTCTTGTACTCTCCAATGAAGAAAGAGGCAAATCCCCAAAGGCACAAAGCCAGGGACATGCCTTTCTCACCAGTGAACTTGTCATGGAATGCTATAATAGCAGCAACCTCTGATAACGGGAGTAAAAAAGAAGTGATAATTCCGGCAAAGAGTGATGATGAACAGTATATGGTGCCAATCACTCCTTGGGACAAAACTTGCCACACTATGGCACTTGCTACTAGGACCACGTAATACTTCACTTCACCAAGCTCGTAGTTTCTTGCCTCTCTCGGAATGACCTGCACCAGTGCACCACACAAGAAAAAGTTCCAGATTGTTCACGTCATGCAAATTAAATGAACGTAAAAATAGTGAAGGCTAAAGAGAATATTATTTGATACCTAATAGAATCACAAATTCACAATGCATATGTTTACAGGTCGAACTTGGGTGTTCTGAGACCAGTTTAAAAGGTGCGGGTGTGTCTGCATGCGGACCGTACAAAGAAGAAGATGGTGGTATGGTGATGGCGACCGTGTCATTTCTCTCTCAATTTTGTTTACTGCGTTTTCTTACCCTTGACTCCTTGTAGAAACCAGTTCTTGTGGTTAGCAGGTTGTACAATTGACGTGTCAAGTTTTTATTGGACTGTGTTACATCAAAGGCGTAACTCCATGCTTTACATTAGAAATTTAGAACGTTTCTATGCGGAGTGTTCATGATAAAATCTGTAAAGATAGACGCGCACGATCCGTGCATATAAATGTGGCCTTGATTGTATCCACTTCAATAAGTGGATTCTACTTTTTTTGTCAGTGACAACATAAATGACAGAGACGGACAGTATCAAACAAATCGCATGTCATTTTCGCTTTTCAATATGTGGACTATAGTGTAACACTTTGCGTTACACGTTCAATATAACACAGTCCAATTAAGAGAGGCCAGTGGAATTCAACTTAAGCAACTTAAACAACCAGTAGTGACCACCACTCCGCCAATTTACAAGTCATATGTCACCTTTGCATCCAATTTAAGGAAACCCACAAGACAATATAATATGTTTCTCCATGCTGCTGCTATAAAATAGTATAGAACTATGTCGTCCTACGCTAAAAAGTATTTTCGTTGGAACTGAGATAAAAATCGTATCATATATTTACTATATATATTACTTATTATTAAAGCTTGATTTCGATTAAAATCTTAGAAGTTCTTGAACGAAAAGATGAATTGTCTCTTTAAGTAATACTAGCTTTGATCCCTAGATGGACACAGAGTTACTAGTAAGTAATAAGATTAATAGCAACTGAATAACCCACATACCTGGAAACCCTTGTCGATGACCATGGCAACACTGGTGACTATGGTTGCACTAAGATTCATCACAAATTGGAACTGCAACACCACTGTGTAATCAATAGGCCTAGTACTCAATTGATATGAATACTCCATCATTGGCAATGTCAATCCAAACGAAGCAGCTCCTCCTAATGTGAGAAAAAATCCAGACAAGTACATCCCTTGACTAATACCAGGTGGTCTATCATGACTAGTATCAAGAGCCAAAACAATAGTACCAAAAATCATAACCACAACAGAGTTGAAGGAATAAAAAGTGAATTTCTGTTTCACTATGAAGAAAGAAAACAACGCTGTGAATGCGAGCTGAGTTGATAAAAGCAGAGAAGAAGTTGAGACTGGAATGTAAGCCAAACCTGCAGAGTACATGTAGGTATTAAAACCTAGTACTATACCCAAAACAAAGCTTGATAAGAAGAGTTTAGGTTCCATGAAGAAGAGAGATGAAGTTGTCGCCGTCTTTTGAGATAGATTCTTCAAGTATAGGAAAAAGAGTGGGGGAATTAAGATTGGAAAACCGACAGATTGAAGCCAGCTTAAAAGCCATTTACGGTTTCCGCCATGCATATAGTAGAGTTTTTGCAACAAAGGTCCTCCTACTGTGCCTACGGCTGTGCAGGCACCAGATAGTAACAACAGCCACCATCTTATGCGTTTTCTAGTTGGTATTTGTGTTTTTTGGCTATCTTGCACTCCATTGGTCAGTGTTCCTCCTTCCATGACAGTTTCAGCCATTTGCAGAGATGAAGGGGAAGAGGAAGAGAGTAGAATGCAATCAGAGTTTTGTCATTTGCTTGGCACAAAATGTTGGGAGTTATTATAGATTTATAGTTAGTAATTCAGTTTTGGCAAAAGGGCAGGGCCGAGCCCCAAAACCTTGGCTCTAGACCAACCCTTTCGGTGGATTGTTTTGACTGAAACTGTGATCAGATATTATGGCCGAAGAAAAAAAACCCAATAATAATTTCGCCATAAGTCCATGAGTCCACTTCAATTTTAATTTTGCTATAAGTCTAAAATTGGGCTGACATTATCGTACCTCATTATTTTTTATTTATAATTTCAACTCAATGACATATTTTCGTTAATAATTTCGGCTTAATGACAAATCGGACTGATGTCATTATATGCAAATATAAATTTAGATATAAAAATTTCAATTTATAGATGTAAAATTACATTTTCATATGAAAATATAAATTTACATAATATTTTACATGTGAAAATTTAAATTTACTATATGAAAATATAAATTTACATAATATTTTACATGTGAAAATTTAAATTTACTTAGTGACGTCAACCCTTGTTTTTATACTTAGGGTGAAATTAAAATTTAAATGAACTTAGGGTGATTTTTAAAAAAATTGGGCTCTCAGCGCCCAATTACTTGTATTGTGATACAGCCTCCATCTTTAATCTTTTTACATAAAATCATATATATAGCATACTGAAATGAAAATTTTAGAGTCACCAGGTTCTTCTGGACGGGCGGATCTATTCATGGCCATATAGGACCTGGCCCCCCTGAACTTTTGATGAAAAAAATAAATAGTAGTGTTATACGTGGTAGTATCCTAAACTAGGCCCACAGCCTACAACCTGAACACAAAAGAAAATTAAAAAAAAAAAAATCTTATGTGCAACTTTAATTTTTTTTTTGATAAATATGTGCAACTTTAATACCCACATGTTCCTTTGCCTCATATTTTAACTTACATTGTTTTAATTTATCAAGGTGATTTAATCGCACTCATCAAATTGCATTGGGCCGCTTCCGGTCCAATTCCGACAACTAAGTCCAACAACAATAACCCAATACACCTTTCCACCTCAACGCATACCGGTTACTATTTTTTTCAAATCTTTTTAGCCGGTGTCATCTCTCTTGCGAGACCCAACCCAAAAAAAAAAAAAAACTTCGAGTTTTCTGTCGTATTCATACTTCGAGTGTTGAGTTGTGAATTAACAATAGGAATTGAAGTTGGCGACTTCACCCAATTTGAGTCATGTCCCGTTTGAGTAAATACTCAAATTTGATTGGGTTGATTAAATTTGATTGGATAGAAGATTGAGTTGATTAAACGTGATGATTTCAAACTTGATATTTTTTTAGAGTTTGGGTGGAAGATTGGGTTGATTAAACTTGAGTTCGAGTTTGCCCAAGTTTGATAAAGTTGTTTCGAGTTTGGGTTGATTAAGTGGAAGTTGATTTTTAAAATGAACATCGTGACAAACAAACCGAATTTTTTTAAGTCTAAACGACCCAGCCATGTCGCCCAAGAAAATTCCCAAACAACCCGCCATATCGTCTAACTAAAAATCAAGAGTTTTGTCTTAAACGACACGCGAAGACCGCTTAAGGGGTCGTTTGTTTTTCTGAGCCTATGAATGCTGAATGCTGAATGACTCATCCTCTAAATGCTAAATGCTGATTGCTGAATTCTAAAAAACATGTTTATTTTTGTTAGAATAACCTGGCTCTGAAGGCTGAATATAAATCATTCGGACAATTTTACTCATGCTATCTATTTTAAACACTAACTTGATTTCTTGTTAAACAAAATATATATTATATTTGAGGAGAAGAGATGGATTATCGAAAAAAATAAATGATAAATAAATTTATTTAAAATATGCTTTCACAAATATATTTTAACAGTTTATTTTCATATTTTGTTTATTTTCTGAATATATATATATGTAATTCTATTTTTAACAAAGTGGATATCATTCACCCAAAAAAATGAAAAAACCAGTGACGCCAACATCAAATTTTGAAGAACTTATTTTGAAGCCATAAAAGTCAAGGTAGGAAAGTAGATGGGTTCTTAAGATTGGGTTCTTAAGAAAAGGCAAGAAGGGACTTTCTTGTTTCAAATATTAGAATTCAGCATTAAGAAGAAATTTTGGTGCTGAATGCTGAATGCTAAAAGTACTACTGAAGGCTTAAACTATTTCAAAAAAACAAACAAGTTTTGAACTTCTGAATGCTTAAAACTTATGTTTAAGAGGCTCTGAATGCTGAATTCAAAAAAAAAACAACCCCTAATTGTACATTGAAACGATATGGCGAGACCGTTTGAGTGTACACTCAAACATGGCAAACTTGCTCGACGTAATTGAAGAATTGAAGAATTAAAGCATGGTATTACACTATTGACTATTACTTGTCGGTTGAACAAAACAATGACCCAACACTTCCAAAAGATGGGTCTTTCAACTCAATTCGGCCGAGCAAAATGGTAAAAACCATTATGTTATTGGAGTTATATGTTGTACGAAATGAATTTCTCTGTATCTATACTCGTGTTCTTGTAGATTGGGTTATTTTTTCTAATGAATATTTTGTTGTTTTTCTATTAAAAAGGTTTTAATGATAACGTTATAAACGTTTTAGAAATTTATCATTAGTAATCACATTCTGTCGGATGAAATTCCTGGCTGCTTGTGGACCAATTACTACCAATAGAAGGACACACTGTGATGCAGTGGGAGTGATTAAGTTTCCACTGGTAATGCATTCTTTGCGAGTGAGTTCCCTAAGCAAGGAACTTAGGTAGGAAATGTACAATTACATCACATTGGATTGGAAGTCTAGATCTTTTATTGTTAGAATTATAAATTGAGACCTTATTGCGAAATCTTGGTCTTTTATTGTTGGAATCAGAAATTGAGACCTTATCGTGAAATCTCAGTTTAAGTTTAAGGGAGCTGTTTGAATTAGAAATTAAACTGAGATTAGAAAGCAGGTTTTGTTTAAGAAGTTGGTGTTACAATTGAATTTAGAAATCGGTAATAATGAAATAGGAAATAGTTTCAATTATAGGTCCTTTGTATATTGTTAAAGAGAGAGTTTCGTGTGTGAGAAACAGGTAATTAGGTTTGATTCAATAATTTAGTGTCTGGTATCTTAGATAAGTTTATTTCTATCCAAGTGATTTTATTTCAATAAGTATTGGCTTCATAGTTTCAACGTGGTGTTTATAAGTACTTGGATTCAAAAGGAAATTTTGGATCTTACATTTATTGATATATATCTGCCAAGGCTCAATACATTTTCATATTACTAATCTGCGCATTCCATATGATTTTATGGCAGCAAACTTTGTAGTAGAGAAGTCGGTTTTGGTGGAAAATCAGAACAATCTTGAAGATAATGTCATGGGCAGTGGGAAGAAAAACAAATTGGTTCTCCCTTATTTAGTGGTCGATATCATCTCGATCATTTTTACAGGGCTTCATGCACGGGAAGTTCAGAAATTTAGGTTTTATTGCAAAGACTGGTATAACTTACTCAGCAGTCCCCGTTTCATTAACGCACACCTTCTTCAGTCAAAGCCTGGTTTGATTGTCACACCATTTAGTAATACCATACCGATTGGAGTGGGAACTCGATATACACATCCTGATGTTATCCAGATCAATGACAGGGAGATTAATGTTTGTAGTTTAGGACTAAAATGTGAAAAGTTTGTCGAAAGTGCTTGCAATGGCCTTGTGTTACTAGAGGATTTAGAAAGTAATTTATGGGTTTGTAATCCTGTTATTGGTCAGATTCTCACACTGCCTCCTTGTATACGAAGGACTGGAACTTTGAATATTAAGCGTGGAATCACATTCATTGAGTCCACTGGGATGTATAAAGTGGTGTCGGTTGTTTATGATCGTAATACTGGATTGCTTGGGTGTGAAGTGCATGTTCTTGGCTCGAATACATGGAAATGGATAAGTTGACCTTTTGAGTGCATATCCAGTTCGTCCCTCCACAGATCTAATACCATTTCCATTGGCGGAGTGTTTCATTGTGTGGATGCAAACTTTGCATACGTGGTTTCTTCTTTGAGGATAAATTTTACAGGTCAGAACTCCCACATTGGTGTATAGGTGAACAATTACTCGAAATAGATGGATTTTTATCTTTTGTGGGACCTAAGTTGTACAATACTTGTTAATGGAATATTTGGGCTTTGACAGACCTGGATAGTTGGAAGTGGGATATGAGGTATAGTATAAACGTAACAGCGTACCTTAGTAAATTTCAAGAAAATTGGTATAATTCACGTGTTATGGCTGCTCTAGAAAATGGTAGATTCTTGATCATACAACGATGTGGTGAATCTGGATTTCAGTGCTATGTTTATGATGTTCAGCAGCAGCTACAAAGATCATTGGAGCTTGCACCAAATACGAGGTACAATTTTCGACCCCATGTAGAGAGCCTTGTTGCCTGCATAAAGTCGTGAGGCTGATGGAAAATTCCGGTTTTCCATCATGTGTGTTTGGTTATTTATTCTGTTTCGTGTGTGTTTGGTTATCTATTCCGTTTTACATGCAACGTGTTTTTTTATTCTGCTCTTAATTTAACTTAATGTATTGTTGAGGATGGATATGCTTATTCTGACGACTCTGTATCAAAACTATTATTATATGTTTTCTTTGATTTTATCTAGGTTATTATCTTATTGCATTGCGGTGGAAGATTTTGTTGTTCTTAGCACACATTTGGATACTTCCACCTAACTATCCAAATTCTCTACTCCCTATCACTACTTCACTAGTAGTTGTGACGTGATCATAATTTTAAGATTGTGAGTAAATTTGCCAGTTAAAAAGGTGTGTTCAAGATGAATGTTTAATGGCAAAAGCCAGCTACTTTGCCTACATATTTTTCATGTTCCAAAGTCACTATGTACCTGATGAAGGAGATGAGATTGGATGCTATTTTAGAGACGACCATGGATTTTCTGATCATCTTGGAACAATCTTCTTATAACAACTTCAACAGTCCCCCTAAAACATGTAAAGAAAACAGAAAAAGGTAGAATAAGCTCCAACCAGCACATATGCTCTTTCTGCCCCGCATATTTTTGCTTATATGTTCTTGGCTCGAGTACATGGAAATGGATAAGTTCACCTTTTGAGTGCATATCCAGTTCGTCCCTCTATAGATGTAATACCATTCCATTGGTGGAGTGTTTCATTGTGTGCTTAGGTCGAGTTTTTGTGAGGATGAGAACTTTGTGTATGTGGTGTCGTTTGACACTGTTGTGGATAAATTTGACAGATCAGAACTCTCACATTGGTGTGTGAGGGGTCTATTACTCGAAATAGATGGATTTTTATCTATTGTGGTACCGAAGTTGTACAGTTCTTGTCAATTGAATATTTGGGCTTCGACAGACCTGGATAGTGGAAGTGGGATATGAGGTATAGTATATAAACTTAACAGCGTACCTTGGTAAATTTCAAGAAAATTGGTATTGTTCACATGTTATGGCTGCTCTAGAAAATGGTAGATTCTTGATTATACAACAATATGGTGAATCTGGATTTCAGTACTATGTTTATGATGTTCAGCAGCAGCTATTAAGATCTTTGGAGCTTGCACTAAATACGGGTTACAGTTTCCGATCCCATGTAGAGAGTCTTGTTGCCTGCATAAAGCCGCGAGGCTGATGGAAAATTCCGGTTTTTAATCATGTGTGTTTGGTTATTTGTTCTGTTTCATGTGTGTTTGGCTATCTATTCCGTTTTACATGTACTGTTTTTTTTTGGGTGATCTTGGACACACCCATAGAAACACTCCCCTACCCCATAACTATCTTAAATTTTTGCCATACCCAATAACTACTCAATAACTGACTCAATCCAATAATGTACCCAAATTAATAATGTACCCAAATTAATTTGGAGTATTTCCAAATAGGGGCAAAAGGATTTAAAACAATAATAATAATAACACGTCTTTCGTTTTTTGGACCCGTTTTTTTTGTGAAAGTTTCTTTTGGCATTCTTCTTCGTCTTCCCTGCCCTATCTTCTACCGAGATTAAAAAAAAATAAAAAAAAATTACAATCAAAATCAAATCTTTCGAGACTTGCAAACACAGATTTGGTGTGGTGAAGTTAATCTTGTTTGCGGTACACCACAGTTGTTTGAGTGGATCAAAAAAGTTTTACAAAGATTCCTTGTATCCTTTACAATGATAACAATCATGCCTTTTCAAGTTCAAGAGGCTAGGAAATGATAAAATTAAGCAACTGAGCAAGCAAAATAAAGGCTTTATTTCCATTGAAGCAAGTAGATATCTGTGAGAAAAATAAATGTAAACTGTGGAGTATGTTACTAATGTTGTCTATTTGTGTGGAACTGTTATTATGTGGAATTCCAGAATGTGTACTTGATGATTTTGGCCTAGAATTGTTACATTGTTACACATTGTATGTGACTCTCTACAGCTTGCTAGAGCTCTAAGAACTCCACACCATCCCCATCCCCGCTTCCAAACACACACACAATTCTCTTAATCGTGTTATTTGACTGGACGAACTGGAGGTTGTCAAAGAGATGACACACTTCATCAAAATTATTGCATAGTATAGGACTGTAGGAGTTTCATATTCTCTTTTCTGTATCGTTTCAAAGGCTGTTCATACTTCATAGTTATATTCTGCAGTAACTATCATGCAGAGGTTTTACTTTTAATTCTAGCCTAGGCAATCCTTCTGGCTTGGACAGCTACTTCGGGACCTATCATTTGTTGATCATTACTAGTCTATTTCTGCACAATAGCATCTTGATCTTGTTCTTAGTCTATGATAATTGATCTGTAGCTTCTTAAATGGAATTGTGTCAGGGTGAACTCATTGTTATAGCAAATGTTGGCAATTCTCGTGCCGTTTTAGCTTCGACCTCTGATGATGGAAGCCTGGTTCTTGTTCAGCTCACTGTTGATTTCAAGCCAAATTTACCTCGTAAGCACTCCTCAGCTAATTATTGATTTCAAAACAAGCTCGCCAGTATATTCCTCCATGGATTTTCTGACCTCTGTTCATGTTGGTCATAGAGGAGGCTGAGCGGATAACGCAGTGCAAAGGGCGGGTGTTCTGTTTACGTGATGAACCGGGGGTGCATAGGGTATGGTTACCAGATGGTGAGACACCAGGATTAGCAATGTCAAGAGCTTTTGGAGATTACTGCATGAAGGACTATGGACTTATTTTTGTTCCTGAAGTCACACAAAGGAATATAACTAGTAGGGACCAATTTGTTGTGCTGGTCACAGATGGGGTTTGTATTGAACCTATTTTTCTCTTTTTCCTTGGAGAAAAAGTATGCCTGCCTTCAATGCTTATTAGACTATTAGTTGATCAAAAACTTATTTTGTGTTTGTTGTTCCGGTATGGGATGTAATCTCAAACCAAGAAGCAGTGGAGATTGTTTCTTCAACTCCACAAAGGGAAAAAGCATCAAAGCGACTGGTTGAATGTGCAGCTCGTGCATGGAAACGGAAGAGACAAGGGATCGCAATGGATGCTATTTCTGCAGTTTGCCTCTTCTTTCATTGTTCTCCATCCTAGCAAAAGACTGATTCGAGTTAGCTACCAAAACAGTCATGAGCATGCAAGATAACTATTCTTCCGCTTTTTCTCCACCATCTTATCATGCTGACCTGTATAGTATTTAGATGGAAATTAAGGCACCTTGTCTTTCGCATCATTTCTCCTTTTGCTGTATTAGACGTATGTTTTATCTGTAATAGTTAGGCACAAGAAAAATGAAGATTAGTGGTCTTTTTTTCTTTTTGGGCCTATTATGATATGGAGTAGTTTCAAATTGCTAGATCATAAGTATGTTTTTATATGTAAGATCTATATCTTTGACAAAAGATCCAACAGCATAGGAAACTAACTTAGAATGCACTGTGTAGACAAACGTTCCTACGACTGTTAAGTGGACTTCCAGGGTTTTGTTCTGGCACTCTTGCATTTGGTGTCAGATCCTGGAAAAAAACGAACTGAGATAGAGGAAAAGAGAAACTCTATGCTATTGGTTGAGATGCCTATTTAATCATCATTCTCTCCGTTTGGCTGGTAAATTAGTAGTTATGAAAATTTGAGGCGGGCATATAGCATTTGCGCAACAGCATAGACAACTGGACAAGTGACTAAAACTCCGTGTTTGTAGCGAACATGTGGCGTGACATGGAATTGCTTTAGGAAAAGGCATTTCCTTTTCTGGACTTGGAATACGTGCTGATGGAACTCTGCATAAGGCTTCTTAAAGCTGGAAAATTTTCTCTTGCCCAAAACTATTTAAAGGGAACAGCTACAGCTGCTTTGGTAACGGAGAAGGCAGAAAATCTTGTTATTCAAGCTGCAAGGGAATATCCCTTCTCAATACATCAAAAGCCTAATTTATGAACCTAACTTAGAGATATAGTGATTCTCCAGATTTCTCATGAATGGAGGTCGAACTTCCCACATACTTTTTGGCCCTTAAGCAATGACGCTCCATGTCTTGCACTGCTATCCGCTCCAGAGTTAGTTTCTCTCCATATTGGAGTGACATTGATCCACAGTGGTTGCCCTTGTAGTATCTGCCATGCTGACCTTACTCGCCAGTGCACTTGACCTGTCTAGAACGCTTTCACAACCGAGGAAGAATTAGATTTGACCCAAATGTGTCTCCATCCTAATTCCAAAGCTTTCTTGACTCCTTCCACAATGGCATAGGTTTCAGCCATTGGTTGTGATTCCTAAACCTCCTGCTGCTGCACCTAGAAATTCTCCTTCATGATATCTGTAGACTACACCCCAACCTGAATTCCCAGGATTTTCCCTTGAACTTCCATCTGCATTCATCTTTAGGATTCCATTGGGATGGGGGGACGACTATTGCGTTGCAATGGAAGATTCTGTTGTTCTTATTTATGTTAACATTTGGATACTTCCACCTAACTAATCAAATTCTCTACTCCCTATCACTACTTCACTAGTGGTTGGTCGTGATCATACTTTTAAGATTGTGAGAAAATTGGCCAGTTAGAAAGGTGTCTTCAAGATGAGTGTTTAATGGCAAAAGCCAGCTACTTTGCCTACATACTAATATGCTATGAGTGTTCCAAAGCCATTATATACCTGATGAAGGAGATGAAATTGAATGCTATTTTAGAGACAACCCAGTATCTTATGATGATCTTGGAACAATCTTCTTATACCTCCTCCAACAGTCCCCCTAAAACACATAAAGAAAAAAGGAAAAAGAAAAGGCAGAATATACATTTCTCTCTGTCCCGCATATTTTTGTGCCATATATGTTGCTATATATTCAGAATGTAGCAACCTTGAGATGACACTCAAACTGGAATCTGGCACCAGGCGCCACTGACTCAGACCTGTTACGATCCCCACAACGCAAAAACAAGAATTAGTATCCTCCTTATATGCAATCTAGCCTGGCGTCTAGAAGAGAAACTCTGTCAGACCCGATTTGGATTGGCGTTCTATGCTTTATACCGTTGAAACCGCGTTCTGCATCCCTGTATCTCTAAGTACTATTTCAATACGTATGCAGTTTAGTGTAATTGACCAAATTGTGCTATAGAGAATCAAATGCATTAACCAAATTACATACTACTACTGACATATTTTTTTTTCTTGCTACCTATAATAGGCTCTAATCAATTGAATTAAGCACCATCCGATTGTTGGTTGAATCCTGCTTCTTAGTGCCTTATAATCTTGCTACGGGAATTGAGTCACCTTTTATACCTCTAGAATGCATTGTGATGGTACCATGTCTACACAAGAATAGCACCTGGACTGTTTTCCTTAATAGGTGTATGATAAACCTGATCAGTTTTTGCTTCTTTATTAATGACAATATTTTCATTAGACTACATATGATACTTTATTTTTTTCACCAGACGATTCATCCCTTCTTTTTTAATTTTGGACTTTTTATTACATTATCTTTATGAGTGAAAATTGAAACCCCAATAGGTAACCACTGGTTGATATCTCTATTCAGTCATAGTTTGTCAGACTTGTGTCATCATGTCTTTCTCGTAGTATATGCAAAACTGATTTGTTTGTACATCCAATGTTTAGAATGGACATACTTGAGTGACGAAATGATGTTCTTTTGCAAAATTTTTTTTTTACAACCGCAAGCTCTGTTCAATTTAATCTTTTGACGTGATTAGCTGGTACATTTTAACTCACTTTTACAACTGGTCTCTTTCTTTATTTACGACGTGCTTTATGCAGATGGGTGGTGAAAATAGTACCACATAGTTTCAACATTTAGAGAAGGATGCTTTATGTGTGCTGGGTTCCATGACATATTAAATAGATCAGATTATGTCTACTGCAGTGTGGACTTGGCTGTTGCAACAAATTTTGACCTTTAACAAGTTAATATATTATATATATGCCATGGAAGCAACATTTGCAACAAACCCGAACCTTGGTGACAAAAACAGATTGTGATTCAGTTTTGCACACGCAACATTTGAGATCACCACAGATGAAGTGAAGACGAGAGACACAGGTGGAACAGACTTCACGATGGCCACATGCACCGTAAGCGACCCATTCAAGAGATTCAGCACAGGCCACAGACGGCACAACTATCATCCATGTCTGAAAAAGGGGTTTGAGGAAAAGAGTGGATGAATGGGAAAGTTTGGGTTTTGAGGATTGGGAAGTCTTGAGTATGGATAATTTTTTTTGCATTTTTTTTTGGCTCAGGTGATGAAGATGGAAGAAACGACTGTCCACCGCACTTGCCTGACCCTCGACTGCCCAGATGCCTGCTATGTGCTATGGAAACTGCTTATGTCCTATGACAGTGACAAGCTCAAGTGGATGGCTTATAGAGACCTCAAATGCAGAGGTTGAACTCATTAAAGATGCCAAGGAAATAATTCCATCCGTGTTTACACAACTGGTGGAAGAGTGATGAGTTGTGACTTGACAGAGTGGTGACTGGCGAGTATTTATATGAGATATCCCCTCCCCCCACCCACACCGCACTTAGCATCACAGATTGTGGTCATCTGGGGATCTATGGGTGTGGTGTGGGTGGACCTCCAGTCCATGTCCTTCCAGCACAGGGATTTAGCATTGCATCCATTTTGACAATAGGATTATCGCCAACGACGGAAACTCAGAAAAGGGCATTCATCTTAGTTAACTACTACACAAAAAGGACACTTTGTCTTGGTTTTAAGTGTAAATATATTTATGATATTATTTAGTAACAACCTCACTAGTAGTGTTCAGATACTCTGTTGAAAATTATTTCGACGTTGTTTGTCCAGGCTTTAGACCTTTTTCCGTTAAGCCATATATGTTGGATACTTCATAGTAGAACAGCACAGTGATAGTTAGCTTTTGTAAGTGAGCTTGAATTGTAGTTTTTCTTGTCAGTGAAACTCATGAGAGTATTTGTAACCTCACATCAAAATTCGAAGAGATTTGGCTTAATAATCCTAATTAGTTAACTTGGCGAATCCATAAATCAACAGTGAACCTCCAAGAAATCCAATTTCATATAGTGAAATCTAGAGTTTTTCTTGTCAAAAAACTCATGAGAGTGAACCTAAAACAAATTGACGTTTCTCTCACAGAATGATTGGAATCCACGATGTAAAAACAAATTCAAGATTACGTAAAAAAAAAAAACAATACAAGTCTTGTAGAGAAATTAAATAGTGGTAAACTATCGATTAGAGAGAGTACAAGTACATAGTGGCATCTTGCGACCATGGCATGGCCTGCTGAAGTGGTGGGGGTTGAATCATTATTGGTTGAGCCACCCCAGAAAAATCAGTTTGATCATCATTGTCAGTCCGTAGCACTCTGCCATCGTAAATTGTTGATTGCCATAGTAATAATTGGATGGGCTTCCTATCATCACTGAATTGTCGCCAAAATAAGGTGGATGGGATTCATCAACAAGAACAGAATTACTATTTTCATGACTCACATTGTTCAACTGATGAACCCTTTCCCTCACTTTCTCCAATTGACAATCCAGTGAACACCCCAACTCACTCAAACTCTCCTTTGACAAATCATCAAGCTGTTGATCCCAACCACAATTATCTTCCAACTTCTTCTTCCTTGCTTCCAATTGACCCTCGACGTTGACACAATTCTTCTCTCTTTCTATCCTTCCAACTCGTTTGTATTTCTGAATGACCCCATTAAATTTCCTTTGGTCTTCAGGCCATGTTTCAACAGTGCCGTCATCACCATCAAAGCAAATCATACAAGCCTCAATATCGCACAAAGTTGTTAACTCGTGTAGTTTCTTCTTTAAGCCATTCTTTCTCTTAACAAAAGTAACTCTTCGTGCCTTGTTGTTTGCAATTGGTTGCATGGAAATCTTTCCTGCATTACGACCCATGATCGATATTATTATTATGACTACTTTATGAGAATGTGAGAGTATAGTAATGAAATCTATATATAGAAGAAAGTTCAATAACTTCAGAAGTTACTAAAAATATTGATAACCCTAGTTTCTAAACGAGAGAGTGAGAGCAGTAATGATGAAAACGGAGGTTTACTTGGGTGTTAAGGAATAACATAGATAGCTAATGACAAAAAAATCTAAATTCCACTTGAAAAAATAATATATGTATATTGATAGGCTGATAGCTAATGATTTATTGCTTATAATATATATATATATACTTTGTTTAATGGGTTTATGTTTTTCTAATTTTTTTTGAAATATTATTGTCCTAAATAACAATTTTAATCACCCTCACCTAGGTTATTATTGTCCTAGGACTGTGCTTTCAAAACTGTTCGGGCTGACACCCTGAAACAGGTTGAAATATTGTTTAACGTGTAAATTTTTTGAATACGACAGTTTTCCCCTTCCTTTCTGAATCTAGATTGACAGTAGCACCATCGTCGTCTTCATTGTGGTTCTTTGAAAATTGAAATAGAATTTGTCTATTGCGATCATTGTAATGCATTTCTGGTACTGATACATGTTGCATCTTTCTTTCTTTTTTCCGCGAATGCAAGTAACTCTTAGAAAGGATTTTTTTTCTTAGCATTATAGCAATAAACAACGAATACATTCAAATCAATATGAAGATGCAAACGCACCATGCCCCTATATACTATTCCTCGCCTTCATTATTCTTGATAGTAATTATTTTTTGATTGGTCACCCTAATCATTGCAATATCCGTAATCTGTACTTATTTGAGAACCGGCAATATATAGGACTCGCCACATAGTATCCTCGATATCGAATAGATGTAGTTCCTCATATAGCTCGTCCTTTAGATCAAAGGAATAATCTAGAAGCACTTGTAGAACATCTGGCAGAGCTTTAAGCTTATTTAAAGTATCCTCGTCAATTTTAGCAGCGAAACCCCAGGGAGGCCTAAGCCAAGCCATATAAATTTTCTGTTTTGCCTCGTTTTCACTTTTAAGAACCTTTGATAGTAATTTTACGTAAAACTCAAAAGTACCTAGCTTGTTTGTCATTAGGTACCCGCGTTACATTGATAAGCCAATGATCAGAATCCCATTCTAAGTTCCGTTCAGAGAGATAATGATAACTGAAGATGTTTTCAAGCCGGCAATTCTTGTTCTTTGGAACAAAACGGGTGTTTAATGGCACATTGGATTCCTTATTCCTAGTATAACAACCCCAATTTTTAAACAACATAAATTAAATTATTTGATTGAAAATAACTATTATATTATGAAGTCTAGCTTATTCTAGAATTTGTTTAGCTATTGTTGATTTTCAAAAAAAAAAAAGTTAATGTTTTTACTTGAATTGTTTGTTAGAACTTATGTGGGTATTTTATAATCATTTTGGGCTTGAAAACATTGTTAAAATGTACCCATTCATATAGGTATGGACCTTGGGTGTTTTTAGACCCATTGGAGGCCCATAGGTTACCTTAAAATGACTTAAAACATGGAATAAATAAGAGTTGCTGAATTTTTCTCGTAAAAGATGATTATTCAAAATCAAAACCCTAGCCTCCAATAAAAAGAAGGGGAAGAGGAAGAAAAAAGAAAAAAAGGGGACGCAAAGTATTGGGCTCACCGCACTATTGATATTCATAGTTGTTTACATCTTGTAGACTTAATAAGGTGAGTTATATTTATTTCTTTTATTGTTTCCATAGAAATAGGATATGTTGTTTGTTATGTGTGATCATATGGATTGTATATTGGGAGGATAAAGCCATTAATAAATTGTATAGAGTTTTGTGAAGAAGATGAATAGTTAACAGTAAACAGACTTAAAACATGGAATAAATAAGAGCTGCGAATTTTCTCTGTAAAAAGATGATTATTCAAAATCAAAACCCTAGCCTCCAATAAAAAGAAGGGGAAGAGGAAGAAAAAAGAAAAAAAGGGGACGCAAAGTATTGGGCTCACCGCACTATTGATATTCATAGTTGTTTACATCTTGTAGACTTAATAAGGTGAGTTATATTTATTTCTTTTATTGTTTCCATAGAAATAGGATATGTTGTTTGTTATGTGTGATCATATGGATTGTATATTGGGAGGATAAAGCCATTAATAAATTGTATAGAGTTTTGTGAAGAAGATGAACAGTTAACAGTAAACAGACTTAAAACATGGAATAAATAAGAGCTCTTGAATTTTTCTCTCAGAAAAGATGATTATTCAAAATCAAAACCCTAGCCTCCAATAAAAAAGAAGGGGAAGAGGAAGAAAAAAGAAAAAAAAGGGGACGCAAAGTATTGGGCTCACCGCACTATTGATATTCATAGTTGTTTACATCTTGTAGACTTCATAAGGTGAGTTATATTTATTTCTTTTATTGTTTCCATAGAAATATGATATGTTGTTTGTTATGTGTGATCATATGGATTGTATATTGGGAGGATAAAGCCATTAATAAATTGTATAGAGTTTTGTGAAGAAGATGAACAGTTAACAGTAAACACCATTCTAGAAAAGTTGTCTGCGCAGTCTTTTAATTCTGTTCAGATGGAGATCTTTCCGCACACGGATGTTTCTCAAATTTAATCCATAGTTTCCTGACACATTTTAGTCTGACATATTAAAATTTTAGACAGATCCAACGGTTGGATTTCTGTCGAGGCGCGCATAAGCGTGACACGTCGTAGTGTTTCTACACCAGAAAAAATGCAGTGTGCAGTCTTTTGTTTCTGCTTAGATGGTGTCGTTTCCATACTCAGATTTGTATGAAATTTAATCCATAGTTTCCTGACACATTGTAGTCTGACATATTAAAATTTTAGACAGATCCAACGGTTGGATTTCTGTCGAGGTGCGCATAAGAATGACAGGTCCTAGTGTTTCTACACCAGAAAAACTGCAGTGTGCAGTCTTTTGTTTCTTCTTAGATGGTGACCTTTCCGTACTCGGATTTGTATGAAATTTAATCTATAGTTTCCTGACACATTTTAGTCTTCCATATTAGATTTTTAGATTTATCCAATGGCTTGATATCTGTCGAGGCTTCCATTAGTGGGACTAGTCGTAGTAGAAACTACACCAGAAAACTGATGGGTGCAGTCCTTTGTTTCTGTTTAGATGGAGGTCAACCTATTATCGGATTGACCTCAAATTTAATCCATAGATTCTTGATATCCAGTTAAATGACATATACAAATTTTAGGCAGATCCAATGGTGGGTTGTCTGTCAAGGCACGGATTAACAAGGTTGTTAGAATTAGCTCAAGTTTAAAATAGATATAGTTGGGTGGTTACATGATGGCATTAGATGGTCAGTGATTATTATACTTTCAATATATTCTTACTATCGTGAAAATATTGGTGTGGAATGAAAATATATCTATATGTTTTATTTTATCGTGATTATTAAAATATTTGGAGAATTGGTTAAGAGCTACGTAAGGCTTGATTCTAATCTTAAAAGATTGGATACGTAGGCAGCCTTATGTACAGGTGCAGTCACTATATCTATAATATATATATTAGTTTGTGTGATAACTATGTGATTGTGTTAGAAAGTACTGTTGTTTTGATACTACATAAATATATATGTGTGAGATAGAAGTTGTATATGAATATAGACTTTAGTATATGTAGATCTGTTTTGGACATTAGTGTGTGTGGACTTGAATTTGGGTTAATGAACTATTTGTTTACAATATTGTATATATGAGTGTGGTTATGTAAATTGTATTTGTTTGATTATAAGTCTGTTTACATTAAATGATGCTTAAGTGCTTGATTTGCCTTGACACGCGAAATGACTCTCTACATGTGTGGTCTGTTTTGACATGAGTAATAACGAGTATAATTATAAGTGATAATAATGTTTTAAAGTGTAAGCCCACATCTTTAGAACTCTCCATGCCTCGTGGATTTGGTAATGAGATATTATGACTTGTGATGTCATGTGATAGATGGGTATTCATTGAATGTGCCATGAATGACCCAATAGTTTGACCGCCCCTAGAGAGGAACTAAGGTATTCGCCTTCTTGGGGGCTGGGTCGTATTCCTTGAATGTACGGAATGTAGGTTTGGGTATTCCTTGAATGTGGCGGAATGACTCGGGGCATTCATTGAATGTGCCATGAATGGCCCGTTAATGTTATGATGGGTATTCCTTGAATGTGGCGGGAATGACCCAAGGTATTCATTGAATGTGCCATGAATGACCGATATTTTGTTATGCCCAAAGGAGGCTTTGTGATTATGTGTATGGAAAGCCCGAAAATGGTCGCGGACTCACAAGTTAAGAGTTTACAAGATAAAAATATGTTTCCCCGGAGGCTTATATCCCGCTTGGGACATATGTCTTGTAGTGGTACTCGGTGTGAGTGAGGCACACGGATATGTGTGATTTGGCAAATGTGTGTAGTGCAAATCGTGGAGTAGGAACTAAAGGTTGGGCTGTGTCTTTGAATAAATGAGTCAACGAGATAATTAATAAGCAAAAGTAAAATATTGATTTTACGTGTGATGGAGTTATTGCATATGATGTATATGATTTCTTATGATAAATGCTTACGTGGTTTGTATGAGTTGATACTCACAAGGGATGAATATACTCCTTGGTTGTGACTTTTCCTCGTTCTCATAAGTAGACGAGTGATACTAAAGTAAAAGTATATGAATTGTGTAATGTTATGGATATGAAGTGTAACGGTAAATAATATTAGTAAATGATTGTGATTTTTATGTGACTGTGAAATGACTATAACTTGATATGTTATTACGAAACTATTAATGACTTGTGATAGTCTGAGATCTATGGTTATGCACGCAGAAACTTTATGACGTAATGATGTCATATGAATGACTACCCTTGATGAAGGTATTATGATAAGTGGTATTCCCGAATATCGGGATCTAACCGAGTAATATCAATTAGACTTAATTGTCTTAAATGAGGTTTGGTTATGAATGGAATTTTGACTGGCTGAGATAAATCATTTTATTGTGATGTCTAACTCTGTTTTGCAGGAGGGTAGGATCTATTAATCTTTTCTGCGAGGGGCGAAATATCCTACCCTAAGACGGCGTGTTGGCTTAAAGGTAAGGTATACCAAACACATATTTAATTAGGTTGGCATATGTGCATTTAATAAATGGAATGTAAGTGGTATTGTATTGTGAGTTATTTTGGAAAGTTGGAATGACGAGTACTGTTATATGAGATTCTTGGAATTTGTATGTTGGGGGTGAAATCTTACTTGGGAAGAAACTACACGCCGTTTTTGGAAAACGGAACTATATTGTCTTCCAAGTTGAAATTGTTTGAAATGTTACATTTATTCATTTAAAAGATTATTATATATTTTGTTGTTAGTCTACTCATACCAGCAAATTCAATTTGCTGACCCATGTTTGCTTTGTTTTGCAACATGGGTGTGTTCTTGGGAACATAGATGGTGGAGTGCAGTGGATAAGGAGACGTGATTTGGAGTTGCTCTTGGAGTCTTCTGGTTTAAGATTTTCTGAAGAGTGGGTTAGTTTCTTTATAGTTTAATAATGTAATTTAAGGATTTTTTTCCTTTTCGTTTCTTTTGATTTCAGTTTTTGTATATATCGTGTTTGATAACAGGGTTTTGGGTTTTGTTTCACCCCGGGTTTCCAGATAATTAAATATAATTGTTTTAAATATTGTCTGGAAATTTGGGGTGTGACACCTAGCCTCATAGAAGTTGTCTTCATCACAGTCTTCAACTTCTGGGAAATGTACAACCTTCGACGCAATAATTTTATCAACTTCAGTGCCAAAACCAAAAGGTTCCTCACAAGTTACAATATAAATTTCCTTTTTTGCTTCAGCAGTATTTGGAAGAACCCTGGCTAATATGTGAACATAATAATCATACAGCTCTTGCTCTGTGGAAAATCTCAAACCGTTTTCTTTCAGAGTAAAGCGCCAATGATTTTTATCTTCTCGTCCACGGTTTGTCCACCTCTCATTATTGAAATTTTGGATTCGTTGTGGGGGAAGCCAATCACAATCGCAATCGTCTATAGTAATAGTTGAACCTTACCTGTGAAGGGCCTTGATGCTTATCAGGATGCCACTTCAAAGCTGAGGAGCGGAACCTATAAGAAGCAATTTGAAAATGTACATGTGAGTAAAGGTGAAACAATTTCTTTACCCATTCCAATCATAAAGGAAAACTACCATATCAATGAGTATAAGTTCATAATGCACAACAATAATGGCCTACTTACGCGGTTTTGACGGCATCAATCTTTGAAGGGCCTGTTGGCGGCAAACCAAGAACTGTTCTATCAGAGTATGAACTTGCCATGCATGACTTGTCATCATCATCTTCATCATCGATATCACTGGCAGAGTCCCATACTTTTCTCCTATTTCTAGTCTAGCTTGATCGGTCTCTCCACTCAAATTCAGCCGAAGAAGTCCGAAACCTGGTTCTTCCGAAGTTTCTAAACGATCACAGATAATAATATCTATTTCCAAATCTAGCTTGAAACACATTTTGGCGAAGTCGAGTCGATGAAAATTTCTTTTCGCCGCCGGGTTGCCTAAACATGAAATACAATGAGATACCAAGTTGTAAGAGGGTGCAAATGTGCAATAGTAAAATCGGTTGCCTGAACATGAAATATAATGAGATACCAAGTTGTAAGAGGGTGCAAACGTGCAATAGTAAAAATTCAAATCCCTTTCTGAAAAAAAATAAAAATAAAAGCTAAAAAGAGACCTTAGCTTTAAAACTTTGGTATTGATACCAATAGAGTCTACTATGTCTTAAAATATATTAGAAGGTTATTACTTTAACCCAGATCTCAAAGAATCTTAAGTACAGATTACGAAAAAGAATGAATATGCAGTATGTCCCTTATCCACTAAGGTTCAAACAATGCAAAGTACACATTTTCTAGAAACATCAATGCCTCGTCAGGGGTTATCAATGCTTATACAGCTAAAGTTATATCCTTATATCCAGTATAATCACCTTTTTTAGCTCGTGGTGGTGAACGGCGTGACTTTTTGGATCGAGATTGCTTCTTAGAACTATCTGGTTCTACTGCATCCCAGATACTTGGTTCCTCAGTCCCCCATGTTGAAGTGGAGTTCTAGACAGTAAACACCAGATGTCATGCTTGTTAAAGTAAAACATGTAAAAATGATGTGGCGCTAATGAGATTGTGGTTGAGATTTGCTATTCAAAAAGGGACTTTGCGGCACAATTTGTAGCGTGCTTGTCACCTCCCCAGTGTAATTTGTTTATATATCACTAAAATATTGATTTGACAAAAAACAAAAAGCATGGGAACAAATAGTGTTTTGCCCAACATTGCATCTTTGAGATTTGGATAGCGACTTCTTTTAAAATGTATTAAAAAGCAGAATGCATCACATTAATTCCATCCATTCAATGGAAAGAAGACTAAACCTTTAAGTTGCCAAAACTTTACATATTTTTCCAAGCATAAATAAGAGGTCTACCTGAAATGGCAAAGTTGAGCAACCGCTACTGAAGAGAAGATCATTTAGAGCCTTTTTTGAATCTGTGCGCTTTTGACGTACTTCAAATCTGAATCCAAAAACCATCAAATCTCCTCATTTGCAAATTCTCTATAGATCACAGATAGGGGTGTTTTGATTTGTTGAATTTTGGAAGAGTAAGAGATGGGTATTTAGTATTGTGACAAAAAAAGCGAGTTGCGTACCAGAGTGGTGGCAAAGTGTGCTGGTAATGGCGGTGAATAAGAAGTGATGGGTTTGGTTTTGTTTTTGTTTTTTCTGTCTGGTGGAGAGTTTTGTTTTTTTATTTTTGTTTGGGTTACGAACAATTGACATCTGCAAAAAAAAAAGGCGTAGATTTACTTTTTTTAAAAAAAAATGATGTGTCAGTCTCAAAAAAAAAAAGGGGCTGACGTGGGTCACTGGGAGCATTCTCAACTACTCAGTATTAATGGTCTTTGATAAGCAATGCGCTTGGTTTTATTTTTAGAAATAGAAGACAGCTATAACACACTTTGTTGTGATGGTCACTTGAGAATTGAGATCAGGGCCGGCTCAACTGTATAGCAAAGTAGGTCTCCGCTTAGGGTCCCGTTGCCCAAGGCCCATACAATCCAGCCATTGAAATAAAAATAAAAAAATTAAAACCAAAACTCACTATTGTTTTTCATTTATTTTTAACTGTTGGATAAACGTTTTTACATTGGCAAATTGGAAACCATAAAATCACGTTAAAGTAGTGTTAAACACTTAAACTCCTTCAGTTCCCTCGCCTTCTCTAACAAAAAATAGCACACCTCTATAACTAATTAAAGTTCTTCATCACCCCATGATAAATAATCAAGTATATATACGCCAACAATTCAATCTTATCTATATCATTTTTTTGCCTTCTATATGGTTTTTTTCTCTCTCTCTCTCTCTCTCTCTCTCTCTCTCTCTCAATATTTGTTTTATTTGGTGTAGAATTATTCTGCATTCTCTCTCTCTCTCTCTCTCTCTCTCTCTCTCTCTCTCTCTCTCTCTAATTCTTTGTTAAATATAAATCTATTAAAGTTTCAAATTTGTGCGAAAACTATTCAAGAAAGAAAAAAGATAAAGCTTGGATCATATGAAATAATGTAAACAAATCAATAACATGTTGTGAGAAAAATAAATAAAAAAGATGTAACAATTTTTATTTGTTAAAGTAGTATTAAACACTTAAACTCCTTCGGTTCCCTCGCCTTCTCCAACAGAAAATAGCACACCTCCATAACTAATATAATTAAAGTTTTTCATCACCCTCATAACAAATAATTAAGTATAACACTAACAATTCAATTTTACCTATATCATTTTTTTGTCTTCTATGGTTTTTCCCAATAATCTCTTTTTCTTTCTATATTTGTTTTATTTGGTGTAAAATTATTCTGCATTCTCTCTCTCTATTTGCAATTCTTTCTTAAATAAATCTATTAAAGTTTCAACTTTGTGCGAAGACTATTCAAGAAAGAAAAAAGAAAAAGCTGGGATCATATGAAATAATGTATACAAATCAATAAGATGTTGTGAGGGAAAAAAAATATGTAACAATTTTTATTTGTTAAAGTAGTGTTAAACACTTAAACTCCTTCAGTTCCCTCGCTTTCTCCAACAAAAAGTAGCACGCTTCCATAACTTATTAAAGTTCTTCATCACCCTATAACAAATAATCAAGTATATATAACGCCAACAATTCAATCTTACCTATATTATATTTTTGTCTTTTATGGTTTTTCTCTATAATTTCTCTTTCTTTCTATATTTGTTTTATTCGGTGTATAATTATTCTATATTATCTCTCTATTTGCAATTTTTTGTTAAATAAATCAATTGAAGTTTCAAGTTTGTGTGAAAACTATTCAAGAAAGACAAAAAGAAAAAGTTGGGATCATATGAAATAACGTAAACAAATCAATAAAATGTTGTGAGAAAAAAATAAAAAAAATGTAACAATTTTTATTAGTATATATTAATCATATAAGATTCCCTATTCGAACTTTGCTTAGGCCCCCGATTATCTTGAGCCACCCCTGATTGAGATTGGAACAATTCGACTTGAACTCAATTGCCAGTTGGAGTCAAAACTGTACCAAGTGGGCACGTCTTTATTTTGTGAGCATCTCTACTAATCTAATTTCTGGCAGATTGTCTAATTAAACTCTCCTGGGCCGGTTTTTAATAGTTGACTGGTTTTACAATTAGTACCGACCCTTACATGCAATTTACCAAATCGGATAAAAATTTGAAATTGACACCTAACAATGGTTATCATGCAAACCTTTATAAGAATCACCTAACTGAGTCTGTTGAAGGAGTTAGTAGTCTAAGGGTGGAATTTGAGCCGAGGGCTCGGAACTCGGCTTGGGCTTGTCTCGTTTAAGCTCGGCTCGAGCTCGCTCGTTTACTATATGAGCCGAGCTCGAGCTCAAATAAAAACTCATGTAACAAATGAACTTGATGAAGCTCGGCTCGTTTAGTTCAAATAGCATATTTATAGTGTAAAATAACCGAGGGCTCGAGCTCGGCTTGGGCTTGGCTCGTTTAAGCTCGGCTCGAGCTCACTCGTTTAACTATATGAACCGAGCTCGAGCTCAATTTAAAGCTCGTGTAATTAGCGAGCCGAGCTTGAGCATTGTAAAGCTCGGCTTGTTTAGCTCGAATTCCACCTTTAGTTAGTACAGGCCAATGCATATGCTATGTTTGGTTAGTCTATGCTTGTAAGCATCCTAAAAACTCTCATATAGACTGAAGAGAGCCCTGTGACTATTGTTCAGTAAACTAATTTACAAAACGAATTGAAGTTAAACAAATTGGCGGGAAGCAAATGTTATACTGTGTACATATGGATGGTTGTCTAGTACTTTAATATAGTCACCCAGTTATAAACCATGACTTTCACTGTTGTTAAATCAGCTGGAGTCATTTTTCTGCCATACGAGTCTATGCCCACTGCCTCTCTAGTATATGTATATGTATGCTCTATTTCTTTGTGATTGATAGATAATCTATCCTATATTCCTATGGAGGTTCAGACAGTTCATGTGACATGGACATGAAGCGCGCCTAGGACACAAGGGGAGGCGGGGAGCCTTGTCCTGTTGTCCATGAAAGATCATCACACTGATTTCCAGATCTAAATGCAGTTCTAGCTGCACATCTCACTTTCGCTCTACTCGTTAAATCAATCTAGCCTTAGTTAAGCTCTGTAGATTAATGAGAATTTCTCCACCCGGCCACTTCCACTATATTAGATGGAAAATTATATAATCTTCATTCATTTAGTTAATAGCAATCCAAGTAAGAAATAGTAGTTAAATTTTGTTGATTGCAGTTTCTGATAACATTATTAATTTATTATCAGCTCAATTTTGGCAGTACAGCAGCTTGGTTGCTGGAAGATTTTAATCCAGTCCACAAAACTTTGTTAAAATTTCTTACCTTGAACTTCAAACAGGTACAGGTTCTTGCATTTTCCCATCGTTGTCTTCATCATCATCGACACCATTCTCACGACCAGAAACTAACTTGTCGTCACTGTCACCACCAGCAACAACCCCTTCACAGTCACCACCCTCATCACAGATACCAACACCAACAAGCTCATCACCGTCCTAACCGCTAGCAACAAGGTGGTTGCCTTCTTTAGTACTACTTGTGGCTATTAAACTAGTTGCTGAGTATTTGCTGACTGTCATGTTTCTTAATTTTTTCTAATTTGCAGCTCTACTCTGCCTCCATTCACGTTGAAGTACAAGTAACCCCGACTCGTCAAGACGTCAACGCCAACCATTTATGGATCAAACCTTCCTCCTGGCTCTAACAGTTCAGTAGCTGTATCGCACTCGCAAGTGCCGCCCAATGTTGATAACTTTCGCACCAGAATTAGGTGTACGACATCCAGATCCCATAAGTCCAGTCCAACGGCCTGAATCCCTTCAAATCATCAATATTATACAAAGTTGTGTAGTTGATCAATCCAGTGTGTTCATGCTCTGATGCTCATGTACTTCAGTGTTGAATCCCGAAAAAACAAACAAGGTCGATACCCGCCTAGACCAATACGAAGTAAATCCTATAAGATGTACAAGAATGTAAAGCTCATCACAAGAGTGTCCAGAGAAGTTGAAGCTCAAAGAACGGTAGTGGTGAAGGACAAGAGAGTCAATTGAACAGTTGAGAAGAGCGAATTGGATATCGGACATGACGAAATCATGGTGTGGTTGTAACATGGTATTCGTTGACATCCTTGGTTCATATTTTATCGTGGTTTGTTTGTCATATAGTCTATAGACCTGATTTTGTAGTTACTTGAATGTGTTTGGAAGAAAAAGTCCCCTCTACAGTTTAGCAGTTTTCTGTAATGAGGCGCACCACAGCCATCATCGACGTGAAAAAGGACAGTTAATGGCAGTACTTCCACATTGGGTTCGAAATGTACAGTCGTAGAGAGAGTTGAAATAGTTTCTATCGCCAAAGCAGTTGAGATCAAAAGCTTAAAAGATGACTGCTGGGCTGCTAGTTGCAACAACAGAAGTTTGCACTTCCAAGTGCTCAAAAAGTCGTAATCACGAGAGAGGGGGGGGAAGGCCCCCCCCCCGCTTCGTTTTTTCGATAATCCCATTCACACTCTCTCGCCTCAAGATACAGGATCTCAACAATAATCCCCAATTTGAGTAGGCAGCTTAATGTACGATCAGCTGTGTACATTAGGCATTTACACAGATAGAAGAATGTCAATTATTCCATAAAACGTCTTTTAAAACAACATAGGCTGTGGTTGCAGAATTTGATATTCAATGTTACCTTATTTTTCTAACGATACCCATAATGAATGTTACAAGTCATTCATAGAGCGTGTATATATATATATATATATCGGTTTGTTTAGGGTGCCACTCTTATAGTGACACCCTTATCTCACACTTCTTCTGGTCTCTCAGATCTGTTCATCAGATCACTAGATCTAGTTCGAAATAAAAATTGTGAAATTTCAAAATTTCAACTAATTCAAAAAACTGAAAAACGAAAAACACGAAATTCTCACTAAAACCCAATTCCATCGCTCCAGAGAGTTCTCTTGACGCCATTAATCCACCACACCGAGCTCTCTTGACAAAGACTCAACCAACGACCAAACCCCACCAAATCAAACGGTTTTAATCCCAAAAAAAAACCAACGCTATGGTATAGCCAAAACTTCGATTTCCCCACTCTTCACAAATCGCGATTTGACTCCATTATCGCCTTTCAAAGCCAGATGCGTAACGATCCATAATGTATGGGCATCGTATATATTCAGATACGATGGACTTGCTTTATGGACTACTTATAGATGGAGAAAACTTCGTAACAATCGAAAACAGAGTCGGACTTCTTCAACAACGCCTTCAGAAACTTGTTGAAGAAGAGAGCTTTCTTCTTTCTTCTTCTTGACCACAATTGATAAACCCAAGGAATAGTTATTAGTTAATGTGTTTGAAGAAAATGTTAACCCCTCATTATATTTAGTTTTGTTTTTGGAATGTGGTTATGATTGTTTTGGTGTTTTTTAGGTTGCCCGGGAAATGTGGAATTGGATCGAATGGATAAATGGGTAGGAGTTATTTTTTGGCTTTTGAATTGATATTTTAGGAGTATTGATAAATTGATTAGGGTTTAGGGTTTTGGTGAATGAAGGGTATTTTGGTTATTGTGATGAGTTTTACTTGTAAATGTGTTACGGTTTAAGATGTAGGTAGTGTGATACATTTGGTAGTTCACAAATGAATTCACATGTTTTATGGAATTCAGAAAATGCTAAATGATAGTGTTTGTGATTTTTGTAGAAGTTATATAATGTCTTTGAATGAATGCGGTTTGAATAAGAATAAAAATTATTGCATTATGAACCATAGTTTTAGTATAGTTATTGAGGCCGTGACACAATAACTTCATATTTGATCCCTATGGTTTTACTTGTAATGTTTTCCCCCGCCTATGTGTTTCCATTCTTAAGCAGTCATACACATAGGTATTTAAGATTGTTTGGCTATGTATGACAAGATGAGGCCTTCTTGTCGAGTAAGTCGTCAGCCTCTAGCAAGGTATATGATCATTTATATAGTTCATATCATATATTCTACTACATTTTAGGGTTAGTGCATATTCATGACTCGAGTGCTGGTACCAAGTCCTTTAGAATTGCTCACTAAAATTAGACTTTTATCGAGCAAAACCACTCAAATATGCATTGTGTTAGTAAAGTGAGATATGGGATTTTTATAAAAGTGTAAATGAAAAACTGTTGCCACTTAGAAGTATGTTGTGGGCTATGAAACTTTTTATGACTTTATATTTCTAGTGTTCTTACCTTCCATTTTTCTAGGAGCCGTAACTAAAACATTTCTTGAAGCTTTAAGGTCGACATATTAAATCTTTGTGGTGTTGTACTTTTCTTTGTCTTTGTCATGTTTTAGTTCCACTAAGATTTCGTTTTATTGCAATTATCTTGCACTTATCCTTTAGTGACTTTATAAAGATTGAAATTCGATTCAGAAATCTTTCATTGGAGCTTGATCATCAAATTGAAAAGAAAAGAAACACTATGTGGTATGTGCTCCATCTCATCATTATTCTCACTAAGAAGTAAAAGAAAATTTTCCTTCTGTTGATATTATGGATTTTTTTTTTTGCCTTACTAAGACGATTCTTCTGACATATCAATGGAAAAAACAAGCTCGATGGCGGCCAACCCCCTCGAGGTCTTTGCAAGAGCTTTTCAAAAAACCTAAATCAATGTAACTAGGGTGCATTTGTTGGAGATTTGTACCTTACCTTTGTTCAAATTTTTGAAAAATAAATTGGTTTGGATTCGAGGACGCAGCTGTTTTATGTACTCTATTGAAGCATTCTGTCCCCGGGCATATTATGTATTCTATTGAAGCATTCTGTCTTCGGGCATATTATGTATTCTATTGGAGCATTCTGTCTCCGAACATATTGAAACGGACTGCGCATTTTGGGATGTAATGGTGATTTTAACATGACATTTGTCTATTGTGATATAGTAGCTAACCATAATTCTTAACTTAAATTTAGTCAACTTAAAGCTCTTCGGTTCGCATTAAGCCAAGCAAATACAAATTGAACTGCACTGCCGACGAGCTGATATAATGTCATTTATGGCCACTTACGTTCTTGAGAGGATTGTGATTCCAGTGTACACTTCGCAACTACCAAATAGTGCGTGTAATAAAAATTTGAAGGATGTACATGAATGCCCATTGAGCGCCAAGTCCAGAATTGAATAATCTTAGGATGTGTTTGATTTGTAGGAATATAGTTCCGTGGGGGAACTGCCATTTTATATGTTTCGTTTGATTCAGAAACTCAGAGATACAGGACAGAGAAACCATGCTCAAAAATTGCATTTTGCCAAGTTCGACTGTTGAAAGCACGTATTTTTTACAATCCATATGCACACTTCGTTTGAGACCAACTTAGTTGACAATGTTATTTATCTTGGATATTCACAAATTGTACAATTTCTTCACTTCCCCTTCAGTTTTCTTTACCCGTTGGTCCTTTCCGCCCACACCGTTTGGACTTAGTCCCAAACGGCATGGCCATACCGTTTGGTACTAAGGCCAAACGGCATGGCCACACCGTTTGGACTTAGTCCCAAACGGTATGGCCATTCCGTTTGGGACTAAGTCCAAACGGTGTGGCCATGCCGCTTGGACTTTGAACTTGCAAAAATGGCGTGTCTGTTTGGACTTTGTCCTCAAACGGCATGGCCACACCGTTGGACTTAGTCCCAAACTGCATGGCCACACCGTTTGGTACTAAGGCCAAAACATGGCATGCACACCGTTGGACTTAGTCCCAAACTGCATACCACACCGTTTGGACTTAGTTCCAAACGGCATGGCCCACACCGTTTACGACTAAGGCCAAACGGTGTGGCCATGCCGTTGGGACAAAGTCAAACACGCCATTTTTTGCAAGTTCAAAGTCCAAACGGCATGGCCACACCGTTAGGTACTAAAACCAAACGGTGTGGCCATGCCGTTTGACTTTGAACTTGCAAAAAAATATGTGTCTGTTTGGACTTTGTCCCAAACGGCATGGCCACACCCGTTTGGACTTAGTCCCAAACTGCATGGCCACACCATTTGATATTTGCTTAAAGCGGCATGGCCACACCGTTTGGACTTAGTCCCAAACTGCATGGCCACAACCGTTTTTAGACTAAATGCCAAACGGCATACCACACCGTTTGGGACAAAGTCCAAACAGACACATTTGATTGTTGAAGGTGTTTGATAGTTTTGTAACATACATTGAGCAATCAAATTATTGGAATCCATTCCAAGGGGAAAATAAGTTTTGGAGTTTATACAATATACAGTGGATGCGTAATCTTAGTTTACGTTTATAGGTGGAAGTAATTTATGTTCCATTAAAACTGGACATGATTTTAGTCA
This sequence comes from Coptis chinensis, assembly GCF_015680905.1. Taxonomy (NCBI): domain Eukaryota; kingdom Viridiplantae; phylum Streptophyta; class Magnoliopsida; order Ranunculales; family Ranunculaceae; genus Coptis; species Coptis chinensis. The sequence goes on along the minus strand of NC_141463.1, from coordinate 29,959,060 downwards.
ATGAACGTTTATTTTTTTCTGCGTGAAATGTTGGTTGATGTTCACATTAGACGTTCACTTTTACAACTTGGGGCCATATAAATTATGATGCTTATTTTCTTGTTTAATTTATCAAAGGTTCAAAGCAGGTTATCAGTTCACATTTGTGATGTCAGTAATTCAGGTTTTGAAAATTCTGATAGATTTTAGTTCTAAACTTCTGTAATTTTAGTTTTGAAAATTCTTTTGTGTAATTTATCACATGGTAAGACCTTTCAGATTGAATGTGAAATGGAACTTCTGATCAAGTATGATAATATATCACTTCTAAGAAGCAAACCACCATTTTGGCAGAAGACATTGGCAGATACTCGGTATTTTAGTTCTGAGAGATTGCAGTTCTCTGAACTGCCTGCGTTTTGTTTTATTTGCTCATTCACTACCGCAAATTACCCATTTCCATACAGGCAAAACATCGTCCAATAGAACTTTGCAAGTGGCAATACTGTCATAGAAAGAAGATAAATAATGAACACAAGAAACTCTATCAAAGATTTAGTACTAAATTCATACGCATATGTTGTACATAGACTTATGTTACATATATTATGCAACTAGCGGCATGTACATCATATTGTTGGCTTCTCTCATGCTTCGTATATAAAACATGGCCACACACGTACTAACATTGACTGAGCAGCACCTAGCAGTAGTCTTTTAAACTTCATCTAGGAGAATGTGAACAATCACGAAAGTATTTTGAGGACATAAGAAACAATTACACAAGGCCATAAAAGCAATAGAGCATCTTTCACTGACACTCAAAAAACATAGATCTTTACAACCTGCTTTATCTTGGCGCGGCAAACTGGGCATCCCCACTTTTTACCTTGGATCTCAATCAGGCATGACATGCATCCAGACAAATGACCACAAGGGATGCAAGCCCCCTCTATTGGAGCATCCAAACATATCACACATGTCTAGAATGCTCTTGTGTGCATTGGGATGCAGTGGTCGCTCGTCCATGGAGGAGGAATGAATATAGGTAGCGATTGCCATGGATAATTCTAAATCTTCGCTTGTCGTCAGTGATGCAGTTGCCGAAATAAGTGGTGCCGTTAAGGAGGGATTCATCACCTGCAGGGTAGAACGTCAGAGTTTTAGTCAGATAGCCCATACTCTCCAACAAGCTTCAGTTCTTCATCCAAACGCTCCTTCTCATATGGACGACGGGGCTTCTTAAAGGTCTTCCCATTCAAAAAGAGCCTGTAGAAGTGTTGCGACTTTCTTTCTGTATGTATCTTCCATTTGCGCCATTCTAAACAAGAAAATTTTCTTTAAATAATCCTATCACTACTTCTGAAATTGCTGGCATCAAACACTTGGAAGATGGAACTAACTAATGTTGTAGTAAGTGTGTTTTAGTACCTTTGTGTGTCTGGCAAAGTAAACAAGTTATCGCTGAACAAGCTCATAAAACCTATAGCTTAAATCAGTCATTAATAATGTTTAGCTCAAAGAAACAAACATTATTAAATGAACTAAAATACTGCAAACTTGCGAACTAATCATATGGGCATCTCTAAAAAACTGAAACAAATAAATGGGTATCATTATAACGCATCAAAACAATCAAAACATCAGTAAGTTTCATAATCTACTATACAAACTAAATTCACAAGCACTAATAACCACACGCTAACAATGTACAGTACAAGAAACAATTATACGGTATCTCAGACTTGTTGCTTCTATTAACCACAATTTGTTTTTCAACATGTCAATTCATACATATTTTTATTTCTAATAAGCATACAATAATTCTCTAACCATTTTAACTTACAATTCCTTTTCCAGCTGTTTCCTGATGAACTCCTTGGTGTGCGCAGTCACTTTATCAGTTTTGTTGCACAGTATGAGCACTGGAATCTTTGCACAGTATGACAGAATCTTTGAGCGATACCGTAATAATCACGAAGAAACACACCGATTTGAGATGGTGGTAAACTCTTCTTAGCAAAACTTACAGATGTTATCCTAAACCAGAAAACATTATAAAAAAATAAAAAAGGATGAATAAATATTATAAAATAGATTTGAGGTTTTAATTGCTTACATCTTGAGATTGGACTTTGAGCCTGGTGAGCTTCTCTTGTATGCCAAACCGTATGCTTCATCGAAGAGATCTAGTTATAAGAAGCTTAGATCAAAAATTTCTTGTGTGTTCATAACTGAGATCTAGTTATAAGAAGCTTAGATCGAAAATTGAGAAACTTTCTGAGACTGAATAATGTTCTTGTTGATCAGAAAATTGATTAATTGTTTGGTAAACAGTTTTTCTAGGTTCGAAAATTTCTGGAGTGGAGAAGAAGAAGACCGAGATGAAGAAGAAAACAAATTTCGCGTTTTTTTGTTTTTATGATTTTGAAATATTTTGAAATTTTGAAATTTCGTGATTTTTGAGTAAATTAGATCATCAGATCTTGAGGAGAGATCGGACGATTCAAGAGGAGTGTGAGATAAGAGTGTCACTATAAGAGTGGCACTCTAGACAAACCGATATATAGTTCCAGGACAATGATAGTAGATTGAAAAATGGGCTCATGGACTCGTTCTTTTCGCAAATACTTGCTGATTTCTGATTATCTTATATAAGCACCAGCACTGGGTACAAACAATGAAACAACCAACGATGATTATCGAGATAGGTTCGTCACACGCTCAACTAGGGATGGTATGCGCACCTTGCTGACACACCACATCATCATAAGGATCCGCTTCTTCAGTGTAGGTGGTAATCGTAAACGGGATGACCCAATTGCCATATGCAAAGTGTGGCGTATCTGAACAGTAGAGCAAATGGGTTATCACTTTTACCAAACTCTTCAGAATTCACCAAATATGTTCCTCAGAATTCTCAGGATCTGCATAATGTTCATCCCAAGTCTCATAAAAATGACCCCAATCAGGTCTCAAAGGGCACAAAGGGGAAATAACAAGGACCGCATGAAAATGGAATAAAGAATGAGTCAAAACAAGACTAATAATATCTCCACCTTATTAGATGCAGCTAGAGTATATCAACGAAAAGAAAAATGGCGAAGATCATAAGATCTCAATATTCTCAGCTCAAAAATGTACAGAATCAAGAGAGAAATTATGTTACAAAACTTGAAAACATTTGAGCTCAAGTTACTAGCGAAAATAGTGCAAGAACAGTATCTTCTGATGGACTCTGGTATTTCATCTACCGCACACAGTTCTGTCAACTCTTTTGATAAGGTTAGACATTCAAATAAGGTGACTTATCTCTGTGGATGATCTTCATGGCGGGGGACATCATCTCCACCAAAAATCAGTACTTCACTTAAGTTGTAGGTACACTGTTTACACGGGAATGTACGTGGGAGTGTAAACAAGGGAGTGGCTCTTTCCCTACATTCAACAATTTTTAACAAAGTAATCCATGACATAAAAAGACTTACCGCCACAATCCTTGTTCTTATCATGAAACGTACAATCAGGAAGCAACGCTATAACATTCGGCAGACCTGCAGAAAAATTACACAAGTAGCTTCAGCAAGACTCCCTCTCACAAAGTAATTAAAGACTCATTTCCAAACTGATAATGCACTAACCGTTGAGCTTATTTAACATCTCCACAGAAATTTCAGCACAAAAACCAAAGGGAGCATTACACCCAACAATGTAAATTCTCTTTTTTGCATCTTCTTCGCTAAAAATTTGTCAAGAAATTCAAAAAACATAAAATAATCATAGTAGTAATAGTAATAATAATAATAATAATAATAATAATAATAATAATAATAATAAGGATTCTAACATGAACTGATAAGAATAGCAGGAATACCTAAAGTTCTTATTATCAGAATTCTTGATAAAGTGAATAAAAGCTGCTTACGAGGTCTCCATACGACAATATATAATGTGGACAATCAACCCTAACATCCTACCCATCCATATTGTAATAAGTTTAATAACTTTTAAATCTCAGCCCTCTATTGTTTCAAAAGTCACGAGCTAGTCACATGACTTCTTCAAAAGACTAGGCACATACTAATAGACTTTAACATTAATAAAACAAAATAAAGAACACCAAAAATAAACTAGTGGTGAGTCCTGCTGATTAGTGGGTCCATTTTGATGCTCCTGCATCAGCTTAACACAGTAGCACACTGGTTCAATCTTGAAATTGGAGTATCCAACACTATAATGATGAAAGGCTTTAAATTCACCGTGTGGGACAATATCTCAAACAGTTGTGAAATGATAATGCCTTAGCGAGGCATTTCTATCTACTCAAAGACAGACACACGCAGACACACACACACAAAGTGACACACACACACATAGTCTTTCGTTCCAATTAGGGCCCTCTAGGTAATCTGTATAGTGTTCCTCTAATTGTCGTGTAATACCTGATAGGCTGGTACTAACACATTCCAACCTATGTAACATGGACACGCCATATTTCAAAAATATCCTGTGTCAGATACATAGTCATGTGTCCGTGTTGGACACATATCAGACATATTGTATGAGGTATAGCCCCATTTTTGATATTTCGCCGTGTCAGACACTTCGTATCTTTGTCAGATAATGGACACACCTATTTGTATCAATGTAACTTAGATTCCAACTAGGTTAGCGCTGATCCGTGTTTACACAATGGAAGTATTTATCTGGGAAGGCGAAATCTCGTTCTCATTCCCCACTATTTAAAATGTCTTGGTCTTTTTATTCTAGGTTCTTAGACATGAGGGTAACACCATACCAAGTCTAATCTTCTTGTAGTCTCTCCCCAAATTGTCACCTTCTTTCTATATAAACCGATGATGTCATAAAATATCTTGACAATAGATCAACAAATCAGAAATTTCAAGTCAATGTACCCACCCCCTGTTATTATACATGTACCAGACATCCCTGTCCTTGTCAAGGATGGTGAACGACCCAACAACTACCAACAGTCGATATTGGCTCCACTTATGCACCCAAAGGCACAAGTCCAAAGTCTGTCCATCATGGGTGCGGGTCTTTCTCCAAAGGTGACACTAGTAAGTTTGAAGCACTACAATATATTCTAGACCCAAGACGGCTATGTATCCAATGTGGGATTAAACCCAATCCAGGGTATCACAGCCCCACCACATTAATAGTAGCACTTTGTAACGACTCACCACATACCAACAGTTAATATTGTCCCTCTTAGCCACCCAAAAGCCAAGTTTATAGCATACCCATCAAATGTGGTGGGTTTTCTCAAAAGGCCATAACGCTAGTATGTTTGGAGCATTATAATATATCTAAGCTGGCATGAAGGAAATAAGCTGGTTTCTTAACATTGTTCCAAATGCATGGATATCCATTGTTACATGCTCGTAGTTATTGTTGGAATTACTATCCCATAGGCTAATTTTTGTCCCCCATTGTCATTGTAACTCTTACGCAACTAACTGAGTAACACCACACACACTTTGCTAAGCAAAATTATAGGGAAGTAGCATAATGAATGCCCAGGTGGAAATTGAGTTGCATTTCCAAGAACCGAGTGGATTTTAAGCTGTAATATGACACGAACAGCGGGTTAAAGACAGATAGGTCACTTTTAACTACAGAGATAATTCGCATGCGGATCCAGATGGATCAAACCATCAACCTCTCAAATAATGAGCACACTTACCTTTTGAGCTGGATCCATAAATGTAGACAAACACTAACTGAAAAAACTAACCCTAATTCAAAAACAAAAAAAACTAACTTCGAGTCAGCTACAACTTTCACTATTCTTGTTGCTTTAAAAAAGGAATAATAATAACAACTTCATTCTAAGCAATACACTTCCATTAACACATTAACATTGGACCGCGACTTGAAAGAATAAAACCACACATAATGCACTCACAAATATTCAACAACAAGGCTCATACCAATGGTGACATTCCCATTGTAAGAGGGTGTGACACCATCCTGATTACAGATCAATACAACCCCTGGAAAAAGAGCAATTACCTACAACTTCAACCAAAGAATGCACATCTGCAAACTACTCATGTGATCTCTCTTCAATGCTATTAAAAATTATACTCAGGGGGGGGAAGTAATATAATAAATACAAAATTATCCCACTCGATGAATAAAAAAACAAACCTGCAATCTAGTCAATCTAGGCATCTTCATCAACTCAAGAATTGTCTTTGGATCAGCATCTGCTTCAAGACAAAAGAAGAATAAAACAATTCAGATAAAAATCAAGATTCGTGAAAAAGAAAGCAGAACAAGAAGTTATTCGAAGTTCGATCTAGCTAGCAAGAGACTTCTTACTTTCAACCAGTTGGCCTGAACGATCAATGGCTTCCAAGAATCAATGATGAAGTTCATTTGTCCAGACCAGAATTCTTACTTTCTGGTTAAAGGTTTGTGTTTCTGGTTACAGGTTCCAGAGGGCCAACATTGGACAATTTATTGTCCGTTTCTCACTGCTGGGAAGAATGTTTTGGATTTGATGGTGCAACTACTACAGTATAAATCTGGGTTATTAGGGTAATTCAGTGCACATTCAACTGATTGGACCAGCCTCACAAGTTCAGTAACAGTCTCTTTCCATAATGCATCAAAAGCCACATGGCGCATAAGCCACACTCATCAATGAGATCCCCGAGAAATTCCAATGGTAATGGCATGAATGCAATTAGAAAATAGAGAGCTGATACTACTTCTATAGTTCTATGAAGAAAGTCTCTGCAGAACTGTTTCAGCCATATTAAATCTGTAATCTTACGCCAACAAGATTCAGGAATCCATCTTACCACTATTCTCCTCAGTGGAAAAGGAAATCAGACAGATCTCCTTTCCTGAAAATTGATCAGTCACAAAATTAAATGACAGTCTTTCGTGTGCGTCAGTGCCACTCTCACTGCTTTAATTGTAGCAGGACTTCCTCTGTCGTGCCTACTGACTTGCCTCCAAAACTTTACAACAGGTTTGTATGATGTCCATAGTCAAATTTAGCATGTTCGTCCACAACGAATTTTTAAAGAAAATATTTATTAATCTCCATGTTTTCCCCCAGCAGACTGATCAGCTGGTGCTATGTGTCAACTGCAGTCTTGAAGTGTGACAGAAAACCTATAAACACCTCACCATTTCCATAAAGATCTGGATAATCCAGAATCTGACAATATTCAGCATTCAATCTCTCTCCATGATTCCTATCCTAATATTTCTATCAAATTATATTGTGTCACATACTTGTTATCTTAATGTTATATACATATACATATACATGTTCATAATAATAACAAAAAAAAAACATTATGTTTAACTGAGTTCATTTTGTTCTTAGTCTGTGAATGATAAATCTAAACCTGCCTTGCCTGGGCAGACCTCTCAACCCCATCCCACCACTTCGGCAACCCAAACAAAGCACTAACAAGATAAACATACTCGTATGTGACCTTAGGGGATATGATGTCTGGATAAGGACTCTGGTACTGATACAGTGACATGTCCACATGGATAGGGGAGAATGTGCATCCGATATCCTCTATTTTATATTTTATAGCATTTAGATGTGCATATATTCTTAGAAGGTGTCGCCCTAACTGCTCAAACCTCGGGAGGGGCCATGGGATACACATATGCAGTCCCACTTTCAAAAAGATAAAGGTGATTTAGGGATTTTGGGAACAAAGTTGCTGTAACTGTTAAAAAGAAAAACATGTGTAAATTATTTAGATTTGAGTCAAAACACGATAATGATTATACGATGTCTAGCTTGACCTCGGTTCTATACCATCCAAAGGTATTTACTTTTCTTACAGATAAAAACAAATAATATATGACAACAGCTACTGCCCAAATTGAAATAATCAATTCAATTTACACACCAAAAGCCAATTCGTGGACTCAGCTAATAATAAAAGGCCCAAAAGTATTATGGACACTACTCTTTGACACAACCATAAATAACACATGACAGCAGATATCCCTATTACCAAAAGAATATTCTTGGACAGGTAGTTAATGACTAAGGTGTTGTTTGTTTTTTCAAGTTTCAGCATTCAGAGGTGCTGAAACTTAAGTTTTCAGCATTCAGAGGTGCCCAAAGTTGTTTGTTTTTCTTGGTACTCTTCAGCATTCAGCGGCAATTGGCTCTTTAGCATTCCGCGGTCTCTCTCCTCCTTAACGCTGAAACTAAAAACGCGAACACTCAATTCCTCACTTGCCCCTCATCATCAGCTGCTCTCCTTTCACTCCATCAGGTATGTTTCCAGCAAGGTTAACATTTCTCAAGGTTAAAAATTCTAGGATAACCTATATTCTCAGGCCTAGCGTCACCAAGGCTCAGGCAGCCACAATACCTTGTAAGCACCTAGGCCTTTAGTTGCATAGGTTAAAATCAATGTTGAAAAAGTAACCAACTTCAAAGACCATGATCCCTCCTACAGACAGTCAGTCACATACTGCAGTCAGCTTAGAATGAATATCAACATGTGATCAAGTACAATATGGCGATACCCCATGCTAATACAAAGAGCCTAGATGGAACAAAAAAACTATTCTACCCATTGCAAGGGTATTCATTTTCCTACGTGTAACACTGGGAAATTTCCATAGGATGAGCAGACATTACCGAAGGCGAAACAAATGCTATCGAAAGTGGCCACTCACCTACAAGGTACAAGTAAAACCACATTTGACTCTGAGTTTGTATAATGATAGAATGACATTTAGTACTAACTACTAAGAAATAAAATAATGAATGGCCTCATTATAGACATAACAAAGTCTAAGATCAAATTTATAAAGTGTCCAAAATAACTTATGATTACCATTGAATTGATACCCAAGAAGTCAGAGCTTATGGTAACTGCAGTGTCTTCATAATAGTGGCCAACACTGAAACCACCCCGAACGTTGAGAATGTGCATAGGAGGCATGTCGCTGTTTCACATAGTGTCTTTGGCAGCCAGAAATGGAAGTTCCCCATCTGATGAATCCAACTATAATCTAGATTCAGCAAAGAAGAGTATTAAATAATAAGAAAGATTTATTGGATGTTAAGGTTTTAAATTGAGAAGGGATGTTGGTTTTGTTATTGAAAATTTGAAGACGAAGCTGTTTATTTGAGAAAATATGTTTATGCCGGTTTTAGCCTTACCCATTTTTTCATCTTTCATTCGGCAGATGGGTATTTATATTTATCAGGGGTGGCGTGAGTAAACTTTTTCCCACTGTTCTAAAAATGGGTCTAGCGCTGCTCAACCGACTCGCCCAGCCCTCGTTTAAAAAAATGTATTTGTTACTAACAGACCCATATTGTGTTGGGCATATTCCAAAAAAAAAAAAATTATCACAAGTGTGCTATTGGTTCCAAAAAATCTAAACAAAAAAGAGTCCTATTACTGCCGGACCCAATTTGTGTTGGACGGACTCCCACAAAAAACAATTATTACAAGTGTGCTTTTGGTTTCAAAAATCTAAAAAAATTATTATTACAAGTATGTTATTGGTCCCCAAAAATTGAATTGAAACCCCAAACTTAAACGACCCGGTTTTGTTTGAAAAAAGTCCAAACGAAACTTGCGCCACGTTCGTTTGACTTAAGTCCCAAACGACCTACCGTTACACCGACTTAGTTCAAACCCAAAAACGTAAAAGCATTTTGAATTTTTTTCAAAGTTCAAATCTTAACGACATGGCCACATCGTTTTGGACTAAGTCCAAATACAATGGCCATTTTTAAAGTCAAATCCCAAGCGACATGGCCACCGCCGACTGCGGACTCGGTCAAAACGCTGTAGCCATGTCGTTGATTTGAACTTTGAAAAAAAAATTCAAAGTTTTATTTTTGGGCTCTTGACCCGGTGGTCGTTTAAGTTTGGGGTTTCAATTCAATTTTTTTGAATCAACGGCATACTTGTAATAATTGTTTTTTTTAATTTTTTTCAAACCAATGGCACACTTGTAATAATCGTTTTTTTTTGGAGTCGGCCCAACACAAATTGGGGTCCGGCAGTAACAAATATTACAAGTGTGTCATTAGTCCTAAAAAATTGAATTCGACAAGCTTAAACGATCCGGCTAGGTTGTTCATTGTGCAAACCCAACGATGTGGCTACACCGTTTGGACTGAGTCTCAAACGGTGTGGCCACATCGTTTGGACTAAGTCCCAAACGACTTGGCCACATCGTTTGAGACTAAGTCCAAACTGTGTGGCCACACCGTTTGGGATTTGAACTTTGAAAAAATATAAAGTTATGTTTTTTGGCGTTTGAGACTTAGGCCAAACAGTGTGGCCACACCGGTCAAGAGCCCAATAAACAAAACTTTATATTTTTTCAAAGTTCAAATCCCAAATGGTGTGGCCACACCGTTTGGACTAAGTCTCCAACGATATGACCCATTTTTTCATCTTTCATTCGGCAGATGAGTATTTATATTTATCAGGGGTGGCATGAGTAAACTTTTTCCCACTGTTCTAAAAATGGGTCTAGCGCTGCCCAACCGACTCGCCTAGGCCCTCGTTTAAAAAATCGGTACACCGACTAGGCGGGTCTATGCAGTCTCTAGGCGGTCTAGTCAAATTTTATTATTATTTTTTATTTTATTTTTTTGAATGATTAAATGTCGAAAATTAAAGTCCCGTGTAGGTTTAAGATTTGAATGAGTTTAAAATACTAAAGTCTAATATTAAATTATATGACACTATAATAAATAATATGTTTTTATATGAAGTTGATATTTTTCAACTATTACGCATTTTTGTAATAAATATATTAGTTTGTGTTTATTTTTTGAGTTATGATAAATGATTTTCTTTATTTATTGTAGTATAGGTGTGTATTACTATATATATTAGGAAAAAAAACCGCCTAGCGCCTAGCCCGTCTAGGCACTGCCTAAAAGGCCTAGGCGCTAGGCGCTCTCCCACCGCCCAACTACCGCCTAGCGTTTTTTAGAACACTGCTTTTTCCACATGTATTGATATAGGGGTGATAAAAGGGCCGGCTGGGCTAGCCCGGCCCTCAAACAATAAAAACCCTCGTGATTTAGGGCCTGGTCAGCCTGCCCCTATTTTGTATTGAGGGCCGGGTCAAGTAGGGTCAAGCATGAAAACTCAAGCCCTTAACCCACCTCTCGACCCTCATTTTTTAGGGCCAAATGAAGGCCGGGTCGGGCCCGATCTAATTATACTTTACTAGTTTTTTTTTTTTTTTTTTTTTTTTTTTTTATATCAATTTTAACTAAGTATACAAAACTAATTCTTATGCCTTTATAAAAACAAAAAAAGAGATAGAAATAGTGGAAGAGATGATACTCTTAAAACATTTACATTTTTCATACTTAACTATACTGTTAGGTTAGATTTGCTTTTATGTATGACTAATATACCTATCATTCAATCAATTACAAAAAACGCTTACGTTATGTTATGTTCTAATTTATCCCCTATTGAAAACTAATTTAGTGATATTTTTTTTATACAACTTAGATAATTAGAGTATAATACATAAATATAATGTAAAATAATAAAAAAAACGTATGAGGCCCAAGTGAGGGCTTAATGAGGGTCAGGCTCATGTTTCATAACCTAGGCCCTAGCCTGCCCCTCAAATCTGTGAGGGCCAACTTTTGAGGGCTTGAGCATGCAATTTTGAGGGTCGGGTCAGGGCGGGTTGAGGGCCTAAGGGCCAAATTATCACCCCTATATTAATGTATAGGGCGTGGGTCAAACTTTTTCTAATGGATCATACATTTGAAAGGGAAAGTACTTCTCTCGCCTCTCTCCTTGTCCCCCTGATGTGACCTTGTCTCCTTGTCACTACCACAGAACCACACGATTTTCTATAGATTTGTGTGGTATTTTTGAACCGGTGGATCGCAATAGAGTCAAGATTAAACATCAATCTCTCTTCTCCAACATTCATTCTTCTCCTTCTCTAACACTCCTCACGCACAATACACACACAGAGTAAATTAAAGTTCTCATTCTCATTCATATATTTTTAGGGCGAAATTCCGTTACTTAGACAAATGGAAAGCAAGTGGTGGGAGTATTTTCCACCATTGATGAAGAAAGCAAGAAAGAAGATGATGGAGAAAGGAAGAAAGAAGTATGGTTACAATTTTGTCTACAAACAAGCTCCACTCATTAGGAATGAGTTCGATCTCAATTAAAATTTTGTCTACAAACAACAATAAACCACTTTCTAGCTACTCAAAGATAGTGGCATATGATTGTGGATTTTAGTCATAAGATTGTAAATATTAATGAATAAATAACAACATGTAAGTTCTTTATCCATCTGTTTCAGTTCCATGTTTATGAATAAGATTGTCTACCACATTTACCTCTATTGTTTATGTTTCAGTTGCTTTAGTTATCACAGTTAATGTATGATTAAGCAGTTATAGAAAAACACATTACCAGGCTGCATGTCATGAAGTATCAGCAACTAAGAGAAACAAACGTACAGATTTGTAAAACCACAGTTAGATCATAACAATAGTTATAGTCTAGTCATAATCTGAAAACCACAGTTACTTCATGATATAAGTTATTAATTATTACAATATACCAAAAACTGGCTCAGACACTGACCAACATCATAATACAAACAATCAAAAGCATGAACTAGCATGCTTAGAATCATGAACCGTCACCTACTTCTCAAACATAAAACCATGTTCCCAAAAATTCAGAAATACTTACCTGTGCTTCCCCTCTAGTTCTTTCTCTTTATTATTTTCGAACCAATCCTCAAGACTTTTTACCAGTTCCTTTTGCCTTGTCTTTGTAGTGTTGGGATTGATGCCACAGTTGATGATATCTGATAAGTACCCAAAAGTGTAGTTTAAATCCCTTAATAGTACTCTATTTAGGCAAATTATGTTTATAATAAAAGAAAGTTAGTATTGTTTATGTGTTTTTGTGCATTTCAGGACTTGAAGTTGATTAGGTGACTAAAAGCACCACTTTTGCATGGAAAATGAGTTAAGATGATTGCCAAGGAAGTTCTACATTTAAAGCCTAAGAATCATGGAGAAAAACCTTTTTCAAGTCCAGTTAAAGATGGGAAGTCAAAGTCAATCTGGGTAGAAAAAGGATAGAAAAGTCAACAAAACTTCAACAGGCCGTATCTTTAGACTCGGGCCTCATAATTGGGCCTATTTTATGTCAAAACGACCGGCTAGGAATCAGATTTCCAATGGACCCATCCTTGCCCCAATCAGAGCTATAAAAGTGGACGAAAAGGGCACAGAAGTAATTTTTAGCAGCTGTGGCAAACTTAACCTAATGGACTTTAGGTTCACTTTAGAGGCCCAAAGTCCCCCTTTTTGGCCCATGCACGAAAATGTAACCCTAACCCTCTCCTATATAAAGAAGGTTAAGGCTTAACACTTCACCTCCTTCCTTAACTCTTCTAGCTCCCCTCTTTAGTTAATTTTAGTTTAGTTTAGTTTTAATTAGTTTTATTTTCATTAGGGTTAGCAATTGTAGTCACCATTAATTCCCATCAATAAAAACTTTAGTTCTTCATTTAATTTGTTTTTTCAATTATGTCTTTAGTTTATTTAGTTAATATGATTCCAATGAAACGAGGCTAAACCTCCATTAGAAGAGGTTTATAAAGCCATGTGAGGATGATTAATCATTAGTATTTATTATTTTGCAAATAAGAAATTCAAGTCCTCGTTATGAGTAACTAGAATAGAGAACTAGAGTATAAAGCCACCACCAAAGAGATTTGTGGTGGAGCTACACTCTCATGCTAGTGGAACTTTGATCCGAGAGGATTTGGTTTTCACTAGGGATCAATACAAGTGATTTGATACTACCTAATAGTCAATCAAATCGCGTGGTGGATTAAACCCCTTATAATATCTTCTTTTGTCAATTTAAATTCACTATTTTTACCTCATATATACTATTTTGACTCTTATTAGTGAAACATATATGCAATCTAGATTCGTATCTAAGTAGTGTACAACTAGAGTTTGGCGAACACGACTACTCTCCTGTTTATCACATGATTTTGATGAGTTTTATCTACTATTTTTCCACCATAATTTATTGTTCACGACATCATATATCTACTGTTCATCAAGAAAACATCAATTATTTATTATTAATGGCGCTGCTTGCCATCTAGTTCGTTTACATTATGTGTGTTTAGATTACAAAACACTGTTTTCACTATTCACAAAACACACACTAAAACACTCTTCGTACTTTTTTCGAAATTTTCAGCTACTGTTCGAGAGCATACGAGTTGCTCAGCCTACTCCTTGCCCTCCCGTGACCTGAACCTAAAAATTTGAAACCTTAGTTTTAAGTCACGAGCGCACTCGTGCCCTAAATTTGCCTTCACTGAGCACAACCCGCCTTCCACATATCAAGCACGACCCGCGCCCAATATAACTAGATTCTAAGCGCGCACACGCCCTAGGTTAATTATCTTAAATTAATTTTTTTAATATTATTTGCAATCTTATCTCACGAGTACAGTACAATACTCGTATGCAATCAACTACAAAATTTAAAAAAAATATTTTTCTTCATTCTAAATGGTATCTAGCAAACTAACAGAATTTGGGGTTCTCTAATTAAGGAACGTGCACGCACGGACAACCTCCCTCAATTTCCTAAGCGACCTGGCCGTTGGTTTGATAAAAAATACAAAAAAAAAAATAATTAATTAAATATTAATTAGAAAGCCTACTACCAAAGCCCGTTTCACAGGCCTGACATCCAGGCCCAACACGAAGCCCATAGTAAAAAGCCTTTTTCTAATTCTTAAAATTTTAAAAACTAATAAGGTTAATATTTTTACAGGACTTCACAATCCACACCGTGTACCCCCGCCTAGTACTCATATAATTGTTCAAGTAACGTAGACGTGCTTCAAGGCTGTTGAAGATGCAATTTATACGCGTAGCAAGGACACTCTAGGAAACACCTCTTTACATCCTCGAATTACAGTTAGAGGATTATATTTCTAGTAATAATCATGCTATTTTTGCATGCTCGTTAGGACTTGCCTATTAGATTTAAAACTTGCATAAGATTAAGATCTGGTACGCATAAACCTGCTATATTTGTTTATCGTAGACACAAAAATAATCACCTATCTAGAAATTCACCAATCACCAAACACACATCACCTACACCCACCAACACTACATTAATAGCAATGGGTGCAGAAATAGCAAATAGACCCCTCTCTAATTTCTATAAGGCTTTAAACGATGGACCTGAGTCCTACATAATTCTTGTAGATACTACGGGAGATTTTAGAATCCCCCCCAATATATTTAATCTGCTACCTGTTTTCCATGGCTTAGACCATGAGAAGCCTTATCATCACTTACGTAGGATACAACAAGTTCTTACTACATTTTATCATCCTAATGTAAGACCTGAACAAATAAAGCTCAGGGTGTTTCCTTTCACCATAGTTGATAAAGCGGCTACTTGGCTAACATCACAAAAGCAGAACTCTGTCGACACATGGGAAAAACTAGTAAAATTATTTATGAAACAATTTTACCCTCCACAGAAGACTGATGAGATGCTACAAAATATTCATTTCTTTCGCTAAAAGACTCAAGAATCCTTTTCTGAGGCTTGGAACAGTTTCACTGATTTTCTAATAGAATGTCCACATCATAATCTGGGTAAAGACACACTAGTTCGTGCCTTCTTTAAAGGTCTATCCCAACATCATAAAGAGACTTTAGATATCATGAATGGAGGTAATTTCCTAGGTAAAGGAGCCACAAATGCTTATAGCTTTCTAGATAATCAATCAAAGAAAAGTAACAACTGGGGAGGTAACGATTACTCCCACTCCATTCCTTCTTCTATAGCTAAGGCAGCTAGTATGTTTGAGATTAAACAAGATCCTAAACTTAAAATTTTAATTGAATCCTTCACTTGTAAGGTAGATTCCCTTTCTATTAAAAAATAAGAAGAAAAACCAACTCCCGTCATGAATATAAACTATCTTCGTTGTAATTTCTATTATAGTCTTGAGCATTCCGATCATTATTGTCCTCTTGCGAATGAACAACAACAATCACAACCAGAAGATGTATGTGCCTTTAATTATATACCTAATGCACTTTGGAGACTAAATCCTTATTTTAGTTGACATAATAATCACCAACAAGCAACACCTCCAAGTTTTAATAATCAAAATATTAGGTCCACCAACAACTACAATCAATATCAACCAAGGCAAGGACAAGGGCAAGGTAATTATAATAATAATAATATAAGTTTAGTCCCAGTTCATAACAACTATCAAAATCCACCCATTAATAATCAACGTGAGATAGTTCTTGTTACACAACCTGTGGCAACTCAACCTTCCCAAACTGATAGATTCAATGCATACATCACTACAAGAAAATGAGCTTTTAGCCTCGGATGCCCTGATTTTTTACCCACGGTCAATTACCCTTGCTGGATACCCAACAGTTTGTGACCGTCGCTACTCCTAAAAGGACCGTGGACCAATTTTGTATCCTTTAGCCCTGTTAAGCGACACTACTTAGCTATGATTGCTGCTACGGTTTAAACCGTTGGATACTATGAAGTCAAGAACCGTAGGCAAAGGTCTACCTAATAACATACGTATTCTAAAAAAAAAAAAAAAAAAAAAATGAACTTGAGAAAAAGCCCTAGAGCGAAATTGTTCTTCTTCAACACAACGAGATGAACTTTCATCCCCTTATTCTTTTCGGCTAACACTTAATTAGCTTCTTTTTCAGCAACAAAAAAAAACTCTCCCAAGAACCCCAATTTCTTAGAACATCTTGATTTCGGTTTTCTCTTCTCATCTTCTCCAATTTTCTAAAACCCCAGCAGGTTAGTAAGGTGAACTTCTTCAATTTTAATGTCTTGATTACGTTGTTACTGAAGATGGGTTTCTTGAACTTTTTTGTTGATAAGCATGAATATTGAAAATACGCAGTGCATTAATAAACTTGTAGATACACTAGTAATTGACACAAAATAATCTCGATTTCGAACCAATTTTTATACCGATTAAAAAAGGTTGATTTTTTTTTTTACCGATTGAAAAATAAATTTTTTTCTCTCTCTCATTCTCTTGGTTTCATTTCTTTGTTGAATTCCAGTGAAAGGTTTGTAATGGAGTGGACTGATCAAAAGTATCCGGTAAGCTCCTCATTCGGTGCTCACTCTATTAATTTTCTATTAGTTAAGTTTGGGAATTTTAATTGACAAAGAATCTACTGTTAGCGTGTGTTGGTTTAAGAAGAGCATACTTGATGTTGATGTTAGCATGTTATATACTATAATCTTTGCTAAGAGCTTTGATCTATGCATGGGTTATTTGTTGTTGATTGTTTGTTTGTTTGTATGTTATAATGTGGAATGATTGTTCTTAGTCATGTTCTTTGGTGAATCGATTTTGGAATTTGAATGTAAATGAATTTTTGATTTGTTTGATCTATTGTTTTATAACACTCACTTCATTGCATGTAATCAAGTTTATGAGAATTAAGTTTGCTATTTGTTTTGGTTATTTTTTGAATGATCCGAGAATTTATGATGGATATTGTTTGCGTGCTTGTGTTGTTACTTTGGGTTCTCTGTCTATCTTTTGTCTGTCTATCTTTTCTATTTCCCCGAGGTTCTCTCTGTGAGTATGTGGGGACCTAATAAGTCCAATGACAAATTGACAATAACAGTATAGTTATTTAATTCCCTTATTTAATTGATATGGGATATCTCTTATGTAAAGTGATAAACCCCGATAAACAATTACATGGGACGCACCTTGCACTGCCGAGTTCATTTGAATTGACGGGGTTGGTTACATGGTTTTGAGTTTTAACTTTTCATGAACGTGTTAATGTACTGCATTGTGGGAATCCTAGAATGAATAGTTGTACTGTTTAGGTACTTGCTTACAGAACTCTTGATAGCGATTATGGAAATTGAGGTCTTTTTCCATGCTATATTACATAGTTACATGAAGATTTTTTGTTCTGTATTTAGACATTGCTACGAGAACCCATTGTTATGATTTATAAATCTATAGTACTATACGTCTATACCACATGGATATCTTCTCATTATTTTTAGATACAGAATTGGCTAGTCCAGGGGAATGGGGGTCGATCACGCTGAATTGGTAGGTGCTACCCTTGCTCTTAGGTGATAGATCCAAAGAACTTCGCAAAACTTTGCTTCTCTTCCTCTCTGTCTCTCAAGCACTGAAAGTGAGCTCTCTTAAAATATTAAGTGTTTAAATTAAGTTATTATGTGCTACTTGCCACTTTGGGTTAGTGTTCTCATCACTGCTACTGATTGGTAAGCAGAAAAAATCGCATCTGCTTTTTGAGTGAACAGTTTTAGTTTTTGGCTTAAATTTGTGTTTTGAGTGTAATCAAATGTTGTGTGTTTGTATAGTTTTATATTTCTGCTTCTTGAGAACTATGGAGTGTGGAAATTGGAAGCTGTTTTCGCGGTTTTGATTGCGATGGCTATATTGTTTGCTTGGATGTTTGGAGAAACTAAGCCCAGTGGGAAGGAAGTTCTAATAGGTATCGAAAGGAGTGTTATTTATTGTTCAATCATTTCAGTTTGTTTGTTTTTTTGTTCCGAAGTTGTAGCTGTAACTGTTGTCTTCTCTATGTAGGTGTTTTAGTGCCAAAGCTAAGCTCGAGAAACAGTTCGCAAGCTGTAGGTAGGGGTTGTTGGCTGTGTGATTATGCCACAATGTATTCTTGCATTATGTGGATTTTGGATTGGCAAAAAAACCTGATGGGAAGAAGAATTTGGACGGTACTCCACTTTATATGTAACCATAATCGATTAAGAAGTGCCTTCGGATATTTGGGCACTTGGGTGTGATGTTGTAGAGATGGTTATAGGTAATCCTACTTGTTTCGATTCCAACCGGAGGTGGAAAGCTTCTGCTGAATTTGATGCTCTCTGAAAATCCAGGTGAGCAATGCTTATTTGATCTAAGTGTTTTCTTAATTTTATGGAATTGAACAAGTAAAATGTTTCTTGTGTTGAATGATACATTGCCACTTGCCACAGATTACTATTTTGAACTCTAACGATTTTGATTAAGTATTGTTAGAATTTACATAAAGAAGTAATATTAGTAACTATAATTCTCTAAGTCTATAACTGAGACACGTGATTAATGTGGAACATTCTAGAATCCAGATCATCCAAAGGCACCGAGTAGAAGGTAGGCGATCTAATATGTGAGATTGTTGTTTGAAATCTTCTTTCTCTGATCATCTTTAAATTGTGTCCACCTGCACT
The DNA here is from genome assembly GCF_015680905.1 of Coptis chinensis. Lineage (NCBI taxonomy): Eukaryota > Viridiplantae > Streptophyta > Magnoliopsida > Ranunculales > Ranunculaceae > Coptis > Coptis chinensis. The sequence goes on along the minus strand of NC_141463.1, from coordinate 29,939,735 downwards.
TTCTTATCTTGATATAATATAGGATTGGTGCGGATGAGTGGTTGCGGGTACCTTCTGTGGAAGATATGTTTGCACTAGGGGATTGTGTTGGTTTTCTTGAACAGACAGGGAAACAAGTGCCTCCAGCTCTTACTCAGGGTAAATTCCTTGATTTTTTTATCTAGTTTCTTCTTCATATGCTATGACGTTCAATAAAATGTTTACATGTAACTATGTAATAAGATGCACTGTAGTTACAAGAGATGCATGATATCTCCTCTTTTCATTTTCCTCTTTTCATTATTTGGATTGATGTCATAATAAAGACTTACTGGAGGGCTTTGATTAATGTACATTGACGAATCATTTTTTTCTTTTCCTGGTCAATCTTTGCAACAACTATTTTGGAATTTATTTAATTAAATAAGAATTTTTTGTATGCTGTGAATGTTAGTTTCCCATATGGAAGTGATGATGATGGGAAGCATGAATTGCCTGAAGAACATAAAGGGTTAGACTAGCTTTAACGGTATCGTGAAGGCCAGATGATGAAGATGGGTGTGTTCAAGTCCATCTTCTTATTTTAGAGTAAAATGTAACTTATAATTTCTTTTTTTTCAATTGAACAACTTGTATTTCTCCTTATTATTAACTATCTTTTAATAATTGTTAATAATTGTGTAATGAAGAGGCTGTAGAAAGTTTTGTGGACAATTGGTGGTTGTTTAATTAGAAAAAATGTGTAGAAACAGGTTGAAATGTGACATTGGACCTAATTTTTTTTTTAATAAAAAAAAGTCTTTTCCCACGGTCCAAAGCAGTGGCTAATATTGTGTGACCGTAGGCAAAAACTAGCATCCACTAGTCTCGTTGCGACTTCCACGGACTTAGACCGACGCAATGACCGTGGGCACTATTACTGACGCACAAAAAGCCCATAGTCGTGTGATGGATTTTGACCGTGGGTAAAAGTCTTTTGCCATGGTTTTGGGCCGTGGCTAATAACCTATTTTCTTGTAGTGACATCCAAGCTCAATAACAGATATTACTAGCCATCCAACAATTAGCCCAAAAAAAACCACAACAAAAAGGCGTGTTTCCAACTCAGCCTGTACCAAATCCAAAATCAACAAACACAGGCTTTGAATTAAATGGTAGTTCTAGTAATGAAAGTATAATACAAGGAAAGCTAAAGGCCGTCACTACTCTCCGTTCAGGGAAAGTGGTTGATAATAAAGTAATAATGCCTGAGGATTCCACACAACAAGATAAAGAAAACTTTTTTTTTTTTTTTTTTTTTTTTTTTTTTTTTTAAGCTGGATACCCCAACCTTTATTTGATCATGATCTCAAGTACAACTTACCCTCTTAATCTTATTTGAACAAAACATGTAGCCTTTGGTCTAAAGGGGGAATGAAAAACAAAACTCTTTCATCTTTAGTATTACAAAGTTTTGATAAATAATCTGCAGCCTGGTTCACTTCTCTGTAAACATGTTCAAAGTCCGCTAATTCAAAATCTATGATGAGTCCCCTGATATATGCTATGATGTTCCTGTCAATCCAAGGTGGTTCCTCCTTTAAGTTCAATATTCACACAACCCGCATAGAATCAGATTGTACATGTAGCCTCGTTATATTCATCTGGGCAGCTCCTTGAAGACTTTTCAAGATGCCAAGTAGTTCTTGGCGAAGCACTGAGGGAAAGTTTGACGATCCAGTAAACCCCAGTAGGACCGTACTATTTTGATATCTAATTATCCCACCATACCCTGCATTGCCAAGCTTTAATGAACCATCTGCATTCAGCACAGGTACCTGATCCTTTGGCTTTGACCAGCGAACCCATTGTTCCTCATTCTGCTTGAAGTTTCCTTTGACCCCTAGCCTTTGTAGTAACATCCGCAACTCATGGCTCTCCTTTACAGACTGCAGTGTCTTCCCAAAGTACAATTTCATATCATTTAGGATCTGCATACTTAAAACACTTGGTAGTCTTTTCCTCCCTTTCTTTATTCGCCAGTTGCACTCATTCCATATTGTATGGACTGTTGCACAAGTAATGACTCTAATAATTTCATTTTGCATTGAGTTCATTATGCATAATCTCATTAAGAAATACCACTCATCATATGATTGTTTCACCTACCCAGATAAACCCATAGCTAGCTTGAGCCTTGCCCAAACTTGTGTTGAGTACACACAATCAAAAAATAGATGTGAATAACTTTCCTCATGACCAGTACAGAGATAACAAGTGGATTGGTTTATAACTTTCTTGAACATAAGTCTGTTTTGGGTGGGCAAAGATCCAGAGAAAAATTGCAAAACAGTAAAAGAGTGTTTGGGCACCGATAACTTACCCCAAACTAACTTGAACCATTTTACTTTTCCTCGAATTTTCTTAAGAGAAAGATAAGCAGATGTGAGGGAGAAAAGTCCAGTACTAGTTGGTGTCCAGATGGCTCGGTCCTCTATCAAGTAGCTATTCAACTCCGTTTCCATGATCAACTTTTTTAGCTCACAACTTGGTAATTGGCAAATAACGTTTGACCAACTTCCATTTTCAATAATTGATCCAACACAAGCATCATCAAGAATAGAAGTTGCTAGCAGTTCTCTCGCTTGTGCATTGAAGATAAGAGGACCAGAACACCACAAATCATGCCAGAAGCTCATTTTCAACCCATTTGCAATACTATATCTCACACTGTTCCAAGTAGCCTCCCTATGTCTGAGGATGCCTCTCCACACCCAAGAACAGTCATTGGGTTCCTTCATAGTCCAGAAATGTCCACCCTTTATTTGATGTTCCCATGTCCATTTCACCCACAAGAAATCATACTTCTGAGCAATCTTGACAACAAGCCCACAGTACGCCGCTTTATTCCAAGTTCTAGGATCTAGAAGCCCAAGACCTCCTTGGTTTTTAGCCACTCTCAGTGTTTCATAACTCGCATGATGCATCATCCTCACCATAGATGGTTTAGCCCATATGAACATGTTGCATAGCTTTGCCACCTTATCCAACATAGTTTTAGGCAATACAAAAGTTTTTGCCCAATAAGTTTGTAAGGAGGTTAGGATTGACTGTACAAGCTGCACCCTTCCTGCTCGACTGAGAGTTGTGTTTTTCCAATTAGAAATTCTACCTGTAATTTTCTCAATGAGTGGGAGGCATTCCCTAATACCCAATCTGGTGGCCGTGAGAGGTAATCCTAGATAGGAAACCGGAGGAGAAACCAAGGAGATTCCTAGAACATCAGCAAGTTGTAGCCCTTCTTCCTCAGACATGCTTCCAATGAATAGAGTGGTTTTTACATTACTAAAATGTAGCCCGGTTGTATGAGAAAATGAGGCCAAAATATTTTTTATCGCCAAAAGAGACTCCATATCGCCCTTACAGAAGAGCATTACATCATCGGCAAAGCAAAGATGAGAAATAACAATCTTTCTATATTTTGAGTGCGCATGGATAGACTTAGATGTTGCAACATAGTACTTAACACCTCCATCACAAGAACAAAGAGATACGGGGAGATTGGATCGCCTTGCCTGAGTCCTTGCTTTCCTTCAAAATAGCCTTATGGTGTCCCATTTACTAGGACTGAGTAAAAGGGGGATGAGTAGCACATATGCAACCATTCAATGAACAAAGGAGGGAATTTAAAATTTTGTAGGATCACCAATAGAGATTGCCATCTAATAGAATCATAGGCCTTCTTGATGTCCAGCTTTATTGCACACCTTTTTGGTCCTCGCTTTCGGCCAGAATCTCGCAAAAGTTCATGAGCAAGCAACAAATTATCCTGTACAGACCTCCCAAGAACAAATGCCGATTGTGCACAAGAAATCAATGAAGAAATACATGATTTCATTCTAGTAGTGAGTACTTTAGATACACATTTATAAATAATATTGCAAGAGGCAATAGGTCTAAAAGTATCAACACTAGTAGATATTCTACTCTTTAGAACAAGACTAAGAATAGTAGAATTTGTACCTCTTGGCATCTACTTTTGTTTAAAAATGTGATGGATAGCTCTTATGAAGTCATTTCCAACAACATCCCAACAATTTTTGAAAAAGAAAGCATTAAATCCATCAGGGCCCAGAGCTTTGTTATCATTTATAGCAAAAAGAGCTCCTTTAATCTCTGCATCAGTGATAGGGGAGGCCAGATGTAGACTTGTGTGATTGTCCACTTCAGAGATAACTAGGTCATTAAAGACTGCATGACCACATGTAACATGCAAGGTAATATCCAGTAGTCTTTATAGTACTCAATAAAAGCATTTGCAACCTCCATCTGACCCTCTCTATGAATACTCTCCTTATCTGTTATACACCACAAGATGCTCCTGGTCTTCTTCTCCTTTAATGCATTGAAGAAAAATGGATTACATTTCTCCCCAAAATAGAGCCACTCAATATTAGTTTTATGAAAAAGATCTGCCTCCTCCATCTTGATCAAATGGCATAGTTTATGCCTTGTGACACTTTCTTGACAGCATAAGGAAGAGTCGCGAGGGTTCGCCTGTAATCTCTCTTGAAGTTGTGTAAGCTCTTTTCTTGTTTCCTCCACTAGTCTGTGGGTATCATGACAGAAAGAACGAGCCCAGCCCTTAAGAATAGCTTTCAAAGCTTTAAGTTTACTTGAAAGTATATACGGTGGGTTACCGTGATCCTGTATGCTCTAGCATTGAGTGAGGGTAGGTGCAAAGTCCTCATGAAGTCTCCAAAAATTGCGAAACCAAAACGGAGGTCGACTTCTTATTTTATTCAGAAAAGACATTACCATAGGGCAGTGATCATAAAACTCCTGAGTTAGAAATTCAACACTCGTAGCCAACTGCAAGGAAGACCAGGAAGAGTTTACCAAGCATCGATCAAGTTTGGACCATTTTCTAACAACTTCCCCACCATTATTCCATGTGTAGAAACATCCAGTTGCTGTATGATCAAATAAACTAGAAGCATTTAAACAATTTGCTAGGGGAGTTGTTTCCCTAGGGTGGACTACCACATCACCTATTCTTTCATGAGAGAAGAGTACGTTGTTCAGATCGCCCATAACACACCACGGTCCTTGAATGCTAGTACTAAGAAACTTTAATTCCTCCCAGAGAAGCGGCCTATCTGCATTGTTATTACTTGCATATATAACTGTGATGCATGGTAAACTGAAGAGCATATTGTAAAAGAGACACCTTACAGTGGATGAATTGAGTCGTCTCCACCTCTTTCGTAATCTCCATAATATCCGAATTCCATACATTTCAAACTCTACCACTATTATCACTTGCATAATTATGCATAACTTCCTAGGATGGACAAACTATTCCAGATATAGCTAGTAATTTTTCTCTCTTTACCTTTGTTTCCAAAATACTCATACAACTAATATTCTTTTTTCTACTATACATATTTAACTATCTAGCTTTTGTGTGATCATTTAACCCTCGTACATTCCAACTACACACTCTTATCATAAGGATGAGAATCAGTGAACTCTTTTCTTTCTAGGCCCTCGGTCTCTCCCTTTTCCTCTATTCCCATAATTTGCATGTGGTTGGTGTTGGCTCTGGTTTTTATTGTTCTTATGACTTCGAGTCTGTACTGTCATTATAACTGGGATAGATGGAGGAGTCCTATCACCAAATAATTCCGGTTCAGCATTAGAAATGTCATCCTCAAGGTCTTCTCCTGTTGCAAGGCATTCAAACATACCACCTTCACTGATAAATTGTTGTGCAAGTGTGTTATCTGGTAGCAAGTGTTGTACAGGCCTTTCATCCTCCACACTATGTACCTCCACCAATTCCAAACTATTCTCTACCTCTTGTAAAGCATCAACACTATAATTGCTTTCAATAACTCATGGAGCCATCAATTGTTCATCATGGCAAGTTTCCTCATGCGGAATTACTCCCCTTGGGATTCGACTGACAAAGCCACCGTTTTGTCTATCAACAAACGCATTTACTCCCACATTTAGGTTCAACACTCCTTCATCTAATATAGGTCTCACAACCTAGGTATCAACTACAGATTTTACCATAACAATATGCTGCCCATTTTCATCCATGATACAGAGGCTTGTCTCTAGACAAACATCAATCCCAGTCTCCACCCTTTGATCTGAATTTGCAACAACAACTGCTAATGACCCTGTTCCTTCGCTTTGACTCTCTTGAATAGTTTCAGATTCATTTCCCTCTTGGCTCAGAGTAGCTCCTCTTGTTCTGTCAGCTATTGTTGTTTTACCACCATTTCGCTGAACTACCATTTGTCTCCATACCCTAGTTGTACTACCAGAGCATTGGTTTGCTGAATGCCCAAACTTGTTATAGTTTGTGCAAGACTTCGGTTTCCATGGATATTCTAGAGGTATGACAACCTCTCGGTTCCTAGCTTTCATTGTTATAACTTCTTTATAGTCGTAGTTTATGGGGAACTCAATACAAAATCTTGCAAATGATAGTCTTTTCCTTTTTGCTATAGCATCATCATAAACATAGGTGTGCCTCCCACTAAGCTTGCAAGATACGAGAGTCCATCAGAAGTTCACATTTCTTTTGGAACATCCATCAGCTTTACCCATAGAAGAATGGAGGCCACCTTATTTTTGTAGTTATCATCCTCCACTGTCCATGGCTTCACGACAAACACTCGGCCCGCAATAAAGATATGACCTTCATCCAAAACCATTTGACGATCTTCTGAGCTCGTAAAACTCATATAGAACAGTTCCTTGTCTGTGGTGATGCCAAAGGACCCTTTCAATTTCCACTTTTTTTCTAGCACTTCCTTTACCATAAAAAAGGACAATCTTTTATCCATAAAGTAACCCACCAGGTAATCATCCCATTCTTTTATACCTTGTTCTAGTAAATCTGATGGAAACTGAGCCACTCTATCAACATAGATGGGAGAGAAAGACTTCAAAGCCAATGTGGACTCTAATGACCCAGACCGACCAAACAAAGACCTCCATGATGTGCTACGAGTATCCACAGACCCATTTTGGTTGCTTGAGGAAGCCATGTGAATTGACGTAGAAGTATCCTATTTATGGAGAAGGTAAGAGACAGAGGGAAAACTTCTTATAACTTTGGTCTTGTTTCCTCTGCGAACTTTCACTATATGTAGTGGAGGATTTTACCTAATAGAGGATGGAAAACTATAAGCTTCCACTAATAAACTCCCACTGTTGACAATGGAGGGTGATAAAACGATAAAATTGAATAATTTACCTACGAAATGAACGATGAACTCAAAATGTAAGTAAACTAAAACTTTGTTATGTGCCTAGTTTATCAAAGAATTCTACTCTCAATTCTATCGAAATAGAGTGGAGTAACAAATTCGTTCCACTCCTAGTTCTCTAGCATGGAATGTTTTCTAATCTAATTAATCAGTCTTAAGTCTAATAAGAGGTTTACGAGGGGGAATTATACTACGATGCAACTACCCACAAGATACAAACTATAATTGATTCAACTACGGAAATACTACGTTGATTCTATAATAAGGAATTAGGGGGGATTGATTCCACCTTAACTCAACTTAACTCACTAACGACAAATCGTCGTAATCCGAATTGAACTGCTACGCAGAACAATTGGTTCTTCCTAATCCCTAATTACACATGACATTTCTACCAATTCATAACTAGCATGTGAACGATTAAACCCATTCTCATGGCGAATTAATCATTTCTAGAGTGGAATAGAAATTACGACGACTCTACAATAATCGGAATCAAGCTTTCATCAAGGCTTCTCAACTCCCTCTAATGGAGGTTTAGCCGAGAATCATTCCGCAATCATTTTCATATGAATCTAAACTAAACATAATATCAAGATTCGAAATTTACTAATCTAAATTAAACAATAATTAAATTATAATTAATAACTAAGAAATGGTAACCAACAATAATTAAAACTAGATCTAATAGAATGAAATAACAAAAATCGAAATGACAAGAATAATAACTATTTTATTTATCTAATGAATGATATTCAATGATTCAAGAAATTAATATAAAACAAGAAATGAAATTATAAAACTAAGTTCTAAAACTCATTAATGGAGGCTAACTAATCTAATTCTAATCTAGGTCTAACTATCTACCCTTAACAAAGAGCTAAACTTTGGTTTTTATATGTTCAGATCCAAAAATCGTGCCAGAGAATCAGGCCCAAAACCCAATTCTTTCAGTCCAAAAAGGCCTATTCAGCTGCAGTTGGCTTCAACAGACTTTTCGTCCACTTTTGCTCCTCTGATTGGATAAAAGCTTAGACCATTGGAAAGCTCTTTCCGAGCCGGTCATTTTGACATAAGGTAGGCCCCATTCCGAGGTCTGAGTCCAAAGATACGCCTTCTAAGTTCTCACGACTTGTGTGTTGTTTTACGCCCTTGTCGACTTTTTAGATTTTGACCGGGCTTTAGAAAGGCTTTGTCTTCTTGAATCTTGGCCTTTAATCACGGAACTCCTTAGTAACCGACCTTTGCTCCTTTATCTCGCTAAAGTGGCACATTTCTGCACATAATGGACTTTGAAACCTGAAATGCATAAAAACACGTGTCGTTTAACTCTTAATTATTACTCACATAATTGGTCTAAAAGTATGACTGTTATAGGGTTAAAACTACAGTTTTGGGCTCTTATCAGAGGGTTTTACTATTAGTGGAAAAAAAACAGCGAAAACTAGATAAGAAACCTACGAAGGGTTTGTTTTTTTCTATTTTGGTAATAAAGAAAAGCACCAGATCAAGACAATGACTTATGTTATCTCACATCCTATCGCATCTAAAATTGTCCCCATTAGAAACCAAGAGTACTGCTAAATATGAATGGGATGTGATTTACTAGGTACCATAGTTGAAACTGAAGATCCTACCACTGTAGAAGTACCAGTTAAACCTCAACCTAAGGGGAAACTAACAAAAGTTAAAGAAAAGGGTGATACTTATTTTGACCCTTATGCTAAATATAGAGAAAAACCACCATTTCCCCAGAGACTAGCTATGCTAAAGAAGGACGATAATTTTGATGAGATTAGGGAAATTTTTAAGAATTTAACTATAAACCTACATTTCCTCGAAGCTATAAAACGTCTTCTAACACACGCTAATTAAGTTTCTTAAAGATTTGTGCACCACAAAGAGGAAAACAAACATACCTAAAGAAGCCCTCTTAACAGAACAATTTCCCTCTTTATCTAAGCACAATGGAATCGTTAAGTACAAGGACCTTGGTCGTCCCACTATACAATGCACCTTAGGCGATACTTTCACAACAACTGCTCTTCTAGATCTAGGGGCGAGTGTTAACTTACTCCCATTTTACCTTTATAAACAACTAGGTATACACGATCTAAAGCTGACTAAAATGACTTTGCAGTTAGCCGATCATTCGATTAAGTATCCTAAGGGCGTAGTTGAAAATATTCTTGTTAAAGTACAAGACTTCTATTATCCAGCCGATTTTGTCATTCTAGACACAGAAGTCACCATGACTCTGTTCCTATCATCTTAGGGCGTCCTTTATTGACAACTGCTAATACCCTTATTAATTGTCACGATGGTTCGATGTCTATTTTCTTTGGAAACCTTGCTGTTAAGGTAAATATTTTTAAGATGATGCAACAGACACCAGACACAACTATAGATGGCGAAATTAGCATGATAGAGAGTCTCGCTCAAGATTATTTTAATAAAACTTTTCCAAATAATCAGATGTACCAATTTCTTTCCTTTGGCAGTACTGAGGATTCTTATATCCAAGAAGCACATGACCTCTTAGAATCTACTCATATCCACGATATAGCTCCTGAGTTTGAAGAACTTATTTATGAACAAATCTGCATTTTAGAGGAGGAACACCCTCCTGATTCCTTCATTCCCACTCCTCCCACCCCTGAGCTTAAACCTTTTCCCGCTAAGTTAAAATACATTCATCTTGATTTGGATATCACTCATCCGATTATTATCTCATCTCAGTTATTTGCTACTGAAGAGGCAAATTTGATTAGGGTTATTCGTGAACATCGTTCTGCGATTGGTTGGTCTTTAGATGATATTAAGGGTATTGACCCTAACGTATGCAAACATCGCATACATTTGGAGGATAATGTGAAAACCTCCCGTGAGCCACAACGTCGTTTGAACCCTGCCATGAAAGAGGTAGTTAGAGCGGAAGTTTTGAGATTACTCGATGATGACATTATATACCCAATTTCAGATAGTGAATGGGTAAGCCCAATTCATGTAGTCCCTAAGAAATCAGGTGTCATAGTCATTCATAATGCCGATGGAGAGTTAGTTTCCACCCGAATTCCTATAACATGGCGGATTTGTATTGATTATAGGAAGCTTAATGCTATGACACATAATGATCACTTTCTTTTACCTTTTGTCGACCAAATGCTTGAACGTCTAGCCGGCCATACTTACTATTGTTTTTAGACTGCTAGTCTAGCTATTTCCAGATTATTATTGACCATGATGACCAAGAAAAGACTACATTCACATGTCCCTTCGGTACGTATGCATATAACAGAATGCCCTTTAGCCTTTGTAATGCACCTAGTACTTTTTAGCATTGTATGCTGCATATTTTTAGTGACATGGCGGAGAAATTCATGGAAGTGTTTATGGATGATTTTTCCATTCATGGTCATTCCTTTAAAGATTGTCTTCCAAATCTTTCTAAAGTTTTGAAACAGTGTCAGAAAAAGAACTTAGTCTTAAACTAGGAAAAATGTCATTTTATGGTCACTAAAGGCATAGTTTTAGGCCACAAAATTTCTAAAAATGGAATAGAAGTAGATAAAGCTAAAATAGATAAAATTTTGTCTTTGCCTATACCACAGTCTGTTTGTGAAATTAGGGCCTTTCTAGGCCATGCAGGTTTCTATAGACGTTTCATAAAAGATTTTTCAAAAATAGCTAAGCCGTTAACACAATTACTTTTAAAAGATGTCATTTTTTAATTTAATCATGACTGTAAATAGGCTTTTGAAACTTTAAAAGCTATTTTAACCTCTACACCTATCATACAACCACCAAACTGATAAAAACCTTTTGAACTTATGTGTGATGCTAGTGATTATGCTGTTGGTGTTGTGCTAGGATAGAAGTTAGATAATAAGTCTATTATTATTTTTTATGCTAGTAAAATTTTAAATGATGCTCAACGTAATTACACTACTACTGAAAAGGAATTTCTAGCCGTTGTCTATGCCTTAGATAAGTTCCGTCCCTACTTAGTTGGTTCCACGACCATCGTCTATATAGACCATGCCGCACTTAGGATGCTAAGCAGAGATTGATCCATTAGATTCTTTTCCTAACTAAATTTACCTTAGAAATTAAGAATATAAAAGGAGCTGAAAATGTAGTTGTAGATCATTTATCTAGGTTAACTAATGAGGATGACAGTGAATCTGAATCAATATTTGACTCTTTTCCGGATGAGCATCTTTATTCAATTTTTTCTACACCTTGGTATGCAGACATAGTAAATTTTTTAGTGTCTGAGATCATTTTTGATATATGGACCAGGAATGAACGCAATAGATTTTTGGCCAATGTTAAGTTTTACTACTGGGATGAACCCTACCTTTTTTTAATATTGTTCGGATAAGATAATTCGTCGTTGCATTTCCCAGTGGGAGCACAATGAAGTCTTATCCTACTGCCATGAACAATCATGGGGGTGGGGGTCATTTTAGTGGAAAAAAAACTGCCGTCAAAGTTCTTCAATACAGTTTTTATTGGCTGACCCTGTTTCAAGATGCTCATGCACACTACATTTCTAAATGGATTGAAGCCATGGCCTGTCGTAATAAGGATCATAAAACTATAGTATTTTTCATGAAGGAGTATATCTTCTCACATTTTGGCGTACCTAAGACCATCATTAGCAAGGGAGGAAAACATTTTTGTAATAGAGTTATTGAAGCTTTAGTCAAGAAATATGGAATTACAAATAAGGTGGAGACTCCGTATCATCCTCAAACTAGTGGTCAAGTAGAGGTGTCCAATAGAGAAATTAAAAAGATTTTAGAAACGACAGTTAATCCTGATAGGAAAGACTGGTCTAGACGCCTATTAGATATTTTATGGGTATATAGAATGGCTTTTAAAACACCTATTGGTATGTCCCCTTACCGCTTAGTTTTTGGTAAACCTTGTCACTTGCCTGTTGAGTTGGAATACCGTGCCCTGTGGGCTATTAAAAGTCTTAATTTCAACATTAATATCGCTGGTGTCAAATGCAAATTACAATTAAATGAGCTTGAAAAAATCCGTAGCGATTTTTACGATTTAGCGAAGGATTATAAAGCTAACATGAAACGTATTCATGATAAACATATTTTACGTAAAGAGTTTGACCTTGGTCAAAATATTTTGCTAGCTATATAACTCACGTTTGCATATTTTTCCTAGTAAATTAAAAACACGTTAGTCTGGACCTTTTCTGGTTACTGATGTCATTCCTCATGGAGTAATTATTTTGGTAAATCCCAAAGACAACAGTACCTTTCAAGTAAATGACCAACACTTAAAACATTTCCACGAATTACGTTCGCCCGCTGTAGAAGAAACTATTTTGCAAGACCCTATTTATGAGGACTGACCCTATATGCTTGGTGTACTTCCTGTCCATATTCTATATTTTGGGAGTACTTTATTAAGGTAACCGGACCCTCCTTTTGGAGTGTATGATTGTAAGTGTCGGATCCTTATTCCACGTTCATGTAATTCATGCAGTCCTTTCTTGCACTTTTTATTGTTTTTTTTGAGTAGTGTTTCTCTATGGAGTGATTTACATTTTTACTTGCTTTATTATTGTATTTTTCAAAAATCTTTTTCATAAAAATTAGAAAATATAAAACCCATAAATATTAGATAGATTAGAAAGTCTAGGGTATCTGACTTTAAAAGACCTTTTTTTTCACCACAACAAAATTTTTTCATCATATTCTAAAATTTTGTTTGGGGGTTGGTAATCACCCTACCTTATTCTCTCAACTTCTTATCTTTGTTTATGTTGCTTTAAGTCATATAGATTCGTGTGACACAATCTAGTCTTCTAGATTTCTCTCCGCCCTTATAACTTATGCCATTTACATATTTCGAGGCATTCTTCCACCATTTCATATGTCACCCACGGTTAGATTTGAGTTTTTCCTGGATCATTAGATAAAAAATTTCATGCTGATCATTTTTATAGCTCATTTGCAAAAATCGGACCACTAACGAATCGAAAATCTTAGTTTTAAGTTTATGAGGCAGCAGGACAGGATGGGTATTATTGAAAAGATTTGGGCTTGGGCCAAAATTCATTTTTCCACCCAACCCAAGATATTTACATCCCCATGGACCATCTCATTTAAGATCCAACACCAGCCCATTCACATCATCTTCTCAAATAAAATTCAACCTAACCTACATCGACCCCAGCGTGCATTGTGCCTACTCAAAACTGAATCCAAGTGCTCCCCGTGCCTCCATTAAAACAAACCTTCTCCAAATTTTTACAGCACCTTCCCACCATCATCCCCTACTTAAACACCTACCCGTATTCAAAATCCAACCTACCAATGGCCCGACCAGTAAAAATCATGTCGGAATCTGCATTTAACGCGGAGATATTCTAGCCATTCTGCGGTACAGAGATGCGTGCTAGAGGGTGGGATAGAATGTGGTACTCTACTAAGGAGTATTACCTTGAGGATTTGGTGTTGAAGTTTTATCAGAATAAGAGGATACTTCCTTCAGGGAGAATGTTTGTGGATTTGGACGGAGTTCACATGGGATGTGACTCATGATTTGCTTGCTACCATCACTGGGATACCAGCAAAACAGGTCACCCTGACCTTATCCCAGTTTACTGGAGTGCATCAGCTGATGCTAGAGATGCTACTTGAGGGTTGATACAATAATCGTTCTCACTGTGCCAAGTAGTAGTCGCTGAGGATTAACTAGCTGGCTGTGACGTAGTGGCTAGGAAAGAACCGTCAGCACTTCAAAGCTGAGTGACATCAACTTGTCATTTCTGCATGTTCTTTGGGTACTGCAAAACAGGAGGTATGATTTTTACCTCATTGATTTTATACGTGATGAGCTTATGGCTGTAGGCCTGAGCACTACACCCCTACCTGTTTTAGTTACTGAGATTATGTTATCTTGGGGTTGCGTGCCTGAGTCACCTAGGACTCATATTAAGCTTCACTCAAACTGATAAGCATGTAAATATTGCATATTTACTCCAAATTTTATATTAGTTAGCCCGTTTATTTTATGTGTTTGATTTAGTTAGCGTATTTTTGGTGATTGTGCAGGAATTGGAGTTAATTTGATTAAATGTATCGAAACTAGTGATATTCGAGATATCAGTGCATGAGCTCCTGACATTGGGTGTTCAATTCATTGGAGTTGTCCCAAAAGAGCATTGGTGAAATGGGTTATTATTTACATTTGGATTGCTGGATGGGCCTTTGGTTGGGTTTGTGATATTGGGCCCAACTAGATAAAAGATGACACAATAGATTTAAAAGGATATGGGCCCATGGACTTAAGTAGTCACGTGACTAACTTGATATATCAAGATTTATTAGCTTATGATTAAACACCCCTCAAGTTACACTAGAACCGGACCACCGAATCAAGGAATTAGTTTTCTTCTCCAATTCATCCTCGCTAACAGGAATGAGAACCCAAAAAGCAGCTCCTTTAATTCCGGCTGCTTAGATCTAAACAAAAACTATTGCGACCGACTTAGAATTTTAATTCCAAATCAAACACTACCCTAACCAAACTTATATATATACCAGAGAAACCTAAAGCTAGGGGGGCAGAAAAGTGGAGGATCCCCGGCAGCGGCGCCAAAAACTTGATATGACTTTTATCAACCTAAATAAATAGACTAATTAAACCCTATAATTGAAAGAATGTCAATCACATGTGAAGTCTAATCGTGATTCCTACGAAAGTGAGTTAGAATTTTTGTTTTTGTTATTAGTTTAGATTTAGTTTTGCTCGAGGACTAGCAAAATGTAAGTTTGGGGTTATTTCATAAACATGTAAATATTACATATTTACGCCAAATTTTATATTAGTTAGTCCGATTATTTTATTTGTTTGATTTAGTTAGCGTATTTTTGGTTATTGTGCAGGAATTAAAGTTAATTTGATTAAATGTATCGAAACTAGTGAGATTCGAGATGTGAGTGCGTGAGCTCATGACATTGGGTGTTCAGTTCATTGGAGGTGTCCCGAAAGAGCATTAGTACAATGGGTTATTATTTGCATTTAGATTGCTGGATGGGCCTTTGGTTGGATTTGTGATATTTGGCCCAACTAGGTAAAAGATGACACAAAAGAATTAAAAGGATATGACACATTGACTTAATTAGGCACGTGACTAACTTGATATATCAAGATTTATTAGTTTATGATCCAACACCCCTCAAGTTACACTAGAACTGGACCACCGAATCAAGGAAGTAGTTTCCTTTTCCAATTCATCTTCGCTAACAAGAAGGAGAACCCAAAAAGCAGCTCCTTTAATTCCGACTTAGATCTAAACAAAAACTCTTGCGACTGACTTAGAATTTCCATTCCAAATTAAACACTGCCCTAACCAAACCTATATACCAGAGAAACGCTAAAGCTAGGGGGCAGAAAAGTGGAGGATCCCCGGCAGTGGCGCCAAAAACTTGATAGAAATTTTGTCAACCTAAATAAATAGACTAATTAAACCCTATAATTGAAAGAATGTCAATTACATGTGAAGTGTAATCATGATTCCTACGAAAGTGAGTTAGAATTTTCATTTTTGTTATTAGTTTAGATTTAGTTTTGCTCGAGGACTAGCAAAATATAAGTTTTGGGGTATTTGATAAGCACCTAAATATTACATATTTATGCCAAATTTTATATTAGTTAGTCCATTTATTTTATTTGTTTGATTTAGTTAGCTTATTTTTGGTGATTGTGCAGGAATTGGAGTTAATTTGATTAAATGTATCGAAACTAGCGAGATTCGAGATGTCAGTGCATGAGCTCCTGACATTGGGTGTTCACTTCATTGGAGGTGTCCCGAAAGAGCATTGGTGAAATGGGTTATTATTTGCATTTGGATTGCTGGATGGGCCTTTGGTTGGGTTTGTGATATTGGGCCCAACTAGATAAAAGATGACACAATAGAATTAAAAGGATATGGGCCCATGGACTTAAGTAGTCACGTGACTAACTTGATATATCAATATTTATTAGCTTATGATCAAACACCCCTCAAGTTACACTAGAACCGGACCATCAAATCAAGGAATTAGTTTCCTTCTCCAATTCATCCTCGCTAACAGGAATGAGAACCCAAAAAGCAGCTCCTTTAATTCCGGCTTAGATCTAAACAGAAACTCTTGCGACCGACTTATAATTTTCATTCCAAATCAAACACTTCCCTAACCAAACCTATATATATATATATATATATATATATATATATATACGGTTTGTCTAGGGTGCCACTCTTAGAGTGCCACCCTTATCTCACTCTTCTCTTGAGCCGTCGGATCTCGCCCTCAAGATCTGAAGATCTAATTCACCCAATTTACCGATATTTCAAAATTTTGGTTTATTTCAAAATAAAAAAAAACGAAAATACCAAAAACACGAAATTGGGTTGGGTTCTCTCTCTCTCTCGGCTTCTTCTTCTCCAATTTGAACCAAGCTTCTGGATTAAGGTATTTTCGAACATTTAATTCGTTTGATTTGTTGTTTAATTAGTAAACAACAAATTTGGTATATTGTTGGATGTTGTTTAAACGGTTGAACCTAGTAAACTTTATTCTTGGCAATTGTTTAAAACGCTTAAATTGGGTGAATATCGTGTAACAAGTAAACAAGCTTAAAACGCTTGGTTCAACCGTTTATTGGGTATGAAATTGTTTATATTGTTGTTTGGAACAAGAAACTTGGAAGTAAACAAGTTTCTGTATTTGAAGAAAACATTAGACAACCGCGTGTATGAACTTTATTCAAATTGGGTAACCTTCTGTGTAGTGAATTTATTCGAATTGGGTAACCTTTATTCAAATTGGGTACATGTAATAATTTTGCAAATTTAATTAGCTTTGAATGGTATTTAATTTAATTAGCTTTAATGGTATTTTCGTTGCCGTATTCTTCATGCTTTAATGGTATTTTCGTTGAAGTTTGAATGTTATTTAATTAGCTTGAACTCTGTCGTATTCTTCATGCCGTATTCTGGCAGAGTTTTGAACTCTGTCAGAGTTCGGTGAACTCTGTCAGAGTTTTAAATTCTGTCAGAGTTTTGAACTCTGTCAGAGTTTTAAATTCTGTCAGAGTTCGGTGAACTAGCATATTCGGTGAGTTTTAAATTCTGTCAGAGTTTTGAATTCTGTCAGAGTTTTGAACTCTGTCAGAGTTCTAAATTCTGTCAGAGTTCGGTGAACTCTGTCAGAGTTTTAAATTCTGTCGAGTTTTGAATTGTCGAGTTTTGAACTCTGTCGAGTTCGTGAATTTCGTCGAGTTTTGAACTCGCCGAGTTTTAAATTCTGTCGAGTTCTAAATTCACGAAGTTCGGTGAATTCTGGCCGTTTTAAATTTCGCCGAGTTCTAAATTCTGTCGAGTTCGGTGAATTCAATCGAGTTTTTGAATTCTCGTCGAGTTTTGAACTCTGTCGAGTTCTAAATTCTATCGAGTTTTGAACTCGTCGAGTTCTAAATTTCGTCGAGTTTTGAATTATGTCGAGTTTTAAATTGCCGAGAGTTCGGTGAATTTCGTCGAGTTTTTGAACTCGCCGAAGTTCGTGAAGTAGCATATTCGGTGAACTTTGTCGAAGTTCGTGAATTAGCATATTCGGTGAACTCGCCGAGTTTTGAACTCTGAACTCTATCGAACTTTTTTTGCTAAAGTGGATTGATCCGGTCGACGTGGCTAAAATTTGAAAAAAAGAAGGGAGTCCTATATATTCTATAATTGTATTGATGGCTCATTTTGGCTCACTTCCTCGATATGGGATCGAAAATATATTAAGTACTCAGATTTCTTAGAGAGGTAGCGGGTTAGGCGCACAAGCAATTCGACCTCTTTATAGGGGGATGGGGTTTAAAGCGACTTCTCTAGAGGGCAGCCGGAAGCAAGATTCTAGGCGGGCTTAAGTGGGGATTTTGGTCTAGCCATTAGAGATAGAGAAAAGTTGAGCCAACCAAGGCTTTGGTAAGAAACCCGATAATATGCTTAACACACCCAAGTCAAGGGCAACGAGGGGGATTTCTAGGAGATTCAAGCGCGGGCCAGCCTAGCTTTAGTCGGCATAAGAACAAACAACTAAATGGGTATCCTTAGCCTTTTGTTAGCTTCGTGGCACAGAGTCTTCTACGGGCATCTCTTCTTTATAGCTTTATAGATTATGAATTGATTCGAGAACACGCAAGAAAAGCGTTGATGGAACCATGCAAAAAGGTGCTCATTAACTCACTAGCGTCCCCCAATCAAATCATTCCAAAGTACTTCCCCATGCCCCATTTCGAACAAGCTCTTGGTGAAAAAAGATCATGCGTGTAGTCCGAACGAAGATTATCCGTCGTAGTGATTTCCTTTTTCTTGAGAAAGCTCACGAGTAAGGGAATGCTCGTGTAGTCGACACTTGCACTAAGCTTTTCAGAAAAATCTTCCAAGAAACCGACGACCGAGTCCGCCGCCCCGAAAGTGATAAGCACCGCTAAACCTCGCTTTAGTGCCTAATTTCTTCCATAGCACCCTTTATTAGAATTAGTGCGCAGACCGGGGTGTATTGATCGGACATAATGCTCCCCTTTCGTCATAAAGGCGTGGTTTCTCACGCCCTATAATGATGATCAAATCACGATCATGGGATAGCCCGGTTCTAATTCTATATGCGGATTAGAATTGAAATTAAGACCCCCAAGTTTATTTAGTTCCGGATGATGTAGAGCCAATTCAATTTATTTCCTTAGGTTCTTAGCTCTCCTCTCTCGGGTGGGTTGGAAAACTTTCATATCAAAGGGGTTAGCTCTATCGAATCGAAGGTTAGGTTTTCAAAGTGGTAGGCTTAGAGCCAAATAAAGCTAGAAAAGTCTACCGCGAGCGAGTAGTCTTTGCCAAAGCAAAAAAGGTAAATGCTTATTTCATCTTTATTGAGATGAAATGCAAACGGGTGGTGCTGGGGTCCAACTTCTTTCTTTTTTGTTTGTATTGGACTTGCCGACATATCCAAACGTAAGTGAGTCGAATCAAGCTCTTGTCGCTCGTCCCATTCAAACGATGCTATAACTTAAGAAAGAGGGCCCCCCTCTTATAATAATAGTAGATCATTTTCGCATGCTATCCATTTGAATTGTTTTCTCCTCCTTTCCGGCCCAAATCCTTTTCGATCATTTTTGCATTATAGTCCTCCTCAACTAAACAAAAAACACCTAAGATTAACAGAAGAAGGTCTATCCCTTCAATCCACTTTGAAAGCCAAGCAAGCTCGGGTAAATGGCCTAGAAATAAGAAAAGACCACTGAAAAATAGCGGTACTAAGGGTTGCTTTCCTCTGGGTAGGCTATCTTTGAAAAAGTACAAGCCCAAAAAAAGCCATAAATGAATAAAAACGAAAACAAATATTCCGCTCGGGATTCCCAATACAGTAGTTTTGTCGCTAGGTGCGGACATGATTGCTATGAAAATACTTATCATGAAATAAAAGAAGAATGAAATTAGAAATGTCCACTTCGTGCGCCTTGATAAGCTCATAAAGATGATGCAGGCCCCCGACAATAGGGCGGCTAGCTTAAGGGGTTCCATGAAATAAAAATCTTCATAGTAGAATAATTCAAAGAGAAATTGAATAATGAGATTGGGTTCACATGCTTGAATTAGATTGGGTTTTTTTTGTTAGTGTGTGGAGGGGGGATTTAATAGAGTATAGTTTTCCTAGATAGCATGCACACCTTAGATATAGATTGGCATGCACACCGCCTTATTTCGTTCTTTGTTTTTTCACGTTGGTATTGCAACAATTTGAATTAGTTGAATGTCTTTTTTTTTAACTCCTATTTATTTTGTAGCAATGCCTCGAACAAAGAATTTGAATGTGAAGAATGCAGCAAAAAGTGTTTTCACGGGTGCTAAGAAGTTGTTAGGTGGGGGGAGTAGTAGTTCGGGTCGCAATGAGGAGCCTGAGAAAAAGAGAGGAAGGAGAACAACCACTTCGGCATCAGTTCGTAGAGGGGATCGGAAAGTGGATGATCCCAGTAATGTTGTAAGTGGTGTAGAGTTAGGAAATTAAAAGAGAAGAAAATGGAAAGTTCTGAGTGATGTAGATGTAGATTTAGATTTAGATTTAGATTTAGATTTAGATTTAGATGTAGATGACGATGACGTAAATATGGTTCGTGGGAAGAGTGTAGTTGTAAGTCATGCTGATAGTGAAGAAGGTGACGAACAGACAAAGATGTTGTAAGTCATGTTGTACACGTTCATCACCATAAAGAATAAAAAAGTGGAGACGCATACATATACCCCTAAAGAAATGGTGCAGAACAGACAAAGATGAACGTGCACCGCATGTATATGATGCCAACGAGGAAGCACAAACAGAGGAAATGAGAAGACCGCGACACCGTCCATATCGGCCAAACAGTCCTTGTTGTAAGAATTTAGAAGAAAAAAGGTCAAATATTAGGTCTGAAAATTAAAAGACCATAAAGTTAGTACGCATCTAGTGAACATACCTTCCAACAATCTCCTGGAATGTACTAGTGATGATGAAATCTGTATGGTTCATGGCATATAAATCAGTTGTGAACTGGCATGAGAAGTGGTACTTCTCTTCAAAGTTTTTCCAGTATATGTCAGAATCAGGATACTTAGTTTTCTCAAGAGCATGGGCAATGGTGCACTGCAGAAAAATACAGATATTGACCTGCCAAATAGTATCATACACAGAAGGAACTTACACTAGCATGACATCCTCAACTGTTGCTGCAATTGTTCAAATTATTCTACCGTTCCAGTCACATATTAACCTGCCAAATAGAAGTTCAAAAATTAAAAAGTTTGTGTGAATGGTGGTGCTGAAGATACAGGTGTAGCAACAGGTTCAGGAAGAGGCCTTAGTATACTATAATGTGCTTCAGAGTTCAAAAGATGATTGTTTCAGTAGTTCTCGCAGAAAAAGAAGTGGTGCCTATGGGCTAATTCCTAACGGCCCCAAATAAGAAAAAATAATGTTTAGACAACAACCGTAATTGATTTAATGACAATTTGTAGAACTTTAAAGTTTAAACAAATGAACGTATATTTTCATATTTCAGTCATAAGTACATCTAACCATAACCAAATGCCTAAAATGATTTAGCTACTTGATTAGAAATATGCAGATTTCCTGTTTCACTAGAAAATGAAAAGACTCAAATGATTTAGCTTCAGGATTTAACAAAGACGCATGAAAATCCAACCCGAAGATGCATGGAACAACCAATATATTAGTAAAAATATAGGAATGACTACATGAGTTTTAACAAAATGTTATATGTTAATGAGACAATATTGCTTTAAAAAGCTTACAAGGGCGAAAGTGCATGTTGTAGCTTGACATTGAACAAATTCTAACTTCGAACAAAAATCATTTGGAGTCCATCATCAAGATCCTTGTACAAGATAGGTGAACTGGGCAAAGTAGCCAAAATGAAAAAAAATTATTAATATATAACACGATTCACCATAAAACTGGAAAATACAGTAATACTAATGGGAGTAATGGCTTTAGGTGATTAAATCATTAAGCACTCTACTGTAACGTGATTCTATCAATAACATGATATATTCTAATAAAATATGCTTGAAGTAAAATACCGAGCAAACCAAAACTATATATAAGAAACCACACGGAGCAGTTGACAGCTAGCAATAGTGAAAAAACAATATACTGCACAAACCATAGTAGAATAGAAAGAAAGGAAGGAAGAAACAAATAATATCTCAATGTAAAAGGAGTAAGAATTCTACAAAATCTTGTCATAGACCATAGATGACTTGAAACCCCAAAGACTAGAGAAACTCAAATAATCCAGCTTACTATCATCTTCCTTCAAGATGCTCAAAACACACTCCACACACACAATATCTCAACAATCCAAGAGCATTCAATTAATAAGACAATACCTACTAGTCACCATTACTAATGTTTATCAATACTTACAGAGTTACTAATATTGGCAAAAAAAAAGATATTTGTGCTTATATGCAAAGCACAAGGTTTGGTACTTCTATGAGGCATCTCTGTGTCATTGTAATACACTAAAAACAGAATGAGAAAACTTTCTGCAAGCCTTTTGGTATCTATGTAATTTTTTTTAATGAAATTATCGGACAACTGATTCTATCGTTAAAACAAAAAAAGACAAACCCAACATTGTAAACTAAACCCCTTGAACGTAAAAGCATTAGCAAGTCAATGGATGCCTTTTAATTTGGTTAAAAAGATGAAGTTGAGATGTCAGGTTAGACCAAAAAACAAAGAGTAAACAGATTGGGGAAAGAGTAACGGAGCGACAAACATTAATATAATGCAAGGGAAATCATAATTTACCATCTTAGTTATTCAGTTGAGCTGGTCTTCATACGACTTGCGCATATTTTCCATCAGTTCGGATATCTCCTGTTTTGAGTAACCCTTAAAAGACTCAACCTGCACTCTGTGACCTTGCGGTGCTCATCGCTTCAATCTCCTCTCTATCAAACAAGTGTTTAATTAAAGAACTATTAACTTTTGAAGTTAAATGTATCTATAATGCAGCTATGTAAACTAAACCATCTTTTACTCTTCTGTTGTTCAGAAGCAAGGGAGTCAGTACTTAAAGGTGAGCAATCCTAACTATTTTTGAGTAACTAATTAGACAATACTTGTTCACTTTTCCACACTCATTTCAATATGCTTGGAGCATGAAAAGTTGTTTTTCAAATGTTAAGAGAGAATGAGTTCAAATCTATGGAGGGCACACTTATCTTCGTCAATGTAACAAAAATGAATCAATAAAATTATAAAATAAAAGCAACCACCACAAGTTCAACTCAAATGCTTATGAACAGTCTTACATGAATTTGTTGACATTGCATATAAAATATAATACATACCATCATATCAAAACAAAAACTTTGAGCAGAAGGGCTGTTAACAAAGCGTAGTACTAACTTGAACTTCAGGTAAAGAACAAGAAAAAATATATATATAAGGAGAATGTGGTAACTTGAACTAGGAGGAAACCACATTGTCCACGAGTTTGTGTTCTAGGTGCTTGCTAAGATGTGTGGTAAAGTTCAGTGTTCTTGAGTGTGTTGCGAGTCTGCATTATATTGTTAAGTGTTTGTTGGACGGTAGGGTAGAGTGGGCAATCACTATTTCAGCATATAAAATAAATTGCAAATTAAAAACAAGATTATCCAACACTAAAAGAAAGCTACTGAAATGGCAGTAACACGGTGAAAAGTAAACGTCAATGCTAAATTTTGCACAGGCAAATCTTCAAGGTTGCTACAAGGAAATAGATTGCTAAAAAAGTCAGAGATTGATGACATTACTATGATATCGCGAAAAACAATATATCTTTGATCATCAGAAGATATGCTTCAACGTCTAAATTCCAGCCTTCTCAACTCTAGCACATAGTTATGTCCCCTTCTTTCTGCACATTCAGTAAGTATTTGAAGCTTAAATAAATTGGAAATTGAAAAGTGAAAGTGAAAGTGAATCAGGTTAGCTACAATGACCCAATGCAAGGCGATAAGATGAGTATCGGTTAAAAGCCAAGTCCCATTATTAGAAAAAACATATGCAAAATTTAAAAGCTAGTAGTAATTACAAAGTTCTCATTTACAAACTCAATATCCTACTAAACAACATTAAAACCCATTGTAACATGTACACTATGTACTTTGATAAAATGGAAAAGGGGGGTATTAGGGTCCCATTGCCATTGTAAAGCTTTGGTCCTCCTGTGTTACTTTTGTTGCTGTTTAGTATCGAAGTCAATGGAATTGTATGCAATCTCTTCTGTTTTGTCAAAAAAAAAATGGAAAAGGGGGGTATTAG
Organism: Coptis chinensis; assembly: GCF_015680905.1. Taxonomy (NCBI): domain Eukaryota; kingdom Viridiplantae; phylum Streptophyta; class Magnoliopsida; order Ranunculales; family Ranunculaceae; genus Coptis; species Coptis chinensis. The sequence continues at coordinate 29,915,614 of NC_141463.1, read as the reverse complement.
GGTATACCTTGTGACTACACCATGGCAAGAAAAACTACAAGCAATGCAAATTCCATCATTGTCATTTGGATATAACAAGAAAGACGAGAATATTGCTTGCCTCTTCAACCAACAATTATCGTAAGTGCACTCCTTCCCTTCATATCTTCCTAAAACCAAATCAACTTCCTTCGCATAAACAATCAATTACAATATAATTGTGATGCTAGAGCAAAATCCTAAATACAATAAGCCTCTATTACACTTGACTATCTAGAATTACCAAAGTAACTATAATTAGGTGTTAACCTATATCCTAAATCAAGAATGAACTTTCAATCTAATCACCAATACATACAAGGAAATGAGAACATACTAGAAACCTCATAAGCAGTGGCACCATTAATCTCAATAGGACTAACCATAAGCGTCTCAAAAGGCTTACATCGAAAGTACCAAACCGATAGATCACTGCATCAAATCAATAGCAACTCAAAACCCAAAATACTAAAAACAAATAAAATCAAACAAAACATAAGAAAACCCACGATTGAGGAGTGTAGACATGAACATTAGAAAGCCCCACTCCAACCAATGCCTTGACAAGAACAGTAAGTCCAATAGCACCAATACCATCACCATTAGTAACTAAAACAATCGGTTTGGAACAATCATTTTCAGAATTAACATTAACATCATTTGTAGTAGAAATAGTATAAACATTAGGCAATAAAAAACGAAAATAATAACCGCATTCAGGTTCTTATCTTCAATTTCACGGACTTTCGTTTCTCATCTTCACAAATGTAAACAATTTTCACAAATTCAAAGCTCAAAATGAAAATTTTCAAAAATCAATTTCAATATCAAAATTTTCTAAGAAATTTGGATTGAAATGAACGGAAATTACCCGAAACAAAAATAAAAGGGGTGAAAACCCTAGATTTCTGAAAAATAATGAATCTAATTTCATATGTCAGATGGCCAATTGGAAGGGAGGGAGAATTATTGACATTTTGAGATTGGATAGAGTGGGTGTACCTTTTTGGAGTGGGAAAGAGAGAGACAGTGAAGCGGTTACAACAAGCGTGAGTGAGAGAGGGATAACAATTTTAGGGGTTTTTTTTTGTTATTTTAGTTTTACCAAATATTTTAGGTAGGAAGTGAAATTAGTTTGGGCGGGCCTGGTGTTTGGAAGAGATATGCCAACAGTTAATAACTCATGGAGGTACCCGGGGAGATCGCCGATTATACCCGACAGATGGCCGGATTATACCCGACGGACAAAATCTTGCAGGAACTTCCTACACCGCGAAGCCGTCGGTTATTCTATATGGCGTTTGTCGGGTAAACCCATTTTTTTGGTAGTGTGTAGATGTAGATTTAGATGTAGATGTAGATGTAGATGTAGATGACGATGATGTAAATATGGATCATGGGAAGAGTGTAGTTCTAAGTCATGCTGATAGTGAAGAAGAGGGTGTTGATGATGCAGAAGAGGAGACTGACGAGGAGGAAGAGGACGCGGAGGAGGAGGAGGATGACGAGGATGACAAGGAAGTCCATGTACCTGTACCTCCAGTGAATATTGTGAGAAAGTCTAACAATGACTTGGAGTTCAAGAGAGGTGTTTATGGAGGTGGCCCTTGTGTGTCACATCCGTTGTATGACTATCACGGCACGTGGGCTCGTGATGTTTGGGAGGGCAGGTAATATTATCATATAGTGTCTATTAGTATTTAAATTTTGTATTACGAAACTTGTGCATACATTAATACTAAGTTTTTGTTGTTTTAGGTGGAGCGAGGGGTGTTGAAGTGCCATGGGCACCTAAACAAGTTGGTACAATGGGATATCAGAGGAGAGTGTTCAAACTGTTCTACTTTTCACGTGGAGCTTCAAAGGACCGGCTTATGTGCTCTGGTCTTAGGTGTATACAGGCATCAGGATCCTGTGTTGGTCTCTGCGTTTGTGGAGAGGTGGCATCCAGAGACCAACACGTTTTATATGCCGTGGGGCGAGATGACAATCACATTGGACGATGTTTCCCAACTCTTAGGAGTTTCGATTAGAGGCAAAGCAGTGACTGGGGACACTGATTTGACCTTGGAACAGACAAAAAGACTCCTCCACAAAAATCTTGGCATACCCATGGATAAGATAGATGCGGAGATGAAATCCAATAAGTTCACTTCCAAAGTTAGGATGGATTTCTTGATGAAGCAAATGCTTGGGAAGGTAAGAGATGAAGATTTACGTGATGAAAATAGGGTTGTTGTGAAGAAGGCGTCCAACCCAAAAAGAGGTGCAGTTTTTTGTGAGAGCTTATCCGTTATTTTTCTTTGGATGTACCGCCTTCACCGACATCGCCTGAACTGCAGTTCCCGTTTGTTATCCGAGATCGAAATTTGCCGAGATCGAGACTACGGCGTGGGGTGCAGCCTTTACCGGGCTTACTTGTGCGAGGGTCTTGGACTGCCACAAGTGCCAAGGTGAAGGGTGTTTCGTGCTATTTCACTCTCCTACGTGTATTAGTTTTTTGTTTTTCTTTAAATGTCAATTTTATCTATCTATTACAATATTAACTTCGGTGTCTATATTAATGTAGGCATGGATTTATGAGTACTTCCTAGTGTTCAGAGCCATACCCAAATGAGGACTATCATTTGAGCATGTCCCGTGCTAACTTCCATTCGGTCTTTTTATGCTAGCACAACAACCGATTGAAGTATACCCGAGCCACCATTGATAATATGACTTGTACCGATGTAAGCATTTTTGTATGTAAATAGTTTTATTTATTAATTAATATTATTAGTATATGATTAATGATTAATTTCCTCGATCATATGCTATTTGACAGGTTGAATGGTATCCCTATGTTGAAGTCCGAGCTACACGGCCGGTGGATGAAATAGCATTTTTCGAGGGATTTATATGCTTTCTTGATAATGTCGAGCAGTACAATGTTGCGAGGGTTGTGCGTCAGTTGGGTCATATGCAGTTTGTACCCTCAGATCCCCCAAAACCAAAGACCTCGACGCGAACTACTTCCGGACGCAGGTATGATGTGAAATTTAATATTGCGTCTTCCTACTGGAGTAATTGGCAGAATCACTTGATTCAACTTGAACAACGAGGACCCATTCCATCTTATCCATGGGAGTGTGTTAGTAGATACATGAGTTGGTACGAAAACAATAGTCATATTCGAATGATAAACCCTGATCATCTTAGTCACTACTCCCTACAGAGTCTTCCATATCATAATCTGGTGAGTTAATATCTTACAACGTTAATTTTTGTTTTGTTTTGTTTTGGTATTTTATAAATGTAAATGTATATACTAATGTAGTTTTGTGTTTTAATTTTGACAAAGACCCCGTCGTTGATGAAATTTCTCAACTTGCTCAATCAAGGCCTGCAATTGGGTGGGATCAAGCGATTCCAGAGGATGCACGTAACGAGTTCATGGAGGCATACAATTTGACCCGTGCAAGTTCATTGGCGGACGATATCGCGAAGGAGCATAGGATTTAGGTATGTTGAGTTTGGTTAGTTTAGGATTTAGTGGTTAGTTTGGTTAGTTTACCTCCTTTTATCTTGTGTTGGGGCGAGTGTTGGAAATGGAAATGGTTTGTTTGTGTTAGTTGAGATGATGCGGGGGAGTGTTTATTGGCATTTGAGATGATCTTTGGTTTTGCTTTTACTTTTCAGTTTGTGTTAGTTGAGATGATGCGGGGGAGTGTTTATTGGCATTTGAGATGATCGGTTTTTGCTTTATTTTTCAGTTTGTGTTAGTTGAGATGATGCGGGAGTGTTTATTGGCATTTGTCTTTCTTTGTTCTTTTTTGAGAGTTGATCATGACTTAAGTTCAAGAGTTTTCCAGTCCAATGAGGTTTCTAGATTTGGTCCGATTTGACATATGTGGTACTATTTATACTGATTCATATGTTTTTATTGGGGGGTAATTAGGCAAATGGTGGTGGCGGAAGATGGTGAACATGAGGAAGCAAGTGGAGAGAGGTTAGTTTTTCTGTCATACCTTAATAAAGCAGTTTGATTTAACTTTGCTTGACTGATCTGTTTATTCAATTTTTTTTGTTTTGCAGGAAGGAGATAAAGTCAGAAAGTTAGATTGGAAATCTCTTTGTAGTCAAAAAATGTTATGTTAGGACTCTTTTGTAAGTGCAAGTTGTTGATATGTAGCAACTTAGCTTTATGTTCAGTAATTCAGACAATGTATTTCACATGGTGTCACATTGTTGAAATATGAAATGATAGTGATCTTGCTTTGGACTTGTCATTCTTTTCATGTTCACCTAAGATCCTAGGGTTTCATGTATTTCATGTCACATTGCCTTTGGTTATGTTTTACGCTATTAGCGTGCATTGATTTTAATAGGACGCCTGCTGTCGATGGAGTAAAATTATTATACTACTTACCGTATCGCGCTGTATGTGCTTTGCTTAGATCTCAGTTTATATCCATTCAATGGCTCTTCTTGTGCTCTCCGACAATTTGCACATTTTAATTTGTCACATCGAAGTATCTCTATTAATAATCTAATGCAGAACATTGTCCTAATGTTATCTCTAATGTCCCAATGTTATCTCTATTAGTATCTCTAATGCAGAACACAAAAATCCCAATGTTATTTACCAAAACACAAAAATCTAATGCAGTATGCAATGTTTTTGCCAAAACACAAAAGATCAGTTTTTTTGCCTCTTGAACGGTGTGGCCATATCGTTTGGATTTGAACTTGCAAAAAATGGCGTGTTCTGCTCAGACTTTGTCCCAAACGGCATGGCGTAACGGAACTTCATGGCGTTAATTTTGGACTTTGTCCCAAAAACGGCATGGCCACACCGCTTGGACTTAGTCCCAAAACGGCATGGCCATGCCGTTTGGGACAAAGTCCAAACAGAACATTTTTTGCAAGTTTTTTTTTTGCCGTTCAAAGTTCAAGTCCCAAACGCATGGCCACACCGTTTGGACTTAGTCCCAAACGGTGTGGCCATGCCGTTTGGGACTAAGTCCAAATGGTGTGGCCATGACGCTTTAAGGACAAAGTCCAAACAGACACGCCATTTTTTGCAAGTTCAAAGTCCAAACGGCATGGCCGCACCGTTTGGCCTTTAGTTCCAAACGGCATGGCTACACCGTTTGAGACTAAGGCCAAACGGTGTGGCCATGCCGTTTGACTTTGAACTTGCAAAAAATGGCGAGTGTCTGTTTGACTTTGTCCCAAATGGCATGGCCACACCGCTTGGGACTTAGTCCCAAACGGTGTGGCCATGCCGTTTGGGACAAAGTCCAAACAGACACACCAATTTTTTTGCAAGTTCAAAGTCCAAACGGCATGGCCGCACCGTTTGGCCTTAGTTCAAAACGGCATGGCCACACCGCTTGAGACTAAGGCCAAACGGTGTGGCCATGCCGTTTGGACTTTGAACTTGCAAAAAAAATGGCATGTCTGTTTGGACTTTGTCCCAAACGGCATGGCCACACCGTTTGGACTTAGTCCCAAACGACATGGCCACACCGTTTAGCCTTACCGCTTGGCCTTTAGTACCAAACGGTGTGGCCATGCCGCTTGGGACAAAGTCCAAACAGACACGCCATTTTTTTATCCAAATTCAAATCAAACGATATGGCCGCATTTCAAGTCCATATCGTTGATGTTGATGTTTTGGCAATTTATCGTTTGGTTTGTTTGTGTTGATGTTGATTGATGATCATATGAGTTGAGGTAAATTTGTTGTTGACAAACGTTGGCATTATAATTGGGTGGTATAGTATCCGCATTAATACATCATATCAACTTACTGGAACAAAATTGCAAGTGGGCACGCTTTGTGTAGTAACAACAAAAGAACATTTATAATAAGCACATCAAAATGCTTTATGCAATCCCAAATATTATTGTTCTGTATTACAACATTTAAGCACATCGTAATGAATTAGCAACAAGTATAGCCTGCCAAGCACCTAGCTTTGGCTTGTTCAAGCCTTTCACTCCAAGTTTCAAAATCTTTCTTCTCCACCTTCTTTCCACCTTCTTTCAACACTTCTCTTCTTCTCTCTTTTTCACGACAATTTCTCCCGTTGTAGCTAATAACTCAATTTTGACGACTTTCTTCAATGGTGCATAGTCAAGGTGGCGGATATCTTGTGGCATCTTGTGGAACTGTAGCAGTCAGAAACATAACCGCAGAGAATGATGAAAAGACTGAAGATCGACTGATGCAAAGTCGAGGGGCTGGAAACGAACAGATGAGTAGGCAGTATTTTTACCTAAAGCAAAGCTTTGCCTCCAGATTCTCCATTTCTCCTTGAGCCATACTTCTCTTTTCTACAACATCAATGAGATTAGAACTCAGTCTAATTAAACTCCCCAAATGTAACCTAAACCAGCAATATTGAACTTTGAAAATAAAAAGGGAGAAAGAAGTTATCAAAAAAAGCACCGGTCTATCATTATGATGTTTCCTATCTAGAGCCTAGCTAGCAGACAACATTAGATACTATCCAATGGACATAATGATGCAATGGAACACAACCCTCGACACAGTTCAACTTAACAACACTTGATAAAACTCTAACAAGGCTGCCATATCTAAACCACTCTTAACAAGTCCAGACATCAATGAAGTCCATGACGCGCAGATAAAATATCATTAGAACTAGTGAACATTTAGAATCAAAGATTTTTGAATAAAGCTATACTTACAATTGACAGATTACGTATTATATTTCTCTAGACAATTTCTCGAGTCATGGTTAGCAATCTGTCCACATCTGTGACACTTTCTTCCTGAATTGTTTAGGGCTATCTCTTTGGGGGATTTCCATCTATCCGCTTTCTTCTTCCCCTCCTTTTTTGAGAAATGTTGGGATTCAAAATCAATAGCTGAAATAAAGACCGAATTAAAATAAATATTTATATCAAATTAAACACCGAATTAAACACTAAATTTATATCAAATTAAACATTCAAATAAAAAAAACTCGTGATGTATTAACCGAAGGTATCGAAGGCTCTGCGAATCGGAGGCTCTACAACTTCGTCTCCTTTGTAGGAAGTCTCATTAAACTTTGAAATTTCAATAGCCATTTCACCAATCTTTTCAATAAAATATGAATAACCCTCAAAAGTATGCGACGATCGTAGTTTCCACTTGAGAAGCAACCTTGATAGAATGAGCCACTCTCAAAGGTTCATTTGAGACATTCCCAACCACAAATCCAAAGATCAAACTCCGCTCTATAAGTGTTAGACTTTTGCATCCACCGCGTCAATCTAAAATGGTTTGGAATCTCTTCAATCTCAGAAGCGATAAAACCTTTAAAGATATGACCACAAAGCAAACCCATAAACTGAAAGTACTTGCATTCGCATCTCCTCTAAGGTTCCTCTATCGAAACTCACTATCCAAACAGAATTCTTTAGCGGGTCTCTCCATTTCACCATGTAGCTTCCGGTTCCATACCCGCCAATTTGTTCCCCATCAATTTTGTACTCCATCTTTGCCTTTTCTAGTTGCTCTTTAAATTTATTGAATATTGAGATCGTTATAGACCTTCGCGGCATGCATAAGGATGAAAGCATCGTTAGGCACAATCCGTGAACTATGCTTTCGCGGTAATCGTAATCTCTTTCTTTCCTAGCAAGCAAAGCCAAAGACTTCTCATTACCATGTACAAACTGCATAAAGCGTGAGTCGTCGAATTGACAAACCGGGTCATAATGAGCATTCATCGATTCACTTCGACCCGGTCGTGTGCATACCGAAAGAAAAAAGGTGCCACCGAGATAACAAGGAACCCATTTCTCCCGCGATTGAATATATCTCTGTCAACCAAGGATTTTTTCGACAACTCATACTTCTCAATGATTGTACACCATCTTCTCTCAAAATCAACAATCCTATACTTAAAAAGAAATAGTGTTCTTCAACTCGGTTACCAATGTCTCAAATTTGGTAAATGACATCTTCTCTTGGAATTTCTGGATAATATGCCAAAGACAAGAACGATGCGACGAGTATTAGGAAACACTTTGGCGATGGCTCTTTGCCATCGCGCTTCTATCCCGGTCGATGATGATTGCAGTTGGCGCATTTACCACCCATGGCTGCAAGCCATGCCTTAAATAAATAGCCATATGAATGTATCTTCGTCTCATCAAGCAACAATGCGAACCAAACTGAATCGACCGATAATGATGGTTGGCTCCAAAAAAGGGGCAAAGGCATGGAATATTCATTGGTACGATATGTGGTATCAAAAGACACAACATCCCCCAATATTCAAACCGCATCGAGACCTCCCATGAACCCCCGTAAAAGTTCACCGCAATCCCATTTTCATCTAAATCAATAGCGTAATAGAACCGGGGATCCTCGGCACTCTTCACGCAAAAAATTGCGGCCACGCCAGCTTACATCACCTTCTTTAGGCATCTTTCTCGGTCAAACCATAATAATGGTTCCAACAATCTTTCCGTAAACCCAACTTCCTTCCATGGAAAACAGATGCCACTTTCCCAACAGATAAACCGTTATTACTAAATATCTCGGTCAAGCACTTCACCGCCCGTGCATATGTTTGTTAGTTTTCATGCAAATTCTCTTCGATGGGGTCACCAGACCGTGACTATGGTCATTATGAGCAACGCTGACCTCATATATCTCTTCATGCATTCTTTTCTTAATACGAATTCTAGCTTGGCAACCACACCGGATAGTTGATGTATTTTTGATCGGACTTCATCTCTTGTTAACCCCTTCACGCGAGCAAACCAAGAACAACCACTAACCAAATCCACCTGATTTTGTTGCTTGAAGTCGTCCGAACACGAGGTCTCAAATCCCTCTTGTTGACCATACTCTTTGTAATAAGTCTTTGCCTCGTCAACACTTGTAAAAGTCATTCCTATATAAGGAGCAACTAATGTTTGCGTGCCTTGAATAGGGGCTTTAGTAGACGAAGACCCAACTACGTCTTCTTCGATATTGATTGATGTCTCGTCTCCATTTCTATAAATCGAAAAAATTAAAAATATAAATAACTTAAACAGTCAAAAATCCCAATGTACATAAACAGTGTAAATAACTTAAATATCAAAACTCTGACAGAGTTAACCAAATATGCTACTTCACCGAACTCTGTCAGAGTTCAAAACTTTGACAGAGTTCACCGAATATGCTAGTTCACCGAACTCTGTCAGTTCACCGAACTCTGACAGAGTTCAAAACTCTGACAAAGTTCACCGAATATGTTAGTTCACCAAACTCTGACAGAGTTCAAAACTCTGAAAGAGTTCAAAACTCTGATAGAGTTCACCGAACTCTGACAGAGTTCAAAACTCTGACAGAATACGGCATGAAGAATACGACAGAGTTCAAAACTCTGACAGAGTTCACCGAATATGCTACTTCACCGAACTCTGACAGAGTTTAAAACTCTGATAGAGTTCATCGAACTCGACAGAGTTCAAAACTCCGACGTATCACGGCATGAAGAATACGACAGAGTTCACCAACTCGAAAGAGTTCAAAACTCGACGAATCACGACAGTTCAAAACTCGACGAGTTCACCGAATATGCTACTTCAACGAACTCGACAGAGTTCAAAACTCGATAGAGTTCACGAAATCACGGCATTCAAAAATCCGACAGAGTTCATGAAGAATCTAAAAGAGTTCAAAACTCTAAAAGAGTTCAAAACTCGGCGTAATCACGGCATGAAGAATACGACAGAGTTCACCGAACTCTGAAAGAGTTCAAAACTCTGACAGAGTTCAAAACTCTGACAGAATACGGCATGAAGAATACGACAGAGTTCAAAACTCTGACAGAGTTCACCGAATATGCTACTTCGGTGAACTCTGACAGAGTTCACCGAATATGCTACTTCATCAACTCTGACAGAGTTCAAAACTCTGATAAAGTTCACCGAACTCTGACAGAGTTCAAAACTCTGACGACTCATGAAGAATACGTAGTTCACCGAACTCGATTATACTAGTTCACCTAACTCATGAAGAAGAATAATGACGAGTTCACTGAAATTGTCGCCGTCTTTAAATGAGGGTATTAATCATAACTATAATCATAGCAACCTAATTTAAATCAAAATTCAAGTTTTTATGGTATAATGACAATCCAAGTGTCAATTAAAACGTTCCAATAGGCAAGCACCATAACCAAAAGTGCACTATAGTTGAAGTGCCAAATGATACCTGTCAGAGAAGAAGAAACCAAATGAAGAAACCGAATTGCCAAATGATGAGAAGAAGAAGCCGAGAGAGCCGTAGAGAGAGAGAACCCAATTTCGTTTTTTTTTTTGTTAGATCGGTTTTTTTTTTTGTTAGATCGGTTTTTTTTTTTTGGTTTTTTGAGAAGATGATGAGGAAAATACATTTTTACCCTCATTGAGATCTTCAGATCTTGAGAGCGGATCCGACGGCTCAAGAGAAGAGTGAGATAAAGGTGTCACTATAAGAGTGGCACCCTAGACAAACCGATATATATATATATATATATATATATATATATATATATATATATATATATATATATATATATATATATATATATATATATATATATATATATATATCCTGAGAAACCTAAAGCTAGGGGAGACGTGCTGAAACCAAGAGGAGAATTAGAGCGAAAAGAGGGAAGACCAAGCCGAACTTGCTGTCGACATGAGTTCGCCTAACCTTTTCTCTATTTTAAGTTCAATCATTATGTGTAACTAAACTCTGTCTAGGACTTTGATGAAATTTTAGATTACTGTTTGTGTATTGGGATTGATTTTGATGATTTCCAGTTGGTTTAATATCGTTCTATTCTTCTATGTTCGCAATTTAATAGCAAAAATTTATCTTTCATATAGTATGTCACACATGCGATATATTTTGATATTCGTCATTATTGATTAAGTCTGTTTTAACTTTTTGTATCAAGTTTAGATATTACTCGTGTCGTAAAAAGACGAGTAATCTTTTGAGTTTGATCATTAGTGCTGAACCTTTAATTAGAAGATACATGTTTAGTTAAGAGTTATCACAATTATATCATCGAGAAAGCAATTGATTCTCATCGATAATGCTACTCGTATAAAATCTGGAATATTAAAATTGATTCTATAAATACAAACTGGGGTCTAAGGTGGATTCAACAGTCCTAGAATTCTCTCTATTGAATTTCTCAATTTAATTTTTTGCCTTTGTAGTAATTAGTTAATTTTAGTTAATAGTAATTCAACTTCCATAAAAAGAATATTGTCTGAATTAGTTAAGTATAATTTTAATACTCGTTTGTCCTAAGTAGGAATCCCTGTGGGATCAACCCATTTGCCGCAACTATTTTCAACAATAGTTGTGCGTTTTCGGTTTAATTATAGGGTTTAATTAGTCTATTTATTTAGGTTAACGAAATTTCTATCACAAACGCAAATGCGTATAGTGACTGTGTCCAAAGGAATTGGACACTACTTGAAGAAAGAGCTGATGGTTTAGATGAGGATGAGGATGAGGATGAATATCTAGTTTGTTTTGCTGAGAATGCTATGGATCGTGCTACTTCTGATATTGCACGATTTTCACTACTCCATAGCGGGATGCGTATGCTTTATGATCATCAACGAAACCTAACTACGCTCTGTGAATCGATACAGAGGTGTCAGGGTTCCATTCAACGTGATCACCGCAGCTTAGAGCATAGCATTTGAACCATAGGCGGTAACCATGCCGACATGCTTAATTCAATAGAGAATATGGAAGAGGCCCAGGCAGCTTTTTAGGCTGAGGTCTTGAGACGTTTGCCCCAGCCAAGAGGTTCACCTTCATCTTCTGACTCTAGACGTGAGCGTCATCGTCGTCGTCCTGCTGATGGTTATGGACCTTCTTCTTCCTAGGGATAACTTATTTATATTTGATTTGTTGTGATGAATTTGATTTATAATTATTTCTGTTTTGTAATAACTATTTAATTTCCATACTTATTTTAATTTCAGTACTTTAGTTTAATTAATTGTTAATTTCATTTTTAGTTAAGTAGTTAGTATTTATTTGTTTATGTGATTATTTATATATGCACGTATTGTTAAATTTAATGCATGATTAATCACATATTCTTTACTATATAGTTTTTCTGTTGATATTCAACATGTTTAGGAAATTTAATTGATCAATATCATGAACCCTCCCTCTCAAATTGTTTGGGGGTGGTATATTTTAATATATGTGAACGTATGAAATTGCATGCCTTAAATCACATTTATATAAGTTTTGGGCCAAAATATAACAACCCTTGGGCCTTTTAATTAATTGAGACCACAATGTAATTAGGTACCTGATATTTCGAGAAATTTCAAAGTTTTGCAGAATTTCAGAAGCTAATCTAATAGAGAAACCCATTATATGCAACCCATGGGCCTTGTTTCATCCAATTGGGATCTATTTATAATGTAAATAGGAATCTTAAATTTCATGAAATGTCAAAATTTCAAGGAATTTCGGAGGCTAATCATATATAGAAAATCCAAAAACTGAAATAGAATTCATGTGTAGGAAACTATTCAAAAAATATGTTTTTTTTTTTTTTAGCAACAATCCGGCCTTAACTTAGCAACCAAACACTATAAAATCAATCTTTAAGCATATAGTTTCATAATTGAAAACCCTAAACACATCGCTGCATCTCAAAGCGCGCATGCGTCTCACACAAGCACAAACTTAGCGCGCACTGCGCTTGTATTAATTTGGTATCAGCATTTTAACTTGCGCACCGCGCCCACCCAATGGTTATTCCAAGCGCAAGCGCGCCCTCACTGTAACTTTCCAGGTTCTTCTTCTAACACTTCCAGTACTTCAATTTATTACTCGTTTGCTATGTCTATTCCAAAAATTATACCGGAACAATCTTTTGAAGATCTTTATCTCAATGAGAAGTACGGTGCATACTTTGATGATATGATTATGGAGCACCATTGGGAAACCCTACTGGTAAGACCTGATCAAATTTATTCTCCTGCACTTACTACATATTTTTATGAGCATGTTGAATTCTATACATGCTCCCCTGGAGAAGATGGACTCATAGTGGCATTAGATGACAAACCTTATTTACTGACTAAGTACTTAATTGCTTGTGCCTTAGAAATTCCAACCTCTGCCCCACATAACGAGCTTAACTATATAGATGATAATGACAATCATTATGATTGGGTAAACTTCCACGAGACATATGGTGCTAGTATATTTCGAGTAGAACACCAATGCCAACATAACGTATCTCTAGGAAGCATGGCCCTCAATATGGGCCTTGCTATGCTTTTCCTTAAGCTTAATGTCCTAGGAGATTGACACTTCAAATCCACGGATTCCCGCGCATGCAACGCCTTCTTTGCTTTAGCTGAAGGGCGTTGGTATTACGATCGATATATCCAAAACCATAGTGGATGGTCTTGCACGAGCACAGATTGTTAGGCATCAGTACCTTCTTATGCCCGTCATAGTCACATATAGTGACCTTATTTTTCCCGGAATTATGTACACATTTCATTGATTGGGATAAGGCTGATACAATGCGCACGACCAATGCTATAGTCCGTTCCTTACGTGCTATGGTTTGGCCTGGCTGGTGCCTACAACCTCACCTAGTAGCCCCATGCACCCCATTCGACCAAATTGCACTAAATAGGTTAGCTAGGGTAGATAAAAACAGAATGAAGGCTTGGAAAGTAGTTATAGATATGCAAGACTTAAAGGAGCCTAGAATTTCACAAGTGAGGAGCAAACGGAGGAAAATGCATGATTAGAAACAACTATATATGGTAATATTTATAATTTTCTTGTTAGAGTCCGCTTATGTCCCAAGCGCCATTTTATTTCCTTTTATCTCCATAACGGATGGAACTTATATAGGAGTTGCGTATGCATTTTATTATTTATAGTTGTATCGTTTAACTTTATTTTACAGGTGCTACCATTTACAAGACATTTCTATGGTACACTCTATCCTTTATTTTAATTCCATACTTTGGGGACAAAGCATGATCCTGTTTTGGGGTGGTATAGAAACACGCTGTAAATGTTTAAGCACATATTAGGTTGTATATTACGTATTATTTGTCGTATAAAAATAGAAAAAACATAAAAATAGTTTATACTATGCACTTAGGATAATGGTATTATTTCCTTTTCCATGATGATATTAGTCTAGAAATCTCAAGTAGCAATAGAATTAAGCGTAGTTCTTAGAAACTTAGGTTAATACGTAGGTAATAGTCATTGCATCTTTTTATTAACATCTTGCATGAGCATGTATGAGTGTACTTGGTAGTATTTTTCTGTGACCTATGTTAGACTACTTAATTTTACATATCCTGTGAGATTCTAGCCTAAAAGTCTCATATGAGTGAGTATCTGAGTGATGACACAAATGAGACATATAGTATGAGTAGAGAAATCACACATCCACTTGCTTGATCACCATACCATATCCTAAGCGAGAATTTAGGCCCTATTTGGATCGATATAGCTAAAACTCCGTACCCATAAGTAATTATCCGCTAGTCGCCCCTCTGAGCCTTTCATTTGACCTTTTTGCAACCACAAATCCTTTACCCATCTTTTAAATCAATAAAAATAAAAATAAACCTACCCATCTTTGAATGAGTATGAGAATAGGATGAGTAAGGAAAATAAAGAGAAAAACCTGTGGAAAACCAAAAATTAGTTAGTTGCTTCAGAAAAGAAAAAAATAATAAAAGAAGTTTCCATCCAAAGAAAAGAAAAGAAAATAAAAGAAAAATAGAAATAGAAAGAAAACAAAAACTCCAAAAATAGAATAAATTGAGTCAAAAAGACAAAATAAAAAGGCTAAGGATGGAAACTAAGTAAGTGTAGAAGCAAAGTAAGAACAAGGTTTTCTCTAGTTATTTGTAATTGAAGACCATATTATCTCAGACTTGTTTATTTGAATATCCATTCCGTTTCTTCTTAAACCATCACCTCAGCCCCGTATCACCTAATAAAGACCTCTAGCTCAATTAGGATTAATTTGGTGTGATAGTAAGTGGTAGATGTGATTGATCGACCTTGGCTTCTTTGGACATCATTGAGATTTTGAGGAAGCGTGTGCCCACTGCACACTGGAGTGAGCTAACTTGAGTGGAAAAATCAGAGTATTTTTGTCTTGACAAATTGTGAGGACCTACTTAAGGACGTTGTTCCAAAAGTTTCAGAAACGGACCTGCCATTGCATTTCATAACATAGTTCATAGCATACATGTATATTTTTAGATGATTTGATTATTATGCGTGTATTATCTTAGGTTTCAAAAGCATTGTTCTTATTATATTGTTATAGAGATGTATAGATATATGAGATTAATTAGGAAATTTTATTTTTATTTCTTAGTCGTTGTAGTATAAATGAAGTTTGTGAGTACCTTCTCTGATAAACTCTCACGAGACTATAACTCATCCACTAGGGAATTCTTAGTGGTTTAAGGACTTATTGCATATGGTCAATACAATCGCACTCCACAAAACGAGATTAGTTAGAACCACATTTTTGGCCACTAACCTGTGTTTATTTCTAATCTTTGCTTGAGGACAAGCAAAATGTTGTTTGGGGGTGATGTGATAAGCATCCAAATGTATAGTTTAAACCCCTTAATAGTACTCTATTTAGGCCAATTATATTTATAATAAATAAGAGTTAATACTGTTTACGTGTTTTTGTGCATTTTCAGGACTTAAAGTTGATTAAGTGACTAAAAGCACAATTTTTGCATGGAAAACGAGTCAAGATGATTGCTAAGGAAGTTCTACATTTAAAGCCCAAGAAACATGGAGAAAAGCCTTTTTCAAGTCCATTCAAAGCTGGGAACTCAAAGTCAATACGGGTAGAAAAAGGACAGAAAAGTCAACAAAACTTTAATAGGCTGTATCTTTGGCCTCGGGCATCATAATTGGGCCTACTTTATGTTAAAATGACCGGCTCAGAATCAGCTTTCCAATGGACCCATACTTGCCCTAATTAGAGCTATAAAAGTGGATAAAAAAAGGTATATAAGTAATTTCCAGCTACTGTGGCCATTTTGGACTTAACCTAATGGACTTTGGGCTCACTTTAGAGGCCCAAAGTCCCATTTTTGGTCCATGCATGAAAATATAACCCTAACCCTCTCCTATATAAAGAGAGTTAAGGCGAAACACTTCATCTCCTTCCTTAACTCTTCTAGCTCCCCTCTTTAGTTAATTTTAGTTTAGTTTAGTTTTAATTAGTTTTATTTTCATTAGGGTTAGCAATTGTAGCCACCATTAATTCCCATCAATAAAAGCTTTAGTTCTTCATTTAATTTGTCTTTTCAATTATGTATTTAGTTTATTTAGTTAATATGATTCCAATGAAATAAGGCTAAGCCTCCATTAGAGGAGGTTTATGAAGCCATGTGAGGATGATTAATCATTAGTATTTATTGTTTTGCAAATAAGAACTTCAAGTCCTTCGTTATGAGTAACTAGAGATAGAGCTCATAACGGAGAACTAGAGTATAAAGTCACCACCAAAGAGATTTGTGCTGGAGCTACACGCTCATGCTAGTGGATCCTTGATCCGAGAGGACTTGGTCTTCACTAGGGATTAATACAAGCGATTCGATACTAACAAATAGTCAATTGAATCGCGTGGCGGATTAAACCCATTCTAATATCTTTTCTTGTCAATTTAAATTCACTATTTTCACCTCATATATATTGTTTTGACTCTTATTAGTGAAGCATATTTGCAATCTAAATTCGTATCCAAGTAGTGTACAACTAGAGTTTGGCGAACACGACTATTCTCCTATTTATCACATGATTTTGATGAGTTTTATCTACTATTTTTCCACCATAATTTACTATTCACGATATCATATATCTACTATTCATCAAGCAAACATAAATTATTTATTATCAATATCCATTCCAATCCTCTTGCGCATTTGCTCTGGAGTCATTTTGATATCCTTCACTTGGTCAGGTACGCCTCTAAGAAGGCAATCAAGGAAGGCAAGGCAAAAAGGTCACAAATGTTCCCATTCGGTGTTGGGAGACATGGACAAACTCTCAATTCCATGGTGAATCCATATCAACATATATACTTTGACCATCGCACTTAATGACATATGGGAGCATTGTCTCCAAGGTTATTTGCTCATCAGAAGCTTTTTTACCTCCAAGTGAATCATATGTGTACACCTTTCTTTCCTCAAAATTGTAGACGTATAACACCCAATGAGTACAGTTAATTTGTACCGAAATTATAACTCTCTTGCACTTGGTTGGTGGTGGTTGATATTGATTGATGTCTCTGGATGGGATGAAGTATTCAGATATTACTTCATTTGGAAGGTAGTAACCATTGTCAACTCTCTCATCAGGAGTTGAATCTTTAAACCTTTGGTCTTTCAATTCATCTTCTCTGCAAATACATTGTGCTCTCTGATGAGATATTTCTGCAACAACAGTGTATACATTATACTCAACTTTAATAAACAACAATAATGACAAAGAAAAGTAATCCAAACACAACTTACATCAAAGTATACATCCCTAATTATGGTATAAACTTCACAATCAGGCAGACGCAGACCATTCTTCTTGCAATGTTGGTAGTACCACCTACGCAACAACTTCACATATATGATGAGCACCTAAAAATAAATAAACAGGATAATTGTTTAGTAAAATAATAAGTTGCTGATAGTTGATGCATGAAAGACTATCAGTACGTTCTTGTATTGTACTTACCTCACCATCTACCCATTACCTTTCATGCAACGAGTGAAAATGATACACATCAATAGTGTCACTGTAGCCAAAGATTCTTATATCCTTTGAGGAATGTGGATTCTGGTTTCTGGTAAACATCTTCCAGTAGTAATTGAGTATTTTGACCTCACCTTTGGTAGCGGGTTTCATGAGAAAAGTAGTACACAGAGCGGTCTCGATCAGGGAGTCACAATCCTTGCCAATAAATTTCTCCAATGACCACGCAACACTGGTCTCTCTATTTCTCCTTTTTCTGGTAGTAGTCTCCTCACTTTTTCTATCCATTTCAGTATCCATTTTAGTATGAATATGAACCACATCTGGCAACATGATGGGTTCACCAACATTGCCCTTGTCCTCTACCTAATCATCAACCTCACCCTTACCCAAGTGTACCTTCTCATCATAATCCATTATACTTGCACTACCATGTTCACCCAACAGAATAACATCATCAACCCTAGTTCTCGATCATCAACCTTATATATGGCAACAATATCATCAACCCTACCTTGATTATCATCCCCAGCCATGGCAACCACATCATTCACCCTAGCTTCAGTTTCAACCTGACTCATCCCAACATCATTCACCCTAGCTTCATTCTCCATATCACCCAAGTCTACCTCATCAGCAACAGTAGCTTCAGTGTTACCCTCCTCATTATTTCTAGATTCCCTCACATTCTCAGGGGTTCCGTTCACACTTGGTGATAGGGATGGCATGTCAATGATGTCACTAAGTTTAGAAGTAGCAACAAGTAAACTAGCCAAGTTTACCTTCCTCATTTCAATGTTCAGAACTTCTTCCGCATTTATATCAACATGACTGTCAACAAGCATACCTCTAGGATCTACAACATTCAAAGGAGTATAATCTTGAACTAATTCAACTAATGCCATAGTATGAGCTTCTTCTTTCTCATCCACAAGTACAGATTGACTCCCCTAATTTATTTCATCTATTGCATTCTCTCCCTCTTTCTATTTTTCTTCATTATCTAGAACTTTCTCTTTAGAAAGTTCTTCCCTCTTCTCTTCATTCATCTCCCCACCCACATGTCGAGCCTCCATTTCAATTTCAATATCACCACCAATCTTAGGTAATTCTTCACTAATCTCAGTCAGAACACTAGCTGCAAGTGACTCCATTTCATTATGCTCCATCTCTTTTACTTCCATGTCAGTCTCTTCCTCTTCATCAGTTAAAATTAACTTCCTTCTTTTAATTTTGTTAGCTTCCTTAACCTTACTCTCCATTGCCTTTCTCTTCTCACTCACCTGATTTAACATTTTCATATTTTGCCTTTTACTCTTGGCTACTGCCTCTTTTTTACTAACTCTAGATGGTTGAACTCGGACATGTTATGGCTCTCCAGTCCTATTCCTCTTCACCATTTTGAACGTCTCAGGTATTGTTGCATCTGTTAGCACCTCATGACAACTTTTTCCTTCAGGAAGATCAAATGACACTTTCTTTGTAGATGAATTCCTTTTTTCAGTTGACACTTTCTTTGCAGATGAACTCCTCTTTTCAGTTGACAATTTCTTTACAGATGAATTTCTTTTTCAGCTGGGTGAAGACACAATTTTCTCAGTATTTGAAACCTTTTTTGTAACAGACTTTGTTCTTGGTGCCCTAACAACCCCATCAAATGCTTTCACCTCCCCATTGCTTGTCTCCAGCACAACTTTCTTTTTTCCGTGAACAATTTCTTGCAGTATTGTTTCCATCCCATTTTTTTTATTGAAGTTGTAAGCTCAATCTTTAACTCTTTTCCAATAACCTTAACCTCTTTTGTCATCTGTATGAACATTTAATTTCAAAATCACATAAAGCTTCACAGAGTTGTTGACATATCCTAGGTCACAGAGTGCAAGTACAAAAAAGACACTCACAATTAAACATATAAACCCAATTGAACAATTCTTAAATAACAATTTTCTTTAGTCCAACAAAAATCTTTAATTTAAGCAATTGTTAACCATTGATGCAATATAAAACAATGATGTACATTGAAGAACAATAGCATAGTGGCTGACATATCAATAATGACAATGTGCTATATGAGAAAATCTTACCATGCCCTTCAGTACATTAGCCTGTCTCTCTAGCATGACCCCCTTATCAGAAGTAGCTCTTCATTCTGCATGTAGCAGGAATGCTTCCTTCATTACTACCTTATTCAATTCTTCGTCAAGCATATCAAGATGCTCAAACACCACAACCTTCCCCTTCAGTGGCTCCAGCTTTTTCTTGAAAGTCTAAAGATGTATGTTCCTAGGAGGAACTTCTGCCCAGTCAAGTATTCTTGGAAATTGAGCATTTGGTGCTCGACGAGCACCAAATGTAGGAATGTGAAGATATGCCCATATAGCAAAACATATTACATAACTATAGACAGGAAAAGAAAGCTTCCCTTCTTTCACATTATTGGAAATCTCTTCCAAAGAGTCATCCAACATCTCAAACAAGAGAGTTCCCCAAGGGAACTTATCAAATGCATCTAAATCAACTGCAAGATCAATAAATCTTCCATCTATTGTCCTAGAAGAACCAGGAATTACAATTTGATGTAAAACATACAAACGATTAAGTCAAAATATGTCCGCTTTATCTTCACTAGATTTGGATAGTTCTCTGGCTTCCAAGATTTGGTTTTCACTAACAGAAATTCCATTGAAATACCTTGCTCGAAAGTCTGATGGTATCTTCACGTCTCTAGTGTAGAAAGAATTAGCAACTAGCTTAATACTTAAACCCATTATCAAAGCCACATCACTCTTCTTAAACTCCAAATCTTTGTTGCTGATTCTATAATAGAATCTACTAACCTTGTGCTCTATTACAGCACAAACCAGAGTAGTCGTCATGTGCAAATTCTCTTGAATGTCTAGAAATTTAGAAAAGCACGATTTCTGAAAATCTTCTCTCTCCTCCTGACTAAAACTCTTGAATAGTTTATGCATTTTGTCTAGAGATGAACGACATGTGAGGTTAAGCTTTCTCATTTTGGGAATTTTTTGAATTGTAATTTTGCTTAGAAGATTACTTATGGTTTTTGTTTTTTGCTAGTTAATATTGCATCCTTAATTTTAATTTTAATCGGGTTATAGACACATGCCAATTAGGACACTTTGTCGCGGTAATACAGTAATGGGCTTCCCGCCATACTAAGTGCCCTTATGTTTTTTCCCCGCCAACATGCATATGCATATATGTACATTACTATATTTTGAAGACATCAAGGACACTTTCTAATTAAGGAATAGTTAGCAACACCTATTAGATAAAATTATATAAATCAGTGTTCATTAAAGTCCTTAATTTTTATTGCTTTGAAAAGAATTCCTATTATATCGCAAATTAATTTCACATCAAAATTCGTGAACAGTTGTTGATGTTGTTTCACTCTGATGTTTTTATTTTTTATAAGTGATTTCAATGAGTTGTTGATTGTTACTGCAATGTAGTATGCCAGTTGCAATAGATGTATATGTATAAGAACAATACCATATTGGCGGGAAATTTAGGTGGGAAACCATTTAGGCGGGAAACCTTTTCTCTATATTCATGCTCATTCACCCAGCAGACTTGTATACATGTTTCTTTACTGTCTCTCAAACAAATGAGTGGGGGAGAAGGTTCTAGTGCTACTCAAGCAACTATGGATTCAACATTAACCGAAAATAACAAGTGTTTTGGGTAACTGGCTATTGGAAAATCAATTGTCTATGGGCAAAGGTCAAGTGTCCAAGATGCTTCAATACAAATATGAGGTATGGTGTCAGTAAAAAGGAGTGGAGTATGAGGCAAAGGTATTTGTCATGCAAGGTTAGTATCGGCAATGGTGAATGGTGCAAAGGTTTTAGATAGATTGATTTGCTAGGTGAAACAAGTGAGGATAAGGATAAACAACCTGTTGGAGAAGGACTAGTTCAGGAAAATCATTTGAAAGTCACTATTGATGGTCCGGTCAAAATACAAATAGAAGGCAATGTTGGCAATGTCAGTAAACTTGTAAGGAAACTATCTATTAGAGATTAAGTCATTATTCCTTTAAATCTTGCTTGCTTTATTTTGTTATGGATGTTATGGTTGTTTTGACATTCTGAACTTGTTCAAATGGTTGTAATTAAGTTTCATATTATGTAAATAAGTTTTCAGAATAGTCCTTAATTTGCTATAAGTTGCTGATGTTGTTGCACTTAATTGCTTCTTAATTTACTGCGTGTGTACTGTGCGTGAGGAGTGTTAGAGAAGGAGAAGAATGAGTGTTGGAGAAAAGAGATTGATATTTAATCTTGACTCTATTGCGATCCAACGGTTCAAAAATAGCACACAAATCTAAAGAAAATCATATGGTAGTGACAAGGAGACAAGGTCACATCAGGGGGGACAAGGAGAGAGAAGTGCTTTTTTTGTAGGAGAGAGAGTGCTTGTTTATGTTGGAGAGAGAAATGGGCAAGGGCAAAAGTGTTAAATTTCCATTGAATTGGTCAAAATTGAGTGTTTTGCTTGGATTGAGAAAAAATGGCACTTTTCTTGCCTTGTTTAGGATCTTTCCCCATTTGAAAAGCAATCAGCCACAAAATATACACAAAAAAATAACATCAAATTAAGCACATTGGTTCTTACAATTGCAAGCAACCATAAATGAACTTCTCAATCCAGGCAAAACACTCAATTTTGACCAATTCATCGGAAATTTGACACTTTTGCCTTTGCCCATTTCTCTCTTTAACAGAAACAAACACTCTCTCTCTTACAGAAAAAGTACTTCACTCACCTCTCTCTTTGTCCCCCTGATGTGACATTGTTTCCTTGTCACTACCACACGATTTTCTTTAGATTTGTGTGCTATTTTTGAACCGTTGGATCGCAATAGAGTCAAGATTAAATATTAATCTCTCTTCTCCAACACTCCTCACTCACAGTAAATTAAGAAGCAATTAAGTGTAACAACATCAGCAACTTATCGCAAATTAAGGACAATTCTGAACACTTATTTACATAATATGAAACTTAATTACAACCATTTCAATAAGTTCAGAATGTCAAAACAACCAGAACAATAAAGCAAGCAAGATTTAAAGGAATAATGACTTAATCTCTAATAGATAGTTTCCTTACAAGTTCACTGACATTGTCAACATTGCCTTCTATTTGCATTTTAACCGGACCATCAATGGTGACTTTCAAATGGCTTTCCTGAACTTGTCCTTCTCCAACAGGTTGTTTAATTATCCTTATCCTCACTTGTTTCATCTGGCAAATCAATCCATCTAAAACCTTTACACTATTCACCATTGTCGATATTAACCTTGCATGACAAATACCTTTGCCCCAGACTCCATTCCTATTTGCTGACACCATACCTCATATTTGTATTGAAGCATCTTGGACACTTAACCTTTGCCCATGGACAGTTGATTTTCCAATGGCCAGTTGACCCGCACCCAAAACACTTGCTATTTTCGGTTAATGTTGAATCCATAGTTGCTTGAGTAGCACTAGAACCTTCTCCCCCACCCATTTGTTTGAGAGACAGTAAAGAGAAATGTATACAAGTTTGCTGGGTGAATGAGCACGAATATAGAGAAAATGTTTCCCGCCTAAATTTCTCGCCAATATGGTATTGTTGTTATACATATACATCTATTGCAACAGGCATACTGCGTTGCATTAACAATCAGCAACTCGTTGAAATCACTTAAAAAAAACGAAAACAAGGTTGCTTCTTCTCCTTGACTATTACTCATAATGTAGAGTCCATTAAATACCAACAAAGTGAAACAACATCAGCAACTGTTCACAAATTTTGATGTGAAATTAATTTGTTATATAATAGGAATTCTTTTCAAATCAATAAAAATTAAAGACTTTAATGAACACTGATTTATATAATTTTATTTTATATGTAATCAAACTCTAAATACATTGGAATCCAATTGAAAACAAAACAAATGAGAGAAAATTTAAGGCATTCACCTTCTCCATCGCAAAATTTCAAAATTAAACTAACTTGAAATTTCAAATTTTCAAAATTTGTGTTTGTTAAAAATAGACATCAAAATTCTGACAGGTTATAGAACAAAATCGGAATAAGTGTTGCTAACTGTTCCTTAATTAGAAAGTGTCCTTGATGTTTTTAAAATGTAGTAATGTACATATGTACCTAAGCTTGTTGGCGGGGAAAAAACATAATTAAGGGCACTTGTAAATAAATTGTTAGTTGGAAATTAATTGTACTATTAAGTATTTTCAATTTATTTTTAATCGTTTTTTCTTTCAAATGCCATCTAGACCAGATGCTGATACATTACCTAAGAGAAAATGTTAGGAGGGAACATGGAAATTCCAAAAACCATATACAATACCATGCAAAATGTTAAAAAGTTTACATCAATGGTGCCTTTACTAAAACATTTAAACGAAATTACAAAATACCAAAGCCCATCCAAAATATGAATATTTCAAATAATTGAACGAGACAAGAATTATTGAAAACTACTTAAGAGTTGTCCCTTCAATCACACTAAAATCCGTGATCATATGAAATTATTATCAAACTCTGGTGCCACTACACCATAACAGGCTATTTGCAACGGCAAAAAACTTTTGCGAATAATTTTCGCAATGCTGTTTAAGCATTGCAAATAGAGTGTGGGTAAAGTGTTGGAAATATTTGCAACGGTTAAAAAGCGTTGCAAACCAAATTTTCCAACGGTTATTAACCGTTGCAAAGTGACAATTACTAACGGTTAAAAAGCGTTGCAATTAAATTTTCCAACAGTTATTTACCGTTGCAGAGTGACAATTACTAACGGTTAAAAAGCGTTGCAAACCAAATTTTCCAACGGTTATTAACCGTTGCAGAGTGACTATTACTAACGGTTAAAAAGCGTTGCGTAGTTTGATTTGTAACGATTATTGATGATGCTTTAATATTTATTTTTTGCTTTGCAACGGTTTACAACCGTTACTAATGTGTTGATATAGTAAAAAAATTATTTTAATTTTTTTCTTGCCCTAAACCTGCATCTCCTGGTTTCATATAGAAGCAAATAAAATTACCAATGCTTTTTCATACCATTTGACAAGTAAAATAAATACAAGCAAACGCCTGAAAAAAATATTATATTCATTGAATCATATATATAACTTCAAAAAAGTTTTGAGGGTTACAAATTCAGATTTACTAAGAGTTACAAATTTCTATACAATTTTCCAAGCAATTCCGAATCTTCAAAATGCAATAACAAGCATTAGTGACGATGGCTTCACTCAATATAAATCCTAGTGCCACTCCACAAAACCCATCTAATTCCAAAAAAATCACAAAACAAATAATGAACTCAGAAAAACAATCATACTAATTAAATTCATGCAATTAATTAAATACTTGATATTAATTACTTGACCACCCTCCCCCCCCCCTAAAAATAGACCATTTGTTGTCTACTCCCATATCTCGACGACATAAACAATGATTACATAAAATTGGTGCATAAAAAGAAAACCTTGTAACTTGACGAGTTGAAAATTGAGAAAATAGAGTGGGGTTTAAGTTTTTACCTTAACTAGGAGCTTGAAGTGAGCATGACTCATCAAATTGGGAAGCAATTCTTTTGGCCTTCTTGTTTTTCCTTTCATAAAATCGATACCCTACACAATACACTGAACGACAACAAAATGATCTATCAATGAAATAAGTTTGTATTTGCACTTCTGACTTTGCAACCCCTTTTCCTCTACCACGAGATTGTAAAGAGCGGTATTCACTACAAAGTGTTCATGCAATTACACATGAGTATTTTCATGTAGAGTACTAGAGTGAGCTTAGAAACCAAATGTGTCAAAAAAAACACACCTGAAGTAATCATCAAGCTTTTCGACGTCTAGTCGAAACAGGACCCATCTACGTATTTGAATCCATTGTTTAACACTTAGGGTCACAGTCTTACCATCGAGCAAAGGCCCTTCATCACTATACTCGCCATCTTCATCCAAAAAGGCCACACGCTTCGATTTATGATTTCCATCCGTGAATTGGGCATATACTCCATAGCATACCTAACTGACTCAGAAACAATATACGACTCTGCAATGGACCCTTCAACATATCGTTTATTGCTGGGAATATTTTTACACTCTTTCATCGCCCTATTAGAATAAGAAATTTAAGTATACACTTTCAATTTTTAAAATCCAATTATAGAAAAAGCTAGAGAAGATATTAAGGTAAAAGTAATTTATATACCATTCAAATGGAAACATCCACCTTTGATGCATAGTTCCACAAAGTAGCGTTTCATCAGCCAAATGCACTATGAGGTGGATGCTGATATCAAAAAACGATGGTGGAAAATATTTTTCAATCATGCACAATGCTTCTGCAACCATGTACTTGGCCTCTTGGATATGTTGCCGGACTAAGACTTTAGAGCACAACAAGTTGAATATCTGATGAATAGCTCTTCACAGGTCACGATGTTTAGGAAAAGCATGTTGAATCAATACAGGTAGCAAATAACACATAATGACATGATAGTCATGTGATTTTATTACGAGCAAACCAGGTGGACTTAAAGTGACAATGTTGCTCAGATTTGATGAGAAACCAGAAGGAAGCTTCAAGTCCTTCAAAATTTTGCAGAAGTTTCACTTCTCGTCTTTAGTTAAGACAAATGGAGCCTTCGGTTTTATTGGTTTCCCTGTGACTGGGTCTGATTGCATCCATTGACCACTATGAATTCGCATCTTCCTCATATCTTCTCGCGCACCTACTGTATCCTTTGATTTGTCTTTCTTGTCTAAGATGTAATTTAGTAGATGTTCCGCAACATTTTTCTCAGTATGCATCACATCAACAACATGTCAGGATTTATGAGTGGGCCAATAGGGCATATCCCAAAAAATAGACCTTTTATACCAAGCCTTTGTAACTTGAACATCTTCATCATATACACTATCATCCAAATTCACATCATATGTGCTTCTTTTGCTACCTGTTGGGATTTTACCTGGCTTATACTTGATATGACTCACCTGCTGCATAACTTTTTCTCTACTTAACCTTAGTGGAGCAATGTTCAACTCTTCAGTCTTAAGTCCCAAGTATTTGCCTGATCGAAATGGGTGACCTAACAGAAGAAAGGGGCGATAGTTTGTGTAAACTATCTTCTTTGCATGCTCAAGATATATCGATTGAGTGTTATCTGAACAAATCGAACATGCTTTGTAACCATGTGTTATGCAGCCCGCTAAGTTTCCTAAAGTAGGAAAATCATGAATACCCCATACTAGCATATCTCTTAAGGTAAAATGCTATTTTTTATGCATGTCATAAGCCAACACCCCTTCCTTCCACAACTGTTCCAACTCCTCATACAATGGCTGAAGAAAAACGTCGATATCTTGACCTGGTGCCTTCCGCCCAGGTATCAACAAACACATCATTTGGAACTCTGGTTTCATACATAAAGAAGGGGGGGAGATTATAAGGTACCAAGTAAACAGGCCAACAACTGTATCTAGTGGATTGTATTCCACGGGGATTACCATCAGTTGCAATTCCAAGCCAAACATTACGCCCTTCCTGAGCAAAATCAGGTCAACTCTTTTTACATGTTTTCCACTGGATTGAGTCGATGGGATGCCGCATATGATCCCAAGAAGGTGTAGCTCGGTCGTGCCATGTCATTTTGTTCGCTATCCATGGGATAGTGTACAACGTCTTGAGCCTTGGAATCAAGGGAAAATGTCTCAAAACTTTATTCGGCTCTTTTGTTTCTTTCTTACCCATCTTTCCTTCTTTCACTTTGTATCTGGGTGCTTTACACTGACGACATTCCGTTAACTTAGCATCATCTTTCCATTATAACATACAATTGTTCTCACATGCATCGATACTTGTGGCTTTCATTCCTAGATCTTTCAACATTGCTTTCATTACAGGGTACTTTGATGACAAAGTGATTCCTTCTGGGAACCATATCCTCAAAAGGGACAAAAGTGCAAACACACTAGTTCCCGACCAACCATATTTCTTCTTCTAGTTATGAAGGTCAACAATTGCCGAAAGTGTTGTAACGGGAGCCTCACATGAAGGGTATAGCTTTTGTTCTGCCATTTTCTTGTATTCGTTGTACCTCTTCCCCAAATCAGGTTCAAGAACAGGTGGTGGTTCAAAATCCCCCATATGATTTTCTTCATCCTCATTCAAATCACATGCAACTACTTCATGCACTCCATAAGAAGCATCAACAAAATTCCCCATCCCAAGCCCTTCAGCCTCGTTGTTTTCTTCTTCAATCACTGGCTCCACCACCGGATCCGTACATGGGTTCTCACCATGTAAAACCCATACACGATAATTCTTATCCATCCCGTACCTAATCAAATGTCTAAAGATTGTACCAAACACAAAGCTTTTTCCATTTCGACATTCTCTACAAAGACAAGGACACGTGGTCGAGCCGCAGTTGTTCACAGTCGCAAATTGAATGAAATCAGCCACCCCTTGTTTGTACACATCTCCAAGTCTGTCCAATTCATTCATCCACTCTTTTTGAATTGGCCGAGACATTCTGCAAAATTAGACATGTGGGGGTTTGAACAAGCACATTGTGTAATCTATCGATTTGATACAACATAATACATAATCAAACCTTGAATATAGACACAGAGCACTAAGGCTTTTGTATAAGTCGTTGAATCCTAAACTTGACTCTAACTACATCAAAAGTAAGCTCTAAGTCGGTCTAGCGCAGCTGGCCTAGGTAGCAAGCAGCACTAGTATCCTCGAAATTCTAGCTAAGTTTATGATATTAAAGGAATAGCTATAAATATAATTAACTAACTACTTAATTGGTGTGTGCACTACCAATTAACTCCTAGGGATACATAGAACAAGTATGCATTGATCCACAATCCTAGTTCTCCTTTAATTAAAGCAAGTAGCACAAAGTGAATTCAAGTAGTAATATTAAACATGCAGAATATAGATCTTTTAGTCTACTATGCATGAGAATACTTTACTTCACCTTAGCAAATTATACGAAAGCTTACCAGTAGCACACCATTTACAAAGAATACTAACAAAGAAAAATCGATTTAATCTGCCGTAACATTGGGCTATACTACCACCTTAGGTAGGCACCGCTGTCAAACCGTCAGTCGACATATCTTTATCTAAGCAACCACATATACTTCATCACTGTTTCACCACTGAACATAAGAAAACTTCAAGTAACAGCAACTATCAATACTCAGTCGACGTCAAATTGTGTACCAATGAAAAACTTGAGGAGTCCGTAAATTTAGATTTACCATGTTATTGTGATAGTAGTGGCAAGTACATCGACCATTGTGAGGATGACAATGGCGATATTGCTACTCTAGATATGGTGGCCTCTTGTGATGACATAATTTGTTTACACCATCGTTTAAGCAAGGAGATTTCATTATGGAACCCCACAACAAACCTATTTACACAAAAACCTAGCATGCTTCATTTTCTAACAATAATGCTACATATTTGTTCATGTAAGTCTTTTTAAGATAGCTTTCTGTAAATTGATAGTTCTGTTGGTGTTTGTTTCTTAGATCCCAAAATTATCCATCTGATTCACATGAAGCGTCAAGCTCGAGCCATGAATGCTGACATGCCATATTTGTCAAAACAGTGCTAAAGATAACATATGCGAGATCAAAGAAAATGATGATCATTTAAGCCCTCTTTGGGGTATACAACTCATGGCTGACCAAGTAGTAGTTTCTTCGTGTCCAATGCGTGCTTGTAGTCTATCATATCTCTTTAGGGCATAGTGTTCGGAAAGGATAAGGTAATTTACATCTAACTTGAATCTGATGTCGTACCTTATGATGCATACAGTAGCCTGCCATACCTTATATCTACTTGACCACATATTTTATTGTGAAGCAATTAGTTTCAGTGATATATTTCTAGTGTAATCAACGTTATTGGTAGAATGTTAGTTCTTGATTTAAGCCCCTTTAACAACTTTCCTGACTCTATTTATGCTTGTTTGGATGGTATGACAATATGACATAACAAATTACAATATGAAATAAGCTGATTATCAGCTTTCACTTTTTTGTGTAACATCTTTGTGTAGAGCCTTCAAGCATGAGTATAAAATCATGAAAATTCTAGACCCTAAACTTAAATCCCATGCATTTGTGCAATCACAACATTCAAATTTAAGTGTCAACATCTTTAGCCTAGGTTTCCTTATGGCTGTTGGCATGGACAACATCGGCACAGCCGCACAGGGATATATGTAGGCATGATCATATGCTCTATAAACACTTTTGCTTTCCAAATTAGATGGTGATAAATTGATAACGGAATCCTAAATTTTTTGAGATATCAGTTTTGTGGGGGATGTGTACAACATACTGTTAAAGTTTCAACCTTAATGGAAGTGCTAGGTATGATGACTATTAAAAGACGCTCAGCTCAACCCTTTTTTTTTCCTCCCTAAACATGGTATTATTTGCATAGCACTGGTACATGCACGCTTATATTCTGTCTAGGCAGGCATTCATCCTTTCTTTTTCTCTTACGCCTCCCACACACACACACACCCCGGTAATAGGCAGGCATTTATCCCATTCTATCGTTTTCTATCATTAATAGTTTGTTAATCATCTCAACATTGTTAACATTTTCTGTTCAAGTGATGACCCTTCCTCACTCTGGATATGTTTTCTTTTGGTGCATATTTCTTGTCAAGTGTGTGGTGGAGAGTGGGTTTTATCTTTAGGTCCGAGAATTTCTGTGTCACTGTGAAAACAAAAGATAGCATTATGGAAACACAATCTACAGCTCATGCTAGTGGTGAAGAATAGATACAGCTCATGCTTCATTGTGTATCAAATCCTATAATATCTTTCCTTAGTTAGGATATTCAACACCTAGAATATTCTGGTGAAGATCTTCTGTATATGTATAAATATATAACCACTGTAATACACATTTAAGTATTTTTAGTTCATTGAAATTATATGGTATCAGAGCCTCTATTCTAAATCTCTATATCCCCATTCTATTATCCCTTTTCAACTATTCAACCTTCTCAAAGAAATGGCCGATGATGCAACTTTAACCCCCTTATCTAAATCCTCAACCTTTGCTATCAATAGTGCAACATCAAACTCTGATTCCAATAACCAGACTCTCCAAACTACACATATTCACCATCTTATCTCAGTCAAATTAGATCGTGAAAACTTCTTACTTTGGCAAACGCAGTTCATGCCACTTTTGATTGGATATGATCTTGAAGGATACGTTGATGGGAGTGTATCTCCTCCCCCTCGTACTCTCCTGAATAGCAACAATGTCAATCCCGAATTTACTAAATGGCGCAAACAAGACCAAGTATTACTTGGATGGATTCTATCATCTCTCTCTGAAACAGTACTTTCTCAAGTTGTTGGAATCTCTTCTACTCGAGAGGTTTGGATTAAACTTGAAAAGCTTTATGCCTCCCGATCTAGAGCTCACATTAATCAATTGCGCCGGGAATTACAGACAATGAGAAAAGACTCTCTCTCTATGGTGGAGTATTTTGATCGTGCCAAAAGGCTGCAAGATAGACTTGCTGCATTAGGAGAAGTAGTGCGTGACTCCGATGTTCAAAACATATTACTGAATAGGCTTGACTCAGCCTATGATGCAATTGTCACCACCCTCACAGCTAGACTTGATGATATAGAAATGGATGAATTCCAGTCCCATCTCTTTGCATTTGAAATGCGCCTTGAGGCCTAAAATGTTGCATTGCTGCCCACACCTACAGCAAATATTGCAACTCAACATCGCAATGGTGGGAGATACAATCAAGCAGGGCGTAATAATCACTCACAAGTGCAGTATAACCATCCTCAGAACCACTTGAATAATTTTCAGAGTCGAAGCAATAATCAGTATGGACAACGATCTGGACAATCCAATTATTCTCTTGGTCCATGCAACATATGTGGCCGCAAAAACCATAATGTTGCGACGTGTTGGTTTCGCAATGAAAAACCTCAAAGGTCATATTCAAATTCTTCAGATCCTATGTCTTTTTTGGCATCTGGTCCTCCTTCATATGATCCCAATTGGTACCCCGATAGTGGAGCTACAAACCATATTATGTCTGACCTTGCGAATCTCCATCTTCGGACTGAATACAATGGACCTGATCAACTACGCATAGGTAATGGTGATGGTCTCCCTATATCTCATGTTGGTAAGTCCATTCTCCCCACCCCACACCGTTTATTTGTGCTCAATGATATCCTGCATGTCCCACAAATTTCTACTCAATTATTATCTGTCTCTAAATTTACACGTGATAACAATGTTCTTTTTGAGTTTCATCCTTCATTTTTTCTTGTCAAGGATCGTCAAACGGGGACCGTGGTTCTGCAAGGGCGGGTTAATAAGAATGGTCTTTATTGTTTTGATTGTTGTTATTCTCCAACGAATCCCTTTCCTGCTGCCTATGTTGGTGAGCGAACTTCAGTGGATACATGGCATCAACGCCTAGGCCATCCCATGATGCGTACTGTCTAAGCTGTCGTCAATAAGTTTTCCTTACCAGTCACCAATAAAAGTCCCAGTTTCTGCAGTGCTTGTCAAGCCAGTAAGAGTCACAAATTACCCTTTCCTCTTAGCAAAACAATGTATTCATCACCTCTTGAACTTATTGTTTATGATATTTGGGGTCCTGCTCCAATAGTTTCTAATGAAGGTTTTCGTTATTATATGTTGTTCATGGATGCATGTAGTCGTTATGTATGGTTTTTCCTCTTCCAAATCGATCAGATGCTCTTAAAACATTTTTTTTTTCAAAGCTAAAGTTGAAAATCATTTTGACCAAAAAATAAAATGTTTTCAATTTGATAATGCTGCTAAGTACCGCAAGTTCACAAATGTGTTAGCCATCCATAGCATTGAACATCGTTTTTCCTACCCACATACACCCCAGCAAAATGGGCTTGCTGAACGGCGTCACAAACATGTTGTCGAAACTGGTCTAGCTCTTTTACATGGTGCACATGTTCCACAATCTTATTGGTACGACGCATTTAATACATCATGTTATCTTGTTAACCATCTGCCGTCTCCAGTTTTACAAAATAGAAGTCCTTTGGAAGTCCTTTACAAAACACCTCCAGAATACACTCACTTACGTGTTTTCGGTTGCGAGTGTTATCCCTATCTACGTCCCTACAACAATCACAAGTTACAACCTCGTAGTCTACCATGTATCTTTCTGGGTTATAGTCCACCACATAAAAGTTACAAGTGTCTTCATTTACCAACCAAACGCATTTACATCAATCGTCATGTCATATTCAATGAAGGGTCATTTCCATTTGCCGCCATGCAGAACCACTCTCAACCACGCGATACTTGCTCCTCACCTCAGGTAAACTCGCACCCTATTTTTCCCCTTTCTCCATTACCACCTCTTCTTCCTACTCCATCGTCATCAAATCAGAACACCTTGCTCAATTCCACCACAATGTCCACTCCACCGCATTCTAGATCACAACCATTGCCAAGCTCACCACTAGACACATCACCATTACCAACTCCACGTTCAAACATTCTACACTCACCACACTTTAGCTTACCATCATCTCTGAACAGATCACCATTACCTCCTTTACCCTTAATTAATCCTCCACCAATCGCACCACCTAAGCGCATACGACTTCCTCATCCTATGACCACTAGAGCTCAAAATGGGATTTTCAAACCCAAAGCTTTCACATCTACCAAACACCCTTTACTAGATGATGTTATTGGAGAACCCACATGCTTCACAGAAGCTAATGTTGATCCAAACTGGCGAGCCACAATGGACAATGAGATCAATGCACTTGTCCAAAATGGAACATGGACTCTTGTTCCTTTTCAGCGTCATATGAATGTCATTGGTAGAAAATGGGTCTTCCGCTTAAAAAGAAAAGCTGATGGAAGTATTGATAAATATAAGGCTCGGTTGGTTGCAAAAGGCTTTCAACAACATGCTGTAATTGACTATAAGGAGACATTTAGCCCCATAGTCAAACCATGCACCATCCGTATAGTTCTAAGTATTGCATTGTCAAGAGGGTGGCCTTTGCATCAGCTTGATGTTCAAAATGCCTTTCTTTATGGCACACTTGATGAGGAGGTCTATATGCAGCAACCTGATAAATGATAAAATGATAATAGTTTTGCTACGAAATGAACGATGAACTCAAAACGTAAGTAAAGTAAACTATCTTATCTAGTTTATACTTTATCAAAGTTTCTACTCTCAATTTTATCGAAATAGAGTGGAGTAACAAATTCGTTCCACTCCTAGTTCTCTAGCATGTGATGTTTTCTAATCTAATTAATCAATCTTAAGTCTAATGAGAGCTTTATGAAGGGTGTTATACTACGATACAATATGAAATTGATTATGTTGAATTTAACTACGAATGCTACGGAAATATGATTGTTTTTAAATCTAGATAAAGGATTAGAGAGGAATTGAATCCACCTCGAATCCAACTTAATAACCTTGCATAGATTCTTGTATCTCGATTCTTACGTTCTTACGGCAAGAAATTCGAGTTCTAATCCCTAGTGTTCATGCCATTTCTACCGAATACTAACTAGCATGTGAGGTCGTCCACCCATTCTCATGGCGAATCACAACCTTCTAGAGTGGAATAGATTCTACAATGCTTCTACTCTATACCACTAAGTTTTCATCAAGGCTTCATCAACCCCTCTAATGGAGGTTTTAGCCTTGAGTCATCAAACCATCATTTCCCATTGAATTATAACTACACATCATATTAAAATTCTAACTTAACTAAATTAACTAACAATGTTTCAATCTACTTAAACTATGAAATGATACTGAACAAGAATTAAAACTAGATCTATAAATTGAGATGACAAAAATTGAAATTGACAAAATAACTATTTTATTTATCTAATCAATCAAGAACAATGATTCAAAGACTTAATCTAAAACAAGAATTGAAAATGGAACTAAAACTTAATTAATCTACTGAAAACTAGATCTAGAATTATCTATATTGTTTTAGGTCTAATTAGCTACCATTAACAAAGAGCTAAGCTTTGGTTTTTATACTTTCAGATCCAAAAATCATGCATGGGCTTGGAGCCATGTTTTGGGCCAGAGAATCAAGCCCAAAACCCAATACTTTCAGTCCAAAAAGGCCTCTTCAGCTGCAGTTAGCTTCAACAGACTTTTCGTCCACTTTGGCTCCTCTGATTGGGTCAAGGCTTGGACCATTGGAAAACGCTTTCCGAGCCGGTCGTTTTGACATAAGGTAGGCCCCATTCCAAGGTCTGAGTCCAAAGATACGGCCTTTGGAAGTTCTGCTGACTTGTGTGCTGTTTCTGCCCGCGTCGACTTTTCAGCTTTTGATTAGGCTTTAGAAAGGCTTTGTCTTCTTGAATCTTGGCCTTTAGTCACGGAACTCCTTAGTAACCGACTTTTGCTCCTTTATCTCGCTAAAGTGACACATTTATGCATATAATGGACTTTGAAGCCTGAAATGCATAAAAACACGTAATCAGTGTTAACTCTTAATTATTACTCACATAATTGGTCTAAAAGTATGACTGTTACAGGGTTAAAACTACAGTTTTGGGCTCTTATCAAACCACCCCCAAACAGCATTTTGCTTGTCCTCAAGCAAAGATGAGAAATTAGAATAAGTGGCCAAAAAATGGAGTTCTAACAACTCTCGTTTAGCTGAGTGCGATTGCATTGACCATATGCAACAAGGCCTTAAAACCACTAGGAATTCCCTAGTGGACGAAGTTATAGCCTCGTGAGAGTTTTCCAGTGAAGGTACTCACAAACTTCAACTATACTACAACGACTAAGAAATAAAACTATTGTTTCCTCATTTATGTCCCAACTATCTATATATCTCACTAGCAAATGAATAAGAATAACCAACTCAAAAACCTAAGCTAATTTATGCATAATAATCAATCATTTATGATATGAATATAAATACTATGAGTAAT
This sequence comes from Coptis chinensis, assembly GCF_015680905.1. Lineage (NCBI taxonomy): Eukaryota > Viridiplantae > Streptophyta > Magnoliopsida > Ranunculales > Ranunculaceae > Coptis > Coptis chinensis. The sequence continues at coordinate 29,879,714 of NC_141463.1, read as the reverse complement.
ACTATGAAATGCCTAGCAGGTTCGTTTCTGAAGACTCGGAATAGCGTCCTTAAGTAGGTCCTCACATAAATGTCAAGACGAAAACCACTCTGATTTTTCCGCTCAAGTTTCGCTACTCCAGTGTGCAGTGGGCACACTCTACCTTACAATCTCAATGACAACAAGAAGGCCGGAGTCGATCAAACACATCTGCCACTTTCTATCACACTAACCTATTCCTAATTGAGCTAGAGGTCTTTATTAGGTGTTGCGGGGATTAGGAGATGGTTTAAGAAGGAAAGAAATGGATATTCAAAAGGACAAGTCTGAGATAGTAGAGTCTTCATATTATGTAACTTAGAGAAAACCTTGTTATTTTCTTTTGCTTCTACACTTTGTTTCCATCCTTAGCCATATTTTTTTTTTTTTTCTTTGGCTTTTAACTCCTTTTATTCTATTTTTTTGGAGTTTTTATTTTATTTCTATTTTTATTTTTCTTTTCTTTGGATGGAAACTTCTTTTCTTTATTTTCTGAAGCAATTAACTAACTTTTGTTTACACTTGTTTTTCTCTTCTTCTTTCTTCCTCATTGTATTCTCAGACTTATTCTAGATTGGGTAGGTTGATTTTATTTTTATTTTTTTTTATTTTGTTTCGTTTTTGTAACAGGGTAAAGGATTTGTGGGTTATGAAAGGCTAAAGAAAGGCTCAGAGGGGCGACTAGCGGAAAATAATTAATAGGTTTGAATTTCTGGCCATATCGATCCAAAGAGGGCCTAAATTCTCGCTTAGGATATGACATAGTGATCAAGCAAGTGGACGTGTGATTTCTCTATCCGGATTTTACTTCTCCCTTGTGTCATTTCTCAAATGTTTCGCTCATATAAGGCTTTAGGCTATATTCTCACAGGATTTGTAGAATAAGTACTCTAGCCTAGCTTTAAACTTATCGCTAACAATCATAGATACTCATGTAATATATTTATAGATAGATGCAAAGATTATTACCTACATATTAACCTAAGTTTCTAACAATTATTCTGATGCAAAAGCTATGTGAGACTTCTAGATTGTTAAGAGCATAGAGAAAGAAAACAATACCAATATTCCTAAGTGTATAACATAAACTTATTTATTTATGTTTTTGAAAATTTTAACTTGAAAACAAATGCATATTATACATTTCTATATCCTAACAGATGCCTTAATTACACGTGTTTCTATGCCCCCCCAAACAAGAAACATGCTTTGTCCTCAAAGCATTTAAATAAAGAGGGTAGAAAAATACCATGGAAATGCGTGAAATTCTGGGACATCTGCAAAACAAGGTTAGAACATACTAATATAGGAAATAAAAATATTGATGCAACTCTATAAGAGTTCCACCCATTATGGGGTTAACATAATTAAATTTGCTTGGGACATAAGCAGACAATAACGAAACTAAAAACTTATCTTATCTCCCGCTTAAGCATCCTCCTCCTCCTTAAAGAGATGAAGTTCCTTTGCATCCTGCCAGTCCATTATAACTTGCCAAGCTTGCCGCCATTTATCATCTACTAATGCTAACTTGTTAAGTGTTATTATGTCTGATGGGATGTACGGGCTAACAAATGAGGTTGCACCGCCATCCCGCCAAGTCATTATTCGCATTAAGCGAACCACTCCAATTGGTGGGTCTCATGACTTCAACCCTTTTCCAATCTATGAATTGTGCACGTAATCACGTAAACAACTACGCATGATCGTCTTACCAACACAGGCATAAGAAGATACTTACACCTCATGGTTTGGGCTCTCTTAAGACTAGCGACTAAAACTTCGAAATGTCATATCGGCGACGCCCCCTCAAAAAGCGAGGAAAATGTCACCAGCGATCTTGTTTGCGAAAATGAACGCCATTCCCCAAAATATTCATCGGGATGAATAACATGGTGGTGCCTACGCGTTTAGAAAGGCTACCAAGGGCAATGCTATATCGCCTCGGTCCATTACTCGAAATACCCTCCCCATAATACTCATGGAAATATGTATAATCATAAAGATATGCATTATCGGTCATATATGCCCATGTGTGAGCGGTCGGTATTGGTAATCCTGAAACTAAAGCGACCACATTTTTATTGAATTGATGTGTCGTATCATCGACTACGACGGAGAATTCTTGTTCTCCATCCTGATTACAATAGAATTTAACGTGGTCATAGAAATAAGCAGTAAGCTGTGGTGAATATGAATCGTCATCACTTACCAGTAGATGACGCCATCCTAACTGCAGGATCTTGTGTCGGAACCAATGTCCATAGGTCTCGGTGCCCAACACGTCTTCGAAAGACTGTTCAGGTATGACTATAGGGGATGTCATCTCAACTACTCTTTGAACAGTTCCAAAAAAAATCCTGGAATGACCCTCTGAAAATTGGAATTTTCCGCGTTGACAAGGAAGGCGCGCTGGTGCGCCAGATAGAGGCGATGGTCGCTCGTCGGTTTTGCTATTACAGTGTTTGGCGAGTCACGCTCAAGGAGGGCTCGGGTCGCGCTCTGACTAAACTTTGTGAAATTGTGCATATTTTGCGAAGCGCTAGTAAATCTTTGAAACAGAAATTTGGAGGAAAAAGAAGGAAAAGCTTGGAGTGAAAGGTGCGGGATGATGGTGGGGGTGTAGTGTGGTTTGTTAGTGTAGAATGAAGGGAGTTTAAATAGGTTTTGAGCTTCCAAAACGAATCGGCAAGTTCCCAAATTGATTTAAGGCAATTTTCGGAAATAGAAAAATTCCAAATCAAAACGAAAACAAACCATTTTCGCGTGATTTTCTAAAAATCCTGGTATCTTTCATAATGGATTTAGAATAGTAACTTCTAAACTCTCCTACATTTCATGCTACCACCACACAAATCATAGATATGCCGATATTGGCCAAATTATCAACCTTTCCTTCAAGACTACTTTACCGCGGATGATCATATAACGAATTATGCTCTCGGTATAAATATTACCACCCCCAAACAAGTTCGGAAGGTGGGATTAATGATAAAAACAAGCAGTACTCGAAATTAACCAATTATATTAAAAATAAAATTTAAATCCAAACAACATTAAACAAACACATTAATATTTAAATTTAACTACTTAATTAAAATCCAACTAATAAAACAATCAAAACCATGAAATAACAAATTGAACACAACCGATGGTGAACACCTAGCCATGTGATGAAGATGGGCCCGAGATGGAGATTGGTCCCGGCATGGAGAATGGCTTGAACCATCTGTCCCTTGGCGACGACGCTCATGCCCGGTCGGACTCGGCTGAAATAGAGTCCTCCACGGGTGGCATGCGTCGTAGCATCTCTATTCGGAACAAGCGCTGTGCTTCCATCTCAGTCCTGAGTACTGCATACTGGGCTTGTTGATACTGGTGGATAGTCTCCATGTTAGACAATATATCGTCCTGAACCCCTTCGAGCATTTCAAGTCTCGTCTAAAGGTTTGTTTGCTTCTTTCGAACTACAATCAGTCTATCTCGGATATCTTCACAAATACCATAAATGCAACGCAAGGCAGTTTGCAATACTTGCATGCGTTCTAAATTAGAACTACATTTATCTAATGCATCGTCATCCAGACATGCCATATCCTCCCTTTCATCCTCCGACTCAACCATTTTTTCTTCAGACAATGGCCAAGTCTCTTGGATGCAATCCGTATAGATACTTGCATTAGAATGCAATTTGATCTTAATAGGAGCAGATCTTGCGACAGCTCTAAAGGAGAGCATGATCTTAGTGATCAATACGGGAAGAGGCGCCAAGTTTTCCCCACCCTCGAATCACATTAAACATTAAATCGAGGATGCAGAAATTATACTTATTTGTTTGCAAAATCCGAGAACGCGCATATTGCGGGCCGATATCACTAACTTTGTCTTTCCCCGAGGGCGTTCCTACCAATCCACCGAAGCTGACCGCCGGTTGATTGGTTCTCGTGGTTGATCATGGACGAATGAGATGTCGGATTGTATTCACCCTCCACGACGGTATCCTTCATCAAAGCGGGAACTCCAAGATAATCGATTCTTGAATTGTCGCTACCGTGTTGTTTTCAAAGCGTAATTCCTAATAGTTCACCCAACAACCGCCTCGTTACTTCCCTCCTCGCTCTTGCTACCTTTATGAAAATCCTATCCCCTCCAATTCTCGCTTCTTATAAAACTATTCAACCAAATCATAGTGATAGAACTCCTCACCGAAAGTACCACAATCCGCTCCAATGCCTCCTAATCATCTCTCGTATCGTAAAATGGCGCCAAGTCGCCGAAGAAGCAAACGCTGCTGCTCGCAAAATTCTTCATCGTAGCGCCATTGAAGTTTTTTTAGTCAACTAATGGTTTTGTAGACTGTGGGGGAGGCGAGTTTGAAGAAAAACTACTAAAAACAACGGTGGTGGCGGTAGTTACTCGAATTGGTAGCTGTTTTTTAGAGTTGGGGTGGTGGTATTAATGGTTTAAAGAAGATTTAGTTGGATTTGATTATCTTGGTGTGGGTGTAGTTAGGTTTTCTTCTCTCTCTCTTTTTTTTTTTTTTTTTTTTTTTTTTGGTGTTCAAGGTTTGATTTAACTTGGTAACCGGTGGGATTGAAAGGGAAAGAAAGAACGTGTGTTTTTTGGGAAGGAAGGAGACGCACAGTCGTGCGTGCGGTTTGGGCCCAAGCCCAATTTGAATTCCGAAATTTTCCGATTTTTCGCGCAATTTCAAACTCAATTTGCCGCTTCGTTACTGGCCCGATTTGGCGAATGAGTTATGGAAATGATCAGTAGAGAATTTCCAATCAAATGATCCATAAAACACTCAATTCTAACCATGGGTGACGTATAAGAGGGTGGAAAAATGCCTCGAAGTGCGTGTGTGACGTCGTTTATGCGAACGAAGGAAATCTAAGTTTAGATTACGTTAACCCAACTGAACTACAAGTAATGGGCCTAAGCAACACAAATGGAAAGTTCGAGCAATCCAGATGGAAAGACCGATTGCCCACCCCCAAACAAATTTTTAAACACAAAATTTGTTCTAACGCAGGTCGTTTAAAGTCAGATTCCCAAGACTTGTTGGATTGCTATTTCTATGATTAAGAATTTTTTTATTATTATTTTTTATTATTATTTTTTTATTTATTTATTAGTTTATTATAAGAAAAACAAAAAACATTAAATATATAATTCACCCCTTAGAGGAACATGACTCAAAAACCGAGAAAACATGCAAAAGTGGAAAACGTGAATTATGTTAACCGTGGACTTAGGATCCGGTACTTACAGCCACACACTCCATAGGGAGGGCCCGGTTACCTGAATGGTGCACTTACCACTATATGGAAGTGAAAGGAAGTACACCAATGACAAAGGTCAATCCTCATAGACAGGGTCCTGTAAAAGGACTTCCTCTACATCAGGGGACAGAAGTTCGTGAAAATGTTTTAACCGTTGACTATTAACTTGAAAGGTATTGTTGTCATTTGGATTTACCAAGGTGATTGCCCCGTAAGGGGTGACTTCAGTAACCAGAAAAGGGCCAGACCAATGGGTTTTTAGTTTTCCTGGGAAAATATGTAGGCGGGAGTTGTAAAGCAAGACCTTTTGACCGACCACAAACTCTTTGCGCAAGATTTGCTTATCATGAACACGTTTCATGTTAGCTTTATAATCCTTCGAGAGATCGTAAGAATCGCCACGGATTTTCTTCAAGCTCATTCAATTGCAACTTGCGTTTTGACACCTGCCTCATCAATGTTGAAGTTCGGGCTTTTATAGCCCACGAGCACGGTGCTCTAATTCAACGGGTAAATGACATGGTTTCCCAAATACAAGTCTAAAGGGAGACATACCTATAAGAGTTTTGAAAGCAGTTCTATATGCCCATAAGGCATCCGATAGACGCCGACCCGATCTTTCCTATCAGGGTTTACAGTTGTTTCTAAAATCTTTTTGATTTCCCTATTAGAAACTTCTACTTGTCCGCTAGTTTGTGGATGATAAGGAGTTGCTACTTTGTGTGTAACTCCATACTTTTTCACTAGGGATGCAACAACTCTGTTGCAAAAATGTGTTCCACCATCACTAATGATGGCTTTAGGAATGCCAAACCCATTTAAAATATATTCTTTAATAAAAAATACAACGGTCTTATGGTCATTTCTACGGCAAGCTAGGGCCTCTATCTATTTAGACACGTAGTCCACGGCAACTAGAATATAAATGAAACCGTGGGAAATAGGGAAAGGACCCATGAAATCAATGCCCCAAACGTCAAAAATTTCTACTATCAAGATTGGATTTAATGGCATCATATTACGTTTTGTGATTCGCCCAAGTTGTTGGCAACGAATACACGCTTTGCAATGCACTTGGGCATCCTTAAAAAGGGTAGGCCAATAAAATCCACATTGAAGAACTTTAGCGGCTGTTTTCATCCCACTAAAATGGCCACCACACTTTTTGTCATGGCAGAACGATAGGACTTCATTATATTCCCACTGGGGAATACAACGACGAATAATCTGATCCGCACAATACTTAAAAAGTATGGCTCATCCCAAAGTAGTATAACTTAACTCGCCAAGAACTTCTTACGTTCATTTCTTGACCAATTATAAGGCATAACATCGGCCGCTAAATAATTTACAATGTCAGCATACCATGGTGCTGAAAAAATCGCATACAGATGCTCATCAGGAAAAGAGTCCGGTATGGACTCAGAATCACTTTGATCGTCGTTTGTGAGTCTAGATAAGTGGTCGGCAACTACGTTTTCGACCCTCTTTTTGTCCTTTTTATTTCTAATGTGAACTCTTGCGGGAAGGATCCATCGGATTAATCTCTCGCTAGCATCCTTCTTTGCAAGAAGGTACTTAAGGGCTGCATGGTCCGTGTAAACTAAAGTTTTAGAACCAACCAAATAAGGACGAAACTTATCTAAAGCATAAATGACAGCTAAGAATTCTTTTTCGGTAGTTGAATAATTCCGTTGAGCATCGTTTAAGGTTTTACTAGCATAATAAATGACAAAGGACTTATTATCTAGTTTTGTCCCAAGACCGCACTAACCGTGCATAGTCACTAGCATCACACATGAGTTCGAAAGGTTTAGACCAATCGAGGTCAGATAATTGGTGCAGAGGTTAGGGCGCTTTTAAAGTTTCAAAAGCCTGCGTACAGTTAAAATTAAAATCAATGATTGCATCTTTCAAAAGCAGATTAGTTAAAGGCCTAGCTATTTTCGAGAAGTCTTTAATAAACCGCCTATAAAAACTTGCATGGCCTAGAAAGGCTCTAATATCACGGACAAGTCCGTGGTTTAGGTAGGGTCGCTATCTTATCTAGTTTGGCTTTATCTACTTCGATGCCATCACTAGATATGATGTGACCTAGTACTATGCCTTTTTTCACCATGAAATGACACTTTTCCCAGTTTAAAATGAGGCTCTTTTCTTCACACCGTGTCAAAACCTTAGACAGGTTAGACAAACAGATCGGAAGGAGTCTCCATAGATAGAAAAATCATCCATGAAAACTTCCATAAAGCTTCTACCATGTCACTAAATATATGAAGCATACACACCGGAAGGTACCGGGAGCATTACAAAGGCCAAAAGGCATTCGCTTATAGGCATACGCTCCAAAGGGACATGTGAAGGTAGTCTTTTCTTGGTCATCAATATCAATAATAATCTGAAAATAGCCTGAGTAGCCATCCAGAAAACAATAAAAAGCATGACCAGCTAGGCGTTCGAGCATTTGATCTATAAAAGGTAAAGGAAAGTGATCCTTTCGTGTCATAGCATTTAAACGCCTCAGAATCAATATAGATCCTCCATTTCATAGGACCTTGTGTGACAACATAGTCACCCTTTCCGCTCACTTAACCATGGTAACTCCCGATTTCTTAGGAACTACATGAATGGGGCTTACCCATTCGCTATCAGAGATTGGGTATATGATACCCGCATCGAGTAAGCGTAAGACTTCTTCCCTAACCACCTCTTTCATGGTAGGGTTCAAGCGACGCTGAGGTTCGCGAGAAGTCTTCGCGTTATCCTCCAAATGGATACGATGAGTGCAAACATTAGGGTTAATTCCCTTAATGTCGGCTAGGGACCAACCAATCGCAAACCGATGTTCCCTAATCACCCGGATTAAATGTGTCTCTTCATTCTTAGATAACAGAGAAGATATAATTACCGGATGACTACCATCCGGATCAAGTTCAATATATTTTAATTCTGGGGGAAGAGGTTTAAGCACTGGGGTGGAAGGAAAATCAATAGATGTTTCGTTGGGGTCTTCCTTTTGCATAATGAATACTTGCTTAGGTAGCAAGTCTTCATACTCAATATGTGGAGCAACCGAAGGGTCTACAATTGGTGTGGACTCAAGGATGGTGTTGACTTCCTCTAAGTAGGAGTCATTTACAAAATCTGAAGTTCCAAAAGAAAGGAATTTGTACATATTGTTTTCAGGAAACGTGTTGTTAAAATAATCTAGAGCTAAGCTCTCGATCATGCTAACCTCCCCATCTATAGACGAATCTGGTAATTGTTTCATCATTTTAAAAACATTTACCTCAACTATAAGATGGCCAAAAGATAAGGACATCTTACCATCGCGGCAATTTATAAGTGCGTTGGCAGTTGCTAAGAAGGGGCGCCCTAAGATGATTGGTACAGAGTCGTTAGCGACTTCTGTATCGAGGATAACAAAATCAGCAGGATAGTAGAAATCCTGAACCTTAACAAGCACGTTTTCCACTACACCCTTAGGATACTTAATTGACCTGTCCGCTAATTGCAACGCTATTTTTGTAGGTTGCATTTCCTATAGACCTATTTGTTTATATAAGTAATATGGGAGTAAGTTAACACTCGCCCCTAGGTCTAATAAAGCGGTCGTCGTGTGGGAATCTCCTAAGGTGCATTTTACAAATAGGGCGACCGGTGGTCCCTGTACTTAACAATTCCATTATTTTCGGATAAAGTTGGGAATTGTTCAGTTAAAAAGCGCCTTTAGGTATGTTGGTCTTACGCCTAGTAGTGCACAACTCTTTAAGAAACTTAGCGTGGTTAGGGAGCTTTTAATAGCTTCGAGAAAAGGAAGGTTTATTGTTAGATTCTTGAAAACGCGTTCCTAATCTCCTCAAAGTTTGTATCCCCGGTTAGCATGGCTAACTTCGAGGGAATGGTGGTTTCGCTCTATATTTAGCGTATGGCTCGACTTGATGTGTTACCTTGGCTTTCGTTTCTTAGTTTGTTGTTTAACCGGGTACCTCTACAAAGTGGTAGGCTCTTCAGTTTCTACTTCGTATCTAGTTCGATATCCGGTGTTGGGAGTATCGATAGGGTAACTATAGGCATAGTTACTTTGTTATCAACCACTCTTCCGAATCGGAGAGTGGTGATGGCATTCAGTTCACCTACTATTGTCGCTTTCGCACTAGTATTACCGTTTACCTCAAAGGCCGCGGTTTGTTGTTTTAGGGTTTGGTATCGCTTTGTCCCGAAACACGCTTTTGGTTGGGCTTTCTCTTAAATTTAACTGTTGTATGCCCCGATTTATGGATTGTAAGATCTATTGGTTTGATTGAGTCATTGATTGGAAAAGTTGTTGGGTAACCTTTAGTATAAAGGCGCCTATACGATCCGGATGTGATGGTGTAGTAGTCACAGTGGTGCGACCGAACTATCTCACGTTGATTATTTATGGGTGGGTTTTGATAGTTACTATTGTTAACCGAACGATACCTCTATTGGTATTATAACTATTATAATTTCCTCGACCTTGTGCGCGAAACCTTGTCGTGGTTGGCGCTTTGGTTGTTATAATTATTATAATTTTCCTGACTTAGTCCCTGGCCTTGCCTAGGTGGAGCTTGATTATAGTTGTTCGCTTGCCTAACATTTTGGTTATTAGACCCTGGAGGTGAAACTTGTTGATTGTTTCGCCAACTAAAGTTGGGATGTTGTCTCCATGGGGCATTAGGAATAGGATAGTTATTAATGGAGTACACATTATCTTGCTCTAATTGTTGTTGTTCATAGGCGAAAGGACAATAGGAGTCAGGGTGCTCAGGACTCAAACAGACATTACATGGGTTGGAGTTAACATTCATGACGGGGGTAGGCTTTTGTTGCACAGAAATAGCCTCAACCTTTTTAGTTAGAGATTCGATTAAATTTTTAAGTTCTAGATCGGGTTTCATCTCAAACATACCGGGCGCCTTAATCAAGAAGAAGAACTAACGGTAGGGGGATATCATCACTACCCCCAATTGTTATTACGCTTAGTTTGATCTTCTAAAATTTGTAAGCCTCGAGGCTCCTTTTACTTAGGAAACTACCCCCATTCATTATGTCAAGGACTTCTTTATGGTGATGTTGAAGTTCTTTGAAAAAGGCACGAAACTAACGTGTCTTTTGCTAGGTTATGGTGTGGACACTCAATAAGCGATCGGTGAAACGATTCCAAGCCTCGAAAACGATTCATGAGGATTTTGTCGGAAAAATGAATCTTGGAAAGCATCTCATCCGCTTTTAGGGGGGGGGTAAAAATGTTCCATAAACAAATGAACAAGTTTAGCCCACGAGTCCACAGAGTTAGCGCTTTGGGCGCTTAACCAAGACGCTGCCTTTATCGGGCTAAGGTGAAGGGGAAATACCCTCGGTTTAATTTGTTCCGCACCAACCGTAGGATGATGGAATGTTGTAAGGACTTGTTCAATCCTACGATGTGTTGATAAGGTTTTTCATGATCTAAACCATGGAAAACGGGTAACAAATTAAATATGTTTGGGGAATTCAAAATCCTCCACTAGGTCCGCTAGAACGATGCAAGATTTAGGGCTATCGCCAAGGCTTTGTAAAAGTCGAAGAGAGGAGTCTCTTTTTCTTCACCATTGGTCGTGGTGTGGTTGGTGGGATAGTAGTTAGAGGTGTAGTGATTGGTATACTCGATAGATTTGTTTGTTGACGCTTACGGTTAATTACGCTCGGTTTTTCTCCCACCAAACCTTAATCTCATGCAAGTCTAAGTCTAAACACGACAACAATCCAAACAATCTTGATATATTAGTATGAACCTCTAACCGAGATCGAGGTATGGAAGAAATGAATACCGATAAGCGTCCTTGCTTCGCTTTATGAATAGCATCTTGTTTACGCTGTTCGTAAAAATAACAAGTTAGAACACTGAAAAACTTAAAAATTGAAGTTCAAACAAACCAGTAGAAATCCGAAAAATTTTGCTTAGGGCGCTGGTGCGCTGGCTGCATAGGCGGTCACCCGTGTAACTTGAAATTCCAAGTGTTTAAGGGTGGGTCGCTCCACATGGGGCGGTCGCTTCAGATTCCAAGAACTTAGGCGGGTCACGCTGAATGGGGGCGGTCACTCCGTGTTCCAGTATATAGGCAGCAGAGCCCTTTATAGGCTGATCGCACTCGTAATTTTGTTCATGAATTTTTCAACGCTGAAACGGATAACCACAGTATGAATCAAACGAGGGTGGGTGGGTTTAATGGGACTTAAAAATGACTAATTCTATTATGAAAACAATGCTAAAATGAACTAAGATGGCAGCGGCGCCATTTGATAAATGATAAAATGATAATAGTTTTGCTACGAAATGAACGATGAACTCAAAACATAAGTAAACTAAACTATCTTATCTAGTTTATACTTTATCAAAGTTTCTACTCTCAATTCTATCGAAATAGAGTGGAGTAACAAATTTGTTCCACTCCTAGTTCTCTAGCATGTGATGTTTTCTAATCTAATTAATCAGTCTTAAGTCTAATGAGAGCTTTACGAAGGGTGTTATACTACGATACAATATGAAATTGATTATGTTGAATTTAACTACGAATGCTACGGAAATATGATTGTTTTTAAATCTAGATAAAGGATTAGAGGGGAATTGAATCCACCTCGAATCCAACTTAATAACCTAGCATAGATTCTTGTATCTCGATTCTTACGTTCTTACGACAAGAAATTCGAGTTCTAATCCCTAGTGTTCATGGCATTTCTACCGAATACTAACTAGCATGTGAGGTCGTCCACCCATTCTCATGGCGAATCACGACCTTCTAGAGTGGAATAGATTCTACAATGCTTCTACGCTATACCACTAAGTTTTCATCAAGGCTTCATCAACCCCTCTAATGGAGATTTTAGCCTTGAGTCATCAAACCATCATTTCCCATTGAATTATAACTACACATCATATTAAAATTCTAACTTAACTAAATTAACTAACAATGTTTCAATATACTTAAACTACGAAATGATACTCAACAAGAATTAAAACTAGATCTATAAATTGAGATGACAAAAATCGAAATTGACAAAATAACTATTTTATTTATCTAATCAATCAAGAACAATGATTCAAAGACTTAATCTAAAACAAGAATTGAAAATGGAACTAAAACTTAATTAATCTACTGAAAACTAGATCTAGAATTATCTATATTGTTTTAGGTCTAACTAGCTACCATTAACAAAGAGCTAAGCTTTGGTTTTTATACTTTCAGATCCAAAAATCGTGCATGGGCTTGGAGCCATGTTTTGGGCCAGAGAATTAGGCCCAAAACCCAATACTTTCAGTCCAAAAAGGCCTCTTCAACTGCAGTTGGCTTCAACAGACTTTTCGTCCACTTTTGCTTCTCTGATTGGGTCAAGACTTAGACCATTGGAAAGCTCTTTCCGAGCCGATCGTTTTGACATAAGGTAGGCCCCATTCCGAGGTCTGAGTCCAAAGATACGGCCTTCGGTTCTGGCTACGACTTGTGTCTTTGTTTTACCCGCGTCGACTTTTCAGCTTTTGATCAGGCTTTAGAAAGGTTTGTCTTCTTGAATCTTGGCCTTTAGTCATGGAACTCCTTAGTAACCGACCTTTGCTCCTTTATCTCGCTAAAGTGGCACATTTCTGCACATAATGGACTTTGAAGCCTGAAATGCATAAAAACACGTAATCAGTGTTAACTCTTAATTATTACTCACATAATTGGTCTAAAAGTATGACTGTTACAGGGTTAAAACTACAATTTTGGGCTCTTATCACAACCCCCAGGGTTCATTGATTCTCAGTATCCCAATCACGTGTGTCGACTCCATAAGTCTTTATATGGACTTAAACAAGCACCTCGTGCGTGGTATGATCGACTAAGCAACTATCTTTTTCAGCTTGGCTTTACTGGCTCCAAAGCCGACACATCACTTTTTGTAAAATGCACATCAGCTTCAACTCTATATGTTCTTGTGTATGTTGACGATATAATTGTCACAGGGTCTACTCAAGCATGCATCCAAGAAGTTATCCATCAGCTTCATTCTTCCTTTAAGGACATGGGAGCCTTAAACTATTTACTTGGTATTGAGGTACATCGGTCTGTAGAAGGATTATTTCTCTCTCAGAAGAAGTACACAATTGATCTCCTAAAGAAGACAAATTTGGATGGTGTTAAACCTCAGACCACTCCTATGTGTCCTCAAACTAAGCTATCCAAGTTTCATGGAACAAAATTGTCAGATCCTACACTTCACAGAAGTGTTGTTGGTGCTTTACAATAACTGACACTTACTCGCCCGGATATTGCCTTCTCTGTTAACAAAGTTTGCCAATTCATGCAATCTCCATCTGGAGATCATTGGATTGCTGTGAAGCGCATCCTTCGCTATCTCAAACACACGCCTGATTATGGCATTTATTTGCGCTCTTCTTCTTCATACACATTGAGTGCCTTTTCGGATGCCGATTGGGCTGGGTGCCCTGATGATCGACATTCTACAAGTGGTTATTGTATTTTTCTAGGTCCTAATATTATTTCGTGGAGTGCTCGCAAGCAAAAGACAATCTCTCGTTCTAGTACTGAGGCAGAATACCGTGGTCTTGCTATCGCTACAGCCGAACTTATTTGGATTCAATCTCTGTTAAAAGAACTTGGTATATCTCTTTCTACACCTCCGATTCTATGGTGTGACAATCTTGGTGCCACATATCTCACAGCAAATCCGGTGTTCCATGCTCGCACTAAACACATTGAAATTGACTACCATTTTCTTCGAGAAAAAGTTGCCAAAAAGGACCTTGATGTACGTTTTATCTCCTCCAAAGATCAAGTTGCTGATATTTTTACTAAAGGACTTCATTCCTCACGTTTTTCGGTTCTAAGAGACAAGTTGACCGTTCAAGATCGACCACTTAACTTGCGGGGGCATATGGAAACACAATCTACAGCTCATGCTAGTGGTGAAGAATAGATACAACTCATGCTTCATTGTGTATCAAATCCTATAATATCTTTCCTTAGTTAGGATATTCAACACCTAGAATATTCTGGTGAAGATCTTCTGTACATGTATAAATATATAACCACTGTAATACACATTTAAGTATTTTTAGTTCATTGAAATTATAAACATTATACACATTTTTCCCTTTGCCTATTTTGTGCTCAAGCTTCACATGGGTTGCAAACCAAACTCTCACACACTCTACACTAATGTCACGTCTCCTAACCAAGAAGCTACATAGTCAAACATGTAGTTACACAGATTCTTATTGAAAAATAGTTTATCAATTAATTATAATTATTTGTGAACCTCCTCTCCTCTCTTTCTCACGATGTCTCTCTCCTCTCATAAAATCTCACGGATAGTTCAAACGCTTCCCTCACAACACCTAGTTGTATCTCACAAACTCTTTCTTTCATCAATAACAACATGTTCATTCTCTCATTTAATCACATAACCTTATAACCATAATAAGACTAAACAAACAAGAACATAAGGCATCATATTTTGAAAATTTCCGACATACTCTTCCTCCAATTGTTTTCACTCATGTTGATTGATGGTTCCCTTCTATTTCTGTTTTAGAATTCCACAAAACTAAGCAAGTCAAACCCCTTATTTCAACTGACTTGAAATTTTATGAGGTTCACAAGCATGGTGTGGAGTTTATTTTCACCAAACACTAGGGCTTAATTTACCTTGCACTTAAGTTAGAAATGGAATACCCAAAACACAAATCGACAGCATTGATATGCTGAAACTTGGTAAAAATTAGACCGACAGTGTCTGGCAACCCATCACACATGAGAAGATATATTCAAAGGCAGAGCAAATAGATGTAACTATAAACTTACTATTAAAACAGAATCTTTAAATGATGATCATTTCAGTAAAAAAAAAATAGAGACAACATACGAACATCATCGTACTTAAGAGATTATTTGATAAATTCTAAACACAAACCATTAATTAGTCAATAATTCATTAATCTTTCAAAGTCTATTTCCATTTGTATGAGCATGCATTGATGAAGAATTTCTCTACTTCACAATTACAAAACACACTTGGCCTCCTCAAGATAGACGCATCTTGAGGTTACTCTGTGTTCGTGATTTGAACTTTCAGATTTTCAGCAGTAGATAGTTGAACCAATTCCAATGTGAGCAAACAAGTGTGGTTTAGATAACACAGATGGTGCTTTAGATAACAATGGTCCAGGTCATGGAGGTGTCATTAGAAATAATGAAGGAAGGGTATTGGCTGCGTTTTGTGGAAGTGGAGGACTTGTGTCAGTTTTATTCCAAGAACTGAAAGCGATAGAGGTATGCATAGAGAGATGTTTGGCAGAAGGTTTTTAAGAAGTTGAAATTGAATCAGATTCCTTAAGAGCCATCAAAGCGATAAATAAATTAGAGAAACCACCTTGGTACTGTCGAGATGTGATGGCAGCTATTGAAAGGAAGAAAGAAGGATTCAGATTCATATCATTTACTCATGTTTTTCGTGAAGTGAATAGGGTAGCGGATTATTTTGCTAGTTTGCATGGAAATGGTGAATTTTCTACGGTTCACTTTGCACATCCATTAGATTTTCCTGTGCAGGAAATTGTAAATGAGGATGCGAGTGGTAAAATATATGTAAGGAAAAGTTAATTTAATACAGGTGGGGGTCTGCCTAACCCTAGCTTATTTGGAAAAAAAAAACAAGTGTGGTGGTTTGGTGTAGTTTATGTTCAGTGACATCCACGAGTACTTTGTTATCTTCTCATACTTTCACTTTTCATATGTAGTGCCATCACTAACTTATGATATAATTCTAACCACAAACCACAAACAAAAACTCTCCTTAAAAAATTCAAAATTTCCAACAATTCTCACACACGCATAGATAAAAACAAAAGCACAGACCCAAATTCACAATTAAAAAAAAAAATACCTTTCAAATAAAATTTTACAATAATGTACATACCTCGTGCTTTTCTCTGGATTCCAACTGAAACCAATGAACAACAACTAGTAAATTCCCAATAATCAAAAAACTTGATCTTGTTTCTGCAGGAATCAAGACAGAATATATACTGGATTGGTCTGTAAACAGGATTGGATCGAGATGATAATTAGATCGAGATGATAATATTAAACTGGATTGGATTGAGATGATGATTTTGAGGAAAAAGAATTTCAATTTTAGGGATCTTGAAATGCGGCGGTGAGAGAGAGCGAGAGGAGAGAAAGAAAGTTATGTTTTATATTTCGACCAAAATAATAGAGCGCGATTTTTTTTTGTTTCCTTCTTTCGCGAAATTTTCAAGTTTTTAATTTGTAACACTTCTCCAACGATTTTTAAGCGTTAGCAATTAAATATGGAAAATTTAGCCAAATAAAGCAACGCTTTACAACATTGCCAACGCTTATTTAACGTTGACAACTTGCTAACGGTAAATAACCGTTGCAAAGCAAAAAAGGTGCATGTTGCAAATATCCTATTATGGTGTAGTGACATGGAACACCATCAGCAAAGTCAATCCATTTAGCATCATCAGTGCAAGAAGTACATGTTGATGCATTGTGACCAACACCACCACATCTGGTACATCTCCTTATTTGGACAGGGATACCTTCTCCTTTAGATCTCTTTTGCTTCTTTTTAGGGCGGCCAGCCTGTACCTCATCAATTGGTGGACGTACCATGATATCTCTAACCCAATGCCATTGTTCTTTACCTTTCATTGGTGTCCAATTTTCCCTATATGTGTCCATCATCGTCTCCTTGTTGTAGCATGGGAGGCAGTAGTCATACACAGAAAATTTGGAAGTGTCGATGCATTTAACGACATGGGAACATGGAAGCCCCACTTGTTGAAAGTACCCACAAGTGTAATTTCTATTTTCAAGGCCTACCGTGTTTGTTCCATCTTTAGTGAGGACTGAAAAACTGAATTCACTTGCCCTCCTTACAGTGTACGACCTGCTCTCGAATCGAGATGTGATGATATGGTCTTCCACTGATTTGGTGAGTTTGGTCTTCAACTTTGCAGCCATAACACGATAGTCGTAGAAGTGCGTTATTATATTTTTTCGAATACCATCTACAAGAGATGTAACAGGCATAGCCCATTCAGGAATTATGATTTTGTTCCAACTCTCTATGTGATTGATATAAACAATTCCATACCTTTTCATTGGAGCAAATGCATTGCACCATGATTCTTTAGGAATTCTGACAAACTTTGCATAAGCTTTATCGTCACTACACCAGATGTGACCCATAATTCTAACAAACTCAGCTTTATCAAAGGTTTCTGTGACATTCTTAACCCTCTATTTGGTGTCTTGTTTGCTAACATTGTTAGACATACGTTACGCATAAAAGCAATTGTGCGCGTTTGGAAAAAATTTAGGAACTGCTTGAAGAATGCTACTATGTCAGTCTGATAGAAGAACAAAACTCTCTGTAGATCCTACAACATAGTCCCTCAATCTCTCCAAGAACCAATCCCAATGGTCATTGTTCTCCTTTGAGACAATTGCAGCTGCAATTGGAAAAAAAATGACTATCTGCATCAACAGCAAAGGATATGAGTATTACATACTTGTACCTACCTTTCGAGAACTTACCATCGATCATAACCAAAGGATTGAGACATCTTTTGTAAGAACGAACTGTGATGCCATAACTCCAAAAGAAACGTTCAAATTTGTGCTCATGTGGTGTTGATCTCGGTGAAACAGCATGGATCAATCTTTTTAAGCTTTTTGCAATAAGTAGGCAACATTTGATATGATTGACTGAAACTACCTCTAATCTGCATGAAAAATATAACAAACTGAGTAAAAACCAACCACTTGCTACGTGTTATTAAACGTGTTGCTGATAGTACAGGTGCTGAAGCTACCTGTAATCTACATGGAAAAGATAACATGCAAAGTTTAAACTACCACTTGCTACGTGTTAGTAAACATATTAATGACAGGACATGTATTTTCTAATACCTCATTCTTTGGTTTCTACCTTGTTTAGTGCAAATTGCTTTGCTTTCCATGCGATCTTATATGATATTTTAGTATGGTGGATTCCTTTGACCTCCTGCTGTAAATGTTTTGGCTGCAGTTCTTCGTTATCCCAAAGTTTTGCGTTACCCATGACGCATTTGCTTGTGGATTTGTTGCAACAACCTGATATTGTGCACAAGTGTGAGCTGCTTTTAAGGTGCTAATAACCCATTTATCAGAGGCAATTATAGGTTTTTTATCAGCTCCTAAATGTGCATTTTATTACCCTTATATTACTGCATTACATCTCGTCTTACGCTTAACGAAAAGACAATTCATAGCTTTTATTGTTTTTTTCAAGATATGGAAAATTTCAGACCAGTTATCATAAAAACTGCATCTTAGCACCAAAAGGAGCCTTAATCATGCTTATTATGAAGACCAGAAGCTGCTATGGAAAAGTGATGAAAAAGTCAACATTCAACGGTCAAAGTCAAAGATCAAGGTCAAAGGTCAAAGCCCTCAACTTAGAAGACCAGAGATGGAGGCCCTTATCTCAAAATATGATATTCTCCAAAACCTACCTTGGTCAAGAAGAAATCAAAAAGCAAAAGAAAAGGCAAAAGTAAAAGTGAAGTGTGAGGTGTCTCAAAAGTGATGGAGGAGGGAAAATTAGTAAAAGGCAAAAGTAGGGGTATATAATCTAATAGCTAGGGAGAGAGAAAGCATCCATTGCTTTCCAAACCATTTGGTTTGTTTTAATTTTCTTATCTAGTTTTTCATTTCAAGTCCTTTACTTTATTGTTCTTCATTTCTTTTTATTTAAATATTGTTATTTTAGTTTGTTTGTTTCAATCAATCAATCTTATCTTGTTGTTCTTATTTCAATCTTCAATCAATACTTCTTTCAATATTTTCATGTCATTTCCATCTTAACAACTTATGTTTTCAAGTTTTTCATTAACTAAAACCCACACTAAGAGTCTACCTTCCTTCTTCTTCAACTCCCACATTCAAACTCCAAACAATTTAGGATGAACCTCACTTTTGATGTTTTGAAGACTACACCACAATCTACAGCTTCAAATGGCGCCGCCGTCATGGATTCCAGGAGCAAGAGTGCTTGGTTGAGAATCTAAGGATGAAGCACCATTCTCATCTTTCCATTTCTATTTTTTTTTTTTAAAATTTTTTCATTTTTATTTTGTTGTTTTTCAATACTGATTTACTTTCTTGCAAATTAGGGTTCGGGATAAACAAGCTAGAGAGGAGCTGAAGTTACAGCCAAAAGACGATCAAACTTCACCGGAGTTAGTGGGGGACCGCACGGGCGACCACACAGTCACCTCCAGGCCCAAGGCCAGTTTTTTGGCAGTTCAATTGTTTTTTTATGAGTAGTTGAACACCGAGCCTGGATTTTGTAATAGAGTAGGATAAATCAGTTGAACTTGTTTGTAATAGTTAGAGATAAAAAGAAAAACGAAAAATTTTAGGAAAAATTAGTTTTTGATTGATTTTTGTGATGAACATGAGTTAAATTTGGTTGAAGTTGTACAGTTACCAAGGGATTAGAGTTTTCATTGCCTTGGGAAGTTTAAATGTGTGAGGCAAGTTGTGGATCATAGCTCACACACTTTGAATCAATTTGGTAATCAACACTCTAAGTCCATTTGACTATGGTTAATCTAGATTATCGATCTAAAACTAGTTAGTCTAATAGATTAGCATAGTATTAGTTTAGTTTTAAGTTTGGGCCCTTGAAGGCAAA
The DNA here is from genome assembly GCF_015680905.1 of Coptis chinensis. Lineage (NCBI taxonomy): Eukaryota > Viridiplantae > Streptophyta > Magnoliopsida > Ranunculales > Ranunculaceae > Coptis > Coptis chinensis. Next base: position 29,859,639 of record NC_141463.1, on the reverse strand, counting down.
GTTGTATAAATTATCAAAAACCCAATTTGTACGCTTTTTAAGTGGGCCTTTTTTGTAACTTAAAATAGGGTAAAGCTTGAAAGGTTGGGTCTGATTCTCAGATCACGCGCCAACCGACGTGGCATTCTTCTCAAGCAGCGTGTAAGCACGACTTGCGAGGTAAATTCTAAACCTCCTCGAAGCCCAAGTAAAAGGATACCTTGTGTGTTTAAGCATGCTTATGTGATTGTTTGAAATTTAATTTCCACACTGTAATTTACATTTGCACATAAGGCTGAACCCAAGCCACATAACAACCATTGGGAAGTCATTTCCCAATGTAGGTAAATTGGACGTTGTTTGATTCTTGAAGCCCTAAACCAATTTTTTTTTAATGAAAATCAATCAACTAGAGCCCAAAGTAGTCACGCTCCTCCAAAAAAAGACAAAAATATAGCCACGAGGATTTAGAGTAATCAGTTATCAGATTCCAGTGGACCAACTACCTTCCTCACTCCCCTCCCCCAGATTCATCGTGAGTGAGATTCTTGGTAGCACACCACTTGGTGAAGTGACTGCCTACTCTTCTAAGACATGCAGTTGAGTCATCCTAGTCTCGCGCCCAATTGTTCCCTTGAATAGGGCATAGTTATTTATAGACCAACCAAATATTTTCAAAAAAATCCAAAAAAATGAATTTCTACTATTTGTGCATCATCCTTGTTTGAGCATTGATGTCTTATCAATATGGATCGAAACCATCATGGAATTACAATGTAAACCCATATGCTTGTTCTTTTTACGGTAGTCCTTATCACTGGTTATCCCATTGTCCATCATATACCGAATTCGAGTCTACTACGGGAAATCTTTACGATTACGAACCTCAAACTTCAAACTTCTTTAGTACCCCTTACACTCAAGAGTTTTCTAATTATGTTGACAATTCATGGAGTTCCACTACAAATAGTCAACCACCATTCATATATCCACCTGGTCAATCAGAGTACGGTTTCACCTAAAACCCATTACCATTCACATCACCATCCATATCAAATTTATATTCCACTCCACCATCTATCACAAACCAACTCTATCAGGAAATGGCCAAGCAAACAATACTAACTCATCAAATAGCAACTACCTTATGTTTTCTCTAATCCGATTCAAATAATGCCACATCTGAGACTAATATTTTTTCCACTAGTCCAGAACCCAACCGAAAAGAGAGACAATGTGTTACTATAACAAAGCCAATTGCTAAAGCCCATCCTGATACTCATGACTAGTTAAAAACCCATTATCCTCCACTTGACAGTCATGTGAATTCCAAATCTTATGATAATGACTATATGCCCGAAGTCACAGTTTCTCTCACATGCCTTAATGCATCATCACTTATAAATGAGAAAGCTCCGACAGAAGAAACTCAAGAGCATGTATTGGATTCGACATATTTGGAAAATGACATTGAGAAAATTTATGAAGATCCAGGCAGAGAGGACAAAGAAAATGAAGTGTTTGGAAAAGAGGGAATAAAATCTATGGTGGAAAGTGGAATTCAATTTAATTTGGTCGTTAAAGACTTATCGATGGAACAAATTTGTAACATCCTTACTATTACAGATATGAACCACAATCTTATGAAATCGCCAAACCTAGACGAAGAATTCTCTGAGTCCTCGAGATCATGTGAAGAACCACCACCCAACCATCACCAACCCAATTTAATACCTCTTGAAATCCAACCTTCATTCATAAAAAATCCATCAATTTCTGAGGACTGCACCACTAAACCATTTCAAAAAAACCTCAAATTCGCACTTAAGCCAATTGCCTTTGAGATTATTCATAATTTTCTAAACTTTCCCAGTAAAGAGACTTCGCCCAATATACAAATGCAAGAGTCCATCATTTTAGTAGTTGAGAAACCTGGTATGTCATATTCCCCATCATTTGAGCCTCATGAAGGACATCTACTACCAACCACTCACTCTTTCGGACAATTAAACTACGATGGGTTATTGCATAAGTTCCATGATGGGTTACACAAACATCCTCTTATCATTCTGCATCTTACACTCTAAATACATCATTTCATTCTGTTTGGGGGTGTATGCTTTTATATATTTTTTTTATAAAGATCCCCAACTGTTTAGGCTATTAGTATATAGTTAACAACATATCATCCATCTCATATGCATAGTCTTGGGGAATCTGATTTAAAATGACCCCACATATAGTCTTGAATATCTGACTATAAAATATTCACGTTATGTTTTCTCGATGCATTCTATGGGAGTGCATTATTAAGGTAACCGGACCACTCCACTTGGAGGGTGTGGTTGTAAGTGTCGGAGCCTTAGTCTACAGTATATCTCGCATATTCTTTGTAAAACAATTTTTACTCGTTATTGGAGTAAGTGTGAACCTGTGGAGCGAGTATACCATTTTTATTTTCTTTATTTTATATTTCTTTGTCAAAATAGTTGTTTTTCTTCGCATTATACAAGGTTCTCGATACATCAATAGTCATGTGATTTTTCCAAAAAAAACAAAACAGGCAATGGATTCCACATAAACCAACCCTTAGAAGTACGCTATCTCCATTCTTCTAAAGGCGGTTTGAGGATCAGTTATGTGTTACTAAGGGTCGCGCATATTACCATACAACTTCTATCTCAGTTTAAACCATATAGATACCAATTGTCCCTTGCTCACCAACATATCATCACGTCAACCATCAAATACATTTAAACAAGGTACCTACAACAAATCATAATAGAGCATTAGTTTCCATCCCATTTTAACCAGAACTATCAAAATCCACCAAAGAGACCTAGTTCCACCACCCACTAGTGTCCAATCAGCTACACCCTTCCATTATGTCTTGCACAATAAACCCCCCAACACACATAATTGAAGCCATAGTCTGAATAGATTAGGTTCAATAAAGAGCCGACACGAAAGTTGCCTGAGTTACCTGTTATGATTTTTTTTCAAAAGCTTAGCGTTTAGAATCACAATTTTTTCAGTACGAATATCTTAAAACATCTGTCCATAGTTTTCAAAACTAGAGAATATAAAAATGAAAATTATACGCCTCAGAGTAACCAAAATGATACCGAATTCACATATAATTTTGTCTTCTTGTCAAAAACCTCTATATGATTAGAGATATCTTTTGATTGAGAAAAATAATTACTCTAAGAAAAAAAAAAAAAAAAAAAAAAAAAAAACACACACACACACACACACACACACACATACACATTTCATATGTGTTTGTATAGATAGTTGTTTACATGCATACTTTATATTTCGAACTTTTTAGTGTAATAATAATCATGCATGCATGTTAGATCTTCTACATTTCATATATGTTTTTTAAAATACAAAAACCCAAAAAGATTTCATAGTAGAATAAATATCCTTAGTATAATAAACCATGTATTTCTCGATCTATATCAAAAAACCCACGCCCCAAACTTATTTGGAGGTGGTGTATTTTCATCATGAAGAATAGAATACAGGTGTATTTTCATTTTTTTGCTCATGTTTCTATGGTAATCTCTTTCCTTATCTCTTCATACTTTGAAGACAAAGCATAGTTCTATTTGGGGGTAGTATAGTAACATTCTGCAAAAACTAGGCATATTTTTTTTTTATATAGTAGATATAATAGTATATTTCTTCCTTTCTAAATTTTTTTTGAAAAAGACCAAAAATATTTTTCTGTTTAGTATTAAAAAGTCTTGTTTCATTTTTCTATGATAAATAAAAAGTTTAGAAGTCTCATTATAGTAATAGAGTAAAGATTCGTTCTTCGTACTTAGACTAATATACATACAATAATTTCTACATATTTTCATGAATGGCATGAATAGTAGTGAGTTTCCGAAGTGAAGGTTAGAACAATTAAGTTCCATATCCTGTGAGAATCTAGCCAAAAGCCTCATCTGAATGATTATTGAGTGATGACACAAAGGATGTCCGGATAGAAAGACCACACGTCCACTTGCTTGATCACCACGCCATATCCTATGAGAGAATAGGCTCTGTTTGGATTGATATAGCCAAATAAGCGTTAAAACCCCAAAAAGATAGTTTTCCTCTATTACCCCTCTTGAGCCTTCACCCTTTTCTAAAAAGCCTTTTCTTTCTTCACCAAAAATTTCTAACCTATTACAACACACAATAAAAAGCTTACCCAGCTGATAAGTTGAGAACTGGATGGATATCATAAAAAGAGAAGAGAAGACCTTATACAAAAACAAATCAGTTAGTTGTTTCAAAAAGAAAAGAAAAGAAAAGAAAAGAAAAGACCCATCAAAAACTAAAACTCCAAAAAAATCAAAGGAGTAAAAAATTGAATCTCCCAAAAGTTCAAAATCAAAAGGAGACGATATCAGAAATAAAAACAAAAAGAAACAAAAGCAAGTTTAGAACTCCCAAAAATTCAAAATCATATGGAGTGACAAAGTCAAAGGGCTAAAATAATGTAGTACAATTCGGAAGCAAAAGAACAAAACGAGGTTCTTCTCTAGTTACAAGTATCTTGAAGACCCAGTTTCTCAACTTATCAAATTTTGTTTTTCCCTTATTTTTTCTTTCTAAACCATCACCATTGCTCCATAACTCCTAATAAAAGACCTCTAGCTCGATTAGGAACAGGATGATGTGATAGTAAGTGGCAAGCGTGATCAATCAACCCCGATTTCTTTGGACGTCATTTGAGTATGTGAGGAATATAAGTGCCCGCTGCACTTGAGAGAGCGAACCTTGAGTGAATCTATCAGAGAGTTGTGACTGCAACACACCCCTATGAGAACCCACCTTAAGGACACTCTCTAAAAGTCTCGGAAACAACTCTGCTTTTGCATTTCATTGCTCATATTTTGCACTTTTATCATTAGATGATTAAATTACTGTACATATGTTATTCTAAGTTCATAGGAGCTTGTCCATATTCTCCGCTAATGAGATGTATGAACTTCTGAAAATAAAAAAGGAAGCAAGACCCTTTATATTAAATAGAAGAAGTTTGTGAGTACCTTGACTGGAAAACTCTCGCGAGGCTTAAAGATCATCCACTAGGGAATTCCTAGTGGTTTAAGGCCTTGTTGCATATGGTCAATGCAATCGCACTCTGCGAAACAAGATTAGTATAACTTATAATAAATCACTCATTTGTGATCTTAATTTTTTCTCTCATCCCTGCTTGAGGACAAGCAAAATGCTATTTAGGGGTGGTGATCAACTCCCAAATGTGCATTTTATTACCCTTATATTACTGTATTACAATCCGTCTTACGCTTAACGAAAAGACAACTCATAGCTTTTATTGCCTTTTTCAAAATATAGATAATTTCATACCACTTATCATAAAAGTTGCATCTTAGCACCAAAAGGAGCCTTAATCACGCTTATTATGAAGACCAGAAGCTGTTATGGAAAAGTACTAAAAAAGTCAACAGTCAACGGTTAAAGCCAAATGTCAAAGCCCTCAACTCAGAAAACCAGAGATGGAGGCCCTTATCTCAAAATATGACATTCTCCAAAACATACCTTGGTCAAGAAGAAATCAAAAAGCAAAAGAAAAACCAAAACCAAAAGTGAAGTGTGAGGTGCCTCAAAATTGATGGAGGAGGGCAAATCAGTAAAAGGAAAAAGTAGGGGCATACAATCTAATAGCTAGGGAGAGAGAAAACATCCATTGCTTTAGGGTCCAAACCATTTGGTTTGTTTTAATTTTCTTGTCTAGTTTTTCATTTCAAGTCCTTTACTTTATTGTTCTTCATTTCCTTTTATTTAAATCTTGTTATTTTACTTTGTTTGTTTCAATCAATCAATCTTATCTTGTTGTTCTTATTTCAATCTACAATCAATACTTCTTTCAATGTTTTCATGTCATTTATATCTTAACAACTTATGTTTTCAAGTTTTTCATTAACTTAAACCCACACTAAGACTCTACCTTCCTTCTTCTTTAACTCCCACATTCAAACTCCAAACAATTTAGGATGAACCTCAGTTCTAATGTTTTGAATACTACACCACAATTTACAGCTTTAGGTTCTTCAGGAACCACATCTTTGGCGACTGTATGATCTCTCTCACTTTGTTGTTCAAGTGGATTATCTTGGGAATACAAAATGTCACAATGTTAGCAACTAATTAAACCAATGACTATCAGCAAATAAAGCAGAAACAAAATGTGTTATGTACTTATAGGTTCATTCACTAGTGTGAAAGGCCTCTTATGCGCTAATGCCTTTTGGTTTAACAAACTCTGCTTTACAGGAGATGGTTGTGGACGGTTTTCAACTTTTTCTTTAAATAACTCAATACACACCTTTGTATTCTTCAATTTGCTTAGTCTAGGAGATGATGTGGTAGACTTGTGCTTCAACTGAATATGCTCATCATTCAATATAACATGCACATTTGGATTTTTCAATCTATTTATTCCAGGAGATGATTTGATAGACTTGTGCTTCAACTGAACATATTTATCCTTCAATTCAACATGCACCTTTTCCTTCATTACAACACCTTTTCCCTGACTTCTTTGAACAACAAATCTTGCAAGACTTTCTTCCTTAATAACCCATACCTTCATAGCTTTGGTTGGATACTTTTCATGTCTCTTGATCATGTTTACATATATAATCTGTTTCATAGTCGATTCTACATGGGTTCTTACTCATCAAGTACCGCAATGAAAACTCCACTCTACTATTTGAACAAGCATCTTCAACAATACTAACGAAGCCTTCATACGATAATGTCTTACAGAATACCCTTAGTTTAACCTCACCACCAACATACCTATACACACCATGTTTGTCAATTTTCATTTTACCACCGTAATAAATTAGAACTTCCAAAGTACCGCCAAAAAAAAAAAATTAAATTAAATAGTAAAAGCTCTCACCTTTCAAATCAAGTTCACATTTATGGCACAAAATCTATAATAAATACTAGATAGTAAATACTTGATAGTAAACAAAGTGAAACTTTTGGACCACCTCCAAAACATAGTACAACCACGGCCGCAGCAACAGCCCATGCAAAACAACATATATAAAATAAGAAGAAAACAAGAATAACCTTTAGAGACCCTAACCTTTATCTTTGTCGATGTGTGAGTTATTGTTTTCTTCCATTATTTCTTAAACAAATCAAAAAGGGGGAAGACAATGAGAAAGAAGAAGAAAGTATAACAAGTTTTTTGTGTTTTTGAGGTTGGTACAAAGTTTTGGAGTTTGGGAGTGTGGAAATCAAGGTATAAGCTGTCTGTGTGGCAATGACATAAAAGTTGTTGATAGGTATTTAATTTATTGCTACCTTTAATATGTGATAGTTACTTCTCTACACTAGACAAAATACTACCATTTTTTTTTTTCTAATTCGACTTTAATCTAACGGTCCGGATTTTTTAGTGCAAATCTTTAAGATCATTTTGTGGTGTATGTTGACTATAAGGTCACATCACGTGGGAGAGAGACTGTTGCAGGTTGTGTAAGAAGAGAGAGAGAGAGAGAGAGAGTTTGTCTCCCAAGTACAAAGGGCAAAAGTGTCATTTTTTTTGTTAAATTGGTCAAAATTAAGTGTTTTGCCTTGATTGAGAAGAAAGGGCACTTTTCTTGCCTTGTTTAGGATATTTCCCATGAACTTTTTAGTCTTTGACGACTCATTTGGCCAACTTTTACAATAAACTTGTAACGCCCGTATTTTTTAAATACGTATTTTTCTATTTATTAATTAATTAAATTATTTATTTTCAAAATTCGTCAGATTGGACTCGGGATACGTGGGCCTGGTTTTTGGGCCCGAGTCTGTGTTGGGCTTGGGTTTCGGACCCAAGTATATAAACACACTGTTCTGGAAAATAGGGTTAAGAGAATAATAAAATATTAAAAATGGAGGCAGAGCTTGAAGCTCGTTTGCTCGAGCGGTGGAGTGCGACGGCTCGGACTCGGAGGAATTCGTAGGAGCTGTTCATACAGGTGAGTAGCTATTTTGCTATTTCACCGGATTTGTAGTTTACATATATCGGCGTATACTGTTTCGGTTTTTTTATACTGTTCATTATCCGGTTGTATTGGACTTCGTGCCATTTGTTTTATTAAATTTTGTTAAATTTCGGATTTGTAATTATGTTGAACTGTGATACTCTTAACTTAAACTGTCGAAAGCTCGACAGAGCGTTAATGGCGGCGTGGGCTTTGAACTTAAATACTATTGTAGTTGTTGTTTTGAACTGTTGTAGCTCGCTCATTCACGCCTCTGACAGCGCTAATGGCGCGTCGAGGAAGCGCCCAGTCTTTGTTTTGAAACCGTACTGTTGATGGCGGCCGGCAGTAAATCGCCCATTTTTATTCAAACCTTATTGTTTGTGGTTGTGGACTGATGAGGGTCAAGTGGGGGCAGTGAAGCCTCGAGGGAGGCTTTAATGGCGTCGAACGCCATTACTGGGATACTGATGGTTTTTTATTTGTGATTTTTTCGTTGCTTAAATTATTTGATATTGTTGTGGTTTGTGTGATAATGTTTGGTGGTAGTGGGGATGGTTGGGGGCTGTCGAGTGGAGGTGGAAGAACCTTTAATGGCAGCCGAAAATTGTAGATCTAGGTTGAGAAGAGTTTTGATTTACTAACATTGGGGGTTTTTGTTTTCATTAAAGTGGTATGGGTTTCTATGAGGAGCAAAACCGCGGGGTTGTATTGGGTGGCCGAGTGGAGGTCGATGGTGGTCGACTTGGTGCTGGTGGTGGAGAAGAGAAGAAGATGAACAGTAACTGATTTCGGGCTTGGTTCTTTGGGCCGAAATTGGTTTGTTTTGTATGTTGGGCCAAAGTTCTATTATTTGGTCTTGGGCCTTAGTTGGTTTTTGGGCCCGATTTTGGTTGTTTTGTTTGGACCAGTTCTATTTTGTTTTGACTGGGCCGGTTTCAGTTAAATTTTTAGGCCGAACCCATTTGTATTTTTGGACCAGTTTAATTAAGTTTTGTTTGGGCCTTTTCTAATTGGTTTTCTTTGGGTCGAACCAAATTAAGTTTTGGACCAATTTGGTTTAGTTCAATGGGCCGGTTTATTTGGTTTAGTTTGGACCCAGTTTAGGTTAAGTTGTGGGCCAGTTCAGTTCAAGTTTTTGGGCCTAAACACTAGTTAGTTATTGGGCCGGATTAAATCCTTTGCTTCGGACCAGTTTAGTTTAAGTTGTTTGGGGCTAAAACTAATTGCTTTTCTTTGGACCAGTTTCAAGTTAGTTTTGGGGCCGGTCCATATAACTTAAAATAGATCTACTTGGGTCTTTAAATGTTTGGACTTTCGGGTTCTAAGGTTTGGGTTTGGCCAGTTGGGTCCGAACCATTACCTTGGTCATGAGCCCATGAGCCATGCACATTGATCTTAGCCATGAACCAAGGCTATGACCCTGAACCTGTTGAACATGGAAACGATAGTTTGACTTTGACCATGGCATGTTGACTTTGACCTTGACCATGACATGTTGACTTTGACTTTGACTTTGACTGTTGACTTTTTACCGTTTTTCACATATTTAAGAATATGGACAAATATAATAATAAAATATTGTCGAACATCATATAACGTTGTTTGTCATTATCGAATTAAGATTTGACGTGAGTAGTGTGTAAAGCTTATATATATTGGGCTTTGATTGTGGACTGTGGACTGTGGATCGTTTAATTGTCTTTGCATTATATGTTGTAAATTGTATGGACAAATCAAATGCTAAAATGCTGTGGAAGCTTGTATAAATTTGGTGGTCATTATCTAATTAAGATTTGACGTTGATATTGTGACATTATATAATATGTTTGGATATATATATAATGCAATATGTTTGGGAGAAATAAATGTATAAACACTCCATTATTATATATGTGAGATGCTACTATGAGGTAGTATATGATTGGTGAATATTTGCCTACGGGATTGAGACTTAGTGCAATAATATATTGGCACATGAAAGAATGAAAATGGTTATGAGATATATTCGAGACATTTCTAAATATTGTGGCTTAGTGCAATAATGTATTTGACATGCACGTGATATAGTGAAACGTTTATGAGTCATTAATGTATGACACCTGAATAAATTACGTAACGAAAATCCTAGAACCTGACTACCACAACTCATGTGATTGGCCCTTCTGGTGTTTCAGTTAATCTGAATGGCCTTCGGGCATAAGTAATGTGATTGGCCCTTCTGGCGTTTCAGTTAATCTGAATGGCCTTCGGGCGTAAGTAATGTGATTGGCCCTCCTGGCGTTTCAGTAAAGCTGAATGGCCCTCCTGGCGTAGCCGAATAGTGGCTTGATTATTCCGTTCGCAAAATAGAACGATGATGCGCGATATTTTATGCCGAATAGTGGCAGTACTTACATAGATTTGGCTTCCGTGTGAGGATTTACCTGGTGTGCGGCATCCCGCTCAGGGTAGTTACGCACGGAGTGGCTCATTATGTAAGGGGAGGCATGTGGATGTACATGTTCGGCGTTGGGTAGCGATTGTGGTAGCCAGGGAAACTAGGTAAGACATAGATACGACGTGATTTTAGGGACACCACAAAGAAAGCCTTAAATAATCTAATTATGGTAATATGTTGGTTATTTGTTTAGTTGAACCTAAAATACTCGATGGAGGAACTACCGCCTTATTTATTATGTGTATAATTTGTTGCGTGGTTAGTGGGAAGTTAAAACCTCGAATGGAGGAACTACCCGCCTTAATTATTGTACTTAAAGATGTTATATTAGTCGTTGAAAGTTAAGGCGCCTCGGTGGAGGAACTAACTGCCGTATGGTTTGTGTATATATTGGTATAAGTATATGTTGTATTTTAGGACTACTCATACCAAAGATTTTTATAATCTCAACCGATTTGCATGTTTGCTTATCGGGTGTGTTCATTCAATGAACATAGTTGATAAGTTTTGACAGTTTAGTGTTGAAGAAGGTTGGTCGCTTTGCTTGTGGTTTGCGTTAGCATTGCATTTCGGGATGTATTTTGTTTTCCTTAAGGTGATATAGATTTTCAGTCTAGACAATGTATTTGTACTTTCATTTGTAATTTTAAATAAGGAGTTATTGAAAAGAGATTTGTAACCTAATCTTATTTGTAAATTTTTGTAATGAAGATGACATTTGTTTAATTGAAATTTTTATTGGTTTTTAATTATCCGCATATTTAAAACTGTTTATGGGTTTTTGGAAGTTGAGAGTGCGTCACACCTCGAGAGATCGAAGAGTCGAGAACAAATAATGTTTTTCCGAATTCTGTCGAAATTCGGGGTGTGACAAAATTGATCAAGTACTGAAGTATTACGTGTATATACCTCATTCATGCTTACAGTACGTTTACTAGTATACTACATAGCAGTGGAGGCGTGAGTGGAGAATTGGAAGGGCGTGGAGAGTGGAAAGGAAGAGGGAGGAGTGGAGAGGGAGAGGGAGGAATTATTGACGAAAAGAGGAAATGAGGACAGACAGAAACCAACCAAATGATATTTTGGCCACATCCCCCCCCCCCCCAAAACGTTTGCTTTGCTCACTTGACTAAAAAAGTTGTAAAAATAAATACAGGGCAAAAAATTATTGTACTTTGATATGGACATATGGTGTAGTCTTGGTGGCCTCTAAATCAGTAAATCATCCAACTCTGGCTTCAAGGTTGTTGTGGTAGACTAATATAGTATGTACAGTTACAAAATCCTTGAATGTGGCAGTTAATCGGTATAACAATGCAATTGCCCATCAGCCAAATAGCTACATGCCAAATCCAAAATTGATACATATTGATTTCCGTTTTCGAACATCCAGTGTGGAAGCATGGGCTTTACTGTGGCTCAGTAGACATTTGGGCCGATCAGCGTTAACAACTGGACTCGTTTGCCATAGAAAAAATCGTGTTGTTCGTATGTTAGTCTTTCGGCCAATGGTCAAATAATGTGGGCGCTGTAGCGACCGATCGATACAAATCTTGAACCGGATCCAAGAGCCGCAAAGTCGGTTAGCTCTATACTACCATCTAGTCTAATTATCACGATGAAGTTGGTACTGCCAACTTTGTCATAACCCACTACCAATAAATCACCATCGTGATTTCTCACTCAGTTTGCCAACTATTACTTAAGCCTCACAATCCGCGTATTTCATGGTATCCTTTATGACGTTTATAGCGTTTTGCACTCTTCCAGTGATTAGAACGAAAATAATATCGTTAATTGATTAAATTTTAGATATATGTTATGTTACTCGTTGAACCTTTAAGAACCGACGAGCACCCGTGATTTCTAAAGTGGAGCCTTGAAAATCAGAAGCCGTGCCAGGCCACTACACCATCTTTGCACTTAAAACCCACAACTATAGTGCCTGTGGACATAGATGGATATGGAAGGGTGTGGGCGATTAAGATTAGGAAAACTCAACTACCATATAACTAATTGCCTAGAAAAATCTTCAAACTATAAGGACTCATACCCCCCAATTTTTTTTAACAAGCTTCCCCTACTGTACCCCCAAAATTTTCACAACTATATATAGTGAGAATATAATCAACAAAAAAAATAGTATGAAAAAAAAAAAAAACTAATAAAAAACATTCCAATAAACCAACATTTTTTTTTTACTTCTTTTTTTGCCCTTACAAAATTATCATTTATCATTTATTTTGAGTCCAAAATCATTAAAGAGTAACAAATGTGTCTTTAAAAGTTTAATGGGTTAATGAGACTAAAACAAATAGACAAAAGCCCAAAGCCCAACCGGTCAGTTTGTATAATTATATTTTTTTTCCCTATAATTAGTATAATTTTAATCACCCATAACAAACTCGTAAGCTTTCCCTCCTTTCTTTCACTCTCAATTCTTAAACAAGCATCAGACCTCAACCCAAACAAAAAACAAAAAACAAATTAAGAAAAGACTTGCGACGCAGCTTGTTACACGCTTGTCCTAATTATTTGTAAAACTCGTTATCATTATTAATATAATTTCCACTTAAAAAAAACAAAACAAAACAAGGTAATTTTTTACTTTCAATATTAATCTTTTATAGTTTTCTCCACATGATAGTAGGGTTATATAGACTTATAGCATTATAGGAAGTTAATAATTTGTTGAATTGTTGTAGACTTATGAAATAGATTATGTAGATATATATAGACATAGTACTATCAATTAATGACTTAAGTGCTTAAGTAGTTAACTTGGCCAATCCATATTTTGCACTCTAGTTTTGTGAATTAAAATAAATGCATAATTTTGTTGATATTTATTGTTTAGACCTTACAAAAAAAATAAAAAAAATTGCATATTTTTTTTAGGGATGGAGTGTGCACATAATTTTGCACCCCATGGCTTAGAATCCAAAATCCGTCCCTGCCTATGGATAAATTCTCCATATTTAGAACATAAATAGAGAGAATCACGTTGGAGAAGTTGGGTGGGTTTACTGAAAAAGGTGAGTGATTGGTGATTTGGGGAAGGATGATTCGCTTTCGTAGAAGGAAATATAAGGTTTGGCTGAAAAAAGGTCAGTGATTGGTGATTTGGGAAGAGTTTGAGGATTTGTTTCTACCAATTTGGAATTAGAAAAGAAATAAGAATTTGGCCCAACGGTCATATTTGCAACGGTTATAGAATGGGGCTTATGGGCTTACGGGTATTAACAGGACTAGGTGAGAGCACGTGCTACGCACGTTATTGTTAGAGTGTGCTTGGTGGTTTACCAAGTTGAAGTGGAGTCTCCAAAACCTATGCTCCAGCCAAAGAAAAAACATGGCAAAATGGGAATGTTGCGTCACAATAAACATGGTAAAACCTTATGAACTTTGAAATTATGATAGAACTCATGAGTGAATTGATCACTGCTAAGTGTTAACAAATAACCCCCTTCAATCACACTAAAAAAAAAACAAAAAACAGCTGCCCATAACGGAAATGTAGCTATGCACAGTGCACACCTTTTTCTAGTTTCAAGGGACAGAATTGGAGAAAAAGAGTGAAATCATGAGCAAGAAACTATACAGGGTGCCCATACCTAACCATGCACGTATAAATATGTCGAGTGAAGGTATGATGAAATTTAAAAGTGTACCTTACACATTGACTAACTCTGCTGCCAAGGAGCGCAGCCCTTGTAAACATTTGTGAGCTTCAGCAGTTTCAGAGACATCCCTCCAAATATTTAACAATGTAGATCCCATACTCTCTTTGTACTTTGAGACTGAATCAACTAGCATGAGCAATTCATGAGCACACTTCTGGATTTCTTCATCATTTTTCTTAATCAAATCCTGTAACTTCGTGCTAGAAGTCTGCCCAAATATTTATGGGAATATCAGTAAATAAATCCTATTTCCCATATATTAATATATTATAATCAAAACAGAAATGATGTGAAACGAAATATACCTTCAGAAACTCATCTGCTTCTCGTTCCCTCTTATCCAATTTATGCATCTCCTGTTCAAGATCTTCAGTAATTCTTTTAGCTTCCGCAGAACACATGGATGCGTACTCTGTATTTCCTTCTCCACTACACTTAGTTGAGATTCAACCTGAAATGGTGATTAACCATTGGTAGAAGAATGGTATTCTCATAAGGGTTTTATTTCATATGATACCTATCATTTATATCTTAGTTGAGACTGCTTAAAAAAAGCTAAATAGAGGAGTGGTACTAGAAATTTGATTAGAACTTAAATTCAAATTCTTGAATGCCTAGCCAAATTTGGCAGGTTGAGATTCGGTAACCTAACCAGCTTAAGATAAAAAAGCTTTTCTTTTTCATAGTACGAACTTTATTCTTAAACCCCTACAGCCACATGCCTCATGTCTCAATATTATTCTTGTTAGGAGATTTCACTAGAAAGTCACACCTCAATCTAGTTACTTTCTATCCCAAATGATTTCAACTTGGAGCTCAGACCAAGGAAATCATCCACCCAAGACTTTGGTAGTTATCACAACAAACTCAAACAAGCAAAGCCACTAATTTATCATCACCCATAGCAAGCAAACAATAAATAAGGAAGTAAATATACAAAGAGACACAAAGATTTAGGTGGTTCGGTAAATGTTACCTACATCCACACAAGAGCCAAGTTTCCTTTATAGCAAAGATTGAAGAGTTTACAAGAGATATCAAGAATCAAGAACAAGAGGCCTCACTCAAACCCTAGCTCAATAGAGCTCCCACAATACCCAAGAAATGAATCTCTCAAAAGGTTGTCTCAAAACCCTAATCTATTTCCTTTATATAGGTGTACATAGAAAAAAAAAAAGGGGAGAAAAGGTTTGGGGCCGAAATATCGACAAATCGTCGAAATTCCGAAAAGTTTCAGAACTCTAAAGCTTGCTGGTGAGATACCGGAGCTTCATATGCTCGACGGTTCCACGTGAACAATCTCCCACTTGGAACCTTCGAGATTCTACATGCACATCACATCTCAATTGTAACAACTCCATCCAATTCCAATTTACTAAAGAAACACTCGGCTCATCCATCATGGTCTTCAAGCAAGAAGACCCACCGAAGTTGAACACAACTTCAACTTCTCAGTAGGCACGGTCTTGGTCAACATATCCGCCGGATTCTCACTCCCTTGGATCTTCTCAAGTGCCAAAACCTCATCCTCTAACAGAGATCGGATAAAATGATACCGGAGACCAATGTGCTTGGTCCTAGAATGAAAGGCGGAATTCTTAGCAAGATGTATAGTACTGATCCCACCGTGTAACACACTTCTCTCTTGCTTCATCCCAAGCTCTTCCATCAATCCCTGTAACCAGATCATCTCTTTGCTTGCCTCTGTAACGGCCACATACTCTGCTTCTGTGGTAGACAAAGCAACAATCTTCTGTAACTGAGAAATCCAACTCACTGCAGTAGCACCTACTGTAAAGACATAACCATAACCGAGTGCTTCTTCTCACGATCTACTTCTCCCGCAAAATTGGCATCCACATACCCTTGCAGGTTCACAACACCCCTTCCATAACATATGCATTTCTCTGTAGTACCTCTCAAATATCTCAATATCCACTTCACGACTTCTTCCCAATGTTGCTTGCCAGGATTAGACATAAATCTATCGACTCCCCCAATCTTGGGCTATATCCGGACGCGTGCAAACCATGGCATACATAAGACTTCCAATGGCGAGGCGATGGTACCTTAGCCATGAAGTTTCTTTCCTCAACATCTTGGGAGAATGTTCCTTGACAACTTGAAGTGGATCGCCAAAGGTGTGCAAACCGGGTTTTCGCGACTACCCATGTTGAACCTCTTCAATACCTTTTCAATATACTCACCAGTGACAACTCGAATACCTTTACGCCTATCTCTTCGATCCTCATCCCTAGAATCTGTTTCATCGCACCCAAGTCCTTCATAGAGAACTCACTTGCTAACTTCTCTTTCAATCTCCCATTTCTCGACATATCGAACTTGCTACTAACATATCATCAACATATAGCAACAGGATGGCGTGGCTGAGTCAAACCTCTTGAAGTAGCAACAATGGTCAGTGTTGCACTTATAGTAGCCATTTCCTTGCATGAAGTTATCAAACTTCCTGTACCCTTTAACCCTAGGGACTTGCTTCAAACCATACAAGCTCTTTCTGAGCCTGCATACCATATTCTCTTTACCCTTCTTGATGAAACCCTCCGGTTGCTGCATGTAAATTTCCTCAACTAGGTCACCATGGAGGAAGGCAGTTTTAACATCCAACTGCTCAAGATACAAATCTTCCGCTGCAACAATACTCAACACTGACCGAATAGTATTCAGTTTCACCACTGGGGAGAATATCTCTGTGAAGTCAACGCCTGCTTTCTGCTGAAAACCCTTGACTACTAGCCTCGCTTTGTATCTCTGGGAACCATCATGTTCCTCTTTGACTCTAAACACCCATTTGTTCTGTAGAGCCTTCTTGCCCATGGGTAGTTTGGCTAACTCCCACGTGCCACTAGAGATGAGGGACTTCATCTCATCTTGCATAGCAAGCTCCCACTTGCTTGCATCACTCACCTCCAATGCTTCATCATAGCATTGAGGCTCGCCACCATCAGTAAGTAGCAAGTAATTCACATAGGTGGAGGGTGGATATCTCGTACTCGGTACATGTGGCCTGGATGTCTTCCTTGGGGCACGAGGTGGAGATGGCCTCGGTGGTGTAGTATCCTCATTATTCTCTGAGTCACTACTACTGTCATCCTCTGACTGTGGGGCTCCCACTATACCATGACTTACATCGAAGTCTTCCAACTCAACATACTTTGTGTCGCTCTCTGTACCCGATTCCTTGGTTTGTGTTTCATCTCTGTCCTTGTACATCACCTTCTCATTAAACACAACATCTCTACTACGAATGATTTTCCGATTTTGATCATCCCAAAAGCGATACCCAAAATCATCACCGCCATAGCCGATGAAGGTGCACTTTAGTGACTTAGCATCAAGCTTGCTTGTAGCTTGGTCACTAATGTGGACATAGGACACACAACCAAACACCTTCAAATGGGAAAGGTTCACATCCTTCCCGCCCACACTTCCTCCGGAATCTTAAAATCCAAATGTACCGATGGTCCTCTATCGATCGTAAGGCTGGCTGTGCTAACACTTTCTCCCAAAATTGCTTGGGCAAGCCTCGCTAGTGTAATGCGATACACCTAGCTCTCTGTCGATGTTCTATTCATCCGCTCAGCAACCCCATTCTGGCGAGGTGTCCCCGGCAAAGTCTTTTCCATCTTGATGCCATTGTCGACAAGATTCTTAAAACCTGAATCCTCATACTCTCCACCGTTGTTTGGATCTCAAATTTCTTTACTTTCAAGCTTGTCTCATTCTCAACCATGGCCTTCCAAGTTTTGAATACTTCAAATACTTCGACTTGTGTCTCAAGAAATAGACCCACCCTTCCTAGTATGGTCATCAATGAAAGTCACAAAATATGACTTTCCGCCAAGTGAAGAGACATTAGCTGGCCCCCAGACATCTGTATGAATCAACTCAAGCCTTCTTGCTTTCGGAGTCTGACCCATTCTCTGAAAACTCACCCGCTTCTGCTTTCCAAATACACAGTTCTCACAGAAGTCAATTTCAGTCAACTGTAACTTTGGGAGTTTACTAGAAGAGTGAAGGATTTTCATTCCTTTCTCACTCATGTGACCAAGTCTGCGGTGCCAAACATTCGGATCCTCTTTGCCATGTGCCACGACAATCGACTCACAACCATGTGCAGTCATGTAGAGAGTACCATATTTCTTACCATTTGCAACAATCAATGAACCGCTTCGAGACCTTCCAAGTATCACCGGTGAAGATCAAACAAATCCTTCACTTGCCAATTGCCCCACAGAAATCAAATTCTTCCTCAAATCCGGAACGTGTCTGACGTCCCTCAATAACCATGACGAGCCATTCATCTTGACATGCACGTCACCCTTGCCGACAATGTCACCCTTGCCGACAATGTCACAAGGTTAGTCATCACCGAGAAAGACCGTTCCAAGGTCACCTTCGGTGTAGTTCTCAAGAACTCTCGATGTGAGGTAGCATGGAAAGATCTCTTCCAATAGAATCAAGTACCCAAGACTCCTTCTTCAAAACCAACGCCTCCATCGAACATATCAAAGCGTCATCTACCATCTCAACAACATTAGCTTCTTGATTCCTTTTCTTGTTCTTATTAATGTTGTTGTTGTTTCTTGGTGCCGGACAATTGGGGCTATAGTGGCCAAGCCTACCACAATTATAGCACACCACTTCACTTATGTCTCGAGGTTTGTGTTCAACGCTTTGCAATTGGGGGGCTTGAGATTTCGATCTCCCCCTCCACTTCTTCTTACCACGATTCCTGTTTGAATTTCTCCCCCTACTTTCAGTGCTCAATGCCGACCCTGAAGTTGACCCGAAGATGAAGGACAATCCTGTCTCCGAATTTCCTCGGTTAGTACCATACTAACAACGTGCTCAAACTTCAACTTGGTCATTCCCCAGAGCCACTAATAGCCGCAACTGTAGCCTTCCAACTTGGAGGCATTTGTCCAAGTATCGCCAAAGCTAGCACCTCATCACTAAATGTAATCTCAACCCGACTCCAATTGGTCCTTAGTTTGGTTGAATTCATTTAAGTGATCCTTGAAGGATGTCCCTCCGACATTCTCATACTAAATAGCTTGGTGATCAAATAGACTTTGTTCACGGCGGTTAGGGTTGTTCATACATCGTAGTAAAAGTGCCTCCATGAGAGACTTCGCCTTCGCATCTTTAATATTGAAGGCTACCGACTTCCACTTGAAAAGACTCAATCGGATTGTGGCCAAGGCCTTTCTATCCTGCAAATCCCATTTGTCTTGTGGAATCTCCTCAGGCTTCTCACTTATCAACGTTTCCATCAAATCCTTTTGATAGAGAGGGTCCTCAATTTGCATCTTCCAATAGCCAAAGTTTGTTCCATCAAACTTCTCTATCCTGTAAGCTTTTTTTCGGTCGTCATGACTTTACTGAATCAAAACCAACGGTGGAGAACCTCTCAGAGGAATTTCCTCAAACACCTAGCCTCCAATGCTAAAGGTGGAGTCTTTTCCTCACACACCCTGTAGCTCTGATACTACTTGTTGGGAGATTTCACTAGAAAGTCACACCTCAATCTAGTTACTTTCTATCCCAAATGATTTCAACTTGGAGCTCACACCAAGGAAATCACTCACCTAAGACTTTGGTAGTTATCACAACAAACTCAAACAAGCAAAACCACTAATTTATCATCACCCATAGCAAGTAAACAATAAATAAGGAAGTAAATATGCAAAGAGACACAAAGATTTAGGTGGTTCGGTAAATATTACCTACATCCACACAAGAGCCAAGTTTCCTTTATAGCAAAGATTGAAGAGTTTACAAGAGATATCAAGAATCAAGAACAAGAGACCTCACTCAAACCCTAGCTCAATAGAGCTCCCACAATACCCAAGAAATGAATCTCTCAAAAGGTTGTCTCAAAACCCTAATCTATTTCCTTTATATAGGTGTACATAGAAAAAAAAAAGGAGAGAAAAAGTTTGGGGCCGAAATATCGACAAATTGTCGAAATTCCGAAAAGTTTCAGAACTCTAAAAAACTTGCGGGGTGAGATACCGAGCTTCATAATCGACTTTGTTTCCACAGCCCAACAATTCAGTATCATACCGGTTATATAATCGACACAATACTTATAACAATAAGCAAATGACATGCTTTATAAAGCTCTTTTATACTTACCGCATCAATCCGAGATTAATTTTTTGTGAGATGGCTTCTTTTCTCCTTGAGTTTACTATCCTTATCCTGTGATTGTTGCTGAAGGGAAATGAATTCCTCCAACTTTGCCATCGAGCTTTTGTTCAAGTCATCTGCAAAAGCAATTAGTGTCTTTTTAAGCAAAGATATGTCGTCAACGCCCAATATATCAGCAGGTTTTGATCCTTTGCTATTCAGCTTATATTGCAAGTCATCTCCAATTTTTAACCTGAAAAAAATTAGAGAAATTAGTCGTGAGGGATCACGGTTAGCACAAACAACAATCTGGTGATAAGTCAATGGAACATGAACAGAATGATATTACTCATAAAGAAAACAAAATCTCTTAACCAAGGTCTTAAAACAGCTGCTGTGAAGGTGAAACGACTGGGTCCATAACTTACCATTGTCAAGTTCCATAAGATGATAAGAGTACCACCAAGTAGAAGAGAGAAACATAAAAGAAAATACTGAAATAAGAAAATATAACATTTAAAATTGTTGCCCTTATATATAAAGTGATGTAAAAAAGAGCCTTAAACAACAGTTGACGACAGTATTTGGAGACAATTAACCATAAAAAAAAGTGTAGAGGCCATTCTGTAAGGACCATCAAGGTCATGCAAGGGCTGTATCCATTACATGTTTATGACCACTTTTTAACCTTGGTTAGAACTAACAAAAGGACATTACGGGTGCCTATCTTGCATGTCACGCTAGTGAGTTTCGAGAACAGCCCCAAGCACGTGGGGGAGAGTGCACAACCATTGAGCCAATGGTTCATGTCCTACAATTTGACAATTTCTCTGGAGGTATATATATGCATGTGTCATTTTGTGTTTTTTATGTTAAAGAGATACATAGTTCAAGGGTTTTTTTTTTTTTTTTGCCCTGAAACAATGAAAACTGTGTATCACATAATCAGTCCTATAGAAACTAACTAATATAATAGACTCTTATTGGACAAGACTAAATGGTGCCTAAGAAAACGTGACTATAATACAAATATAAGAAAGCAGGCCTAATAAAGGAAGATGAAAATAACCTTCTAATAGCCTGGTTGCATTCAACAGAGAGGTTCTCAAGCTCCTTGTACTTTTTCCATAGAAATGCATCGATATCCAAGAATTCTCTTCCCACTCATTTCTTGCCGCTTCAGCCCCTGAAATCTCTCTTTCCAATGCCTGGATAAAGGTGGAGGTGGGATGAAGGTGGAGGTGGAGGTGGTTTGTTAAAAAACGGTTTGGAATATAACGAAAGATAATTTCTTATAGTACCAAAAGCAGAAGATTGATAAGACCGGTCAGTAATGGGAACGTTAGACATACAGCCAAATATATTATAAAATATCAGGATACGGGTACTTATGGATATTCAATTTCAAATATATTATAAAATATTAGGATACGGGTACTTATGGATATTCAATTTCTGAATATGTATCGTGGATATGATATTGTTTCACGTGCAAATATAGTAGATATATCTAAAATATCGACAAATATCATAGATATTGTGGATATTTCTTGATATATCATAATACATTATTTATATTTATTTGAAATATAATAGTAAATATTAAATAAAATTGTTATATACATCAAATATCACAAAATATCTCCAAATATCACAAAATATCATCAAATATTACAAATATCATAAATATCGTCAAAATATTACCGATATTTACAGTCGTATATATCTCTGAATATATCGTAATATTTATAGATTTTTCTCTGAAATCTGGATAGATATCCCTAAATATCACGATATATCGAGATATTTTATACTATCAGCCAAGTGAAGATGTCGGACTATTGGTAGCGTAACTCGCATCAGAATCTCGGTTACTAGCAATGATATATTGACTGGGAGTCTCGTTAATTAATGAACCTCTTTCTTGTCTTATAGGCTCTTGCTTCAACCTTTTTTGACCACCGCCTACTGTTCCTCCTCTCCTCTTTTCACTACGTACTACAATCCTGTAAATGGGTAAACAATAATAGTAAGTTGAGAAAATGAAAAGCCTATTTCAACAAACGAAAGTGGACGTGTTTTGAGTTTATGTGTTTCTAAAGAATCTAGAAAGGCTAAACCTTCCAGTTAAATGACAATATGGCCCTAATTTTTCGAACGAATTAACTAAAACAAATTTAAATTTGTTTCTAAGTAACAATTCCAATTTTATTTAAAATTAAGAAAACTTACGGAGTGGTGTCGGGTGGTTCCGCCGTGAGTGTTGTGGCAAGGGTTTGTTTTTACAGAGAGAAACTCTCCAGGACAGATCGGGGGAAAAAATAACTCTTGCAGACATCTTTTTTTTTTTAATCACTAACAACGACCCCGGGTAGATGAAAGGTCAAGTATACCTTGACACGAAATTAAAAACGGCTCGGGTAGTCGGGTAGATCAAAGGTAAAGTATACCCGTAATGCGAAATAATAAACGGCTCGGCCCAACCGAAATGACCCAGCATATATAGTACGAACAATCATTGTTCATACCTATTTAGTATATAAACAATCATTGTTCATACCATAGCTCATGTTCATATCATTGTTCATACCTCAAGATAATATATGATCAGTAAGAACACCTATTAGAGTATGATTGATTGTTTATACTTTAACATGAGCTATGACCACTCATTGTTCATATGAACAATCATTGTTCATACCTATTTTTGGGGTATGAACAATGATTGTTCATATCTCAATATAATATATGATCTGTAAGAACACCTATTGGAGTATGAACAATGATTATTCATACTGTTCATACATCAACATAATGCATGATCAGTAAGAACACTTATTGGAGTATGAGCAATCATTATTCATACCTATTTAGGGTATGAACAATCACTGTTCATACCTTAATATGAGCTATAAACACTCATTGTTCATATGAACAATATCTATTTGGGATATTAACAATCAATGTTCATACCTCAATATAATTTATGATGAATAAAAACACCTATTGGAGTATGAACAATCATTGTTCATATCTATTTGAGGTATGAACAATCATTATTCATATCTCAACATGAGCTATGAACATTCATTGTTCATATGAACAATTATTGTTCTTACTGATCATAAATTATGTGACGTATATATGAACAGTATGAACACCTATTGGAGTATGAACAATCATTGTTCATACCTATTTGGAGTATGAACAATCACTGTTCATATCTCAACATGAGTTGTGAACACTCATTGTTCATACCTATTTGGGGTATGAACAATCAATGTTCATACCTCAATATAATGTATGATCAGTAAGAGCACCTATTAGAGTATGAACAATCATTGTTCATACTGTTCATACATCAAGATAATGTATGATCAGTAAAAATACTTATTAGAGTATGAACAATCATTGTTCATACCTATTTGGGGTATGAACAATCACTGTTCATACCTTAACATGAGTTCTGAACACTCATTGTTCATATATACCTATTTGGGGTATAAACAATCACTGTTCACACCTCAACGTAATGTATGATCAGTAAGAACACCTATTAGAGTATGAACAATCATTGTTCATACTTATTTGGGGTATGAACAATCACTGTTCATACTTCAACATGAGCTATGAACAATCATTGTTCATGCCTATTTGGGGTATGAACAATTGATCAGCTCCCAAATGCGCATTTTATTATCCTTACATTACTGCATTACTGCCCTTCTTACGCCTAATGAAAAGACAACTCATAGTTTTTATTGTCTTTTTCAGGTTACAGAGAAATTCAGACCACTTATCATAAAAGTTGCGTCTTAGTACCAAAATGAGCCTTAATCACGCTTATTATGAAGACTAGAATCTGCTGTGAAAAAGTGCTAAAAGTCAAAGTCAAATGTCAAAGTCAAAGGTCAAAGACTCATAACCAAAGAGCTAAAAGTCAAAGTCCTCAACTCAGAAGACCAGAGATAGATGTCCTAAACACAAAATATGGCTTTCTCTAAAACCTATCTTGATCAAGAAGAAATCAAAAAGCAAAAGCATAAAGTAACGGATGAGGTGTCTCAAATGTAATAGAGAAAGGCAAATTAGTCATTTGCATAAAGTAGGGGTATAAGAACTAAAAGTTAGGGAGAGAGAATACACCTAGACTTATTCTAGTGTCATGTAAGATTTAATTTCTAGTCATTTTACATTCAAGTCATTTATTTTATTGTTCTTCATTTCAATCTTGTTATTTGCTTTTATATTTCAATCAATCAATCATCTTTCTTTGTTGTTTGTTCTTCAATCAATCATTTTCTTTCATTGTTTTCAAGTTTATGTTCTTCAATCATTAGAACCACTTAAGCTTTTCTTTCAATGTTCTTCATAAACTAGCAAACAAACATTTGTCCTAAACTAAAGATCATACCTTCCTTTCTTCAACTCCCAATCATTCAAACTCTAAACAATCTATGGTGAACCACATCAAAAACTTTGAGATAATCATAACTAGTCTACATCAAATGGCGCCGCTGTCATTGATTGAAGGAGCAAGAATGCTTGGTTGAGCATCTAAGGAAGGAAACATCACTCTCACCTTTTCACTTCTTATTTTTCTAATTTTCGTTGATTTATTTTGTTGTTTTTCATTACTGACTTATTATTTTGCAAATCCAAGTTCGAGATCAACATGCTGGAGAGGAGCTGAAGTTGCAGCTGAAAACCGACAGAACTTGGCCGGAATCCGACGGGTGGTCGCGCCCTTGCCGGCGGGCGACCGCGAGTCCACCTCAGCATTCCAGTATCCAATTTTTCATAGTTCAGTTGTTTTGTAATGTTTAGTTGATCTACAAATCCGGATTTCGTAATAGAGTAGTATAAATAAGTGGAACTTGTTTGTAATAGATAGAGATATAAAAAAAAAAAAAAAAAAAAAAAAAAAAAAAAATATATATATATATATATATATATATATATATATATATATATATATATATATATATATATATATATATATATATATTTTTATTGATTATGTGGATGAACATGAGTGAACACTTGGTTGAAGTTCTAAACTTATCAAGAGATTAGAGTTTTCATTGCCTTGAGAAGTTCAAGTGTGCGAGGCGAGTCGTGAATCATACGCTCTCACACTTTGAATCAACTTGGTAATCAACACTCTAACTAAGTTTAGCTCTAGTTAATCTAGATAATCGATCTATCTAAACTAGTTAATCTATTAGATTAGTTTAGTATTAGTTTAGTTTTATGTTTTGGGCCCTTGAAGGCAAAGTTGTTTAATTATCAAAAACCCAAACTGTGGCCTTTTTAAGTGGACTTTTATTGTAACTTAAAACAGAGAAAACTAAACTTTTATTGTTTGTAATAGATAGAGATATAAAAAAATAAAGAAAAAAAAATAGAAAATATAAGTTTTGATTGATTATGTGGATGAACATAAGTGAACACTTGGTTGAAGTTCTAAACTTATCAAGAGAGTAGAGTTTTCATTGCCTTGAGAAGTTCAAATGTGCGAGGCAAGTCGTGAATTATACGCTCGTACACTTTGAATCAACTTCGTAATCAATACTCTAACTAAGTTTAGCTCTAGTTAATCTAGACAATCTATCTAAACTAGTTAATCTATTAGATTAGTTTAGTATTAGTTTAGTTTTATGTTTTGGGCCCTTGAAGGCAAAGTTGTTTAATTATCAAAAACCCAAACTGTGGGCTTTTTAAGTGGACTTTTATTTTAACTTAAAACAGGGAAAAGCTCGAACGGTTGGGTCTGATTCTCAGATCACGCTCCAACCAACGTCGCCTTCTCCTCAAGCAGAGTGTAATCACAGCTTGAGAGGTAAATTCTAAACCTCCTCGAAGCCCATGTAAGAGGATACCTTGTGTGTTCAAGCATGCTTACGTGATTGTTTGAAATTTAATTTCCGCACTATAATTTACATTCACACATAAGGTTGAACCCGAAACCACATAACAACAATTGGGAAGTCATTCCCCAATGTAGATAAATCAAACGTTGCTTGATTCTTGAAGCCTTAAACCAAAAAAAATGAATTAAAATCAACTAACTAGAGCCCAAAGTACTCACGCTCCTCCATAAAAGGACAAAAATATAGCCACAAGGATTTAGAGTAATCAGTAACTAGATTCCGGTGGACCAACTACTTTCCTCACTCTCCTCCCCCAGATTCATCGTGAGTGAGATTCTTGGTAGCACACCACTTGGTGAAGTGACTGCCTACTCTTCTGAGACGTGTAGTAGAGCCATCCTAGTCTCGCGCCCAATTGTTCCCTTGAATAGGGCATAGTAATCTATAGACCAAGCAAATATTTTCAAAAAAAAAAAAAAAAAAAAAAAAAAAAAAAAAAAAAAAAAAAGAAAAAGAAAAAAGAATTTCTATTGTTTGTGCATCATCATTGATTGAGCATTCATGTCCTATCAGTATGCATTACAACCATCATGGAATTACAATGCAAACTGATAACCTTGTTCTTTTTTGTGGTAGTCCTTATCACTGGTTATCCTATTGTCTATCATATACCGAATTCAGTCTACTACGGGAAATTCTTACAATTACGAACCTCAATTTTCAAACTTCCTTAGTACCCCATACACTTAAGAGTTTTCCAGTCATACCGACAATTCATGGAGTTCCACCACAAATAGTCAACCACCATTCATATATCCATATGGTCAGTCAGAGTGCAGTTTCACCCAAAACACATTACCATTCATATCACCATCTATATCAAATTTATATCCCACTCTACCATCCATCACAGACCAACTCTACCAGAAAATGGCTAAGTAAGCAATACTAACTCAACAAATAGCAACTACATTATGTTTTCTCCAATCCGATTCAAATAATGCAACATCTGAGACTAATATTCTTCCCACTAGTCCATAACCCAACCAACAAAAGAAACAAGGTGTTACTATGACAAAGCCCATTGCTAAAGCCCATCCTGATATTAACGAAAAATTAAAATCCCATCACCATCCACCTGACTATCGTGTGAATTTCAGATCTTACGATGATGACTATATGCCTGAAGTTACAACTTCTCTCACTTGTCCTAGTACACCACCACCTATGCATGAGAAAACTCCGATAGAAGAAACTCTAGAACATGTGTTGGACTCGACACATTTGAACAATGACATTGAGAAAATTTATGAAGATCTAGGCAGAGAGGATAAAGAAAATGAATTGCTTGGAAAAGAGGGAATAAAATCTATGGTGGAAAGTTGATAACCCGTAAAAACTCAATTAGATTTACTCTAACCTCATTCTTACGGTATCAATTATTTTTTTCTTACTATCACATATTTATTCATGCAATATATAGAGTATGGAATCGTTCCACTCTTAACTCTCTAGAATTAAACGAATTCAACTAATCAAACACAAAGAACAATGGTGAGAGTAATGTGTGATGTGAAATTTCTATTCTACGATTATACTATGGATTCAAATAATTCTAAATTAACTAAACTAATAAAAATATAGATGAATCAAATATGGAGAAAGCTAGAGAGAGATTGAAATCCACTTTTTAAGTTCTTAACATGCTAGCATAGATTTGTATAGAAAACCCTAGTCTAGATATTCTCACACAAGATTAAAATATAAAGACTAGACCTTTAATGATCCCTAATTACTTTATACTATCTCTAGTCATAAAATAATTAGCATGAGAGAAAGCTTGTTCCCATTCTCATGGCAAACTCACTATTCTCTAGTTTAGGTTAAACTCTTCTTATCTCAAAGTCAAGAAAAACATAAACTTAAAATCCTAAACAACAAATCTATACTAACAAATCAAGTCCTCTCAAAGCTTCATTCAACTCCCTCTAATGGAAGTTTAGCTTTGATTCATGGGACTATCATGAACAAAATAATGAAAAGAATACATAATAGAAAGAGAAGCAATTGAATTGAATAATAATTAAGCTTTTATTAAATGGTTCTAATGGAGGCTACAAAGCTAATCTAAATTAAAATAAGGTAATAAAACTAATTACTTGAATTCTAAAACTAATTGTGATTCTAAATAATAATCTACTTTGTTCTAACACTAATTAATTGAAGGTAAAAACTAGATCTAAAACAAGTTATATGAACTAATTAATGGAGTCTAACCTAATTTTCTAATCTAGATCTAGGTTATCTTAAGAGTTAAGTCTTCTCCATACAAATGGAGGAGACCAGATCCACTTTTTCGTGCATGGGATGAGGAGCTATGTTTTGGGCCGGAAAATCGAGCCCAAAACCCAATTTCTTCAGTCCACAGAGGCCTTTTCAGTTGGATTTGACTTTCATAGACTTTTTGCCCACTTCTTCTCTTTTGATTGGGTCAAGGCTTGGACCATTGGAAAGCTATTTCCGAGTCGGTCATTTGACATAAGGTAGGCCCAATTCTGAGGTCTGAGTCCAAAGATACGGCCTTTGGAAGTTTTGCTGACTTTTATGCGCTGTTTCTGCTCACATTAACTTGGACTTTTCAGCTTTGACCGGACTTTAAAAAGGCTTTTTCTCCTTGAATCTTGGACTTTTATCATAGAAATCCTTAGCAACCAACCCTTGCTCCTTTATCTCACAAAAGAGACGCATTTCTGCACATATTTGACTCCAATGCCTTAAATACACAAAAGCACGATAACATTACTAACTCTTACTTATTAATCACATAATTGGTCTAAAGCAATATTGTTAAAGGGGTTAAAACTATATTTTTGGGCTCTTATTAAACCACCCCCAAACAGCATTTTGCTTGTCCTCAAGCAAATATGAGAAATTAGAATAAGTGACCAAAAATAGAGTTCTAACTAATCTCGTTTTGCCGAGTGCGATTGCATTAACCATATGCAACAAGACCTTAAACCACTAGGAATTCCCTAGTGGATGAGTTATAGCCTCGTGAGAGTTTTTCTGTGAAGGTACTCACAAACTTCATCTATACTACAACGACTAAAAAATAAAACTATTGTTTCCTTATTTATGTCTCAATGATCTATATATCTCACTAGTATTTAAACAAGAATGATCATTCTAAAACTTAAACTAATACATGCATAATAATCAAATCATCTTAAGATAAACAACTATACAATGAACTATGATATGAAATGCAATGGCAGGTTCGTTTCTGAAACTTTTGGGTAACGTGCCTAAGTAGGTTCTCACAAGGAATGTATCAAAACACATAACCCTCTGATTTTTCCACTCAAGTTTGCTAACTTCAGTGTACAGTGGGCACACATTTTCTCACAATCTCAATGACAATCCAAGAAAGCCGAGGTCGATCAAACACATCTACCACTTACTATCACACCAACCTATTTCTAATTGAGCTAGAGGTCTTTATTAAGTGATACGGAGCGCAGGTATTGGTTAAAGAAGGAAGGAAATGGATATTCAAAAAGACAAGTCTGAGAAAATAGGGTCTTCATATTATGTAACTAGAGAAAACCTTGTTTTTTGGCTTCTACATTTTGTTTCCATTCTTAGCCTTTTTATTTTGGCTTTTTGACTCCTTTTATTCAATTTTTGGAGTTTTTATTTTATTTCCTTTTTCTTTTCTTTTCTTTGGATGGAAACTTCTTTTCTTTTTCTTTTCTGAAGCAACTAACTAATTTTTGTTTACATTTCTCTTCTCTTTTCTTCACGCATCCCATTTCTCAGACTTATCCAGATAGGTAGGCTGATTTTATTTTTTCTTGTGTTTTATTGGGTAAAGGATTTGTGGTTTGTGAAAAGGCTAATGAAAAGCTCAGTGGGGCGATTAGCGAATATAAATTTCATATAAGTGTGAATTTCTGGCTATATCGATCCAAAGAGGGCCTAAATTCTCGCTTAGGATATGATATGGTGATCAAGCAAGTGGATGTGTGATTTCTCTACTCAGAATTTACTTCTCCCTTGTGTCATCACTCAGATATTTCTGTTTTATGAGGCTTTTAGGCTAGATGCTCACATGATATATATTAAGTACTCTAATCTAGGTCTCAGAAAAATACTGCCAAGTACAATAAAATATGCTCATGCAAGATGTTAATGAAAAGATGCAATAACTATTACCTATATATTAATCTATGTTTCAAAAATTAAATCCTAATTCAAGTACTACGTGAGATTTCTAGACTAATATCATCATGGAGAAGGGAACAATACTATTATCACTAAGTGCCTAGTATAAACAATATTTTTTATTTTTTATTTTTTTTTATATAAAGAAAAGTGCGTAATTTACATCCTAAAAGTGCCTAATTTTTGCAAATGTTTCTATCCTACCCCTAAACAATCGAATGCTTTGTCCTCAAAGTGTAAAGAGATAAGAAAAGAATTTACCATAGAAATGTGGCAAAAATTGGTAGTACCTGTAACAAAAATATTGTAAAGATGATATGATAACATGAGGCACAATTAAACTAAAGCATTTTATCTAACTAACACAAACTCTCTTGGAGTAAACATGACAAGCAAAGGGTGGCAAAAGATTTGAAATGAAATACCAAAATCATGCCACCCCCAAACAAAATTGGAAAACTCTTTTAAGTTTAAAAATTTTTGTTTTTGGCCTATACTCCAGAAAGTTGGTATTATACAAAAACTTGGGTCTTTTAAAGTCAGATTCCCTAGACTTAATGTGATATATATGTATTAACATGCAGTTTCTCATATATCAATAATCTAAATAATTGTGGATCTTTCCATAAATAGTTAACACGTAATGCATCACCAAACAAAATTAAGCACCAAGATTTCCTATGACATGGCTTAGTAGAATGGGAGTGAATTCTGATGGATCTAGAACTTAATCAAGCATAAAGTTTCTTCTTTTTATTTGAACGAAAAGGTGTCCAAGTGAATGATCGTGAGAAAATGGATGGTTGTAGAAGATACTTGGAATGTGGATAAGTGTTAGAAGAAAATGGTGGGAAGAATGATTGGATTCTATGAGGGATTAGCTCAGGCGGATGGTGGTAGGGTGGTGCTCTAGGTAGTGCTTGAGAGGGTGGATCATCACAGGCTTTTAGAAACTCATCGGATTCCTCATCTAGGTTGTTCGCATCCATATAATTATGGTATTCATCTCCATCTTTGAGGAATTCATCTATCTCGTCTATTGTGAGGTTTACTCCATCTCTTGTAGTGTCGGAAAGCAGGGTAGAAATTTTTTATGCTAGTTTAGTTATGTTCAAGGAGTCAAAATTGTGATCTTTGTCTTATTCCATAAGAGGGGTATGTACTAGTGTGGGGACGAGATCATCGGAAGCACTAATGTGATTTACAAAACTCTCAATAGACTTAACTAAACCTAGTTGTCTCTGCTTTTGTCTAAACATGTTAACTTTCACAGAAATATTTTCAAAAGAAAGAGTCATTGAGCCATCCCGACAATTGATTTGGGCATTGGCGGTTGCCAAGAAAGGACGCCCTAAGATGATGGGAATAGAATCATGAGCAACTTTTGTGTCGAGAATAACAAAGTCAGCTGGATAGTAAAAATCCTAAACTTTAACGAGAATGTTTTCAACTACACCCTTGGGATACTTAACAGAACGATCGGCTAACTGCAAAGTCATTTTGGTTGGTTGAAGTTTTGTTAGACCCAGTAGTTTATATAAATAAAAAAGGAGTAAGTTAACACTTGCTCCCAGGTCTAATAAAGCAGTTGTTATGAAGGTATCACCTAAGGTGCATTGTACAGTAGGATGACCAGGGTCCTTGTACTTAACAATTCCGTTATATTCAGATAAAAAGGATATTGTTCAGTTAAGAAGGCTTCATTGGGTATATTAGTTTTCCTCTTCTTGGCGCACAACTCTTTTAGAAACTTAGCATGTCCAGGTAGACTTTTTATAACATCTAGAAAAGGTAGGTTTATAGTCAGATTTTTAAACACTTCCCTAATCTCGTCAAAATTTTCGTCCTTTTTAGACACAATTAGTCTCTCGGGATATGGTGGTTTATCTCTATATTTAACAATATTATTAGTCTTTGCTTTATCTCTAGCCGTTTTCCATCTAGCTGTCCATATTGGAACCTCTACAGGTGTAGGGTATTCAATTTCTATTATTGGGTCTTGTAAGGTTTTCCCTTTTGGTTGTGGTTTAACTGGTACTTCTACAGTTGTAGGGTCTTTAGTTTCTATTACAGTATTTGGTATGATTTCATTTTCAGCTTCTATTTGCGGGTGGTCTTTAGGCATAGTTACTTTGTTATCAACTACTTTCCCTGAACGAAGGGTAGTGACTGCCTGTAGGTCCCCTTGGTTTATATTACCATTACAGTGAATATTGTTTATTTCAAAGGCGGTGTTTGTTGACTTAGGATTAGGCACTGCTTGACTTGGAAACACGCCTGTCTGGTTATTATTTTGGTTATGAGACATGTCAATAACCTTTTGGCACAAAGACTGCATCGTTTGCATCGTTTGTTTCATCATATTAGAGTTTTGATCATGCTGATATTTCATCAAGTTGGAGTTTTGTTGCATAATTTGATTTTGTTTTCCCAACAAGGTCACTACTAATTTGTCTGTAGATGGTTGAACTGGAATTAAGGCTTGTTGAGCGTTCATGTCTTGATGTTGATAGTTTTGGGTCATGGGCACTAAACCTCTATTCTGATTACCTAAGTTTCCTTGTCCTTGATGTTGAGTTAACTGGTTGAAATTTGATGGTTGTGGTGGTGGTTGTGCATAGACAAGAGGACAATAGAAGTCGGAATGCTCAAGACTAAAACAAACATTACAACGAGTTGATTTAATGTTCATGACTGGAGTGGGTTGCTGTTGAACAGAGATGGCATCTACCTTTTTAGTGAGGGCATCGATAAGAGTTTTAAGCTCGGAATCAGGTTTAACATCAAAAGAAGAAGGAGTGGAGCGGGAAGAGTTGTTACCTCCCCAGTTGTTGTTCCTCTTAGATTGATATTCTAAGAATGTATAAGCCTCCAAGTCCTTTACTAAGAAAACTACCCCCAGTCATAATATCTAGAACCTCCTTATGACGATGTAAAAGCCCCTTGAAAAAGGTACGAACAAGCGTGTCCTTCGCAAGATTATGATGCGGGCATTCAATGAGAAGATCAGTGAAACGATTCCAGGCCTCTGAAGAGGATTCATGAGGATTCTGGTGGAAGAAATGAATCTTTTGAAGCATTTCATCTCTCTTTAGTGGTGGGTAAAACTGTTCCATGAACAATTGAACAAGTTGAGCCCATGAGTCCACAGAGTTTGGCGTTTGGGCAGTTAACCAAGACGCCACCTTGTTGGCTAGGGTGAAAGGAAACACCCTAAGTTTAACTTGATCCGGACTTACGCTAAGATGATGGAATGTAGTGAGAACTTGTTCTATCCTACGCATATGCTGGTAAGGCTTCTCGTGGTCTAAACCATGAAAAATCAGTAACAAGTTAAATATATTAAGGGGAATTCGAAAATCCCCCACTGGGTCTGCAAGAATGATGCACGACTTAGGGCCATCGTTTAGGGCTTTATAAAAATCAGAGAGAGGAGTCTCTTGTTCTTTAGCCATTGATGCAGGTGTAGTGTGTGAAATTCTAGATAGGCGTGTGGTATTTATGTCTACGAAAAACAAGCCTGATTATACTAGAATTAAAACTCCTTTGACAGAAGAGGCGAAGGAGTGGAAGAAGGAGTACTGAATGCCTCCTTGCTACGCATTTGAATAGCGTCTTGTATACCGATCTCAGTGTTTGTATGATGTTAGAAACACTGAATAACTTGAAGAAATGAAAACTTGAACTAACCTGTCAAAAATCGGGCTGGTACATAAGAGGGCACGGGTCGCGCTCACTTTTAGCTTTTAGCCTCGGCGCAGGGGTCGCCTCGACTTGCGAGTTCACTTAGGCGCTGGTCGCTTCAGGGTCAAACTTCGAAGTTCCAGCGCTTGAGCTGGGGCTGGTTTGCCTTGGTTAGGCACAAGGCGCGCTCAACCTTGGATGATGTCCAGTGTTTTAGGTGTGGGTCGTGCTCCAAAAAATATGAAATTTTTACAGTAGTTTGCTAAGATGTCTATCAAGTAGCCTGTAAAATTTCAAATCAATCGGAGCTATGAAAGTCCTTCTATTACCCTTCAAAGTTTGTAAAACAGTTTTCGGACACAATACAAACAACTGAATGTTTAACCAATCAAAACAGGGACAAAAATCGCCAAAAGTTTACTGGAGACTCCTCACGGATCATGGGTATTCCTGTAAATATTTTAAATCAATTGGAGTTCTACAAACTCTCCTTATCGGCTGTTGTTCCAGAAATTAAGTGTTTGCAAAACTGCAGAAACACACTGGAAACACTCCACTATTTAGGAGGTCAAAATAAATCAAAAACTCGTAAAATATTTACTGAAAAATCCTAACTTAGGATAGATACTCCTGTAAAAAGTTTAGAATTTTTGGAACTGCCTAAGTAACCTTACTAGTCTGTTTTTCAAGAATTTACAGTTTGAAAACTGAAATACAGCAATGTAAAGATCATATTTGTTCACAAGGTAAAACAATTAGGAAAATTCTGAAAATATTCCAATAAATAAAAAACACCTTATATATTATACCTGTAAATTTTCAGAATTTTTGGAAATTTATAAATACCTTTACCGCAGTATTCTTTGCTGTGATTCTGCAGACACTAGGGAGGGCGGGCGCGCTCTGTGCTTAAAACAGTGAATAGTAACGAAAATATGAGAAAAAAGAAAGAAAAATGAAAAAGGTGGGTGGGTAGAGAATGGGGGATTGCCCCTTGAATTCAAGCAATTGAATTCTTGTCTTGAATGAGACTAAGATGGCAGCGGCGCCTCATTCTTACGGTATCAATTTTTTTTTTTTCTACTCTCACATATATATATTCATGCAATATATAGAGTACGGAATCATTCCACTCTTAACTCTCTAGACTTAAACGAATTCAACTAATCAAACACAAAGAACAATGGTGAGAGTAATGTGTGATGTGAAATTTCTATTATACGATTATACTATGGATTAAAATAATTCTAAATTAACTAAACTAATAAAAATATAGATGAATCAAATATGGAGAAAGCTAGAGAGAGATTGAAATCCACTTTTTAAGTTCTTAACATACTAGCATAGATTTGTAAAGAAAACCTTAGTCTAGATATTCTCACACAAGATTAAAATATAAAGAATAGACCTTTAATGATCCCTAATTACTTTATACTATCTCTAGTCATAAAATAATTAGCATGAGAGAAATCTTGTTTCCATTCTCATGGCAAACTCAATATTCTCTAGTTTAGGTTAAATTCTTCTTATCTCTAAGTCAAGAAAAACATAAACTTAAAATCCTAAACAACAAATCTATACTGACAAATCAAGTCCTCTCAAAGCTTCATTCAACTCCCTCTAATTGAAGTTTAGCTTTGATTCATGGGACTATCATGACCAAAATAATGAAAAGAATACATAATAGAAAGAGAAGCAATTGAATTGAATAATAATTAAGCTTTTATTAAATGGTTCTAATGGTGGCTACAAAGCTAAATCTAAATTAAAACAAAGTAATAAAACTAATTACTTCAATTCTAAAACTAATTGTGATTATAAATAATAATCTACTTTGTTCTAACACTAATTAATTGAAGGTAAAAACTAGATCTAAAACAAGTTATATGAACTAATTAATGGAGTCTAACCTAATTTTCTAATCTAGATCTAGGTTATCTTAAGAGTTAAGTCTTCTCCATATAAATAGAGGAGACCAGATCCACTTTTTTGTGCATGGGCTGAGGAGCCATGTTTTGGGCCAGAAAATCG
This sequence comes from Coptis chinensis, assembly GCF_015680905.1. Lineage (NCBI taxonomy): Eukaryota > Viridiplantae > Streptophyta > Magnoliopsida > Ranunculales > Ranunculaceae > Coptis > Coptis chinensis. Next base: position 29,823,551 of record NC_141463.1, on the reverse strand, counting down.
AGCCCAAAACCCAATTTCTTCAGTCCACAGAGGCCTTTTCAGCTGGATTTGACTTACATAGAATTTTTGCCCACTTCTTCTCCTCTGATTGGGTCAAGGCTTGGACCATTGAAACGCAATTTTCGAGCCGGTCGTTTTGACATAAGGTAGGCCCAATTCCGAGGTCTGAGTCCAAAGATACAACCTTCAGAAGTTCTATTGACTTTTATGTACTATTTCTGCCCGCATTGACTTTGACTTTTCAGTTTTGACCGGGATTTAAAAAGGGTTTTTCTCCTTGAATCTTGGCCTTTTATCATAGAAATTCTTAGCAACCAACCCTTGCTCCTTTATCTCGCAAAAGGGACTCATTTCTGCATATATTCGACTCTAATGCCTGAAATACACAAAAACACGATAACATTACTAACTCTTACTTATTAATCATATAATTGGTCTAAAGCAATATTGTTAAAGGGGTTAAAACTATAGTTTTGGACTCTTATCAAAAGTGGATTTCAATTTAGTTTGGTCGTTAAAGACTTATCGATAGAACAAATTTGTGACATCCTTACTATTGCATATATGAACCACAATCTTTTGGAAATGCCAAAACTAGATGAAGAATTCTCTGAGTCTTCGAGATCATGTGAAGAACCACCACCCAACCATAACCATCCCAATTTAACACCTCTTGAAATACAACCTCCATTCATAAAAAATCCACCAATTTATGAGGACAGCATTACGAAACCATTTCAAAGAAACCTCAAATTCGCACTTAAGCTAATTGCCTTTGAGATCATTCACAATTTTCTAAACATTCCCAGTAAAGAGACTCTGCCCAATATACAAATACAAGAGTCCATCAATTCAGTAGTCGAGAAACCTGATATGTCCTATTCCCCATCATTTGAGCCTCATGAAGGAGATATACTATCAACCTCTCACTCTTTTGGACAATTCAAACATGACGGGTTATTGCATAAGTTTCATGATGGGTTACACAAACATCCTCTTATCATTTTGCATCTTACACTTCAAATACATCATTTCATTCTATTTGGGGGTTTATGTTTTCATATGTTTTTCTATAAAGATTCCCAACGATTTAGACTATTAGTATATATTTAACAGCATATATATCATCCATCTTATGCATAGTCCTGGGGAATCTGACTTAAAACGACCCCACGTATAATCTTGACTATAAAAGACACATCGTGTTTTCTCGATGCATTCCATGGGAGTGCATCCTTAAGGTAATCGGGCCCTCCTCTTGGAGTGTGTGGTTGTAAGTGCCAGAACCTTAGTCCACGTATATCTCACATTTTCTTTCTAAAACACTTTTTACTCGTCGTTTGAATAAGTGTAATCCTATAGAGCGAGTATACAATCTTTTTTTTCTTTCTTTTACAATTCTTTGTCAAAATAGTCGTTTTTCTCCGTTCTTATGAAAGGTTCTCGATACATCAATAGTTATGTGATTTTTCCAAAAACAAAACGGGCAATGGATTCCAAATAGACCAACCATTAGAAGTACGCAATCTCTATTCTTTTAAGGGCGGTTTGAGGATTAGTTATGTGTTACTAAGGGTCACCCATATCACCATGCACTTTCTGTCTCAGCTTAAACCACATAAATACCGATTGTCCCTTGCTCACCAACATATCATCACTTCAACCAGAAAAAGTCTGTGCGTTCAATGTGCCAAATGTACCATGGAGGCAACACCCAAATTTCACAAACCCAACCACCTCCAGGTTTCAATAACCACATCAAACCACCAAATACATTAAGATAAGGACAAGGTACCTACAACAATCAGAACAGAGCATTAGTTATATCCCATTTTAACCAGAACTACCCAAAATCCACCATGGAGACCTAGTTCCACCACCCACTAGCGTCTAATCAGATAAACCTTTCCATTACGTCTTGCACAGTAAATCCCCCAACACACATAACTGAAGCCACAGTCTGACTGGATTGGGTTCAATAAAGAGCCGACACGAAAGTTGCATGAGATCACCAGTTATGGTTTGTTTTCAAAAGCTTAGCGTTTAGAATCATAGCTTTTTGAGTACGAGAATCTTAAAACATCTCTCCATAGTTTTCAAAACTATAGGATATAAAAATGAAAATTATACCCCCCGGAATAACCAAAATGATACCGGATTCACGTATAATTTTATCTTATTGTCAAAACCTCTATATGGATGGATAAAGATATATTTTTTCTTGCGAAAATCAACTAAAAAAAAAACCTCTCCAAACGAGAATTAAACAAAATAGAGTAACCCAAAGTGATACTATTCTCTGTTTAATTCTACCTTTTTTGCCTCCCCCTATCTATTTACGCTCCCGCGTAGTGATAGACACGCTAGGACCCGACGTCATCAAGGAGAAAGATCTTCTAGACGTCGAGACGAGGCACGCACGGATTCTGATTAGGCATGCAGCTCCCTAGTGTCCGTATAGATAGTTTATAATCTATGTTTTATCTCTAGTTTGCTATGTTATTTTTCTTTATTATGACGTTAGTATAATATTAATTCTATATATGCTTGTTTTATTTGTTTTCTTGTGGAAATTGGTATATGATTAGAAGGTAATATAGACATCATGCCAAAATTTTCCAGTTTTCCTTTCTGCATTTCATATATGTTTTCAAAAATACAAAATCCCAAAAAGCTATTTCATAGTAGAATAATTATCCTTAGTATAATAAACCACATATTTCTCATTTTATATCAAACAACCCACGCCCCAAACTTATTTGGGGGTGACATATTTTCATCATGAAGAACAGAATACAAGTGTATCGCCGTTTTTGCTCATGTTTCTATGGTAATCTCTTTCCTTATCTTCTCATACTTTGAGGACAAAACATAGTTCTATTTGGGGGGTAGTATAGTAATATTTTGCAAAAACTATACATTTTTTATAGTAGATATAATAGTATATTTCTTCCTTTCGATCTTTTTTTTTTTTTTTAAAAAACCAAAAATATTTTTCTGTTTAGTATTAAAAAGTCTTGTTTCCTTTTTCTAGGATAAATAAAAAGTTTAGAAGTTTCATTAGAGTAATAGAGTAAGGATTCGTTCTTCGAACTTAGACTAATATACGTACAATAGTTTCTGCATCTTTTCATGAATGGCATGCATCAACATTTGTTTCTATATAGCAGTGAGTTTCCAAGACCAAGGTTAGAACAATTAAGTTTCATATCCTGTGAGAATCTAACCAAAAGCTTCATTTTAATGATTATTAAGTGATGACACAAAGAATATCCAGATAGAAAGACCACACGTCCACTTGCTTCATCACCATGTCATATCATAGGAGAGAGTTTAGGCCATTTTTGGATCGATATAGCCAAATAAACGATAAAAACCCAAAAAGATAGGTTTTCCTCTAGTAACCCCTTTTGAGCCTTCACCATTTTCTAAAAGACTTTTTATTCTTCGCCATAAATCTCTAACCCATTACAACACCCAATAAAAAGCTTATCCAGCTGACGAGTTGAGAATTGGATGGATATCAAAGAAGAGAAGACCTTGCACAAAAATAGATCAGTTAATTGCTTCGGAAAGAAAATAAAGAGAAGAAAAGAAAGACCCATCAAAAACCAAAACTCTAAAAAATCAAAGGAGTCAAAAATCAAATCTCCCAAAAGTTTAAAATAAAAAGGAGACGATATCAGAAACAAAAGCAAAAAAAGAAACAAAAACAAAGTTAGAACTCCCAAATTTTAAAATCATATGGAGTCACAAAGCCAAAGGGCTAAAGAATCACAATTCGGAAGCAAATAACAAAACAAGGTTCTTCTCTAGGACAAGTATCTTGAAGACCCAATTTCTCAACTTATCATATTTTGTTTTTCTCTTTTTTTTTTTTTCTAAACTATCACTCTATCCCTGTAACTCCTAATAAAATACCTCTAGCTCAATTAGGAATAGGATGGTGTGATAGTAAGTGGAAAACGTGATTAATCGACCCCGGTTTCTTTGGATGTCATTTGAGTATGTGAGGAATATAAGTGCTCGCGCTGCACTTGAGAAAATAAAACTTGAGTGAATCTATCAGAGAGTTGTGATTGCAACACACCCCTATGAGAACCCACCTTAAGGACACTCTCCAAAAGTCTCGGAAACGACTCTGCTTTTGCATTTCATTGCTCATGTTTTGTTTATTTATCTTTAGATGATTAAATTATTGTACATATGTTATTCTAAGTTCAAAGGAGATTGTCCTTATTCCTCTCTAATGAGATATATAGACTTCTGAGAATAAATAAGGAAACAAGATCCTTTGTACTAAATAGAAGAAGTTTGTGAGTACCTTCATTGAAAAACTCTCACGAGGCTTAAAGCTCGTCCACTAGGGAATTCCTAATGGTTTAAGGCCTTGTTGTATATGGTCAATGCAATCGCACTCTACGAAACGAGATTAGTATAACTTATAATAAATCACTCATTCATGATTTTAGTTTTTCTCTCATCCTTGCTTGAAGACAAGCAAGATGCTATTTGCATGTTGGCATATATAACTTAGGAGTTATACTTAGTAATTAGGGTGTGTTTTGGTATTTTGGCCATAACTTTGGCTACGGTTGTCTAAATCACGCGTGTGAGCTCAATTCTGAAAGATCTCGACGGCACGCACGCTGTCACCACCGAGCTTGGTCATTTTCGAGGTCAAAATCTACTATTTTCCCCTCCAAAATTGTTAATCACTTTTGATCTGATTTATATCAAGTACCTTGCTCTCAAATCATTGTTCGAGTAGCTCGAGCAAGGTTTCGTCCCATGCCTAATATTGAAGCACTCTTGGTTCACAATTTTACTCACTAATCACAAGAAACCTTTATGAGCGAAGGATTTTGTTGGATGTTTTACACTACACTTACTTTACATTCACTTTCAAATTACAATCAACAACTTAATTCTAAACTTGCTTAGAGAAGATAGAGAGAGGAAGTTATGGAGGATTGATTTACCATGTGATTCAAACTACTATTAATGAAAGACATATTTCAATTGTTAGTTTTCATATTTACTTTGATTTATAGACAAATCAAAATGAATAATTCAACTTTGATCCCTAGTAGAATTTCTAAATCTCTAAAGAGATTCTACTAGCATGAAAGATTAAATTAGCACCTTATCTCTAGAGCACTTCTTTAACCTCTAGTTTGTTTTCCACTTCTAACTATTTTGTAATTGAAGTAAAAATCAAACTTATTAAATTTTAAGCAATTGAGTTACATCTTCATTAGTAGAGTTATCCTCACATGGGTTTATCTAACCCTCCACAAGGGATGAGTTAGCTCATGGTGAGATAACAACAACTAATGAAGAAGAAAAAGAAGAAGAAGAAGAAGAAGGGCTACAAGACCACAAATCACAAGTAAATTGGCAATTTTATTCAGAGCACCACCCCTCCTATTTATAGTTTAAAAGGAGTGAAATGGGTGTCCAAGATTACATCTTATATTTTCAATCCAAATGTTACAAATTAATCTACTTTTATAATGGAATTTATTTAATCTAAGTGGAGAAAGTGGGTGAATAGTAATTCTCATTACAAGATAAATAATTAGGAGTGCTTTGTGCATGTATTAAGTAGAGAAAGTGGGTGATTATATAAGCTTCCACTTAATGACATTATGATGAATAGTAATTAGATTTTTAATTTGTCTTGGTTCGGACCTGTTTTAATTTTCTATCCAGTATATTGACAGAACCCATATACCATTTTGTAGAGCTTGTTATGCTGATCGTTTTGACAGGTCATACACCCAAAATGGAGTTTGGAGTCAAAAGATATGATTTTCTTAAGTTTCGTTGACTTTTCTGCAAGATTTGACCAAGGTTGACTCGGAATTGACTATTTTGACCAGGCTTCATGGGCTTGATTATGATCTTTTTCAGCTTCCAATGGGCTTCTTTTGGACTTGATAAAAAGGCTTTGTTTCCAATTGGCATATTCACCTTGTTTCCATGCCAAAATACCAGTTTATTGAAATTTCATCGTTTACATGTCGAAACCTGCAAAAGCATTGAAATACAATTAATTTGCATTTATTACACACATACTTAACCAATATATAATGTCTCTACATGGTTTATTTTACAGTTTTGGGTGCTTATCAAAAATCATCATTTTAGAAAATTGTCTTGTTTAATAAGTCGTTTTTGTCATGAAAGAGGAGAACATTCCAACGAGGGTTAAAATCTAAGTTGGGTAAGTTGTTTCTAAACCCTACGGGGTGAAGCTGCTCTCTATATGACAATCGTAATCTCAATGAGTATTGACGAAATCTAATTTTTATACAAAACAAGAGTCGTATTTTAGTTTATGTATAATACGTTACATGTTTAGTTTACGTCTTTGCCTAGTCGTATATATCTGCGTACGTATAGTATCTTCGCATGCTACTGTAACTAGATACGTATGAGTGATTACAATTTGCCTATTAGTGTAGATATACGTATACGTAATATATATCTACTTATTTGCCTACATATACATATTACTGATATGTATTTGCCTGTACGTATCGAAATATTTATTGATGATATAACCTTGCCTATTCATATTGCTATACGTATGAGTAGAGTATATCCACATGCTACTGTATCTAGCAATGTATGAGTAGGTCGTATTTGCATGATTGTACTTTATCCCTTGCATAAATTTTAATTAAAAAATTAAAATAAAAAATAAAAATAAAAATAAAATAAAATAATTAATTAATTAGGACCTTGCCTAAATTTTAATTGCATAAATATTAATCATATTCAAACGGTGTCTAGGAAACTTGAAAGATTGAAGTTACTTAATTATAACCGTGCTTACACGGAAATCTTCCCTCATATATCTTTCTTGTGACTTGGTTGTTGGTTTATGTAAACATATTCTTAGCTTTACTGCTACGTTAGCAGTAGCTTAGGCCTACGTTGTTCAACTCTAATGATTGAAGATAATCATAAAATTTAATTAATAATAAATTCCTTCTGTCAATTAGATCTAATTTTATGCTTGTATGAGATTAAGGTATGGTTCTACTAAAGAATTTAAACATACTTATCGTAGGAGAAAATACGATAAGCATTTGCATAAATTCTCACTTCCACAAAGGTCTTCATCTATTAATCAAAATCATCAAGATCCCTTGTCAACATTCCCTTCATTCGTTATGGTTGACGAAAATCCACCAGCTGAGAAGCCCCTTCCGGACTTCTATATTGCATTACAGGAAGGACCATCTTCCTGCATCAAACTCGAGGATATTAATGGCGAGTTTTGAATCCCGCCTAACGTTTTTGGATTGTTACCTGTTTATCATGGTTTAGATCATGAGAAACCGTACAATCACCTCCGTAAGATTCAGCAAGTAGCCACAACATTTCACCATCCCGCCGTCTCTACCGAACAACTCTTGATGAGGTTGTTTCCTTTCACTTTAGCTGATAAAGGTCAGTTTGGCTGGCAGGCCAACCATCACAATCCATAGACACATGGAATAAACTTGTGCAAGATTTCATGCTACAATTTTATACTCAAAAGAAAACTACTTAAATGCTTAAGAAAATCCAATTCTTTCGTCAAAATCTTCATGAATCTTTTACGGAAGCATGGAGTCGATTTACTGATATTCTTTTAGAATGCCCTCATCATCAGCTCGATACCGCTGCTCTTGTTCATTCATTCTTTAATGGACTTTCCGATCATTAAAAAGAAACACTTGATATAATGAACGGCGGTTGCTTCATGGACAAAGGAGCGACTGAAGCGTATAATTTTCTTGAAAAACAAGCAAAAAGAGGTACACATTGGGGTAACACTGATTCTTCTAGATCATCTAAGGATAGTGTTACAAAAGCCACATCTATTTTTGAGGTAAAACTCGATCCCAAATTAAAAAAATCTGATAGAATCCCTCACTAAAAAAGTAGATGCCCTCGCAGTTCAAGTAAACAATCAGCTCCCAAAACAGGTCATAAACGTTAACACATCCCCGTGTGTTATATTTCTCAGTCCTGATCATCCTGATGCTTATTGTCCCTCGTTATATGCCCCCCTTCCCCAACAATCAGAAGAGGCATGTGCATTCAACATTCCTAATGCACCTTGGAGACAACATCCGAATTTCGCTTGGTGCCCGAATAACTAATAGATGCCTCCTCCAGGTTTTGTTATTCCACCTGTTCGACCACCTAACAACTTTATTCCATATCACCAAGGAAATAATCAACAATACTAACAAAGTCAAAATCAGTTTCAAAGTAATTCTAATGCTAATTATCAAAACAACCGCAGCCTTGTTCCAGCTACTCCCAGTCCCAGCTATAATCAACAACTTCTCAGCAATAATTGTGACCTAGTACCGGTTGCACAAGCTGCGCCACTCATTACGGATAGGACAGGCGAGACCTTCTTAGCTTACATGAACCAACAATCTCAAATTTTAACGTCTATCCAACAATCACTTCAATAATTAGCGCAAGAAAAGAGTCGGAAAGGCGTGTTTTCTGGACAAGCAGTTCCGAACCCTAAGCCAGCAAACACTGCCTTTGAACTCACCAATGCATCTGGTACAAGTGCTCCAAACCAGGAACATGTGCACGCAATCACTACTCTTCGATTTGGCAAAACTGTAGACAATCAAATACATATGCCAGAGGAGCACCCAAAGGTATACGAAGGTTTCACTGAATCTATTCCTGATAATGAACCTCCGATGGAAACACCAAGTCTAACTAAGTCACTGACTCAAAAATTAGGAGACGAGCAAACTAATCCTGATGCCAAATTCCGCCCTAAAGCACAGTTTCCTGCCCGTTTGGCAAAGAATAAACCTGATGAAAATTTTGATGAAATTCGAGAAACTTTTAAAATTTGACATTCAACTTACCTTTTCTCGATGCACTCAAACTATTGCCAAAACATGCAAAGTTTCTGAAAGATATGTGCACCACAAAAAGAAGAACCAATGTTCCTCAACAAGCGTTCTTCACCGAACAGTTTCCATCCATCACCGAACACAATGGTATAGTCAAATACAAGGATCTTGGTAGGCCAACAGTTCCATGCACTTTAGGTGACAAATATACGGCTACTGCACTACTAGACCTAGGAGCTAGTGTAAATTTACTTCCATATTACTTATTTAAACAACTAGGTCTTCATGAGCTTAAACCTACCACCATGACACTACAGTTAGCTGATCGTTCTATTAAGTATCCAAAAGGCATTGTGGAAAACGTCCTTGTAAAGGTCCAAGACTTTTACTATCCCATCGATTTTGTCATTTTGGATACAGAAGTTGCCTGTGATTCCATTCCTATAATCTTAGGACGTCCGTTCCTAGCAACTACTAATGCTCTCATTAACTGTAGGGATGGTTCCATGACCATGTCCTTCGGTAATCTTTTGGTCAAGGTGAATGTATTCAAGTTGATGAAACAAATTCCAGAGGCTGACATTGAGGGTGAGGTCAACATGGTTGACAGCCTTGTGCAGGAATTTTTAACAAACTCTTTTCCTGATGAGGAAGTACACCAATTTCTTTCCTTTCGCGGGTCTGAATTTGATGTCGATCAATGATTATACTCAAGAAGTAAACGTGTTATTAGAGTCAATACCACTATTTGACCCTACTACCGTGTTATCTAGCCACTTGGATAAACATCAACCTGTTTTCACTATGGAAGAAGACTTTCCTCAAGAATCTTTAATACCTACTCCTCCCGTCCCTGACTTAAAGCCTCTTCCTTCGGATTTAAAATACATACATCTGGATCCTGATGGTAGTTATCCAATTATCATATCATCACAATTGACTGACGATCAGGAATCTCGTTTAATCGATGTCATTCAAACATATTATTCTGCTATTGGATGGTCTCTCGATGACATTAAAGGCATTGACCTTAGCGTGCACTCATCGCATACATCTTTAAGAAAATGCAAAGACGTCCCGTGAACTGCAACGTTGTCTAAACCCTACCATAAAGGATGTGGTACTATACGGGAGGAAGTTTTAAGGTTACTCGATGCGGGTATTATTTATGCTATCTCTGATAGTATTTGGGTGAGTCCAGTACACGTTATTCCCAAGAAGTCTGGCATTACAATTGTGCAAAATGAGAAAGATGAATGCATCTCTGCTCGTATTCCAGTGAAATGGAGAATATGCATGGATTATCACAAACTTAATGTCGTCACTCGTAAGGATCACTTCCCACTTCCATTCATCAATAAGATGCTTGAACGGTTAGCAGGTCATGCATATTACTGTTTTCTTGATGGTTATTCAGGATATTTTCAAATAGTCATAGATCCTGCTGATCAAGAAAAAACAACGTTCACCTGTCCATTTGGTACATTTGCATATAAACGAATGCCTTTTGACCTTTGCAATGCACCTGGTACTTTCCAACGTTGTATGCTTCACATTTTCAATGATATGGTTGAATATTTTATGGAAGTCTTCATGGACGACTTCTCAATATATGGTGATTCTTTCGATAGCTGTCTATCAAATCTTGGAAAGGACTTTACATATTGTGAAGAGAAAAACCTCGTTCTTAATTGAGAAAAATGTCATTTCATGGTTACAAAAGGAATAGTTCTAGGGCATATTGTTTCAAAAGATGGAATCGAAGTCGATAAAGCTAAGATTGAAAAAATTGCTTCCCTTCCTATACCAAAATCAGTTCACGACATTCGTGCCTTTTTAGGACACGCAGGAGATTTATTCAAAAATTTCTCAAAGGTTGCTCGACCTTTAACCATAGTTCGGGATTTCGAAATTCTAGGAATTCCAACAAATCCAAAAACCAAAATTCATCAAATTTCGACCCTACCATATTCGGAATTTCAAATGATTTCGGAATATTCAATATTTCAACTCTATATTCGGAATTCTGGTTTTTTGAAAAACTGAAATATTGGGTGAAATTCTGAAGTTTCGTTCGGAATCACGAACACTGCCTTTAACCAATCTACTGCTTAAAGATGTCGTATTTGATTTCAATTTCAACTGCAAACAAGCTTTTGAGACCTTAAAATCCGCCCTAACTACTGCTTTTATAATTCAACCACCTGATTGGTCTAAACCTTTTGAATTAATGTGTGACGCGAGTGACTACGCTATTAGAGCTGTCCTAAGGCAACACTGCGAAGTAAAGCCAATTGTCATTTACTACGCTAGTAAAACTCTCAATGAAGCTCAACGTAACTATACCACCATTAAGAAAGAGTTTCTTGCTGTGGTATATGCTTTGGATAAGTTTCGTCCTTACCTAGTTGGTTCTTCCACAATAGTCTATACTGACCATGAGGCGCTTCGTTACCTATTAGATAGCGAAAAAAGATGTTAAACAGAGGTTGATCCGATGGATTCTCCTCTTGCAAGAGTTTACTCTATAAATTAGAGATAAAAAAGGTTGCGAGAATGTGGTTGCAGACCATTTATCACGACTCATCAGTGAGGTCGATAATGATACATAATCCATTTGTGATTCCTTTCCCGATGAACCCTTGTATTCTGTCTTTTCGTCTCCTTGGTACGCTGATATAGTAAATTACCTTGTTACCGAGGAAGTTCCTTCATCTTGGTCTCGTAATGACCGGAAAAAGTTCTTATCCACTGTGAAATTTTATTTCAAGGATAATCCCTACCTCTTCAAGTATTGTTCCGACCAACTAATCTGTCGTTGCATTCCCGACTGGGAACACAATGACGTGTTATCCTTTGGCCATGAACAATCTTGTGGTGGTCATTTCAGTGGTAAGAAAACTATGGCCAAGGTTCTACAATGTGGATTTTATTGGCCGACACTGTTTAGAGATGCACTTGAGCATTGCAAAGCATGCAACCATTGCCAACAGCTAGGACGTATTACTCAACGCAATATGATGCCCTTAAATCCAATTTTAATTGTTGAAATCTTTGATGTGTGGGGCATCGACTTCATGGGTCCCTTTCCAAATTCTCATGGCTTTCTCTACATCCTGGTAGCTATTGATTATGTGTCAAAATGGATTGAGGCAATGACATGTCGTGCAAATGATCATAAGACTGTCGTTTTGTTCGTAAAAGAAAATATTTTCTCTCGTTTCGGTGTTCCCAAAGCTATCATTAGTGATGGGAGAAAATATTTTTGTAATAAAATTTTTGAGTTGTTAGTAAAGAAATATGGAGTCACTCACAAGGTGGCCACTCCGTATCATCCTCAGACCAGTGGCCAAGTAGAAGTCTCTAATAGAGAGATTAAATCTATTTTGGAAAAAATAGTTAATCCATCTAGGAAAGATTGGTCTCTCTGATTATCTGATGCCTTGTTGGCTTATAGAACGGCCTTTAAGACACCTATAGGCATGTCTCCTTACCGCCTCGTTTTTGGAAAACCTTGTCATCTGCCGGTTGAACTTGAGCATCATGCTCTATTGGCCATCAAAAGCCTAAATTATAATACCAATGCGGTAGGCGAGAAGCAAAAATTGTAGTTAAATTAGCTTGAGGAAATTCAAAGTGATGCCTATGATCTCTCGAAATCCTATAAAGCCAACATGAAAAGAGTGCACGGCAAGCACATATTGAAAAAAGATTTCAAAATTGGTCAAAAAAATTTGTTGTACAACTCAAGATTACACATTTTTCCAGGAAAATTAAAAACTCGATGGTCTGGTCCTTTCATTGTCTCTGTTGTCACCCCTTCTGGGGCTATCTCTTTGAAAAATTCAAACGATAACAGTGAATTTCAAGTAAATGGCCAACACCTTAAACATTATCATGAGTTACGCTCTCCAGATGTTGAAAAGACTCTTCTCCAAGATCCAGTCTGCAGAGACTAATAGATTCGTTGGTGTACTTCCTTTCATGTGTTTAAAACAGGGACAGTATGCCATTAAGGTAGCTGGGCCCTCTTCTATTTTCTTCTCTCAATTCTCCAAGAGTGTGTGGTTGCAAGCGCCGGAACCTTAGTCCACAAAAACTCTATTCATAACTGAGTATAAATGTCTTATGATAATCGAGCAAACGTGCCTTCTGGTAAACAATGGGTACCAAAAATTTCCCCTCCTTCCTTGATCTCTTCCTTTTTCTATTCTCTTCCTCGTGAACTTCAGCTAATCATTTGGTGTAAATCCCACCCATCTCGAATAAGTAATGGTCGTCGTACTTTTGCTTGTGCGACGTGCGCGTAGGATGGGGTGGTGTATGAATTGTCAAACACCTTTCTGTTCGGGTCTTGAATTACTATCCGATATGAGCCGGTATAAGGTATATTTTTGTCTAACACCAGCTCAATAGGATAAACTTCGTCATCGCCCCGTTGCTCCTACAAGTTGGGATTCGTCTTGAGGATCTGACGTTAAAAGACTCACATTCATCTTGAAGATCTGACATTAAAAGACTCAACATGTACATATTCGTGTCTTTTATTTTTCTCTTTGCACTAAGCATTGTGCACTAAGAGAGTCGTGATATGCAACATCGGTTGTTCCCTAATTCGTACGGGCAATGGATTCCACCAGGCCAACCCCTAGCAGTTGCTATGTGATTGCATTGCAGAGCAGTTTGAGGCTATACCATATGTACTAAGGGTAATATTATTACTAGACCATTGCACATTGGTCAGGGATGGTACCGTCCTGAACCCTAGGCCCCCAAAGCATAAAGGTTAAGCCATAGTCTTGTTGGATTGGGTTCACTCCAGAGCCGACATGACAGTTGCCTGATTTTACTGTTTGTGGTGTTTCTTTTGGACTGCCGGTGTTGTTGACGCGTTCCATCTCCCCTTGTAAATTTGTACATAAAAAAAAATAATAATAATAAAAAAAAGGTTGCCTTTTGTTTTGACAAGACTAACCCCCCCCCCCCCCCCCCCAAAAAAAAAAATAAAAAAAAAATGTTTGAAAGTGCCTTTTTCATATTCCATTGGATGAAAATTTTTAATGCCGATCGTTTTGGCACCTCATTCATTCCATTTGGAGTTGAAATGAATCGAGATTTCAATTTGAAAATTTCGGGTCATAATGGGAATTTCCGAAATTCATATGGACTTGGGCCAAAAATTCAAAATCGACCCAAGTCACGTTCCCAGCAAATAAAACCCTCACGCGATATCCACAACGGTCAGATATCCACAACGGTCATATATCCACAAACGGTCATATTTTCGCCTATAAAATCCGACACTCCTCATCCAACTTCACTTATCCCATTCTCTCACTCTCCAAAAACTTAATCTCCACAAATTCTCATTTTCTTCAATATAATGGATCCGATCGAGCAACTGGAAAAGGAGCAACGCGATGGGGCTGTCACAATCTTCGTGATAGCAGTATTTATCATTGCTCTAATGTCGATCATGCATAACATCATCAAGAATATCTATATCTATGTAATCTACATATCTATCTCTCTTTGTCATTTTGTATATTAGTGTGGTGTGTTAAATAATTCTCAAACGTTTGTACAGGTATACGTATTAAATGGAGAAGTTCCTTATTTAATATTTGTGTGTATTAGTTGTATTTTTACCTTATCATAAACATAAAAAAAATTATCAAAACCATAACAAAGAAGAAAAATCAATAACTCATGAAAATAAATCAATCTCAACTCATTGTGTTCATAGAAGATCGCGCACGCGACATGGTATGCCTAAAACTTGTTGCGCATGCAGCTCGAATAGTCTATCCATCTTCCATTTTGAGGTATGATCATCAATTCAGAAATTACCTGTAGGTCTAACTGCCATGTGAAACCTTCATCCGTATTTTCTACCATTGGAACACCTCATTAATTGTTTTTGGAAATCTGACATGAAAAGACATACTATAGATACCCATAGTTGTTGTTCCAAAAAGTATGTGTCACAACAACACAAGGGTCACTTGTGTTTCCACATATTAGTTATGGATTTAACTGCACTTGGCATCCTGATTGGTACAGACTCATAGATTGGCTATAAATTTTTTCTTTTTAGCCGTTTTCATTTCAAGCATTCTTCACTATCCTTCCCTCACTTATACTTCCAAATGGATCAACCAAGAAAGATAGTGCCCGAGAAAGACTAACCCTGAAATTTTTTGATGATGGCCGATTTTCTCCTTATTTTGACACGGAAATTGTACGTAGAGGATGGATGCCTCTTCTATATCATTCAGTAGCTGCTTATTCCAGAGAATTAGTTTTGATGTTTTACCAATTTAGCGAACCTGAAAATGGAAAATTATATTTCAATGCTTATGGACAACGATTTGAATTGACTAAGGAAATTATCTCTGACATACTTCAAATTCCAATGAATAACCAGGAGTTCCATCTTCCAGAGTCAACATTTGATTCCGTCAAAACTTTACTATGGGCCACCGTATCTTGTGGCGAAGTTGGAAATAGACATCACGTTGTTCTTCAACGCTCTTTGAAACATAATCAACAAGTTGTGCTCCACTGGTTGGGATACAATGTGCTCGGTACATCACACCAATCTGAAGTGACAAAGCCTCAACTCCACCTACTATAGATTATGCATAATCAAAGGGATGATTTTTGCATAATCTAACACCACTGGAACATGATCACTAGGAAAACAAAAAGTCATGAAAATCATGATGCGCTGGGGTTATCCAGTAGTTTCTCCATAAATACCTCTTCAAAGAGCGGCTATTACTATACTTCACATAGACTACTCTGCTGGTTTTTGGACTCTAGATACTCTGACAGATGAATAGGACGACCCAAGCTCAAACTCTGAGCATTTCTTCAATGAAAATGACATGCAGAACATTTTTAACCCCATGTAAAGCATTCAATTTCTTCATCAAGGCATGCAGGAACTACACGCACGTCAAGAAATCATTATCAAAAGCATTCTAGATTTTCAAGAACGTCAAGCAATGCACAATGTTCAACAGGAGGAAATCTTGGAAAATCATTCTCAGTCCTTGCAAAATCACGATCTCCTAATGGAGAATCAAACTACACTCTCTGTCAACAAAGGATACATTCAACTGCAGCTAAGCCAACAAATTGATGAACTGAAAAGTTTTGTGCACAATCTGTGTCTCCATAATCATCATCATGATCCGTGATTTTCTTCTTAAAATAATAATAAATAAATAATCTAGTAAATTATTACGTTTTTTCGTCGTGTGCTTTAATAATCTAAAATATGTTGTTAGCTTTGTGTCTTCTTTTGTACAAAATGCCTACTAGGATTGTCATCTTTCAAGTTGTGATATGAACAATTTTAACCTGTTATTTTAAACTTGCTTGCAGGAGGTTCTATCTTCTTCTATACTCATTCATCCATCCAATCAGACTTTATTGAACATTTTTCTTCTTATATCCTTACCCATTTCTTTACTCCATCACAAATGGCATCTTCATCAAACATGACACCTCCGAAAGTCATTCCTAAGCAATCCTTTCAGGCTATGGTGGATTCCAGTACTTATGGCCATCTCTTCCGTGACTACATCACTAACATCGGGTGGTCTTCTCTAGTTCTTCAACCTGACCAAACTTATTCTCCAAGTTTGGCTGCATACTTTTATACTAATATGGAAGACCCACCAGCATTCAACCATGCGCATGGCTTTTTCTTAGATGGGTTCACAATCTTAGTTGGTGGCACACGACATATTTTTTTCTGAACATCAGCTTGCCCTAACTTTGGATCTTCCCTATCACGAGCCGGCAGACACATGGCATTACATCTTCCACAATTCTCCCCGTTCCTTTCATTGGCTTGCTTTTCGCACAGCATACGGTGATGGCCTTGAAATTAAACAAGAAGGAGAAGGACATGTGGCATGGCGAGACATCACCATTCCCTTAGCAAGCATAACCATGAACATGGGGAATGCGATGTTGTTTATATTTTTGAACATCATGGGAGATTAGTATTTCTCTACTGCCAATGAGGCTACCTGCATAGTATTCAATGCACTTGCCCAAGATCATACATTGTTTGATATCTTGAGCTGTGTTATCTCCAATCTGAAACGAGCTCGCATTATTCGGGATCAATATATACTTTTACCGGTAACCGCTTGCCGAATTATGAGGACACATTTCCCGCAGTTTTCAGCTACATTTCATGATTGGGTCAAGGTAGATTCTATGTGCCCAACAAACAAAATAATTCACTCATTGAGGTTTCAGTAATGGCGACGTCCTGCTAGGTACCTGAGCCATGTTCGTTGTTATCCAAACGATGACAAAATGATAGCACATTTGAACAAATCCGGAGAACAACAATGGGCAACCATTTGGCAGACTATTATCTTCTGGCGCGATGCTAAGGAAATGCATTTCACTCGCGAAGACGCCAGACCATCCCAGCATACTCTTGGATGGTAAATTTGAGTAGGGCATTGTACATATATCTAAATGTAAATAGTTGTGTTTTGTGTGCTATTGTTTTTTTTTTTTTTATTTATGTATAATATATTATACATAAATTTGAGTAGGGTATTATGTTATCGAAACTTTCTGTTCTAGCAATCCAGCCCTAATTTTGCTCACGGTTCTCAGGTAATTTCTTTCTTTATCTATTGATACTTCGAGGACTAAGCATCATTCAGTTTGGAGGTACTTTAAACCTGTAGCAAAAATTAGGCAACTTGTAGACTGTATATAGTTTTATTTTCTTGTTAATAAATGTACTTAGTGACAAAGTCTTGTTTCCTTTTCAATGATGAAAATTGTCTAGAAATCTCACATTAGTATTCGAATTAAGATTTGTTTTTAAGAAATTTAAGATAATACGTACGCAATAGTTTTTACATCTTTTCATGAGTATTCATGCACTGAGTATCATCGATTGTACATAACAGTAAGTTTCTGGAACCCACGGTTAGTTTACTTAAACTATCAAACCTATGAGAATCTAACCAAAAAGCCTTAATATGTGTGATATGTGAGTAATGACACATACGAGTAGTTGTTCCGAGTAGAGAAAATCACGTGTCTACTTACTTGATCACCATCCGAACCCTAGGTGAGAATTTAGGCCGTCTTTGGATTGACATAGCCAAAAATTCATACCTGTCATAAATTTTACCACTAGTCACTCCACTAGACCTTTCAGCAAACCTTTCACATTCACCAAAAATTCCTTATCTATCTATTAACCCAAAATAAAATAAACCTACCTAAATGATGAGTATGAGAAATAGGATGAAATATATAAAAATAAAGAGAAAGACTTGTCCCAAATAAAAGTTAGTTACTTGCTTCAGGAAAGAAAAATAGAATCATGTTCTTAAGCCTTACTAAAAAAAAAATCAGAGTTCAAAGGCTTAAGAGCAAAGTAGGAAACTCAGGTAGAAGCAGGAAAAGAAGACAAGGATTTATCTAGTGTAAATATCTTGAAGACCCTATTCTCTCATACTTGTCATTTTTTGATTATCCATTTCCATTTTCTTCTACACCATCACATAAGCCCCACAATACCTAATAAATACATCTAGCTCAATTAGGAGTAGGATGATGTGATATTAAGTAGTAGATGTGATCAATCGACCTCGGCTCCTCTGTTGTCATTGAGATGTGAGGAAAAGTGTGCCACTGCACACTGGAGTTAGCAAAATCTGAGTGGAAAAATTATAAGCGAATTTGTGTTGTGACACATACCTATGAGAACCCATTTAGGGAAGCTCTCCAAAGGATCTAGAAACGGCCCTGCTTGTATATTTCAATGTAAAGTCACTGTATGCATGTTCATATGTAGATGTTTTAATTATTGTATGCATATTAACTTGAGTTTCAAAGGAATTAATCCTCTCTCCCCACTAAGCAGATGTATAGATATCTGAGATCAATAATTTAGGAAACAAGATTTTGTTACTGAGTCGTTGTTACTGAAAAACTCTCACAAGGCTATAACTCGTCCATTAGGGAATTCCTAGTAGTTTAAGGCCTTGTTGCATACGGTTAATGCAACCGCACTCTGCGAAACGAGAACTAGTTATGACTACACATTTTTGGCCACTTATCTGTTTAAATGTCTCTTCTTTGCTTGAGGACAATCAAAGTGCTGTTTGGGGGTAGTGTGATAAGCACCAAAAACTGTAATATTATACCCCATAGAGACATAGCAATTTGGTTAATTATGTGTTTAATAATCATGAAATAATCACATTTTCGTGCTTTTGCAGGATGGAGCAACTAACGTAAAAAAAATGATAAAGCCAGCATTTAAGCACGGAATAGGGAGTATACATAAGCTTTCTGATTAAGCCCATATGAAGCCCAACAAATCCGGATTAAAGCCCAAAGACTTAAACAAGATCTGAAATCCAAATCGAAAAGGATTACGTGCCGCGTAAGCATCAAACTACCGAAGCTCATATCTCTTGAACCAGGACTCCAAATGCGACAAGTGAGCTACTCAGACGATCAGTGCGATGAACTCTATGCATAGGCAAGAAGTTGTAAAAATGCCAAAAGACCGGACCGCCACTGGACACTACACATGGACCCATTATGCGGGCCCACAATAGTTGATGAGTCATCATGCAAGTCAAGACAAAGGTACAAATAATTGGTGCAAAAGTGACACCTTGCATGTAATTAATGAAGTCAAGACAAATGTGTAAATAATTGGTGCAAAAGTGACACCTTGCATGTAATTAATGAGGTTAGATAAGATTAGGTGCTAATAGTGAAAACAAAGCAATGTGTCACTTTGTTTTGATTTTGTGGATAAGATGGAAATAAATGTGGGTGTGTGTTTCACGTGGGATGGAGGGTGAATGCTCTAATATGAGAGGAAAAAAACAAAACAAAGGCATTCACTCCATTTACTTCCTTGATTACTTTTCCTTTTTCCATTCCTTGTTTAGTAGTTAGTTTTTAGTTTTTAGTGAAAAACTTGTAACATTTTAATGGTGGAAACCAGCTTCTAGTTCTTGAATAAACCTCTTTCTTCCTTAGGTAAAACAGGTTGTTACATCTTGTTTTCTTCTCTCTCTCTCTCTCTCTCTCATTTACATATCTTTCTTGTAGATTTAAAATAATCCTAGGATCATGATCTAGACTCTCCTTTTGTGGAGGGTTAATGATGCTCATGTGAGGAACCCCTTTTGTATTGATTTTCTAGTTAGTTGTTTAGGAAAAACAAACTAGACTTTATATCCTACCCCAAAATGGTAGTGGTGTAGAGTCTAGTTAGGAATTAAGCTGATGACTTAGAGATAAGTCATTTCCTTGGTTTCTCATGCTAGCAATGTAATCTTAGAGATAAGTTGGATTGTTAGGGATAAAAAATGCAACCTGATTAGGATTTGTCTATGAATTCTAAAAGAATGTAAGATGCAATAAACTAGAGTCAAACAATAAAGGTTGTTTTCACATGAGGAGAACTAACTCTCCACACCTTTCTATAAATCGATTTTTACTTTGTTTTAGTGTGCATGTTACATAACTTTAAAGAATCAAGAATATCAAAATAGCTAATTAAGTAGTTTTAGTATAAAACAATCCCAATAAAGAACTTACTCACTAGTTCCCTAAGAGCATAATCAAATTGTAGGTTGCCCTAGACTTTAGGTGGAACGAATTCCTACTCGAGCTAAATGAACGAAAATTCGTGAGTAAGGAAAAGATTGAGTTTACACCGAACAAAGTAGAGAATACAAATCTCTAACAAATGCAAAAGTGTAAAGATCAATCATGCTTATTATGAAGACTAGAAATTGCTATGAAAAAGTGCTTAAAAAGTCAAAGTCAAAGTCAAAGTGAAAGGTCAAAGGTTAAGGGCTCAAAACCAAAGAGTTGAAAGTCAAAGTCCTCAACTCAAAATACCAGAGAGAGATGTCCTTAACACAAAAGATGACTTTCTCTAAAACCTATCTTGATCAGGAAGAAATCAAAAAGCAAAAGCAAAAGCATAAAGTAAAGGGTGAGGTGTCTCAAATGTAATGGAGAATGGAAAATCAGTCATTTGCATAAAGTAGGGGTATAAGAAGTAAAAGTTAAGGAGAGAAAATGCACCTAAACTTATTCTAGTGTCATGTAGGATTTAATTTCTAGTCTTTTTACATTTAAGTCATTTACTTTATTGTTCTTCATTTCAATCTTATTATTTTCTTTTATATTTCAATCAATCAATCATCTTTCTTTGTTGTTCTTTCTTCAATCAATCATTTCCTTTCATTGTTTTCAAGTTTATGTTCTTCAATTATTAGAACCACATAAGCTTTTCTTTCAATGTTCTTCATAAACTACCAAACAAACACTTGTCCTAAACTAATTAAAGATCATACCTTCCTTTCTTCAACTTCCAACCATTCAAACTCTAAACAATCTATGGTGAACCATATAAAAAACTTTGAGATACTCACAACTAGTCTACATCAACAATCAATGTTCATACCTCAACATAATGTATGATCAGTAAGAACATATATTGGAGTATGAACAATCATTGTTCATACCTCAACATATGATATGAGGTAAGTTAACCTATTTAGGTATGAACAATCACTGTTCATACACCAATATAAGGTATGAACACTCATTGTTCATAACAAAACGACTGAAAGGTAAAATCAAAAAATACTTATTTGAAATCTGGGCTATTTGTCCTTACGAGTTATTTTCACTTGAAAATTGGTTTTCCGGGTTTTTTACACCCGAAAATTGTCCTTGAGAGTCATTAAAAAAAACTGGTTCTGTGAGTGATATTCACTCACAAATGGGCCTTAGGACCAATTTCTTGTTGTTTTTATTTTAAGCGTGTGAGAGGAGAAATTAGAAGCAGGAAATACTTTTAGACTTCACTTTGGGTCTGTGGTTTTCTACTGTCTGAAATTTGTTATTTCACATATACTTTTACTTAAGCTTTCTACATTTTTATAGGTGGATATGGCCATATGGGTCGAGATAAATTTTTGTTGAAATTTCGGAAAATTACCTATGGGTGGAAATTTCAAATTTCTATGACAAAAAATCAGGTGGTCTAACTTTTAGGACCAGTCAAATGGTATTCTACAATTTTTGTTACCGAAACCCAGAGTAACTAGGGGGAGCCAGGTAAGACTAACTCGAGGAGGGGTAAATTCACTATGTTTTTCATAAATATCTTTCTTTAAGTTTTTTTTTCCAATCTTCTTTTATTTTATTTTGGTAACAATTAACAACCTTACTCTTTACATGTATGTAGAAACTAGAATTGAAACAATGTTAGCAGGTACGTGCAAATTTGAAGAACTGCATTAAAATATATGGAAAGTTAGTTGGAGAGAGATCACTTTTATTTTTTTGAGAAGGAGACCACTTTGAATGGGGTATTCTAACCTCTTATTTCAAATGAAGAGGCTTAATGGCGGCAAAAACAGAAAAAAGAAGAGATAGAATCATGCACCATTTTAAAATTTGAAAAAAGAGTAATAAAACAATTTATTGGTGTTAATATAATTGGGCTCCTTGGTCAGTCTGGTTTTTGGTAACGAAAATTGTAGATTACCATTTGACTGGTCCGAAAAGTTAGACCACCTGGTTTTTGTCATAGAAATTTGAAATTTTAGCTCATAGGTAATTTTCCATTGAAATTTTGAAATATCCAATTTTTGCCGATTTTGAAGAGCTTAAAAATCATATTTTCGGCTAATCTTTGTTGAAATAAGTATGTAAACAGTTTTTTTTTTTTTTTTTTTTTTTTTTTTTTTTTTTCCTAAAGTCTTGAAACCCGTCATTCGAGATCGATAGTTAGCATGGTTTCTTTGGATTCTAATTTTAATTACATAGGGGAGGCTCATCTAATTTTTTGTTTTTTAAAAATAGGGGATAATTATGTTATTTAAGTGACATTAGGGATGCTTTTTCTAAATTATTAATAAAAGAGAGCTTGTTCTAATTTCAATTAGGGAAATGGGGAATAATTATATAATTTAAGTGACATTAAGGGGGGTTTTCTAAATCTATATAACATAAAAGTCATCTTAACTACAAGAGAGAAAATTTCATCAAAGTCAATACATTTCCTTTGACTGAATCCTTTCACAACAAGGCGAGCTTTGTGCTTTGGGTGTGGATTATTCTCCTCATGCTTGACTTTGTAGATCCATTTATTCTTGAGAATTTTCCTTCCTTTTGGTTTCTCAACTAACTCATAAATGTGATTCTTATGCAAAGAATCAATCTCATCATGCATGGCCTTCAACCACTTCTCTATGTCTGTACCTTCAAGAGCCTCTTGATAGTACATAGGTTCTCCACCATCAGATAGTAAAACATACGTATGTGGTGGATACCTGGTTGAAGCTTGTCTCTCTCTGTCAGACCTCCTTGCTTCATTGTCTTGTGGTTTAGGAGGATGCACTTCTGCTTGCTTAGGTGGTGGTTCATGCACTTTATCTGCATCTTCTATACCAATAGATTATATCCCATCATGAACAATAAGATCATCATCATGAGTTTCAAACTCATGGTTCTCTACATTCTCATTGCCTTCTACATGTTCCACAGTAGGAACTTCTGGTTCTGAATCAATAAGATCATTAGTGAAAGCTTGTAGCTTCTCACCCTCCTCGAAATCTGCTATGGTTTGGTCTTCCAAGAACACAACATTTCAACTTCGGATTACCTTCTTGTTAATCGGATCATAGAGTTTGTAGCCAAACTTCTCATCCCCAAAACCAAGAAAAATGCACTGCTTGACTTTGTCATCAAGCTTGGATCTCTCATCCTTGGGAATATGAACAAATGCTCTATACCCTCAAGTATACATAATCAATATCTCTGCCTAACCATACTCTCTCTGGATAATCACTATTCAAAGGCTTCGAAGGCGATAGGTTGATCACATGCACGGTTGTACGCATTGTTTCTACCCAGTAACTTCTAGGTAACTTAGAGTGAGACAACATGCATCTCATCCTCTCTACAATGGTCCAGTTCATTCTCTCGGCTATACCATTTTGTTGCGGTGTCTTGGGAATGGTCTGCTCGATCATAACGAATCCCATGACTCTAGCAATACTCTTCAAACGGCCCAATGTACTCACCCCCATTATCTGAGTGAGTACACTTCAAAAGCTTCCCTGTCTCTCTTTCCACTATTTTATGGAATATCTTGAACACGTCAAAGTACTTCATCCTTGGTCTTCATACTATATGCTCATATCTTTCTTGATGCATCATCAATGAAAGTCAAGAAGTACAAAGCTCCCCCGTGGGACTTTACTCTTAGAGGACCACATAAGTCAGTGTGAACTAGCTCAAGGACATTGTCCTTTCTACAAGATGGGAATCTTTGGAAAGACACCTTGTGTTACTTTCCTACCAAACAATGAGTGCATCTATTTAAATGCGTACCTTTTATGTTTGGCTAGGTCTTTTGTATGACAAGAACTTCCATACCTTTTTCGCCCATATAACACAGTCTCTTGTGCCATAGTTCAGAGGAAGCTTCTTCTTCTGCCGCATTTGCTTCTGTTTTACACAAACTAGCTTGTGTCTTGTAAAGTGAGTAAGTTTTCTTTCCTTTGGCTGCTATAGAGGTCTTCGAGTTTCTTCCACAAACCAAAAGCGGTGGTCTCTTGGGATACATGGTGGAAGACATTGTTGTCAATTAACTGTCGAATATACCAAATTGCTTTTCTGTCAAGCTTGTTCCACTCAACCACAGCAGTCGCTTCCGGTTTTACTCCCCTATTCTCAATGGGTTGTGTCAAGTCCTTGTAATATAGCAAGTCTTCCATCTTGGTGTTCCAAATGGTATAGTTTGCTCTATTCAGACTAATCATGCGAGTGTTTATGGAATGGTCCATCTTTACAAGTTATTTCAACTCAAACCTTCTTTCAGGAATTTTGTTAAACACCTTCCGAGCAAAATTTGGATAACAACCTAGATTAATCTAACCTAGGCTCTGATACCACTTGTTGGGGAATAACGATATCAATCAATCCCCACTACACATATAACTTGTACTTGAACCTACAACAATCTCCAAATAATTCTAAATATCCACTACAACCAACCTAGCATGCCTAACTCTCTAAACAACTATCAACAACAAATAATAATGCAAAGAAAAGTAAAGCATACCATAACACAAAGATATAATGTGGTTTGGCCAATGATGCCTACTTCCACAAGAGTTAATCCTTTTATAACATGGGAAGGAAGAT
Source organism: Coptis chinensis (assembly GCF_015680905.1). Taxonomy (NCBI): domain Eukaryota; kingdom Viridiplantae; phylum Streptophyta; class Magnoliopsida; order Ranunculales; family Ranunculaceae; genus Coptis; species Coptis chinensis. The sequence continues at coordinate 29,798,406 of NC_141463.1, read as the reverse complement.
TACAATCACTCCTTTCAGTCCCTCACCTTACTAGATCACTCTTCTATCTTTACAGGTTTTTCTCTCTGTAAAGGTTTTCTCTTAATTTTGATAGCTCTCAAAATTGGGTTTCAATTCGTGTCTTGGGTTGTCTAGGTTTTCCAAAACCTTGTTTTTGGTTTATATCCCAAAAAACTAATTCGCAGTTACTGTAGAAGGAAACTTGTGAAAATAGACATGAGCGCGGGAGCGCCTTCAGACAGGCCAAAAATAGCGCGCGCGCCCTCTACGAATTATGCAGGAAAAGTCTAGTAGACTTGTTTCGGAAAAAGTTGAGAAAAAAAACTATCTTCTTTTTCCTCCAAGGCTCCTTGGGCAAGACTAGTTTCGAGCGTTCGCTCGCTCAAACTTTTTTACGCAGGCATCACCGGATTCTCTCCTTCTTCCTCATGTGAGGGATAACTCCAACATATGTGTTGTACCACATAGGCAAATACTAGTTATTAATGGGGTGTGGGTTATAAATTGAGTAGGGAGATTTCAATTTGCCTACTCGATAGTGGAGAGTAAGTTACTGAAAACCCGGCTATCATATAGTGTAAAGAAGAGATATATTGGTTTAAATTATTTTTCTTCCCAGGGATAAATCTGCAAACAAGTACACAGTTGCCCAAGAGGAATGCTAGCGAGCCCATCAGTTATCTCATGGGCTCCGAAACATGCCGCTTAAGGACAAAAAAAACTTAACCTACCACTACTACGACCGGTCTACAAAAGTTCATAAAAACTGAACTAAACAAGAACTTTATTTTTTTTCGCTACTAAACTAAACAAGAACTTACGTGACTTATGTCTTCATCATTCTAAAAAAAACCATTTTATAATTCTCAAAAGGGAGAAAACCTCATGTGCCCATCTACTCCCTCCCTCTCTAATCTCTCTCTTTTACTCTTCATAACCCCAAAGGAAATATATAAAAATCTCATACGAAAATTAATTAACAATTACAGAGACCCAGCAAACTTAGAACACACAAATGTTGATGTGGAGAAGGTGCTTATATTACTTTTACACATAAGCAAAAAAAAATTGGGTTAACCAATATTACCCCCACTAGATGAGCCAATTAGGATTCCCACTAGATGGCAAATTAGGGTCTCCCCCCTAAATACACACAAAAAAAAAAGTCAAATTGGGTTGACCGAATTTTTTTTTTGTGTGTATTTGGAGGGGAGGGGGGAATCTTGGCTCATCTAGTAGGGGGGTAACACTAGTTCACCCATTTTTTTTTTACACAATGACACTTTTTAAAATAAAAGCGAGGACAATATTTTCATATGCCTTTCATATGGTTGATTATATTACCTCAGTATAACTATATCAAAAGGAGAAGTTACTGTTTTGTTAGGCACACATCATTGTTATGTTTGTAGAGCCTGATCACCACATGGGTTTCCAAATTGGAAATCGAAACCAAGCACCGCCAGCACATGTCCGCATAGCTTTTGAATTGTGTTTTGGAAACCAATTCACGTCCTTCTTCAACATGACTTGGAAGTCTAAATTGGTTTTGGAAACCAATACTAAATTGGTTATTTATACGCTTTCGGCAATTGGGATTCTATAAATACCCCATGAGACTAGTGAATTATGACACACAACAAAAAGAGCTTATAGTGTACGGGGCGTGTAGTGAGTACATTGTTGGAGTAATAATTAGTGTAAGGCAATAGCCAAATTTGTGAGTGCATTGTGATAGTGCAATAGCATAAATTTGTGAGTGCCAAATTTGTGTATGCATGAGAGAGTGATCGAGTGATTGGTGTTTGTGTAAGGCTCGTGACATTGTAAACAACTCTTTGATTATTGTGGATTTTGGTGCACTTGTAAACGTAGGCAATTGCCAAACCACGTAAGTTACTTTTGTTCGTTTATTCTTTGCTATTTCATTATTGCTTTAGTGGTTGTATTATATTGGTGTTCTTGTTTTGTCATTGATTCTAAGATCTTGAGGATAATTGTCGTTAGTTGGGATTAGTGCGTGTGATCTCTAATTCCTAACAACTAGTATCGGAGCTTTGGTTTATGAATCGGATTATTGAAGGTGTTTGAAGAAATTCTTGAGTGGTGAACTCCGTCGTTGTTTAAGACAAGGTGTTTGAAGAAATTTAATTTCTTGATTGAAGAATATTATTCCACCGTAGTTTGGTTCAAGTTAGAGTAATGACAACCGAGAAGACGACAACCATGGTTAAGAGGTTTGTTGGTACAAACTTAGGCTTTTGGAAGATGCAAATAGAGGATTATCTTTATCAAAAAGATCTCTATGAACCATTGATAGGAAAGAAGCCTGCAGCAATGGAACAAGGAGCATGGGATTTGCTTGACAGAAAAGAATTAGCGACAATCTGATTGAGTTTGACAAAGTCTGTAGCCTTCAACATTAAGAACGAGAAGACGACAGTGTCTCTCATGAAAACTCTCTCAAGTATGTATGAACAACTCTCTCCAGCGAATAAGGTGCATTTTATAACAAAGCTCTTTACATCGATAATGTCTGAGGAAGATTCTTTCAGAGAACATCTCAATTTGTTCAATGAGACCAAAGACTAACTTGAGTCTGTTGAGATCACTTTTACTGACGAGGTGATAGCTTGCGTAATTTTTTTGCATATGCCACTGAGTTGGAAAGCTACAATTTCTGCAATTAGTAGTTCTTCTGGTAAATCTAAGTTGAAATATGATGAAATTGTTAGTATAATACTGACCGAGGAAATCCAAAGGTAGTTGGATAGTGCCTCCACTTTAGAGTCTGCATTGATCACAGAGAGTAGAGGAAGGAGTTCATACAAAGGCCGACATCGGTCAGAACATATAAGAGGATCTCATAGCCTTGATGATGTTGAACAGGAACCTAGAGATACAAGTGATGATTTGTGTTACAATTGTGGAATGCTAGGCTATTACAGTTATGAATGTAAAACTCCAAGAAATAACAACAAGAACAAGAATCAAGATGTTAATGTTGTTGAAGTGGATGATGACGCATTGATACTTTCTATGGAGAAGTATAATTGGGAGTCTTAGGTGATAGATTCTAGCGCATCGCTCCATGCTACCTCAAATCGGAAGTTCTTTAAGAACTAAACCAAATGTGACCTAGGCAAGGTGTTCTTTGGTGATGATCAACCTTGTAACATTGTTGGCAAGGGTGATGTGCATATCAAATTGAAAGGGTTTGCATGAAAGTTGAGGGATGTGAGACATGTCTTTGATTTGAGGAAGAACTTGATTGTGGGGTGGTTGGTTCTGAAAACTAAAAAAATATAGTTATCACTTTACTTAACTTAATAAGTACTCAACTTACTCTAACCTAAAAACTAAATAAAAAGGAAAGCCAAACAAAAGGTGCACACTTACTCAGTACCAAAAAAAAAAAAAAAAAAAAAGTCAAGCTAAACAATCACCCAAACAAAAAAACCCACCCATTACCGAAAAAAAATATAAACCCTAACAAAGAAACCCCTCACGCCATATATTAAAAGAAAAAACCCCCTCACCTTCACGTACTCCATTTCTCCTCACTTTTCTATTTATTCTATGAAAATTTAAAAGTCTAGCTTCTACTCTTCTACCCAACGAACAGCTACCGTTTTTGTGGAGGTAACTAGGTAAGCCTTATATTATTTAATTTTTTGTCTTCTTTTTTAATATTTTTGTACTGATTCCTAAACCATATTATTTAGCTTTTGTATGTTTGTGATTTTTTTTTTTTTATTTTGTGAATATCATTGGCGGTTTATTTTAGTTAGTGCAATTTCAATTCGGTTGATTAGTGGTTTATTTTAATTGTTTTAACAGCTATGTTAAAATATTTGATCAAAGAAAAGTTGTTGCCCTTTCAACCAATTAGTAACACACATAATATTGCTAGTGCTAAAGTAGGACCCTCTACAAAGCGTCACTAAGAAACTGAGAATGGTGGTATTGAACAACCTATGTTAAAATGGGTTCAACGTGAAAATCGTGAAAAACTTGACTTGTCTAGTCTTTCGGGAGATCCTGGATTGAGGAACAAAATTTCAGATTATCATAAAGAATCATCTGCGCAATCGGATGGCAGATGAATAGTTGAATGATTGTTTAGTAACATACATTGAAAATGAAGTTTATTATATAGCATTGACACTGAGTTGATCTTGCAACGCTTTCAGAAGATGAAGAAGAATGACAAAAAAAAGTTGTCGAGGACAACTATAAATAGGTATTTGTTTAATTTGGATTTTTTTTTTTGTATGCTTGTTTTGTCTGGTGGCTCCGCCACTGTTTCCTAGTGATGTTTGGAGGGTCTCTAGGGGTTCTATGATAGTGGCAAAAGGAAAGAAGAGTGGTACTTTCTATGGGACCATTGATGCATTGGTTCATTTAATTTGTTGTTGTGTATGGCAAAGAAGATCCGGATGTGTGGCACCGCAGACTTGGTCATGTGAGTGAGAAATGAGTGCAAGTCCTTCACTCAATTGAAAAACTACTTATGTTACAGTCAACGAAATTTGGCTTATGTGAGAATTGTGTTGGAGAACAGAAGCGGGTGAGTTTTCATAACGTGGGCGGAACTTAGAAAGCATAAAAGCTCGAGTTAGTCCATACAGATGTCTGGCGACCAACTACAGTCTCCTCCCATGGCAGAAAGTCATATGTTGTGACTTTCATTGATGACTACATGAGAACAGTGTGGGCATATTTCTTGTGACATAAATCTAAGAATTATGGAATGTTCAAAAAGTGGAATGCCAAGGTTGAGAATGAGACAGACTTGAAAGTAAAAGAGTTGAGATCCCGTAATAGAGGAGAGTACATTGATGCAAGTTTGAGGAATGATTGTGTAGATAATGGAATGAAGATGGAATATACTTTGTGAGGGACGCCTCAACTGAACGAGGTGACAGAGTGTATATACAAAGTTGGCATAGGTTATATGCACCCAAAATAGTAGGTGCTTCATTAGTATTTACATATTGATCATCGATATAGGCTCTAGATGGTAATGTTGGAATAGAGTTCTTAGGGTGGATATCATATCACTAGGATTTCTAACGTTGGATTATTTAATTGTAGTAGTTTGTGACTATCAAAATGTTGCTTGCAAAGTTGCAGGTTCAATGAAATTTGATACAACCGCCTCTTTTGAACTCTTTCTTTTGTTTGATATGATAGCAGTCTATCCTTTTGTAATCAATATTAACAAATCAAAACAAAGCAAAACTATGTATTGATGCATGTCAATTAGTCTTTCTAATTATAGTATCAAACCTTTAGTTTTTGTGAACTACACTCATTTGAATTTGACACCAGGTTTACTTGCAGGTGGAAAGGTGGAAATGCTGAGGATGGATAGCAATTTCACATTGAATTTGGAAACAAAATCGCACGTTTGAAATGGATAATTGTAGGTGGAAATATTGAGGATGGATAGCAGTGTTGTTTGTTAGAGTTGTCTGAAGATAGTTTAGTCTCAAGACGGATTTCTTTTACTTTGCAAAAATATTGTCTTTATGTTATTTTTTTATTTATGATCATCGAAAAAGTTATGCATTTGTTTGATTCATCACAACTTTTTGAGAAATTTTGATGAACCGAATTACGGCAGTTATACTCTCTTTTTTAAAATTTGTTTTTAATAGATTTAATAGAAAGTGCGTACATGGCTTAGTAATTTATTCACAGTCAAATTGTATCAGTATATGCAATAAATAGCACGCACCCAACTTAATTTAACAAGAGATATGTAATTGAAAGGCCAAAATTAATTTTGAAGTACCTAATACACTAGTATTACTACCGTGCAATGGAGCCGTTAGGGGGACTAGGCGAAATCAGCTAACTGCCTAACTATTAAGGGTTAACGAACATTATCCCCCCTAGATAAGCCTATAGTACAAAATATCGGGATATGGCAAAATATCGACCTCTGATTTATGGATATGTATCGTGGATATATCCCCCTGTGTGGGGATATATTATATTTGGGCATCTGTAAATATCGTGGATATATCGAGATATATCGATAAATATCGACAAATATCCACAAACTATGTGTGGGTATTTATGACTGCAAATATCGTGGATATATCGCGATATATCGACAAATATCGATAAATATCCACAAATATCGATAAATATCTATATTTTCTTTGAATGTGGTCATTATAAAGGTTGAATTTGATCAGTCCTTACAAGTGTGAATAATGGAGAAGATTGTGATGGGTCGAGTTTTGACTGAGCTCGCTTTGGGACGAGCTGCCTACATATCAAGATTTTGTGATGAACTTGAATCAAGTCAGACATTGTTCCCCCCTTTCCTCTGTCAGCTCAAGTCCCTATCTTGATGAGAATAAATGAGCTTTTAGACAGTATATTTATAAGCACGATTGATGCTATGACTTTAACTAACACAGCTACGTTGAGCGTTACTGCCCGTTGTGTGAATGTGCCAGGTTGTCACCTCGTTCTGGATGAGGTGTTATGTTGTAACGATCTATCATGAGTCCCGAGGTTATCACCTCATTCTAGACAAGGTGTTATGTTATAACGATCTTCCATGAGTTTTCCTCGATTAGGTGTTGGACACGCATAATATATATAAATATATTATTCCCTCACGCGATCATACTTTTAATATAAATTACTCTCTAATACTCAAAAATACACCTCGGAATTCCTACATATTACATTGACTTTTCATTCTTTAACAATGAATCTTGAATTTTTTTTTTCTACATATTACAATACTTGCTGCACTTGCACTTTGAAAGCGTTCAATCATATAGCGATCTATTAGATCTTCTCATTGTGATTGAATCCATGATGAGAGCGTGAAGGCCTGCAACCCCCGATGTCCATAGATGCCTTGCCTATAAAGTCTATCCAACACTCTAACGCCTTCGTGAGAGGCGACCAACACAACTCCAATCCACTTCATCATCTTGTCAATAGGGCGTGTTCAATTACATCACTTGCCAAAACCATGCTCCCACTAGTATCCTCCCCATCACCGCCATAAACCGCATCCATCATCTTGATCGGGCAATCTACAACATATTGCAGCCCTTTGGTTGAAGCCAGGATTTTACATCCTTCAATAGAGGTTGTTATTTGGGACAGTAGGGGAAGCATAAATAAAACAGAATAGAATGGACTTGGTTCATCCTCACCCTTGATGGAAAGAAGGTACTCGAGAAGATCTAGAGCCTTTAGCATGCAGGTAAAGGGTGATTCCGCCAAGTACTTCCCAACAAACAACACTGAATCAAGAAGATCCTCTCCTTTTCTATGATCATGATCCTTTGCCTCTTGCAAGAACTCTAGAACCTTACCCATCGTCTCGTTCGGACCATTGATCATCATTATTCCCATGCTTTTATCAATATAACTCTCATTGATTTCAGAGACATTTTCTGCTGAGACCGATTTCATCATCTTTTCTGCTGAGACTGATTTCATAATCTTTTCTTATGATGATTCATTCACGTATGAATCTTCAGTACAGATGCGCGCACACAAGAACAACTAGCCCTAGCATTTCCAGAGAGATAAGAGATAAGAGATAAGATAACAAAGATAACAATAAAACAATCAAACAATAAAACAGTCATTGAATACCAAAGACACGTGGCATCTACAATTATTACAAAACTCAGGATGTGATACAAACCAACTAAGCAAAACCCAAACTACACATAGACGGAAAAATCCTACAAAAATTTTGACAGAGTTTCCTCTGTATTTTCAACATTTCATAAACTTAAATCCTGTTATAACTTGGAAATTCAATAAAACTACACCCAACTACTAAAAGATATACTGATTCGTAGAACCGGCTACTTAACCATCTCGACTAGTGCCAGTTAAGTCAAGTAACCAACCCTCGAATCAAATATCGACAAATTCAAGCTAACTAGAGGAAGGAACAGCTTGGTTCAGCTCACCTCAGGGCTCAAAGTAGAGAAATAAAATTACAAAATTGTTACGACTTTCTACTTATGCTGATTTCCACAATTCCAAACGCATATGAAATGATAAACTAGCTAGATTAAGAATTGAAGAAAGCAAGTCAAATAAGTGAATAACATATGTGAGTTGGAAAGGTAATTCTTTCAAGACAAGCTATAGATTTCAAGATAGCTACTCTTAGAAGTTAAAATAAGGTTGATAAGCTAATAGAATCCTTAAGGGATAAGCAAGTAACAGGGGCATCAATCAAGAGCAATAGTACCTGTGCAGTACTAAAATCAGGATAACTACAAATTATAAGACCTTTGGTTACAGGTTGTGAACAGAGTCATAATTACACAACGAGTAAGCATCTTTACTCACCTCTTAGCTCGAGAAACATAAGCTAGTATGAACTTGCACCAGTTTACTTCTCTGAGGCGGAAAAGTTGGTTCATAGTATCAAAAGTGGAGAGATGCTATGTCGTTGAAAGCGTACAGTGGGTCAAGAAATTCAAAAAGATGCAATCGTAACTAAGAAATAAGCAAGCCCAACACTACATTAAGAATAAAACATATGAAATTGAAGGATATAAATATCAACTCCAAGAACTAGATCAAATCCCCCTGGATACTGATCTGAAATTTGTTTTATATGATTGTCATCTCCCCATTCTAGCTTCTCTGCTGCCAATCCTAAGTACAAGTTCCCATCAAAGACAAAGCTTATCAATATAGCTTCTTTTTGTTACTAGGCACTCGGCTTAATTAAAACAAATAAAACCCCATAGGAAGATTATTGTTTTCTCCTTACCAGAACAATTACTACGGCATTCCGAAGCTGCATGGAGCTCTACATTTTTCTTCAAGATCTAAGTGGCTCACCAAAAACATAACAATTACAACTAATCCATAGACATAAAGAACTCACAAAACAGAGCGATATTTTGTACTATGACTCAAACTTTATTCAAAACCAATAGAGAGGCTGACACTCCAAACCATTAAACATGATAAAAAACTGACATCCAATACAAAAACACTTTAACTTTATTCCAAACCAACAGAGGCTGACACTCCAAACCATTACAAAGAAGACTACTGCCAGAATGATTTGCGACCTTATTGTATGCCTTTGACACCATGTAATGCCGATTCAAAAAGAAAATCATTACAATACTGGTTCCAAGTGAGGGTTTGGCCGAACCAATTCTTAAAGTTTTCCACGTACAAGTCATACGCTGACTGATCTAAGTTCTTGCCACACAATTGAAGGTAACCAATAATCGGATACCCAGTTTCCTCAACAACGGGTTGACTCGGAAGTTCCCATACAATTTCCCATGCAAGTGGAGGCATGTCCACACTATGGTCTGAGAATGGCTGAACATCTTCCATACTTTGGTCCCTTTCATTCCGTCCTCCATAAGAATGACGAGGAGGTGCATATTGTTCTGAAGGTAGCACAAATGTAGATTCAATAGAATACTCGCGAGATGGAGCATTCCAATCTCCATAAGACTGAGGGGACGCATATTGTTCCGAAGAAGTAGCATAGGTGGAAGCAGTAGAGTATGCTTGAGGATCATTCCAATTCCCATAATATTGAGAACGTGAATATTCTTCTAGAGGATTCGCATATGAAGAGTCTGTAGAATATTTAACCATATTTGAACCAGTAGAAGAATATCTATAAGGCTGATCGTAAGAAAACAATCCTCCAAATTGGCCCGCCAACGAGTCCACAGACATCTCGACCCAAGTAGATGACCCTTGCCCATAAAAACAATTGCTGGAGTCCGTGCTCTATGTAGGATCTGCTCTCCTTTGTCGACATTTTCTTTGACGAGATCCTCGTTGGGCGGAAGTACCATGGTCAGAGTCTTGAGTTGCATGGTCAAAACCATCCTCTTCAGTAAAGTATACTCCTCTATTATCACGGCATTGTGAGGAACCACCAGTTGCTTGTTAAGACCCAACAACAGTGCATCCACCCCTACCACTTGGTGGGCGCTGTGAGGACCCACCCCTTGACTGCTACATTGAGGACCCACCTCTTGACTGTTGTGACCTTGGTGCTGTCACCCGTTGTAACCCAACACCACCACCAATGGAAACTCTAGGTTGTTGTGACTGAACCCCATCATTACCATCAAAACCTAGAGGACCACCACCACCTACTCGACTCGGACCACTGCCATCTCCACGACCACCACCACCTCCTCGACTTTGACCACTAGCACGAACCTGAGCATGATCATCATCAAAACCAGGGGGACCACCACCACCTACTCGACTCAGACCACTACCATCTCCACGACCACTACCACCTCCTCGACTTGGACCACTGGCACGAACCTGAGCATGATCATCATCAAAACCAGGAGGACCATCACCACCTACTCGACTCGGACCACTACCATCTCCACGACCACTACCACCTCCTCGACTAGGACCACTGGCACGAACTTGAGCATGATCATCATCATCATCATCGCTATCGTTATCATCATCAACAACATTGTAAGCATTATCGTGCTCCCCATCACTAGGCATTCTCCATGCATCAGGATCATAATATGTTTCACCATCAAGTTGAGTGTCATTAGGAGATTAAGCTGCTTCAAAGTTATCCTCAGGATTGGGATTCGGAACAAGTTCCCAATTTCCATCTATTGGCACACCAAATTGCTCTGCAATGTATGAATTAGGACGATCGCTTTCATCTAATAATACCTCGGGGTTCTCTCTCTGTCATCGATCCAATCAAAAATAGGACAGTCTGAGTCATTATCGACTGGGTACAATGATGTGAGGTCCAAGATCTTCTTCTCTTCTTCGAATTGGTTCTTTAGTTAGACATGCTTGCTTTTCAGTCGAAGGTTGTAGTGGATAAAGACTCGATCCTGCAATGACTCAGTTCTCGAGTTACAATGTTTCGCCGAGTGTATGAATCCAAACATGCTCCAATTCCTCTCACATCCAGATGATGAGGTAGTTTGTGAGAGGATCCGTATAGCTAACATTTTCAAGTGGTCGACATAACCGTCTTCAACATTCATCCACCAATCAGCTGCGTCAATAACAAACAATGTAGACCATATTATATAATTTTGTATGGACTAAAACTAAAATAGGTCCATTACAAGTTAAGTAGTGGGTTAACAATGAAACTAACCCTTGGCATGACTTTGGTTCTTCCATATACAAGAATTGGCCTTGAGAATACCCCGAAGCCTCTCGATAAGCTTTACATTCATTTAAGCAAGCCAATTGACCGATAGGTCCGGATCAACTGGTTAATGATGGTATGCGCATTCTTTGAGAGGAACTCCCCATTGTATGCAACATTTTCACTATCAGGGCCGTAAATTACGGCAGGATTAAGGTAGTGTGCTACAAGCAAATTTGTAGCATATTAGCTTACAACAATTATGGTACAATTAAATAAACCTCGAGTTAACAAAAATATTACCAGCTTTGTGTAATGGGTGCCCCAATTGGTTGTTCCACCTCCTTTTAATGATTCCAACAATCCATTCAGGCGAGCGAATCTTCCTCTAAACTTGCTCAATTGTTATTTCTACCCATCTGTGCAAAAATGGCATGGTTGGTTTATCATCCCTATCCACTTTCCGCAATAAAACCACAATGGGTTCTAATACAGCTACAATCCCCTTCACATTCTGCCAAAATTCTCGGTCGTTTATAATATCCTCGACCATCATCATCTAGACCGTAGGATTATCATTCTTGATTTCAAGATATCCTTCGGAAGTAAACATTGACCGGAGCTTGTTCTTTTTCTTCAGCAAACTTTTCAATGCCATGTAATTACTGGCAAATCTAGTTGGACCAGCTCGGACTAAGTCTCCACCACACACTTCCCTCATAAGGGAAACAACTCGAGAGTGGTTATAAATGAAAGACGTGATATCCTTTGCCTGATCAAGGATTACTTTCGTCGATGGGGCTCGAGAAAATTCTTTCAAGATAAGGTCTATAGAATGAGCCGCACATGGGGTCCAGAAAAGGTTATACCCTATTGTACATGAAGTAGTTTAGTAGACAGTTCATACAAAAAAACTATTTGTAAAAGGAATCTAAAATGGGAGAATAAAACTTATTTGTAAGTATATCATTTTCTCTTGCAAGCATCTCTCCAGCTTTCTTAAAATTCGCCCCGTTGTCCATTACAATCTGAACAACATTCTCCTTGCCAACCTTGTCAACAACACGTCTCATGCGTTTCAATAAGTGGCAGTGATCTTTCTTGTGTTTTGATAGATCAATGGACGAATCAAAAGTCATGAGCCCATCACAATACACCATGAAGTTCATCAAGCACTGTCGCATTGGACTAGTCCAGGAATCACACATAACAGTGACACCATATGTAGACCATTTTATTTTCATATGGTCAATATACAATTTGCACTCTGCCTTAAGCTTCTGCAACTCTGAATTTAGTAGTTGATAGGTTGAAGGAGGGGTCACTCCAAGACCGGCGCGACATGCCTCATCAAACATCGGCTTGTAATACGGGTTGTTGGCCACTGCATTTGGAGACAAGTTTCCCCAAAGTACAAATCTAGCCACAGCTGTTCTAAACACCCCCAACTTTTGACTTACCGGCTGGCGTCATCTGGTGGACAGATGGTTGATTAACATCAGGCCTTCTCGGCGAATCAACATCAATAAGCTCGAGATGCCTAGTGCTCTTCGAACGGGAGAAGAAAGACATAAGACCTTTGCCTTTGCGAGAGCTTGTGCTTGGAACATTGGAGTCCTCTCTGGTTGGACCCCTCCTATCCCACGAGCCCGTCTCACAGAACCTCTGGTACTCATCTCTAGATTGTTGCCGAGCCATCTTGAACTCGTTGTCATCCTCGTCTGAGTCTTTTCCAGGAGGGTGTGCATGCATGGCAGCTCTATAATGTTCTTGAGCTATGTTTTTTCCATTTCTCTTCTCAATTCTAGACTCAATTATTTGTTGGAACATGTCTCGAATTTGCTTTCCACACTTCAAACATTTCTCAACATTTTTGTTCCTTCCGCCAAGATGTACTTTCAGCTTTGTAATGCCACCTCCAGCTAAAATCTTATCACAGTATTTGCACTGTGTCCCGTTTTTATTTCCAGGGATATGGATAGTGTGGTCCCACCCGATATTAAATCCCTTTGGCATTTATATCCTCATTTATCACAAACGAGAATAGTTTAATATATACATCAAACCAAAACATAATTAAATTTGATGATTCCTATTTAAAAATACATGGATCAAGTACGTGGTCCTATAACTCAAATTCCAATGTTGCCTTAACTGTGTCTGGCACTTTTTCTACATTTAATTCTAATAGTCAAACATCCAAATATTAACAATATCAAACAATTACAGTCAAGTTTGAAACCGGTATCCGGGCTTGTGATCAGAATTAACCAATCTTTAACAAGTAGGAACTCTCAGATCACCCGTAGGTGCACTGTGTTTTAGAACCAAACTGTACTTTGAGTGATATCAAGAATATTCCAATGCTAACTGTGTACTTTTATTGATATTCCAATGTTACCTTAACTGTGTCGGGTGCTTTTCCTACATCTAATTCTAATATTCATGCCTCTACCAATGCTAATCATATCTTCCCTGTACTTAGAAATAACGGTATAAATCATTTAGACAATTTTACCATTGCATTATATTTTTAACACTAACTTGCTTGTTTATAAAACAAAAGAGCTAAAAATATTTTGACAGAGTTTCCTTTGTTTATTCAACTTTTTGACCCCTTGTATTATGCCTAAAATATATATATATATATATATATATATATATATATATATATATATATATATATATATATATATATATATATATATATATATATATATATAAAAAAGAAAAAAGACAAACATAGATTCTATAACTATCAGTTCATCCATAGAATCTGAATACCAAGTTAAATTACATTAGCCATTCAAATTAATTTAAAGTCATGCGCAAATAAAATATAAAAAACATATAACCTGCACACTTGATAACTAAACCAAGAATAAATCCTAACACTACCTAATATACAAACCAAATGACTTTACCATGGCACATAACCAAAACATATCCCTTATATGCATACAAACACCCACAATTTCAGTTGTTGCAAAAAACAACAAGCAACAAATAAAACTAGTATACGAAATGGGTAGAAGTTTTACCTCAAGAGAATCAGAAGCCAACTCCACTACTACAAATCAAACTCCACTACTGCACCAACAATGAACAGGTTATTTGAATTATTCCCTTTCTTACTCAAAATACTAGAAAAATTTATATTTGCTGGAAAAAAAAAAACGACATACCTAGTGCGCAACAACCAAAAGTGGGAGAAGAACAAACCACTGGACAACACGACGTACCTAGAGCACAACAACTAAGTTTTCAACTGTGCTTATGCTGCAAAATAGAAAAACAAGCAACCACTGAGAACATACTTGTACAAAAGACAATGAAGAGTTCATGGAAGAGTTTGCTCTACCCTCAAAGACAAGGACCAAAGACGGGTACAATCCTCTTCTAGATGACTTCAAGAATACAAAATATCTTATGATATACATAACTCAAATATAAAACCACCACTTAACATCACATTCTAAAAAAAATTCGGCAGAGTTTCCTTTGTATTTTCAACATTTCATAAATTTAAAACTTGTCATAACCTGAAAATCAAATAATATACTTCTATAACATATATTAAAACCTCATACCTCATAAACCCAAATACCTTTTTTTTTTTCCTCAAACATTTTCATATTATTTAAACTAAACGGGGCGTTGAAATACCCATACAGTCGAAAAAAAGATCTTTACATATGATATCTGGAGGTCTATCGTGCTAGCTCATGTGATGAGCTAAAGAAATGCCATATCTTGTGCGATTATTATCACCCGTTTGCATTTCCTTCTCTGTATATGTGGATGATGGATATGTTTTCGAACAAGGAGAAAAGTTGGCGAATATCCTCAATGATCCCACCTGCCTCCCATGGACTATCCCTGTCTTCTCCCTTAATGCACTTGATCAAAGCCTGGGAGTCACTTTGGATATGTATGTGGGTGATGCCATAGGAGATTGCTAGGTATAGACCTAGTCTCATGGCCAACGCTTCTGCTAGGAAAGATGTTCCGACAGGGACGTAATCCACTGATGCAGCAATAAAACCCCATCGTAGTTCCTTAATACACATCCCATACCTGCAGGGCCTAGATTTCCGTGACTCGCACCATCAGTGTTTAGAGTTACGTATGGGGCTGAATGAGGCTTCCAGCAGAGATGATGGAGTTGTTTCGGACTCTTGGGTTTAAGGAGTAGTGACTGGGCATCCTTTGTGCTTCTCCAGAAAACAAGACTAGCTTTGATTGTGCCTTGAGGAGTGACCCTTTTTTGTTCAAAAATCATTTCATTTCTGCTCTTCCAGATGTTCCAGCAGATGATTACAAAGAGTTCCATAGCAAAGGGTATATCTCTGTGTTGATTTCTCAATAATTGTTGAGTCTTTGATATCCATCTCTGCGGTATGTCATTGAAGGGTGCGTTAACAATTTGGGGGATTGGGCTGAGTCTCCATATTGTCTGAGTGAAAGGACATTCTTTGAACATGTGTTGTGAGGTATCTGGGTAGCTTTTACAGAAGACACAGTCTGGGTTAAAGTTTAAACCTATATTGAATAGGTTAGAGGATGAGTTTAAAGCATCAAGCGCAAGTTTCCACATGAATACCTTTACTCGCGGGGGGCATCGAAGTTTCCAGATGATTCTCCAATCAAAGAGAGCGGGGTTTTGGTTGACGGTTATAGCTTGATACCCTGATTTCACCGTGTATTTTCCATTAATTGTTCGTCAAACTCTTAACTCTTCCTCTCGGTATCTCAAGATGCGAAAGTGGAATGGAGATAATTTGTTTCGCAATATCTTCCGGCCAGCAGTGATAGATAGTGTTGGAGCGCCATTTCCTTGTGTTGCTATCAATGAGGTCCGAGACGAAAATCGGTTTGACAGTAGAATTGGAGTATATTGGAGCCGTGATACCTTCTTTACTTGGGATCCATCTTTCTGTGAACAGGTTGATATCTGAACCATTTCCTATTTCCCATCCCAATCCTTTAGTGAGGACTGTACGGGCCTTTAGGATGTCTCTCCAGACTCTAGAGTCAAGTGGTTTGGGACACACAGTCAAGAAATCTTGATTTCGTAAGTATTTTGCCTTGACAATATCGATCCATAAAGACCTGTTGCTTGCAATGACTTCCCAACCTTTCTTAGCAAGGAGAGCTAGATTTGTATGCTGAAGATTTCTGACTCCTAGGCTGCCATATAACTTTGGCTTTTCAATCACTTCCCAGCTAACCGAGTGAACTTTCCTAGTGTTTACTTCATGTCCCCAGAAAAATGCACGCCGATGTACATCAATGGGATGAGTAATCACTTCTGGTAGTTTAAAAACCCCCATCTGATGATTTGGGATTGCGGAGCAAACCGCGTTAATAAGTGTCAGTCTACCCGCTTGAGAGAGGGTAGATGCCTTCCATAACCTGAGTCTGTTTTGTAGTCTCAGAAGAAGCGGGTTGAAGGACTTGCTTGTTACTCTGCTGAGGCAAGTTGGGCTCCCCAGATAGTTTGAGATTGGCTGCTGTCTTTTGATGTCAAAAATTGTGCGAGAGTTTTGCTTAAAATCTCTCGTCGCATGAGTACTGAAGAGCAGATCAGATTTTTCAAAGTTGATTTTATGACCTGATGCTTGACAGAATAGCTTCAAAGCCTCGACCATTTCATTAACTTCTTTGAGCTCATTATTGCCAAAGAGTACAAGATCATCTCCGTATAGCAGGTGGTGAATCGATGGGACACCCCGGCCAATAGAGATTCCTTTAATGAGTTTGGCCTGTTGAAGTTTTAGGAGATGGGTAGACAGGACCTCCATGCCTAGAATAAAGAGGTATGGTGAGAGCGGATCTCCTTGACGTATGCCTCTCTTTGGACTAAAATAGCCGCATGGTCTGCCATTGACGATAATAGAGTAGGAGACAGATTGCACACAAAACATCACCATGTTGCACCAGTGTTCATTGAAACCAAATGAAGAAAGAGTTTTCCTCAGGAAATTCCAGCCAACACGATCATACGCTTTAGATAGGTCAATTTTTGCTCCCCATTTTTGTTTGGCTTTTTTGCTTCTAGTGTTGAGGTGGTGAAAAAGTTCGTTGTCTATAAGAATGTTGTCATGGATGCATCGATCTGGAATGAAAGCGCTTTGGAAAGGGCCTATTATCTTATTCAGTAGTGGTCGTAAAGGATTCACTATAACTTTTGACAGGATTTTATTGGCCACATTGCAAAGGCTGATTGGACGAAAATGTGTAGGTTGTTCAGGATTTTTTGTTTTTGGGATTAGTACTATATTTGTATGATTCAGTGGTTTTGTGAAATGGGCAGTGAGGTAGAATTGTTGAATGAAGTTTGTGATGTCCCTTCCGATGATATCCCAATAGGTATGATAGAACTTTCCTCAGAAATCCATCCGCCCCTGCTGATTTGTTAAGCTCAATCTGATCGGATGCTCTTCTAATTTCGTCCTCCTCCTCGGGGTTACTGTTCATGTCGATGTTGTCTAGATCGGTGATCCTTGGTGTACAAGAGTTGAAAATCTGGCTTGTCGTCATCATCATCGACCTCTCAAAGTTTTTTCGAAATGGTCCACAAAAACCTTTGAGATAGCTTCTGGATCCCTTTGCCATATGCCGTCCACATCTTTTTGATCAGAGTGATACATGTGGCTTGTCTGTTGATGATGACAGACATATGGAAAAATTTTGTATTATCATCCCCTTCTTGGTGCCAGCTGGTGTTTGCTCTTTGTGCCCAATGACTTTCTTCCCGTAATACCAAATTTGCAAGGAGCTTTGACAATGCTTTTTCTCTATGATCAATTGCTCTAGTTCTCGCTGAAGGTGGGAGTTGGTGGATGTCTGCAATGATCTCTTCTATTTCCTGGATTTTCTTTTTGGAGTTACCAAACACAGTATTTTTCCATCGAATGAAATTTTGTTGGCAAAGTCTTAGTCTCTGAGAGAGTTGAAAGGAGCTAGAGCCTTTAAAGGTTTGGTTCCAACTATTGTACACCGGGGACTTGTTGTCCTGGTGTAAAAGCCAAGCATTTTCAAATCGAAAACTATGAAATTTAGGAGAAAGTGGGCTAAGTTTGCTGGTGAAAATTAGGACTTTATGATCTGACTTTTGAGAGAAAACATAGCTCAACTGTGAATTTGGAAATAAAGATCGCCATTCGACATTACAAAATAGATGATCAATGGTTTGAGCCACTCTAGCTAGTCCATCTCTCTTATTTGTCCAACTAAAACATTTTCGGCAAGGTGCATAGTGCATTAGAGTACATCTATCGAGCATGTCCGTGAGAGGCATCACTTTTGCTGGTGTAACAGGTCTTCCTCCCACCTTATCTTCCTTGCACAGAACTTGATTAAAATCTCCGAACATTGCCCAAGGACCTTGTACCGTATCACCAATAGCCACTAGCATCTCCCATTGAATTTTCCTTCCATGATGCTTTGGGTGGGCATGTACAGCAGTGAAAGTCCACCTAGTCTGCGGTTGATGAAAGGCATTGTGTTGTACCATGTATCATCCAGTCTTCAAATTTTTCAATGTGAATTGAAAGATTGTTTGTCCATAAAAGACTCATACCACCAGACCTACCATTTGAGGAGACATGAAAATGGTTTACAAACCCTTGTCTTTGGATTTTTTGGGAGATTTTTGGAGATTTCACTTGGGTTTCGACTAACAGAATCATCTCCGGTCGATATTTGCGGATTTTCTTCAGCAAATCTTCACCTGTCGAGGGGTGATCAAACCCTTGACAGTTCCACGAGAATAGACTCATTGTGAGGGGGGGGGCTGTTTCCGGCCAGCCGCCATCACCGTTTCAGTGGTTTCTAATATCTTAGTGGCCGAGGTCTCATCTTCCTGTATTTCAGTTATGGTAACGGAAGCTTTTTTGGTGGAGATGTCTTCTGACAGTTGCATGAGGTTGAATTTCCGTTTGAGGTTGGATTGGTGAAAGAAGCAACAGTCTAGGACTTGGTTAACATCTAGAATGATTTTGTTTTGGGACTCATCGATTTTCTGTTTCTTCATTCCTTGTATTGGTATCGGCCATTTGCCTCCCAGGAGAAGTTCAAGCTCATTTGTTGGTGAGATGGGTGAAAAAGAAAGGTGTTGGGGTTGTGATGTGCTAGGAGGTTCTCTCTGTATTGCTTTGTATTTGGGTGAGGGTGTTGCTGTGAAAGTGAAAGGTTCTTTGTCCTGCTCTGTAGGTGGAGTGTTGTGTTCATTGTCAGAGATAGATTGGGTGAATGGGTTTGGGTCAGAGATAGGTTGTTGAGTCTGGTCCCCTCCTGTCCCTAACATAGTTGGTGAAGGGTTTTGGATGTTTGTGATGATTGGTTTACCCAAGAGGATTTTTGGCATGAGTCTGGGTTTGTACTTTTTGACCACCAAGTGGTTTGAGAGGTTAGGTGGAGGTGGCAGACCCATGAAATCAGGGATTGAGAAAGACTGACCGAATTTGGGGAGTAGGTGAGTGTTGTCAGAGTTTAGTGGGTTGTGACGACTAAAGTATTTGGGAGTGTTAACATTGGTCGTCTGCGTAGTGTCCTGGGCAGTTTTGGTATTTTCTTGCTGCATAGGTGTAGTGTATCTAGGGTTTGGGATGCTCAGAGGTTGGTGGTTGCCGGAGTTGATGTGGTGATGTTTGTTTGAGTTGAAACGGAGGTTTGATGTGAAGAGGGGTTTTGAGCCAGTAAATGGATCGAACCTAAGGTATCCTGGGGGCGGAATATTTTCGATGCATTGTTTGTAGCTATGGCCGAGAATCCCACATCGAAAGCATACCAGCGGAAGGTGTTCATAGGCATATTCAACCCATATACCTCCACAAGTTGATGGTAGAGCTGCACCTGCCGCGATGGGTTTGTCGATATCAATCCTTATTTTGACTTGGACCATGTTACATGGCTTCTCTCCTTCTGCTTGCACATTTTGTGGGATGCTCACACAAAGGACCTCTCCACATTTTGGTACACTGCGTTGGTCCAGGATACTACGAACAGATTGTTCATCATAGTAGCAATGAGGAAGATTGATAAGGTGAATCCAGAAAACGGCTTTTGGGAATTCTCTGGTCAGAGAGAAGTCTTTCCATGGACGTAACTATAAAGTAGTACGTGCCGGATTCCACGGCTGGTTTTCCATGATGAAGTCTGTATCAGCCTGGTTCCTGAAAACAAATTCAAAGAGGCCTCCAGGGTAGACCAGTGACTTAACTGGGCGAATAGGATCCCAAGCTGCAGTGAGATCAGCTTTGATTGTGTTGTACCCCGTTTTATCAACCAGTATCTTACCCATTAGAGTGAAACTATTGTGTTTGTTAAAGAGTGTTTCCATCCGATTGTCTAGTGGGAGTATTTTTTTACCATCAGTTGGTAAAAAAACCCTATCATTTTGTGTGGCAGAGTTCTCTGTCAGAGGTTCCTTTCCCTTATTTATGGAGTCTTTTGGCAAAGGGGGAGTTGAGTGCTGAGTGTTTGTTGTGTTTGAAGACCCTAAAACTAGTTCAAGGGAAAGGTTTTGTGGGGTGACGTTTGTGATGTTCATGCTGAGTAAACTTGCTGGGATGTAAGGAGTTTGTGATGTTGATGTGGGTGCTGGTGGGAGAACGGAATTTATAGGAGTTTTTTTCCATGAAGAGATGGTGGTGGTGATGATTAGTTGATGTTGTGTGTTGTTATATTTCAGAACGGAATGTATATTATAGAAGTTATCTTGTGAAATCATCTTAGCTCAGTGAAGAGTCTAGTGACAAGTTCTGTTTCGATGATTTTTTCAGAAAAAAGGTTTATTTGTGGTGGAGTGGTTGGAGGGATGATGTGGTATCAAATAGGTGTCAAAACAAGGAGAATTGCAGAGTCTTTTGTATGGAGGAAGTGTAGAAATTTGGAAGAAAGAAAGAATGGTCTGATGTCTGATTTGATTTATTAGTTGTAGTTTGGTTTGCCCACATGCTTCTTCCCTTATGGATCCTTTAGTGATTTGAAGTGGTAAATCTGGTTTTGCAATCATGAAGAACAGCTCAAAACTCTCTCCCACTTGAAAACACTTGCCGATACCCAAACTGGTGATGATCATGTAAAGACAAACTACTCAGTTTAGCTGAAAAGAAAATTCTCATTCTCATACTTCCAAGCAGACCTTTACATAGCCTTTCTTCTATTCTTTTTCTTCTAGCTCGTCTACTATCATGGATGCAACACTTGCAAATCTATTCCGAATTGGCCTACATGCAGAGTTGATGGTAGCAGGATATTCTCTTCAAACAATCTTCTGCATCAATCATCGTCATGGTGTTTGAATGACATTGGTACCACCACAAAATAGTTGGTATCCCTTTTTCACTTGTCTGATAATTGTAAACATTAGAGTAGTTGTGACGGCACGGCAAATCAAGAGGAAGGGGAATTTAGTTACAAGAAAGAATATATTAATTACCTAACTCCTCAAATATATATTGATTGGTAGAAAAAAAAAACAAACAAAAAGTAGATGATCCTATTGCTGCATTTTGACATAAAAACATTATATATGGTGGAGTTTGATATCCAGGGTCGTCATGGTGAAAGTTGGCTATGACTGTCCTGGTACGTAGCCTGACTTGACTCACTTGAGAAGCTTTTTAGTAGAGGATTGTAAGTATTTAAATGAAAAGACAACTTGCAATTTAAAAGAATGAAGGAGACCCTAATCGTAATGTCTTCAAATGCAAATTATCCCTTTCAGTTTAACTCTATACAACTTGCATTTTTTTATGTTACAGTCTTGACCAAACACAAAAAATGGAGAAATATTATATAAAGACAAAATTTCTTCCACCACTACGTCTATTTCTAATATTCCATCACTGTCTTTGACAAAACATATAAGGAATGATAAAATCTTCAAATGCGCTAAACTGGTATGTACTAGGTATTGGTCCTTAAAAGAAGTTCACTGGACAGACTCGAAACCAGAACTCAATTTAATTCCCACTTGGAATTGAATAGAGAATATTTGAACCTTATTTCTTACCATAGTCAAATTACTAGATTACACTTGGTGGCAACATATATTGAAATAGTCTAGTTCCAGTACATTCCCTTGCTACCATCAAAACCCCTCTCTTACAAACATCGTCAGTGTCATACCTATATTCCATCATAAATGCCCCTACGAAAACTACAGTGAATTGTCGACGGATCCGCTAGTCCATATATATTATAAGAACAAACTTTTATGCCCAACTGCTTAGGTGCGAAGTGTACTCCTAAGCATCTCAGCATACATGAATTACCAACGGATCCGCTAGTCTATATATATTATTGTCGCAAGTCACAGAGATTACTACCATGTCTTGCAAAACCAGAAACTGGACTACTATGGTGGCTAGTGGCATAGGAGAAGGTTTGGTATTAAGCACTTAGGGATAAAATCTGAGGAATATTCAAGGAATCGGCAAAATGGTAGAAGATATATAAAACATGTTGAAAGTTGAAATAGATGTAAAATAGATAATGTTGAAGCGCATACATACTCCATATCCAGTAACATCACCAATATGCATATATTGTTAGAGTGAATGTATGCATTTTTGTTAACTGTTTTAGCAAAACAGGGCGCTCTATCCACTGATCTACAAGCGCATGTTCTTAAGAGTTCAAAAACTATTTTTCTCAAGGATTTATCACATCAAATGATGTCTACCAAAAAAGACATACATAACATTCTCACTTCAATGAAATGTTATATGGTTGAACAACAATAACACGGTTTAAAACAATACGAAAACATAAATCCAATCATATTGAAGTAGACTCACTTCCACGAACCTGTATTTTTGCTTGAATCTGGCCAACAAGAGCTTCTACAGCGAGGCAGTTCTTTCTCCAGCTTCATATACAAATGAGAAAGACAAAAAATCAAAAAAGATCATGCATCTCTATTTATAGGGACCCCTACACAAATATACAACAACAATTAACGTAGATACAAACATGCCGCCTAATACCATTTGACAAACTAGCATACTACTTGGCCATTAAAGGAGTGCTACAACAATCGAACCAGCATGCAACATTTTGGTCATTGACACTACGAAATATCACCATTTACTAACTCATCCATTCAGTACAAGTGAATCAGTTTTGTACCTAAAAGACCTTCATATATAGTTCTAAGTCATTGAAAACCATTATAGGGGACAAATATGAGAAATAGTATAGGCTACAAACGAAATGATGATTTCATCTAACACACCAAAGCGTATCCCAGAACATGCTATGTCTAGCTGCTTCTTGCTCTTTCATTACTTTAACAACGCTAGGAACCATGCATAAGCTTTCAAGCAAGCAATTAACATATATATGTCCTAATATATGCCACAATCACGAGTTTCCGAATTGTTATCTGGCCCTAGCTATTAATACATCGACTTTCAAGAAATCAATTTTTCTAAGTCAATAATCAATGACTTATATCAGTCAATGAGTGCTAAAACAAATAACAGTATTTAGAGTTGGTGCTAAAACTCTAGTAACAGACCTTGGATCACATTCATTATATAGCAATTACAATCTTTTATCAGGGACATCCATGTCTTGCCCACATCTGGCCGGGACTAGCAAAGACTTACTAAAAGCAAAGATATCCCGAATGGAGTCCAGCTGCTATTCGGTCTGCTATGATGACCACAGCCGATGCATTGGATAACATTGACGACACCATCAAAGACATTGGGGACAATTACCGTGCCGCAAGTCCTCTAGCCATGGGAGCTGGACTAATTTGTTTTAGCACTCATTGACTGATTTACGATGCACTAGAACCTGGACTAATTTACGATGCAAATGTAGAAGACTATGTTAACCTCCTTTGTTCCTTAAATTACACCATGAAGCAAATTCAAACAATTACTATGACCTCTACTTATAATTGTTTAAACAGTTCATCTAACATGAACTACCCTTCTTTCATTGCCTTCTTCAATGAAAATGTTACATCCTCAGATACTAAAATTGTAAAATTTCGAAGGACGGTGACTAATGTGGGGGGTGACACGTCGACTTATATTGTTACATTGACACCCTTGGATGGGTTTAAGGTAACTATCATGCCAGACACATTAAAGTTCACATAGAAGAATCAGAAGTTAAGTTACTAATCAATTAATAAAACAAACTTTTAAATGAGTGCTAAAACAAATAACAGTATTTAGAGTTGGAAAGTTATACACGAAGCAAATAATCATGGATGGGAGGGGACAAGAAAGCTTACCTTATTGAGCTCTGCAATTGAATTTTCACAAGTGCTAAAATATCTTTGAGTTTGAGAGGTGTGCGAGAGACCGAGAGTGGAGAAGAATGAGCTTATAGCCATCAAAATTTCGCGTGGGAGATAGAGTAGCTCGCGTGGGAGAGGGTAGGAGTAGCCTTTTTTTATTTTCTTCGTCGGTTTGCAATCACCAGCCCTTTTCTTCGTCGGTTTGCAATCACCCAATTCTCTCCGAAAATATCGTATAAGTCACACATATCGTGGAAATATCAACAAAAATCATCGATATTTGCACTGGTTTTTATCCAAATTAGTATCGCGATATTTATTTACCCTTCTCTGAAATCTCAATATATATCGCGATATTTTGTACTATGGAGTAGCAAATTAGAATTTCCCCATTACTACATGGAGACCCTAATTTTCCCACCTAGTAAGTAGATTAATGTAGCAGGCCGGCCACTGGGCCGCTAATTTGGTAGTATTATTAAAAGTATAATCGTATCCGTACCAGAACAACTTGGATGCGTAGTGAGACATATGCAAGTGTCCAACCCCATTGTTTATGTACAAAGTCTATTTCAATCAGACGGCAAGTGTCCAACTACTTATTTATAAAGTATTTTGTGATATCTTTCTCTCATATTTTCAACAAACAAAAGCAACACAAATTTTTTCATCACACGTTCGCCCCATCACTAAGATATGGCCGATGTACTTGTCGCTCCAATGGTTGAACTTCTTGGTTCAAATTTAACTTCTTTGATCAGGAACGAGTTTGGTTTACCATATGGTGTGAAGAAGGACTTGGAGAAACTATCCAGCGCTTTGGCGACTGTTAGATCTGTTCTTGATGATGCCGAGACGAAACAGATCAATGACAAGTCGATTAGAGATTGGCTAAGAAAGCTCAAGGATGCTGCTTATGAAGCCGAAGACATTATGGATGATTGCGCATTAGAATTTCAAGGCATTGAGTCAGAGGTTGGGGAGCCGAGCGGTAGGCAAGTAAGTAACTCCCTCTCAACTTGTTTTGATTTCAAACAACTTGTCTTTCGTAACAAACTGGGAAAAAGAATTAAAGAGCTTGTACAAAAATTTGATGAAATTGATGCTGAGAGACACATTTTTGTTTTGAGTACTGGAGTTAGAGTTGAAGATTCTGTTCAAGACCGAGAAACTAGCTCATTTCTAACTGAACCAGTAATCTATGGGAGAGTTGAGGACCGAGAAAGTATTTTGAAGATACTGCAAGACAATGCGTGCAGTCAAAATTGTCTTTCCATCTGTCCCATACTTGGAATTGGTGGTTTAGGAAAGACTATCATTGCTCAATTGATCTATAATGATGAGTGGGTTTATGGTTATTTCCGCAAAAGAATTTGGATTTGTGTCTCTGATGATTTCAGTCTCAAAAGAGTTGCAAAAATGATGATAGAATTTCTCTCTGAAGAATCATGTGCTCTTTCAGACTTAAATTCTATGCAAAACTACCTCAGGAAATTATTAAAGAACGAGAGGTTTTTGCTGGTATTGGATGATGTATGGGACCATGATCGGGAGAAGTGGAATAAAATAATTCATCTTCTCACATGTGGAGATAAAGGAAGTTCAGTCATTGTAACAACTCGTCTCCCGGCAGTGGTAGAATCTATATGCTTCCAAACATTTGTAGGCTCTACCACATGCATCATTAATCCAACACATGAACTCAGTTTTCTACCAAAGCATGATTGTTGGCTTCTATTCAAGCAATATGCGTTTGGTATGGAGAACGATGAGATCACTCCAAACTTGAGAATAATGGGTGAGGAGATTATAAGCAAGTGTGGAGGCGTACCTCTTGCTGTAAAAGCACTAGGAAGCCTGTTGCACTCCAGAAATGATGAATTTTGGAGATGTGTAAGAGACAACGAACTTTGGACTCTTCAAGAACGTGGAGAGAATACCATCTTACCTGCGTTGAGATTGAGTTATAACCATTTACCTCCAATCTTGAGGCAGTGTTTTGCCTATTGCTCCATATATCCAAAAGATTATACGATGGAGAAAGAAAAATTGATCCATCAATGGATGGCAAATGGTTTTATCCAATCTAGTGGAGGGATGGAAGTGGAAGACATTGGTGGCGAAGTTTTCAACGAATTACTGAGGCGCTCTTTCTTCCAAGACATGTGTGAAGATGTAACTCTGCAAAAAGTTACGTTTAAGATGCATGATATCTTGCATGATCTTGCATGCTCAGTTATGGTTGATGATTATTTGTCTATGAAAGTTGGTGAGATAAGAGATGTTGCTCAGAAGGCACGACATGTATCGGTGATATATGATTCGGCACCATCGCAAGCAACTTTGAACACAATTTTTAAATCCCAATCATTATGCCGCACAATCCTTTTCCACCACTGTGCAACCACTTCCCTTTTAGAGCTCTTTGTATCAAGGCTTTCACAACTTGAATACTTAAGAGTGCTAGATCTCAGCAATTTATGGACCTTCAGAAGCCTACCACCTATTTTCGGTAGTTTAAAACACTTGAGGTATCTCAACCTCAGTAACATGGATATTGCATCATTACCTAAATCCATTTGTAACCTAAGAAACTTGCTGATACTAGTGTTAAGCTACAACTTAAAGTTAACCTCTTTACCTCCATCCATCGGCAACTTGAAACAGTTGAGGTGCCTTGATCTTTATCAAAGTGGAATCATGGTTTTACCAGAATCTATTTGCAGCCTAACAAATATACATACCTTGAACCTAGAGAAATGTCGCAATCTTAAAATGTTGCCCAAGAATTTGAGCAACGTGAGGAAGCTCAGAAAACTAGTGATTGGGCGTGACTATAACAATAACATTAACAGTGGGGATCCAAAGTTGACTTGCATGCCATTGGGAATTGGTGAATTGACTTGCCTCAAGAATTTAAGTACGTTTGTGGTGAGCCGACTTAGTGACTCTGCTGGTATCCAGGAGCTGGAAAAGCTAGACCATCTTGAAGGAGAATTAACAATAAATGGGCTTCAGAATGTAGTTGATCCGAGGGATGCTCACAAAGCCAACTTAAGGAGTAAGGCGAAGCTTTTACATCTAATCCTACAGTGGCCGGTTGGTAAGTCTGACGTTGAAATTGAATGCAACAACAGCAAAGAGGTGCTAGAAGCAATCCAGCCCCACCCGAACATCAAAGTGTTGCATATTGAACGATACCCAGGTGCGGTGTTGCCTGGTTGGGTAGGGTCTTCTACCGCACTCCCAAAACTGACTTTCCTCGGATTTTATCACATGCCTAACGTGGAAGGATGGTCTTCAGAATGTCTGCTACTCCCTTCTTGCCTTAAAAGTTTGCAGCTTTATAATTGCCCCAAATTAAAAATACCCACGCCACTGCCGTCTTCTATTACACATTTATCTCTTGGGAAAGGCAACGATCCTTTGTTGAAGTCGGTGGAAAAACTCCCCAATCTTTTTTTCCTTCATATTAGGGGATTTGATGAAATGGAAACTCTTCCAGAAGCACCTCTACGAAACCTTACACGTCTGCAAGAGTTGATCATCATGGATTGCAACAAACTGAAAAGGCTTCCCACGGAACTAGAAAACCTTTCAACGACAATACGAATCTTGTGGATTTATAAATGTGGAGGTTTGGAATCTCTGACGGAGGGATTACGAAACCTGACTTCTCTAAAGGCATTGGAGGTTGGCTATTGCCAGAGTCTAAAATCTCTATCTGAATCATCACTGCAACATCTAACAGCCCTCCAGAAGTTGCGAATTTGGGATTGTCCAGAATTGGAAATCATGTCGGTTGATTTTCAGCACCTCATTTCCCTTAAAGATTTAAAGTTGCATTGGTTGCCTCAGTTGACGTATTTACCAGAGGAAATACAACATGCCCGTAGACTTCAAACTCTTGAAATTAAGGGTTGTGAGAATTTAAGAAAGTTACCAGAGTGGCTGCTAGAGCTTCCAGCACTAACTTCGCTTCGCGTCATCAATTGTCATCCAGAGCTACATAGAAGATGTGAGGACTGGAACCGGATTCCCAACCTTCGGGTCGAGAATTTTGTTGAATTGTGAAACCATCAACGCCAATGTTTAGGGTAAGTTACTTATCTCATTCTCTACATAATTTTCTAAACTTTCATTAACCGCATAATGTACATTTTGTCACCAAAGTTACTTATATGTTAGGAATCAATCTTGGGCGCGTGTTCTAATTTCTAACAATAACAGTTAATTTTCAACATATTAATATGTGTTTTATCTTTTTTGTTGGTTAATATTGATAGTTTCATATTGTTTAATCAAATAAATGTTTCCTGACTAAGATTTCACATATTTGTTTTGGGCATTTTTATTCTGTATCTGATGCTTTAGTCCTATGGTTTTTCTCCCCCTCCCCTATTGTGTTTTTTTTTTCTCCCAAGTTCTGTTCTTAGTTACATTTACACGGGTGCTTGTACTCTGTGACCGTGTGTGAGTGTCGATGTTACATAGGTTCTGATATTTGGTTGTATGTGTTTTTACTTTTCCTTTTTACACCACACTTTATATCTACGTTCGACTGATTCTCTATATGTTCCTATCACATTTGTGAGCATGTTGATATTTCCATCCATCTCACGGATTTGCTCTAATTTCATATAAGATAATTTGCCGAAGTTTAAAACCCTTTGGAAGCCTTTTCTATGTAGTGAAAACTTTGTATTGCCAATTTAACGTGTTAAACCTATTATTTGTCCAGAGTTGGTCTATTGCATGTATAAGGTAAATCTCATTTCAAATTATGTAAGACAACTATGATGGTCTATTGCATGCAGTTTAGGGGGGGGGAGGGGGGGACGGGGACAGAAAAAGTTGATAATATTTTCATATCCAATTGGCTCAGGATGCGACCTCATCCTTTGACATTTTTAAGTGGCATTATATATATGACTGTTATATGTACGTGGACGTGATTAATGTTAAGCGAGAGGGGGCATCTTATTACTGACATCGTCATCTACATATGTATGCTCACGTTCACTACTTCACTGATAGCAATCATAAACACATTACATATGAAGCTAATGGGAATTTGCATCAGTAGATTGATACTTGGTAGAAAATGAAAAGTGAAGGATAGTGATGGAATCTTAGAGTTTTGGTACAAGGTCGTCCTTGTTTTCATCATTATTGTTGTCTGTTAGTTTCTAATTCTATTGATGCATCAGCAAATACAGTAACATTTACAACTTCCCGTGGATTTGAACAATCATATATACTGAGATGTATAATCACAGGAAAAAAACATTTTTCAAGGTTTTTCTAGTATCAAATTATCTTTATTGCTGTTATTACAGTGTTTATTATTTTACTATTTTTTAACTGTCCTTTTTTAAGTTTTATGGCTACAAGTGAAATTAGCTTTTATGTATAACTGAGTAAAGAATAAAAAAGTAATGATTGTCACGAATTGCCAAATGCTTGAGTTTTTGTCTCCTTAATAAGATTGCTTATATATCAAGGTCTTGAATGATTGTCATGGTTTTTGTGAACTAGGTAGAAATTACAGATATATCAAGGTCGATGAAGACTGCAATTCATAGTTCTTTGCTTGAGAGCCTCTGGCTAGTGTTTCTGTACCTCATTCAGATGAAACCGAAGATTTAAGTCCAAGGTATTCACTCATCGAGCAGGACATTTGCATCCCCTGAACGGTCAGTTTGTGCCACAGGTTCTTTGCAACGTCAGGCTTTCCATGCCTGGCGTGTTGAGACAGAGGAATGCGTGACGTAACTTTGGCAGGCCAATATTCCGATAAAGTTAGTTAAGGTCAGTTTGTCTTCTCCATTTCCTTTCTATAACCAAAACTCTAGTCTCGTCTCATCTAACAGAGTGACTTCTGTTATTAATGTAGTTTGTACAGTTGGAAATGCCACTGCTCAAGGGTTTCTGGCAAGTGTTCCTCTACCCTGATCGAATTATGGAGTCAAACATTAAGTCCAAGGTGGCAATTCATCTGGTAAAAAGCTGCAACACCAAGGAGTAATCATGTTCAGTCCTATCCCATAGAATTCCTTTGACCTCATCCAAGGCGCAATTCGACTTCATCCAAGAGCCAGTGCTGTCAGTCTGACCTATTCTAAGGTGGCTGTTGACTATCAACCTGAAGATTTACCATATTCATTTGAGGCGTTGGAAGATCATCAAAGATCTAGACCATACGAAAAGCACTTTCTGTTGTGCGAGATGTGGTGAAACCATATTTCCTTATGTACATTTTTTGATTTGTAAACTTTTTATTAGAAAGGATTGTGCATTGTAAGCTTTAGCATATTTAGGGTATAATTGTTGAGACATTGAACTAATTTTTTTGCATCCTATATTAAGATATATATGGTGTTCAAGTCTTCTGATAGCCATCATATTACCGTAGTTCAGCTTAATAGCCTATGTAGAGGATCTTAAGTAAACGCATCTATATTTTGTGAACAATCTCAGGGTTCCGAGAATGTACTCAAATAATTGAGATGTCAGTTACCACTTGATCCCTTGCGAAATGGTTTGAAGGATCCTCGGATTCAAAACCAAATTTATTAGTACATGGCCAAAGTAGAGACCAGGCGACCTGCACCTAGCTAGTTCAGTATTTTGAAGTTTCCATGGTTCATCACCAGATAAAGGGCTTTGACTTCGGAAGAAGTAGTTCTAATGTAACCATCGAAAGCGACCTCCCAACCTAACAATCAGAATAAAAACGTCTCTCAACTCATTGTATATATATATTCCAAGAACTCAAGAAGTAGCACAAAAATACTTTATGCTACAGCGATAAACAGTAAGAATGAATCTCATTTATTTGCTATGTGAAGAAATGAACTACATAATCTACCTTGTTTTGGTGATTTATATGCCTTGCAGTATGCGTCGTTTCCTGTACCTTTCATTTGCTCTTCACTCAAATTGCATTCTGATTCAATAATCTTCGAAGGAAAAGAACTAGAACTATACCAGTCCACCAACCTCTGCCTAGCATGGAGCATTGAGACATTGACCTTCCCAATAATCTTAATAGAAACATACCTCAAGAAGTCAAGAACTAACCAAGCTTGTTGATGAAATCATATAGTCAATGAACAACATCGTCCAATCACTTGTAATATTTGTACATCGTTGTTGAAAATCTTTTTGTTTCAGGCTTACAAGTTATTGAAAAATATATATAT
Source organism: Coptis chinensis (assembly GCF_015680905.1). Classification (NCBI taxonomy): domain Eukaryota; kingdom Viridiplantae; phylum Streptophyta; class Magnoliopsida; order Ranunculales; family Ranunculaceae; genus Coptis; species Coptis chinensis. Next base: position 29,766,788 of record NC_141463.1, on the reverse strand, counting down.
AGTTGACATATAAACACACAGAACACACACACACCCACACACATAGAGATGGAATCAATTTTCCAAGGCAGTTATTCATCATGAGTGTAAAGGTGTTATTTAGTTTCACCTTACAAATGTGAGTAGGAGGAGAATGGGTTTGGAGATTGGAAAGACCGAGTTCGTTTATGAGCGAACTGTCTACGTATCAAGCTCTCATTTCTGGGGGGAGAGTTAAATCAAGTCTGACGTAGTTCATGTAGGTGGTATTTATAGCCGTTGAGCATGATGATCTGTGCAACACGTGTACTAACACGTACAAATGTGTGGTTGAGATCAATGATGAGTATAGGGTTGGTTTTGGTAGGAATTCTGTAATGATGGGGAGTGATTGTAGTAGTTCGTATATTGCGGTGATTGGTTGTACAAGTATGGCCCTGGTAATGATTGCATCTGGATAAGGGATGATGTCATAAGCTGAAGCATTCTGTGTGAGATCGTCTGTTTGACCTGCGTTACCCTAGAGCGGGCTAGTAGGGCAAACATCTTAGATCGGGTGATAGTGTCACTGACTGTAGTACGAGCTGAAGTAGACCACCTACATGAGGCGAGCTTGGAGGACAATGACATGAGGTCGGTAGGATATCTTTGCTTATGTTGGACGCGTGCCTAATATTCATTAGATGTGAATATTACTCCCTCACACAACCCCATCTTAGTAGGTTGCCTTACACGGAGAAGTGATTTGCTGAGAAAGAACGGTGGCACGTGTCTGGCATAAGTGAGGAGAGGACGTTTGTGAACAGAAACATCCACCGTGCTGGAGAGATCGTTTGGTCCTGTACAACGAGCTGATGGTGGACTGTAGTGGGCATGTGATTAGCACGTGGGAGAATTTGAGCAGTTGAGGGGAAAATGTGCCACCTCTTTTTTCGGGATTTGAAAAGGCAGCTCTTTTGTAGACGTGTGGGCTAAGGTTTAGGGTGCAATCATGATGCGTTGGGAACTGGAGGGTCGATTGCATAAAACAACTTTTGGAGATCTGAAAAGCTATCTTTTGTTTCATTTCCAGAAAACGCAGAGACTAGAACTCTTCAAGTTAGTACTTCCGCCATTGTTGCTCTTCATTTTTCTTCTGTTCTTGCTTGTTTCGTTCAGTTGTTAGGTCGGTTTTAGCTTTTCTTACTTAGGACTTGTAATCACTAAGAAAAAGGGAGATGTCTGATTCTGATGATACTCGATCTGAAGAGATTCGAGAAATGTCGTTGAGTTGTGGTGAAATAGAGGAAGAGAGGGAGAAATCAGTGGAGTTTGTGAGTGAGGATGTGGAGGAGGATGTACGATCTGATTCTGTTGCTGCTGTAGCTAGTACTTCAGGTCGGGGCGAGGGGTCATCTTGTAGTGGGTTGCCCCCTAGGGTTGTAGATAAACATGTGGTGAAGGCTTTTGCCAATCTGAGGGAAGCTTATGGTATAAACGTAAGCGACCTAGAGATACACGAATTGGGAGAGAACGTAAAGGTGTTTAGCGAGAGGTACAACCCACCGAACTACGAGATAATAGTCTGCGAGGGGCAGCTGAGGGTTGGTATGAGGATACCGTTCTCGAAGCTGACTTGTGAATTTTTGAACTTTTGTGGGAAAGCGCTCTGCCAGTTTGTGGGTAATACCTGGCGATTGCTTAGGGTGTTCGACCTGCTGAATGCGAGTGGAGAATAGCGCATAGGGGTCGCTGACATTATTGAGCACTTCACTGTAAAGCGATCTCGCGCTTTTAACTTTAGCTTGCAAACGGTGACGAAAAAATCTAGCGTGCTGGATGGTGTAAGCAATGAGGCTTGGGAGAGGAGGCCTTTGTTGTTAGTTGGGAACTTCTGTGTCAGAGGATTTGGGGTGAATACTAGGGCTTGTGACTTTTCGGGTGGGTAGGAGTGTATTGTTCTGTTGTTTTGATGTTCTGATTGTTGATATTGTATCTGACATGGTTCTGTGCTGTTTTTACAGAGCTCGTTATAAGAAAGCGAACTGATCGGGGGGGATAGAGAAATTTGCGAAGCTAACTCGAGCTAAGAAACGGGAAAAACTACCCGAAGCTACTTTGTAGAAAGAGGAGGTCGCGCGATCAGGGAGAAGAGGAAAAGTCAGAAGAAAAGGGGCTCAGGGCCTAACTGTTTGTGAACGTGTCAGTGAAACAATGATAGAGAAGATCGAATAAGAGCGATCTGGTGACGAGGGAGGAAAGGAACCAAAGCCGTTCTGGTTCTAAGCGACCCGCCGGAGGTGCTAGAGCCTTTGGGGCTGGTGGGTCGAGTAGGCGACCTGAGGGGGGAGGGGGTCTAGTAGCTCTCCCTTTGACTTGGAGGAGATCACCTTCACGCCTCGCAAGCGAAGCAGCTCGTTGAAGAGAAAAGTTGATGTGGCTGAACCTAGGGCTGCTAAGGTTGCGAGGGCTGCGGAGCTTGTTGTTGGGGGCGGCTCTGGTGCTGGTGGTGAACGAGTTGGGGGCAAAAGCACTCCTAGCTCCAAGTCGAGGACTGCGCCCCGTCCTGAGCATCTTGGATCTGGAGACCTTTGGGGTCGGTCAAAGCCAACCACAAGCGCCTCGAGACCATAGCTCGATGACGAGGTTGAAGGTCCCAAGTAAGGCGAGTGGGAAGTTTGTCATGACTGGGGATGATTTAGACCGCCAAGTGGTATATGTGGATGACCAGGGGGTGCAGCAAACGGTGCAACGAACTGACGTCAGCTTCAAGTCGAATAAGATTGCGGCCTGCATGATTGATTACATGGCTCTAAATGGCAATTGTAAGGAGCAGGACTCCAAGGGCCTTGCTGAGAATCTGAGGCGAATGAACCTGGCTCACTGTCTGGTCAGTGACGTTCTACAGATCTTGCTCGTTAGTTCTTTATTAGAACATCAAGGATTGATTGTTGTTGTATGTGTGTTTATGTAGCTTGTGAGCGGATACCAGAAGCTGAAGGAGATTGCTCAGATATCTGAGTCAGACAGGGAGTCCGTGGCAAAGCTGAGTGAGGAGTTGAAGAATGTCCAAGACGCGTACGCCATTGACCGCTAGGAGCTCGAGGAACTGAAGAGACATCACCAGAACGTTTGTTTGGAGAAGACCGTGGCAAGCAACGAACTAGAAGGAGCAAAGCTGGAGCTCAAGACTGTGAGGGCGGAGCTTACCAAGGTGACTGAGTATGCCCACCATTGTAAGAACGTCGCCCAGAAAGCTACTGGAGCTTACAATGCTCTGGATGCTGATTATGCTGAGCTGGAGGTAGAGTACAAGGCATTAAAGGAGGAGCATGAACGTGGAGCTTCTAGTACACCAGTGTTACCCGTACTGGAAGATGCATGTGATGCTCCTGCCTTAGCTATAATTGATCTGGAAGTCGCTGATCCCCGTACTGATGAGGTCTCTCCTGGTGTGTCTACGAAGGTGAATGTTGCTGGTCTTTTTATTGTTGCTGGTGATGGGAATGCTACAGAAGGTGAATTGGATCCCCTGTCCATTGAAAATTTGTATGTTCTTTCTTGAATTTGTGAGTTGCGAGTGATTTTTTTGTTTCTGTCCTGATATGGTATGTTGTGATACACTAGAGCTGCTTTCCTGGGATAACCTGGGCAGTTCGCCCTTCTTTTATGGTTGTGGAAATACTGGACGAACTGGCTTCCCGGATTGTTTTGGGGAGCTCGTGGTGTGATGAATGCTGGCTAACCGAGTCGGGTTTTCTGAGATGTCCTAGCAGCTCGGTTAGTAGACAAACTGGTGCCTAAGTTTGTTCAGGCAGTTCGTTCTTTTGTCTTTATGAAATGCATGTTTCTTTTTCTTGTTTAATTCCTTGATGTGTTGAATGCGACTTCTCTTATATTGTTGTACTTGCCCAGCGCTGTAGGCTTCTCCTGGTAAGTGTGCTCTTGATTTAGCATCCTGCTCTTTAATCCTAGCGTTATAGGTCCCGAATAGTGCGAGGTCGGGTGAGCGTCTTGCTCGTATGAAGTGTTTTCCATGTCAGAGGGTGCTGTTGAGAGAAACCCTTAGCACATGTGTGGCACGTGTGGGCATACGAACAGTTGGAGATTCAAAAATGGTAGTCACCAGGTGGCGCTCCGTTTGGCGTTTCGATGTATTTATGGCATGTTTTGGGAAGGGACGCAATGGAACATAAAATGAACTGTTGTAAGAAGTTCAAGGGTATTTGTTATGCATCTTCTTCAAGTAACTCTCCAAGGTTCTTGTCCAAGTTCTTCGATCATTCCAGGTTGGTTTCTTTCATTATTTTTCCTTTCTTTCCTGTTGACTTGTTGAACGTTAGGTTGTCTTTCTAGTACCCAATAGCCAGGTGACGTGGAGATGCGCAGGATGATGGAGGGGCGAGGGAAGCCTCCCCCCTTGTGATGGAGGAGATTGAATTTGTGCCTCATCGTCAGTGTGACCGTGGTAAACGGAAGGCGTTGCTTCTGGCTCGAGGGGCATCAAACGGTCCAAAACTGAAGATCGTGAGCGAACTGAAGGCATAGTGTTTAGGTCTCCTTGTTGTATGAATAGAAACGACCTGAACACGGAGGACCGTGATGTACCGGGGAAAGGAAAAGGTGTGGCCGGAGAGAACGCTGCGACCGAGTCTTTGGGGAAGCATACTGGTGATCTGGGAAGCGAGTTTTTCTATATGGGGAAGACAGGGAAGAAGCGTATGGTTAAACGTTCGGACTGTAGCTTCCACTCGACACCCATAGCGACTTGTCTTCTGAAAAAAAAATTGTTTTGGATGGTGACAAGGAAGAGCTTGGAGATGAAAACTTAGGGACGACTCTGGAGACCATGGACATGGCGTGTTGTTTGGTAAGTTCTTCAACTGGTCTGGTTTCTTGTTGTTTTCTTGGCGAATATAATGGTGATGTTCTATTTGTAGTTTCTTGCTAGCTATGACAAGTTGAAGCATACCGTCCAACGTGTTGATGATGGTGAATTGAGCACAACCAAGGAGGAGCTGGTGAACATGCGGGCTGCCTGGGAGACTGATAGGAAGAAGTTGAAGGCATTGATGAAGAAACATCAGGACGTTGTTGATGAGAGGTCGGTGTTAGTCAGCTCGATGATGGATTTGCGGGAAAAACTGGCTGTAGTGATTGAGTACGCTAAGCACTGTCAAGTAGTTGCACGAATGGCGCAAGGCGTATATGACCGGGTGTGCGGAGAATATGCCATGTTGGAAGAGACATACTTGCAGCTGAAAGAGGAGTGTGATTGTGGGGCTCTGGGTACGAGTGTGCTTGTCGTACCAAGAGATGCGAGGAACGTTCCTTCGACCAGTGCTGCTCCTGTTGTGCCTGCTAATGATAAACACATTGTTCCTGGCATTTGACCATGGTTGCTGGATTGTCTTCTTTGATGTAAGTTGTGGATTATTTTGAATGTTTTGTCTGTTCTCATCTCAGTGAGAGAGTAATAACAATAGAACTGGTTTCCCTAGCTTGCCTGGGCCGTTCGCCGTTCATTTTTAGATGCAAAGATATTGAACGAACCGGTTTCCCCTGCGGGGGCAGTTCGGTAGTTTCTAGTACTTGTAATCAGACCGATGATCTGGATTTCTGGGTAAACTCACCAGATCGGTAGATTTATGGACTGATTTCCTGAGTATGTTCAGGCAGTTCGCATGTTGAATGTTATGGAATGCATGTACTTTGCTTATGTTCAACTGCTTGTACATATTGTTTTATTTTGTCCTTGTTACAGCCTAGGCTTGTAGGTCTACAATAAATAAGAAATGTAGAGAGCGTTCTTGCTGAGTTGATCCTAGAATTGTAGGTCGTCAACTAGTAAGAACTGGAGAGGCTATGGAGCCTGGTAGCTCGAGTGAGTGTGTTAGCTTAAGGAAGCGTGTTGCTTGTAAAAAGCGTTCTCACTGAGTTGATCCTAGAATTGTAGGTCATCAACTAGTTAGAACTGGAGAGGCTATGGAGCCTGGTAGCTCGAGTGAGCGTGTTAGCTTAGGAAAGCGTGTTGCTCGTGGAGAGCATTCTCGCTGAGTTGATCCTAGAGTTGTAAGTCATCAACTAGTAAGAACTGTAGAGGCTATGGAGCCTGGTAGCTCGAGTGAGCGTGTTAGCTTAAGAAAGCGTGTTTGAGACCGTTGAAACTCATGAGAGTGTCTTAATTCCCATAAGCTCGTGGCTTTTATAGAGCGAGCTACGCATCTGTTTGTGCAATTGAACGGAGCAGGTTGTAATGATACCCGTAAATTACCAGTAATAAGAGTGTGAGCTCCAGTACTTGAAACTATTATTGATAAAATTTCTTTAATAAATAAGTGTTCCAAGGACGTGGTAGTGCTTTCCCCCATAGGTTCTTGATCCAGTATGCTCCATTGCCTACGACTCGCTCCACTATGTAAGGGCCTTCCCATGTTGGTGCCAGTTTAGAGTCATCTTGAGTCTTTTTCAGAACTAGGTCGCCAGGCTGAAAATTTCGAGGATTGACTCTCTTGTTGTAGGACTTTTTCAGAGTCTGATGGTAGGAGGAGACTATGATGGCTGCTAGGTCGCGGCGTTCTTTGAGTAGGTCAACCTCTTGAGCAAGAACGGAGTCATTCTGCCCAGATTCGACGATCTCTGACCGAGTCGTGGTGACTGTCAGTTCAGTAGGAATTACGGCCTCTGTGCCATAGCATAATGAGAACGGTGATTCGCCTGTGCTGGAACGTTGTAGTTTGGTGAGCCCAGAGAATGTTCTCCAACTAATTCGGCCATTGGCTTTTATTCTTGTCAATCTTTTTCTTCAAATTTTCCAAAATGGCTTTGTTGCTGGCCTCTTCTTGGCCATTGCTTTGGGCGTACTGGGGAGTGGAGAACGCATGAACGATCTTCCACTTTGCTAGGAACTCCTTGACTATCTTTCCTTAAACTGAAAGCCATTGTCTATTACCAGTGTGTGGGGTAGACCAAATCTAGTGATGATGTGGGTCCAGATGAAGTTTCTAACATGTGATTCTTTGACATGAGCTAAGGGGATTGCCTCCACCCACTTAGTGAAGTAATCAGTGGCAGTAAGGACGAATTGGAACCCAGTGCTTTTCTGTGGGATAAATGGTCACATGATATCCATGCCCCACATGTGAAATGGCCAAGGGTTGGTGATGTTGATTAGTTCGTGAGCTGGCTGGATGATATTATGGCCAAATGTTTGGCATTTGACACATTGTAATACATATTTCTTGGCGTCGATCTGCATTTATGGCCAGAAGTAACCTTGGGAGATCGCTTTGTGGGCCAAAGAGCGACCTCCAACATGGTTCCCACATTCTCCTTCATGGATTTCTGCAAAAATCAACTGACCTTGTTCTGGGCTTATGCACCTCAAGTGAGGTCTGCCAGCATATTTTCTAAATAGTTTATTGTTTACCAGGTAGTAGCGACGTGCCTAATATTGAACTTGTCTGGCTTTGGTGCAGTCTGCTGGGGTTGTGCCATGTTGGATGTATTCTATGATAGGTTGCATCCAAGTTTGTCTCATCTGAATGTCAAAGAGTGGGCATAGGTTGTTGATTTCCAAGACGTGCTCAGCTTGGCAAGCAAGTCGGTCAATTACTTCAATGAGTAACTGTTTAGGGGCGCAATTCAGTGTTTGAGTAGCAAGATAAGCTAAACTGTCTGCGTGGCAATTCTCATCACACAAGAAGTGGTGTGTGGTGGCTTTCTTGAAAGAAGGAAGTAATTGATAAAGAACATAAAGGTATTTAGAAAGGTTACCTTCATGGGTAGTATACTCTTTAGCAATCTGGCGAATAACCAGTTGCGAGTCACTAAAGACTTTAAGCTCCTAAACACCGAGCTGTAGCACCATTCGAAGTCCCATAATTAGAGCTTCGTACTTCGCTTCGTTGTTAAAGGTCGCGAAATCAATGCAAACTAATTTCTCAACCATAGTGCCATCTGGTGACACTAGGACGACACCGATTCCGCTTCCACGGGATTGCTAGAACCATCCACAAAGAGCGACCAGACTGACTTGTCCTGCGGTTTAGTGGATGGGATATCTGTTTCTGGTTCCCAGTTCAGATCGTCAACAAGAAAGTTTGCTAGAAAGTTCGCAACAACCTGTCCTTTCTGAGAAGTTCGCAGGACGAACTCGATGTGATGCTCCCCGAGTTCTTCGGCCCATATTGCCATGCGAGTTGTCTTGTTGTCTTTGAGAAGAATCTTCTTCAGTGGGAGGTCGGTGAGTACTTTAATTGGGTGTGCTTAAAAGTAAGGCCTAAACTTTCTTGCAGAGTACAGCAATGCGAGTACTGCTTTTTCAATGTAAGAGTAGTTCTTTTCAACTGGTGTAAGCGTCTTGCTTGTGAAGTAGATCGGTTTTTTTGCCCCTTGGTCCTCCTTGAAGAGAACTGAACTGATAGCAAAGTCGAGACCGCGAGGTAGAGCCCTAACGTTTCGCCCTCTGTTGGTTTGGCCAGGACGGGCAATGCGGTTAGGTATTCTTTTAGAGTAGAGAACGCTTGTTGGCATTGGTCGCTCCATGAGAACTGTTCCCCCTTTTTGAGAAGCTGTAGGAAAGGTCGGCATTTGTCTAACACTCTCGATATGAATCGGTTGAGAGCTTCCACCATTCCTGATAGTTTATGTATTTGCTTCTTTGTCTTTAGATCAGGCATCTCCAAAAACGTTGGTCTAGATTAGCCTCGATTCCACGTTGTGAGACCTGATACCTAAGGAATTTCTGGGAGGGCATTCCAAAAAGGCACTTTTCGGGATTCAGCTTCATCTGAGTTCGGCGTAATCTGGAGAACGCCTGCTCGAGGTGATCAAGGTGATCCACCGCTTTTTTGCTCTTGACCACCATGTCGTCTATGTAGACTTCCATGGTGTCACCTAACATATCCTGAAACATGTCAGTGACTAGCCGTTGGTAGGTCGCTCCAGCGTTCTTGAGGCTGAACGGGAGGACGTTGTAATAGTAAATTCCTTGTTCTGTGATGAAGGAAGTTTTTTCCTGGTCTTCTTCTGCGAGTGGGATCTGGCTGTACCCACTGTATACATCCATAAATGATAGGAGCTCGTGGCCACAAGTCTGGTCCACAAGTCGGTCGATCCTGGGTAGGGGAAACTATCTTTAGGTGTTTCTTGGTTGACATTAGTAAAGTCTACGCAGAGGCGAACTGTGCCATTATTTTTTGGGCCTGCTACTATGTTAGCGATCCACTCTAGGTAGTCGACTTTTCTGATGAAGCCTACTTTTTTGAGTTTATTGACCTCATTGTTAATGGGTTTTTGAAATCTCAGGGATAACTTCCTAGGTCACTGACGAACTGGCCTAGCATTAGGGTTGACATTTAGATTATAACATGCAATACTGGGATCTATACCATATACATCGATGTACGACCAAGCAAAAACATCTTTATTCATTGACAAAAAGTTTACAAGCTGAGCTTTGAGGGTAGGGTCCAAGTTAGCCCCTACATAGACAAACTTGGGATCGTCCTCAGTGCCTAAGTTCACTTTCTCTTTTTCCTCATTCTGACTTGCTGCTTGGGAAGAGGAAGAGACTTCAGTGGAGCCGGTCTTGGGTGATGTTTTCTCGACCTGAGGAATGGAGATCTTGTCAACAGGAGTTGGTGCGACCTCTGTGGTTACGATAACAAGGGCTAGGACGACCTCTATGGTCATGACAACAGGGGCTGGGGCGACCTTTGGGGTTTGCACGACAACAGCTGGAATGATTTCGGGGGTCTTGACGACAGGAGCTAGGGCGACCTCTGGGGTCGTGGCTTGTGGAAGAACCTTTTTAACAAAGCCCCCAGCGTTCTCCTTTGGCCTTTTGGTTTTGACCTCAACAATGAAGTCTTCTGCCATTTTGGTGATGGCAAGCTCTCCCTTTGGTTGGACTGAAGCCCCAACGGACTTGTTTACTGAGAGAATCTAGTTGCAGTTGCAAGCCTTGAGCTGGTTGCTACGAAGTTCCATTGTACCTCTGGGGCAGGGAAAGCGGAGTACTTGGTGGAGTGTTGATGGTATTGCTTGCATTTGGTGGATCCAGTGACTTCCTAGGATGGCATTATAGGACGAGCTGACATCCAGAATGCTAAAATGGGTGTTGAAGCTGACTTTGTCATCCTTGGACCCCACGGAGACGGGAAGTATGATGTCACCGATTGGATCAGCTCGAGAGCCATTGAATCCATAGAGAGGGGCTATTGGATCTAGGAAGACCGATCTGGGCAGGTTCATCTCTTTGATAGTCTGATAGAACAAGATATCACATGAATTGCCTGGGTCTATCAGGACACGCTTGACTGTCCAGTCACTGATTTTTACGTGGACAACTAGGGCATCATTATGAGGGAGGCAAACTTTGTTGAGGTCGTCCTCAGTGAACGTTATGTCATCTGAATTGTGACCTGAAGTGCGTGGGGCAGGTGCGGCATGGAGGAGAACTGGTAAACTTCCTGGAGAGCACCTACTTGTCTGCATTTTTTCCGAGTGGAAGTCACAGAATTGTCCTGGAATGTGATCATGTTGATCGTTCTATCGTTGTCTCTGTCAGATGAGTATAGACGACGGTCATGACAGGAGCGGTCGCTGGGATGCCTTCTGCTATGAGAGCGAGCTTGGCTATTGTGGCGAGCTGGAGACCTGCTACGCTCTCTACGAGCCATGAACTTATGGCGCAGGTTGCCATCGGCGATATTGGTGTAGTGCTTGATATGTCCTGATTCAGCGAGGTCTTGGAGGTAGTGCTTCAGCTCCCAGCACTCGTTGGTGTCGTGACACTTTGCTCTATGGAAGGCATAGTAGGGCTTGCATGGTCGATCTTCTGGTTGCCGCACCTCAGGTCGGTAATAGGTAGCTTTCTTGATCTTATCTAGTACGTAACTGGGAGATCGGATTAGTACAACGAACTCGCGGCTGTTGGGCGGTTGGTTTCCAGACTTCTGTCCTTGTTGTCTGGGTTGCTTTTTGGAAGGGGGGGGGGGCATCATCAGAGATCGCTGCCACTTGATGTTCTTCTATTAGGCCTTCACGTTTCAGGCCTTCTTGCAACTTGATGTATTTGTGTACTCGAGCATACAGCTCAGATAAAGTTTCTGGACGTTCTTTCATTAGCGAACTGGACAGCTATGTGTTGCGTACACGGTAGGCGTTGGTAAATGCCAGGGTGGCGAACGACTCTTTGAGGTTGCTCTCCTTGCATAGCAGTTCGGTTTTGAACCGTCCTAGGAAGGAGCGGATGTCTTCATCTTTGCCCAGGGACAGCTGGAAAAGTGAATCTAAGTCGGCCTTTTTATGCCTGTTGTGGACGTACTGGCTAGCAAACAGATCGGTGAGATTCTCGAAGCTTTTTATCGAGTCTGGCTCGAGTGAGAAGAACCAATCGAGAGCTCCATTTTTAAGGCTTGCCAAAAACAAACGGCAATGGAGATGGTCAAACTCCTGAGCACTATAAAGTGCGAGACTTTAAATATAGCGAGCTACGTGTTAACCAGGACACGTGCTGCCATAGTACATTGTAAAGCGTGGTTGGATGAAATCTTGAGGGGAGGGTTTACTAAGTACCTCCACAGTGAAGGGGGGCGCACGGTATGTCTTGAGCATCTTCTGAACGATCTGAGTAGCGGCCTTCCTGACTGCACTCTGATCGATTCTTTGTAACAGTTCATTAATCTGTTGATTAACTTCGTTGATACCGTCCTTTGCTACGGTACCAACGGGGTGGTGGGCGTCCACTTGTGCTCGCAATGCAACATTCTCCTGCCTAAGCAAGGTGATGTGCTCGTTCATTGTGCCTAATTGGCTTGCTAAACTCTGGATTTGAGCTTCGAGGCTTGCCATTCTTCGTGGGCTTGAGGATTTTTGCTTTGGTGAAGTGGTTTCTCAAGAAATCGAGACCACAGACGACGCCAATGTAAAGGTGTTATTTAGTTTCACCTTACAAATGTGAGTAAGAGGAGAATGGGTTTGGAGATTGGAAAGACCGAGTTCGTTTATGAGCGAACTGCTTACGTATCAAGCTCTCACTTCTGGGGGGAGAGTTGAATCAGGTCTGACGTAGTTCATGTAGGTGGTATTTATAGCCGTTGAGTATGAAGATCTGCGCAACACGTGTGCTGACATGTACAGATGTGTGGTTGAGATCAAGGATGAGTGTAGGGTTGGTTTTGGTAGAAATTTTGTAATGATGGGGAGTGGTTATAGTAGTTCATATATTGCGGTGATTGGTTGTACAAATATGGCCCTTGTAATGATTGCATATGGATAAGGGATGATGTCATAAGCTGAAGCGTTTTGTGTGAGATCGTATGTTCGACCTGCGTTACCCTGGAGCGAGCTAGTAGGGCGAACATCTTAGATCGGATGATAGTGTCATTGACTGTAGTACGAGCTGAAATAGACCACCTACATAAGGCGAGCATGGAGGACGATGACATGAGGTCGGTAGGATATCTTTGCTTATGCTGGACGCGTGCCTAATATTCATTAGATGTGAATATTATTCCCTCACAATGAGATTCTCAGAGTTTTACAAGAGTATATTACAGAGAGACTGCTCCAATGGTATATGATACAACGTCTATTTTGTGCTTGACGCTGGCCTTCTAAAGGAACCAACACTCTGTCCGCACAAGGGTTTCACCTTTGATAACAGATTCATATCTGGACAGCCAAAACTCAGCAGCTAGAAACCATAATAACAGAAGATTCTTGGCACTACTAATGAAACATTGACGAGAGCAACAATCTGAAACAAGATCATACACATTAATGTAACAATTAGGAAACAACTTGTATACACCTGCAAATGTTTCTATGGAGTTTCAATGAAATTTACCAAGGCGGCAGCTGGCCAGCAGTTACAATTGAAAGTTACAAATATGTCAATCAACTGCTTCATACAATGATCAGGTACTACTCACCAAACAAGCATAAACCTTCACGCCAACAATGGCTTCCTCCTCTACTGAGTGAGAAAACACCCTCTTAGTGAGACGTCCTCTTCTAGAGAACATCCATCCCTCTCCCTATAGCCTCTCCCTTTCTGCACACAATCTATATTTCTACCTTATCTCTATCAACCACCCTATCTCTATCAACCTTTTTTTTCTCTTTTGTATACCATCTATATACCACCAATTTCTTCCAATCATCTGTTCCACTCCTCCATATCCCGTATTCTGTGCTTTTAATACTAACTTTTCTAGTTGTACCCTATAGTTTTCTTCTACGTTTTTTGTTTCCTCTCTTCCTTTCAGGTTATACCTGGTGATTGGTGGGGATGTCGCAGTCAGGTAACTCGGGTAGTCAGTTCTTGAACGACGAATTAAGTCTGGAGTTTACTTCGGCACTAAATCTTACTTACAAGCAGCAATGGCTATCAAAGCTCCCCGCTATTGATGATTCTATTATAAAACTTTGGAGGCTTAAAGCTTATGGCAAACTCATCACTCACAGGACATTTACTGAGAACTATATTGACCAGCAATTAAAACTTCAATGGGATTTCTCAAACTTCCAGTTCCATATAGTCAAAACAGGGCTTTTCCTTTTTGATTTCCACACAAAGAAGGAGATCGATTTTGTTCTCGAACATGGGCCTTGGATTATTGGCGGTCATGTTATGTCCTTCAAAGCCTGGGAACAAGACAAGCCTCCTGAAAAACTCAACTTCTTTGTTATGCCCTTCTAGATTAGCTGTTCAAACTACCTTTGGAAAGATTTACCGCAGAAAATGGCAAACAGATTGGGTCGTCCATAGGGGAGGTTCTATCAGTTGATCCCCAATAGTATTTTGATAATGACGGAGCTTACATGAGAGTGCGAGTTATATTACAAGCCAATCGTCCCTTACCAATATTTGCCGAAGTGCAAGATCATGTTTATAATATAGTAGCATTTCCAATCAAAATTGAAAGGCTAGAAGCTTTCTGCTACGAATGTGGCCGACTTGGGCATGAGAAAACAACTTGTAGTGCGAAGGAATCAATAAGTTAGGCTAAGAACCTCATCAACAAACGAAGGTACACAAGTTGGCTCAAAGGTGGTGTCGCAAAAAAACTGAAAAAGGATACACCGATGCAAAGAAGGCGACTGCAAGATAAGTCTACCCAGCCTGAAGCAGTGGATAATAACTTGGACATTCAATTGCCAAGTGGAGGTGCTTCCTTGATATCCAAGGAAAACCAAAACATGCTTACGTCACATAATCAACTGCCAACTGAACCTAGAAATCCACTTGTTCCTTCAACTAAGGATTCTGAAGAACACTTGGCAGCAGTTTTATCTCATGCAGTATCAACGTGTAACAATTTGGCTGCTGCTGAACCACTTGACCAACTTTTCCCTGAAGATCTGCCATGTGGTGAGCAGGACGAAAAATCAAAATCTTGAGGTACATCTCCTGGCTCGACAAATTGATGCTATGCAAACTGATGAAGTAACCGAGGAGAGAATCATTGCTCCTGAAGAAATCTAGGAGTTGTCCTGTCTAGCAAAAAGAATATCAAAAGGTCAGGAACCTTTCATCACACCAATAACCTGCATAAATACTGGTAAGGAACCAATCATCACTCCAACACTACATCAGACAAATACCATGCATATAAATAACTACCATTTTCTTAATCTCACCTTTTCAAAAGGCCCTTTTTCACACAATCTCCCTACAGACAACAAATCTATACCTACACAAGCCTTATCCAGTTCCCAAGTCCAGCCCCTCGATATCTCCTCATCCAAACCTTTAAGATTCTTTAAAAGACATCCAAAAAACATGTCCTCTCCCAACATCACAAGCAACTCCCCCACTACAGTTACCACTACACCACTCCACTCCCTCACTTCTCGTAAGCATCCACGAGATGGCAAAGATCACAAAGTTGTTGCTAAGTACTTTCCTCCGATAAAAAAAAAGGAGACTATTTCTCGCTCCTAAAGATGCCATTAATTCAAAAGTGGTTGTGGACATACCATGCTATGTTATGGAAAGCGACTCCAGTGATAGTGATGCTGATGAACTTGATTTTGGCAATGCTGCTGCTGCATGCAAAGAACTGGCTATTGTGAGCATCCTTGAGCTGCAACTCCCCATCAATCCTCAGGTACATCTCACACCAGATTCTATTCCCTACGCATTATCACATTTCTCTGCTTATCCCACATAGGCTTCTGTATATCTAAACCTTTTTGACATATCATCTTACATTAAATGGCCACCTCCATCCCCTCTCTAAAAATAGCTTCTTGGAACTGTAAAGGGAGTAAAAAACGATCTACAGTTAACTATATCATGCAACAATTCAATATCTATAAGTTTGATGTTTGCTTCATTATGGAAACTAAAGCGACGGATACAAATAGTAAAATGCGTTCCCAAAACCTACCCTTTCCAAATAAGTTTTTCCTACCCGCTATAGGTCTAAGTGGTGGGCTCTGGCTCCTGTGGACTTCAAATCTAATTTTAAAATTTGTTTTTTCTTCTCAAAACATTATTCATGCTGAGATCTCTTTTCCTAATTATCTACCCACTATTTTTGTCTCTTTTATTTATGCTCCGCCAAAACCAAGTGATCGTTTTGTTTTTTGGAATCACCTGCGTACACAACAGTGCTTTATGCAGGATGCTTGGCTTATGATAGGTGATTTTAACGAACCGCTCCATCCTTGGGAAAAATTTGGAAAACCGTTTCGACATACAAAAACCTCAAATGAGTTCGCAAATTTGGTTTATGATGCCAATATCAATGACATAGGTTTTTCGGGAGTCACCTACACTTGGTCTAACAACCAAAGTTTCCTCAGTCTAACAAAAGAGCGGCTTGATAAAGCATTTTTCAATGAACAAGCTTTTCAACTTTTTCCAAATGCTTCTATTTTCTCTTATCCTATTATTCACTCTGATCATAGTATGATCCTTTTTTATTCCAATCCCAAACAACCTAAAATTCGGAAACCTTTTTATTTTCAAACTGCTTGGACTCATGATCCGTCATATAAAGATATTGTCAAACAGAATTAGTTATCTATAAATCCACCCAACACTTTTATCAATAACTTGAATGCGGTCAGAACTGGTCTCTTAAAATGGAACAAGCACCACTTCAGTAAAACTCATTTCGAGATCCAACACCTTCTTCAAACATTAAGTCAAATCCAATTAACTACGCCTACATATAACACTCTTGCTCTGGAATATGAAATACAAACTAAAATTAGTGAGATTAATCTTAAGCAAGAAGTTTTTTGGAGGGATAAATCCAGGTTTCTGAAACTCTCTTTACGTGATAATAACACCAAGTTTTTTCACAATATAACAAATGGTAGGCGAAATCAAAATAAGATTCTAATGCTAAAAGATGAAAATGATAGTTGGTTAAATAACAGGACAGACATAGGTAATTAATCACATAGTTGATTTTTATCAAACTCTGTTTTCTTCTTCTAATCCCACCATTCCTGATAATATTCCTTATATTGATCATCTTATAACTGACCTGGATAATGATTTGTTAACTCAAGATGTTTCTTTATCCGAAATACATGAAGCTCTTTTTGCTATGGATCCAGGTAAAGCTCCTGGACCTGATGGTTTTACCCCCCTATTCTATCAAGATAACTGGGATTTGATTAAAACTGATCTTATGAATATTATTCAAGATTTTTTCCAACATAAAAGTCTTATTCAAACCTTTAATCATAGTAATATCATGCTGATTCCTAAAATCCCACATCCTAACAAAGTTAGTTCATATCGTTCTATTAGTCTATGTAATATTGTATATTGGATTATCTCTAAAATTCTTGCTAATCGGCTTAAGCCTTTCTTAGATAAGTTAATCTCTCCTATGCAGTCTGCCTTTGTCAAAAAGAGGCAAATATCTGATAACACTATCATTTTACATGAGTTACTGCAAAAGCTTAAAAGAAAAAAAAAGGCATTCATGGTTGTATGGCTATCAAACTTGATATGCATAAAGCCTTTGATCAGCTGGAATGGCCCTTTGTTTTTAGAATGCTAGAGCAATTTGGTTTTTGTAGAAAATGGATCAATTGGATTGAGACTTGCTTAACTTCTACTTCTTTCTCCCTCAACCTTAATGGTTCATCTTTTGGTAAATTTTATGCATCTAGGGGCATTCGTCAGGGGGACCCTTTATCCCCTTTTCTCTTCATTTTATGTTCAGAGTTTTTATTGAGAAAAATTTCTTCTCTTTTAGCTTCCAAGCATATTCATGGCATTCATATTTCTAGATCATTTGTACCTGTAACTCATCTCATGTTTGCTGATGACTGTTTCATTTTCATGCGTGCTAACATAGCTGAAGCCCACCATATTTTAAATGACATCAAACAATATTGTGCTATGTCTGGTCAGTCGGTCAACTTTAACAAGTCTTCTCTATTGTTTAGTCATAACTTACATCATAAGCATAAGAAGCTCCTCTCTAGGATTTTAAAAATTCTGTTAACTAATACTAGCAATTCATATTTAGGTATTGATTTTAACCCTGCCAAACCCAATCATAATAGTACTTCTAGGATTATGAAAAACGTGTTATCTAGGATACAAAACTGGAACACAAAGTTTTTGTCTATGGCTGGGCGGAGTACTCTCATTAAAAGTGTCGTGTCTGCTATCCCTGTTTACTCTATGCAAACTAATTTGTATAACAAGTCTTTTTGTTACAACCTGGATATGATAAGTGCTAATTTTTGGTGGGGGCATAATGAACATGGTAGTAATAAGTAGCATATGTTAAATTGGTCGGCATGTTGTAGTAAGAAAAGCATGGGTGGGGTAGGTTTTAAGCAGTCTCTGTATCAGAATAAAGCTCTTATAGCTAAGCTGTGTTGGAAGCTTTTGACTGAGACGGACTTGTTATGGGTTAAGATTATTAAGGATAAGTACTTTCGACATGTTTCCTTTTTGCAAGCCAAGAAAAGTAACTCTGCTTCGAAGTGGTGGAAAAACATCATCAAGGTAAGAAATAACATCTCCTCTCTTCACTGTTGGAGGATAACAGATGGACAAAACATTGATATTTGGGAGGATAATTGGATTCCTTCTCTGCCTTTTAAGAAATCTTTTGGACCTAAACCGGATCCTATGAGAGTTGTGAGGTATGTTTCTGACTTGATTGATAATATTACAAATGCTTGGAACATTAGCTTGTTAAACGAGATGTTCACTCCAGATGTTAGGGATGAGATTCTAAAAACTTGTATTTTTTCACAAAATTTGGATCAGAAGATCATTTGGACTTTAGAAAAAAATGGTATTTTCACTGTCAAATCGACATATAGTTGGTTTTTAAGTCAATCTAAGGTTGGTAGGACTCTTAGATCTTTATCTATTGCCAAAAATACTTGGTGCTATATTTGGAAACTTCATATCCCACATCGAGTCAAAATGTTCTTGTGGAAAATGCTTAACGGCATTTTGCCAACTAGGAAAGTGTTGTTTGATCGGCATGTTTGTCCTATGTCTACCTGTCCTCGTTGTCACCATGTGACTGAAAGCATTGAGCATGCCCTTTTCAGTTGTGTTTATTTAGATAAAATTTGGTTTGCCTCACCCCTTGCTATGCCTTTTCATTCCTAGAATCAGCAGTTTAGTGCTGATGATGTGATCACTAAGGTTATCTCTCAATGTACCTCCAAGGATAATACTATTGTTAACTTATCTATCCTAGCATCTACTACCTATATGATTTGGGTAGATAGAAATTCTTTGGTTTTTGATCCTCGTCATAAAGTTGTTAACCCAACTCAGGTGCTGGAACAAGCACGAAGGTGTCTTATTCCTGCTCATGCTCCCGTGTGTTTGAAATACTTGATACCTAACTCTCATCTTCCTGACCTTTTTATGCTAGCATGTGACGGCAGTTCCGACCCTATTTCATCACGGGCTGCTGTAGGCTACATTTTAAATAAATGGGCTTCTGGCTTATGTTCTGTAGGAAGCAGGCTCGTCTCAGCAGGATCAGCAGAAGAGGTAAAGCTGCAAGCAGTAAAAGTCGGATTGGAACAAGCTCGTCAGCTAAGTGTTGGCAAGGTGGTGGTTTGTTCGGATAATAAGGGCATTGTTCAAGAGCTCAATGGAGTTTCATCTACAGTGTCTTGGTGTTGTGAGGGTCTTTTGCTTGAGATCCTTAATCTCAAAGCTAGTTTCAGTTTATGCAAAATTGTCTTTTGCCCGAGGGAGTTGATTAGCCATGCCCATCTCATGGCAGCTACAGCAACCCTTCATAGTCTTCTTGTCTGTAATAACCAAGTCCCTATGCATGTGAGACTTGGTTTTTCTGAAGTTCAGTCACGTCTGTATGAACTATTCGCTATCTGTTAATGAAATCGGAAACTATTTGCTTAAAAACTGCTTCATACAATGGAAGCAAAATTTGATACGGCATCCTCTAATTACATATCAGAGACCAACCAAACATACGCTTCTCTTTCAGTGGCTTGTTTTCCGTTCATTCATATCGGAGACCGATCAAAGATACAATGAAAGAACGTAAATTAAAAACATGATTGTTTTGAGCCCAAGTCTTGAACGATATTCCTTTCGAACTTGTCATGGTAATTAAGAGGGCATTAGAAATAGACAATAACAATGATTAAGAAAGAAGGAAACCATATTGTGGTGAGATATCACCCCCGTTTTTTTTTATTGTAGAGTGACTGATAACTTAATATTGTTTCTCTTTATTAGCTCCATCTTTGTAACCATCGAAAAGCGATCTCCCAAGTCCCAACCTAACAATCACAATAAAAACGTCTCTCAACTCATTGTATATATTCCAAGAACTCAAGAAGTAGCACGAAAATATTTTATGCTACAGCAATGAACAGTAAGAATGAATCTCATTTGCTATGTGAAGAAATGTACATAATCTACCTTGTTTTGGTGATTTCTACGCCTTGGTAATGCGTCGTTTCCTGTACCTTTCATTTGCTCTTCACTCAAATTGCAACTAGACCTATACCAGTCCACCAACCTCTACGTAGCACAGAGCATTGAGACATTGACATACCTGAAGGGAAATGAATTCCTCCAACTTTGCCATCAGGCTTTTCTTTAATTCATCTGCAAAAGCAATTAGTGCAGATTTAAGTGTTGACTTGTAGTCAATTCCCAATATATCAGCAGGTTTTGATCCTTTGCAATTCAGCTTATACTGCAATTCATCTCCAACTTTTAACCTGAAAAGAAATTAAAGAAATCAATCATGAGGGATCTCGGTTAGCACAAACAACGATCTAGTGATAAGTCAATGGAACATGAATAGAACGATATTAGGTTAAAGGAAATAAAGTCTCTAAGGTCTTAAAACCGCTGCTGTGTAGATGAAATGACTGGGTCCATAACTTACCATTGTCAAGTTCATAAGAGTACCACTGAATAAAAAAATACTTAAATTATAAAATATAACGTTAAAAAATGTAGCCCTGTATAAACTGATGTAAATGAACACATTTTTCCCACTCAAAAGAGCTTTTAACAACTTAAAACCAATTAATGATAAGTGGAGAATCCCCAAGACTTATATAGTTATAAAAGGAAATACTTAAATTATAAAATATAACGTTAAAAAATGTAGCCCTGTATAAACTGATGCAAATGAACACATTTTTCCCACTCAAAAGAGCTTTTAACAACTTAAAACCAATTAATGATAAGTGGAGAATCCCCAAGACTTATATAGTTTATGCTTGGATTAACATATCCCATGTGGGATTAAACATCTCAACAACGCCTTAGACAGCTTAACGCATTAAACAACAGTTGACGACAATATTTGGATACAATCAGCCATAAAAAAAGTGTAGAGGCCATTCTGTGTAGGACCATCAGGTCATGCCAGGGCTGTATCCATTACAAGTTTATGACCACTGTCTAACCTTGGTTAGAACTAATAAGAGGACCTTTCAGTTGCCTATGTTGCATGTCACACTAGTGACTTTCGAGAACAACCTAACGCACATGTAGGAGGATTAACAAACATTGAGCAAATGGCTCATGTGCTACAATTTCTGTGGAGGTATATATATGCATGTGTCTTTTTGTGTTTTTTATGTTTAGGAAATTCATTGTTTAAGGTTCTTTTCTCCCTGAAACTATATAAACTGTGTATCACAGTCATGTGGAGATTAGAATAATATAATAGACTCTAAATTGGACAACAACAAAGGGTGCCTAAGATAATGAAACAATACTGCAAAAACAAGAAAGCAACCTAACAAAGGAAGATGAAAACAATAACCTCCTAATAGCCTGGTTGCATTCAACAAAGAGGTTCTCCCGAGCTCCTTATACTTCTTCCCTAGAGATGCATCCACGTTCCAAGACTTCTCTTCCCACTCATTTCTTGCCACTTCAGACTCTGAAATCTCTCTTTCCAATGCCTCAAATTAAACATTTGGGATTCAAGAAACTTCTTTAACTCCATATTCTCCTCATGTATCCTCTGATTCTCTGAAATCTTCATCTCCAATTCCTTCTCCATTCTCTCCAGTCCCTTCTCTAATTCCATATTATTACACTTAAATCCATCAATAAGAACATGAAATTTCCTTATATCCTCTTCCAACATGGCCTTCTCCTTCTCAAGTTTCTCTATAGCCGATGGGTCAGATCTCATTGCTTGAAGTTTCTCCTCTAAATATAAAGCCTCCTTCTCCATTTCACTAACCACGACATTTTTTTTTCCCTTCCAACTTATCAATAAATTTATCATCTAACTTCCCAATAGAAACGTCGTCACCACTAATAAAATAAGAATAACTTTCAATCCCATACATAAGAAACTCATTACTGGGTTGCATATACTCTTGCACCCCCAGACATTGAATCCTGGTTCTGTCCCTGTTTCAAGCCCATACATAAGAAACTCATTATCTTGAAAAAAAGAGTGGTTTGAAGTATTTGCAGTAGCAGAACTATTCAACTTATGATCATTGCACTGCGCGATTTGAACAAGCCAATGAATAACACCAGGTAAAGAAGGCCAAGTATGAGGAGAAAAGTATTATTGTTGATGTGGATGGGTCTGCTAGGGAGAATTGCAGTGGTGTCGGGTTTACAGTAGAGTGGTCATATGGCAAAAGGGAGTTTTTTTTATGGCTGAAGTGTCTATACCAGAACAGTTATGACTGAGCTTGATCCAGTGTTTGAGATGTTGAAGCATATAAAATATCAATGTGGGGGACAAATGTGCGCGCAAGGTCGTTTGTTATTCTGATAACCGAGAGCACTACACTATATTGAATAATGAAGATTTTAGTAACCGACGTAGAAAGATTACCCAGCTACACGTATTGAGTGGGAGCCTTGGGTAGATTCTTGCATATTTCAGATCCTTTATGAGGATATTCCAGATGTTCTAGATCGAGAACGATGAGTACCATAGATTGTCATATATGTGTCATAGAGCAAGGTTTATTTCTCAGCGACGAGTGATACTTGTAGGGTCAGTAACTGCATGGTACCTTGGGGACCGATGTTGGCGTCTAAGTATTTAGAGAGATTGTTATACCTTACCCACCACCCATAGATATGACAACCTCTAATATTCCTCCTGCTACAATTGCACACCATAGAGCAAACCCAAATGATTAGCCTTACGCAACATTATTGTAATGACTCGCCCCATCCGACTACATCGATATTGTCCTTACTTAGCCACTGTAGACCTCGGACAGTGTAGGGTTTTGGATTCCGGACATCAGCTTCCCAGGAGGTCACCCATCCTTGGACTACTCTTGCCTGAGCACGCTTAATTGCAGAGTTCATACATAATCCACAACCAAACGTTCCAGAAAAGGCCTCGACATTAGGATTTGGAGGATTAATTACTCATGGCCAGGATCTTTGATAGTTGCTTAAGCGAAATGAGATCACACCATGGCGCAACCGTCACCCAAACCTGGGCTAGGCGCCTTTCCATCATACCCTTCCTTGGCCCACGCCCAGGGGTATCACAATTATATATTTTTACAGGAGACTGACTTCTATTGAAGAGGGTTGGTCAAGGTCCCTTGCTAGGTCTGTTATACCAGGGCCCCAACTTTGACGGGGTTACTTCCGAAGCATTGAAGCGGCATGGCATTCATTTCCCAAAAAGAGTGAAGATGCCACAGTCACAACCACAACCCAGGGTGTTTCATGATATTGAGATGCCGCAAGTAATAACCACAGATATTTGATCACTAATCTGACCATTGGCACTGGGGCATGATTACTTCTCAGGGGCAAGAGATGAGTATACCTATTCCACTAGCAAATGACACATTGGTCACATATTTGGCAGAACAGTTTGAGCAGTTAGACATGATTAATATAATTTACATTTATTCATAATTTATTATTTTTATTCACTATAACATGTAACATGCCTCTGTTTATTTGTTAAACAGGACGAAGTAAGGTTTGAGCTCCTTAACTACATCTCTCTGACTTATGCCATGTGTGAGTCATTTATGGAGTCCTCCCATCAAAGTTTTGAGTACATACATCATGAGCGAGATAGAATGTTGCAATTACATAGACATGTGCGAGAGTTGGAGGAAGCTACTGCTACGTTAGGAAGGGGCACACCTCAGGTTGAACCAGAGAGGCGACAACGACGTAAGGGGGAGACCTCTTCAAGCCAGGCTTGTGGTAGAGGGAGGAGGTCTTGATATTTATTTGTAGTTAAATTCTTATCGTTTGTAATAACTGTGCGTTATTACTTGTAATATGGTGTTTGGGATTGCTGTTTGTAACTTTTTATTATTATTGTAGGTGTTTAGGAAAAAATTGGCAAGTTTTGTATATGAATATGTGAATAAAACAAAGGAGGCTATGTCTAAAAAATTTCAGGAATTTTAATTTAGTTTTATTAATTTCATTGCTAACTTTGAAATTTGAATGGATTTAAACCTATCACGTATGCCATGCTATACATGAGTTTTTGCCATATTTTATCATCTCATAAATATATGAGGAAAACGGGTGTTGTTTTCTTTGCTTGATAAAGGATTTACACAACACACACACACAGGATCCACAAACACACGGAGACAGACAGATAGACTGACACAGAGAAGAGACACACAGACACAGACAAACACGCACACAAACACAGACGCAAACAGACACAATGATGACACGCACACACACAAATTTCCTTTCAATACAATAAGGGCCCTCTAGGTTTTCTGTATTGTATTCCTCCAGTTGTCACATATACCTAATAGATAGACTAGTACTGACACATTCCAACTAGGTTGGCACCGATCCGTTTTTACACATTGGAAGTACATAGGGGGAAGGAGAAATCTCTTTTCATTCCCCACTATTTAAAATGTCTTGGTCTTTATATTATATGTTCTTAGTTTTAAGGGTAACACCAAAACCAAGTCTGATCTTCTTGCATGTGGGCATTCCCCAAATTGTCAATTTACCCATGATATCAACAAATATCTTGACAATAGATGAACAAATCAGAAATTTCTAGTCAATGTACCCTATTATTCAAGCAAATTTCAAGTCACAACCCGACCACCTTAATCGTAGCACTTTGTAACGACCAACTACATACTAACACTCGATATTGTACCCCAAAAGCCAAGTCTAAAACATGCCCTTCAAATGTGTGCAGTTTTCTTAGAAGGTTACAACGCTAGTATGAACGTTTAGAGCATTACAATATATCTAAGACCCGCGAGGACTTACCAGCCAATGTGGGATTAAATTCAATCCAGGGTATCATAGTTGGAAACAGTACAAAATTATCTAAATCTGTAGTGTCCATATATGTAACTAGATCCACATAAATCAATAACAATAAATCCTAAAAACTAATTTAAAAGGAAATACCTAACTTGAGTGTTGAAATACCCATCTCAAGAAACTGCAAATCTTCATTAAGCTAAATCCAACAGTCCATAACTATTACACCCCTAATATGAGTCGTTGAGTTGAAAACTACAGCACGGATATGGAAATCAGGCTAAACCAAAGCGCTCATATACAAGAAAATGTAATATATGATATAATATCATATCCTCCATAAAGTGGTCAACAAGACAAGATTTTATAGATTTTTGGTTCCTAAATTGATGGCGTGGGTTACTCCTTAAGTAAATATCTAGGTTACATGGACACGCCATATTTTGAAAAAAATCTGTGTCGGATACGTATCCACGTGTCCGTGTCGGACACATATTGCATGTAATTTACCTCGAATTTTGATATTTTGCCGTGTCCGACAATTCGTATTCATGTCCGATACGGCGTGTCAATGTAACCTAGGTAAATATCCTCTGACTCAACTTGCCTTAATTGCATTGGCTAAGAGAAAAAGGTTATATTTCTATTCCACGTGCAAATTATGGGAAAATGGAGATAAAAGGACTTAGAATTTGAACCACCGTACTCTCTCTATCCTTTATAAAAGAGTGGAGAAACCCCATATTTCTACACTACAATAATTAACACATTAAAGTAAATAAAGATTTGGAAGAGAAACAATGCTTTGATATTCATTATCGGATTCAACACATCATTTTTGCTATGGATCAAGGTACAACCTTTTATTGATTCATTATTTACATTCTTTATATCATGTGAAATAATATGTGATTCATAATCTTCTAAACACTATTAAATTAGTGTTAACAGAAAAATTAACCTTGTCCTTAAAGCAAATATCAAGTAAAACACTACATATGCCACTTAAAAGCACTAAAAGAAGTAGAAATAACTATAGAAAAAGAGCTACATCAAAGATACTGTAAGAATTAAATACACCAAAACAACATACATACATAAATTGATAAAACAAACGAAAAGTCTGCAAGTTTGAGAAACTTCGTTTTACCTTCCGAGAACTTTAGCTAGGATCTGAATACAAAAAATCAATTGTTTGTTCTTCCGTACCAAATTTACTGTCAGGTTTCCTTATAGCAACAAGCCAATTATCTGAATTCCTCTCCAAGTTACGTTCAAACAGATGAAAATAATTGACTATATCATTAAGGCAGTAGTTCCTGTTTGTTGAACTGAACCGAGCAATTGAGTACTTGACTGCACGAGAAGGAAGTAAAATGAAAAAAAAAAAAAAAGTAGGTGAAATCTACAAAGTAAACAACCATCCAACATTGCTCTTTTTTTATCGATAAAATATAAGATAGATAAAATAATTAAAATATTAAAATTACATCAAAACTTTAGAGCAAAACCACTCAAGAATAAAATTACCATTTTGGCAATTGTCTATTAAGTAATCTGGAAGAACTGCTAGAACCCCGGGCATTCCTGTAGAGAAATTTGGTAAACAACTACAGAATTAATCCATCAAATAACCTACAGTACTGATTACAGAACTAAGAACACACAAACCTTTAAGCTTATTTGAAAATTTTGCCTCAATTTCGACCCCAAAACCAACAACGTGATTCTTGCACACAATCCTGTAAATTTTCTTCTTTGCTTCTAGCTTGTCGAATGAAAAAATATGTTAAGAAGTACAAGGCAATATAAAAAGAAAATTCTGATAAGTGATACAATATGAGCGACATAAAATGAAAAAAAAAAAACAATTTTTTTAATTAAAAAACTTGAGTTTGTGGATGTTTCTGAGTACAATACAAGCCAACAAAGACAGCTCCGGCATCTTTTAAGGACAAATGCCTTTGATGGTCATAACTCAAAAACCGACTACCAACCAATACGCCCGCAGCATCAAAAATCCTAATGACGTTTTTTTATCCTTCATAAGTTGTTGACAGCTACAACACAAGTTCTTGTCACATCTCAACTAAACAACCTGTTGGCTACTGTTTATCAAGGAGAGCAGCTTGGTGAGGAAGACGGGCAGATTTGGGTGTGGAAATGGGATGGTATCGGAAGCTTATTTGAGAAAACATAAAAGAACTGCATGCGCATGTCTCTCTTAAACTTTGGAACACATCCCAAACCAATTCGCAATGGAGTACGTGGAGCATCTGCAGGAATTGATATTTGAATTATCTAGGATTTATGCTCACATCCCAAATCAATCCACAATGGAGTGGAGCGTAGGCCGGAATTTATATCTGAATATATCATCTTGGGTTTAAACTCTCGCCATTGGCCCTTTAATTACTTTATTAGGAAAAAATCAATTAAAGAGATAATACAAATGAAACAATAAAATCTCTTTCAAAGAAAAACATACAACCAGGCTTCCCTAGTAAAATTAATGCTAAACCATATGTCAAGAGTGAGAGCAAATTGGTGCTAGAATCTCAAAACACTAGACCACTCGAGTTAAAATTACCGTCTTCATAGCAATAATAATGCATCTGAGGCTCTTCTTCATAGTGAAGCTGCAAATTAAATTTGGATATGACATTGGCATTGACTCTTTGTCAGTGTCGTCGATTGCGTAAAAGTCGCCCACTGGATGAAAATCCAAACCCCGCACTCCCATCATCTCCCATGATCGTAAAGTGTTGATCATCCATCGAATTATTATTGTCCAAGTTATTTTGATGACCATTAGAATTATTGAACTTGTTAAGCACTGTCTCACTTTCTCTTTCTCCAACTGCTTATCCAATGAATTCCCCATATCACTCAAAAACACTCTTTCGTTAACCCATCAAGAAAAACATCAGAACAACAACCAGTTTTATGGTCTTGTGACCCAACACTAACTTTTCAATATTTTGGTTTCAACAATACTAGTATACTTCGGAGTGGGGAGGAGGTTTCAGGGAATATTGATTTGAATTAAAGGAGAAAAGTATTTGTATAAGAGAGAAGATAAGACAAAAAACCAACCAAGTTGGTTTTTGTCTCGCATAGCCCCCCTTCTCCCAAAATCGTTCCCTTCGCTCACTCGATTATTTGAATTAAAAGGATTGTATACCAAAAAAAAATGGGCTTGAATCATTGAGGAAATTTTATAAACAGACTCGATCTTAAAAGAAGAGGGTTTTTTTTTTTCGATATTATCTTAAAAGAAGAGTTGGGCAGCTCTAGTTCCTGTTTGTTGAACTGAACCGAGCAATTGAGTACTTGACTGCACGAGAAGGAAGTAAAATGAAAAAAAAAAAAAAAATAGGTGAAATCTACAAAGTAAACAACCATCCAACATTGCTCTTTTTTTATCGATAAAATATAAGATAGATAAAATAATTAAAATATTAAAATTACATCAAAACTTTAGAGCAAAACCACTCAAGAATAAAATTACCATTTTGGCAATTGTCTATTAAGTAATCTGGAAGAACTGCTAGAACCCCGGCATTCCTGTAGAGAAATTTGGTAAACAACTACAGAATTAATCCATCAAATAACCTACAGTACTGATTACAGAACTAAGAACACACAAACCTTTAAGCTTATTTGAAAATTTTGCCTCAATTTCGACCCCAAAACCAACAACGTGATTCTTGCACACAATCCTGTAAATTTTCTTCTTTGCTTCTAGCTTGTCGACTGAAAAAATATGTTAAGAAGTACAAGGCAATATAAAAAGAAAATTCTGATAAGTGATACAATATGAGCGACATAAAATGAAAAAAAAAAAAAAATTTTTTTAATTAAAAAACTTGAGTTTGTGGATGTTTCTGAGTACAATACAAGCCAACAAAGACAGCTCCGGCATCTTTTAAGGACAAATGCCTTTGATGGTCATAACTCAAAAACCGACTACCAACCAATACGCCGGCAGCATCAAAAAATCCTAATGACGTTTTTTTTATCCTTCATAAGTTGTTGACAGCTACAACACAAGTTCTTGTCACATCTCAACTAAACAACCTGTTGGCTACTGTTTATCAAGGAGAGCAGCTTGGTGAGGAAGACGGGCAGATTTGGGTGTGGAAATGGGATGGTATCGGAAGCTTATTTGAGAAAACATAAAAGAACTGCATGCGCATGTCTCTCTTAAACTTTGGAACACATCCCAAACCAATTCGCAATGGAGTACGTGGAGCATCTGCAGGAATTGATATTTGAATTATCTAGGATTTATGCTCACATCCCAAATCAATCCACAATGGAGTGGAGCGTAGGCCGGAATTTATATCTGAATATATCATCTTGGGTTTAAACTCTCGCCATTGGCCCTTTAATTACTTTATTAGGAAAAAATCAATTAAAGAGATAATACAAATGAAACAATAAAATCTCTTTCAAAGAAAAACATACAACCAGGCTTCCCTAGTAAAATTAATGCTAAACCATATGTCAAGAGTGAGAGCAAATTGGTGCTAGAATCTCAAAACACTAGACCACTCGAGTTAAAATTACCGTCTTCATAGCAATAATAATGCATCTGAGGCTCTTCTTCATAGTGAAGCTGCAAATTAAATTTGATATGACATTGGCATTGACTCTTTGTCAGTGTCGTCGATTGCGTAAAAGTCGCCCACTGGATGAAAATCCAAACCCCGCACTCCCATCATCTCCCATGATCGTAAAGTGTTGATCATCCATCGAATTATTATTGTCCAAGTTATTTTGATGACCATTAGAATTATTGAACTTGTTAAGCACTGTCTCACTTTCTCTTTCTCCAACTGCTTATCCAATGAATTCCCCATATCACTCAAAAACACTCTTTCGTTAACCCATCAAGAAAAACATCAGAACAACAACCAGTTTTTATGGTCTTGTGACCCGAACAACACTAACTTTCGGATATTTTGGTTTCAACAATACTAGTTACTTTCCGGCGGAGGGAGAATTAATGCGGGGAGAGATTGTAAACCAAAAAAAACCAACCAAGTTGGGTTCCCTTCGCTCACTCTTTGAATTAAAAGAATACCAAAAAAAAAAAAATGGGCTTGAATCATTGAGGAAATTTTATAAACAGACTCGATCTTAAAAGAAGAGGGTTTTTTTTTTTCGATATTATCTTAAAAGAAGAGTTGGGCAGCTCTAGTTACTACCAACACTAATCTTATGTAATATTCTCACAATGAGCTTTAGGAGGAATATGTTTGATATAAGTGCATAATGGCCTAAATGAAATTAGCATTACCCTAAGCTACTACAGGGCCTTCACATGAGTTTTCTTCATGAATAATCATGAAACCATGAACAGCAAAAATGTTCGTTCGGAAAACTGGTCAAACTTTAAGTTTTCAGAAATTAAGAGGTGAAGGAGATCAAGCACAAAAAACTATTTCCATTCAACACAGAGCTACCAAAAACGCATTATTACAACTTGACTTGAACATAAAAAGGTACTAAGATCGACCTTAAGTCCTTAACACGCATCTAAATCCAGTACTTCAAACACCAACAAGATAACTTCGTAATAATGTCCCGGCCTACACTTCTTAACATAATAATTCTAGCTAAGATACTTGAAGTTCTAGCACAGATATCAAACACAAAAAACACTAGTACGATCACATCATATCAAGGGGATCCCCCACTGTTCTTAGATGCTGCAAAGGCTGGAGAGTGAATGCATCCAAGTCCAGGAAATGAACAGAATGTCGATGGACCGAACCCAACGCCAGCACCAAAGGGAGGGTAAGTGAGCACTCCTCCACCGGCAGCTCCACCAAAGGGAGGGAAGAATGGAAACACTCCTCCGCCAGTACCAGCACCTCCTGGCAAGTTCTGAGGCTGATCAGCCTTGTCCTTGTTCTTGATCTTCATGCTTCGTCCAGCTCCATCCGTACCTGTCACAAATGCTACAAGAAACACAGCAAGAATGAGCAAAAACATCTTAGTAACTCTCTCCATCTTCAGTAACTCCTCTCTTCACTAGAAAAGCTAGCTCTCTAGTCTCTACTTGGTATGCTGGCTGAAAGGAATCCTTGCTAGTACTTGCATTTTATAGTTACTTTTTTTCCTCATTTAGAATGTTTTTAGGGATGTTTTTAATTTTTATCGACATGTCCATGTTACGTTGCAACATTAGGCCACCTATGGGAATGAACAGCAATACTATGTGATCTCAGGAGTTGGATAGCTATCAAACTCTGGTTCTGGATTGCACGCCACGTTTTTCATACTCATTGAGCTACTAATTTTGGGTCCATCATATTGGTGGAGAAAATGGAGCAATATGTCAGATAACAGATCTTATGGTGGTTTATAGCAGTCCTCCGTAATAATCTTAAGTGTAGCTAGGCACATGGGATTGTACGTTCCAAGTCCAAGACCAGAAAAGAATGCTCTAAGAGCATTCCCAATGTAGGTCAATATGAGGGGTTTGTGAAAATAGTCACCTTTGTGTTTGTGGAAAGGTGAATAAATGGTGACTATTTTTCCAAGATAAAACCAAGGTGAAATCTTCAACCGAGAGAGTGGCTGACTTGTGAACTTTGGACGGGATGTTGGATTCCGTCTCGTGTGTTTTTTTCAAATTTTTTTTTCCGGACGGAATGTTCTGTCTCGCGTGTTTTTTCGATTTTTTTTCGGTTTTTTTAACTTTAGACAAAATACCGGACAGGATGTTGCATTCCGTCTCTATCAAAATGCCTCCAGACGGAATCCAACATCCTGTCCGAGATTTTTTTTCACCTTTGCATTGTGCAGTTTTACCTTGCTTTTCGCCAAAACGGTGATAAACAGGGGAAATACTGCCTACGTGGAAGTGATAAGAGGGGAAAAAAATCTAACTGCATTGGGAATGCTCTAAGCATCATACATCAATAGATAGGAAAGAGTGCCAGATGATATACCTGTCCCAATTCATTGCCATCTGTGTCACTGTTTGTATTGGTTTTGGTCATTTAAGGTGGATTTTATGGTTGTGACAAGAACTCACCTACCTAGACATAAAGACACTAACAGCCTTTAACTCATTCCTTACATTTTATGGTTATGATTTTTTGGTCAAATGTTCTGTGTGGTGAACCTAACAGCCTTTAACTCATTGCTACTCATATGTAGTTTGCAGTCAGGAATTCATGCCTCTCTACTGTTAAATTTAGTGAAAGTTTGACTGGTAGAGAAGTTTTCAATATGATCGAATTTGAAATACATGTGGTTGCTAAGGTTAAGCTAATTAAGAGCCTTGAATGTACTCTTATTCTTATCTTTCTCAATCAGTGGAGAGAAAAGGCTGAATGAATGTAAGGAATGAAGTGTGGATGGTCGAGTAGTAGTTTAGTGCCACGTACAAAGAATACTACTCAATATATAAGGCTTGGCCTCTCCAAATTTTTTGAGGGTAGTGTACTATTGCCCCCCATATACCTCGTCCTTCATATGGCCTGCTTGGTCAATAGTCGCATTTGAAGTTGGATTACTTTTATAATCTGGTGGTGGAATATAGCAAACATAGTGATAGCAAAATACCATATCGTTAGCATGGCCATGTTACTGAGTCCAATCGTCAAAGCCCTGGAAAATACATATGGTACGTGTGTGGAATAGTTATTGTGGTAACTACGTGGATAAGACTAGCAAAGTAAGTTATATCTTTTACTACGTAGTTAGTACTCAGTAGAGTGACAAAAATGAAACTCAGCCTGAACCACATTATTGTATATGCATGAGGTACAACGTACAAGTCCTTAACTTACTACATTTTCTCTTGAAAGATTTGGCACGCAACAAAACCAATGACAATTAAACTAACTCCACAGACTTGCAGAACTTAATATGGAGAAAAAAACAGCTTAATATGGAAGCCAAAAATGATTATAGATCACTTAATTAAGGAAACAAAAATCAACCTCATGCCAGCACAATACAGGTCTAGCTAGTTGAACAGGGACATGATGTCCAGAAATTCAGGCTTCCTTACAAAAGATTTGGCAAAAACAAGAATGGCTTTACCTCCAGGGCTGCACGCACCTGCAAAATTGATATGGACTTGAGAAAATGCTAATGAGAAATAAAATCTAACACAAAAAATGACCCACCAAAGCAGTACCTATAGTTTTAAGTCAATCACAATCAGTCACCAGGAGAAGTTTTTTGCACCTACCGGTGGTACATAAAGGCCATAATTAAGAGATGGCACGAGAAGTTTACAGTTTAGGATGCAGAGTGAATAAAACTCCACGTTCCTTCAATTAATTTCAGATCTCGATTTTAATCTACAAAAATACAAACAAACCCATAGAGAGAGAACAAAGCCCGGCCCGGAACAAATTCAAAGATAACGCTTCGTTTGCCGAAGCCCGGCCTAAAAAATTTGGACTGGGTTTCTGTACTTTGGGCTAGACCCAATCCACTAAAACCAATATCCATTTTGGATATGGTGGGCCACGTGATAGTTAACATTAACCGTCGGATTGATCGTCCCGTGTAGCGGGATTAGCAAATAGAGTGTGGGGACGCTAAAGTCAACAATCTTTTGACTTTTAATCCAAGGTTTTCACACATACATCGTTTTCTCTTCAGAGCCTTTTCCAATTATAGAATCATTTATGTATTGGAAAGTGAAAACTTCCAATCATAAAGAAACATAAATGACATTTTGATAAAAAATATTGGGGCCAATGGCTGAAACCAGACGGTACATTTCCAATCAACATTTAGGTCAGCTTTTTTTTTTTTTTTTTCTCATTATTTCTTGTAACGTTTTATTTATTTATTTATGTAGGCAGTGTTTAAAATTTTGTTATAATTTGTGATTTTATGGATTTGACAGACATAGGGCAGATATTAGTAGAAGCCCAAACCCGGTGGTTGCGACCGAATGAAGTCTGTGAAATTCTTCGTAATTATAAGAAGTTTCACTTGACTGCTGAACCACCTTATAAGCCTCCAGGTATGATCACTTCTTTTCCTCATTGTGAATTCTAACATAGTTTTGGCAGTTTTTTGTTATATGACTATAGTTGTATGAATATGCAACTTCTGTGAACATTTTACTGGGGTCAGACTTGGGAATTTGATGATTTTACGTTTGATTCAATTATGTGGATTTGTCCAAAATTATATGTGCATTGTACTGGATATAGGCTCCTACAACTTTGTAGGAACTAGGAGGACGTGAAAAATGATTGACTCTCAGTTTGGAAACAATTGATACTTTGGAAGATTTTTTTGTTTTTTTTTTGAATCCAAGGACAAAGAGATACATCTATCCATGCTTAACAATGTAAGGTCGTGAACAAAATAGATGCACCATGCATGCTTATATTTTCAAAATTTATCTTATTCTTTTTTAAATATTTTCAGTCACAAATAGAATATTCGATTGAATAAAATCTAATTATACATTGTCGTCGTATTGTTTTATCACTCAATGAATTTGATTGAGATGGTTAATCTTTTTTGTCGTGTATCGCAGTAGGTGGAACCCACTTACCTATAGGCTCTATCAAGATGTTTTTGTGTTGGCCCATTTGGAAAACAAATACAATTGAAATATGTTGTGATACATACTGATATGTTGGTCTATGTTGTCTTTGTGTGCCTATGTGTTCATTTTCTTCGTCAAGGGGGGGGTTGGGTTTAAGATGGGTTGACTCATGATATATTTCCGTGGTACATACACATATAAAGATTGAAGACTAATGTAGTTTGCTCTATAGGTGGGTCTTTATATTTGTTTGATCGGAAAGTGCTCCGTTATTTCCGTAAGGATGGTTACAGTTGGAGAAAGAAGAAAGATGGGAAAACTGTCCGGGAAGCTCATGAGAAACTAAAGGCATGTTGTTACTTCTTTTCATTATTTTCTCATTTGTGCATCACAATTATGTCTTAACTAGCGCCATGAAGGAGAATGCTCATGCTTTAAAAAACCTACTTATTTTGTATGAGATGATTTCTGGCCTCAAAATGAACTTGTCCAAGTCTAGGATCTATGATGTGAGTGTGGTGGAGAATTTGGGAGAGATTGCTAATGTGTTGGGGTGTGTTGAATCTTTTTCTACTACATATTTTGGTTTTCCCTTGAGAGCTAAAAATAAATCAAGAGGTATTTGGAGCAAGGTGATAGATAAAATTGCTTGTTGTTTGGTGGGGTGGAAAGCTAAATGTCCTTCTAAAGGGGGAAGGTTGACTTTGATTGAGTCCACTCTTTCTAATTTTCCGAACTATTATCTTTCACTTTACCTAATTCCTTTGGGAGTTGTAAAACACTTAGAAAAGTTATTCAGAAGATTCTTATAGGGTAGTGAAGGTGACACGTCAAATATTTACTTTGTCAAATTAGATAGATTGGGCCCCTTTAAAGACGAGGGTGGTTTGGGTTGCGAACATGTTTTGCTTACAAATGTAGCTTTGTTGGGCAAGTGGATTTGGAGGTATGGGGAAGAGGAAGATCATTTGTGCATAAAAGTGGTGGAGGACAAGTATGGAGAGGGAGAGAGGAAATGGTTAATTAAGGAGCGTGGAATCCATTTTGGCATTACTCTTTAGAGCGGTTGCTAAAGGGACTAGTTTTCTTCATGGTACCGGAGAATCCATTTCTTTTTGGGATGACATTTGGGCAGAGGTGACCTTGCTTAAAGAACAATTTGGTAGAATCTACATACTTGCCTCTAATAACAAAACAGTAATGATTGAAAAATTGGAAGATGTGAAGATAACTTGACCGCAATTTATGAAGTGGGTAGAAACTTTGGAGAAGCGGATAAGAGATTATGGGTGTGGGATGACATACATGAAATCATTTTATTGAGTTTTGGCTAAGGTCTTGATCGCAATTTATGAAGTGGGTAGGAACTTTGGAGAAGCGGATAAGAGATTATGGGTGTGGGTTGACAATGATTCCTTTACCGTGAAATTATTTTATGAAGTTTTGGCTAAGGATTACTTCTCGATGGTGCTTGAGGAGAATGAAAAGATCTCCAATTTTTTCATTTAAGCAGATTTGGAAAAACTCTATCCCACAAAGTTGTTTTCTTATGTTTGGGTGCTTACATGGACAGGATCAAACCATTGACAATTATGGATCGGAGAGGTATATTTCCAATGTGTGCGTGTATTGCAAGGTGGTGGAGGAAGATGTGGACCACCTTCCGTTTCAAATGTGCCATTACTTTCGGAATTTG
Organism: Coptis chinensis; assembly: GCF_015680905.1. Lineage (NCBI taxonomy): Eukaryota > Viridiplantae > Streptophyta > Magnoliopsida > Ranunculales > Ranunculaceae > Coptis > Coptis chinensis. The sequence continues at coordinate 29,730,857 of NC_141463.1, read as the reverse complement.
GTACTATTTTATGTATCTTTCAATATTGCTTGGATGCCACCATCAAATATCAAAGAGGCCTTGGGCAAGAGTATTATTGAGGGTCCACTCTCTAACAAAGCCAAATAGCTAGACGATCATCTACTTAATGCCATTGTATGGACAATATAGAAAGAAAGAAACATGAGGATTTTTGGAGAAAAAGAAAGGTAGATGCATAACTACTGCATAAGTTGGTAAGGGAAGTCAAGGAACTTATATTTGATTCGGCACGTGCTTCTCCATTGTTTATGGTATAAAATTTGTTGATTTAATGTGTTAGGGCATCTCCAATGGGGGTTGTAAAATTAAACCTTCACATAGGCTCCACCTAGGTGCCATTAGGATTTTACAACTCCAATTGCACAAATATGACTATAAATATCCACACTATATAAATGGAGAGATGTAAAAAAAATTAGATTCTAAACTCGGATGTCCCTTCTTATTTTAAAGAGAGACGTCACTTTTAAATGACGTCTGAGCTTTTTAACAACTTGTATTCGAGTGGGGAATTCCCCACACACTCTATTAGCTGTTAGCTTATTACCAACGGTTTACAACCCCCATTGGAAGGAGTTTTTTGAGTCTAGGGGTATAAATTTTACACCTTATACGGTTTACACCCCCCATTGGAGATGCCCTAATTGGGATTAGCTAGTGAGAACAACGATCTTTTGTAATTGGGGATTTGGGGAGGTTGAGTGTGTTCGAGTAGCTACTCGCTATGTAGACCCTTAAACATTGTAATATTTATTATCTTTATGTGAATACAAAGTGAATTTTACTGATAAAAAAAATGTTCCTCCAATTGGTATGGAGTATAATTCTATAGACTGTTTAGATGAGGTTGAGTAGTGATTGAATCTTCATGGTTTGTTTTTCGTGTATATTATCTGTGCTATTATTCTTCTTTGAAAGTACTCAGAAGAAAAAGGGGGAATTAAGGCTTGTGCCTTGAGGGGCGCCTTTGAGCCTAACATCCAATTTCGCATTAATGCTTTAGGCTCAGGTAGTATAAGCGACTTATGCCTCGATCATGTGAGGCGAACACCTTGAGGCCATAGTCTACCAATCAGCAAGATATGTGAATCCGAGAGCAATTATTGCCATTATTATTGTATTTCTCACTTCGAGTCCTTTACACCCACTCTATTTTGAAAAGAAAACCCTATAAGACTGGTTTCAAGTTCCACAATCGCTTTGTGTGCCCGACAATATACCCACAAGGGAAATAGGGAAAACCTATAGCCTTGATAGCTTTAAACCTGTAGTCTTAATTACTTTTTAAGTTTGTATTAGTTCCATTATTCACATGACATGTTGTCTCACATATATTTCTTTATTTGTATTTTTGTGGACATTTCAATTAATTCTTTTTAATGGCTTTGAGGCTCGCCTTAAATCTCTAAGAGCCTTAGCTCCTCAAGGATCATAAGTGTTTTTTAAACATTGGGTATTCAAATATCAGATATCCGTCGTTCTCTGAATGTCTGCACTAATCTCAAGTCATTGAACTTTTGTAGGCTGGCAGCGTGGATGTTTTGCATTGTTACTATGCCCATGGTGAAAACAATGAGAATTTTCAAAGACGTAGTTATTGGATGCTTGATCTGTAAGTGTTGGCCCTTACACTTGTTTTGAATTTACCATGGTGGCATCTATGAAGGCATGAATAGTTACATAGGAAATTACATTTAAAGCCCGATTATTTCTGTGTTAAGTCAGATTACCAGTTTACCACGTACTTACAGGTTTGAATAGTATCTGTTTTCTGTGCATGCGTTGATTTAAATAGTAATTCAAATATTTTGTACAAATCTTTTGATGTTGGAAGTGAAAACTCTTTTCTTTATATACAGATGAGTAATTATAGGATAATATTTTCTTTTTATTTTTTAAATGATTAACTAACTAAGTGATGGAAGTTAAAGATTAACTCTTTGTTGGAAATAATGTGTTTGGTTAGAGATACTGAGACAGGTTGAGGCTCTAGGTGCAAATGTCCATAAACCGTATACAATATGGTTTTGGTTAATAATGTGTTAATATCTGTTTTTCAATAACGACTTTAATTTGTTTTTTCGTTCTTAGTAAAGTAGAACCACGTGCTTGTTCTTCTGCAAAAGAAAAAAAATAATTTTTATTTTTTCCACGTACCTTGCTCTGCTCGTTTCTCTGTTTGGTTGATTGTAATCTCATTCATTGCCATCTGATGTTGTCATTTCAGGCAGTTAGAGCACATTGTTCTTGTGCACTACAGAGAAGTAAAAGAGGTAACACACTACATCTTATCATACTACACTTTGTTTATACATTTTTTGTTTAGTTTAAAGAAATTATTGTCTCAAAATTCTTTAAAGGATAAACTAAGGTTTTTCCTGTTGTACTTTCAGTCTACTTTCACTGACCCCCTTGTACTAAATTATCTACTAAAAAAACCTTGTACTTTTAAGTCTACTTTCAATTTACCCCTTCCCATTGACTCCGGCCCAATTCAGGCACTAGAATACACATGTGGACCTCTTTTAGGTGACGTGTAGCACCACAACGTGACACCTAATTGAAAATAAAAGGGACACCTTGACTTCAAGTACAATTAGGTGTCAATTTGTTGTGCAACAATGTCACACAAACGATGTCCACGTGTGTTTTCTGGTGACTGAATTGGACCAGAGTCAATGAGAAGGGGTAAATTGAAAGTGGACTAAGTTTGTTTAGTTGATAATTTAGTACAAGAGGGTGACTGAAAGTACAAGGGGCAGAACCTTAGTTTACCCTTCTGTAAATTAGTGACAAGCTCCTTGGTATCAAATAAAACACTGTTTAACTCAAAAACACACACAAGTTGTGCCTCTAACAAAATATTATTTTGATAAAGATTTGCACATGTAGAAGGAATTTCTGAAGGTTCCTTTATTTGGTTAGAGAGGGAAGCTAAGTCGTATGGCAGAGAGTCAGTATGAGGAAATTGAAGTTATGGTGTTCCTTTAGTTGTTCTTTGTCTGTTATTCCATTAATACCCAGATGTCTTCCTAACTAGTTTAGTTAGTGTCAGCTTAAAGTATATGCAAAGTGCCCAGACATAATCCTTAGTAATCATCCAGGAAAATAAGGATCATGTATCACTGACCTCATATAAAGTTATGTCTGTGTGATCTGTGGCCAAAGCATTTAGTACTGACCGTTTACTGTTATTCTGAGTCTTGCAATATTTCCTCAAGCATTGCAGAAGTTAGTTGATGTTTGAATCATAGAGTTTGACTCTTAAGTTGCTTATATCCAGGGGAGCAGGTCTGGCATCTCCCGCTTGTTAAATTCAGACCCTGTAACAGAGAGTGGAAGTTCTGAAACTTCTGCACCCTTATCTGCACATGTGAACTCTGCTGCTCCCACAGTACAGCCATGTTATGCTTCAAGCCCGAGTACAGCCAACTGTAATGGACAGACACCGAAATCTGAACTGTTGGAGGATATGGAATTCGGGGAAGATCTTGGACGCTCCTCTCTGGTTGAGACCAGCACTTGTTCCGGATTTCCAAATGTTAAAATAGAAAGAGATGACAGGATAGGTAAACTACTCTGAAAGATAATCTAAATGATATACTTGCCTGTTACACTTTTTCTTAAGGATTTCTTCCATCAAATCAGCAAATCTCAATGGAAACTGTTTATCCACTGTAGCTTCAGTGCCCAGCTCTGCTTCTTGGTGCTAGTTTCTCATATTGATATCTAGGATTCCAACATAGCGATGTTTAAGACACAATTGTCTGGGTAGAATAGTTGTCTCATCTTCAAAGGGGATACTTCTTAGACACCAACTATACCCTGTTGAATAGATTCTTGTATTTATTATCCCCATCTACTTTTCCAGTTTTTTCCTGAACAAGTTGAGAGATTATGAACCCCATTATGTGAGATGCCCTGTGAAGAAATTAAAGATAAGGGCGTGTTTGGTGATTTCTTTGTGGCATAGGCCAGTTTGTGATTTAAAATGAGAACACAAGTACATGGCTCATAATATTCTGTAACTTATCGAATATTTTACAACTTACGAGTAGGCTTGCAAGTGTGCTGCATGTATTTAAACTGGACTGTTAATATTTTATGTCATACCTTTGTACTAGATTTTTAAGATAATCCTTGTCACCGTGCCCTCATCTTTATCTGTGTTTCCTGTTTTTGAACCAATTTTGAGTCTTTTATTTGGGTCAAATGACAGGATTAATTTAGTAAAATTATGATAAATCATTAAAACCGATTTGTTGTGACTGGACTGATTTTGGACTGTTTTGTATTGCTCCCAAAAGTGTAATAAATCATTAAAAATGATAATTTCTGTAGACTTTAATTAAGCTCATGACAAAGATTAGCATATAAAATCTATGTTATATGTAATGAATTTTTTGATATTGATGCCTTTAGGGTTTTAAGGGGCTGGTTCCACACTTTGTCTCGTTCTTGGTTACTACCGTGATGGACCCAAAACTGAACCGCGTGTTCTTTTTTCATTTTGGATATTCGGTATTGTCAGTTCTTACTTGACTTTTATGTCATACACATCATATTTATCTTAAGTGACTGATTGGTTTTAATTCTGTTCTAAAACTACCGATAAGTCCATAATCAGAACAATAACTAACGATCCGCTTGTTACTCCAGTTCTTACATGACCTGTTAGCTAAATCATAGACCGATAAACAGAGTTTCAGTTTTGGTTCACCCCTAGGTGTCATTAGAAAGATCTTGACAGCACAAACTTGACCCTATTTTGTATTTGTATACTAGAATGTAGATGCTGTGAATCCGTGATTATCGACATGGTGCCAAGTTTATCCCAATACAGTATAGGAAGTGAGAGTACTGGAATCCCAAATTTAAAATTTTAGTTATCTTAGGCAACAAGGTCGATAATAGTAATATAAAGTCGGTGGCAGTTGGGAAGCCAAATAGGCACATATACCTTTTTAATTTTATAGTAAGATGCAATGGAGATACTTCTTCCCAGTTTGTACATGCTTTATATTACTTTTATTTTATGATATTCAATACTTGTCTTTTATTTCATGGAAAGTCAGCTCCCAGTCTAGATCCTACTATCAGGTAGTTAATAGTTTGTAAACCTAGGCAGGAAATAGGTGCTGCTTCCTTGCTTGTAGATGTTCTTTTCCTTCAGTTACTATAGTAAAAGTTGGCTCAGCAATCCAGATCCTACTACCAGGTCCTTTGTTTCTTTTCAGGATTTTGCTGTTCATCAACGAGTCAATTTGGTACAGGATATGGTGGAACTTGGCCTGTTAAATTGACTGTCCGACCTAAATATTCTGATCACAACATCAGCAGAAACCTAAGTTGCGTGCAAGAGCAAAACGTTGCTCCTGACCAGCCAAACTCTGCAGACTTTATGACCACAAAACTTACAAATGCTAACATGGATGCTTCTAATGTGCTAAAAGATGGTTGTGATAGTGGAAGTATGAAACTCCCGGATACACATGTGGAAGCTTTACTAAGAGATTCTGATAGAGTTTTTCAGGTTTGCTCTCCAGATATAACTTTTATATATATTTGCATTCCCACCTTCCTCGTACATCACTAGATTGCTATATCTTGAGGTATAAACTTTTCTTCCGGAGAGAAGTTCCATTGCATGCACATCTACTCAAAACTATGTATAATGACAATAGTTTTAGGGTCAAATTTGTTTTGAATACAGACATACTTCACACTCTCCTTGATAATATTTCTTGCAATATATTTCCATGGAAAAGATATAATTTAAGGTATGTAAATTCTAATATTTCCACACTGTATCCACATTTCTAAAGGTTGAATTATACTCAAAATTCATAAAAGCTTAAGATGCCCCTTATTTGTTTTGAGCCATGTGCTTTGCAGTTTTAGACCATGAAGGCATTGCAAGGCTCAAAACACTGCATTTGGTCTTTTTGTTGCTTCTTGTCAATTTTTGTTTACATTTGGAAGTGATTTCCAGAGATTACCTTTTGTGTTGCTTTCTAATACCTATATGATATCAGCACAAGTAGTAAAAGGTATTAAAATGTCTTCCAATGAAAGTTTTCTTCACCAAGGAGGGTTATTTGATTTATATTATCAAGCGTGAGATGAAAAGTAAAAGAATGTGTAAGTTGAACAAACACTGATGACTCTGAGGTGAAATTGCTAATATAATGTACAATTGCCAAAACAGTGACGACTCTTGTGATTGGATCAAATACATAGTCGTGCCATTTGCAGGCAACTTGGGGACATCGTGTATTTGGGAAGAAGGGGCTTTGAAAAATTCTTTGGGGAATACATGGAAATAACAGTAAGGAGTGTGGGATCAAGCAAACAATGTTGCTTAGTTTTGGACAATAATCAGCCTATCATAGAGAAGGAACATGAAGATGATCATGTAGATTGACTGAATGTATTGCTAGTGATGGCATATTTGCTAGCGATAGGGTAGACAATTGGGATCTCTGGTCCAACTTTCGGAATGTAGTTAGTCAGGAGCTTGTAATTGGGTTGTTATAGGGTAAGTTATGAAAGGAGTTGGGCGTTAGGACTTGGGAGGTGTCTGGTCCTCCAGTGTATAATTGGTTGAGCCCTGCAATTGAGTTTCTCTCACATTTGTGTCCCTTTTACGCCTTAATTAATGAATTTTACTTACCAAAACACGCACAACACTCTAACCGAAAATTAAAAAAATAAAATAATAGGAAAAGAGTGTAAGTCGGACATTTCGGTCTCCAACCCGTAAATTTGACTGATTAACAGAGTTAACATCTCTCTTCATTTGGCAACAGTTGTCTCTGCCTTCGAATACTCACTTGTTATCCTCTTCTTTCTTTTGCTCTCTTTCACTAAATAAATTATTTTTTCTTAAACTAAACTAAATAATTGTTCGCCACATTATCTATTGCATCACACAAAGTGGAGCATTCTCAATATTATTTCACTTTGACACATACAATGGATGAGATCTTTTGTTAGTAACATGCCTATGTGTGCATATTTTAGCAAATAGATATGTAACACGTGGCAACATCTTCTTAAGGCTCGGATATGGTCTTGGTGTGGGTAGAAAGTACCATAACACACTTCAAGTCCAAATCCTCTCACTTCCTAGGTTCAGAAGTGAGACAAGAAGAGGAGGTTCGTAGGCTTTGGAACTAGTTGGAGTAGTAGGTTCATATAACCAACTCCTAACTATGAACTCCAAATCTGGAACTCAACTACTAGGTTCGGAGCAGGTTCGTAGGCTTTGGAACTAGTTGGAGTAGTAGGTTCGTATAACCAACTCCTAACTATGAACTCCAAATCCGGAACTCAACTACTAGGTTCGTAGGCTTTGGAACTAGTTGGAGTAGTAAGTTCGTATAACAAACTCCTAACTATGAACTCCAAGTCCGGAGCTCAACTACTAGGTTCGGAGCTCTAACTACTACTCCGAACCTAAACATGTTTTTTTTGTTGTTTAAGTCAATAAGGGAGACCTATTTGACTTGGGAAACATGGGGCTTCTAGAAGAGTCAGGATGAGACTTAACAAGAGACGATCTCCTAGTTAAACACTAATTGGGAAACCCAATCTATTCTTCTAAATAGAATAGCTGAACTACACGTTGAGTTTGATTCCTCTTCACAGGATACGTAGGCAACCATTAAGGAACGTGGTTCAACTCATCATTTTCTAGATCTCTTCTTCTTCTTGATTCAATACTTCTCATTGTTCTTTGATCATCAACAAAATATTTGTGTTTGTAGATTAGGAAAAATCATTACACAATGCCCATTGATAATCCTCATGAGATTGGCTCTAGAAGGTGCAAAATTATTTTGATATGAGTGGAATTTTTTGACTTCTTTTCTTCAACATGAACACATGGTTGTGTGTTTCATTACATCTGCAAGCCTGCATATTGATCCAAATGAGCGCATATTGTTAACTGTTAAGTATCTGGTATACCTGTCAAATAGCATTTGAATTATTTTGCAGGAACATTTGCAAAGTGAGAATGGTGACCAGGCTCATTTTATTAGCTCTGACAAGCATGCACTATATGGGGCAAATAGTATGTTTCATATGTCAAATGAGCATGATTTCAATTTACTGCATCCTCAACTTAAGAACTACTCTGGATCTCACGTAGTGGTTACTGCTAACGGTTGCTCGTTAGGATTCGGAAAGGCTTCTGCTGATGCTGATGGACATATTGGTGAAGCAGGGGAACTGAAGAAACTTGACAGCTTTGGGAGATGGATGAACAAAGAAATCGGTGGAGATTGTGATGACTCCTTGATGGCTTCAGATTCTGGGACTTACTGGAATACTCTAGATGCACAGAATGAGGACAAGGAAGTTTCAAGTCTATCACGCCATATGCAGTTGGATACTGATTCACTGGGTCCCTCTCTTTCCCAAGAACAACTGTTTAGTATTAAGGATTTCTCACCAGATTGGGCTTACTCTGGGGTTGAGACAAAGGTATGCACTTTTGAGACCCTAATGTCGATGTCTGGAATGGTAGTTGTGTTTGTTGTAAATTGACATGCGTATGGTTTATAAATTTCTTTCTTAGGTATTGATCACAGGCACATTTTTGGGAGATTTAAAGCAATCTGGGACCATTAAATGGAGTTGTATGTTTGGCAAAGTCGAGGTCCCTGTTGAAATATTAACTGATAGTGTGCTTCGGTGTCATGCTCCTGTACACGCTTCTGGATGTGTTCCGTTTTATGTCACCTGCAGTAATAGGCTGGCTTGCAGTGAAGTCCGGGAGTTTGAGTTTTGTGAAAAGGTATCAGCTAAATCTTCCTTGGCTGTTATAAGTGAACCCAATGATGAAATGCGTATTCAGATACGTTTTGCAAAAATGTTATGTCTAGGATTGAACTGGAAGATCTTGGACTGCTCTGTTGAAAAATGTGATAAATGTCATTTAAAAGATGAACTATCTTCTTTGCAAACGAAAGATGAGAAAGAGTGGGAAAGTTTAGAGAAGGCTTCCATGGTTTTTCCGCGAAACCACGAAAATCCTAGAGATGCACTGATGAAGAAGTTGCTGAAGGACAGATTGTATGAATGGCTTGCATTCATTGTCCATGAAGAAGGAAAAGGACCACATATTCTGAACAAAGAAGGCCAAGGAGTTATCCATTTGGCGGCAGCTCTTGGATATGAATGGGCTATGGCTCGAATAGTTGCTGCAGGCGTAAGTCCCAATTTCAGAGATGTGCACGGAAGGACAGCACTTCACTGGGCAGCATATTATGGGAGGTTAGTTTACTAATCTGTAGGTTCATTTACCTGAATCTGTTACTGTTTCATTAGTTGTTAATTTATCCATGTGAAAGGATTATATAACTTCTAAGTGGGTATGTTGACAGTTCCTATATTGGTTGATTTTTCCTACCATAATGCTATTTTTAACTCAGTAGGAATTGTAACAACTTTTTCTGATGGTTATATTGTCCATCTGATATGTGTTTTGCGCAAATTGGGTATTTCTCTAATAGAACACTCTGCTTAGAGAGACTATTAATATATCATTTGCAAAGTGTTTGTGCTGTATCCCACGTCTGAACATAGTAGGCAGTTTGTTTATACTGAAGGTATCCGTGTATTTACTATGCACATGCAATTTAATTGTGTGGTGACTAGGCGTTTGCTGTTTCATATATTTTTATTTAATATGACGCGTTAGCCTGAGTGATACCATAACCGTTCAAATCATTCTAGAATTATCTTCTGCTTAAATGGAAACAAAAGAACATATTGTGTAACCAGAATTTGGAGATTCTGGATTCTATTGCAGATGTAGAAACTGTTGTGAATAATTGAGTGATTTGAGAGGCAATGGCCTAAACTTAATGTCTTTTTTAATATGGGAAATTAGATAAGAAAGAAATAAAAGAGTAAGGAGGAGAGAAGTAGACTAGAAAAAAGACGAAGATGAGGGGATGAGAAAGAAGGCTTAATTGCCTTATATCGCACCTCTTGTATTCAAATTAACATAGCGGTTCTAGTTACACCCCACTTTGCAAGTGTCAAGCGGCTCAGCTGGTCAAGGCCCTGGTAGTTGTATCAAGAGGTCTTGGGTTCGATCCCCACTTACATTGGGGTTGGGGTTTTTCATTTCTTTACACCTACATGCTTGGGTTGTAAGCATCAGCCTCTATTATAAAAAAGTTTTTTGTTAAAAAAAAAAGATGTTTCCCCTCACTATTTACGCATGCCACTCTACTTTTGACACCCAATGACCGGCATACACAAAAGAAGTAAATGCTAACAGTTACTAGAAAGAACATGATAATCGTAATGTGGGTTCTAGTGTTGTACTAATTCAGTATAATGTCTAGGATGCCAGCCTTGTCATAACTATTGCTAATTTGTCTTGCAAAACTGAAGGAAACAAAAAGTATTTGTTGACCAATTGAGCGAATCCTAGTGTTACAATTTTTAATGTAGATTAATAATTGGCGGAAGGGACAACTAGTGAAAATCTACACAAAAGGAAATATTGAAGAATCCTTCAAGTCTCTCCATCATATCTTTTCTCTCAAATAACTCAATAACATCAACCCTGCCTAAACTGAATTACTGCCTAAACTCAATAACTAGGGTTTTTTGCCTTTCTAGCCAAGGAGACCAATTAAAACATACCATGTTGCTGCAAGCAACTAAATAATTAATAAGAAAACAGAATAAACATAGTACAATATTTTATTAGATACTTATCGAGATAAAGGTACAGCAAATCCACTGATTTCATGTCCACTAAGCACATCCAATAAAAGTTATAGCAGATTTGGTTTTGCTTAAGAGCATTTCCAATGGAGAGTGTAGAGTTACACCTCCACATAGGTGCCACTAGGATTATACAGTTCCTCCTACACTCTAATGTATTGTATAAAGATATTCACACTAAATAGCTTCCAACAAGAAATTTTACAAATTTGGAACTTCAAAACACGGGCGTTACTTGGAGTGATGTCTGAGTTAGAAATAAAGAGGGACCTCAGTAGGAGTGACGTCCGAGCTTATTTTAAGCTGGCGCGTCACTCCAAGTGACGCCCAAGTCTTTCAGCAACTTGTATCCGGGTGGAGAATTCTCCATTCAGTCAATTAGTTATTAGCTAGTATCTACAGTTGGGAAGATTTTTTTTAGAGATTGGGGGTGTAAACTTCACATCTTATACGGTTTACACCCCACGTTGGAGTTGCCTGAATAATCATGTTTTTGCATTTAGTTATAATTTATGTGTTTTTGTTAAATGTTGATATTATGTTTTTTTTGCTTGCTTGAACTATATATATTTATTTTTTCCTTTTGTTTTGTAACAATATACGAATTAAAAGTGATATCAACATAATGAGCTAATGAATTTCTGTCAATTCGATAGGAATAGCAAAAGGGATGATAAAAGTATTCATAAGTATACAGTATTGGATATTTAGTGGGAAGTTCACCTAACAGCTTCCTTCCTCCTTAAGAATGATTAGTTGAACAAAAGCATGGCAGTTGTCTATACAAAATCTTTTGTAAGTTTTTTCCACTGTATATTACTTTCGTTTGGTTTCCTAGTTGTCTATCGTAATCGTATACCCCAATTTCCTTGATTAGCATGCTATTCTGATAATGAAGTGTGCGACAATTATTTCATTATTAGAATCATGTGCTGGAGATCTTGTACTTTAGGGTGTTTTCGCATTTTGGCTGTGTGTCTAATTAATCTCTTTACCCTGTATAAGGAAAAAATGTGAATCCTACCAATATTGTCTCTTTAGGTGCCTGTAATAGATGACCTTCTTGCCTCACCATTATCCACTTCGCTAACTGTTGTGAATGTGCTTTTTGATCAGAGAGGAAACAGTTGTTGCACTTGTAAGACTGGGTGCAGCTCCAGGTGCACTGGAAGATCCAACATCAAAGTTTCCTGGAGGTCAAACTGCGTCTGATTTGGCATCAAGTAGAGGACATAAAGGGATTGCTGGATATTTAGCTGAGGCAGATTTGACTAGTCACCTGTCTTCTTTGACACTTCAAGAAAACGTAATGGAAAGTGTTGCTGCAACTATCGCCGCTGAAAAAGCTGTTGAGGGTGTAGAGGAGCAAAGTGTTGTTCCTCCAGATGGCTGCGATGAATGGCAATTGTCTTTAAAGGGTTCTCTAGCTGCTGTTAGAAAAGCTGCTCAAGCAGCTTCTTTGATACAAACTTCCCTTCGCGCTCGTTCATTCAATTATAGACAGTTGGATGAAAGTAGTGATGAAGTTTCCGGAATTCCTCCTAACCTAATAGCACTTGTGTCTTTGAGCACTAAGACAAAAAAGATTGGTCATTTCAGTGATTATTTGCATTGCGCAGCTGTGAAAATCCAACAAAAATATCGTGGATGGAAGGGGCGAAAGGAATTTTTGAAGATCCGCAACCGTATTGTTAAAATTCAGGTATTTTTTTTTGGTCAGTAAAATATTCAGTTATCCTAGTACTTATGGTTGTTTAGAATGTCTTTTTATAGTTTAGTCTTGTCAAACTATTTCATCATTAACATGTGTTTGGTTTCACATTCATAAAAATATGCAGATAAATTAAAATCAACTCAGGAATGTGCCATTATTCTTACCAACCCCATGCACTCTGTTATTAGCTTTTCGCTTTGCCAACTCCCCTTTCTTTGGTCTTCCATTTGGGCATTTCTTGATGCCTCTTCAATGTGGCCAAATCTACCTGTTAAAACAGATTCCGTTTCTGATTGTGTTACATCTTGCCTGTCATCCATCTCAAGACTAAGGAAGAAAACTCTGACAATTCTGTTTTAGATTATGAAGGGTGAACATGTGTAAGACATCCATGAGCAATTTTGTGGACAGTTCTTGCTTTTGAACAGTGAAGTGTTATACATGGCAAACCTATTATTATTATTATTATTGTTTCAGGGGGTGGGGTGGGGGTGTAGTAGGATGGATTTTGGCAAGTAACTTGTTGGCTTCTTTGATTGAACTTGGACTTGGATGTGTGTATTAAGCTTTTAGAAGATCCTATCTCCAGATTTCGCTGTACTTAAGGTTGTTTTAGTATGTTATATATTTTTTTGTCGTTCTTCATTAACACTTCATACTTCATACCTGGACTTGTGTTTCCGTGATTAAAATATTTTCTTCTCAACCTAAATGAGGTGCATGGGGAGCTTTGTGTGTATTCAGTCAAACCATTTGTTGCTTTTAGAATACAAGTATAATTGGTGAAGGGTTAATTTGTGGTAAAATGCATACCTGCGAGGCTTGAGATGAATGAAGCTCTCAATAAAAAAAGAAACGCTATCAAAATCTAGAAAAAATAGGACTAAATCCAGAAAAATGAAAAACAATGTGCCATTTGAATGAAACTACTAAAACAATAAAGCATAAATAAAAAGTAGCGAGGCTATATATTTTTCTTTATGGTTGACATGCAAGAAAATAAAATAATAAATAAACAAAAAAATTAGGAAAAAGGTGCAAAACCCCATAAATAGGCACACACCTCAAAGAGAAAAATAGACTTTGGTATATTTGACAAAGATTTGTCTTTAGAAGGCCGTAGAGAGTGTAAGATAGGCCAAACAAATTAGAAGATGCCTGTGGTACTGAGGTAGGCTTTGGCTTCTGTTGGATCAGGCACTAACTTCCTGGCTGGATATTTTATAACCTGGAGGTTTACCCAGTGGAAAGCATACCATGCTATACTTCTACGCTAGAGCTATACTCGATACCGGGAACAATAAAGAAATTTGATCTCTCTAGGTTGAAAACATTGGAAGAGGAAAAATTGGGTTTGAGAATGGAAGTGTTTGATATCTAAGAGAACGAATTTGTGGACATACATTAAAATCCTGTCCACACAGGACAAACAAAGCTAATTGGTCCACGTCAGCAGCCATACACCAATTGGACCAGCCATTTAACAGATTAATAAAATAGCCAAACGAAATAGTAAGTAAAAAGGAGCGTTTATTCATGATAGGCAAATTCTAGATAGTATCCTTATTGCCAATGAGGCCATTGATGATATACGGAGAGGTGATAGCTCTAGAGTCGTGTGTAAAATAGATTTAACCAAGGCTTATGACCATGTTAACTGGAAGTTGTTGGATTATATTTTGAGGGTGGGTTTTGGAGTGAAGTGGAGAAGATGGGTTAGGAAATGTATCTCTACAGTGTCCTTTTTTGTACTCGTTAATGGTTCCCCAGCTGGTTTTTTAAAGAGTTCTAAAGGAATCAGGCAGGGAGATCCGATTTTCCCTCTTCTTTTTATCTTGGTTGTGGAAGCCTTAGGTAGGATGATTTCTAGAGCGAAGTAGTTGGGGGTTTTTGATGGCATTCGGGTTGGGCATGACAAGGTTTGCATCTCTCACCTCCAATTTGCTGAAAATACTTCAGTTTTTTTGGAACCTCAGGTGGATCAAGTTAGATGGTTGAGGCATCCTTTGTTGTTCTGAGGCTGTGTCGGGGCTGCAAGTGAATTTGTCTAAGAGTAAGATTTATGGTGTAGGCAATGTTTTTGTTCTCGGTGATTTAGCTACGGTTTTGGGTGTCAAACTGATTCCTTCCCTTGTACTTACTTGGAGTTGCCCCTTGGAGCAAATTCACGGTCTAAATTCATTTGGGACCGGTCATTGAAAGAGTTCTGAAGAAATTGGCAAGTTAGAAGTGTAGATATTTATCAAAAGGGGGGGGTTAATCTTCATTAAAAGCACCCTGGCTAGTCTTCCTGTTTATTTTATGTCTGTTTTCGTCATTCTCAAGAGTGTTGTGAATAGGATTGGAGAAATTATGAGGAACTTTCTTTAGGATGATTTGGATGAGCACCGTCACTATCACTTGGTTAGGTGGGAGTTGTGTTGTTTGGCTAAGAAGGACGGGTTTAGGTCTTCGAGACATGAGTAGTTTTAATCAAGTTTTACTGGGTAAGTGGTTGTGGCGATTTGGAGAGGAATGCGAGAGTTTGTGGAGAAGAGTGATTGTGTCCCGTTTCGGGGAAACTCATTTTGGATGGGATAGTGGTTCGGTTCGTATCTCTTATGGTTGTGGGGTTTGGAGAGGAATCCTTAATATTTTTCCTATGTTTCTGAAAGGTGTCCGTTTAAGTTAGGGCTTGGTGACAAGATTCTTTTTTGGGAGGATAGTTGGTTAGAGGGAGGTTCACTTGCCAACAGTTATCCTTATTGTTCGTCTTGTCTAGCTTCAAAGGTAAACCGGTTATAGATTGCATGGTTAGAACTGAGGTTGGTATATTGTTGAATCTAGGTCTTCGCAGAGCTTTGAATGACTGGGAGATTGATGCGTTAGCTTCCCTTATGGCTAGGCTTGATGCGCTACCTTCTATGACGCAAAACTGTGATAAGAGTGTGGTACCCGAGCAAGAAAGGTATTTTCTCTATTAAGTCTTTTTATTTCAGCATTCCTACTTGGTCAAATTCTCATAATCGTTGTGCTCTTATTCTCTGTTTTCTTAGTCTAGTCATATGGGGAACTAAAGTCCTCACCAAGATTTCTTTCTTTGCTTGGACAATCTCCTTAGAGCGTATTCTAACAATTGATAATCTTCGGAAGCATAAAAAAATTATTGTTAACTATTGTCAATTGTGTATGAAAGATGGTGAATATGTAAATCATGTTTTGTTGGGGTATCTTTTTCTTGGAACCTTTGGTCTTCTTTCCATTTAGGTTCTTATTTTTATTGAGCGAGTCCTGGGCAAGTGGTGGATTTGTTGAAGGGTTGGGGTCATGGTTCTTTTACCTCATCAGGCAATCGTCTTTGGAGCTTGTTACCATTTTCTATTCTGTAGGATTTTTTGATTTAGCGAAATTGTTGACACTTTGAAGGCATTTCTACATCTAATTAGGAGCTTATCATATGTATTAATGCTTTATTATTTCAGTGGTCTAAGATTTTTAAAGAGTTTAGGAGTATTCCTTTTGAGTATTTTGTGGTGAGGTGGGATATGTTTTTGTATTTAGAAGTATAATAATTTGTAGTTCTTGGGTTAGCTTCCTGTGGCTACGTTTTTAGTTTTATTTTGTTTCTTTGTAATAGTAGGCTTTCTTGGCCTACTTTCTTTTCACTTTTAATGAGACTTCAACTTTATCGAGCAAAATAAAAATAAAAATAGTAAGTAAAAACAAAAGGAAATCAAATGGAAGATCTGTTTCTCACCTGGGCTTCTCAAGCTCTAACCTCCACTTATCAATTTTTCCAACCACGTCTCACGGAGTCACGGTCTCACCAAAACACAAAAGAAATGGAAGCCTTGTGTTAAAGTTCTAAATGTTAACAAAATTTTTTGAAGTGGGGTTTGCTAATTTGTTGAATATATGTTAAAATCTTTACCAAATTCTTCTAGAAGGGATCATTCTTGAAAATGGGTAGGTGTGCTGGTTTTCAAGTTTTAATCACTTTTCAAGTGATACTTTTACTGGAAAAACTGAGGTCCTTTGTTCCCACAACACCATTCATTTAACTTAGAAATTTAGAAAGGGTTAACGAGTATTACCCCCCCACTAGATGAGCCAATTAGGATTTCCACCCTCCACTAGATGGGAAATTAGGGTCTCCCCGCTAAATACACACAAAAAAAAGTCAAATTGGATTGACCGTGGTTTTTTTGTGGGGGGGGGGGTAATACTCGTTAACTCATTAAAAAAAAATTGCAAATTTTGGGACGAAAAAACATATCATCAAGCCTACTTCAAATAAAATCCAACTTGTTGTGATTTAGTATGCTGTCATGGTGTTCTAAGAGAAACGGTTGCTGCTTGTTTTAAAAGTTCGGACTCAGACCTCGTTATAGAGAAGTTGAACAGTTTGCATAAAGGAAAACTATTATATTGTTTCTGTTATTACCGCTATGTGATTTTTTTTGTTTACCTGTTTTTTGTTTAATTTTATTAACCTGTTAAATGGCTGGTCCAATTGGTGTATGGCTGCTGACGTGGACCAATCAGCTTTATCTGTCCCGTGGACAGGATTAGCTTGTATGTCCACAAATTCGCTCTCGATATCTAATATAATAAGATGTTTTGGTGGACAAAACATGACCTAATAGCATCTTTTTATTCTTTTAAGGAAGGGTAAGTTTGTGAAAAGAACATAACAAAGTATCGGATGGGTTTAATCGCGGAACCAGTGATGCTTAAGCCTGTTAGCACCTCAAAGATCAATCCTCAAGGTTTACGCTCAGTCCAGTGCGTTAACCTCTTATATTACTACTGAGGCTATAACATGAAAAAGGCATGATGGGAAGGTGACACTGTTAACAACAATAATCAGAAAATGAAACGGCAGCTTGGGATGCATACTGCAGGTGTTAGAAGAGTGAGACCTAAAAGAACGTGCTATGAAATAACAATTGCATCTCTATGATGATTGCTCCCGCGAGAAATTCATGATTGTTTTCAACTTTACCAGTAATAGTCGTCCACATATTGGGAGACAGGAAAACACCTTTTTTTTTTTTTTTTTTTTGGTACCAAATTTTGATAAAATACTAATAATTGACTCTTCTAAACAGCTAATCCTAAATCCTGAATAAAATAGTACTTAGTTAACAATCCATATGTCTGCATTACGTATAGATCCCCTGCTGTATTCTTGGTAATTTAGCTGTCTTTAATTACTTTTCAGTTACTGCTATGCTGTTTTTGGCAAGGTATAATAAATTTGGTATCCTTTTCTATTTTTCTAGTAATTGCAAGATTTATCCGTACAGTGAACCATAATTTTGTGCTTGATTTATGTTGATCAAGGCACACTCTCCTCTTCTTTTATTGTTCAGTAATTTTTGTTAATCTAAACCTGTTTTTGTGCTGTTCCCTTCAGGCGCATGTTCGAGGCCATCAAGTTCGTAAACAATATAAAAAGGTCGTATGGTCAGTTAGTATTGTTGAAAAGGCTATTTTGCGGTGGAGACGTAAAGGAGTTGGTTTGCGAGGTTTTCGAGCTGACACAGCATTTGGCAGTTCCCAGCCTCAAATTGAAAAAATGGATGACTATGAGTTTCTGCGCCACGGTCGGAAGCAGAAAGTTGCTGGTGTAGAGAAAGCACTAGCAAGAGTGCAATCTATGGTTCGCTACCCTGAAGCACGTGATCAATATATGCGATTGGCGACAAATTTTCAGAATTTCAAGGTAAATGTTTTTTATTTTTATTTTGAGCTAATGCTTCCCAATAATATGGTGGATTGGTGGTATGTAAAATGATTTGCCTTTTTTTTCTTCTAAAGCGTTTAACTGGGTTAAGGCAGACCAGCTTATTAAACTAAAATGGAGTTTCAGACCATATGTTCGCTTAACATGAAAGGGAGAGGGCAACACTACAAAGCTATTCATCCGTAGGCATTGAGCCTTAAAATACAATAGCATAAATATGTAGTCCCCGACTAAATTTATTTAAACACATCTATCTCCTTATCATAGATTAATTACTTACTCCTCTTCCAAGTCCTCTAGAAAATTGGTTCACAATCTCAGGTTGTTCATCAGCCATTTGGTTTGTGTGATTTCCAGATCTCTAAAGAACCTAGAGCAAGCCCCACATCCAAAGGTCCAACTTATTGAAAAATAAAACATCCAAAGGTCCAATTATAATCATCATTCCAGGTTCTCTTAATGGAATCAGCAATATGTGTTTGTTTTTTGTTTTTTAACTTGTCCATAGCTTCCTTCATCATACTAAGATTTGGATCAACGCATCAAGCTCACCTTGAGCAAGCTCTATAAACTTCTTACTAACTTTTGTATGCTTTTCTACTGTTGTCCACCCTCCTTGTAGAGTCACAGCCATAACAGAAGGGACCACTTGGGGAGCAACAGTTGGTGCAAGTTGTGGTTGTTATTGTGCAACAACTACAGCTTCCATCTCACCCACATCTTCTAACAAAATGTCAACAATTTCCTGTACTGCATCAAATGCATAAAACCCAATTGCTTACCTCAACCACTAATAAAAGTTTTACTCTTGCTACATATAATAGGTTTCACAGCAACCACTTGATCAATTAAACTAGGCACCACGTCACTTTTGGTTCAATTTTGCTGCTTAGTGCCCATATAATCTTGCTACATAAAATGATGTGGACACGAGTCAGGTCATAGTCGAGATCAAGCCCATGGGTCGCATGCATTAGCCCCCCCACACACACACACACACACACACACACACCAAAAATAAAAATAATTATTTAGTTGGTTTACTTTTCAGTAGTAGCAGACTAGCAGCCAAGTGTCTTATTTCTATTGGCTTTACTTTGTTGTCAATTACTATAAGATTGTGGACCAATTGTTAATCCCCATTATAAAATGAGTCACCTTTCTTAAGATGGACTGCCATGTCTACACAAGCTAGCACCTGAACTGTTTCCACTCCGAAATAGGTGTATGATGAACGATTGAACGTGATCAAAATTTTTCTATTTCATTTTTTGTTAGACTAGACTATACTACTTTAACTTTTCACCTGCCAATGCATCCCTTGTTTTAACTTTGTCTTTCATTGCATTATCTTTGTCAACAAAAATTGAAAACCCTATAAATAATTACTGGTTGATATCTCTATTCACTCATAGTTTGTCAGACTTGTGTAATCACGTTTTTCTTAATGATCCTTGTAGTGAATGCTAAACTGAGTTGTCTGTACATAGTTCACGAATTTGCTGGAGATAAGAATCTGGAACTACATTTATTTTAGAAAGCACTATTCGCAATATTAATACTGGTCATTTGAAAATAAATTATCTAAATTGTGTTATACTTCTGCATTTTGTTGTCCTACCAGCTCTGTTTAATTTTTTTCTTTGACGTGATTAGCTGTACATAATGTCTACCATTTGAACTCTCTCTCTCTCTCTCTCTCTCTCATGTATTTACATTCTTTTTAATACAGGTGGGTGGTGAAAGTAGTACCATGCAGTTTCAAAGTTTAGAGAAGGGTACAACTGACGAAGATTTACTTGCACTTACTTCCATGACGTATTAGATAGTTAAAATTGTGTCTAAGTGTCTAACACCGAGCAGACTTGGCAGTTACGACAACTGGTCATTGTAGCAGTCTCGCTAGTTGCAATTGGATTTGTATGTATAGTCTCACAGAGCCTTGTTTTTTATTTTGATTAAGTTAATAGAAGAAAAAGAATATGTATAAGCAAAAGAGAACATAGTGGGAGGAGGGGGGCAAATGATTAAGTTTAGGACAAATGCGAAAGCGATGCTCCATTGCACTAATTGTAAAAATTCAGGGATGGGTTCTAATATGGAACAGCTGTCAGACTGGACTTGGGCATAATGGAATTGTATAGTTATTTGCTAATATTATGTGCCTTTATGTGCTAATATTGTACGAGAATGCTTGGGAATTTGGTTTGTTGGGTTAAAATTTCTTTGAACGTGTTGGTCCAAGAATGCCAAGGAAAATGCCTCATCTGACATTGCAATATAGTTTCTAAGGGAACCAAAAACCGTCAATATGTGACTCAAAGCCAATTGTTCTCACTTTTTCAAAGACCATTTTAAGGTTTCATTGAAACTCAATATGTATACTGATACTGATACTAATAGTCCCTGCGCATGCTTAAGCTTGCTCTTTTTATTGGACTTCTGTGAGGCGTACTGACGACTGGGAATGTTTGTTAAGATTACACCTTTTATTACTGATGTGTGCTCATGAGTTTGGTCCCTTTACTATTTAACCGCGAGAGTGGCAGGATGCCAAAATATCTGCTGACCATCCCTAACAGGCAATATAATGATCCGAAGCACTTTATGTATTGTTCCTGCAAATTTTTCATCCACTTTTCGTGAGAATTTATATTGTGAAGCTCGTGGTTACAAAGATGAGAATCCGAAACAATAAGCTCTATGAAAAGAAAACCCGCTTAACATTGTTTCCATAAGGTCACAACTAGTACGAGCACTGAAAATAGAATCATTGGACTGAGTTTGCTCTCTCCGTCAGTTATACTGCTGTTGCTGCCGCCACGTCCAGCTGAAGCATAAATTATAAACAAATCTGTCAATTCAATCATGGGATACTGGTAATTGAATGAGAACAACACTATTTTTTCGATAATAAAATGGGTTGGTTAGACTTACCCCCATTACTTGTTGCAATTAGTGTTATCCTCCATTTTCAAAAATATTAGTGAAACCCCCATTTGAGTGATCTAATGGTCAGATTTCTTCATCTGAAAAAAAAAATCATCTCGTAACCGATAGATCTTGCAATTGGGGGTATCACTAATATTTTTGAAAATATGGAAATAACACTAATTGAAACTAGTAATGAGGGTAAGTCTAACTAACCCTAATAAAATAAGAACACCAGTTGGTATTTCACCAACTCACATATTAGTAGCAGTATAAAAAAGGATTAGTTAGACTTACCCCCCATTAATAGTTACAATTAGTGTTACCCCCTCAATTTTCAAAAATATTAGTGATACTCCTCCCAATTGCAAGATCCAACAGCTACGAGATGATTTTTTTTTTTTTCAGATGAAGAAATCTGACCGTTGGATCTTACAAATGGGGGGTATCACTAATATTTTTGAAAATGGGGGATAACACTAATTGGTAACTAATAATAGGGGGGTAAGTCTATCTAATCCTATAAAAAAAACTGAAAATTGGCACATTTGGCGGAGGTGCGAAAGTGGAAATTTTGTCACAAGAGAATTTGTAAATGTACTTTATTGGATTCCCATTAGAAAATGAAACAATTACTGCCAAAAGAATTCATTGTTCAATAAAAAAATACTACAAACAGAAATTACATAATACGCAGCATAAATAAACTAAACAACATCACTTACAGATCCCATTCTAAAAATCTAGGAAGTTTTTATGTTCAACAAAACGCACACAAATAAATGTATTGTGTCACGATCTTTTACCATGACAAGAATGCACTGTTGAGAAACAAGTTAAACTGTTTTTCATTTTAGGGTTAGATAGACTTACCCCCCATTACTAGTTACCAATTAGTGTTACCCTCCATTTTTAAAAATATTAGTGATACCTCCCCATTTGTAAGATCTAATGGTTAGATATTTTTCATCTGAAAAAAAAAAAAAAAAAAAAATCTCGTAGCCGTTGGATCTTGCAATTGGGGGGTATCACTAATATTTTTGAAAATAGGAGAATAACACTAATTGCAACTATTAATGGGGTAAGTCTAACTAACCCTTCATTTTATTTAGGCGGGTGGGCGGGTGGCAATGGTAGCTTGGAGCCTTGGACGGGCAACTATTCAAGTAATTGATAATGCAGTTATAAAACTAATAATATATAACCTAATCAACAATTGAGCAATAGTCTACGCACCACATTCTCTAGTAGAGTTGCTAGCCCCTGAACATAGACAGAGCATCATCTCGGTCTCTGTATCGTACCCGCAAGTGCCGCCCGATCGTTGACAACGTTCGCAACCCGAATTAGGAACGCTGTACGACATCTTGATCCCATAAGTCCAATCCAAGGGCCCGATTCCCTTCAAATCATCAGTGTTATACACAGTAGTGTAATGTGAGCAATCCAGTATGTTCATGCTCATGTACTTCACAGTATTATAACCTGTGAAACAACAGGGAGGATACCCACCTAGTCCAATATGAAAGACCCGATAAGAAGTACAAGTATTGTAAAGCTCATCACAAGAGTGTCCAGAGAAGTTGAAGCATAGAGAACGGTAGTGGTTAAGGACAGGAGAGTCAATCGAACAATTTAGAAGAACAAAAATGGTATCAGAAGTGGGTGGTATTACAACAGATTGGATATCAGACATTTTGAAATCATGGTGTGGTTGTAGCATTGTACATGTTGACATGCTTGGATCATATATAGTCATGGTTTGTTTGTCATAGTCTATGGACTTGACTTTGTAGTTACCTGAAGGTGTTTGGAAGAACAAATCCCCACTGCAGTTTAGCATTTTTCGGTAGTGCGGTGCACCACAACCATCATCGACGCCAAAAGGGTAGTTGATGGCAGTACTTCCGCATTGGTTTGGACATGGAGAGAGAGTTGAAAGAGATTCTATTTGTAAAGCAGTTGAGAGGAAAAGCATAAAGATGACGAACACAGCTAGTGACATTTGCATTTTTAAGTAGTGAGAAAAGGAGGAAGAAGGCAGAAAAGGTTGTAAGAAGATAAAAATATAGGCCGATGGCAAAGAGTAGAAAACTCAAGTCTAAAAGGACACAAGAAGTATGGTGTTAGTATGCATAGCAACACTGATATTTGGGTTTGATTTTGTAATGCAAACGGGATCAAGACTTGTGTGGGAAAAGTAGCTCCTTGGGAATTCAAATCACATACGCCCATCGTCTGTGTTTCAATCCAAATACACTATTACCATTTTTTCTGGATTGCTAGACACAGCTGGGTCCGAACATCAACCCCAATGCTAACGCCCGGCCATTTTTGACTTATGGGCCTTACAGAGCACATCTAAACAAAAGTGAAAAGTACGATTGAGCGGAATCTTTTCGACCAAAGCATTAAATTACTCCCATTGCGTCGCCAAGTTATAATGATCAAGGCTTAGTATACCTCACTCTCTTAGTTTGGCAATGTACATTCTTTTTCATGGCAGGTAGACGCACCCTTGAGCAGTTCCCACTATTTTTGTTACAAATTTCCATCGGACAATCATCTCTTTAAGGTTCCATATAACACCATGAGGACATGTCTCGAGTACGCTACTGACAAATTGGCAAATGCTGCTAAAAATTATTCACTATCTACACTGAGCCTTACGTAGAACTGTAGTTACGAATTGTGAAATATACAGCAAAATTTGAGTCTCTAATAACGAACTTTGTTTACCAAAAAAAAAAAATAACGAACTTTGCATCATCTTATATGAAAGGCTACAAATATTCCAAACAATGCTTTATAGGGAACCATGAATTTGATTGGAGAGAGCTAAAAGCCCAAAAGTAGTTCCCCCTTTCCGCAGTTCCCTCCATGATTCAAGAAAAATAAACAGCTAACTCATGGCCATAAAGCATGAACTTGTGGACCCAGAACATTTGAAAAATCCGAACTCTCGTCTAGCTTTTGATCAATCTCACTGGATCAAAGAACCTATCAGCCTAACCATAATTATTACAAGCAAAAAGTACCCTATGAAAAAAAGGGGCACTTCAATTTGGCGAAAACAACACGATATAATAAATGTTGGGCTTTATCCCTCACCATGACTCACCGTGACAGTGTGAGAAAGAAGATGAGAAATTTGATTTTTTGCCGATATTTTGGCAAAATAGAAATTTCAATTATGAAATTTTGTATACTTTATAAACAACCTTGTTTAGGGTTGAAAGAACAAAAGAGAGAAGCACACACAACAGAGAAACACACACAAGAGAGTCAATCCAAAATTGAGAGTAAACATTTACAAAGAGACATATAGAAATTTCAATTATGAAATTTTGTATACTTTATAAACAACCTTGTTTAGGGTTGAAAGAACAAAAGAGAGAAGCACACACAACAGAGAAACACACACAAGAGAGTCAATCCAAAATTGAGAGTAAACATTTACAAAGAGACATATCTTGTAGAGAGAAAGAGAGATCTACTAAGAGTGAGAGACTTGATGAGTGATTATAATCTTGTTCCCTCATACTTATTAAATGATTGATTCTTTGTAGATTTAGGCACAAATTAAGCCTAACTACGTATATCTTGTGTTGTGGTTTGTTTTGCTAGTTTGCTTTGTTCATTGCTTAATAGTAGTGGTTGTTGTCTCCACAGACTTAGGTTGTGGTTGTTGTTATCCATAGACTAGGTTTGTAGTTTTGGTTGGTTGTAGAGTTGGGTTAGATTTGTGAATTGGAGTAGGAGAGGATTCGTTTACAAGCTATTCTTGAGGGGATTAATTGGTATCATATCCCCAACAAGTGGTATCAGAGCAAGGTTATGATTCAAAGTCTCGCTCAAAAGGTGTTTGATGAAATTCCTAAGAGGAGATTTGAGGTTAAATAGTTGTTATAGATGGATTATTCTATCAATACTCGCATGATGAGTCTAAACCGAGAAAACTACACAATTTGGAAAGCCAAAATGGAAGACTTGATCTATTGCAAGGATTTGGCACAACCCATCGAGAATGGGGAAGCAAAGTTGGAAGTTGTATCCGTAGTCGAGTGGAGTAAGCTTGACAAAAAAGCAATTACGAACATTCGATAGTGGATTGACGATAATGTATTCCACCATGTATCCCAAGAGACTATCGTTTTTAGCTTGTGGAAAAAACTCAAGGACCTCTATGAGAGAAAGTTGGCCGGAAACAATGTATTGCTCATTAAGAAGTTTTCTAACACGAAGTACAAAAAAGGTTATTCAATGTCTGAGCATCTTAATGAAGTACGTAATATCATCAATCAGCTGCATTTGATGAAGATTAATATGGGTGACAAAGTCGAGGCTTTGTTACTATTAAATTCTCTACCCGACAGTAGGGGAGACTTTAGCAGTTTCTCTTGGTAGAGCCGCTAAAGATGGAATTATTACCATGGAGATGGCTACCGGGGGCATTGTTGAATGAGGAGACAAGAAGGGGTTCATGGGGTAGCTCCTCTCACTCAAAGATCTATGTCACCGAGAAGCGGGGGAGAGCTAAGAGCAGAAAACCACCTAATTCTAGAGGTGATGGCAGAGGCAAATCTAGGGATAAATCTAGAACTCCTAAGGCAGAGAGACAGTGTTACTATTATGCCACCAAGGGCCACTTTAGATATGAGTGTAGAGCACTCAAGAGGGATGAGAAGAATAACTGTGTACATGAAGACTTGGTAAAGAGGAATGGAAGTACAAGCCGAGATACTTTCACAGTAGTTTCAGATGATGATCTATTAGGAATTGTGTTCGATTGTGGTGAGTATGCTATGTTAGTACCTCATATCAGGATACAGAGTAGGTGGTAGATACCGGAGCGTCCTATATCATGTCACACCACACAGAAGATTCTTAACTACCTATAGCTGTGGTGATTTTGGTGAGGTAAAGATGGGTAATAGTGGAGTCTCAATTAAGGATTGTAGGGATCAGTGATGTTCATGTGGAAACTAGTGCCGACTACACCTTGACACTTAAAGATGTAAGACATGTCCCCGATCTTCGACTTAGCCAAAAATCCATAGGAAAGTTAGATGATGATGGTTTCCAAAGCTTGTATGGTAACGGGGTATGGAAACTGAGAAGATGTTCCATTGTGGTAGCTAAAGGGAAGAAGAGTTGTTCGCTTTACAAGACACAAGTTAGTGTGTGTAAAAGCAGAGTTAAATGCGGTACAAAAAGAAGCTTCCACCGAACTATGACATAAGAGATTGTGTCATATGGGTGCGAAAGGCATGAAAGTTCTTGTTAAGCAAAAGGTGTTGCCAAACATCAAACGTATGCATTTGAATATATGGACTCATTGTCTGGTTGGAAAGCAACATAGAGTATCTTTCCAAAGATCCCCCTCTCACTGCAAGGAGAATATTCTTGAGCTAGTGCACACGAATTTATGTACTACCATGAAAATGAATTCCCACGGGGGAGCTTTGTACTTCTTGACTTTCATTAATGATGCGTCAAGGAAGGTATAGGCATATGGTTTGAAAACCAAAGATTAGGTTCTCGGTGTGTTCAAGATTTTCCATAGCATGGTGGAAAGAGAGACAAGAAAGCCTTTGAAGTGTATCTACTTAAATAATGGGGGAGGGTACATTGAGCCGTTTGAAGAGTACAACAAGTCATGGGATTCATCATGAGCAGACAGTGCCCAAGACACCGCAACACAATGGTATAGCCGAGAGGATGAATCGTACCATTGTAGAGAGGATGATATGTATGTTGTCTCACTCCAAGTTCCCAAAAAGAGTTCTTGGGTAGAAAATCCAATCCATACCTGTTTGCATACATGTGATCAACCTATCGCCTTCGAAGCCTCTGAATAGTGATTATCCAGAGAGAGTATGGTCAGGTAGATACTTGAGGGTATTTGGGTGTAGAGATTTGTTCATATACCCAAGGATGAGAGGTCCAAACTTGATGACAAAGCCAAACAATGCATTTTTCTTGGTTATGGGGATGAGAAGTTTGGTTACAAGCTTTATGATCCGATTAACAAGGAGGTAATCTGAAGTTGAGATGTTGTGTTCTTGGAAGACCAAGCATTAGAGGACTTTGAGAATGGCGAGAAACTAGAAGCTTTTGTCGATGACCTTATTAACTTAGAACTGGAAGTTCTGGCAGTGGAACAAGCGGAATATGACATTAAGAATGCAGAGAACCATGGGTTTGAGGCTCATGATGATGATCCCATTGTTCATGATGGGATTGAGCCTATTGAGATAGAAAATGCAGATGAAGTGCATGAACCACCACTTAAGCAAGAAGAAGTGCATCCTCCTGAGCCACAAGAAGATAAGGTGAGGAGATCCGAGAGAGAAAGACAGACTTCAACCAAGTACCCACCACATACGTATGTATTGTTATCCGATGGTGGAGAACCTATGTACTATCAAGAGGCTCTTGAAGGTAAAGACAGAGAGAAATGGTTGAAGGTCATGCAAGATGAGATGGGTTATTTTCATAAAAATCACACCTATGACTTAGTTGAGAAACCGAAAGGAAGAAAAGTTCCCAAGAACAAGTGGGTGTTCAAATTTAAGCATGAGGAAAGTAATCCACATCCAAGGCACAAAGCTCGCCTTGTTGTGAAGGAATTTGGTTAGAAGAAAGGTATTGACTTTGATGAAATTTTCTCTATGGTGGCTAAGATGACTTCTATCAGGGTGGTATTGGGTTTGGCCGCAATGATGAAACTAGAGGTTGAGCAACTAGATGTCAAGATAGCTTTTCTTCATTGTGATCTTGAGGGAGATGTCTACATGGTCTAGCCAGAGGGTTTTGAGGTCAAAGGCAAGGAGCACATGGTATGCAAGTTGAGAAAGAGTTTATATGGGTTGAAGCAGGCACCGAGACAGTAGTACATGAAGTTTGAGTCCTTTATGGTGAAGCATGGCTACAAGAAGTCTACTTCCGATCACTGTGTGTTTGTTAAGAAGTTTCAAGATGGGGATTTCATAGTGCTCTTGTTGTATGTGGATGATATATTGATAGTTGGCCAAAATATCAACAAGATATCCAAGTTGAAGAAAGACTTGAGCAAGTCCTTTGAGATAAAAAATTTGGATCAAGCAAAATAGATACTTGGTATGCGGATCACTCATGACAGAAAGAGTGGAAAGTTGTGGCTTTCTTAAGAAAACTATATTGAGAAGGTGTTGAAGAGATTCAACATGGATCAAGCGAAGCCGGTGAGTTGTCCGCTTGGTGGCCAATTCCACATGACCAAAGCTAAGTGTCCTAAGGGTGAGTATGAGAAGAAAGAAATGCAAGAGATTTCTTATGCATCCGCAGTGGGTAGTTTGATGTATGCAATGGTGTGTATAAGACTAGATATTGCTTTCGCCGTTAGTGTTGTAAGCCGATTTATGTCAAATCCGAGTAAAGAGCATTGGGAAGGTGTTAAGTGGATATTGAGATATCTCAAGGGCACTTCCAAGGCGTGTTTGTGTTTTGGTAGAAGTAAGACCTTACTTAAAGGCTATACAGATGCCGACATGGCAGGTGATGTCAACTCGATAAAGTCCACTTCCGATTATCTGCTTACATTTGCAGGGAGAGCAGTTTCTTGGCAATCTAAATTGCAAAAATGTGTTGCCCTCTCCACTACAGAAGGCGAGTATATTGCATCCACTGAGTGTTGCAAAGAAATACTATGGATGAAGAGGTTCTTTAATGAACTAGGGCTAAAACATAAACAATTTGTGGTTCTGTGTGACAATCAGAGTGCCATCCACTTGAGCAAGAATCCGAGTTTTCATTCTAGATCCAAGCACATACATGTGTGTTATCATTAGATTAGAGAAGTTCTCGATGAGAAACAATTGTGCATAGAGAAGATCCATACCAATAGGAATGGATCGAACATGATGACCAAGGTGTTACCGAAGGGTAAGTTTAAGGCTTATTGTGTCATCGCCGGATTAGTGGCACACTCTTCTTGTTGATTCGGGAGTTGAGGTATCCCTCCTCATGGCTCAGGAGGGGGAGATTGTTGGGCTTTATCCCTCACCAAGAGAGTGCGAGGAAGAAGATGATGAGCTTGCTTTTTTGCCGATATTTTGATAAAATAGAAATTTCGATCATGAAACTTTGTATACTATATAAACAACATTGTTTAGGGTTGAAAAAACAAGATAGAGAAACACACACAAGTGAGAAACCCAATTTTGAGAGGCAAGCCAAAATTAAGAGTAAACCTTTACAAAGAGACATCTTGTAAAGAGAAAGAGAGATCTAGTAAGAGTAAGAGACTTGAGGAGTGATTGTAATATTCCTTCCTCATACTTATTAAATGATTGATTCTTTGTGGATGTAGACACAAATTAAACCTAACCACGTATATCTTGTGCTGTGGTTGGTTTTGCTAGTTTGTTTTAATTTGTTCATTGCTTAATAGTAGTAGTTATTGTTGTTGGAGTTATCCCTCACATGAGGAGAAAAGGGAGTTCAGTTTGTGTGAAGAAGGTTGAGCGTGCGCACGCGCGCTTGACTTTGGCCTTGCCTAAGGCGTGCCCGCGCCCATGCCTATATTTTCATTCTATTTTGCTATAGTAACCGTACCGCGAATTCGGAAGGGCAGTATATAAACAGAAATAAGGTTTTGGAAAACCTAAGCAACACAATTGAAACCCACTCTTGAAAGCAATCAAGATTGAGATATAACATTTATAGAGAGATAAACCTGTAAAGAGATAGGAGTGATCTAGTAAGGTGAGAGACTGAAAGGAGTGATTGTAATCGTCTTTCTCACTTTATAAAGGATTAGCTCTTGTCGAAGTAGGCACCATTAGCCGAACCATAGTATATCTTTGTGTTGTGGTATGCGTTTTACTTCTTTATATTATTATCTGTTGTTAATAGTTGTTTAGATAGTTGGGCATGTTAGTTTGGTTATAGTTGATATTTAGAATTTGTCTAGAGTTGTTATTGTTCAAGTACAAGTTATCTGTGTAGTGGGGATCGATTGGTATCGATATTAACAAGTAGTATCAGAGCCATATTAGATTAGCCTAGGATGTTATCCAAATCTTGGTCGGAAGGTGTTTGACAAAACTCCTGAAAGAAGATTTGAGTTTAAATAACTTGTAGAGATGGACAATTCCATGAACACTCGCATGACAAGTCTGAATAGGAAGAATTACACCATTTGGAAAGCCAAGATGGAAGACTTGCTTTATTGCAAGGACTTGACACAACCCATTGAGAATGGAGGAGAAAGACCGAAATCGGTTGCTGCGGCTGAGTCGAGCAAGCTTTACAGAAAAGCAATTGGGTACATTCGACAGTGGATTGACAACAGTGTCTTTCACCATGTATCCTAAGAGACTACAACTTTTGGCTTGTGGAAGAAACTCGAAAACCTCTATGAGAGGAAGTCGGGCGGAAACAAAATGCTGCTTGTTAAAAAGTTTGCCAACACGAAGTACCAAGAAGGTTCTTCAATGTCTGAGCATCTTAACGAAGTATAGAATACCATGAATCAGATGTATTTGATGAAGATTGATATGGGAGACGAAGTTAAGGCTTTGTTTCTATTAGGCTCTCTACCCGAAAGTTGGGAGACGTTAGCAGTCTCTCTACACGGATCAACCAAGGATGGAATCGTTTCCATGGAGATGGCTACCGCGTCTTTGTTGAATGAGGAGACTAGAAGGAGTTCAAGAAGCAACTCCTCTCACTCAGAGATCCTTGTCACAGAGAAACGGGGGAGAGGTAGAAGCAAAAAACCATCTCATTCTAGAGGTGATGACAGAAGCAAATCTAGGGGTGAAGCTAGAACTCCTAAGGCAGAGAGACAGTGCTACTATTGTGCCACCAAATGCCACTTCAGATATGAGTGCAGAACACTGAAGAGGGATGAGAAGAACAACTATGTACATGAAAACATGGTAAAGAGGAATGGAAACTCAGGCAGAGATACTACCGCACTAGTCGATGATGGTATAGTGGGAATTGTGTCAGATTGTGGTGAGTGTTGTTTTAGTACCTCATGCTAGGATATAGAGTATGTGATAGATACAGGAGCATCCTATCACATCACACTGCATAGGGGATTCTTCACTACATACAGTTGTGGTGAATATGGTGAAGTGAAGATGAGCAACAGTTGAGTCTCGAAAATTGCAGGGATTGGGGATGTTCATATAGAAACCAATGTCGGATACACTACACCTTGACACTCAAGGATCTAAGATATGTCCTTGACATTCGGTTAAGCCTAATTTATGCTGGGAAGTTAGATAATGATGGCTTTGTAAACTTGTTTGGTAACAGGGTATGGAAACTGAGTAGAGGTTCCATTGTAGTAGCTAGAGGAAAGAAAACTTGCTCTCTTTACAAAACATAGGCTAGTTTGTGTAAAGCAGAAGTAAATGTGGCAGCAGAAGAAGCTTTCTCCGAACTATGGCACAAGAGACTGTGTCATATGGACGAAAAAGGCATGGAAGTTCTTGCTAAGCAAAAGGCCTTGCCAGACATCAAAGGTACTCATTTAAATAGATATACTCATTATTTGGTAAGAAAGCAACACAGAGTGTCTTTCCAAAGATTCCCATCTCACAGAAAGGATAATGTCCTTGAACTAATGCACACAGACTTATGTGGTCCTATAAAAGTAAAGTCTCATGGGGGAGCTTTATTCTTCGTGACCTTCATTGATGATGCATCAAGAAAGGTATGTGCATATAGTCTGAAGACTAAGGATGAAATACTTGGTGTGTTTGAGAAATTCCATAGCATGGTGGAAAGAGAGACAGGGAAGTTGTTGAAGTGTATTCACTCAGATAATATGGGTGAGTACATTGGGTCGTTTGAAGAGTATTGCTAGAGTCATGAGATTCATCATGAGCAGACCATTCCCAAAACTCCGCAATAGAATGGTATAGCTGAGAGGATGAATCAGACCATTGTAGAGAGGATGAGATGCATGCTGTCTCACTTTATGCTACCTATAAGCTACTGGGTAGAAGCAATGCGCACAGCTGTACATGTGATCAACCTATCGCTATCGAAGTCTCTGAATAGTGATTAACTAGAGAGAGTACGGTCAGGCAGAGATGTTGATTATGGATACTTAAGGGTATTTGGGTGCAGGGCATTTGTGCATATTCCAAAGGTTGAGAGATCTAAGCTTGGTGACAAAGCCAAGCAGTGCATTTTTCTGGGTTATGAAGATGAAAAGTTTGGTTACAAACTCTATGATCCGATTAACAAGAAGGTAATCCGAAGTCGAGATGTTGTGTTCTTGGAAGACCAAACCATAGCAGACTTTGAGGAGGGTGAGAAACTACAATCTTTCACTAATGATCTTGTTGATTCAGAACCAGAAGTTCTTACTGTGGAACGTTCATAAGGCATTGAGAATGCAGAGAAATATGGGCTTGAAGCTCATGATGAGAATCCTATTGCTCATGATGGGATAGATCTTATTGATATAGAAGATGTAGGTGAAGTGCATGAACCACCACCAGAGCAAGCAGAAGTGCATCCTCCTGAGGCACCAGTAGATGAGGCAAGGAGGTCTGACAGAGAGAGACAAGCTTCAACCAGGTATCCACCATATACGTATGTTTTACTATCTGATGGTAGAGAACCTATGTACTATCAAGAGGCACTTGAAGGTACAGACAAAGAGAAGTGGTTGAATGCCATGCATGATGAGATGAATTCTTTGCATAAGAATCACACTTATGAGTTAGTTGAGAAACCGAAAGGAAGAAAAATTCTCAAGAATAAGTGGATCTACAAAGTCAAGCATGAGGAGAATAATCCACACCCAAGGCACAAAACTCTCCTTGTTGTGAAGGGATTCGGTCAAAGGAAAGAGATTGACTTTGATGAGATTTTCTCTCTTGTAGTGAAGATGACTTCTATCTGGGTGGTATTGGGTATGACCGCAAGTATGAACCTAGAGGTTGAGCAGCTAGATGTCAATACAACTTTTCTTTATGAAGACCTTGAAGAAGATGTCTACATAGACCAGCCAGAGGGGTTTGAGGTCAAAGGCAAGGAGCACCTAGTATGCAAGTTGATAAAGAGCTTGTATGGGTTGAAGCGGTGACGAGGGTAATGCGTAAAAGTTTGATTCCTTTATGGTGAAGTAAGGATACAAGAAGTCTACTTTTGATCATTGTGTGTTTGTTCAGAAATTTCCAGACGGGGATTTCATAGTGCTCTTGTTGTATGTGGATGATATGTTGATAGTTGGCCCAAACATCAATAAGATATCCAAGCTGAAGAAAGACTTGAGTAAGTCCTTTGAGATGAAGGATTTGGGTCAAGCAAAGTAGATACTTGGGATGCGGATCACTCGTGACAGAAAGAGTGGGAAATTGTGGCTTTCTTAAGAAAGCTACATTGAGAAGGTGTTGAAGCGATTCAACATGGATTAAGGGAAGCCAGTCAGTTGTCCGCTTGGTGGCCAGTTCTGCATGACCAAAGAGATATGTCCAAATGGTGAGCATGAACAGAGTCAAATGAAAAATATTCTTTATGCATCCATAGTGGGCAACTTGATGTATGTAATGGTGTGTATATGACAAGATATTGCTTTCGCCGTTGGTGTTGTAAGCCTATTTCTGTCAAATCTGGGGAAGGAGCATTGGAAAGGTGTTAAGTGGATATTGAGATATCTCAAGGGCACTTCCAAATCATGTTTGTGTTTTGGTGGAAGTAAGCCCTTACTTGAAGGCTACACTGATGCAGACATGGCAGGTGATGTTGACTCGATGAAGTCCACCTCTGGTTATCTGGTTACTTTTGTAGGGAGAGTAGTATCTTGGCAATCTAAGTTGCAAAAGTGTATTGCCCTCTCCACTACAGAAGCCGAGTATATTGCAGCCACTGAGTGTTGCAAAGAGATGCTATGGATGAAGAGGTTTTTCGATGAACTAGGGCTAAAGCATAAACAGTTTGTAGTTCTATGTGACAGTCAGAGTGCCCATCTATTTGAGCAAGAATTCGATTTTTCATTCTAGATCAAAGCACATACACGTGCGTTATCATTGGATTAGAGAAGTACTCGAAGACAAGCATTTGTGTATCGAGAAGATCTATACCGACAAGAACGGGTCAGATATGATGACCAAACACTACGTCAAAACAACACTTTTTTGACGAGCAGAACCCGTCAAAAAATGTTTTTCTTGACGAATATCAACTGTCATTACACCCGTCAAGTTTTCCCCCGTGGTATTTTTTTTGACGGTTAATGCCAGTCAAATAGCGAAATTAATATTGACATTTCCAAACCGTCATTTATTTTTAATATTATTGACAGGTGATGTTTGTCAAAATTGTTCTTTTCACCTGTCAATTACGCCCAAATTTATTTTGAAATTGGGTTTTTTTTGTTTTTCTTGACGGGGGAAATCCGTTGACTTTAGAATTGTCAATTTGTTTTTGATAGTTTTAAGCCGTCAATTTTTTGGGAACACCTATTTTTTTTTTCGGAAAAAATATGCTACAAAAATAAAAACTGCGTATATATATTCGTTGCACCTACAAAAAACAAATATTGCCAACCCAAATACATTCATCAGGTAATCAAATAACACTACAATCAAAACATACACTACCTTACTCAATATTTCTACAAAACATACACTTCCATTTCTCAAAATATTACTAGAATGCAATTCAAGTATCAGTACAAGAGTTTTTTTCGTAGTTTTTATACAAACATCTTCGACACTTCATTCTTCAAAACCCCAAAATATTTCACGTTTCATTACATACATGAGTATTTTCCATTACTCCATATATACCCATCTTCATCTTAATAGCATATAAAAAATGAACTAAGGTGGATAAAGAAAGCGAACCAACATACATCAAATTGACTCGACAAAAGTCTTGGGCCATATGATTGTATCTCCAATTGAAATATCAGCAAGTGTTCTTTCCCCAACATACAACTCAGCTGTACAATCAAAGATGTCGTCTATTGTTATGCTATATGAATCAGTAGATATAACATCACTAGACACACTTCCAAGTGCAACAGTTCTTTTTCTGAAGTTCTTCAAAAGACAGCGCGTGAATGGTGAAACATGTGGCGTCGTCTTGCCTGCAACATGAAAAGTATAATCTAAGTACAAATGCACACAACAAACTATCAACATTTGTGATTATATTGAAGGTCATCTAACATGTGGCCAGTAACGCTAGACATCATGCCAAGACAATAAGTCAGCACTAGCACTAGTACAGTAAGTCAGCACTACACTAGCTCTTACAGCAATACACTAGTACAGTAAGTCAGCACTAGCACTAGCAGTCAATATGGTACTGTGATACAAACTTAAAAAAGATTTTTGATGCTGATGTAGTAAAATAGACAACTGGTGCTCATATCCATGAGGCAGGAATTAGGCAGCTCTTTTTGAAGCAGAGCGCAAGTCACTTCTTAGTAACTTCCTCTAGGCAAAGTGGCAAACATCTGCTAACATACATTTTTTTTTTTTTTATAATCTATGCTATCATACGTTGAGGAACAATAAAGTAGGACATATCATTTTGAAATATAAACAGTTAGGGGACTGCCCAAAGTGCCAAACCCCATTAAACTATTCCGCCTAGGGCCTAGGCCCATCTCAGTAATTCACCCAACTCAATGTTCTTTTACATTCACCCAATAAAGTGGATTTGAAATGCAGTCGTTTTATCCCATACAAAGCTGGGTCGGAGAAATTAGTCCACTTGGTGTAAGCTTAAGTAGTATAAGAAGATGAGAAAGTGTGCTTTTGATGTCATGGAATAATCTCATATAGTGCGGTGTTTCAAACCAGGAGAAAATATGTGAGTTTGGGCTATTACTTTTTTGTTGGTTCTATGACTTAGTGCGGTGCGATAAGTTCCTAACAATAGATCAAGATTCTTACCAACAAACAATCATATTTCAAAGGGAAGATGCGCACGCTTAAACTGAATAACTTAAGAACCAACATATAGATCAAGATTTTGTCTAGTCTTCCAACTTTATTTAAGTACCTGAGAAGTACTTTCGAGCTCCGAATGATCATGCACATAAACCTCCATTTTTTCCTGAAGGATCTTACGTGCTGTCGACTCTTCATCAAGACGTTGCATCACTAGTCTGACATTTTCATCTATAATTTCACGTTTTCTCTTTTCTTCTTCTGCAATTTTCTTATAAGGAGCAGCGGCATGTATAACAGTCTTTGTGACACCAGTTCCTAGTCCTCTAACTCGACCCTTTCCATCACGACCATAAACCTAATCAAAGAGAAAATTAACACAATCATTTAATAATACTAGTACTAGGTATCATCAGTAAATACACTTCTGATGAAGACGATTTGACCGATAACAAATGGAATTTAGAACTTGCTTGGCTAACTAAAGCCCTTGAACCTGCTTTGAACTAAAGACTGACTTTATGTACATTTCCAAGGGAATGGCTCATCTTTGCTATTGTTATCAATTTGATCGATATAAAAATATTTGAAGTAGTGGGGAGGTAGGAGAGGAGAGTCTAGCAAATCTTATTTGTTGTGCGTAAATTATTTGGCAGGGAACTTTGAGATCAGAACTGGTTACAGCAGCGCTCCTGGCGCGAGACTTTGGAAAGGAGCGCACTGGCTAGCGCAGCTACTTAAATCTCGTAAGCCGTTCTTTGTTCTCGGGTACTCCTGCGGGTAACCAAGCCGAAGGTCAAGAACTAAGGTTATTTCCGGAAGTGAAAACACATTGTATCCCTCGCTTTCACGAAGAGGATAGTGCTTTCAGACGGGGTTATCAATCGTGCAAATTTATGGAGGAAATCGGGTTTTAAATTTCCAGAAACCGCACGATTATATAACGCCTATCACGAGCAGCGTCGCTGCTTGATCGGCAGGGAGGAGCATCTCCAAGTATGGGGCAAAGGATCAAGCGCTTTTACTTTGTCCCCCGGGATCCACCACAGGTTGGGTTTGCGAGCCGTGTGATGGGTTACTATCCAGCACGGTTCGGGGAGCACTTGTAGTCTGCGCTGGTGAATGTAAGCCCCCCTATCAAGCGGCTCTTCCCACGGCGGAGTCACCATTGACTCTATTTATTATTATGGTAAATCAGTGTATCAAGATGTCAATCTGAGATCTTTTTTCGGTTCGATACGTCCACCTACGAGACGAACCTTTGGCTTTCGTCTCGGTAGGTGTATTATTATACATTTTCCAAAAAGAACATTCATTCATTTCTTTCTTCCCCGTCGACCACGGAAACGACGCTACAAATCCAGACCCGGAAAAAGGAAGGGCCGAAAAAAAAAAAGTGATGATTCATCGACTAAAAACCCTCCCTGTAGTGTGCTCCTCCTGGAATTATTCGGTTATGCAATACTTATTGAATACAAAGAACAAAATGCATTTCGACCCCATCGTAGTTCTCAAGCATTTTGTGGCACCGGGCTTGGCTGAACCATCTACGATGGGGAAGCCAATTCCTGTCTGGATGGAAGGTTTTAAGATTCTATGTCTATGCCAGGCTGGGAATGAAACGAACCTTGCGCCTTCCCTTCCGTTCGTCATCTGACTTAGAAACAATCCCCTCCTGATTGGAGCACCGAAGGAGAAGAGATCTCGTAAGCCAATTGAAAGCGACATCCCAGAGTGAAAGTACCCAAAGAATGATCTAGCCATGAGCAGGGATATAGGCCCGAACAGATGTACGTTGCATAGTGCTTTGATGACTTGTGGTTAGGAGTGACATGCTAATCTAACGGCGTTATAGCTGGTTCTCTGCGAAATGCATTGCAAAGCATCCGTATCCAAGGGTCTACCTACTGCACTTGCGACATAACTCAGACCATTAGGAGTCCAGTATTCAAGTGGCACACGCTAGCGCCCTTGCCTCCAAACTCTAAACTAAGGCCAGATTTCGACTGCAGGTGAGGTGCCGAAGTCAGACTACTCAACCAGATCAGATAAGGCCGCCCAGCTCATTATCATGTTCTCTGGGATGAGAATAATTTCACTGCAGATGAAATACAGTCTCTTACAAACAACCTCTGTTACACGTAAGCTCTACGCAAATTTCTTTCCACTCAAGTTAATATTGTATCTTCATGTAAGAAATAATAACTTTTTTTAAGTTGGCGATCGCAGGTATGCGCGGTGCACTCGCTCTGTTTCCGTAGGTAATGCTTTATCGACTAAACTTTCCAAGACACTTGCCATAATGTCTGCAACATGACCTATAATTATCCCCTAATTTTTTTTAAATAATTGAGAATCTTTCTTCTTATTTACTAGATTTACTCAATGTTTGGTCGAGTTAATTTGTATAATTTGTTGCTACAGGTTACTCTGACAGTCAAAAGTCTTATGAAACAAGTTTATGTTCGAAATTTAGTGAATGATTGTTTCTAGCTATGATGTTCGCCAATCAGTCGATTAGGATTCAAGATAAGGACAGTTAGATACTGACTTGTCAGGAGAGTGCAATTGCTGCATGAGGTTATAAGAATCTTGAAAGTCTCAACCTATACCTTGCTTGATTCATCTGATTGTTATAGCATATAAATAATATAACTCTAACTTGTTCTGTAATCCATCTAAAGAACTAAGTGTGCTGATTTACCCCCTTAATCTTTCAATCTTTTATTAGGAACATTATGATAATTCACAGATAAGAATAGATTACTTGTTTCATGCGCAGTGCCTCCTGCATACTATGCTCATCTGGCTGCCTTCCGTGCACGATTCTACATGGATCCAGAAGAGCAAGAGAACTCCACAACAAGTAGCACACTTAGTTCAAGAGAACTCCACAACAATTAACTAAAGACTGACTTTATGTACATTTCCAAGGGAACGGCGATGGAAGCAAAATACCAACAAGTACTCGATCAGTTTCAGAGATTATTGCAAGCATTCAACGAAGTAAAGTTGGGATTCAAGATTGGAGCTTAAGTGATATTACTGTTGGTTTGTACCTCATTTTTCTTCGACGAGCATCTACTGATAAAGTAGAGGATGTCAAGGGCGTCAAGATCTCGTCTGATTCTATAGTAAATGCGTAACCTCTAAACTAATCAAGATAGTAGTTATTCATTCTCATGTCTCTTATGACCTGATGTTTTACTAAAATAGGTGGAGGACCTCATCTATCATACTGAGGTCGCAAAGGGGGCTTACAGAGAAAATGTAACTGGTCTGGCTAGAAGGAGCATGCTTCGAGAACAGAATGCAGTTGACCACACTCTTCTCATGTTCTAAGACCAGTACTATGACATTTAAGGCACTTTTCAACAATACGTATCAAGTGGTTATTCATTAGGCAATGCAAATCAAAAAATAAATAACAATAGATCAAGCATACCTTTGCCACAGCATCATTATCTAAATCTTTGTTTCCCAAGTAGGGGTCCAGGCTCACAAGCCGCTTGATTTCATCCTAAAAGCAAAAATGAATGTCATACACACCAATCTAGAAATCAAATGATTGCTTCATCGTAAAGTAAAGTTTAAAGAACACTAAAATGTAAATCTTACTAGAGAAGGCTTCACAGCAGGAAAAGGACACGACCCATCCTTACTTGTATGTGTAGCCACAAATAGTTGCGTTCTTGTGACGATACCATCAGGACTTTCCTTAATCTAAAACGAATACACAAACCCAATAAGCATAAAATAGTATTGCAGTGAATCTAGAAAATATTAGCGAAAAATAGAAAATACCAGTTCCTCTTCAATCCTAGCGCATCCGTGTCTACCAGATGTGTGTGGCAACTTCATATGTTCCCTAGACAACTTGCCTTTTTCTCGCTTTATGTTCTCCTCATCCGTCGAGCAAATTTCAATAAATTTTTCCCAATCTTCTTTCTTTATGCGGCTTTGGTATGTTTAAGGTTTCCATATCGCAACATTAGTTTCAAATTTATCATATACCTTGCGAAGTCTATATTTCCAACCCTTCCAAGATATGTTAGCTTTTAACAAAATACCAGCTTCATGATCAGGTGACAGATCATATTTATCCTTAAATATGATACCAGAATGAAAAATGAAAATAAAATTAAACTTTATACGAAAAAGTGAGATCTGAATGAGTCAGGATTGTATTGAATGTTGATGGGCTGCTCAAGGACAATGACAATGCAAACATGTCACCCTGAGCAGCCCTTGCTATCCTAAAACCAAGGGCTTTTTGAGATCAGCGGCCTTGCTGGTCTCATGGAACACATACCTCACATAGCATTAGCCTGGGGCATCATACCATTGCCTTGATAGCCTTAATAGCATCAGTGTACTTGCTGAAAAAGGTACACCACTCCATCCAAAGACAAAGAAACATCTAAAAACATTCCAGAGAAATTCAACAACAGAGTATGTTGTACGCGTCTTGTGGACGGTTTTCCACAAGTGTTTCTTGATTGTTTCCGGCACAATGGGCCAATCAGCATAAGTAGGTGGACAATGCATTCTAGCCATTCTACCAATAAAAGGGACAAATTGTGCAGAACCAGGACCAACAAGTTGCCCCTTACTATTGAATTGAACTTGCGTTTTTGGACCTAAACATTTAGATAAATTCATGAGATTACAAGAAATACAATTTCCAAATGATACAATTATGAAACGACATCAATTATGAAACAAATAATGATCATATTCTCACCTGTAGGTTCGGGCTCGCTTTCTTCATGTTGTGACTCATTTTCTTCGGGCTGTGAGTCGTTTTCTTCATAGTCACTTTCATGATCAGATCCGCTTTGTGACATGATTGAATCCAAACTAAATAATAAAATCACAAAATTCCAAGCATGTTAGTAAAAGTCTAACCTAGGATAACAAAAGAAAACTGATTTTAGACAAAAGATCATACCATTCAAGATTAAATATATTTCAAAAAGTTAGACTCGTACAAAATTAAGTATCATCCAATATCTAAAACATGATCTAGACACTTTTCACCTCCTAATAGCAGAAAATAGAACAAAAGAAATGCACAAGTAGAAATACCAAAACCAGCAAACAAACACAAAAAAACAAGTACATAACATGCACCCTAATCTAACTTTGGTTTCACTCTCTACGAAACTCCATCGTCTTCCATAACGTCACCCATTAAAGCGGCTGAACCATCTAAGTTTTCCATTGCTTCAAAGACTAAGGGGTCTTCATAAGTATCCACATCATGGTTCGATCTCTTAGGAGCATGCAAGACGACATGCCAACTATCTCTACTAAGATCCTTACAGTAGAAAACTTGAGCAGCTTCAGAAGCAAGAATGAATGGGTCGTCATCTTCATTTGAGTTTCTTTTCCACCTTTCTAGACTTACAAAAACCAGGTTCGTATCTGGATCAACATTACAACCATTTCTTTTATCTTCAATACGCACCCAATCACAAAAGAAAACTATTTCCTTAAAGTTATGGTAATCTAACTCAAGTATCTGCTTGACGACTCCATAATAAGTGGCTTCGTCTTCCACTAAGTTTTTGTCCTTTGCACTTGCCCTGAAGTTGGTAAATGCCTTCATTGAGACTCCACTGTTTTGAGTTGTCATATTTACTTCTGAATCGTATGTAGAAAACACATAGCCATTTATTGAAAAGGAATTATATGACTTGGCAGAAAAGGATGGACCATCAGCAAGCCTCTTGAACCTAGACATCTCTTCTTTCTCAAGTTGCTTTCTTAGCCAAGGGATGTAGTCCATCTCCTTTTTTGTTGATGCATCCCTACGATTTTTACCCTTAGATTTGAAGCTTTGGATGTACGTCTCATACTTGCTGTGATATTAACCAAATCAACTATTATTATTAAAAGCATACACATGCATATATTAACTGAAAATTGAAAACAGAGAATATCAAATAATTAATACCTTTCCCAATTAGCATTTTCAATCGACTTTCGCAAAACCCATTTGTGTGCTTGCTTGTATTGCAAACTTGGAAGTGTGTAGTGTTTTCCATTTTTATCAATAGGGTAACCACACTCACTTTTATCATTTAAAGCATCCCTTTGTTTTTTGTTGTGAATTTCTCTTTTACTCGATGGGATATATTCCATACAGTACCTCATTGCTTCTTCATTGAGGTATTGCTCTGTAATGCACCCTTCTGGAAATTTCTGATTCCCAACATACCATTTGTATGTTTTCATCATCCTGTGTCACCTTTAATCAATATCGAGCATAACAAAATAAAGAAATCATTGTATAAGAAATTTCACTAACCTCTCAAACAAATACATCCAACAATATCTAACTGGTTCACAAGCTTTAGCCTCCTCCGCCAAATGTAAAACAAGGTGTGTCATGGACACGAAAAAGGAAGGTGGAAAGTGCTTCTCAAATACACATAATGATTCCACGACACGTTTTTCCATATTTTCAAGCTCCACGCGACAAATAACCTTTGAACACAAGACATTGAAGAACAATGAAAACTGTCGAATAGCTTGACGCAATGGCTTATGCTTCTTGAATGCGTGCATCAGCAACATTGGCAATAGGTGTTGTAAAAGAATGTGATAATCATGTGACTTTAGGCTCTTCAACTGAAAATCACTCAAGCTCACATTGTGTTTCCAATTTCCACTATATCCAATTGGAACTTTCAATTGGTGCAAAGTTCTGCATATAATTTCTCTCTCTGAATGGGAAAGACAAAAGGTGCCTTAGGATATGATAACTTCCCATCCTTTTCCACCGCCACGTTTTTTTTATCTTCATAGCCTTTAGGTCTTTACGGGCTTCCATCCCATCCTTAGATTTGGGGGCGTCCATGATCAAGGCAAGGAGGTTTTCTGCTACATTTTTCTCCACGTGCATCACATCTACATTGTGACGAATAGGAAGGAACTGTGGCAAGCAACATTTATGTTATGATGTTATCATAAGCAAGATGGAATACAGAATTATAGTAATACTATATAGAAAAAAAAAAAGGACAAAATAAGTAAGTACCTCCCAATATGGCAATTTAAAGAAGATAGAATCCTTTGACCAAGCAAATAATTTCACCTCTCTTGCGGACCTCTTCCTTTTCTTACCATTCACCTTACCATATATAGTCGGAATTTGACTCATTTTCAGCTTCACTACTGAACCACTCAAACGAGGAGGATGCTCATCATGTTCTTCCTTTCTATTAAATTGGGATTTCTGAGTTCTAAAAGGATGATTTTTGTCTTTTAGAAACTTTCTACACCCCATGTACGCAAAAAATTTCCCATGTTTTAACCATCTCGAATCTATCCCTTCACTACAAACAGGGCAAGCATACCTTCCAGCAGTCTTGCACCCCGAAAGATGGC
Organism: Coptis chinensis; assembly: GCF_015680905.1. Classification (NCBI taxonomy): domain Eukaryota; kingdom Viridiplantae; phylum Streptophyta; class Magnoliopsida; order Ranunculales; family Ranunculaceae; genus Coptis; species Coptis chinensis. The sequence goes on along the minus strand of NC_141463.1, from coordinate 29,687,401 downwards.
CCAATGCGGGAAAATCGTTAATAGTCCACAATAAAATTGCTTTCATGTTAAACATCTTTTTACTGTACGAATCATATGTATCAGCTCCCTTCAACCACAAGTTCCTTAATTCTTCAATAAGTGGCTGCAAGTAAACATCAATATCATCTCCTGGACTACTTGGACCCGGAATGAGTAGTGTTAGCATGACAAACTCTTTGCGCATGCACAAAGATGGAGGAAGGTTATAAGGTACTATCATCACAGGCCAAGTACTATGAATACTGTTCTTGTTACCAAAAGGATTAAATCCATCGGTAGCTAGTCCTAATCGAACATTTCGTTTCTCACCAGAAAAATCAGGCCACCGATAGTTAACTGATTTCCAGCAAGAAGAATCTACTGGATGACGCATATCACTTGAGTTTTCAACTGAGTTTGCATGCCAAGTCATATTTTCTGCAAGCCATGGCACGCTATACATTTTCTCGCAACCTTTCGCCATAGGAAAGTACCTAAGCTTCTTCTGTGGAATAGGTTTAGCCCTTGGCTTGGACTTTTCGACTGGTTTCCATCTGCTTACACCGCAAGTGGGACACGTATTTCTATCCACATTGCCTTTCCAATACAAAATACAATCATTTGGGCAAGCATGGATAACCTCGCACTTCATACGCAATGACTTTATCATTTTTTTAGCACCTGATGTTTTCACGGGCACCGTATTGTTATCTGGTAGAATCCTCTTCAAAAATTCCAACAGATTTGTGAAACTATTGTCGGACCACCTATGTTTAGCCTTCATGCCCAACAACTCAATTGTAGCTGACAACTTCGTATCCTCGCCATGACACAAAGGATACAATGGCAGTAATGCATCCTCCATTAATTTTTTGTATCAATTATCCTCAGGTAAATTACTTTGAATATCATCTTCTGAACTATTAATATCAAGAGCATCATCATTATCATCAACTTCATCTAGGCATGCCTCTAAATCATTTGGATGACTACGTCTAAATGTATCATTCACCATGTCCACCATCCTTGGGAATATAATTTCATCGTTGACAATAGTCGTCGAGGTACTAGCACCAACACCAACATTTACATCATTTCTAGAAAAAGGCTCTCCATGTTGCACCCACAATGTATAAGAGGTTACCATACCCTTTGTAATCGGATGGAAAAAAAATATCTTCACACCGATCTCTTCTCTAGGTTCTGGCATTGCACACAAGGACAAAGAAGTACCAATCAATTTCTTTTCCCAAACTATCTTGTGTAAATTTAATGAATGATCGAAACCTTCGATAAATCCAAAGAGACAATGTTGGCAACTTCATCCATGTCTTACTAATTGGCAGCATCGTAGACATCTTTATCAAACAAATAAGCTATTAACCAAATAAGGTAGCATATTAATGAAAAAGTGTGACTTTTAGTATTATGCGCGCATATATATGTATTATATACTCAAGCAAGTGATATTATATCATGAAGACAAGTTAATTAAACTTATACCATCCATTTAATATGCTTTCAAAAACATTTGCACAAAAGAAAGAACTATGCATCATTTTACAGTAAAACATGTTGTGCGCATAGTAGTAAGAGAATCTATGACACTGCCAAGCTAGAAGATATGCAACAACAACCACATTGTCGCGCGCCTAGTACCCCAGCTTTAAGACGAGGTGTGTTAAAGAACTCGAAGCCCAAAAATGGAGTAATAACGAATATTATACGTCCATGGAGGTAGCAGGACTGGCAGATTTTTCTGATGGGAAGCAAGGACAGATAAGCAAGGAAAGAAAAGACTGGATGAGGTAGCTCTTGTTGGTTCTTGGTAGTCGGAAACATGTAGCTACTTGACTGGAGGTTTAGAGCAAGATATATTGAATTAGCACTCATTAGATGGAGCTAGCTCTTTGCTGCGGGCGTGAGAAAGAACCGCGTGCCACTTGACTAGCCTTCCTACCCTTAGCGACCTCCACCGATTGATCGAATTCGGCCGGGCAACTACTATTAGTAGAAGCCGGCGTTGCCTCTTGGTGGAATCAATAACGCACCAGCTCTTTCCTTCTTGGACTATTAAAGGAGGCCAATTTCATAAGCCCGAAAAAATGTCATTCCCGGCGTCTAAACAACTACGTAATAAGCTTTGTATTCAAGTGACGGGCATCCGATTCTTAACCTACGGATTTGAGTCTCTTTTGAAGAAGATTCACACTACTATAGTAGTCCCGGATGAGTGAGTTTGGTCCTTATTATTAAACCCGCCATACCATTATTGCCGACTGAAATCCGCTTATCGCGTTAGATCGGCCGCCCTCACGCCCGATTCACGTCCACCGATTCGTCGATGAAGAAGTCCGAGCGATCGTAGCTTATAGTTGCCAAATCTGAATGGTAATCGTTCCCGATGAATATGAATAGCCAAATCTGAATGGCTAACTCTAACTACTGACTTACAGGAGGCTGAAATCTGGCTGTGACTAAGAGTTTAGCGCTTAAGGAGGCCCCCTACACAATGAGAGGTGAAAAAGGGCTCTCCCCGCCAATAACCGACTATCTTAGTAGGAGACAATTTAAGTTTGGCGTTAGGGTACGGCTATTGCCTAAGCGTGCACTAGTAGGCTACGAGAATTGACTTGTTTGTTTGCATTAGCGCGAGGCTACTCATACAAGTAGATTATTTGAGCCCGCCAAGAGTCCCGCCATAGGTCAAGTCCTCATTAGCTCATTTGGGCCATGCCATCTAGGCAACAGACTTTTACTATTCTTTCCTAGTTAGCCGGCACTAACCCGACTATCGGGTTTTTACTTTATAGCGGCAGGTTTCTAATCTGATTTCCAGTTAGACGCTTCTTAGTTGTGTCTATCACGTTAGCGAGAAGGACCTAAGTTCTTACTATTCAATCGAATCTGGTGATGTCGCGGGCTGCCCGGGCCGGGCTAATAGTAGGCGCCACCTTATTACAGGAGAATAGCCTTCTGGGCACGCTAACCAATTGAATAGGCGTTTACGTTCACCGGATTACCAGGCCCCTTACTCCTAATAGTAGTGCTCTAAACTCAGACTCATAATGGTAGTGTCTCGCTCTGATTGGACTCTCACAAGATCATTAAGCGCCTATTCAATTGGTTTGCACATCCTCCATCATTCGTTTGCACTGAAAAAATTGATAGATCAACTTAGGTAAATGTACTAGACTACCAGTTCTCTATGCCACCGAACCGAATGTATATAAAGCATAGACCAACTACATATACAATGTGCAAATAAAAAACACAAAATGAGGACAAAGGCTTCTTATATATAGTTTTGTATTAAACAATCAAACTAAAAATTATCAATTAAGACTTACAAATTAACATATTTAAGAGTTGCAGAGAGGTGATTTTGTCCCTTATCAATCATAAATAATTTTGTTTTTGTACTTCAGCAATCACAGGTCCACTATTCATGAATTATCAATTGCAAGCTAATAAGTATCTAATCGTATCAAACATATAAAACCATGAGGTTACGTTAATCGACCAGTGACCGACCTTACTTACCCCCCTTACTAATCGTCACATTATAATGTCTCTTAGTTCCATAGTGTCTACAAGAGAGGCTTCTCTTAGTTCAATCTCTCTATTATGTTTGGCTTCACTAATTGGGTTATACATCAAAACCACAAAGTTTGACTCTCTGATGAGAGTGTTACTACCAGTCAAGATTGAAAAAGTGACTATCAATGGAGCCATCCTCCGTAGAGAAACAATACAGACTTACAAAATTAATGGACAACAGCCTTACACGAAAACCAACACAACAACCAAGAAGAAGTGCAGTCAACTAAAAGAGAGCATTAGAAGTGAAGAACAAAATATCACAACTTTCTATAACAATAATTTACACAATGATGATAATAGTTAAGATAGAACTTTATATGATGTATTACAATGAAAATAATTACAGCTTTATACAATATATTAGTTAAGACAAAGATGATAATAGAACAATGAAAAATCACAACTTTAAACAATACTAATTTATAAACAAGATGCATATTGTTTCTCAATGCCAAGAATTTATTTAAAACAATAAAAAATATTGAACCTTTAAGAGATCGAAATCAACTAAAAATATTGCAAAGCTCACTCCAACACATCTGCAAAAATTCACAAACTTATAAATGGGGTTTAACAAAAAAAAAAAAAATGAGAAAGGAAGGTATTTTAGACAAAGAATGGTTTTTACCAACGTTTCTAGCTACTCTTGGTTGAATATATTGTAGAGAAAGGAGCTTCCTGTTCTAGAGAGAAGAAGTTGTTCAAGCTGTTGGTGGAGAAAAAACGGTAGGTGTTTCAGTGAAAAAGAGGAGAGCAGTTGGATGTATAGAAAAAATTGGGGGGAAGGGTTCGCGAAAAAGAGGAGAGCAATTGGAGTAGGGAAAAAATTGGGGGGGAAGGGTTCGCGCTCGATGGGGAAATTCGGGGAAAATAATTTGACTTATTTGGACCGTCCAATTGTTTTTCCCAATTTCTTGATGGTTACCTACTGTGAATTCCCACAAAACCCGTCAAATAATTTATTGACAGGTACTAACCGTCCATTCTTGCCCGGCCTGGGGGTCAAAAAAATGTTGTTTTCACGTAGTGAAAGTCTTACCGAAAGATAAGTTTGATGTTTGTTGTGCTATTGCTGGAATGGTAGCAAACTCCTCCTGTTGATTTTGAAACTGCATGGAGGTATCCCCTCACTGTTCGGGATAGGGAGATTGTTGGAGTTATCTCTCACATGAGGAGAAAAAGAAGTTTAGTCTACGTGAAGAAGGTTGAGCGCACACGCGCTCAGTTTGGTCTTGCTCAAGGCGCGCATGTGGCCATGCTGTGGACAACTTCCAGTGTTTTTAGGGTGCGCGCACTCAACTTTGGCCTTGCCCAAGGCGCGCCCGCTCCCATGCCTATATTTGCATTCTAATTCGCTACAGTAACCGCGAATTTGGAAGGGCAGTATATAAACATAAATAAGGTTTTGGAAAACCTAAGCAACACAATTGAAACCCAATCTTGAAAGCAATCAAGATTGAGAGATAACCTTTATAGAGAGACAAACATGTAAAGAGAGAGGAGTGATCTAGTAAGGTGAGAGACTGAAAGGAGTGATTGTAATTGTCATTCCCACTTTATAAAGGATTAGCTCTTATGGAAGTAGGCACCATTGGCCGAACCACGGTATATCTTTGTGTTATGGTATGCGTTTTACTTCTATACATTATTATCTGTTGGTAATAGTTGTTTAGAGAGTTGGGCATGTTAGTTTGGTTGTAGTTGATATTTAGAACTTGTCTGGAGTTGTTATTGTTCAAGTACAAGTTATCTGTATAGTGGGGATCGATTGGTATCGGTATTAAACCCCAACAGTCACTACACCAGAATGGTAAATTTGTAACAGACCAAAATTTTCATTACTAACGGATATATTCGTAAGCAGTGTTGTCACGGATAGAAACGTTAGTGATCAGGTTATCTGTTACTTTATTTCTTTTTATTCTTTAAATTATTTTATAAACTTTTTCTTATATAACCTAACGTTAATATCCGTTAGAAAACACCGAGAGTATAACGAATTCTGTAGTGCACTGGTCCCACCGATAGTTTACTTGCTCAACGTCCCTAGTTCGATTCTGGGTAGCAACCCCAGTTGTTTTTTTGTGACAAAAAACATAAGATAAATTTAAGTGAGGATCAAAATTCCACATTCTCGTCTATCTCCTTTTTTTTATGGTTCGTCTATCTCGATCTCTTCAATCCTCTTTCAAACTTGCGTTTCCCATCTTCACACAAATCAAAGCCTTTGTAATCTTTACCATTTTTCGTCGCCATCCAAAATCCCCCTTTCTATGCATTGCTTCACTTCAACAAAGCAACCTAAAAAACTCAACTTTTCCCTTTCTGTTGTTGAAGCTGCCCAATTAACCCTAGATTTGGGTAAATAACTATCATTTGCTATCATAGGGATAACTTCTGAACTGAAGAAGAATCGTTCAAAACCCCTATGTTTTTCTCAATTATCAAACACTCATCTCATCTTCTTCTCACCAAACCCTCTTCTCACGAGATCTATTTTTTTTTAATTTTTTTGTGGTGGCACATTCGAAGGTAGAAGAAGACAGCTCCCATCTCTGGGTTAATCAGGGGAATCTTCACCGGGTATTCTAAGTTTAACTCTGAGGTAAAAGTTTAAATCTATGTTGGTTTAATACTTAATAGCGGGGGTTGCTTTATTGATTGAACTAAGCTAAGTAGCCTATTCAAATAAATTGGATCCATGTTCACTTTTGGCCATGTAGAACATGACACATCTGTCATTGAATGGCTAAAAGTTTTACTCACTGAAAATTTTATATTTTTGTTGTAGGACACATATACAAATCGTTTTGCTTTCTTCATTCTTTCCTATTTTGATTTTGATTTTTGGGACTGAAGTAGTGTACAAAGATCAGGTAACTTCCTTTCCATATACGCAATTGCTTGGTTCCTCTTTGATTTATATGTCAATTTCATTTGCAATTTATATGTATTTATTCCTTTGCAGCTAATTTTTGTCTAGTTTACTTGATTACACATCGACATGTAGTTGTAAGTTGTAACTAATTAGTCCTGTGCCTGTATGGTCATGAAATCAGTTCCATACAAAATTGGACCATGCTTTAAGATCATTGTTTACGATTTTTCAGCAATTTTATTTAATTTAATGCTTATTGCAATGACTTAATAACAAGTTGCTAGCAATTGCCAAGATTGAGATTTGAAATTCAAGGAATTTAGACATCGAGTGCCTTATTAGTGTGAACGCAGCTCGAGTAGTGTGCGATAATGGCTCAGTCGTGTCTGCTTTCATTTTTTGTACACAAACAACTTAGGAGCGACTTGACCGTATGCCACTAGTTTGTCAGTGAACTATGTCTATGGACCATGTTAGTATGTTACTAGCTAGTCTGGTATTCTGCAATGAATTTTGCAAGTAACGGGGTTATATCACTGTCTGTAGATTGTAGTCAGTTTCATTTAGCAAGTAACGGGTTTGTATCAATGTCAGTTTCAAGAGTTTCACTAGTTAGTTTTATTTACAATTTGAGTACTTGATATTCCATCATTATGTATTGTTCCTTTTGGTATTCATTTATTATGAGCTTTATATAGAATGCGATTGCTTTGAAAGAGAGTCCAAGTTGGGAGCTCGGCTGTCCGATTGTGTGTAAAAAAAGATGTAGTACTAAAGAGTAACCATACTCATGTTCCTGTCTTTCTCAACACTTTCTATATAAAGGCTTTCCAGCCTGAAGAAGGAACATAATAACATACCTGAAGAACAATCCCCTTATATATCTATTTTATGTGTGATAACCAAATTCGTCCAGTTACAAAGAACCATGTTGGGATTGAGTTGAGCCCTTTCCTAGAGGGCCATCATGTATGTCAAATAGTGTCGCGCAGGACACTAGTACAAAGAGAGTCGTTAGATGGTGCTAGCAACTTCCTCTGCCGTTGATAGCTACTTCGAGAACATTGCTAGATTTTTCTTTTTCTCTTAAGGTAGGTTTCCCCTCCAATGAATGAGAGTCGACTCTTGGATTCTCGCTATATCCGAACCGGGATGGCACTCGATATTTTTAGGACTTCCATGCTTCCTTTATTTGGCAACTTTTTAGGGATGAATCCCTATCTTATAATAAATCCCATTACTTTCTTATTTGAGCTAGCCTCGCTACTACAAATGCTTGCGTCGGCGTGCCCCTTAAATAAGCGCACTCTTAGTAAGCGGCTTGCGGTGCTTCCCACTATGATTGATTGATGTCTTTCCTTCTTCAGTTTGCTTTCTCTCCGTGGTGCTTTCCAATGGTGATTGGTTAGAAAATAAATCAAGTAAACCATTGCTTGCCACAAACATCAAACCCGGAAAATAAGCTAAAGCTTACCTTGTGCTTTACCTCCTTACTCGATCACCGGATAGCCTCTCTCATTTATATAACTTGACCCTTGTCCCCGAACAACATGAACTGCCATAATCTACTAGTGATCCCGTGAATCGCCTGCTGATGATTTGAGTCATTCGATCGACCTTTAAAGGAAAGAGGTACGTAATGTTTAGTGATCACGTAAGGTACAAAGAGAGAAAGGCTCTTCCCCGATGTGAGATTTGCCTGAAGCGCTTGCTTCGGGGAAAGAATTTGAGTGCTGATGTAGTAAACCACCTCATTCTCTTGGTATGCCCCAAATAGGGTAGATTGATAGACCTGTTTAGCACTTGTGTGAAGGATTGACAATGAATCCATTCAAAGGGTTGAGCCATTCCCGGTTTCTTTAACATACGGATTTCCCGTGAAAAGATCTTCTCCCTCCTCTGGATCTCTCATAAGCCAGTAACCTCATATTAGTCTCGTGCTTGAATACAGCCAAGTGAGTATGATTCCCTGGGTTGTGTATACATGCCTTGTGAGCTAGTTGAACAAGTAGGCATCTTCCTAAACCAGTTGACAGTGGCGGGTTCACTTTGCCTATCTCTCAAGCCATAGGCCTTGCTCTATCAATCAATATACAATAACTTACACTACAATAACTTGTTATGAATGATTTAGTGTGTGTGTGTGCCTCTAATATTTGTTTTTCTTTCTCTTATTTCATTCCTGAAGAGGATGAAGAATTGGCACACTGACTGATTTCCTTGTGTTTTAAAGGGTGTGGGAAACAATGATTATTTCTGTGATGACGGCAAGGCAAAATTTTAGTTTTGAGTCATCAAATTCAGAAGAATGAAATCCAAAGACTTGGTACATTTACTTCTTACGTTGATATAATCTATTCTGTCTAGACATGGTAAATTTAGTTTTGAGTCATCAGATTTAGAAGAATGAAATCCAAGTTCACCTTCAAGTATTGTTCTTGCTCAAATCTTGGGTGTGTACCGAAGTTCTTTTAATACCCTTAAAGGTTAGTTTTTTGTGTACTCTTTTTTTTGTCATTAGAAAAAAGAAATTACTTGCCTTACTGAAAGAAATTATTTCAAACTAAATTTGTTCTTATGAAGGAAATGGGTTGTTGGTAGTGTTTAGATATTGTTTTTTGCATTTAATTCACTTGGAAAATGGATGACTCATTAGCAATATGGTGTTTGAGTGGTAGTTGCTCTATATTTCTAATACGTTGTGGGAAATCATCATGGTAAGGACGAGGTGTTGTTAAGGTGTTATAAGAATTGTGTGATAATGTTGAGGTAGTGCTTTTTAGATTATGTTTTAAGCCTTGGTGAGAGAGCCTTTTTGTCTAATTTCTTTTCTACCGTGGCAGACTCATGGTATGCATGCTGAATCCATGTGATCTTTTAGGGAGGGTGAATCAAGTAAAATTGATTTGGTTATGTGTAGGTTAAGCTTACTAAGTGATTGAACAAGGAGATTTATTTTTCACAATACAAGTTTAGACATCTGAATTTCGGTTGTTTCTTAGGTGCATGAGTTTAATTGCTTGCTTGTATCCTTATTTGTTAGTAATCAGTGGATTACTTTATGATAGATAAACACTTCTTTGGCACGTAAGAATTTGAATGCAGACATAGTTGTTCTGAAAGCAATACGAGAGGTACATTTGATATTGCGGCATTGCTGCATAATACACTTTGAGATTATCAGAGAAACGAAACTGTGCACATCCTAGTGCCTTCATTGAGGTAATAATATGTCTGTTACGTCATTTTGTGGTATTAAACTACATTTTAGGCTTCAACTTTTTGTGGTCTATTCTTTTATGTGGGAAGTATGAGATTAAGGGGCGACATTTTTTTTGGTAAAAACAGGTATACACATCCAACAATGTAAGGGTGGAGATGGTGGCCGGTGCTACTTCTGACTGGTACTTGACATATTCTCAATGGTCGAGTTGGTCGTTGTGTTAGCTTGTTAGTGTTTGTCAGTTTCTATTATATTGTCTTACAATTGTTGTTGTAACTTTGGATGGATATGATTAGGTTAATTCATTTTTACAAGGGTTTGTTTTGTAAATTTGGATTTGGATTTGGATTGGTGGCTTTAATTCTATAATGTTAACTGAGTCGGGTTTTCTTTTATTCACTTGTTACTTGAGTTGTAATGTAATGTAATATTTTTGTATGTAAGATGGATTGTGGATAATCAGATGTGATGTAGCTCCGCACAGGGTGGAAATCTTTTGGCCCCAGAAAAAATAATTTTTTTTTGCACTGGACTGTTTTTTAGTAACGGTTATATCTGTTACGCTAAATGTTAGTAATGAAAGGGCCCCAAGCTTCACTAACACTTATATCTGTTAGAAACGAAATATTTCTGTGGACAATCAACAGTTGACTATCTGTTACAAAATAATTACCAACGAATATAACTGTTACTAAATCAATATACGTAATGAATATATCTGTTACTAAATTAATATACGTAACGAATATATCCGTTACTAAATTTGCCTAAATGACTATAACACCCCAGAAGTAACGGATATAAGCGTTAGTAAAAAATATAAGTAACGATTATAATTGTTGCTAAACACCATTTATAGGTGTAGTGAGTTGTCTCTATAGACTTAGGTTATAGTTGTTGTTATCCATATAAACTAGGCCGCGGTTTGTGGTTTTAGTTGTAGAATTGGGTTGGATTTGTGAATTGGAGTAGAATAGAATTCTGTGGGAGAAGTAAGAGAAGGCGCGGGGCGTGCCTTTGGCTAGGCAAAGTTGAGGGCGGGGCGCGCTCAATCGCCTGGAGGTTCGTCAAGACAAAAGTGCGGGTCGTGCCTTGAGCAAGACCAATATGAGCGCGGGTTGCGCCCTAATCGGTTTTGACAGAGATTCGTATATTTTCTATAAAGGAAAGTCTCCAATCCTTTTAGAAACAAGAGACACAAATATGCACTCATATTGTGCTATATAAACACCTCTGTAACACAAACCAATATCAATTAAGCAAAACCTTTCTTCTCCCATGGACGTAGGTTGCCGCATTAGCACTGAACCACTATAGATTCTTGTGTGTTGTCTCTTTAATTAGTTGTTTAATTCTACATGGTATCAGAGCGGAGCGCTTATCTCTCCTCTAAATCAATCTAGATAAACACAATACACTATGTCAGATCTAAAACCACAACAGAGACTGATTCTAATCCTAGTTGGAAGCTGTCATCAATTCTCTTGAATGGAACAAACTATATACCTTGGTCTAGGGCTATTTCGCTATCGCTTGGTGGCAAGAGAAAATTAGGGTTCATTAATGGTGCAAAGGTGTGTCTTGCCATTGATGACTCCGAATATGAGAATTGGCTTTCCAATGATCAGCTTGTTCAATCTTGGTTACTCAATTATATGGAGCCTACTATTGTTGGAATTTTTACTGTCTCTAATTCTGTAAGGGGGATATGGGATTCAATTGAAGATTTATATGGAAACCAGAACAATTATGCTCGTGTGTTTGAACTTCAACTTGCAATCAGTGTTTTGCAACAAGGTGAGAAGACTTTTACAGAACACCTTGGGAATTTCAAGAAATTATGGGATGAGTTAAACATATATCGTCCACACACCACAGATGCTAAGACTCTTTTGAAACAGACTGAAGAGGATAAAATCTTCATAGTATTTCGCAGTCTTAAACCAGAATATGAAAATCTAGAAAACAAAATTCTAATGGAAAGCACTCTTCCATCACTTGCTACTATTTGTGCAACTATTCAGAGAGAGGAAACCAGGAAGAAAACCATAAACTCTGAGGTAAAGTCCTCAATCTCTGAATCTACTGTATTACTTACAAAAAATGATTTTCGAAAGAAGTCACAGGGATTCGAAAAAGGTAAGGGAAAAAGGGAACCTTCTCACTGTGATCATTGTGGAAAGAACTGGCACACCAAGGACCGCTGTTGGGAATTATATCTGCATCTTAAAATGGAAAAGGAACTGTCCAAGAAAGAGCATGCTGATGTTGCCGAGACATTAATGTCCAACTCAGATATTAGTCATCAGTTGAGTCAAATTCTTCAACAACTCACTAAGTTCATGTCATCTAGCAAAGGTCAGTTTGCCTCAACTCATGTGTTAGGTAATTTACATGCCTATTTTACTATGCCAGAAAATAGTAGCTCATGGATAATTGATTCGGAGGCTACAGATCATATGGCTAATTGCCCTACTTCTGTCCATAATTTTGTGTCCAAAACCGAAAAACATAATATCTCCATAGCCAATGGCTCCACCGTTCCCATTCTAGGTAGTGGTCAAGTGGATTTTTTTTATCAAAGTCTCAAGAGTGATGCTTTAGCTGTTCCTTCATTCCCTGTTCAACTTCTATATGTTGGAAAACTTACCAATTCTTTAAATTGTAATGTCATTTTTTCTCCTAACTCTGTCGTCTTTCAAGATCGAAAGTCGAAGAGGACGATTGGTGAAGGAATTTATTTCAATGGACTCTATTTGTTGAAGTCACATAAGAAGGCGTGTCAAGCTATTGATTTACTTGAGAGTCAAATTTTGCATAAAAGACTTGGGCATCCATCTAGTCATGTCCTATCAAATTTGTTTCTTTAAACTCTGATTTTGTCAATTTTCTAAACAAACTCGTTTATCTTTTCCAAACTCAAATTCTGTGTCAAATAAGTTGTTTGAGTTAATTCACTCGGATTTATGGGGACCTGCTCCCATTAATTCTTATGATGGCTATAAGTATTTTATGTTGTTTATTGATGATAAACCTCGTGCTATATGGTTATATTTGTTGAAATCGAAAACTGAGGTTGTGACTGTATTCAAGGATTTTCATACTATGATTACTAATCAATTTGGTGCTAACATTAAGATGTTTAGATCTGATAATGGCGCTGAGTTTTGTAAAGTTTGTTACCTGAGTACCTTCGTAGCCAGGGGATAATTCATCAACTAGCTATGTTGGCACACCTCAGTAGAATGGTGTGGTTGAAAGAAAGAACAAACACCTTTTGGAGACCACTCATGCTCTTATGTTGGGCATGAATGTTCCTAAGCAATACTGGTCTCATGGCGTCTTAACTGCTGCATGCCTATTTGATTAATTGTCTTCTCAGTCGGGTTCTTGGTTTTAAATCCCCATTGGAAGTGCTCAAATCTAGGCCGCTGGATCTCTCTCATCTGCGAGTGTTTGGGTGTGTTTGTTATGTGTATCAGCAAGCTATTCATCAAGATAAATTTGATGCTCGGGCTACTCGATGTGTGTTTGTTGGTTATTCTACTACACAAAAAGGCTACATATGTTACAATCTGGTGACAAGAAAATTGGTTGTCTCTCGTGATGTCCGATTTGTGGAATCTAAAGCTTTCTTTCACGATTCAGCTGTGCCTGAGAATCGGTCCCAGGGAGAGTGTTTGGCAGATTTGACACCTCTCCCAGTTGTTACAACTGATTTGGCTCCGCTCCCAGCTGTTACGGCTGATTTGGCTCCGCTCCCAACAGTTGGTGAAGGCATTCTTCCTGTCCCAATGGATGGTGAAGATATAGTTCCTGCCACTGAAGAATTGGGCTCAACTAAGGCGCGGGTGCACTCTAGTACTCCACTAGCTCCTCCAGTTTCTAGACAATCTGAAAGAGAGAGACGACCTCCAGTAACTCTCAAGGATTACTATAAATCTGATAGAGAATTGCATCCTCCAGTGACTCACAGGAATTTTTATTTTTTGCATGATGTTTCATATCCTCTACAGGAGTATATAACGTATGTCAATATCACTTCATCTCATCATGCTTTCTTAAGTATAGTCGATGACGTGCAAGAACCCAAGAACTTTAGAGAAGCTAACTCTCGTCCAGTATGGAGAAAGGCGATGCAAGAAGAACTTCGTGCTTTAGACGAGAATAAAACTTGGGATATTGTTATGCTACCGTATGGAAAGAAAACTGTTGATTGTCGGTGAATTCAGAAACAAGTTCAACAGTGATGGTTCCTTAGAGAGGTCTAAAGCTCGACTAGTTGCAAGGGGATTCACCCAAATGTATGGTCTGGACTATAAGGAGACTTTTGCACCAGTTGCAAAGATGAACACGTTTAGAGTTCTTGTATCTCTAGCTGTAAATCAAGACTGGAAATTATTTCAGATGGATGTGAAAAATGCATTCTTACACATAGATCTTAAAGAAGAAGTGTATATGAGCATCCCACTTGGACATCCGAAGGAGACTATAACACCCCGGCTTTTATTTGCTTTTCCTATAATAATATTAATATTAATAATAATAATAATGTAAATAAATAACAGAGATAAAATATCCAGTAGTTTTTGGATAAAAGCCCGTAAGTAAGTAGATAGGTTTAAAACCCTTGTTTTCGGGGAGGTTTTTAAAAACCAGAAAATAGGGGTTTCTCACGTAGAGTTTTTAGGGAAAAACAAAACGGGAGTTTTAGGAAAAAAAAAAAAAAAAAAAAGAGAGTTTTACTGAGAAAAAAAAAAGGGGGTTTGAACAAGAAAGATCGTCCAGTTTCGCGCGACAATAGACGTTGGGTTTTCGGGGTTTCGCTCTCGGGAAGCTGTTCGGTTTTAAACGGTGAGTAGTCTGATGATTTTTTTTTAAATATTTGTTTCTGCTATAGTAATATTGGTTTTTTTTATCCGGTAAACTCTGTTAAAGGGTGCCGATTCTGTTAATGGTGTCGACTATGTTAGATACCATTTTGGAAACACTACAGTAAATCAATTCTGACAATTTGAGAGTTTAACTGTCGAAGACTTGACGAGGGTTGTTAATGGCGTCACCGCCATAACCAAATCATCCTCTTTGTTTTGTGTTTGAAGTATATTTTGTTTAGTTTGATTTGTGGTGATGTGGGAACTGTTAGTGTTATAATTGGTGGTAGATGGGGTGTTGGTATCGCGAGGTGGGCGGCTGAAGCTCCTAATGGCGACCAAATCAGCACCAAACCGTCCTGCGTCTGGATTGTTTGGACTAGTGTTTTGATTAGTTTTGTTGTGAGTTTATGGTTGGAATTGAACATGGAGGATGTGGGGTAAGGTGTTGAGGGTTGTGTGTTGAGTGGAGATGGCTCAGTGGTGCCGAGCGATACCTGTGGAAGCTCTGAGAGAGCTTTAATGGCGTCGTTCGAATTTTTACAGTATGATAAAATCATAAATTGTTAGGATAGGTATGTAGGGGTTTATGTGAGGATGAAAACCGCTGGGTTTGTTTTAGTTATAGGTGGCCGGTGGTGGCTGCATCGGTGGTGGAGGCGCTGGTGGAGATTTCATGAGGAAGGAGATGAACAGTGACCACGATTTGGGCTTGGGCCAAATCGTGGTGGGCTCATATGTTATAAACTTTGGATTTTATTTTTGGGATTTAATTTAGACTATGGGTCTTAGACTTTGGGCCTTTGGGTTAGAAGAGTTTGTGGACTCTGACTTTGACTGTTGACCAGAGTGGACTCTGACTTTGACCAATGACCGTGAGTGGACTTTGACTTTGATGGTGTTGACCGGGGTTGACTTTGACCCAATTTTGACCCAATTTGACTTTTTAACTTAGGTCGGATTATGATTTGGGCTATTTTCTAAATAGGTCTAGGGCTATTAGCATGATTGGCTTTAGGCTAAGACCTTTCTAAATATAATAACGCCAGTAAAATTAATTGAATATATTTCTTGCTTTGTGATTTTTCAATTTTACGATACACAACGTTATGACACTTATACCTCCATGAAATTAATATATCTGCGAAAACCAAAATTTATTGAATGTGCCATAAATGGCTCGTTAAGCGTTATATATGGGTATTCATTGAATTGAATCAAGATATTCCTTCGCTCCCTATAAAGCCCCTCACAACTAAAATAATATATACAATAAATTTCTAAAACATAATCGTAAAAGCAAAAGCCCCTAACCGCCCTATTTCATACTTTTCACTATAAATACACATACCATAATTGTCCAATTTTGTTAAATATTTTCAATTAAAATAACATTGTCCTTTGTAATTTATCACTTACACCCAAATAACTTGTTTTATATAACAAAACTTGTCAACTTAGCGTTTTGAGCACTAGAATAAAAATAAGACTTTATTCCTTTGATCATCAAGTCAAAGTCCATAACTTATTATTCTCAATTTCTTTTCTCTCTTATTTCTTATAAATTATATTTTTATTCACATCCAAGCCAAGTCTAAAACTAAAGGTTTCCTTCCACATTAAAGCAAAATACGAACATACATTTGTAACATAGAAACCAAAAAACACCCTTTGTCGCCTGACATTTGTAATCTCAAACCTTTCTCCATCACTTGTTCAAAAGCCAATATTTTCATTTCCATATACAAAGCTTGAATCACTTTTAAATTAGAAGAAAGGTAATATTATATTTGTTTGAATCTATTATAGAAATAATTTATGATATTACAAATAGTTTAACAACTTCCATGACTCTTAACCAAAACTATTATGTTTCTTCTTTATATCTATTACTTCTTCCTTTAAAATGATAATATAATTACTTGTCTATGTATTTCAATGTTAAATGTAATTTCAAATGAGGTTTGAGTACAAGGAAGAACAAATTCGTATGTCATTCGTTAGATTGTGGATGTGCATTTTAAATTTTTGGACTTATCTGAATTATTACTAGATTGGTTGGACTTTGAGTTTGTAGATTATTGTACATTTTGTAATATAAATGAGTTTTAAAACCCACTTAAAATATATAGGCCCGGCCTAAAAGCCGACCACTAAAGCCCTTTAAAGAGGGCTAGGTCGTGGTCGGCTTGAGGTTTAGACTTGTGACCCGCCCGACCCTAATATCCGGAATGCCCACCCCTAGTTTGACTACCCTGAGAGAGGAACTAAAGTATTCGGGGGTTAGTTGTATTCCTTGAGTGTACATCACGGGGAATGTAGGGTTGGGTATTCCTTGAATGTATGAATGACCTAAGGTACATAGTAGGGGTGGGAATTTGGCCCTAACGACCCTAACCCTACTCGACCGACCCGACCCTAAGCCCTATAAAGCCCTCACAACTAAAGCCCTCACAGAGTTTAGGGCCGGGGGCGGCCCTAAAATGCCTTCTAGTAGGCAGGCTGGGCTAGGGCTAAGATTCTAAAACATAGGTCCTAATCCTAACCAAGCCCTAACCAAGCCCTAACCGACCCTGTTTCATACTTTCACTATAAATACACATACCATAATTGTCCAACTTTTTGTTAAATATTTTCAATTAAAATAACATTGTCCTTTGTAATTTATCACTTACACCCAAGGGGTACTTCCAATAACTTGTTTTATATAACAAAACTTGTCAACTTAGCAGCCATGAAGAACAATGAGCACTAGCCTAATAAAAAATAAGACTTTATTCCTTTGATCATCAAGTCAAAGTCCATAACTTATTATTCTCAATTTCTTTTCTCACTTATTTCTTATAAATTATATTTTTATTCACATCCAAGCCAAATCTAAAACTAAAGGTTTCCTTCCACACCATTAAAGCAAAATACAGAGCAGACATTTGTAACATAGAAACCAAAAAATACCCTTTGTCAGAAAAATGACATTTGTAATCTCAAACCTTTCTCCATCACTTGTTCAAAAGCCAATATTTTCATTTCCATATACAAAGCTTGAATCACTTTTAAATTAGAAGAAAGGTAATATTATATTTGTTTGAATCTATTATAGAAATAATTTATGATATTACAAATAGTTTAACAACTTCCATGACCCTTAACCAAAACTATTATGTTTCTTCTTTTATATCTATTACTTCTTCCTTTAAAATGATAATATAATTATTTGTCTATGTATTTCAATGTTAAATGTAATTTTAGTGAGGTTTGAGTACAAGGAAGAACAAATTCAACTCTCGATGTACTTGATTCATTTAGATTGTGGATGTGCATTTTAAATTTTTTGACTTATACTGAGATTATTACTAGATTGGTTGGACTTTGAGTTTGTAGATTATTGTACATTTTGTAATATAAATGAGTTTTAAAACTGATGTAGTAAAAAAAAAAAATATATAGGCCCGCCCTAAAGCCCGACCCTAAAGCCCTTAAAAGAGGGCTAGGGTCGTGGTCGTGGCTTGAGATTTAGACTTGTGACCCCGCCCGACTTGTGACCTTTAGGGCCCCCGAAATATCCTAAGGACTTTAAATGTTTAGGGCCGGGCTAGCCCGACCCGGCCCATTGCCCACCCCTAGTACATAGGTTGTGAAATATGTGTATAAGAAAATTAATTGATTAATTAATAAGAGAAATTAAGTTGATTGTGCGAGTGTGTTTGGGTTTACTTTTGAATGCCTAATATAATATCTACAAAGGTTATATAGAAGTTCTAACTTTCTTTTGCAGGAGGGTATGACTTAATAATATTTGTGCAGGGACGCGGTCCTACCCTTATATAGCAGTGGATATCGGTAAGTTTTAATTAAATGATTTAGATATTAAAACGAGTTATTTGAATGAGTTAATATAATGGAAGTCTTGCTTGGGAAGAAACTATGCCGGTTAAATTGACGGAACTACCTGTCTTCCAAGCTGTGAATGATTAAGTTATGGGATAATATAAAGTGATTGTTTGAATAATTAAAGTATGATAATGGTCTTATGTGGTTAGTCTACTCATACCAAAGAAATTCCATTTTGTTACCCATGTTTGCTTTGTTTTGGCAACGTGGGTGTGTTCTTGGGAACATAGGTGGAAGGCAGTGGAACCGTGGCGTTTGATTTGGGATTCTTGCCTGGAGCAGTCCGTTAGTTTTCTTTTAGGTCTGATTCTTATTGGAAGGATGTAATAACGTAGTTTTCTTTTCATATGACATGAGAATACGATGTTGAGGACCCGTTATTCTTAGAATGTTATATTGATGATTTTTATGGAAGATAGACTTGCATAAAGTAATAAAGAGAATTTTTGGAGATTATATTTGTGGTTAAGATTGTTTATGATGTGGGTTTTAGGTTTTGACATGTGTTGTATCCACCCCGTCATAGCCTGGGTTTTTAGACAATTGAACCAAGTGATGTTTGAGATATTTATATTTCAAATATTCATTTTTTTTAATTGTTTAGAAATTCGGGCTGTGACAGAGACTAAGGTTAGATTAGTATGCAAGTTAAAAAAGGCTATCTTTGGACTTAAACAATCTCCATGAGCGTGGTATGGCAAGATAGCCTTAAGCGAAGTGATGTTGATCCTTCCTTATTTATTAAATCTAGCAGGTAAGGCATGGTTATTGTTCTTATTTATGTTGATGACATAGTTATCACAGGTGATGACCATATTGAAATTTCTAAGCTCAAGGAGTTACTACACAAGAAATTTGCCATTAAGGATCTGGGTATTATGAAGTACTTCCTTGGGATCGAAATTGCTTATTTAAAAAGAGGCATATTTCTTAATCAAAGAAAGTATGTGTTGGATCTTTTGAGCGAGTGAAGCAGAAAAGCTGGGGGTAAAACTATCTGATTCTCCAATTGACAGTGGAGCCAAGTTGGACAATACCGATGATCTTCTTACTGACATTGGTCAGTATCACTGATTAGTTGGTAAACTAATATATTTAACTATTACCCGACCAGATATATATTTCTTATACAATAAGCTTGGTTAGTCGTTTTATGCATGCTCCAAGAACTCCACATATGAATGCAGTTTCTAGAATACTGCAGTATCTGAAAGGGTCACCAGGCAGAGATATTTGGATGCGGAAAAATGGGCATACATCTATTACTGCTTATACAAATGCTGATGGGGCAGGATGTCCAGTTGATCGGAGGTCTACTTTCGATTATTGTACCTTTGTAGGAGGTAATTTAGTCACTTGGAAGAGCAAGAAACAGAATCTAGTGGCTCGTTCTAGTGCAGAAGCTGAGTACAGGGCTATGACTTCCACCACCAGTGAAATCATATGACTTCGTGCTCTTCTAAAGGATTTGTGTTTTAGATTGCATTTGCCAACTACATTTTACTATGATAATCAAGCTGCTATGCATATTGCTGCAAATCCGGTGTTTCATGAGAGAACTAAGCATATTGAAGTTGACTGTCATTTTGTGCGTGAAAAAGTACAGTCTAACATTGTCACTACCTCCTTTGTTCGAACTGACCAACAGCTTGCAGACATTTTTATTACCAAGGGACTTCCAACTTCCAAGTTCCATGATATTCTCTCCAAGTTGGGTTCGCTGGATATCTTCACACCAACTTGAGAGGGAGTATGAGAGAAGTAAGAGAAGGTGCGGGGCGCGCCCTTGGCCAGGCAAAGTCGAGAGCAGGGCGCGCTCAATCGCCTAGAGGTTCGTCAAGACAAGAGCGCGAGTCGCACCTTGAGCAAGACCAATATGAACGCAGGTCGCGCCCTAGTCGGTTTTGACAGATATTCGTATGTTTTCTATAAAAAAAGTCTCCAATCCTTTTAGAAACAAAAACACGAATATGCACTCATATAGTGCTATATAAACACCTCTATAACACAAACCAATATCAATTAAACAAAACCTTTCTTCTCCCGTGGACGTAAGTTTCCGCATTGGCACCGAACTACTATAAATTCTTGTTACTATAAATTCTTGTTTGTTGTCTCTTCAATTAGTTGTTTAATTCTACAAATTCGTCTACAAGCTATTGAGGGGATTAATTGGTATCATATCCCCAACACGGTTCAACCACGGTTCAAGTGTTCAAGAACACAAACAAACACAACAGTAACTGAATGAACAAGCCCACACAATATGATCTACGTAGTATTTCCACTACTTGCTAGTACAAAAGACCCACTGACCCACACACAACAAAATACCCCACAAGTTTTGGCAATTTAAGCCCTTCACACGTACAAAACCTGCACAACGCACCTACGGCTAATTAGCATACCATAATATCATTCGTGCATCCAGCATGCATTTGTATACGTAGTAAAGCTAGATAGGGTGATTTATTCGACGTTGGTAAAGCGGAGGTAGTGTTTCTTAGATGGAAGGTCAGCTGTGGTATAGCCTTGGGGGAACATGTCTCTGGCTTCATCATTGGACACATTTGGAGATATGACCACTGGATCTCCAGGCTTCCAATTCACTGGGGTTGCTACCTTATACTTGGCTGCTTTCTGAAGTGAGTCCAACACCCTCACTACCTCATCAATGTTCCTCCCCGTGCTGGCGGGATACAGGAAACTCAGCTTCACCTGTGCATCAACACAACAACCAGGTGATGGTATTTTTCTAGACGTAATTTGAAACAAGCTAAAGTACGTACTCTTTTATCGGGGCCTACGATGTGGAGAGCTCGGGATGGAAGCGGCTTGCCATTGGAATCGTTTTCATCTGGGTCCACCATATTAAGTTGCTTGATGATCTCTCTATTGGGATCAGCTATGATC
This sequence comes from Coptis chinensis, assembly GCF_015680905.1. NCBI lineage: Eukaryota > Viridiplantae > Streptophyta > Magnoliopsida > Ranunculales > Ranunculaceae > Coptis > Coptis chinensis. Next base: position 29,666,019 of record NC_141463.1, on the reverse strand, counting down.
GGGTAAGTCACCTTGCTCCCAGGCTGCATACAAATTAAGCAAAACTAATTAACAGTAGAGTCGAGCTGGAGTTTTTAAAATTAAGTTTTAATTTGGTGACTCAACCGTACCATTCTAACTGTCTCATTATAGACAATAATGGAAGTTTTGTGAAAATCAAGATCCCATTTTTCTCAAAATGCGCCAGAGAATGTATGTGCAGCATATATTTTATGCTGCAGGTTAGAAACTTGTCAATGGCCAAAAACACATACCGTATTTTTTTCACGAACACTGCCTTCTTAATTTCTCGTGATCAAAAGGTACATAATCTTTTTCGGTTGTGGTCCAATAACGAATGAACTTTTATTATGCTCACGGGATCCAAGTCATTAAGTATGACTATAAGTTCAGTGGCCCAGCCCATTTTGATTTCGGGCTGAACACTTTTCCTAATGCAAAATTCTTTGGTTCCAGACTTTTTTATTTGTTTTTTCGATAAACCTGGTTCCAGACTTTTGGTTAGTGAAAAAAATGTCGTAAATGAAGGATGGTTTTGCGGTTTTGCCTCCTTGATTGGTACCTGATCATACAAAATCAACTAGTGAAATGAGAAGAGTAAATCAACAGTTAAAGGCGTTAAATGGAGTACTGGACATCCATAGTGATTACATATATGTTTCGCAAGAGAGTTTGATCGAAGACATCAACACGTACAGTCGTGCAGACGGTGCAGTAATATATAGTAGAAGAAGAGTAAGTAGATAATCGATGTCGCTATACCGTGTAGGCTTCAATGTCCTTGATCCATTCAATATGCGAGTGCACGTCGTCGCAAGAGAGACCTAAAAGCTTAGCACCTCTCTTGTGGAACTCCTCGGAATAAGCTGCCATCTTACACAGCTCAGTTGTGCAAACAGGTGTAAAATCCCCTACATCACACACATAAAGAAAACACGTACAATTACCGAAACCACAACAATTATTACACCAAAAATTAGAAAGACAGAGATCAACTCAAGGAGAAGAAGTTAACTAACCAGGGTGAGAGAAGAGGATAACATAGTTTTCACCAATAAAGTCATGAATCTTGAACCTTCCTTTCGTGGTCTCAACTTCGAAGTTTGGAACAGTATCTCCAATCGTCAATCCTGGCATCTTCGCTCTTCAAAACAATTTCCACAAGCTCACTTCTATTCTCTTCCCCTGTGTTCATTACCTGCTCAAGTTTTGAGGAACTAAGCCAAGTTGTAGAGAAGAGAGGTAGGTCAAAATGTTGGTGTGATTATGTGCATGAAGAGAACGTGGCAAGGTGGTGGGCAGCGTGTCTTGACTGTTTTGGCTGTTCCATGCAAATGATGCAATGTAATTTCTAGTCATTTCTTTCTTTCCACGTGGAGCAGTTTCTTTTTTATTTTTTCAACAACATAATGGTTCATCCAAAGTCCACAGCGGGCTGCTTTGGGCTACAATATAATTAACCATGGGCTGGGAACCTGTGGCAAGCTTTGGGCCAGAATGCACACCATAGGCCAGGATTTGAACAAATGCATAAAGGTGTGGCGTGTGGAAGAAGTTTCAGAGCCCAACACAGACTGGAACCACATTCCTCTGCCTCTTTTTTGAGTTTTCCCAACGACAGTGAAGTAGTGAGTGCTAAGTATGAGAGAGAAAGAAATTGCAAAACAACCAAAGACCTAAAAACCATCTTGGGCAACTTGGTAACAATCTATCTATCTTTGCTGTGTTCTCAAAGCTCCATGTCATCTTTACAAATATTAAAAGAAAAATGCGAAAAAATTATATTAATATTCGCAAAGCGTAATGTTTCGCTCACTCGCTCTCGCTATTTTCTTCCCCAAGTGTTGCAACACTTGAGGAGTAACTACTCGTCTACTCAATCCCTCACTGCAAATGCCCTCTTTCAATCCCTCACTATTTTCTAATATGTTTTTTTCCTTCCCCTTATTTTTCATTTCCATCCATACACAAACATTAACACAAGATTATGACTATAAAAAAAAATGTATGTTCAATTATTCTATCACGCCAATTCATTTCAAATCAAAAGATTTTTAAAATGTTTCTACTTATAGATTTGGAGAGTAATTCATGTTCATCTATTATATTATTAGAATTACTCTACTATTTTTTTCATTCTTTATTAAAAGCATTTGCTTATGTGTTACCAATTTATCAATCTCTTTCGACTCCAATATTATTATCAGTTCGTTCCTCTCTTTTGTCACTTTACATTTATTTACAAATAACTATTTAACATTTTTTAGAAGGGAATTATGCGTATACGATTATTTGTGATATCCTTATTTATTAATATTAAATTTGTTCAGGTACAAATGAATACTGTTACAAGGGAGGAGGCGAGAAAGTCGAGATTCTTTCACCGAAGTATCCTTCGGCAGAAATACAAAAAGAGGAAGATTGAGTGTCTATGTAATAAGTTCTTAAATAAAAGGTCACGACCGCTTTCTAATTGTTCTACGCCTACGGTTTGTTTACATTTACATACTATTGTTCATGAGGATGACACAACAACAACAACCACAAACCAGATACATGGTTGCACCCAGTGGCGGAGCCAGGGGGGCCTAGGATACATCCTGGCGTACCCTCAACTTTATAAAAAAAAAAGTACTTTCTCTTAACTTGCTTTGAAAGTAAACCAAATAAAAGGTGCACATGTACTTAACGGACTTATGTTTATCACTTAACTTGCTTTTGAAAGGAAACCAAACAAAATTACAAAAGGGCGCACATGCATGATGTACTTGATGCATAGATGTACCAAAAAAACAAAACAGAAAACCCAACAATCACTCAAACTAGAAAACCCACCCATATATAAACCCAAACAAAGAAACTCTCTCGTATTTATAAAAAAAACAGAAAGAAAAAAAAACTCTCACGTACTCTACTTCTCTATTCTCTATTATACTTTATTAAAAAATAAGTCTTCTACTCTTTTATACAAACAAAGAACCTTTACATCTACCGATTTTATGGAGGTAATTAAGTAACCTTTATATTTTTAAAAATTTTATCGTCTTTTTGATTTTTTTGTATTGATTCCTAAAACATATTATTTAGATTTTTATATGGCTGTGATTATTATTTTATTTTGTGAACATCATTATTGGTGGTTTATTTTAATTCGTGCAATTTCAATTAAATTGATTGGTGGTTTATTTTAATTATTTAAATAGCTATGCTAAAGTATTTGATCAAAGAAAAGTCGTTGCCTACTCAACCAACTAGTAACACAGATCATGTTGTTAGTGTTGAAGTAGGATCCTCTTAAAAGCGAAGTCACCAAGAAACTGAGGATGGTGGTGTTGAACAACCTACATCAAAGCGGGTTCAACATGAAAATCGTGAAGAACTTGACTTGTCTAGTCTTCCGGGAGACCCTGAATTGAGGAACAAGATTTAAGATTATCATCCTAATGATCATGACTTGGTGAGAAGAGCATATTTGCTTAGGGGTCCTTGCTAGCCTAATCATACTTTTCCTTCAAGGACAATAGGCAAGAGGAACCGTCGCTTTCAGAAAGAGTGGTATGGATAGTTTAGTTGGTTCACTACACCATAATAGGCTATTTGCAACGGCAAAAAACCGTTGCTAATAATTTTCGCAACGTTTTTTAAGCGTTGCAAATATGGCGTGGGTAAAGTGTTGGAAATATTTGCAACGGTTAATAAGCGTTGCAAACAGAAATTCCCAACGGTTATTAACCGTTGCAAACAGAAATTTCCAATGCTTATTAACCATTGCAATAATGATTTGTAACACTTTTTATAACTATTTTGTAGACAAATTTAAAACCTTTGTAACGGTTTTTTAACCCGTTGCAAAATATTAGTTAATTTTAAAAAAATTAATTTAAAAATCATTTGTAACGTTTATAAACTGTTGCTGATCACTACACCATAACCGTTTTTTCTTCCGGGGGACCCCATTTTTTTTGGGGCTTCGTGAATCTGCAAAAGCTTGTCCTTCCTGACTCTATATACAAACAAATATAAAAATTTGACATTCGATTTTAGCTACTGATCCATGAACCACATTCACACATTTTACAAGTAAATCGATAGCATAGACGAGCATAATACTCATTGAACCATATAACTTAACAACATTGAAAGATTTTCTAGTGGTTATACTTTTGTACAATAGTCTTAAACAAGAGAAAATCACTCGTGGATTGAAAGGTACAAAAATCCACGCATCCACTGTCATAAATTCCAATTCCAAGTACCTTCCAATTGCAATACCAAGTGCAAGTATCTCCTTCAATTTCTAGCTACCAGGCACAGGCATAGGTGATGGCTTCACTCATTACAAATGATAAAAAACAAGTCGACCATACACTCCTTGGTGCAACTCCATAATTCCATTTATTTCCTGAAAATTCAATGTCAAAATACTGCTTGTTAACTTGAAAGGACACCTAGCTACCTTATAGGATAATGAATATAAAAAAGGATACTTTACCCCCTTCGACGAGGTTAGCTATTATAGGATGTGATTGTGGACAATTTAAACAATCAAATGGTTGGATATTTAATGCATGGAGTGAAAAATAAAACTGTTGGGGAGTTTTTATATATATTATTATTAGTGTTTGAAGATGTACATGATAATGAGGAGAAGTGTGAATGGAAAGATGAAAAGGAAGGTTTTTTTTTCTTAATGTGGGGAGTGTAAATGAGGATTTGTCGCTTTTCCATGCACAAGGAATACATACGTATTTATTCTAAGCAACACGATCCATAAGTAAATCTGAGTGAATGGAAGTTATACCTAGTGCAGGAACTGATTTATCATTGAAGTATTATCAGCAAATCTATAACTAAATATTGTACACTACTTATGCATCAATAAAATAAGTGTTGTCAATAGGATAGGATGAAGATTAAAAGCAAACAAGAAATTTGTTTCTGTACTAGATCAACTTTCTGTAAAAGGAAAAAAAAATTGTGCTCACCAAGAAAAGTGATTGGAAATGGAAGTGACAAAAATATACTAGCTCAATAATATCTCAATTGCTAAGCATCTTGTGTACATTTTACAGAAACTAACTCAAGCATATAACTAGACACAAACACAAAAATAGTTAAGATAATCATGGTTGCATACTGGCAAAATTGTTGATTTTCACCTGAGCACAGACATCCCACCTCTAAAACATGTTTTCCACGAAGAGATAATTGTCCCTCCCGAATCCGCAAGTGGAGTTGCTTGACCAGATCAAGTGAACCTTCCCATAGTTTCAATCCTCCTACTCAATACACACAAAATAAGATTCCATACTCAATCATTCAATCCATTGAAACCTAACAAATCCAAAAAGAATCTAAGGTAACAAACTAATAGAATGGAAACTGAGAAGCACCTTCATATTTTCCAAAACTAAGTCTGATTTGGAAAAAGAAAAACGTCTTGCGTACTTACTCGACCCTACAAAACAAACACGCTACTAGATTCCCCAAGATGACCCCCTACTATGTTGATCACGTCCAGAAAAAATCAGCTCATTTCAGTATCTTTAGCCTTGTCGAATGTGATTTACAAAACTGAAATAATATAGACCATTACAAAAAATTGCAAATGTAAACACAGCTTTTGGAGATTACACAAAATGAAATGAGCTGTGCACCTGCAGTTTAAGGTAAGAAAAGATTGGAGTCTTGAGCAACCGGATCAACTTGTCCAGCTGGACCAAGAACTTAACATTAATATCTTCCTTCACCCGTGGATCGAATTACGGAACTTTAACGTCTTTGGTAAACCCGTCAAGAAAGACAAGTACACCGCTTTACGTAAAAAGCTCACAAGGGGTTTAAATGTTTAATTGCCCTGCGATGCACATGAAAAGTTACCCACCCGAGTTAATAAGCAAAGACTTATTGTTGCTGCTGGTGAATGGCACATATGTCAAATCCATGGCATATTTTTATTAGAAACAACACAAATTTTTATTACTTTCTTAGAAACATCAACTTTAAACCATACCTATTCAAGGTTTGATGTCTTAGCTATTTTCGAGACCCGTACTTTTCTTGCAGCATTTTGTTATTATTTTTCCATTCATTATGTCTTTTTTTTGGTCTTGATATTGTAGTATATCATGGATGAAAGTGCTTCAATGGAAAATTCTAAGATGCAAAATGTATATGAAGGACAGAGTAGCAGCGAGATTGGTGATAAAATTAGCAATTTACCAGATAATATTTTTCATTACATTCTCTCGTCTTCCAACAAAATATGCTGTTGGTACTAGTGTGTTATCGACTAGATGGACGTACCTTTGGATTGGAATCCACAATCTTTACTTTTGTGAACAGCTGTCATATGCCAAATCAGCAGACAACACATATGTCAAAAATTGTAATAAATTATCTCCCTGGCATCGTTATGGATGTTCTCACATAATATTACAGAACCTGAACCATGATGGACGCAAAATCCAAGTCAACTTCTCCCTCAAGAATTGTGGAGAGTTCCAAGTACACATGCTCAGCATCCAAAAGAACACATAGCCAATGGATTATCAAAGCACCACGCCTGAAAAAAAAATTAAAGACTTACATTAGAAACAAAAACATGTTTAAACTCATAAAGGGAAACAACGTTATCCAAACCGATTGGTAAACATAAAAGGAAATTAACTCACTTCTCGAGAAGCGAGTGGTCAACCCAGAATTTATGCACTAGGAAAACAACAAGTTGGCGGAATTAAGGTGCATCCCTCGCTATGCATGCATGCACATCAAGCACCAGGAGAACCGAGAACTACATGTGAATGATAATCTCATTTTAATTTACTCCTTAATTCAATAGGGAAGTAAGCCTTAAAGGCGCAAATAACACAGAAAAATTCAAACACGGAAAAAGAACCTTATCAATAATAATAAGATGAAAGACATGAAATCTATAAAACAAATAAATTTTTTCAAACATGCGTCTATATATACAGTCTACAGTAGCATTATCTGTCAATTCAATTATCAATGCTAGATATTGAGTCAAAGACATACACACTCATATATTCCCGACATAAAAAGGTTCCTTCTTCGTTTCCATATTGAATAGAAAGGGCATGGAAAGACATAAAAAAATAATCATTTCTCAGGAAAATAAGTAATGTCATTTCATATTATAACACTATCTACTTGTTTCAGAATCTAATGAACTTGCAATTTCAACCCAAGAATACTTGAACAGGTTTTTTATAAACAAATAATATCCCTACACCATCTTTACAAGCAATCACAATCCCTGAGCACAAATTGATGGCTACAATCTTACTTTTACAAAGAAGAAAATTGTATAGGACCTCCACAACTCCTCGCAAGTTATATATCAGGCCAACTTACACAGTTCAGAGAGATTAAACTGAATTTTCGTCTCTAACGAAGAAGGAGGTCATGCTATCCATTTCTTAAAACAGTCGTACCAAACTTAAACTAGATATATCAATATCCCTCGGAACAGCGCAGTTGGCCATAGGCCAGTTATGGTTCGATGTTGTTCATGCTTGCAGTTCTAACACATGAATGGAACAGGTTGATTGCCGCTTAATATATCCTTTTACCCTATCTTTTTATCGCTCAAAGAAAGAATGCCATCCTCGATTGGAGGGAAAACATGACTTCCATAAAAAGCACATTGAAATAAGTAAATAACGATGGACCATATCAAATGAATATAACAGCCCTTCAATTTTACGAGGGAAATCTACAAATTCATCGCAAAGACTATGAATGTAGGATATAAAAAAGAAAACACTTACATAACGGTCAATGAGCTGTGGAAAAGAGAAATACAATTTGGGCCTTTGGGGGAATACTGCATTTTGAAGTAATAAAGTTGGGACTTCTTGAAGGCCAATTTTCTTTCACTGCTTGGAGATACAAACGACAAACAATATCCCATCTACATGGAAGGTAACATTTTACTCTCACAATGGCTAGTAAAATGTTTCCCACTAGCTATGGGTGCATTTCTGAAACAAATTAACTTTCTAATCTAACTCTAATCATAGATTATCATTTTCTAAAGACCCTTCCTCCACATAAGCACTTAAGAGTAAGCTTCTTACAAACTCTTCTAAATGCCAAAAAATTTCAGGTCCAACACTCTACACACTGTGTACAACGGTGATTGATTTGGATAAACAAACAATATCCATTTTTCAGGGGAACCCACAGAATAGAGCAGTTTCTCATGTGTTTCCAGTTTGAAAGAAGTTTGAGATGTCACAATAGAAGCTCTCACCTCGTCAGTCCAAAATTAAAGTTGCCTTATGTCATGTATTCTAGCCCAACATGGGTCTTCTACTTATTGGCACAAAGTCTTTTGGTCTCATCATGCACCTTACTGCTGTAACCTGCAAGCCAACCAAGAAAGGTTGGACTATCAAATTCTCCGAGCAACGAGAATTTATTAATGACTATTGAATTAATAAATGTGAAGTTCGGGCATACATTAATGTTGAAATCCAATCCTTGTGAGTAAAAATGAGGTCTTTGTGGAGTGGAGTTGAAGAATCCAGCTGAATGAAGCCATGATGAACACAATACCCTATTTTCTTCCCCAAAGAGATGGGTTTCTCCTAAGTTGGGCTTATTAACGCAACAAACAACATCAGGCCAGATCCTTACACCAAAACATGAGAAAATTAAATGAAAAGTTAAAATAAAACCTCAGTTAAAAGCAGTTCGACGCAAGGAGGAGGTTATATTGCTATACGAAGCAAGTTTTGAGCCTGTTTCAAAAAACAGAGAGATATTAATTGTTAGATCTAGTAAAATTTGAAGTGAAAAATCATATTAGTACTATTTTTTTTCCAGATCTACAACTTATATATGAAGAAAACCTCAAAAACGATGAAAACAAGCCGAATTCATTTCCTTTATCACTAAAATATCGACCGAGCAAATAGAGTCAAACCGAGCAAATAGAGTTAGGGCAGAGAGAGAGCGTAGCGGCGGTGAGAGAGAGAGAGAGTAAAGTTATGTTTTATATTTCGAGTTTTTAATTTGCAACACTTCTCACACGATTTTTAAGCGTTGGCAATTAATTCATGAAATTCACCGAAATAAAGCAACGCTTTATAACATTGCTAATGCTTATATAGCGTTGACAACTTGCTAACTGTAAATAACCGTTGCAAAGCAAAAAAGGTCCGCGTTGCAAATATCCTATTATGGTGTAGTGGTTGGAATATAGTATTCACAAGAATGTCGCGTTTTGTCACTATTGTTATCTCCTTAAACCTGATCAGGGAGCACAAGGAGGTGGATATGTTTTTTTCTCACAAGGGGGTTTACTAATTGGGAAAGGTAATCCAAATTAAAAGAGCATGTTGGAAGACCAAATAGTGCTCATAATATTGCTTATTGGGCAGCACGAGCATTGCTAAATCAAGAGCAGCATATCAAAACATTTCTTGAGAGACAATCTGACCAAGTTCGAAGGGATTATTGAATACATCTAACTGCAATAACTGATTGTATTAGGTTTCTTTTCAGACAAGGTTTATCTTTCCGTGGCCATGATGAATCAGAGGAGTCGATCAATAAAGGCAATTTTCTTGAACTTATACGATTTTTGAAATATCATAATGAAGTCATTAAGAACGTTCTTGAAAATGCTTCTAAAAATCAGAAATTGACCTCGCCTGCAGCTGCTGTGAAAACTACAAATGCTATTTTAAAGAATTATGGAAATTCATTGTTTGCTATTTTAGTTGATGAAGCACGTGATATATCAATTAAAGAGCAAATGGCAGTTGTTTTGCGTTATGTCGACAAGAAAAGTTGCATGATTGAGAGATTTTTTAGAGTTGTGCAAATTAAGGAAACTACTTCAGTAACACTTAAAAAGCCAATTGATGAGTTATTCTCTAAGCATAGGTTAAGCATATCTAGACTGCGTGGACAAGGGTATGATAGGGCCAGCAATATGTAGGGTAATTTGAATGGCCTAAAACGTTATAATGAAAGAGAATGAGTCTGCATTTTATGTTCATTGTTTCGCTCAGCAGCTTCAGTTAGCCATTGCATTAGTTGCAAAGAACCATGAGTCAATTGCTAACTTTTTTTAGTGTTCTCTCTAATGTGGTAAATGATGTTGGAGCATCATGTAAGCGACGTGATATGTTACGCGAAGCAATGAAGGCTAGAGTTGTTGCAGCCTTACTAAGTAGAGAAATTTCAAGTGGCAAAGGGTTGAATCAAGAGACTAGTCTTAAACAATCTGGTGACACTCGATGGGGCTCACACTATTATACACTTCTTGGCATAATTAACACTTACGGTTTAGTACTCAATGTGCTTGATAATGTAGCAAAAAATGGTTCAAGCTCGGAACAAAGAGGTAAGGCTTACGGATTTTTGAGTTCAGTGTAGTTTTTTGAATTTATCTTAAATTTGCATTTGATGAAAGTAGTACTAGGAATTAGTAATGATTTGTCAAAGGTTTTGCAGCATGAAGACCAAAACATTGTTAAATTTATGGTTCTTGTTAAAATAACAAAGGTTTGCTTACAGAGGATGAGAGATGATGGGTGGGATAGTCTCCTGATTGGAGTTTCTTCACTATGTACCAAAAATGATGTGGTTGTTCCAAATATGGAAGAGAGGTATGTGGCTCGAGGGAGGTCTCGATGAAGAGCGGAAAGAACCACCAATTTACATTACTATTGTGTTGGATTATTCTATCAATGTATTAATTTGCAACTTCAAGAGTTAAATGACCGGTTTAATGAAGCAAACACAGAATTACTTCTTTGCATGACATGTCTTGATCCTTGTGAGTCGTTTGCTGCTTTCGATAAACAAAAGTTAATCCATTTTTCTTGACTTTATCCCGATGATTTTTCAGAGATAGATCAGATGGAATTAGCGGATCAGCTTGAGAATTATATCATTGATGTGCGCTCTGATACTAAGTTTGGTAAAGTAAATGGACTTAGCGACCTCGCCGAAAAAATGGTTGAGACGAAGAAAGAAAGAAATACATTGTGTACCCACTTGTGTATTTGTTGATTAAGTTGGTGCTAATTTTACCTGTTGCTACTGCTACCGTGGAGAGGGCATTTTCTGCTATGAATATCATAAAGAATCGTCTACACAATCGGATGGTGGATGAATGGTTGAATGATTGTTTAAGAATATACATTGAAAAAGAAGTTTTTGATAGCATTGATACCGAGTTAATCTTGCAACGCTTCCAAAAGATGGAGAAGGATGACAAAAAAGAAGACAACCGAAGACAACTATGAAGAAGTACTTGTTTAGATTGAATTCTTTTTCTTTTCTTATTTTTTATAATACATTTATTGCAGTAATTTTATATGATTTTTTTATGTTCAAAATATACTTGTTTTGTGATCGGGTTTGAATTTTTAGTTAAAAAAAAATTAGTATAGTAATTTTTTTTATGCTTGGTTTCTGGGTGGCTCACCCTCACTTATATTTCTGGCTCCGCAATTGGTTGCACCGTTGCAAATGATGAAGTTAATGTGTCTTTGCGAGATGAATAGTTTAATGGATGTTCACATAATAGTGAAAGAGACTCAAGTATGATGAATGGGTTATGTACTTTTTTTCCAGAGAATTTTAATTATGGAGTTAGGTATAGGTAACATAGATATGACTTTAATTTTTTATTTCATTATAGGCCATTTGTTGGAGACGCATTATTTGGGGCCAATGGATCAACTATGTCATCATTGTAGAGCATTTGCATGGTATGAAGAAAGGAACTAGAAGTCAAAACGGCCACATCGTCCATCTTTTTCGATTTGTTGCCAAGCGGGAAAAGTCCAGGTACCTTTACTAAAAGACCCACCTCACTTTTTGGGTCCTCTTTTAGAATATGGCGGGGAAGAAGGACGCAAGAATTCAAGAGAAATATCTGCGCTTACAATATGATATTTGGTTTTACATCAATGGGTGGGGAGGTTGATAGGAAGATAAATAAAGGCCAGGGACCCTATGCCTTTCGACTAAAATGACAGAATTATCATAGGCTTGGTACTTTAAGGTGTTCAGTTATCATACTATACATTTTATTCTTTTTCGTATTTCTATCATAACCTTCAAAAATGGCTATTCTCATTAACTATTTTACCCTTACTTCTTGCATCCAATCTTTTCTCATTGAGTATTGGTAATGTACCGATTATTTTGTGTTGTCTATTTTTCTAAAGTTTTATTCATTTAGTTGTATCGGAGTTGGAAGACAGGTCGAGGCTGTATGGTTTTAATTTCTAAGTAAAAAAATTGTCTTAGGTCGCTTCTAATTGATTCGACTTATGTCATTTTGTTTCCAGCTTAGCAAACACTGTACTTTTCACAGTCCATGGCTTAAAATAAGTCTAAGTGTAAGTTTGTTGTGTCCATGTTGGCATTTTGCTAGTGCTCTAATTAACATCATTTCTTGGAAGGTTGCAATTCTGTTTGCCTCATACTTTCAACTATGTTGCCTTTATAACATCCAGGTCTTTACTCAATATAAGAATTTGACAGATTGATTCAAAATTTAAGTTCAAATGGCTTAGTATGCAATATATACTTCAACTATGTTGTTTGTATAACATCCAATTCTTTACTCTGTACAAGAATTCAGATGGCTTAGTACGTAATATATACTTTTAGATACCATAGTATCCATATAGCTACACTTCTATATATGTTGTTACTCTTATGTACTTGCGTAAATGTTAACTCTACCAATCCAAATAGATTGGCCCGTGCAACGCATGAGTCAAAGAACTAGTGAATGTACTAAATCAGGAGAGTGGAAGTTTTTACTGTTGTGCCCCAAAAACTATGTAGCACACCAATCTATGCAATGGAAGCGAACAACCAAATACCAACGTGGTAAAAGAAACAACCCATAACTACGGTGTATAAAATAAACTAAATAACTCCTTAACAAATAGTAAATAATATAAACTACTCACCAAAATAGCAAACCAATCAACCAAATAAGAGAGAAGAAGATTTACATTGTTTGGCTTGTGCCTAATCCACAACCAAAGAGAAGCTCCAATTGAAAGAGAATCAAATAGTGTTACACACTTACCTTGGTTCAATGGAACCCCCCAAATTCCCCTTTCTTATGGCCTCACAAATCTCTCTTACAACAAACAACTAATTGTGCAGACAACTACCAATGAGTTTGGGCATGAACACAGCTCTCAAGAGAGGCATCAAATCCCAAACCCTAACAACCAATTTTGTCTATTCACTTTTTAATATCTAAACCCTAACTTTGTTTTTATAGTGTAGCTTGAAATTTTGACTACTTGTCAAAATTTCACAATATCTCGGTCGAAACTAATCTCGGTTGGTTGGTCAGACCAAACCGTCCCAATAATTCTCCACCTTGGCGAGAATTTCTCAAATTCGAGTCAACAAACCAATGCGCTACACCCAACCAACCAAAAAATATCAAAGAGAGAACCAACCAATCCAACCATCAATGTCCTTAGGGACCCAACAATGATTGCACCACGTAGTGGTTGCCTACGTACTAGGTCAAGGGATCAAGTCTTCGTAGTTCTTCCAAACCCTAAAAAAGGGTCAATAAACAACCATGCCCATATCAATGCCCGGAAGGGTGTGAGTCCCTCAAGGGATCACCAACAAACTTCAACACAATGGGGTTCAAACTACCAAATACCATCTCCACTGAGTATACTGAAGATGTTCCAACACCATCTCCTAGAGTAGGAGATGTTCCAACACCCCGAAACCTCATATGGCTTCCAACAACAAATGGCTTCACAACTTCACTATGCTCATGGGCTAGAGCATCTACAACTTCAACTGTGGTTTCACTTTCATTATCAGTTATGTACCTATCTACATCACAAGGAGCGGCATCAATCTCCACCGTTTGAGATATCTCTCCAACATATGAACATCTATTCAAATTAAAATGCCCATAAGAAACAAAATTTTGTTTCTTCCCAAAACCACGTTTTTCCTTCATGGTAGAGTTTCCTACAATGATGAAAGAGAAAAGACAGTTTCTTACCTATGAATATTTATTTATGCTAGGAATAAGAAAGCTAGTTATTCTACTCTTTTAATCAAAGTTCTACTCTCGTTATCTTGCGATATGGTGGAGTAAAGAATTCGTTCCACTCCTAATTTCTTAGACGTAATAGTTTATTAAACTTAACAATTCTATAATATCAATGAGAGTATTTGATTAAATTATACTAATATGGTGAAAATAGCTAATTACGATATGATAATTTATACTATGGCAATTTGATTATAAGATGTGAATGGGAAGAGAGGTATTAGGGGCATTTGATTCCACCTTGATTAAAACTTAATAGACTAGCATAGATTTATTGTAATCCTAATCTTTATGTTTTCACATAAAGATTGGGTTTTTTAATCCCTAATTATTCATGACAATCTCTAAAAAGTACCAACTAATAATTAGCATGTGAGGCAATTTAAACCCATTCTCATGGTGAATTAACTACCTTCTAAAGTGGAATAAATTACTACAACTTATTCTACACTAACACATCAAGTCTTCATCAAAGATTCATCAAACCCCTCTAATGGAGGTTTAGCTATGAATCATGAGACTATCATAATTAAAATAATAAGAAGAAGAATAAAACATAATTAAAATAAGATAAAAAAAAACTTGGCTTTATTAATGGTGATTAGGCTAATAAACAATAACTAGGGTCATTTAACTCAAGAAGAAAACTAATTTATTAACTAAAAAAAGAGATCCTATGAGTTTAGCCTTAGTCCTCTTTATATAGGAGAGAGCTAGGTTTACAATTTCATGCATGGGATTTGGAGCTATGTTTTGGGCCATTAAATCAATCCCAAAACCTAATTACTTAAGTCCATAAAGGGTTTCTCTGCTAGAAATTACTGCAATAGACTTTTTATTTACTTTTACTCCTCTGATTGGATCAAGAGCTAGACCGTTAGAAAGCTCTTTCCGATCTGGTCGTTTTGACGTATAATAGACCCAGTTCCGAGGTCTGAGTCTAAAGATACGGCTTGCAGAAGTTCTGTTGACTTTTCTGCTCTATTTCTGCCCGCGTTGACTTTGACTTTTCAGCTTTGATTGAGATTTAAAAAGAATTTTTCTCCTTGAAACTTGGGCTTTAATCATAGAACTTTTTAGCAACCAACCTTTGCTCCTTTCTCTTGCAAAAGTGACATATTTCTTCACATATTTGACTCAAAGACCTGAAATACACAAAAGCACGTAAACAGTACTAACTTTTATTTATTATACACATAATTGGTCTAAATGTAATATTATTAAGGGGTTAAAACTACAATTTTAGGCTCTTATCAAACCACCCCAAAACATCATTTTGCTTGTCCCCAAGCAAATATGAGAAATTAAAATAAGTGACCAAAATTGGAGTTCTAACTAATCTCGTTTTGCCGAGTGCAATTGCATTGACCATATGCAATAATGCCTTAAACCACTAGGAATTCCCTAGTGGACGAGTTATAGCATCATGAGAGTTTTCCAGAGAAGGTACTCACAAACTTCATCTGTACTGCAACGACTTAGAAATAAAAATGGTTGTTTCCTTATTTATTCTCAGATATCTATACATCTCACTAGCAATGAACACATAATAATCAATTCGAAATCTAAGCTAATACATGCATAATAATCAATCATCTATGGATAAACATATATATAATGAACTATGCTATAAAATGCAATAACAGGTCCATTTCTGAAATTTTGTAATAGCGTCCTTAAGTAGGTCCTCACAAATATGTCAAGACAAAAACACTCTGATTTTTCCACTCAAGTTTCGCTCACTATAGTGCGTAGTGGGCACATTTTACCTTAGAAACTCAATGACTTACAAGGAAGCGGAAGTCGATCAAACACATCTGCGACTTACTATCACACTAACCTATTCCTAATTAAGCTAGAGGTCTTTATTAGGTGTTGCGGGGATTAGGTGATGGCTTAAGAATGAAGAAAATGGAAATTCAAAAAGGACAAGTATGAGATAATAGAGTCTTCAAAATATGTAACTAGAGAAAACCTTATTTTGCTTTGCTTCTACACTTTGTTTCCATCTTTCGCCATTTTTTCTTTTTTTTTTGGCCTTTGACTCCTTTGATTCTGTTTTTGGAGTTCTAACTTTTATTTTATTTTATTTATTTATTTTTCTTTTCTTTGGATGGAAACTTTCTTTTCTTTTCTTATTTGAAGCAACTAACAAATTCTTGGTTTTCCAAAGGTCTTTCTCTTTTCTTTTCTTCATTTTATCTCTATTCTCAGACTCATTCAAAAATGGGTAGGCTGATTTATTTTTTATTTTGTTTTTGTAAAAGGGTAAAAGATTTGTGGTTTATGAAAAGGCTAAAGAAAGGCTCAGAGGGGCAACTAGCGGAAAATAATTTCATATATGTTTGAATTTTTGGCTATATCGATCCAAAAAGGGCCTAAATTCTCGCTTAGGATATGATATATTGATCAAGCAAGTGAACGTGTGATTTCTCTATTCGGAATTCACTTCTCCCTTGTGTCATTACTCAAATATTTCACTAATATAAGACTTTTAGGCTATATTCTTGCAGGATTTGTAGAATAAGTATTCTAGCTTAGATTTTAGAAACTTACTGCTAATACAAACATAGATGCTCATGCAATATATTTATAGAAAGATGCAATGACTATTACCTACATTTAACCTAAATTTCTAAAAACTATTCTAATTTAAGAGCTAACGTGAAACTTCTAGACTAATATCATCATGGAGAAAGAAACAATACCAATATTCCTAAGTGTATAATATAAATATTTATTATTTACTTTTTACTAGAAAACAAGTGCATATTATATATATATATATATATATATATATATATATATATATATATATATATATATATATATATATATATATAATATGCACTTGTTTTCTAGTAATATATATGCTTTGTCCTCAAAGTATAGAAATAAGAAGGATAAGAAATACTATGGAAACGCGTGAAAATTTAAGAACACCTGCAAAACAAATTAAAAACATACTAATATAGATAAAGAAAAATAGACGCAACTCTATATGAGTTTCACTCGTTATGGGAATGATAATAATTAAATTGCTTGGGACATAAGCGGACACTACAAAAAGTAAATCTTACCTCATATCCATCATTTAAGCGTTGTCCTCCTCTTCTATAAAGAAGTGAGGTTCCTTTGCATCCTGTCATGCCATGACAATTTGCCAGGCCTTATGCCATGTATCATCAACCCGTGCTAATCTATTAAGCGTTACTCGGTCTGATGGGGTGTAAGGGGTAACCCAATTAGGTTGAAGCCTCCATCATGGCCAAATCATTGCACGAAAAAAAAATGTACAATGCAATTTGTGGGTCACATAATATCAACCCCAACCCAATCCGTATAGCAGAATGCAAAATCAGGAAAGAAACATACCATGATGCGGCAAACCAAGACAGACATAATAAGGTACTTATGCTTCATACTATGGGCTCGTGCTAAACTGGATACTAAGGTCTGGGGAATGTCATATAGCATACGTCCCTCAGCTAAAGCAAGGAAGACGTCACCAGCGGCGTTATTCGCAGAAGAAAACCACCATTCCCTTAAGATATTCAACATAATAAAGAACATGATAGTGCCTACGTTAAGGGACAAGCTACCAAGGGCTACATTAAGATTCCCTTGGTTCTCTACACAAAAAATCCCTGCCCCATAAGTCTCTTGGAGATACTCATAGTTATATAGGTATATATTATTAGACATATAACCCCATGAGTTTCGGGGGGCAGGCATATGCATCCCAACAGCAAAGGCTACCAAAAACTTGCTGAAATCCATTGTTATATCATCAATGGTGACAGAGAACACTTGTTCCCCATCCGATCGATAAAAGAACTTACAATGATCATAGAAATAAGCAGTAAGTGCAGGAAAATAAGAGTCATTGGCACTTACCAGTAGATTCTGCCATCTTGACTGCACAATCCTATCGCGGAACTAGTATCCATACGTGTTACTATCAAGCAATTCATCAAAGGATTGCTCCGGTATTATTTGAGGAGATTTCATAGCAAAACACACTCTTGAACTCCTAGAAGTAACCTCATAAAACCCAAGAAAAATAAAAAACTGGAGGTCTTGTTAAGGTAAGGGCGCAGGTGCGCTCAACTCTGACTCTGCGTTCTAGTAACTTGGGCGTGGGCGTGCTCCGTGTATAGGCAAAAAGGAAGCGCGGGCGCACTCCTAGTTCTGTTGCTGGTGTGAAGTCAAAGGGAAAGGTGTGAGTGAGAGGTTTAGAGCATCCCATGTATTTATAGAGCTCTAGTTTCTTAAACAAAGGTCCTTAAGGTTCCTTAATGGATACGGAAAGCGATGGAATAAGAAAAAACTTCTAAAACCAAAATAGAAACATGCATGCTCCAAAATCAAACCTATAGCTTTTAGGTTGGAATTAAAAATAGCAATCATCCAAATTCCAAATCCTTGAGGATGCCAAACCAAGAGTAGCCAATTCTAGCTACACCCTATTAGCAACATGCTTGTCACACCCCGAATTTCGACAAAATCGGAAAAACAATATTTGTTCCCAACTTTTCGATTTTCGAGGTGTGATGCACTCTCAACTTCCAAAAACCCATTATCCATTTAACTATTCCAATAATTGGAAACCAATAAAAAAAAAATTGAATAAACAAAAGTTCTCTTCATTACGAAAATTCACAAATATTATTAAGTTACAAATTTCCTTTCAACAACTATTTAATTATAATTACAACTAGAAATAAAAAAAAATTGTCTCAATTGAAAATCTATTGCACCTCAAGGGAAAACAAAACATATACTATAATGAGACACTAATGCGAACCATAAGCTGCAATTAACCTTCTTCAACACTAATCCTGTCAAGACTTATCAACGTGGTTCATTTTATGAACATACCCGATAAGCAAACATGCAAATCGGGTCAGCATTATAAACAATGCTGGTATGAGTAGCCCTAAAATACAAAATATACTTATACATATATATACACAATCTATAAGGCAATTAGTTCCTCCACCGAGGCGCCTTAACTTCCAATGACTAATACAATATTCTTAAATACAATAATTAGGCAGGTAGTTCCTCCACTGAGGCGCCTTAGCTTCCAACCGTACTAGATCAACTGCATCTAATAATAAAATAACAAAACTAAAACTTACACTATGCTCAAACTAGTGTAAGCCTAATCACAGAGTGGGTCACACCTGCATAAATAATCAATTCAACCCACCCTTCTGCAAAACCATTGTGAATGCAACATAAATTACAATAAATTATTTATTATAGATTTAACGTACACTTTGATATATCCTCATAATTATTGTTTAGAGTTTTTTCAAGTGTCTCTAGAATCACATCGTCTCTATGTTTTACCTAGTTTCCTTGGCTACCACAATCGCTTCCCAACGCCGAACATGTACATCCACATGCCTCGCCTCACATAATGAACCACTCCATGTGTAGTTACCCTAAGCGGGATATCGCATACCAGATAACCCTCATGCGAACGCCATTATGTGGGTATTGCCACTATTTGGCATAAAATATCGTGTGTCTCGTTCTAATTTTGTGAACGAGAAAATCAAGCCATTATTCGGCTACGATTGCCCAACACATGGATCAATCAACATCTTATATATACACCTTATACAAGGGCCAATCATATCACATACGCCCATCACAAGGGCCAAATCACATGAGTTGTGGTAGTTAGGTTCTAGGATTTTCGTTACGTAATTTATTCGATCAGGTGTCATACATTTATATCTCATAACCATTTCACTATATCACGTGTATGTCAAATACATTATTGTACTAAGCCACAATATTTAGAAATATCTGAATACATCTCATAACAACTTTCATTCTTTCACGTGCCAAATAAATTATTGCACTAAGCCACAATATTTAGAAATATCTCAATACATCTCATAACAACTTTCATTCTTTCACATGCCAAATAAATTATTGCACTAAGTCACAATATTTAGAAATATCTCAATACATCCTATAACAACTTTCATTCTTTCACATGCCAAATAAATTATTGCACTAAGCCACAATCCCTTGGGAAATATCCACAAATATTATACTACCTCATAGTAGCATCTCACAGATATAATGATGGAGCGTTTATATTTATTTCTCCAAAAATATCACATTTAATATACATCCTAACATATTATATCAGTTAACAGAACAACAATTTCAACATACCACATAATGTCACCATTACTCCAAACGTACCGCATAACATTTTTATTAAATCATTTTCAAACCAAACAAACTATTTTCCCTCTTTTTTCTCTTTCTATCAAAAAGTCAAGCCCACATTTACTAGCCCGTTGACCAAGAAATAAATATCAAATTCCGAAATGCTAAATATTGTTACGAAATAATGTAAAAATAATTTGGGGTCTTACAATGCTCACACAACCCATAGTCTCAAACCCTTGCAATATTAAATTCCAAATACAGATGGATAGGGTAAAATACAATGCTAAACAAATAATACCACCCCCAAACAAATTGGGAAGGTAGGATTCATAAAAAATAGATAGCATGCTCGGACAAAATTTAAATTAACTTGAAATTTTAATAACAACCAAATATATAATCCAATACTAACTACTTAACAAAACAACTCAGAATCAAATTCTACTAAAAAAATAGGGAAATTTCCTAAACAACAATAATCTAATCAACAACTAGCCACGAGATGAGGATGGACCAGAGCCATCCATCCTATGTCGACGATGCTCATGCCTACCAGAGTCAGTGGAAGAAGAACCCTCATGAGGTGGCAGGCATCGCATAACTTCAACTTGAAATGTGCGCTGTTGCTCCATAAAGACATCCATGGTTTCCCAACGCTCCGTATTTCTCGATCTAGACGAGAGTCTCCATGTTATCCTGGATGTCCTGGTGACTATCACTGAGCAACTAAATATTCTGCTACAGCTTAGCTTGGTTATTGAGAATGGTACCTTGCCTAGTTTGAATAGTCTCACATAGGTCATTCAGAAAATGTTGGCCTGTATGAATTGTCTCATACTGAGTATGGAGAGTTCGCAGGCCACGATGAAGTAATGGGATGCGAGCTACATCTGTAGTAGCCTTTTCCAAAGCATCCGCATCAAAACACATCGTGTTGTCCTCATCGTCCTTATCAGGTACCGTCTCAACACCCCTAACCTCCAGCAAATTCCAATCCCTCTGAATATATTCCCGATAGATACGTGCATTTTCATGCAACTTCAAATTAATCTTACCAGTCTTCGGAAAACATCCCTAATGCATCATAACCTTCGTAATCAAAGTAGGGAAGTTGACGGTATATTTACCCACTGCTCTAATCTCACTTAACAAAAAGTCAAGGATGCAAAACTCATACCTCTTGTTTTGCATGATCTAGAGGATGTGCAGACAATTCAAATTGATGTCACTTACTTTTGTGGTGGCAATCATATTTCTACCAACCCACTGAGCCACAGCTAGCTGGTTTCATCTCAGAGACGTCTGATGAACACAATGCGAGTTCGTATTATAAACTCTTTCCAAGACAGTCTCCATCATCAACAGACCAATTCTACCAAACTGAGATTCCTGCATTGTGATTACAATGGGTCTTTGATTAATGCCAGTAATCTCCGACAACATTGCTATAGTTAATTCCTTCCAACTACCATTCACCTTCACAAAAATCCGACGACCATCAATCTCCCTCTTCTTATAAAAATCACACACCAAATCAGTGTGATAAAAATCCTCTAGAGAATACCACAACCCTTCCCACTTCCTATAACGCATTTCATGACAGAAAAAGGGTGAAAATTAGTCAAAAGTAAAAACTTGTTCCAGAAGAATCTTTGGGGGTTTGAGGAGCCATTGGGTTTTGAATTTCGAAATTGGGAATGCAAGGTGGGGGAGAGTGAACTAAACACTCAATGCAATTTTGGATAGGGGTTGTGTAGAGGTTAGGGCGCAGGTGCGCTCAAGTTTAGGCTGGAGATGAGGGCATGCTCACTCAAGTTTAGGTTGGAGATGAGGGCGTGCGTGCTCAAGGTTTTCTGGGTAAAGGCTGTTCTTGCGTTATGGAGGCGGAGAGAAACCAAAAATTGCGATTTGGTTTTTAAAAGGGGGTCACGTGTGAGTCACGTGACCGCGTAGGGTTAAATTCATTTGGGCCCAAGCCCAAAACAAATCCTATAATGCCCATCATGTCCTATGCCTCGTAAAACTTAAAACTAAAATTTCCGATTCGTTAATGGTTTGATTTTGGCGAATGAGTTATGAAAACAATCAACATAGAAAATGCAATCCAATAATCTATATCAAACTCAAATCTAACCATGGTTGACATATAAGAAGATGGAAAATACCTCGAAGTGCGTGAATGACATAAGTTATGTGATCAAAAGAAATCTAAATATATAGATAGTGCCAACCCGAATCAAATTATGACTAAACGGAATAAACAACAAGAATAGGAAGTTGAGTGATCAAGAATAGAAAGACCAAACACCCCACCCCCAAACAAATTTTTGGAAACATAGTTTAGAAATTTTGTTTTAAAAACGTGAGTATTTTAATGTCAGATTTCCGAGACTTGCTAGATTACTCTTTATAGAATTTTAATATTTTTCTTATTGTTCATATGACTAAGGTTTAATAGAAAGGAAAACAATAAAACAATAAAGACATAATTCACTCCATAGAGAAACATGACTAAAAAACTAAGAAAATATGCAAGAGTGGAAAGCATGAATTATGTTAAACGTGGACTTGGGATCCAGTACTTACAGTCACACACTCTAAAGGGAGGGCCCGGTTACCTTAATGGTGCACTTACCAATATATTAAAATGAAAGAAAGTACACCAAACATCAAAGGTCAGTCCTCATAGATAAGGCCATGTAGAAGGACATCCTCCACATCTGGGGACATTAACTCTTGGAAATGTTTTAAACGTTGGCCATTAACTTGAAAGGTACTATTGTCCTTGGAATTTACCAAGGTGATTACCCAGTAAGGGGTGACTTCAGTAACAAAAAAGGACCAGACCAATGGGTTTTTAATTTTTCTGGGAAAATATGCAAATGGGAGTTGTAAAGCAAAACTTTTTGACCAACCACAAACTTTTTACGCAAAATCTGTTTATCATGAACACATTTCATGTTAGCTTAATAATCCTTTGTGAGATTATAAGAATCGCTACAGATTTCTTCAAGCTCATTTAATTACAATTTGCTCTTGACACCCGCCTCATCAATATTGAAGTTAAGGCTTTTTATAGCCCACATAGCACGGTGCTCCAATTCAACTCAAGTGACAAGGTTTTCCAAACACAAGTCTAAAGGGAGACATTCCTATAGGAGTTTTAAAAGCTGTCCGATACGCCCATAAGGTATCAATTAGACGCTTAGACCAATCTTTCCGATCAGGATTGACTGTCGTTTCTAATATTTTTTTAATTTTCCTATTAGAGACTTCTACCTGGCCACTAGTTTGTGGATGATAAGGAGTTGCCACCTTATGGGTAACTCCGTACTTATTAACTAACGAAGCAACAATTCTATTGCAAAAATGTGTTCCGCCATCACTGATGATGGCTTTAGGGATGCCAAAATGACAGAAAATGTATTCCTTAACAAAAAACACAACTGTCTTATGGTCATTGCTACGGCAAGCCATGGCCTCTATCCATTTGGAAACGTAGTCCACGGCAACAAGAATATAAATAAAACCGTGGAAAACAGGAAAAGGACCTATGAAATCAATGCCCCATACATAAAAAATTTCTACTACCATAGTGGGATTTAAAGGCATCATATTACATTTAGTAATACACCCAAGTTGTTGGCAGTGAACACACATCTTGCAGTGAACTTGAGCATCTTTAAAAAGGTAGGCCAATAAAAACCACATTGTAGAACTTTAGCTGCCGTTTTCATACCACTAAAATGGTTACCACACTCTTTGTCATGGCAGAAGGCCGGATAAAACCTCATTATATTCCCACTGGAGAATACAACGATGAATAATCTGATCCGCATAATACTTAAAAAGGTAGGGCTCATCCCAATAGTATAGCTTAACTCTGGCAAAAAATATTTTATATCTATTTCTTGACCAAACATTAGGAATAATATCATAAGCTAAATAATTCACAATATCGACATACCAAGGTGCAGAAAAAATAGAATAAAGATGCTCATCATAGAATAAAGATGCTCATCAAGAAAAAAAATCAGGTATAGACTTAGAATCACTATCACTGTCATTGGTTAGTCTAGATAAGTGATCGACAACTACATTTTCGACCCCTCGTTTATCCTTAATTTCTAAGGTGAACTCTTCCAGGAGAAGAATCCATCAGATCAATCTTTGTTTAGCATCCTTCTTGGCGAGAAGGTACCTAAGAGCTGCATGGTCCGTGTAGACTAAGGTCTTTGTACCAACCAAATAAGGACGAAACTTATCTAAAGCATAAACCACAGCTAAAAATTCCTTTTCCGTAGTAGTGTAATTTCATTGAGCATCATTTAAAATCTTACTAGCATAATAAATAACAGTAGACTTATCATCTAGTTTCTGGCCTAACACAACACTAACAACATAATCGCTAGCGCCACACATAAGCTCAAAGGGTTTAGACCAATTGGGAGGCTGTACAATCGATATAGATGTTAAAGCAGCTTTTAATGTTTCAAAAGCCTATTTTCAGTCATAATTGAAATCAAAGATGACATCTTTTAAAAGTAGATTAGTTAAAGGCCTAGTTAATTTTGAAAAATCCTTGATAAAATGCCTATAAAAACCTGCATAGTCTAAAAAGACTCTAATGTCACGGACAGTCCGTGGTATAGGTAGAGATGCTATTTTATCTAATTTGGCCTTATCTACTTCTATGCCGTCACTAGATACAATATGACCAAGAACTATTCCTTTCTTTACCATAAAATGACATTTCTCCCAATTTAAAACCATATTTTTTTTCTCACACCGTGTCAACACCTTGGAAAGGTTAGACATGCATACACTAAAAGAGTCTTGATAAGAGCCCAAAACTGTAGTTTTAACCCTTTAACAATATTGCTTTTAGACTAATTATGTGATTAATAAATAAGAGTTAGTGCTATTTACGTGCTTTTATGTATTTCAAAAATTGGAGTCAATTATGTGCAGAAATGTGTCCCTTTTGCGAGATAAAAGAGAAAATATTGGTTGCTAAGAAGTTCTACAACTATAGGCCAAGATTCAAGGAGAAAAAACCTTTTTAAAGCCCGGTCAAAGCTAAAAAGTCAAAGTCAACGCGGGCAGAAATAGCGGATAAAAATCACCAGAACTTCTGAAGGCCGTGTCTTTAGACTCAGACCTCAGAATTGGGCCTACCATATGTCAAAACGACCATATTGGAAAGAGCTTTCTAATGGTCTAAGCCTTGACCCAATCAGAGGAGCAAAAGTGGATGAAAAGGCTGTTGAATTCATTTCCAGCTGAAAACCCCTTTGTGGAATGAAGTAATGAGGTTTTAGGCTCGATTTTCCGGCCCAAAACATGGCTTCCAAGACCATGCACAAATTTGTAGACCTAATCCTCTTCTATATAAAGAGGACTAAGGATAACACTTGAAATACTTAGTTTTATAATTTAATATTTAGTTAGCTTTAGTTTGTCTTAATTTCATAATTAGTTATTCATAAACTCAAGTTCTAAATTAGTTTTGATTTAGTTTTAATTCATTTTAAATCATTAGACTATTGTTCATTAGATTAATAAAGTAATTGTTATTCATTCAATAATGTTTTGTTCTTATTGTTCTTATTCTAGAAATGATAGTTTAATGAATCAAGACTAAAACCTCAATTAAAGGGGTTTGAGGAAACCTTGATGAAAACTTGACTGTGTTAGCGTAGAAATGATTGTAATAATCTATTCCACTCTAGAAAGTGATTAGTTCACCATGAGAATGGGTTTAATTTCTTCACATGCTGATTGTTAGTTGGTAGAGATTGACATAAACAATTAGGGATTAGAAAGACCCAATTGTTATGTGAAAACATTGCAATTCAGATTATAACAATTCTATGTTAGTTTATTAAGTTGACTTAAGGTGGAATCAAATTCCCCTAATTCCTTCTCATATTGTCATCTTAGTATTGAATTGGCGTAGTTTAATTTATAACATTTTGATTAGTTAATTCACCAATTTAGTTAAATTTAAATCCATTGCTCTCATCATTTTGTTAGAATACATGAACTAGGAAATATTACATCTAAACGAACTAAGAGTGGAACGAATTCTCTACTCCACATATTGCATTGATAACGAGAGTAGAATCTTTGATACATTAGCGTAAAATTCATTTAGTTTTACTTACATTTGAGTTTAATTACTTATTCGTAGGTAAAACTATCGTTTTTACACCTATCGATCAAGTCTCCATAGATAGAATAATCATCCATGAAAACCTCCATAAAACGCTCCACCATGTCACTAAAGATATGAAGCATACACCGCTGGAAGGTACCAGGAGCATTACACAGGCCATAAGGCATCCGTTTATAAGCATATGTTCCAAAAGGACAGGTTAATGTAGTCTTGTCTTGGTCGTCAGGATCAATAATGATCTGAAAATAGCCATAATAGCCATCTAAAAAACAATAATAAGCATGACCAGCTAGACCTTTGAGCATTTGATCTATAAAAGGTAAAATAAAGTGATCCTTTCGTGTCATGGTGTTTAAGCATCTGTAGCTAGTCAATACAGATCCTCTATTTCATAGAAACTCATGTGGAAACATATTCACCCCCAACATTACGCACAATGGTAACCTCTGATTTTTTTGGAACTACGCGAATGGGGCTTACCCATTCGCTAACGGAGATGGGATATATGATACCCCCATCGAGTAACCGTAAGACTTCTTCCCTGACCACCTCTTTCATGGCAGGGTTCAAGTGACGCTGAGGTTAGTGTGAAGTCTTCACATTATCCTCTAAATGTATGCGATGCGTGCATACACTAGGGTCAATCCCCTTATTGTTGTCTAGGGACCAACCGATCGCGGAACGATGTTCCCTAATCACCCGAATCAAACGTGCCTCTTCATCAGCAGAGAACTGAGAAGATATGATCACCGGATGACTACCATCCAGATCAAGCTGGAAATATTTCAACTCAGCAGGAAGAGGTTTAAGCACAGGGGTGGAAGGAATGGGTAAAAAGGCTTTCGGAGGATCCTCGTCTTGAGTAGTGAAGACTTGTTTAGGTAAGAGGTCTTCAAACATGGAAGATGGAGCTACAGAAGGATCTAAGATAGGAGTAGACTCGTAAAGGGCGTTGACTTCCTTTAAGTAGGAGTCATCATCGAAGTCGAAACTTCCGAAGGAAAGGAATTGGTGCATCTGATTCTCTGGAAATGTATTGTTGAAATAATCTTGAGCTAAGCTCTTGATCATGCTAACTTCTCCATCGATAGTCGTATCGGGTAACTGTTGCATCATTTTGAAAACATTTACCTCAACAGAAAGATGGTCAAAGGACATGGACATCGAACCATCGTGGCAGTTTATGAGCACATTGGCAATTGCCAAGAAAGGACACCCTAAAATGATAGGAACATAGTTATTAGTGACTTCTGTGTCTAGGATAACGAAGTCTGTTGGGTAGTAAAAATCTTGAACTTTAACCAGGACGTTTTCAACCACACCCTTAGGATACTTAAGAGAACGATCAGCTAATTGCAACGTCATTTTAGTTGGCTGCATCTCTTGTAGACCTATTTGTTTATAGAGATAATAAGGGAGTAAGTTAACACTCGCCCCCAGGTCTAATAGCGCAGTCGTTGTGTGGGTATTCCCTAAGGTGCATTGTACAGTAGGACGACCAAGGTCCATGTACTTAACAATTCCATTATGTTCAGAAAGTGTGGAAAACTGTTCAGTTAAAAAAGCGTATTTTGGAATGTTTGTTTTCCACCTAGTAGTGCACAACTTTTTTAAAACTTTGCATGTTGTGGTAATTTTTTAATAGCGTCAAGAAAAGGTAGGTTTATCATTAGAATTTTAAAAACTTTTCTAATCTCGTCAAAATTTGTATCCTTGTTTAACATGGCTAGTCTCTGGAGAAACGGTGGTTTCTCTCTATATTTAGCATATGGATCAATAGGAGATTTAACCTTGGCTGCTTTTCTTTTGGTGCTTAGATTTAGCATATGGATAAATAGGGATCTAAGTTATTATTATGCTTAGATTGATCTTCTAAAAACCTATAAGCCTCTGAGGCTCCTTTACTAAGGAAACTACCCCCAATCATTATATCACCTCTTTATGGTGATGTAAAATCCCTTTGAAAAGGCACAAACAAGCGTGTCTTTCACAAGGTTATGATGTGGACACTCGATGAGAAGATTAGTGAAACGATTCCAGGTCTCTAAAATGATTCATGAGGATTCTGCTGGAAGAAATGAATCTTTTGAAGCATTTCATCTGTCTTCAGTGGTGGGTAAAACTGTTCCATGAACAATTGAACAAGTTTGGTCCATGAGTCCACAAAATTAGGCATTTGGGCAATTAACCCAGATGCCGCCTTATCGGCTAAGGTGAAAGGAAACACCCTTAGTTTAATTTGTTTCGAACCTACGATAAGATGATGAAATGTGGTAAGAACTTGTTCTATCCTACGCATATGCTGATAAGGCTTCTCGTGGTCTGACCCATGAAAAACCGGTAACATATTAAATATATTCGAGGGAATTTGAAAACCCCCCACTGGGTCTGTAAGAACGATGCATGACTTAGGACTATCATTTAGGGCTTTGTAAAAGTCAGAGAGAGGAGTATCTGTTTTGTCAGCCATTAATGCAGGTGTAGTGTGGGATATTCTAGATAGGCGTGTGCGTTGACGTTTACGATAAATAATAGAAGATGGTTTACTCTTACCGGACCTTAATCTCATGCAAGGCTAAGGCCAATTTGAAGACAAACCACTAACAGCAGTCAAACAACCCTGATATGCTAGAATGAAAAATTCTCTAACAGAAGAGACGAGGAGTGAAGGAAAGAGTACCTGAATGCCTCCTTGCTTTGTGTATGAATAGTGTCTTGTATACGCAATCCTAGTGTATTTAAATTGATGGAAACACTGAATATATATAAAAATATGAACAAAACGAGAGCCGGTTACTAACCTGTGAAAATCGGGCTTCCTTCAGAAATAGGCGCAGGCACGCTCAAGGTACTGTTCGCAAAAAAATTTCAAGTAACAAGAGGGCGGGCACGCTCAAATGATAGGGTTAAGAGGGCGCGGGCGCTCTCCGTGTACTATAATGAGAAATTTTTTTTTCTGAAGAAAAAAAAACAAACACAGTTATAACCAAACAATCGGGTGGGTGGGTGAAATGGGATAGTGGTAGATTTTAAACACAACGGGAAACTACTCAAACAAAACTAAGATGGCAGCAGCGCCATTTGATAAAAGAGAAAAGACAGTGTCTTACCTATGAATATTTATTTATGCTAGGAATAAGAAAGCTAGTCATTCTACTATTTTAATCAAAGTTCTACTCTCATTATTTTGTGATATGGTGGAGTAAAGAATTCGTTCCACTCCTAGTTTCTTAGACGTAGCAGTTTCTCTAACTTAACAACTCTATAATATCAATGAGAGTATTTGATTAAATTATACTAATATGGTAAAAATAGCTAATTACGATATGCTAATTTATACTATGGCAATTTGATTATAAGATGTGAATGGGAAGAGAAGTATTAGGGGGATTTGATTCCACCTTGATTAAAACTTAATAGGCTAGCATAGATTTGTTGTAATCCTAATCTTTATGTTTTGGGTCTTTTTAATTCCTAACTATTTATGGCAATCTCTACCAACTAATAATTAGCATGTGAGGCAATTTAAACCCATTCTCATGGTGAATTAACTACCTTCTAAAATAGAATAAATTACTACAACTTATTCTACACTAACACATCAAGTCTTCATCAAACCCCTCTAATGGAGGTTTAGCTATGAATCATGAGACTATCATAATTAAAAGAATAAGAAGAAGAATAAGACATAATTGAAACAATATATAAAAAACTTGGCTTTATTAATGGTGATTATGCTTATAAACAATAACTAGGGTTTAACTCAAGAAGAAAACTAATTTATTAACTAAAAAGAGAGATCCTATGAGTTTAGCCTTAGTCCTCTCTATATAGGAGAGAGCTAGGTTTACAATTTCATGAATGGGCTTTGGAGCTATATTTTGGGCAATTAATCAAGCCCAAAACCTAATTACTTAAGTCCAAAAAGGGTTTCTCTATTAGAAATGACTGAAACAGTCTTTTCATTCACTTTTACTCCTCTGATTAGATCAAGACTTAGACCGTTAGAAATATTTTTCTGAGCCGGCCGTTTTGACATATAATAGGCCCAATTCTGAGGTCTGAGTCTAAAGATACAACTTGCGGAAGTTTTGTTGACTTTTCTACTCTATTTCTGCCCGCATTGACTTTGATTTTTCAACTTTGACTGGGCTTTAAAAAGACTTTTTCTCCTTGAAATTTGGGCTTTAACCATAGAACTTCTTAGCAACCAACCTTTGCTCATTTCTTTTGAAAAAGTGACATATTTCTTCACATATTTGACTCAAAGACCTGAAATACACAAAAACATGTAAACAATACTAACTCTTATTTATTATACACATAATTGGTCTAAATATAATATTATTAAGGGGTTAAAACTACAATTTTAGGCTCTTATCAGACAACCATATGCATACAAGTAGAATGATCTCCACCTGTACCAACCACACTTCCATTAAGAAAGTACAAATTCTTTCGCCTTATCCATTTCATCACCACATGTGCACCTATAACAACCTTTAGAGCCCCATGTTCAAACACAACTTTCATACCATCTGACTTTAAAGAAACTAAAGAGATGAGGTTAGATTTCAAATCTGGCCCATACCGAACACCAACTAATTCTTTAACAACTCCATCAAACATATTCAAATGGATAGTTCCCTTTCCACGTATTCTGCAGATATGGCCTTTACCTAACAGAACATCTCCACTATCTAACTCCTTGAAGCTAGTCAACAAATCCCTATTGGGACACATATGTTGAGAACATCTAAAATCAAGAATCCACTCACTCGTGGAACAACCAACCATCGAAGATATAGAAAAATCCAAACCGTCATCACTACCTCCATCTTGTGCAACATTCACACTTTCAGTATTCGAAGAATCTTGGTCCTTTGATTTCAACTTGGGACATTCAAAATTCCAATGTCCTTTCTTGTGGCAAAATACACATTGGTCTTCATCTAATCGATCACATCTCACTCTTGATTTAGAGCAAGATCCAACACCTCTACCATTATTCCTTTCATAGTTTCTTTCCCTCACAACCAAAGCTTCAGGCATTGACTCTCTATGGACCGTGAGGTCCTTCTTCCTATATGATAAGAGCCCAAAACTGTAGTTTTAACCCCTTAATAATACTACTTTTAGACCAATTATGCGAGTAAAAAATAACAGTTAATGCTAATTACGTGCTTTTATGTATTTCAGGCATGGAACTCAATTATGTACAGAAATGTGCCACTTTGGCGATATAAAGGAGTAAAGGGTTGGTTGCTAAAAAGTTCTATGATAAAGGCCAAGATTCAAGGAGACAAAACCTTTATAAAGCCCGGTCAAAAGTTGAAAAGTCAACACAGGCAAAAATAGTGCACAAGTCAGTAGAACTTTCGAAGACCATATCTTTGGACTCAAGCCTCGGATTTAGGCTTACCTTACGTCAAAACGACCGGCTCGGAAAGAGATTTCTAATGGTCCAAGCCTTGACCTAATCAGAGGAGCAAAAGTGGACGAAAATTTTACTGAAGTCAAATCCAGTTGAAACGGGCTTTGTGGACTGAAGAAATTGGGCTTTGGGCTCGATTTTCCAGCCCAAAACATGGCTCCTCAACCCATGCACGAAATTGTGGATCTGGTCTCCTCCTTTACATAAAACAAGACTTAGCTCTTAAGAAAAAGTGAGTTAGATAGCTTAGAATAGAAAGTAGCCATTAGAATAACTTGTAGATCTAGTTTTTGAATTTCAATTAGTAATTAATTAGTTTCATTCTTTGTTTTAGATTAATTATTTGAATCATTGTTCTTCATTCATTAGATAAATAAAATAGTAGTTCTTGTTAATTTCGATTTTGTCATTTAAATTTGTTTAGATCTAATTTCAATTATTGTTTGTTATTCATTTCCTAGTTATTAATTTGGATTTCAATTCTTGAGTAGTTAAATTAGTAAAGTTCAAATGTTTATATTATGTCTAGTTTTAATTCAATTGGAAATGATAGTTTGATGAATCAAGGCTAAACCTCCATTAGAGGGGTTTGGTGAAGCCTTGATGAAAACTTGATTGTGTAGCATAGAATCGTTGTAAGAGTCTATTCCACTCTAGAAGGAAGTTGATTCGCCATGAGAATGGGTGGACTTTCTCATATGCTAGTTATGAATTGGTAGAAATGCCATGTATAATTAGGGATTAGAACGACCACTTCTTACCGTGAGAACGTAAGAATTGGATTACAACCATCTATGCTAGTCTCTTAAGTCGGATTCAATCCCCCCCTAATTCTTATTCTAGATTCAAACCTTAGTATTCCGTAGCATTTCATAGTCGAGTTATTCATATCTTTTTAGTTAAATTTGCATCGTAGTATAATTCGTAATTCTCTCATTGACTTTGGTAGGATTGATAGTTGTAGGAAACTTGAATGCTAAAGAACTAGGAGTGGAACGAATATTCTATTCCATCTTTACTTCAATAGATTCGAGAGTAGAAAACAAATATCTTTGATAAGTCTAGTATAAGCCACAGTTTGTAGTTTTACTTTCGTTTGGAGTTTCATCGCTTTATTCATTAGTAAAACTATCTTTTTTTACGATTATCAAATGGCGCCGCTGCCATCTTAATTACCTTTAACATTGCTTTCTTTAGAATTGTTAATTTTCCAAAGTCCTATAACCCACCCACCCTTGTTTGATTCTCACTGTGGTTGTTTGTTTCAGCACTGAAATTTTCCTCGAAAAAATTACTCGGAGCGCGACCCGCGCCCTGGGCAAGCCAAATTGGAGCGCACCCTGCACCCAAACCCCTAGAATTCCATCTTTTGGCTGAGCGCGACCTGCGCCCTGCCAAGGCAAAACACGAGCGCACCCCGCTCCCACACGCGCCCACACACCTTGAATTCTACTTTTTGCCTGAGCATGACCTGCGCCCTACCAAGGCTAACTTAGAGCGCGATCTGCGCCCACACGCCTGGAACTCCAACTTGACTGAAGCGACTGCGCCCTAGGCCTATTCTCGAAGCGACGTCCCTGCTGAAACTGCCCAATTTCCACAGGTTTGATTCAAACATCCATTTCTTCAAGATTTTCAGTGTTCTAACTTGTTATATACACTGAGCATGCGTAAACAAGACGCTATTCATAAGCGAAGCAACGAGGCTTTCAGGTACTCTTTTTTTCCACACCTCGCATCTTCTGTTAGAGGTTCATACTAGCATATCAGGATTGTTTGGAGTGTTGTTGTGTTTCATTAAGATTGGTTTTAGCCTTGTATGAGATTAAGGTCAGGCCGAAGAAAAACGCCTAACGTAATTAATCGACAACGACAACAAACACGTCTTTCTAGTAATACTACTCACTACATCTCTAGCTAGCATACCACACACCACACCTGAAATAATGGCTGAAGAAAGAGAGTCTCCTCTCTTGGACTTTTACAAAGCCTTGAACGATAGCCCTAAATCTTTCATCGTTCTATCAGACCCAGTGGGGGATTTCCGAATCCCCCCAAATATATTTAATTTGTTACCCGTTTTTCATGGGTTAGACCATGAAAAACCTTATCAGCACATGCGCAGGATTGACCAAGTCCTTACTATATTCCACCATCCTATGGTAGGTGCTGAACAAATTAAACTGAAGGTATTTCCCTTCACCGTAGCCGATAAGGCAACGTCTTGGTTAACTGCCGAAGCGCCTAATTCTGTGGACTCATGGGCTAAACTTGTTCAACTATTCATGGAACATTTTTATCCACCATTGAAGACCAATGAAATGCTTTCCAAGATTCATTTCTTTCCACATAATCCTCATGAATCATTTTTAGAGGCTTGGAATCGTTCCACCGATCTACTTATAGAGTGTCCACATCATAACCTCGCGAAAGACACGTTAGTTCGTGCCTTTTTCAAGGGACTTCTACACCACCATAAAGAAGTCCTTGACATAATGAATGGGGGTAGTTTCTTAAGTAAAGGAGCCTCAGAGGCTTATAAATTTTAGAAGATCAAACTAAAAGCGTAATAATAACTGGGGGTAGTGACGATTTCTCCCGTTCTGCTAGTTTTTCTACAACAGTTATAGCCGCCGGTATGTTTGAGATGAAACCCGATCCGGAACTGAAAAATTTAATCGAATCTCTAACTAAAAAGGTAGAGGCTATTTCTGTTCAACAAATGCTGATCCCCGTCATGAATGTCAACACCAATCCATGTAATTTCTGTTTGAGTCCAGAGCATCCCAACTCCTATTGTCCTCTTGCCTATGAACAACAACAACCACAACAAGATAACGTTTGTTCCATTAATAGCAAACCTAACGAAGCTTGGTGATAAAACCCTAACTTCGGTTGGCGAAATAATCAACAACCTCCAAGGTTGTTTAACCCAAATGTTAGGCCAACAAACAATTATAACCAAGGCCCACCACGATAAGGTCAAGGACAAGGTCAGGGTAATTATAATTATAACAACCAAGCTCAACCACGACAAGGACAAGGTCAGGGTAATTATAATAATTATAACAATAATAATTATAATACTAATAAAGGTATAGTTCCGGTAAATAATAACTACCAAAATCCACCCATTAATAATCAACGTGACATAGTTCCGGTCACATAACCAGTAGCAAATACTAGTCCACAACCGGATCATTTTGATACCTTTATGCAATCTTAGTAATAGATTTTACAAGCCATCTAACTTTCCTTACAGCAGTTAGCTAAAGAGAAAGTGCAACCCAAAGGTGTATTTTTAGGACAAGCGATACCTAATCCTAAAACACCAAATACAGCCTTTGAGGTAAACGATAATACTAGTAACGAAAATGTAAATGTAGGTGAGATAAATTCCATCAACACTCGCCGTTCAAGCAGAGTGGTGGATAACAAAGTAACTATGTCTATAGTTACCCCCATCAGTTGTCCCTACACTAGATATTACACTAGATACTGAAATAGAAACTGATGATCCTACCGTTGTAGAGGTACCAATTAAACCACAACCTAAGAAACAGAAAGCAAAGGCTAAACATCCAGTTGATCCATATGCTAAATATAGAGAGAAACCATCGTTTCCTCAGAAATTAGCTATGTTAAACAAGGATACAAATTTTGACGAGATTAGGAAAGTTTTTAAAAATCTAACGATAAACTTACCTTTTCTTGAAGCGATTAAAAAGTTATCTGTGTGTGCATATTTTAGCAAATAGATATGTAACACGTGGTGACATCTTCGTAAGGCTCGGATATGGTCTTGGTGTGGGTAGAAAGTACCAGAACACACTTCAAGTCCAAATCCTCTTACTTCCTAGGTTCGAAAGTGAGATAAGAAGAGGAGGTTCGTGGGCTTTGGAACTAGTTGGAGTAGTAGGTTCGTATAACCAACTCGTAACTATGAACTCCAAATCCGGAACTCAACTACTAGGTCCGGAATAGGTTCGTGGGCTTTGGAACTAGTTAGAGTTGTAACCAACTCCTAACTATGAACTCCAAATCCGGAGCTCAACTACTAGACTCGGAGCTCTAACTACTACTCCGAACCTAAACATGTTTTTATGTTGTTTAAGTCAGTAAAAGAGACCTATTTGACTTGGGAAACATGGGGCTTCTAGAAGAGTCAAGATGAGACTTAACAAGAGGCGGTCTCCTAGTTAAACACTAATTGGGAAACCTCATCTATTCTTATAAATAGAATAGTTGAACTACGCTTTGAGTTTGATTCCTATACACAGGATACGTAGGCAGCCATTAAAGAACGTGGTTCAACTCATCATCTTCTACATCTCTTCTTCTTCTTGATCAAATACTTCTCATTGTTCTTTGATCATCAACAAAATATTTGTGTTTCTAGATTAGGAAAAATCATCACACAATTGGCCGTCCTGGGAAACTATCTGAGAATTGATTTGATTTCTTGGTCTAAATTTTTCGGTTCTAGGTTCTCCTACCTACCAATTTTTCTTGGGTGTGTTGTTCTTTAAAAATATATATATATATATATATATATATATATATATATATATATATATATATATATATATATATATTTTTTTTTTTTTCTTCACTTTGATTCAAAATCATTGTTACTACAAGAGCCAATGCGAATCAAAGTAACGAGGGGAATAACGAGATCAATAACCCACATGTTACTTCTCAAAGACAATTTGAACGTAGAGGAGATCCTCGTTTTGGATAGGGTCGTGAAGAAAATGAGCCTAACAACGATACTCCCCAATCTGCCATAACCAACCAAGCCATCATGGATGTTGTGATGGCCGAACATGGTCGACAGGAGGCTCGTTTGCGTTTTTTACAAGACTACTACCGCACGCAGGAGGGTCGTTCACCTCCAAGAGTGTTGCCTACTGAAGGAAACACGAGGGGGCAGTTCCGGCCACCAAGTCTCGACCCTGGTGAGGGTTACGTCCCTACACCTTATATACCTTACTTTGTTGGGTATCATAGCGACCAACCAGATTCGGATTATAATCCGGAATTGGATCCAACCCAACACTCGAGCTCACACGGAACTGACTTCTCTTGGTATTCAAGTTCTCAAGGTACGAGGGATGGACGTCCGAATGTGTTTGCCCGGAATCCACAACTATTGAGGTCAACCTCGGCACGAAGAAGACTTTTAGTTTCAAGGGAACCTTCATTGCCTCGGAATCCATCAGTTCCCCGATCCAGTTTTGCAAACTCCTCCACTCGATCTCGGGAACCGGAACCGCGTTATCATCAAGATGAGAACTATGAGAGTCCAGGTTCGAGGTACAACAACTAGAGAACTCCAATTAATGAACCGACTACTCTTGCACAACTCAAGGCACAAATACTGGAGGAACTACGAGGTTCGAAACCAACCAAGATGGACGAGTCAGTTGTTCGGTCAGCAATCGAGGGATTAGATCCCATTTTTGGTCTATACATATCTTTGAAGAAAAAGAAGCCTACGAACATGACAGAGTTGCAGGTTCGTATCAATAAGTATGCATAACTGGAAGAAGACCAATTGGATAGGGAATCTTCTCATAAAAGAGTGATAACCAGTGTCACCTCCGCTCCTATTGGTAGGAGCTCTACTAGTCATTATGATGATAGGAAGTCCGAGGAACCACAGTCGGAGCACAAGTTAGTCGACATGAATTCCTATCAAGATAAGTCCAAGAGACAGAAGACTGGTGACACGTTCGGAAGTAATAAATTACCCCCACAGGATAGGGACTTTACCACTTTAACTCATCCTTATGAGGACGTCTTTGAAGTTAACCAGGAACAAGATGTTCATGAAAGATCCTCCAGCGGTGAATCTCGATGCTAACATGTATTGTTTCCAAGTAATGTTACACTACTCTTAGCTTCTAAGAGACAAAATTTTCACAAATTTGGATATGCTTCCACTATATTGGGGTTTTATAGGAAATAATACAGGGGCACACCCTATATTTCTACAAAGTCTTATTTCTTAACAAAACTAAAGGTATTTACAGGAATTGACACAGGGGCAAACCCTATTTTCCTACAAAACCTTGTTTTTCTAAGATTCGAAATACAAATTTGTATAAAATATAATTCACACTTTTGTCATTTTTCCTCAAAGGTCGAATGTGCAACCGTCATCTAAGAGAAAAGTGGGGCATCACTGTATACATATTTATGCAAATAAGGAGAAAAGAACACCACTTCTTAACTAGTTCGGAACTTCACGCTCGTAACTTGTCCAAGTTCAAAACTCCACTTCCCAGCTAGTTAGGAACTCCACGCTCAAACTCTACTTCCTAGCAAGTCTGGAACTCCACGTTCGAAACTTGTCCAAGTTCGGAACTCCACTTCCTAGCTAGTCAGGAACTCCACGTTCGGAACTTGTCCAAGTTCGGAACTCCACTTCCTAGCTAGTCAGGAACTCCACGCTCGGAACTTGTCCAAGTTCGAAACTCCACTTCCTAGCTAGTCTGGAACTCCACGTTCGGAACTTGTCCAAGTTCGGAACTCCACTTCCTAGCTAGTCTAGAACTCCACGTTCGGAACTTGTCCAAATTTGGAACTCCACTTCCTAGCTAGTCGGGAACTCCACGCTTCGAAACTTGTCCAAGTTCGAACTCCACTTCCTAGCTAGTCCGGAACTCCACGCTTGAACTTGTCCAAGTTCGAACTCCACTTCCTAGCTAGTCTAGAACTCCACGCTCGAACTTGTCCAAATTGAACTCCACTTCCTAGCTAGTCCGGAACTCCATGTTCGAACTTGTCCAAATTGAACTCCACTTCCTAGCTAGTCTGAACTCCACGCTCGAACTTGTCCAAGTTCGAAACACCACTTCCTAGCTTGCTTAGAACTCCACGCTCGAACATGCCTAAGTTCGAACTCCACTTCCTAGCTAATAAGTAACACGAAAGTCCAAGTTCGGTACTACTCGTCAAGAAACAAACCCAACACAACTTTTGTGGATCAAGAATCCGAACTGCCCAAGATCTTGAATTCGAACTGCCTTGCAAATTAAAGAACTTCGACACTAATTGGCGAGACATCGAACTTGGAAATACTCGAGGGCATCTGCCATAAATGAAGGCAACGGAGAGACGAGTCCAAATTTCAATAATCCAAGATATATTAAAGGGATGTTCATCAGTCCAAGGTCGATGGTTTTGTGGATATCTGATGTTGGTTTCCTCCGAATTGAAAATGCATTACGGATCTTTTCTAAGTCAGATATATCCCCAAAAGGAATAGCGTTCCAATCTATTGTGGGAATTTTAGCTTTGGGCACAACCGAGGTGTAGCATCTATAATCTGCTCAGTAACCGCAGACATATTGCTTCAACAACCTAATCATCCGAACTATAGTGGTGGGTAATCAGATCCGACACGCCTCACTACTTATGGAACTCATCGATGATTGATGAGACATAGTATACGCAGTAGCAACACGCCGATCTTGACTTGATCAACTCGGGCGTGTGTAGCCTCGCTAGAAAACCCGATACAACAATACCAACCAACAACCAACACCAGAACTGATGGAAATCGGAATTGACTGCTGAAAATAAGATAAGAGAATTTAAACTAAGCAAACAGTTGAAAGTAAATTTTGGGTTTCAATCAAAGAAAATAAAAAGAACCGACGGTTTACTTACCTTCTTTTGATATCTCACAACTCTTCAATCTTGTCAATGGCGATCAATGTTTGAGAAACAAATTTGTTTGATATTAGAAGCACGTTTTGGTGAAGTTTGTTTGAGGTTACGGGCTGCTTCAGATACCCTGCAGTTGATTGTTTCATGAACTGTCAGTAGTTGGTGGTATTACTGATCAATGCTTTGTTGGTTTTGAAGATGTGAATTATGTGTTCAATTCCATGAACCCGAAAGAAAATAGGAATTTTGAATATGTGGGAGCTGTTGGAGTTGTGGGAGCTGTTGGAGCTGTTGGAACAATGTTGAATCTTGAATTTTGGAAGAAGGAAGAAAGGGTTTCAAGCAATTAGGTAGCGAAGGGTATCTTTTTGGGTTATGTTCAACAACTCAATTTCGCAAGGCCCATTTCAAGTTCCGCCAGGCCCAATTCGGGTTGCACTTACAGTTTTGGGTTGCACTTCCGAGTCAAGGTGATTTGGTGAAATCTATCTAAATCCGGATCTTTATAATACCTGGGATGTCCGGACTTGACAAATTTCGATTCCTTGTGCTTAGCTCCTCATATACTAGGTTTGGCCTAATATACAAGGTTCGGGGCATGGTGATGTCAAGTCCGGTTTTCACAGAATTTAGTTCCGGAATGTACTACCAAGAAGTCCCGATCTTTGTGAAACATGGGTCGGGTTGATCTGACCACGTCCGGATCATCACAATATATTGCATGTCTGGATTTCACCAGGTTCCTCATGACCAAGCCCGGACCATCACAATGCATGGTAGAACCAGTTTTCAGCAAGTTCGGCTTAATATACAAGGTTCGAGGCATGGTCAGGGCAGGTCCAAATTTACAATTCCATGTACTGAAGTAATGCGAAATTTTGCCGATACATTCCACAAAGAAAATCGAGGCATAAGACGTCGCGTACATTTTTACCGACCTTTTTCCTTAAGGGTTTGATTCACAACCCATGAATAAAAAAGGGGGGCATCTGTGTGTGCATATTTTAGCAAATAGATATGTAACACGTGGTGACATCTTCATAAGGCTCGGATATGGTCTTGGTGTGGGTAGAAAGTACTAGAACACACTTCAAGTCCAAATCCTCTTACTTCCTAGGTTCGGAAGTAAGACACTTCCTAGGTTCGGAAGTGAGATAAGAAGAGGAGGTTCGTGGGCTTTGGAACTAGTTGGAGTAGTAGGTTCATATAACCAACTCCTAACTATGAACTCCAAATCCGGAACTCA
Organism: Coptis chinensis; assembly: GCF_015680905.1. Taxonomy (NCBI): domain Eukaryota; kingdom Viridiplantae; phylum Streptophyta; class Magnoliopsida; order Ranunculales; family Ranunculaceae; genus Coptis; species Coptis chinensis. Next base: position 29,625,176 of record NC_141463.1, on the reverse strand, counting down.
ACTACTAGGTCCGGAATAGGTTCGTGGGCTTTGGAACTAGTTAGAGTTGTAACCAACTCCTAACTATGAACTCCAAATCCAGAGCTCAACTACTAGACTCGGAGCTCTAACTACTACTCCGAACCTAAACATGTTTTTCTGTTGTTTAAGTCAGTAAAAGAGACCTATTTGACTTGGGAAACATGGGGCTTCTAGAAGAGTCAAGATGAGACTTAACAAGAGGCGGTCTCCTAGTTAAACACTAATTGGGAAACCTCATCTATTCTTATAAATAGAATAGTTGAACTACACTTTGAGTTTGATTCCTATACACAGGATAATGCAAAAGCCCATTAAAGAACATGGTTCAACTCATCATCTTCTACATCTCTTCTTCTTCTTGATCAAATACTTCTCATTGTTCTTTGATCATCAACAAAATATTTGTGTTTCTAGATTAGGAAAAATCATCAAACAGTTACCCCCATCAGTTGTCCCTACACTAGATATTGCACTAGATACTGAAACAGAAACTGATGATCCTACCGCTGTAGAGGTACCAGTTAAACCACAACCTAAGAAACAGAAAGCAAAGGCTAAACATCCAGTTGATCCATATGCTAAATATAGAGAGAAACCATCGTTTCCTCAGAAATTAGCTATGTTAAATAAGGATACAAATTTTGACGAGATTAGGAAAGTTTTTAAAAATCTAACGATAAACTTACCTTTTCTTGAAGCGATTAAAAAGTTACCTCACCATGCTAAGTTTCTTAAAGAGTTGTGCACTACTAGGCGTAAGACAAAAATTCCTAAAGAAGCCTTTTTAACGGAACAAAATAGAATAGTTAAGTACAAGGACCATGGTCGTCTTACTATACCTTAAGGGATACTCACACGACCACTACTTTATTAGACCTCGGGGCGAGTGTTAATTTACTCCCTTATTATTTATATAAACAAATAGGTCTACATGAAATGCAACCTACAACAATGACGTTGCAACTAGCTAATAGGTCTATCAAGTATCCTTAGGGTGTAGTGGAAAATGTGATGGTTAAGGTTCAGGATTTCTACTATCCTGCGGATTTTGTTATCCTCGATACAGAAGTCGCTAACTATTCTGTTCCAATCATTTTAGGACACCCTTTCTTGGCAACTGCCAATGCACTTATAAACTCCGTGATGTTTCAATGTCCTTGTTTTTTGGCCATCTTTCCATTGCGGTTAATGTTTTTAAGACGATCAAACAGTTGCCTTAAACAAATATTGATGGAGAGGTTAGCATGATCGAGAGCTTAGCTCATGATTATTTCAAAACCATGTTTCCGAATGCCCAGATGCACAAATTCCTTTCTTTTGGAAGTTCTAACTTCAACAAATACTCTTTGGACGTAGAGGAAATTGAGGAAGATTTCCTTCAACTCTTTTGCAACTCTTCCCTGCCACCTCACGAGTCCCACCCTGCCAACATCCATTTATCCCGTGACGCTATGACGGAAGATGAATTTTTCACTCTCTATCCCAGTGATTCTTTTGACCCACCTATTGAGGAATCTCTGGCATATCTCAAGGCTTCTAATGATCTAGACCTAAGAGCTCTAGCTGACACTCATTCATCTTCCCTCACCAATATTCCCCACCTTCCACCCTTTCAAAGGAACTTGGAGTTTGCGCTTGACCCTTTTGTTTCTTCTGTACTTAATAATTTTCTAAATCCTCCTAATACAGAAATAATTCCCAAGGGAAATGCACTTGACACCTTCATTTTCAGAATTGAGATAGTTCCCACCCACACCATGAATGAGTTTTGTGCCCAACCTACATTCTCATTTCTTCTATTCCTTACGTCTAAAATTCATCCATACCCACCATATCTTTCACAAACATCCATCAGATTTTGCTTTCATTTCAATAAGTTGCGTTGTAGAGAATCTTTGTGCTTGATTCTGTTTGGGGGTACATTCCATGTTATTTATTTATGGAAAGACCCCCAACTCTTTAGACTGTTGATATATATATATATATATATATATATATATTTCCAGTTATTTGTTAAAGTCTCGAGTATCTGACTATAAACGGCTCATTTTGTTGTTTGGTATATTTCCTTTCATTTCCATATATTGGTAAGTGCACCATTCAGGTAACCGGGCCCTCCCTATGAAGTGTGTGGCTGTAAGTACCGGATCCTAAGTCCACGTTAAACATAATTCACATTTTCCATTGTTGCATGTTTTCTTGAATTTTGAATCATGTTCCTCTATGGTGTGAATTATGCAATTATTACTTTCTTGTTTTTCTTCTATTAAATATTTTTCATAAAAAATAAAAAATAAAATTGTTAAAATCATAAAAATAGTAAGTTAGAAAGTCTCGGGAATCTGACTTTAAAAGACCCGCTTTTTAAACAAAATTTCTAAACTTCGTTGCCAAAAAAATTTGTTTGGTGGTGGGATGTTCATTTCTGTACTAGATTGTTCAACTTCCCAGTTGTGTTGTTTATGCCGTTTAATTGTATTCCGATTCGGGTTGACATTATCTAGGAAATTAGAGTTCATTCGTTCGTATAACTTACGTCATACAAGCACTTTGAGGCATTTTCCATCTTCTTATATGTCATCCGTAGTCAGAATAGAGTGTTTTATGGATCATTAGGTTGGAAAATCTTTCCTGATCATTTCCAGTTCTCATTCGCATAAATCGAACCGGTAACGAAGCGGGAATTTTAGTTTGAAGTTGCGCTAAAAATCGACAAAAATCGAAAAATCATTTTGGGCTTGGGCCCAATGCACGCGCGTGCGTCTCCTTCCTCCAAATCAAACAGAATCACGATTTCTTTCCAATTCCGCCATTATCAAATTCAAAAACCTAACCAAAAAAATAAAAATAAAAAAAAACCTCAATACACCCACGCCCACAATACAATTCCAACTTCAAATCTTCTCCAAAACGCTCATCCACCAATCCCAAAAAATTTCACCACCGAAAAACACCCAAAACTCAAAGAAACTCGAACTGCCGCGCCACCCCCGTGCCACCACTACTGTTTTGTTAGTAAGGGAGTCTCAAACTCCATTCCCACAGTCCTTTTAAACCCCAAATCGTTCTAAAATATCAATGGCTCAAAAACGAAGGTTGTTGCCGGAACAAGCGTTTATGGCCGACCGCTTCGCGCCGTTTTTCGGTGATGAGATGATTAGAAAGGGTTGTAATCGGTTGTGGTACTCGACAGATGATTTCTACCACTCCGATTTGGTCGAATAGTTCTATAAGAAGAGAAAGTTGGACGGTCATAAAATTTTCATGAAAGTGGCTGGGACTAGGAGAGAATTATCGAGAGAGAAGTTGGCTGAAATATTAGGCATTACACCTGAACGCCACCTAGAAGTCACCCTGTAGGAATCCCAGTATACTGGAGTTCCTACATTGATGAACGACACCCTCATGGAGGGTCAATATAATACGACTTCTCATTGTGCTCGACAATCATCTCTGTGAACCAACCAACCGCCAGAGCTCGATGGATTGGTAATAACGTCATTGGGAAGGAGAAAGTGAGCGACATCGGGTTCACATGTCTACACGTTATCTGGATATTGCAAGAGAAGAGGTATGAATTCTGTATCCTCGAGTTTTTGATAAATATGATTAGAGGAGTTGGGAAGAGTATCGCACCATTTTCTGTTTTAATTATGAAGATAATGTTGTCTTGGGGGAATAAACCAAAAATTGAGCGGAGGATGTTGAAATTGCATGCAAATAAAATCAGTTATAAGGAGTGTATCCAAAAGACTTGGATGTTGCCGGAGGATAGGGTGGTGGATTCGGATGAGAAAATAGAGGAGATAACGTGTTTGGATGAAGATGCCTTGGATAGGTGTACGTCTGATTCAGAACGCATGTCAGTGTTGCACACTAGCATGCGTTACATTTACGCTATTTGTGAAGATATAGTTCGAAATAAACAAACGAACCTTCAGACGAGTTTTGAAATGCTCGAAAAGGGTCAAGAAGATATCTTGTGTAACATGGAGACTATCTGGCGTCACCAGGCCCAGTATAGAGTAATAAAGGATGAGATGGAAGCACAACGTTTGTTCCGAGTAGAGATTCTACGACGCATGCCACCCTTGGAGGGGAGTTCTATTTCAAATGAGTCTGAGAGGCATGAACGTCGTCGCCAAAGAACGGATGGCTCCGGCCCTTCTTCATCCCAGGCCCAATCTCCATCTCAGGGTCCATCTTCATCACGTGGCTAGGTTTTCTAAAAATATGTGGTTCTGATGTTATTTAGTTGTTTTTATTGTTTTTCTTAGTTCGGATATTAAGTTGTTTAAATTCAGTAGTTAAATTTAAATTCGGTTGTTAAATGTTGTTTGAATTTCCATTTTAATATAATCCAGTTCTTTTTAAATTGTGCATTGTTTTTACCATTAATCCCACCTTCCCGAATTGTTTGGGGGTGGTATTATGTATTATAGCATGATTTTGTATATGATCCTCCGGTTTAGAATTGTGTTGGAGTGAGGGTTGAGAATATTACCGATATGGGCATCACTATGAATAGATATTGTGATAGGATGAAACCTCAAAGAATTAGGCAGTATCTATCCTAAATTCAACCTAAAAGATATTAGGTTTGTTTTGGAATAGAGAATATAGGTTGTTTCTGTTTTCGATTTTGGAATTTTTTTGTTTCCGGCAATTGCCTTAAAACTTTTTGGTAACTTCCCGATTCGTTTTATCAACTTATAACCTATAAAAACTTCATTCATTCTACACTCACAACCCACACTACACCCTCACTTTTATCTCTCACCTTTCACTCCCATGATTCCCATCTTTTTATCCATTTTAGCACAATTAGCACCTCGGAGCGCGACCTGCGCCCAAGGCACCTTCTGACAGAATTCCACCAGAGTGCGACCTGCGCCCTACCAAGCCCTAAGCTGAGCATGACCTGCACCCACACCACTGGAATTTCAGCTTTCATCCTGAGCGCGACCCATTCCTATCCTAGGCACAAAGTGAGCGCAACCTGCGCCCAAGTGCCTGGAACTCGATAATCACAAAGGCGCAACGCGCGCCCTATCCAGGCATAGGTGGAGCACACCTCGCGCCTAGAACCCTGTAGGCAAGAAAAACTCCAATTTTTGTGGGTTGTTCCAGGATCCTTCGCAGCTATTCCAGCAAGTTTATTGGGGATGACTTTTCCTCGTATCATACCGGAACAGTCTTTTGAAAACTTATTCCAAAGTGACACCTATGGTGCGTGGTTTCGCGAAGTGATCATTCTAGCAGGATGGGAGCCACTATTGATAAGTCCTGATGAACTTTATTCTCCCGCACTTACATCTTATTTTTATGATAATTGTAAGTTCTTTGATAGACCAGATAGAGAACAAGTGTTCTCTATCACCATCGGGGATGAACAAATGGAAATTTCCAGGTTCTTGATAGCCTTTGTGGTTGGACTTGCTATGCCGACTGAAATACAAGACTCATGGGCCTATTTGGTAGATAATATGTACATGTATAACTATTATGATTTGCATGAGCATTACGGGGCAGGAATCTTTAGGATAGAGGACCAATGGGATTATAACGTCGCCCTTGGTAGCCTGTCTATGAACGTGGGAACTGTTATGTTTTGGATTATGCTAAACATTAGAGAGGAACGGCGTTATTCTTCTGTGAATGACGAAACTTGTGATATTTTCCTTGCTTTAGCTGGGGGACGTACACTCTATGATATTCCCCAGACCTTAATGTCTAGTTTATCCCGAGCCCATGCCAAGAGGCATGAGTACCTTCTTATGCCTGTTTTAATTTGCCGTATAATACTATGTTTCTTTCCTGTTTTTTGTGCCCGTTTCACGGATTGGGTTGGGGTCGACATTGTGAGACCCACCAATTGTATTATACGATCGTTCCGTGCAATGACTTAGCAAGGGTGGAGGATACAACCTCATCGGTTGCGCCTTTTACACCCCATCCGACCAAGTGGCGCTTGACAGGTTAGCTATAGTAGATGATAAGTGGCGTGAAGCCTGGCATATTACCATGGCGTGGCAGGATGCGAAGGAACCTCATTTCTTCATTAAGGATGAGGAGGAAAATGATTAAACGGGAGTTAAGGTTAGTTTTTATTTCAGTTAGTGTCTGCTTATGTCCCAAGCAATCTATTTCTCATTAACCCCATAACGGGTGGAACTCTTATAGAGTTGCGTCAATTTTTCTTTTCTATATTAGTATGTTTAACCTTATTTTGCATATGCTCCAGAATTTCACGCGTTTCAATGGTATTTCTCTACCCTAGTCATTTAAATACTTTGAGGACAAAACATGCTTCTTGTTTGGGGGGGGGGCATAGAAACACGTGTAATTAAGGCATTTGTTAGGATATAGATATGTATAATATGCACTTGTTTTTTAGCTAAAAAATTCAAAATTTTTAAAAATATAAATAAAAAATATGCTATACACTTAGGAATATTGGTATTGTTTTCTTTCTTTATGCTCTCAATAATCTAGAAGTCTCATGTAGCTTTTGCATTAGAATAGTTTTTAGAAACTTAGGCTAATATGTAGGTAATAATCATTGTATCTATCTATAAATATGTTACATGAGTATCTATGATTGTTGGCAGTAAGTTTCTGAAATCTAGGCTAGAGTACTTATTCTACAAATCCTGTGAGAATATAGCCTAAAGCCTTATATGAGTGAACATTTGAGAAATGACACAATGGAGAAGTAAAATCCGGATAGAGAAATCACACGTCCACTTGCTTGATTACTATACCATATCCTAAGCGAGAATTTAGGCCCTTTAGGATCGATATAGCCAGAAATTCAAACCTATGAATTATTTTCCGCTAGTCGCCCCTTTGAGCCTTTCTTTAGCCTTTCATAAACCACAAATCCTTTACCCTGTTACAAAACAAAACAAAATAAAAAAAAATCAACCTACCCGGCCAATTCTTTGAATAAGTCTGAGAATAGAGATGAAGAATAGAAAAGAGAAGAACCTTTGAAATCAAGAATTCGTTAGTCGCTTCAGATAAGAAAAAGGAAGTTTCCATCCAAATAAAAAAAAATAAAAAAGAAAATAAAAAAAAAAAAAAATAAAGAGTTAGAACTCCAAAAAAAAAAACAAAATAGAATCAAAAGAGTCAAAAGCCAAAGAAAAAAAAAGAAAAATATGGCTAAGGATGGAAACAAAGTGTAGAAGCAAAAGTAAAGAACAAGGGTTTCTCTAGTTACATAATATGAAGCCTATATTATCTCAGACTTGTCCTTTTTGAATATCCATTTCCTTCCTTCTTAAAACTATCTCCTAATCCCCGCAACACCTAATAAAGACTTCTAGCTCAATTAGGAATAGGTTAGTGTGATAGTAAGTGGCAGATGTGGTTGATCGACTCCAGTTTCCTTGTGTGTCATAGAGATAAGGTAAAGTGTGTCCACTGCACACTGGAGTAGCGAAACTTGAGCGGAAAAATTAGAGTGGTTTTTGTCTTGACATTTATGTGAGGACATACTTAAGGACGCTATTCCGAGTTTTCAGAAACGGACCTGCTAGTTCATCTCATAGTATTACTCATTGTATATATGTTTATTCGTAGATGATAGATTATTATGCATATATTAGCTTAGGTTTCGACTTGATTATTCTGTATTTATTGCTAGTGAGATGTATAGATAATTGAGACATAGATAAGGAAACAATAGTTATTTCTGAGTCGTTGTAGTATAGATGAAGTTTGTGAGTACCTTCACTGGAAAACTCTCACGAGGCTATAACTCATCCACTAGGGAATTCTTAGTGATTTAAGGCCTTGTTGCATATGGTCAATGCAATTGCACTCGGCGAAACGAGATTAGTTAGAACTCCATTTTTGGTCACTTATGATAATTTCTCATATTTGCTTAAGGACAAGCAAAATGCTGTTTGGGGGTGGTTTGATAAGAGCCAAAAACTGTAGTTTTATCCCCTTAATAATACTACTTTTAGACCAATATGCGAGTAATAAATAAGAGTTAATATTAATTACGTGCTTTTATGTATTTCAGGCATGGAACTCAATTATGTGCAGAAATGTGCCACTTTGGCGATATAAAGGAGCAAAGAGTTGGTTGCTAAGAAGTTCTATGATAAAGGCCAATATTCAAGGAGACAAAGCCTTTATAAAGCCCGATCAAAAGCTGAAAAGTCAACACGGGCAGAAATAGTGCACAAGTCAGCAAAACTTCCATAGACCAAATCTTTGGACTCAGGCCTCGAATTTGGGCCTACCTTACGTCAAAACGACCAGCTCGGAAAGAGCTTTCCAATGGTCTAAGCCTTGACCCAATCAGAGGAGCATAAGTGGACAAAAAGTCTGCTGAAGTCAAAGCCAACTGAAACGGGCTCTGTGGACTGAAGAAATTGGGCTTTGGGCTCGATTTTCCGGCCCAAAACATGGCTCCTCAGCCCATGCATGAAATTGTGGATCTAGTCCCTCCTTTACATAAAACAAGACTTAGCTCTTAAGAAAAAGTGAGTTAGATAGCTTAGAATAGAAAGTAGCCATTAGAATAGCTTGTAGATCTAGTTTTTGAATTTCAATTAGTAATTAATTAGTTTCATTCCTTGTTTTAGATTAATTATTTGAATCATTGTTCTTCATTCATTAGATAAATAAAATAGTAGTTCTTGTTAATTTCAATTTTGTCATTTAAATTTGTTTAGATCTAATTTCAATTATTGTTTGTTATTCATTTCCTAGTTATTAATTTGGATTTCAATTCTTGAGTAGTTAAATTAGTAAAGTTCAAATCTTTATATTATGTCTAGTTTTAATTCAATTGGAAATGATAGTTTGATGAATCAAGGCTAAACCTCCATTAGAGGGGTTTGGCGAAGCCTTGATGAAAACTTGATTGTGAAGCGTAGAATCGTTGTAAGAGGCTATTCCACTCTAGAAGGAAGTTGATTCGCCATGAGAATGGGTGGACTTCCTTACATACTAGTTATGAATTGGTAGAAATTCCATGTATAATTAGGGATTAGAACGACCACTTCTTACCGTGAGAACGTAAGAATTGGATTACAACCACCTATGCTAGTCTCTTAAGTCGGATTCAAGGTGGATTCAATTCCCCCCTAATTCTTATTCTAGATTCAAACCTTAGTATTCCATAGCATTTCGTAGTCGAGTTATTCATATCTTGTTAGTTAAATTTGCATCGTAGTATAATTCGTAATTCTCTCATTAACTTTGGTAGGATTGATAGTCGTAGGAAACTTGAATGCTAAAGAACTAGGAGTGGAACAAATCTTCTATTCCATCTCTACTTCAATAGATTCGAGAGTAGAAAACAAATATCTTTGATAAGTTTAGTATAAGCCACAGTTTGTAGTTTTACTTTCGTTTAGAGTTTCATCGCTTTATTCATTAGTAAAACTATCTTTTTTTTTTTTACGATTATCACTATACTCATGATTCACCAATATTGTAGCCACCACTTCATAATCCAAACTTTCCTTTCCCGCCATCAAATTAGATGTGAGATACTCGAGATCATCCAGAAGGGAATTCAAAAGGCATATCACCTTGTAGTGCTCATACACTTTTTCATCTAAATTTAATAAGTCGACAACGAGTTTATTGAACTCTTCCAAGTGGTCAGACAAGGTAACACCTGACCTCATATTCATCCAGAAAAGCTTCCTCATCAGGAACACTTTATTATGAATGTTCTTCATCATATACTTGTCTTCAACCTTCTTCCAGAGTTCCTTAGTGGAGGCTTCCTTCATGACAAAATATTTTTGCTCCTTTGCTAAATAAAGTCCAATAGACCCACAAGCTTATTTATTCAACCTTTTCCACTTTGCTTTGGACATTGCCTCCGATTTTTTCTTCCAAGTCTTTATCCAAATTTTCTTTTGCCAAAACATCTAAAACCTCACACTACCATATGCCGAAATTGCTCTTGCCATTAAACTTTTCAACATCAAATCTTCTCACAATAATAGTCTTCATTTTCGAATTATAAGAAGTTCCAATATTAGGAGTCTCATTATCACTAGGATTTGTCATCCTCACAATTTTCATACACCACAAACACTAACAACCAAAGAAACACTCTCTTGGGAATTTCTTCAAACACTACCAATGCGGAAATAACCAATGAAACAAAAATATTTGATCTCAACTAACCTTCGCCACAAACAACCACCAACTAAGCCAAGGTAGAACCTTTAGCTCTGATACCAATTTGTTGTGCCCCAACAACTATGGAGCACATTAATTTTATGCAACGGAAGCGAACAACCAAATATCAATGTGGTAGAAGCAACAACCCATAACTACAGTGTATGAAATCAACTAAATAACTCCTTAGCAAGTAGTAAATAATAACTCCTTAACCAAAGCTCAAAAGATGGATTGAAGTGTGTTACACTACTCCTTTCTTTTCCCTAATTTTTAATGGGGAACCTTTGGGCTTTTTCAAAGGCATGAGAGGGCTGAGACAAGATGGCCCCATGTCACCATACCTTTTTGTCATAGTAATGGAGCTGCTCAACTCATTGCTACAGAAATGCCTACTTGTAAGAGAATGCGCATTACATATTTGTGTTTCGCAAATGATGTTCTTATCTTTATAAGAGGAAAATAAGACTCTATCATGGCTCTTAAATTCATTCTTGATGAGTTCTCTAGGGCAACTAGTTTGCATCTGAACTTAAACAAGTCATCTCTTATATCTGGAGGTCTTACTCAGGATGACAATACTCATTTAGTATAGATTATAGGTATGCAACCTATTTCTCCCATTATCAAAAATCTTGGCCTACCTCTTGTCTCTGTAAGGATAAGTACCAAAGACTGCCTACCTTTGGTGGAAAAGACTTCTACAAGGTAGAAAATTGGAAGAACAAATTTTTGGGTCATGCAGGGAGATTACAACTTATCATCTCAGTCTTGACCACTTTTCATATTTATTGGGCCAAGACCTTCATTCTTCCAATGACGTGCAAAATTTCTATGAAGTGGTCCAGAAATGGGGAAAAAGATGCATCATTCAAGTAGAGATAATATACAATTTCCAAAGAATGAGGGTGGACTAGGCATCCAGGATCCTATAATTTGGAACAAAGCTTCTTATTGTGGACTCATTTATATAATTTCTTGTAAGGAACCTAGTCTTTGGATTTCATGGACATGGATAGAGCACATTAAGGAGAAATTCTTCTGGACAATGCAAGCACCTAGAGACTGCTCATGGACATGGAGATGTATTTTGAAGCATAGGAAACATGCTATCAAGCTCTTAAAGTACAACATTGCAAATGGTGAGCATACTCTATTATGGCATGACCCATGGTGCCTTGCGGGCTCACTTCTCCTCTCACAAGAAGTAAAAGAACATTTACCACTACCTCTTGATGCAAAAGTAAGCTCACTAATCACAAATGGAGTATGGAATCATCTAGTTCACACCTTACTAGAGGGAGAAGTCAAAAGTCAAATTCTAGCTAATGAAATCAGTGTCCACTTGCTAGAAGATAGAGTGATCTGGTTGTCATCTCCATTAGGCATTTTAACTTCCAAAGTAGCTTATAATGACCTTAGAAAGAAAAGAAGTCCCAACTGGTGCAAGATGGTGTGGGGAAAATTGGTGTTGCCAAAATATTCATTCAATGGATGGAAATTGTTCTAGGGAAGCTTATCTACTCAAGATAGATTAAGGCATAAGAAAGTTTTGAATTCTTCTCAGTGTTGTTTCTGTAATTGTGAGAGAGAAAACTCTAAACATTTGTTTTTTGATTGTCATTTCTCTTCAAATGTATGGGCTAGAGTGAAGTAGGCTTTGGGATTGGGTAGCAGTGTGAATAGTTCAAATGATGAATGGTGCTGCATTATTAATCACTGCAGAAAACAATCTCCCAAGGCTGAGTCTATAGAGCATATGTGAATGCAACTATAGGCTATCTGTGGTCAGAAAGGAATAGCAAAAGATTTCAAAATCACTCAGTAACATGGCAAAACCTTGCAAACACTATCCTGCATGACATGAAACTCTATCTCAACATCAAGATAGACTCAATACTTGATACCGTAGAGATCAAAGCTATACTCACAAGACTCGATATACAAGTTAAGTACACGAACAAGACTCTTCTTCTCTGTAAGTGGAAACTGCCACCCTCGGGGTTTTTTAAACTTAATACAGATGAATTTGTGACTGACTAGAGAGTTGGCTATGGTGGCTTAACGATTGATCAAGAAGGAAATGTAATTTCCACATACTCAGGGGGAGGATATAGAAGCTCAGTTCTTTCTCAAGAGATGAAAGCAATAGAAGTTGGTCTCTCCATATGCCAGGAAAATGATCTAAACATAATACAAGTATGCTCAGATTCCCTATGGGCAATTCATATTTTGAATGGGAAAAAAGAGCCCCATGGTATTGTATGAACATCGTAGGTTTTATAGTTAAACTTGTAACTTACTTACTTGAGGTCAAATTTTGTCATGCTTATAGGGAAGTGAACAATAGTGCTGACTACTTAACTAGCCTATCTTATTCCGCTAATGATCAATGTACATGTAATATCCCCCTTCTAGATTCTACACTAGCAGAAATTGTAGCTATTGATGTAAGAGAGAAGGTTTATCTCATATTCTAATGCAAGTCCAGCCGAACCAGATTAATACTTTAAAAAAAAATAGTAAACAATATAAACTACTCACCAAAATAGCAAACCAATCAACCAAATAAGAGAGACAAATATTTAAGTGGTTTGGCTTGCACCTAATCCACAACCCAAAGAGAAGCTCCAATTGAAAGAGAATCAAATAGTGTTACACACTTACCTTAGTTCAATAAAACCCCCCGAATTCCCCTTTCTTATGGTCTCACAAATCTCTCTTACAACAAACAACCAATTATGTAGACAACTACCAATGAGTTTGGGCATGAACAAAGCTCTCAAAAGAGGACCAAATCCTAAACCCTAACAACCAATTTTGTCTCCAGCTCCACTTTTTAATTTCTAAACCTAACTTTGTTTTTATAGTGTAGCTTGAAATTTTAACTACTTGTCAAAATTTCACAATATCTCTATCGAAACGAATCTTGGTTGGTTGGTCAGACCAAACTGTCCTAACATCTACAACTTAATTACTAAGGATGACGAGATACTATCTTGGTGCGTCAGCAAATCTTGGCTTAAATTATTTATTATTGACACACATTTGTCAAACTGCATTTAGACCGAACACTTGAACTAAATTTTACTTTGCAGATTCATTTACGAACTGGGATAATGTAGTACAATAGGCTTCAACTACATGTCTACAATCTAGTAGAGGCAGACTACTCCAATGCATATTTTATAAGTTATGCAATTATGTTTGATGCGTTAGGCATCTGTGGAAATCGTCTTCATTAATTTGTAATTTACTTGTTTGATTAAAAATGTATCTTTATTTTATTTCAATTGGGATGTCGCATTTTTTTTCTTTTCTACAAAAATATCTACACTACGTCACTACCTCATTTTATTCTATGTATGAATCAATTCCTTTACATACATTTGTGAGTTGCTCTGTTCGTTTGGTAACTAGCATCATTCTTATTTCCTAGTCAAACTACATTGTTTATCATACTCCAAAATGATGATTTTCACATCATATATATTGTCCGCTTGTTGGGTTGTCCCTCACCATGTGATCAAATTTGGTACTAACTGTTAAGAAGTGAAAGGGCTGACTCCCCCTAATATACCTTGTTGAAGGGGCGCGCTTCCTAGTCGTGCAGAACAAATTTTTTCCAGGATGCGCAGACATAAGTACTGGAATTTGATTGTTCACAAAGTGTGGAAGCCCTCGAACATGCCTTGTGAGGAGGGGCGCACACCCCCATGGCTTTGCACAATCAAAATTTTAATTTTTGGTAGATAGATAAACCGAGCTGATTTGGAATTTTGTTTTACACTGAAATTTTGGAATACTATATAAAAGAAGTTAGGGTTTTGACCCATGATAGAAGAGAAAAACCAATTTTGAGAGAAACCAAAATTGAGAGGAAACCCTTACAAAGAGATAAAGCTTGTAAGGAGAGAGATTGTAGAAGAGAGATCTAGTAAGTGTTGCAGAGACTTGAGAAGAGTGATTGCAATCTTTTTTACCACTCTTATAAAGGATTTACTCTTGTGGAAGTAGGCATCATTGGCCTAACCACATTATATTATGTGTTTCATTGTTTTATGTTTTTTACTCTACATTGTTATTGCTTGTTGGTGATAGTTAATTCCATAGCTTAGGTTTCGGGTTGTTGGTTGTAGTGAAAGCATAGATTTTTCGTTTGGACTTTGGAGTGTCTAGATACAAGCTATCTTAGTGGGGATCGATTGGTATTGTTTTCCCCAACAAGTGGTATCAGGATCGTAGTTAGATCAATCAAAGATTGTTATTTCAAGTTTTGCTCGAAAAGTGTTTGATTAAATTCCTGAAAGGAGGTTTGAGTTAAAATAGTTTGCTGAGATAGATCATTCTATAAACACTCACATGGCTAGTCTAAATAAAAGTAATTACACTATTTAGAAAGCCAAGATGGAAGACTTGTTTTATTGCAAAGACTTGGCACAATCCATTGAGAATGGAAGAGTAAAACTAGATGCAGTATTCGTGGTAGAGTGGAGCAAGTTTGATAGAAAAACTATTGGCCTAGGTACATTCGACAGGGGATTGATGATAGTGTAGTTCACCATGTATCCCAAGGGACTACCATTTTTAGCTTGTGGAAGAAAATCGAAGACCTCTATGAGAGGAAGTCTGCTAGAAACAATGTGTTAATCATTAAAAAGTTTGCTAACTCGAAGTACAAAGAAGGTTTTTCAATGTCTGAGCATCTTAATGAAGTACAAAATACCATCAATCACTTGCATTTGATGAAGTTGAGGCTTTGTTACTATTGAACTCCCTACCCGATAGTTGGGAGACTTTGGCAGTTTCTCTTGGTGGAGCCGTTAAGGATGAAATCGTTTCAATAGAAATGGTTACCGGTGCATTGTTGAATGAGGAGACAAGAAGGGGTTCACAAAGTAGTTATACTTACTCAGAGATCTTTGTCACAAAAACAAATCTATGGGTCAATCTAGAATTACTAAGAAAGAAAGACAATGTTACTACTATGCCACCAAGGGACACTTCAAGTATGAGTGTAGAACACTAAAGATAGATGAGAAGAATAATTGTGTACACGAAGACATGGTAAAGAGAAATGGAAACACATGCCAAGATACTATTGCAGTAGTTTCAAATGATCTATTAGGAACTGTGTCAGATTGTGATGAGTGTTGTGTTAGTACCTGATCAGCTCCCAAATGTGTGTTTTATTATATTTATATTACTGCATTACAACTCTTCTTACGCATAATGAAAATACAACTCATAGCTTTTATTGCTTTTTTTTAAGGTTACAGTGCAATTCATACCACTTATCATAAAAGCTGCATCTTAGCTAGCACAAAAAGGAGCCTTAATTGCGCTTATTATGAAGACTCAAAGCTGTTATGAAAAAGTACTGAAAAAGTAAAAGGTCAAAGTTAAAGGTCAAGGACTCATAACCCAAGAGCTGAAAGTCAAGTCTTCAACTCAGAATACCAGCGATAGATGTCCTTAACACAAAAGATGGCTTTCTCTAAAATCTATCTTGATCAAGAAAAAATCAAAAAGCAAAAAATAAAGCGAATGGTGAGGTGTCTCAAATATAATGGAGAAGGGCAAATCAGTCATTTGCATAAAGTAGAGGTATAAGAACTAAAAGTTAGGGAGAGAGAATGCACCTAGACTTATTCTAGTGTCATGTATGATTTCATTTTTCTAGTTTTTTTTTCATTCAAGTCATTTTACTCTATTATTATTCATTTTTAATCTTGTTATTTGCTTTAATTTTGTTATTCAATCAATCAATATTCTTTCTTTGTTGTTCTTGTTTCAATCTTTTCATTTCATTTCTTCAAGTTTGTGTCCTTTTAATCATTAACAACTTAAGCTTTTCAATGTTCTTCATAAATTAGTTAACCAATACAAGTCCTAAACTAAAGATTCTACCTTCCTTTCTTCAAAACTCCCAACCATTCAAACTCTAAACAATTTATGGTGAACCTCACTTCAAAACACTTTGAAAACTCAACACAATCTACAACTTCAAATGGCGCCGCCATCATGGATTGAGGGAGCAAGAATGCTTGGTTGTTTTTCATTACTGACTTTTTACAAATCTAGGTTCGAGATCAACATCTTTGGAGAGAAGCCAAGCAAGCCGGAAGGCAAGATCTACTTCACGAAAACACCGAAACCGATTTGCCTTGGCTGCGTGGCGATCGCGAGCCCACCTCCACACACTGCTATCTAGTTTTTTCACAGTTCAGTTATTTTCTCTGTGTGTTTGTACTGTGAAGCTCAGATTTTGTAATAGAGTAGTATAAATCAGGGAACTTATTTGTAATAGATAGAGATATAAAGAAAGAAAAAGAAAAAGCGGAAAAAAAAAATATATGAGTTTTGATTGATTATGTGGATGAACATGAGTGAACACTTGGTTGAAGTTCTAAACTTACCAAGTGATAAGAGCCCAAAACTATAGTTTTAACCCCTTAACAATTGTACTTTTAGACCAATTATGTGAATAATAAGTAAGAGTTAATACTGATTACGTGTTTTTATACATTTCAGGCTTTAAAGTCCATTATGTACAGAAATGTGCCACTTTAGCGAGATAAAGGAGCAAAGGTCGGTTGCTAAGGAGTTCTGTGATTAAAGGCCAATTTTCAAGAAGACAAAGCCTCTGTAAAGCCTGGTCAAAAGATGAAAAATCAAAGTCAACGCGGGCAGAAACAGTGCACAAAGTCAGCAGAACTTCCGCAAACCATATCTTTGGACTTAGACCTCGGAATTGGGCCTACCTTATGTCAAAACGACCGGCTCGGAAAGAGCTTTCCAATGGTCTAAGCCTGGACCCAATCAGAGTAGTAGAAGTGGACAAAAGGTTTGTCAAAGCCAACTCCAGCTGAAGAGGCCTTTTTGGGCTGAAAGAATTGGGTTTTGGGCCTGATTTTTCGGTCCACAACATGGCTCCAAGCCCATGCACGATTTTTGGATCTGAAGCATATAAAAACAAAAGTTTAGCTCTTTGTTAATGGTAGCTAATTAGACCTAAAATATAGATAATTCTAGATCTAGTTTTAATTGTTTTTAATTAAGTTTAGTTTCATTTTCATTCCTTGTTTTAGATTAAACCTCGAAAATATTGTTATTGCTTGATTAGATAAATAAAATAGTAGATTCTTGTTCATTTTGATTTTTGTCATTTACAATTGTTTAGATCTAAATTCCTTTATTACTTGTTATTCATTTCCTATTTATTACTTGAGATTTCAATTATTGTTTAGTAAAGTTGCATAAGATAGAAGTTTAATATGATGTCTAGTTTTAATTCAATGGGAAATGATAGTAGTATGACTCAAGGCTAAACCTCCATTAGAGGGGTTGAAGAAGCCTTGATGAAGCTTGATCCTTGTTAACTTAGAAATCGTCGTGAGAGTTTATTCCACTCTAGAAGGTCGTTGATTCGCCATGAGAATGGGTGGACGACCTCACATGCTAGTTATTGATTGGTAGAGATGCCATGTATAATTAGGGATTAGAATTACTATTTTGATATGCGAAGCATTTAATTTGGATCACAACGAGTCTTTGTTAGTTGATTAAGTTGAGTTAAGGTGGATTCAATTCCCTTTAATTCTTTATCTAGATTAAAACCCTTAGCATTCTATCATTTCGTTATTCGTAACTTGTTAATTGAATTCACCTCGTAGTATAGAATTCCCCTCGTAAATCTCTCATTAGACTTTGGACTGATTAGTTGACACGAACCCATCGCATGCTAAAGAACTAGGAGTGGAACGAATCATCTACTCCACTATATCTCAATAGGATTGAGAGTAGAAAATTATTTTTGATAAATCTAGTAACAAGCAGTTGTAGTTTTAATTTTGTTTAGAGTTTCATCGCTTTATTCATTAGTAAAACTATTTATTTTACGTTTATCACCAAGAGATTAGAGTTTTCATTGCTTTGAGAAGTTCAAGTGTGCGAGGCAAGTCGTGAATCATACGTTTGCACACTTTGAATCAACTTGGTAATCAACACTTTAACTAAGTTTAGCTCTAGTTAATCTAGATAATCTATCTAAACTAGTTAATCTATTATATTAGTTTACTTTTATGTTTTGGGCCCTTGAAGGCAAAGTTGTTTAATTATCAAAAACCCAAACTGTGGGCTTTTTAAGTGGACTTTTTTTGTAACTTAAAACAGGGAAAACCTTGAACGATTGGGCCTGATTCTCATATAATGCGCCAACCAACGCGCATTCTCCTCAAGCAGCGTGTAAGCACGGCTTGAGAGGTAAATTCTAAATCTCCTGATAAGCACCCAAAACTATAATATTAAACCACGTAGGGACATAACAATTTGGTTAATTATGCGTTTAATAAGCATGAAATAATTATATTTTTATACTTTTGCAGGTTTTCGTAGTGAACGTGAAAATAAAACCTGCATTAAAGCACAGGGATAGGGTTTATATCTGAAGTCTTCTTGATCAGCCCATAGGAAGCTCAACAAAGCCGGATTAAAGCCTGGGGACTCAAACATGACAGAATTAAGTCAGAACGGGACTATGTGTAGAAAAACATCAAACTTATGAAGCTCATATCTCTTGAATCTGGACTCCAATTTCGGCAAGTAAGCTGCCTAGACGATAAGTACGACAAACTCTACCTCAGGCCAGATTTTACAAAAATTAACTTGTGGGCCCATTAATGGATACAACACGTAAACCCACTTTGTGGGCCTACAAGAAAGGATGAGTCATCAATCATGGAGCAAGTCAAGACAAAAGTGCCAAATTATTGGCACAAATTAATACTTGGCATATATTAATTATCTTGACTAGACTTTTTGTGCCAAATAGTGTTTAATTTTGGCTTTGTATGATTTGGAGATAAGATGGAATTAAAGGAGAGTAAATGGTGGGAGGTGATTCACGTAGGAAAAGGAGAGAAGGCTTTTGAAATGGGATGATTTAGCATTCACTCCCATTCATTTTCTCATTCATGCATGTTTTCTTTTGACTAGTTTAGATAATTTCTTGTAATAGTGTTAATGGTGGAAAAATCTTGAGTTCTTGAAATAAAATCATCTTTACTTAAGTAAAATCAGCTTTTCCTATTCTTCTTATTCTTCCTTTTTGTATACTCAAAAATTACAACCTACAAACTCGCTAGTATTCTTTTCCTCTCACTCTCTCTTTTCTCTCTTTCACTCGGTCTCTATCCTTCTTTTTCCTAACCTCTTTTCTTTATATCTCCTTTTTCCTAACTCCCTACTCGTGCAGTTCTTTGATCACTTTCCATCCAGCGGTCTCTCTCTCCTCACGTGCGCGTCACCCCTTTTGCGGTTAGGGTTCTGCAGCATTAATTTGTTGCATCATGTCTTCTCTTTACTACTCCGCATCCAGCCCACTTGCCACCAATAACCTCATCATGTCATGATTATGGCCCATACAGATGCCCTCTCTCAGTCTCCTTGATAATTCGCGGACAAACAATGGGACCGAGAATCCACTTTCCTTTTTCCCTTTCGCGGTATATCCCTTTTCTTTTGCGCTGTCCCTCCTTTTTCATTTTTTCAGCCTCACTTTCCTATTTTTTCCACGTGGGAGTGACGCACGTGTGTATAGACTGTCTTTTCATTTTTCGAGTCCCCACGCATCGCCCTCCACCTAGTCCCTTTTTCGGTGATTACCTTTTTGCCCTTATCGCTTTGAATCCCACTCAAACGTCTCTTCCCTCAAAACCCAACACTCTCATTTCTTCTTTTTCACTTTCTCATTTACTTGCTATTCTCTTCAACTTCCCACCTATTGTTCTTCACCTTCTTGGGAGCCTTCCAGCACCGTTCGAGTTATTTCTTCACTCACTCCATAACCCTTTGCCGCCTTGCAACTCAGGTTTATCTCTTCCCCTTCTCAGCACATTCATTTTGTTCTCTTGCATTAATTCTCAACACTATTCCATAATCTTTCCCCTTTCATAACTTGTACTCTCCCCCGTTGCTTAAGTTTCCCCAACTTATTGAATTTATCATGTTGGGATCGGAATTGGTGAACACATCAGCCACCAGATCCGATGGATCGGAGTCCTTTATGCCCAGATCCAGTAATCACACTACTGATAGATCTGATTCCCTGGCCTCTAGTTCAGTTAGTCCTGTCAGTGTACCCTCTACTTCAAGGAGGAAGGCTACTTTTCCTCCCCCACCCTCGTATTATCGTAGACCTAATTTAGATGCTGTCAAAGCCGCTTATGGCATCCTTGGTGATGTGGTCTTAGAGCACGTGATTGGAACCACCCACTTTCCTCATTTGGTAAAACCGCGGCCCGGTTGTCTCGTTGCTATTGTAGGACAGATAGCGGCTGGCTTGCATTTTCCTTTGACTCTGATTGTAACTTCTGGAGTGTTATGTATGCCACTAACCACTACAATGAAACCTATACTCCTAAGATCCAACTTTGCGATGTAATTTCTCATTATTATATAAAGAAAAGCACTAAGTTCGGTAGTGTAGGGTATCAGTCCTTCTGTACTCGTCTGCGGAGGAAGTCTTTTATCCTCCACATCACCACTTCTAACCAGGTGTGGCATTACTATCCATTGTATGTGTCCAGAAGTTTTATTTCCACGGACCTTCCTCGGGAAGTTTTTCTCTGAGGCACCTTAGTTTCCTTTAAAGTGGTAAGTAAAGCATTCTGATATGCATTGCTTATGTTTAACCTTGTTTTTAACTTGTCCTTCCTTTTGTAACCCAGGATGGAAACCTGATTCGCGATCTCAAATTTTCAACGACATCTCTTCCGGCATTTTCCAGAAGCTCCGTGATTTAGGTAGCGCTCAGTGTGAGGTTCTCGGCATACACCCCGACAAAGACTACCCTTTATTGCTTGATCCTTCCCTTAAAGATATAGGTAAGTAACAAGGCCCCCTCTATCGCCTGCCACTGCCAAAAGAAAGAAAACCAGAACCCTTTCCTTCCAAAAAAGGAAAATGCAAACACTACAAGTCCTTCAGATACACCACCAAGATCTCTCACTCCCAAGCCGTTGCCCAACGTGCCGCCGCCCAATCCCACAACTCTACCCTGGCCCCCGCCCCCTCTTCCTATTCCTCTTTAGCAGACTGGGAAGACGATTTTGCCCATCTTGGCTCTACCACTGCCATGGCTGCCAACAAACTCAAACTATGGGACAACGACTCCGACGGTGATGCACCTATCGAAGTTGCAGCCAACAGTCCCCCCACCAAAAGGGCAAAGACCGCACCCCCTGTCCCCTCTGGGACTCAAGTGGATCCGTCTCGGTCCCTAGCCCCACCGCGACGTCAAGGGAAAGACGCGGTCTCAACTGGCTCCCACTTCCTTTGGACCAATTGAAGCCTGGCATCCACAGCTCAAGGCTAGAGATCGCAAGGTAAATATTCGCGATTCAGCTTTGGAAAATCCAGTTGTAGCCACTTCTTTGTTCTTCATCTTGCATTTTCCTCGCGATCAAGCATATGGCGATGCCGGCTCATTCGCCTCTCATAGAGCTTCCATTTACACCGGATGGGAAAAGGTCCGTGCTTTTTTTACTTTTTGCTCCTTTGTTCCTTACTTCTTACAGCTCTAGCTTTCTAACCTTTATATGTATTCAGCTGAGTCTTGACATTGGCTATGTGGTGCGTGGATTGACCAACACGCTAGATTCCCTGGATGTTGTAAAATAAGAGATTCACGATCCTGAAGGCTGGAAAGCCAAATATGCCAAGTTGGAGAAGGATTGTGACGATCTTCACATTGCGGCCCTAACGACCCAAAAGGAACTTCAGCGGGTTGAGGATAAGCACCGCGACTATGTCTCTGGAGTTGCTTCCAAGCTGGAAAGCCAAAAAGAAGTGGAGAGAGTCGCCTGTCAGGCTGCCGTGGACAATGCTCTGAAAGAAGCCGTGGACCGTTTTTGAAACCTTGTGTAGAAGAAGACAAACCGCGAATTAAAGAAATAGCTCAAAGAGCTTAGTACAGTTGGCCGTTTACTTCCCGTTCCTCCTCCAGTGTTAGAAGCCGCTGCTTCACCATCCCAATTTGTCAATGTTGATGCCACTACTCCTGTCATGCCTCTTGTCTCACCCACTGCTGACACCACTTTAATAGAGATGGCTGAGAATCTAACCACCTCAGTGATTGCGGATGAAGATTCCACTCAGGTGGATGGGGATGACGACCTCTCATAGGTGAAGGTGGCTGAGGGGCCTAAATGAATTTTGTGCTTGTGTTGTTTGAATATTCACTTTGGATGTTTGTACGTATGTATTTGTGTTAACATCTTCAAGCCTGTATTTCTGGGTGAGCCCCCAAGTTTCCTAAGTAAGCTTGTTTTTCTTTTTCTATTGTCCATCGTCTCCTCTCATCATAATGTGGTATCTCAATTGCCTTTTCCTTCCAGACTTCTTTGTATAGTTTCTTGGGTCTATACATCTTAGAATTTACCTTATGTACTGTAAATTGTTTGAGGGTAGCTTATTCGCCCCAGGTTTGATTCAGACCAGTGGTCCGCGAAGGGCTCATCCTCCCGCTGTCTTTGGGCGGCTGTGAAGCCTGGGGCAACTCACTCTGCCTCTAAGTTTGATTCGGACTCATGGTCCACGAAGGGCTCATTCCCCCCGCTGTCTTTAGTTAGCTGTGAAGCTTGTTGGGGCAACTCACTTTGCCCCAAGCTTGATTCGGACTCGTGGTTTGTGAAGGGCTCATCCCCCCGCTCTATCTTTAGTCAGCTGTGAAGCTTGTTGGGGCAACTCACTTTGCCCCAAGTTTGATTCGGACACACAGTCCACGGAGGGTTCATCCCCACCGCTGTCTTTGTGTATTTGTGAAGATTGGTGGGACAACTCAATATGCCCCCAAGTTTGATTCAAACTCGTGGTCCACGAAGGGCTCACCTTCCCCCGCTGTCTTTAGTCAGCTGTGAAGCTTGTTGGGGCAACTCACTTTGCCCCCAAGTTTGATTCGAACTTATGGTCCACGAAGGGCTCATCCCCCCCCCCCCCGCTGTCTTTGTTCGACTGTGAAGCTTGGTGGGGCAACTTAATTGACCCCCAAGTTTGATTCGGACTCGTGGTCCGCAAAGGGTTTATCTCCCCCGCTGTCATTGGTCAGTTGTGAAGCTTGTTGGGGCAACTCACTTTGTCCCAAGTTTGATTCGGACTGTTGGTCCATGAAGGGGCTTATCCCCCCGCTGTCTTTGGGAAGCTGTGAAGCCTATTGGGGCAACTCAATTTGCCCCCTAGTTTGATCCTCCCATATCCCTTTTCATGACACAACTGAAGGAAGTGTATTCTTTATTTCATCGACATAATAATATTTAACACAAAATATCATTCCTCTGCTCTGCTCACATAGCTCTATCTAAAATACTCCACATTTAAAAAATAAACAAAGACTCTAGTCATGGAATTTTTTCAACATTCTAATGTTCCATAGTTTCTCTATCTTTTCCCCAGTCGAAGTCTGCAATCCATAAGTTCTAGAAGTACCTTTCTCCTTGATGACATAGGGTCCCTCCCAGTTGGGACCCAACTTTCCTTCATTTTCGTTCTTGGTGCCAGGGGTAACTCGTCGTAGCACGTAGTCACCCACCTTGAAAGTTAGAGGTTTCACACGTTTATCATACTGTCTCTGTAGTGTCCAATGGTACTCCTCCAACCGAATGTGGGCTATTTCTTTTCTTTCTTCAATGAGATTCAAATCAGCAGCTAATATCCTCTCATTCACTCCCCTTTCAATAGCATGGGTTCTAGTCATGGACACTATCATCTCCACTGGTATGACGGCCTTTACTCCATACGGCATTGCGAATGGTGATTCATTAGTAGATGTTCGTGGTGTGGTACGATAAGCCCATAGCACGTGATTTAATTCGTCTACCCACGCACCTTTCCGCTCATCCAATTTTCTCTTTAAATTATCCATTATGATTTTGTTAGATGCCTCTGCCTGTCCATTCCCTTCAGGATTGTAGGGGGCTGAGAACCCTTGCTTCGCCCTAAACGTCTGAAGAAACTCTCGCACTTTTCCCCCTTTAAATTGAGTTCCATTATCTGTGATTACCGTATGTGGCAGCCTGAACCTACATATGATATTCTCCCACAAGAACTTCTTCACGTTTTCTTCCTTAACTTGTTGCAACGCCACTCCTTCCACCCACTTGGTAAAATAATTAGTAGCGGCCAACATAAATCTCCTTTTGCCGCTTGCCATGGGCAGAGGCCTTACAATAACCAGTCCCCACATGGCGAATGGCCAAGGGATGAACACATTATGCAATGGCTCAGCTGGTGAATGTATGAATGGTGCAAATCTTTGGCATTTCTCACACTTCTTGGCATACTCTGTGGCATCTCTATTCATATGGGGCCATAAATACCCCTGGGATATCAACCTGTGGGTTGTTGTCTGCCCAACGGAATGACTTCCGCAATTACCTTAGTGAACCTTAGCCAAAACTTCTTGAGCCTGCTGCAGACCTATGCACTTTAGCAATGGTCCAATGAAATTTCTCCTATATAGGTCTCCCTCTAGTAATGTGTACCTTTGACTCAGCTGCTCCATTCTTTGCCTCTCCTGCTTATTTTCTATTTCTACTCCTATCAGGAAAGTCTTTATGGGTTCTATCCAACCCTGATCACTCTCTGTGGTGAGCCAAACCCCTTCCTCCTTTGATGTACTTGGCTTGTTCAACACCCTTACTTCAATAGATCGACCCTCTGTCCCAGGAAATACCGCCGCTACATAAGCCAAAGCATCGGCGTGTCTATTCTCTCCGTGGCCTAAGTGGGCAAACTTTATCTTACTGAACTTGCTTGCCTTTCGTTGTAGGACCTCAAGGTATCTCGCCATCCTTGGGCAGCGAGCCACAAACCCTCCATTTACCTGACAAATTACCAAATTAGAATTTGAGAAAACAGACAACTCGTTCACCCGCAGATCTTTGGCCAAATCCAATCCAGCTATCACCGCTTCATATTTAGACTCATTATTTGAAGTTGCGAATCCCAGTTTCATATATAGCTTTAGATGAGTGTTCTCCAGAGTCAATAACACGACCCCAATTCCGTTTCTTATATCAGTAGCAGAACCATCCGCAAAAACTCTCCACCCATTCTGAACATCCTAAGGATCCAAAGGATCATGACTAACCTCCCTTTCAGGTTCCATTACCATTTCCTCTCCCTAAGTGGGGTCCTCTTCCGGAAATTCGGCCAGAAACTCTACCATAGCTTGCACCTTTTCTGTCGTTCTGATTTGGTATTGAATCTCATAAGAACTGAGCATTACCGCCCATTTTAGCATTCTTCCTGACTTCTCGGCCTTCAACGCTTGCTTGAGAGGTAAATTTGTTACTACCACCACTGAATGTGCCTCGAAGTAAGGCTTCAACTTAAGAGCTGAAAATATCAAGGCCAAAGCATACTTTTCAATCCTACTATACCGGGTCTCTGCATCTAGCAGGGTTTTGCTCTGAAAGTAAACTGGCTTTTCTATCTTGTCGATCACCCTCACCAGGACTGAACTTATCGCATACTCGGTAACTCCCAGATACAAATACAACTTTTCACCTTGCTTCAGACGCAATAGCAAAGGCGCCTTGCCTAGATAATTCTTCAACTCCTGGAAGGCCTCCTTACATTCCACGGTCCAATGGAAATCAAGTGTTGTTCTCAGCAAACGATATAGAGGTCGGCATTTGTCCGACAACTTGGAAATGAATCTATTAAGTGTTGCGACCCTCTCAGCCAACCTTTGTACTTCCTTCACATTCTGCGGTGACGACATTTCAATCAATGACCAAATCTGCTCGGGATTCGCCTATATTCTGCGGTGAGTGACTATGTAGCCCAGAAACTTTCTTGAAGTTACCCTAAATGGGCATTTCTCGGGATTGATTTTCAACTTATGTTTTCGCAGTATGCCAAAAGTCTCATGGAGGCCTTCTAAGTGTTCCTCTTCCGACATGCTTTTTTCCACCATGTCGTCAGTGTATATTTCAATTCCTTTTCGAATCTTGCCTTCAAACATCTTTTCTCCCAACTGCTGAAAGGTAGCCCCAACATTTTTTAAACCAAAAGGCATTCTTGTGTAACAATAGGTACCACCCTCCACTACAAAGGTTGTCTTCTCTTGATCTGGGCCGAACATCGCGACCTGATTGTATCCCATGGATGCATCCATGAAAGAAAATACTTTGAAACCAACCATTCTGTCTACCAATTCATCCACCTTAGGCATAGGGTAACAATCTTTTGAGCATTCCTTGTTTACATCTGTGAAGTCGACACACATCCTAACTTTGCCGTTCTTTTTCGGCACCGCGACCACATTAGACAGCCATTCTATAAACTCTACTTCCCTTATTATCCTGGCTGGTTTTCAACCTTATCACCTCTTTGCGAATCCCCTCTGCATATTTTGGTCTCACGCTTCTCATTTTCTGCCTTACTGGCTTTGCATCTGCGTTCATATGCAAATGATGACAAACAAACTCTGGGTCTAACCCCGTGATATCCTCGATCACCCACGTGAATATGTCTTTATTCTCTGCTAGAAACTGCACTAGTTTGCTCTTCCACTCATCTAGCAAGTCAGAACCCACTGATGTAAATCTCTCCTCATCTCCCTCTCCCAAGTTTACTATCTCAATCTCGTCCAAAGTTTTTGGCCCCATTGGCGGCTCTTGTACTACCACCGTGGCCTCCTCCTGTAATTGCTATGGTGATACTTGTTCATGAACCAAACCATCCCCCTTTGATCCTCGGACCATACTCTTCACGTTGACCTGATGGATGCTCTGTGCGGCCACTTGATCCCCTCTTATTTCATACATTCCCCCATTCGTGGGAAATCGAATCACCTGGAAATACGTCGACAGGATTGCCTTCATCTCATGTATCCATCTTCTCCCCAAGATTGCATTATATTGTGAATTAGTATCCACCACCATGAACCTCGTGAATATGGTCGTTGGAACCACTGTTACTGGTAATACAAGCTCCCCTATAGGCTCTGTCATACTACCGTTAAATCAGAACAAATTTTTTTGAGGGGATTTCATCTGTCTCCTGTCTATGTTTATTTCCTCCATAGCCCCATTGAATAGCAAATCCACTAAACTGCCGTAGTCTATTAACACCCTCTTAACCAGATAATTACCCATCGCGATAGTGATCACTAATGCATCTTCGTGCAGAGTAATTACTGACTCTAGATTCTTTAGGGTAAACATTATGTTTTCCTCACCCATCGCGACTCCACTGACTAGCCGCGGTATACTCACTACCTCATTGACCTGCTGTAAACTGGTAGTCTTTCTTATCTTGTCTCTGTGTGTGTTTCTTCCCAGTGTTTCTACACTAAAAATGACATTGATAGTTCCTAGAATTCTAGCTGGAGCCGGCACCCACTCGGCTTGACGAATCTCAGTGACAAACTCCCTAAGCATCCCCTTCTCTATCATCCTTTCCACCAGCCACTTCAAAGCATAACATTAATTAGTTGCATGGTTCCTGATTTGATGATACGCGTAAAAGGGTTTCCCCTCCAGCTCCGCTGGTATACTCAGCGGACCCTCATAATACTGCTGCCCTTTAATTAGCGACAAGATTTCTTCCAACGGCCTATTAAGAGGAGTTTGAGTTATTTTGCGGTATGGTTTCCGCTCTCGAATGTCTCTCCTGCCTCAGTCCCCAGTTGTTTTTGGCCCTCGAGTCTCCCCTCTGTATGATCCCCTTTCTCTTTCATCTGTCCTACCTTTATCCTTTCGATCATCTCTGTCTACTGTCTGCACTGCCTTCCCCGATCTTTTTGTTCCTTCGCATTCCTCTGCATTATGTATTTTTCTACCTTCGGGTACGAAGCATGCAAAGTAGTGATTTCAATTTTGGAGACCGAGTCATGAACTCTAGTTCTAGGCCTCAAGCAGTGTTGGAATGCTATGACCGCTGTATGTTCCTCCAGGTTCTCCACTCTCAGTGTTTCTTCCTTGAATCTACACAAAAACTCCCTTAGCGACTCCGCTGACCTCTGCTTGATGTTGAAGAGAGCCGCTATATCGACCACCCTCATTTTTTGGTGTATGAAATGGTCGACAAAAGCACTCTCCCACTCTTCAAATTTATTGATGCTCTATGAAGTTAACCTGTAATACCAGTCTGAGGCTCCCCCTTTAAGACTAGCAGGGAACATCATGCAGCGGAGTCTATCATACTTACTTTCCTAACACAACGGCATCTGCTGTGGGAAGTGATGGAAATGGTCTGTCGGGTCTCCTTTCCCGTCATACCTCTCAAACCTAGGCTGGGTGAACCTCTTAGGTACCTCCGAATTCCATACCGAATCTGCTAGCAAATTCTGATTGAGATTCGCCACCACTTTTTGCGCTGCACTTTGGTTTGCTCTTTTTGCTACACGGTTCACTTCCCTATCTTTCTCAATCATCGCCTATACCACCTCCAGTGTGATGCCGGCCTCTTGTTCCATGCCCAGTGGTGTTTCCTCACTCTCCCCTTCCATTTCGCTACCTCGGTGATATGCTTTGTCCGTTTCCCCCTGTGCGGTCTCCCTTTCCTGTCTTAACTCGTCATTTTCATTTCTCAACCTAACTATCTCCTCTTGAAGAAGCCTAGTGGCGTCTACCGCCACATCTGACACCTCTTCCTCCCCCACCCCTTCAATCTCGACACTCTCTGTTTCATCTGCAACCTCTCTAACTGTTGCCTTCTTAGGTCTTCCTACTCCTCTTATCACTACAGTGCCCATTTTATATCTCGTTCCCCACAGACGGCGCCAAATGTATACTCAAAAATTACAACCTACAAACTCGCTAGTATTCTTTTCCTCTCACTCTCCCTTTTCTCTCTTTCTCTCGGTCTCTCTCCTTCTTTTTCCTAACCTCTTTTCTTTATATCTCCCATTTTCCTAACTCCCCACTCATGCAGTTCTTTGATCACTTTCCATCCAGCGGTCTCTCTCTCCTCACGTGTCGCGTCACCCTTTTTGCGGTTAAGGTTCCACGACATTGATCTGTTGCATCATGTCTTCTCTTTACTATTCTGCATTCGGTCCACTTGCCACCAATAACCTATCATGTCATTATTATGGCCCATACACTTTCTTAAATCATCATAACATAATTGGACATATTGTTCCAATCCCATGATCATGAGCTAAAACCCTCCTTGGTGGAGGGTTAATGATGCTTATGTGAGGATCAGGCTACGTTTCTAGATTTCTAATTCACTACTTAGGTACTTAGGAGTCATTTTACAACCTATCATAAAAATGATAGAGACCGACCAAGTTTGGAGCCTGGAGCTCCAGATCAGGTTGAGCGCGCTACCCATGTGATGATGGGATGCCTCGCGTGTGCGAGCTGCTGGTGAATTCATCCTCCTAAAGTTGACCGGCTAGAGTTGAATGAATCCAGGAGTTGAGATGATATTTTAGAGATGAAATATCAGTTCAACTTCTCATGCTAGTAAGATGAACTAAGAGATGAGTACATCTTGCTAGGGATCGATCTTAAGTCCATTTTCGGGTTTGTCTAGGAACTCAAAATGGATTTGAGATGGTAGTGATATGTTTCTAACAACATGTAGTTAGACCTTGCATGAGTAGTGTAAGGGGGATTTCCTATCAGTAATCAGATGACACGTGGTCGGGAAATGACCCGGAACTATAGATACACAGAGTGAGATGAGGACCATCGGAATAAGTAATCTCGTGTGTATCACGTGTGTTTTATAACACGTGTCAAGTTACGTGACGAGCCGTCTCTAAACAGAACAATTCTCCATGTCGTTAGGAACTGATATAGACAGTTCTTGAATAGAAGGGAACTGAGAGGGGTGGCCCTTGATGATAAGGAAGGAATTAGCATGACATATCTTCGAGAGTTATCGTTGGTCCTAATCTCCCATACGTGATAAGGCATTGTGACTTATCAAGAAGCTTATCTCTGTTAAGATAGGCGCTAGATTTAGATTTCCAAGAAGAAGAGGACTTCTATTAGGCCAACAGAGTCCAAAGAGGGAAGGAAACTCACAAGCAGTGAGGCGAATCCTAACTCTACGACTCCTAAAGGTTTCTCCTTATAAGGAGCAGGGGTTTGCTCTTAGGAACTATGCACAAGAGGGTTTGATTCTCCTAATTAACTTGGGAGATACGTAGGTAGCTGCAAAACAGTTCAACCCCGATCATTCAATCATCACATTCCTTCTAGCTTTGATCTAATAGTTCTACATCGCACAAAATAGAGGAAGATCATAGGGTACTCAGAAAATCCCCTACATCTTTTGGCTCCGTCTGTGGGGACGCTTAGCAGGTAACATTCGTTTGGTTGACCGATTTAGTTTAGATATTCTTAACATTGTGATGGCCGGAACTAAGCAGACAAAAGGCGGCGCTACCACTCACAGCGTTGCTGTCAGAGAAGCAGAGCACCAGACGCCTGATGAAGGAGAATACATTGAAAGTGATGGTGTGGATATCCCCCCTCAAAGGTAGGTTACTAACACCAATGGGCTGGTCGTCCCGATTACAGGCACTAACAATGATGCTTAAGGAGAACATCAGAATGGCGAGAATGCTACTCTTACTACTCCAAGGTTTATTCAGGCAAGCTAGGCGGTGCAGACTCTGGAACAACAATTATATCAAGCTGATATTGGGAAGAGCTACATATCGATCTTGATGGTGACGACCTTCTAGATAGAGGATGGACTAGGAACCTAAGGCGGCGGGATCCAGTTCAGCGCGAACCATAAGAATCAGAGTACAGTAGTGCCAACGAACACTCAAACTCGGTTGAAGAGCTGCTGGGGTCTACTGATAAGGATCGCGATGTCAACCCTCGACACTGGATAAGAGCTTATAATAAAAGAGTTCCTAGCAAAGAAAGTACATGGGAAAGTAAGAAAAATGACTTGATCCATCAAATAAATAGGATGACAGCTAAAGGAAGAAAGATGCAAGACTCCCTTATCTAGTCTGCTATAATGGGGGCAGGCTGATCTCCTTTCTCATCACGAGTAATGAGGACGCCTTATCCCCGTGGATATAGACAACCAAAGTTTAGCATCTTTAGTGGCAAATCAGATCCAGTGGATCATGTGTTCAGATATAAAGCCACCATGGGACATTATGAAAGGCATGACCATATCATGTGTCAAGAGTTCAAGGCTACCCTATCTGGTTCCGCACTCCAGTGGTACCACAAGCTACCAGAGCGACAGATCAAGTCTTCAGAAGAGCTGTTCAGAATCTTCATCAATAGATACTCATGCAACAAACACCAACCAAAGCGGATCGATACATTGTTCAACATCAAGAAAAAGGACCGCAAAGCATTGAGATCCTATATGTAACGTTTTATGGAAACTTCAATACAGATAGAGTCTTGTGATGAATAGACTGCTATCATAGCTTTCAAGCAAGGGTTGGATAAAAACAACGCCTTATTTGGGTCCCTTTCCAGAAAACCACCCCGCGATTTGGAGGAACTCCTCGACAGGGTCGAAACTTATGTAGGGTGGGAAGAGGATGTCTTGAATAGGCATCATGAAGCAAATAAGTCAAACCGAACAACTCCATCAGTTCCTCAAGAAAGGCAGGAGAATTCCTCATCTCTAAAGCTTAAAAGAGACCATTGTCAGGGGCACCAGAGGTCAGATTCCCCATCAAAGGGGCGAATGCCAAAAGGGCAGTTTCAGAATTCAACCAATAATAAAGATGGAAAACCATATAAGAAACCACGGTTGGAAGGAGTTGAAGAAAATTTTCCCTCGCTTGATAGGGACTTTGCTCCCTTAAATAAAATATCAGACGAACTCCTATACTCGATCAAGAATCAGAGCTACCTTAAATGGCCAGCTCCACTCAAGCCAAGTTCCTTGGGGACTAGGGATCAACAAACTTATTGCAAGTTCCAGAAGAGTAAAGGCCACAACACCAGGGCTTGTAGGACTCTAAAAAATGAACTTTAGGATCTGATTGAGAGGGGATACTTGAAAGAGTTTGTAGAAAAGGAACAAGTGAATGCAGTACAACCGAAAAAGGTCAGCACGTCTAGTAGAAACCCTCATTCTTGTAAGGATCCTCCAAGAACTTGACCACTCAATGGCCGCTTTCAGATCAACATGATCTCGGGAAAGGCAAGCCAGAAGAGTGGATAGCTCAAAAGAAAGGTGTGAGATACCAGATGTGCATTGCGAAGCAAATGAGAACCATGAACAGCGAACTGGCTGCAGACTGTCAACAGGTCGACACTTTGTCCCACAAAGATCCACCCATCCTGTTCACTGAAGCCTACTGCCTTAGCATCCAGAGACCTCATGAAGACGCATTGGTTCTTACACTTCCCTTTGGGGATTATGATCTACATCAAATATTGGTCGATGTAGAAGTTCAGCAGATGTGCTATACTATGATGCTTTCAAGAAATTGTAGATTCCTGAATCAGAGATGGCTGTCACTCACTCTAACTTTTATGGATTCAGCGGGGACAAAGCCCTCACAGTTGGAGAGGTCCAACTACCTGTAGCCACTGGTCCGAAAACGCTCATCATTAATTTTGTTATAGTTAAAGCTAGCATGCCTTATCACATTATTCTTGGTAGGAACTGGGTGATAGACTCCGTGCTGTTCCCAACATCAATGTCTGAAATTCCTACATAATAGGAGAATCGAGATAATTAGAGGAGATCAGGTGGCTACCAAGACATGCTATGCGCTTGTGACCAAGCAATTGACACTCCATTTTGACCCGATGGATATGGAGACAACTATCAAATAACAATTACAGTTGGATCCTCCTCTCCCAAACCTAGTACCGAGGGAGAGGCAAGATCCCCCATCTCTAGAATCCTTAGAAGAAGTAGAGATCGTGGGAGGAAGCACAACTAGAACCACTTTTATCGGCACTTTGTTGAGTCTTGAAGAACACGAGGCTATAATATACTTCCTCCAAGAGCACAAGGACATCTTTGCGTGGTTAATCGATGAAATGCCAGGAATCGACCACCATGTGGCATTGCACCGGCTGAATGTCTGCCCAGACGTAGTAGTAGTCAAGCAGAAGCAAAGTAAAATAGGTGCTGGCAGATCCAGAGCTGTAAAGGACAAAGTATAGAAATTGAAGGCAGCTAACTTTATTCGAGAAATCAACTTCCCAACCTGGATATCTAATATTGTCCCGGTACGGAAGAAGAATGGGGAATGGAGAATCTATATTGACTTTATAGATCTGAACCATGCGTGCCCAAAGGACAATTACCCTCTGCCTCGAATTGACAAACTGGTGGATGCAACGGCTGGCCATGAACTACTATCCTACACAGATGGGTCATTCGACTACAACCAGATCCCGTTACATGAAGATGACCACAAGCATGCCAGTTTCACAATCGAGGATGGCATGTACTGCTTCCAAGTCATGCCATTCGAACTGAAAAATGAAGGCGCCACATACCAGAGGTTAGTAAACAAGATGTTTGCATGTTTAATAGGTGACATTGTGGAGGTATATGTAGATGATCTCCTAATCAAGAGCCTACGACGTGGTGGCCACCTCTCCCACCTAAAGAAAGCCTTTGATATTCTGCGAGAGTATCATATGAAACTCAACCCAGCGAAGTGCACCTTCACTGTCTCATACGGGAAGTTTTTGGGCTATTTGGTTACTAAGCGAGGGATCGAAGCAAACTCAGATCAGATCCGAGCACTTATAGAGATGCCTTCACCTAAAAACATGAAAGAGGTTCAAAAGCTCACAGGCAGGCTGATAGCCCTGAACAGGTTCATTTCCAAGAGTTCAGATAAGTGCAGGCCATTGTTCCAGTTACTTTAAAAGAACACATCGTTTGCCTAGATCGAAGACTGCCAAAAGGCGTTTGATCAACTGGAAACGTACTTGGGGTCACCACCAATCCTTTCCAAACCAGTGGATGTAGAAGTTATGGGCCTTTATCTTTCTTCATCCGATTATGGCATCAATTCTGTCTTAATATGAGTGGACATAAAAAAGGTTGAAAAACCTGTCTATTTCTTGAGTCGAACGCTTCTACCAATTGAAACAAGGTATCCTAAACTCGAAAGAGTTGCATTAACCCTTATTTTTGCTACAGAGAAGTTACAACCATATTTCCAGTCTCATACTATAAAAGTGATCTCAAAATATCAGTTACGATCAGTTCTGGAAAGACCGAACAGGTCCGGAAGGTTAGCTAAGTGGTCTGTACAACTGTTAGAATATGATATAATGTATATCCCCTGAATCTCCCAAAAAGGTCAGGCACTAGCAGAGTTCTTGGGATATTTTCCAATGACGTACACAGGGTACAACTCAACAGTCCTTAGTTTAGATGATAGTACCCTACATGAATGCTGAAATAAGCTCCCACATCCTTGGGAGCCATGCTCCGGATGGCCACTGTTTGTGGATGGATCTTCAAACAATAGAAGAGCAGGAATTGGAGCTGTTTTAGTTACTCCTAACAACATGCGACTGGAGAAATCCATTCAGCTAGGGTGGAGTGCATTCAATAACGAAGTAGAGTATGAGGCGATTCTGGCGGGCCTCACAATGGCTCTCTATCTTGGCATAACTCAGCTAGCAATTTATAGTGACTCCCAATTGGTTGTGTTTCAAGTTGATGGTGGCTATGAGGCCAGAGATGAGCGGATGACAAAATATCTGTAACTGGTAAGAGGTCTTCAGAGCAAGTACGAGAACATTCAGTTCTATCAACTACCCCGCTCAGAAAATCAACACGCAAATGCACTGGCATATGTGGCCACAATGTTGGGCAACAACGAGTCACGCTCCATACCTGTAGAGTTCTTGGACAAAGCAAGCATCCATGCACCCAGTGTGGCCACAGACTGTGTTCTTCCAGCCACCGAACCGAGATGGATGGATCCATATAGGTCTTACCTTACAGATGGGACTCTTCCCAAAGATAGGAATGCGACTACTATCAAAGGTGCCAAGATTCACCCTTATCAGGGATGATTTCTGCAAGAAGTCATTCCTGGGACCTCACTGATAAGAGCCCAAAAATGTGGTTTTAACCCCTTAGCCATCATACTTTTAGACCAATTATGTGAGTAATAATTAAGAGTTAATACTGATTACGTGTTTTTTATGCATTTCAGGCTTCAAAGTCCATGATGTGCAGAAATGTGCCACTTTAGTTAGATAAAGGAGAAAAGGTCGGTTGCTAAAGAGTTCTGTGATTAAAGGCCAAGATTCAAGAAGACAAAGCCTTTGTAAGCCCGGTCAAAAGCTGAAAAGTCGACGCGGGCAGAAACATCACACAAAGTCAGCAGAACTTCCAAAGGCCGTATCTTTGGACTCAGACCTCGGAATTGGGCCTACCTTATGTCAAAACGACCGGCTCGGAAAGAGATTTCCAATGGTCTAATCCTTGACCCAATCAGAGGAGCAAAAGTGGACGAAAAGTCTGTTGAAGCCAACTGCAGCTGAAGAGGCCTTTTTAGACTGAAAGAATTGGGTTTTGGGCCTGATTCTCTGGCCCAAAACATGGCTCCAAGCCCATGCACGATTTTTGGATCTGAAAGTATAAAAACAAAAGCTTAGCTCTTTGTTAATGGTAGATAGTTAGACCTAGATTAAAAATTTGATTAGTTAGCCTCCATTAATTAGTTTTAGAACTTAGTTTAGAATTTCAATTAGTTAATTAATTAGTTTTTCATATCTTGTTTTAGATCTAGTTTCATGTTTAATTAATTACTTTAGAACAAAGTAGATTATTAATTTAGTATTTGAATCATTGTTTTATTATAATTATAATGCTAATAGAGGTATCGTTCTGGTAAATAATAACTATCAAAATCCACCCTTAAATAATTCACGCGAGATAGTTCCAAATACACCACACCACCCGCGACTACTACACCCACACAATCGGATTGTCTTGACACCTTCATACAAGTGAGCCAAAAACTTTTCCAAACCATGGCTCAATCTAACTAACAGCTTCTACAATCCGTTAATAATTTAAGCCAACAGTTGGCCCAAGATAAAACCTAACCCAATGATGTGTTTCCAGGTCACGCAATACCTAATCCTAAAACAACAAACACAGCCTTTGAGATAACCGATAATACTAGTAATGAATATGAAAATGTAGGTGAACTAAATGCCATTACCACTCTCCGTTCTGGCAGAGTGGTTGATAACAAAGTAACTATGCCTATAGTTACCCCACCAGTAGCCCCTACACCTGTTATTTTACTAGATACCGAAATAGAAACTGAAGAGCCTACCACTGTAGAGGTACCAGTTACAACACAACCTAAGAAACAGAAAGCCAAGGTTAAACATCCAGGTGATACATATGCTAAATATAGAGAGAAACCACCGTTTCCATAAAAATTAGCCATGTTAACTAGGGATACAAATTATAAGGAGATTAGAGGACGTTTTCAAGAATCTAACTATAAACCTTCATTTCCTCGAAGCTATTAAAAAGCTACCACACCATGCTAAGTTTCTTAAGGAGTTGTGTACTACTAGGCGTAAGACCAATATACCAAAAGACACCTTTTTAACAGAACAATTCCCAACTCTATCTGAACATAATGAAATTGTTAAGTACAAAGACTCTAGTCGTCCTACTGTACAATGCACCTTAGGAGATTCCTATACGACGACCGCATTATTAGACCTGGGGGCTAGTGTTAACTTACTCCCATTTTATTTGTATAGACAAATAGGTCTAGATGAGATGTAACCCACTAAAATGATGTTGCAATTAGCTGATCGGTCTATTAAGTATCCTGAGGGTGTGGTTGAAAATGTGCTGGTAAAAGTTCAGGATTTCTACTATCCGGCTGATTTTGTCATCCTCGATACAGAAGTCGCTAACGACTCTGTCCCGATCATCTTAGGGCGTCCTTTCCTAGCAACTGCCAATGCACTCATTAATTGCCGCGATGGATTGATGTCCATGTCTTTTAGCCATCTTGCGGTTGAAGTAAATGTTTTTAAAACAAAGACACATTTACCCGATTCATCTATGGATGGAGAGGTTAGCATGATCGAGAGCTTCGCTCGAGATTATTTCAACAACACGTTCCCTGATAATCATATGCCCAAATTTCTTTCCTTTGGAAGTTCAGACTCCAACATTTTCATCCCTACATTAGTCGATACACATATTATGGATGAGGATGAGATAGATGACTTTCTCAAAGATATAGAGGACTACCATAGTAATATGGATATGACCAATCTAGATGAGGAATTCGATGAGTTTCTTAGAGCAGGTGATGATTCACCCTATCAAGAACTACTTTGGACAACATCCACCTCGACTCCCCTCCTTCCACCTGTTCAAAGGAATCTCGAGTTTGCACTCGATCCTTTTGTTTCTCCTGTGCTTCATAATTTATTAAATCCAACTAGTAAACAAATACTTCAGAAGGACAAACCATTTGACACCTTCATTTTCAGACTTGAGACAATCCTTACCTACACCATGAATGAGTTTTGTGCTAAACCCACATCCTCATTGTTTACATGCTTTCCTTCTACAACTTATCCATATCCACCATATCTTCCACAACCATTCACTTTTCCACACTTATTCACTAGAACACCCTCTCGTTCAGAGACGAAAAAGAAGGTGCATGCTAGGTTACGTTATAGGTCTATCCGACTTCGCTTTCAGTTCACTAGGTTGCGTCATCGGAAATCTTGGTGCTTGATTGTGTTTGGATATGTTTTCTGTGATATTTATTTATGGAATGATCCACAACTATTTCGGTTGTTGATATATGATAAACTGCATATTCATACATATGTTTAGATAAAGTCTCGAAAGTATCGACTATAAACCGACTTCGGTTTTTGTGTTTGGTGCATTTCCTTTTATTTCCAGATATTGGTGAGTGCACCATTAAGGTAACCGGGCCCTCCCTATGGAGTGTGTGATTGTAAGTACCGGATCCTAAGTCCACGTTTAACAGAATTCACGTTTTCCACTCTTGCATGTTTTCTCGGATTTTTGAGTCATGTTTCTCTATGGGGTGAATTATGTCCTTATTGCTTATTGTTTTTCCTTATAAAAGTAAAAAAATATTAAATAATAAACATAGTAATCTAGAAATTCTCGGGAATCTGACTTTAAAAGACCCACTTTCAAAAAAAAAAAAAAAAAAAAAAATTTTTTTCTAAACTCTGTTGTAAAAAAAAAAAAAATTTGGGGGTGGGGTGTTCGTGTTTCCTTCCTAGAATGTTTTATGTCCCATTAGAGTTGTTTAGGCCGTTTAATTGTATTTCGATTCGGGTTGACATTATCTATGAATTTAGAGTTCATTCGTTCGCATAATGTATGTCATGCACGCACTTCGAGGTGTTTTATACTATCTTATATGTCATCCACGGTCGGAATAGAGTGTTTTATGGATCATTGGATTGGAAATTCTCTCCTGATCATTTCCATATCTCATTCACAAAAATCGGACCGATAACGAAGCGGCAATATTAGTTTGAAGTCGCGCTAAAAATCGACAAAATTCGAAAAATTCGAATTGGGCTTGGGCTAACTTCAGCAGCGCACTCAAGCCCCTTTACCTTCACACCAACAGTCGCGATCTTCATCCTCCCAAACCGCCATTAACAATAAAAACAAAGCTTTAAACCCTAACATAAAAAAAAAGAAGAGAAAACCAATACACCCACGCCAAACATCCAAACCCACTCCAAATCTTCTCAAAACTGTACCACCACCACGTCCACCAATTTAAATCACCAAAAACCACTAAAAAATAAAGAAATTCACACTGCCGCGCCACCACACCACCACCACCATCGTTTTTTTGTGAGGTTGTCCCTCATTGCTTCCCCACTACATTCCAAACACTCCAATGGCTCAACAACGCCGGATTTTGCCATAGCAAGCATTTACTGGCGACCACTTCGCACCGTTTTACGGTGATGAAATGATTAGTAGAGATTGGAATAGCTTGTGGTACTCCACCAATGCCTTCTACCACGAAGAGTTAGTCCGACGGTTTTATAACACGAGGGAGTTGGATGGGAGTAGAATTTTTGTTACGGTGGTAAAGAGGAGGAAGGAACTAACTGCTGGGTTGTTGGCTGAGATTCTAGGCATTCCGCCTAGAATCCATCTTGATGCGACGTTACAGGAGTCCCAATATACTGGGATCGAGCCGTTGATGAACGCGACTATTACCGAAGGGAACTACAATGCGAGCTCGCATTGTGTTCGCCAGGCATCCCTCAGAACCAACCAACCGGGTTGCTACAAATTCGATGGATTGGTCTAACGCCCTAGGGAAGGAGAAGGTCAGCGACATCGGTCTGAACTGCCTCCACATTCTATGGATACTCCAGGAGCAGAAGTACGAGTTCTGCATTTTGGAGTTTTTGCTTAGCATGATTAGGGGAGTGGGAAAGTCTATTGCACCTCTCCCTGTTTTGATAACCATGATCATCTTTGAAGTTGAGAGTGACTCCGTCGTCGATAGGGACTTACCTCACCCTACACCAAATCCTCGTTATTTATAAGGATTGTGTCCAACGAGTTTGGAGGTTGCCCGAGGATAGGGTAGAGGGGACGAGGAGGATGGTGGAAATGAGAATGACTTCGGAGGATGAGGAGGACTTGACTTGTTTTGATGTCGATACTTTGGAGAGGTGTTGGTCGATCTGAGAATGCATGGCTGTGATTTATCGGGGCATCGCTCACTCAATACTATTTGCGAAGACCTCCCGAACTTCGACAGGCTACTATCCACCATAACTTTGAGATTCGTACCCGAGAGGATGAGCGGTGGGAACACAGGATGAGGGCGAGCTAGAAGCTTCGGCGCCCGCCAATATGCTTGCACGCTTTCCACCTCACGGGGATTCTCCTTCTGAGGAAACATCATCGAGGCATGAGCGTCGTCACCGAAAGACGAATGGTGTTGGCCCATCGGGAGCTCAGGAGCCATCTCCTGAGCGTGTTCCCTCCGCTACCAGTACCGACGTGTTTAGGGATAGTATAGCTTGATGATTTTTATTTGTAGTTTTATTATTGTTAGTTATTTTAATGTAAGTTTTAATTCCGTAATTTGAATTTTGTAGTGAAAGGGCATTTAACGCCAATATTAATATAATGTCGTTATTTTCATCGTGCATGGTTGTTTAATGTTGATCCCACTTTCCCAAATTGTTTGGGGGCGGTATTATTTAGTCCAGCATGATTTTTATATGACCCCCATTTTTTTTTTAAAGTTATTTCGGAGTCAGGGTGAGAATATTGCCGATTAGGCATATCTATGAATAAATATCATGGTAGGATGAAATCTCGATAAAATAAGCAGGTTCTATCCTAAATTCAACCTAAAAGATACTAGGGTTGTTTTAGAATCAAGAATATGAGTTGTTTCCGCTTTGGTTTTGAAAATTTTAGTATTTTCGAAATTGCCGTAAAAACTTTTTGGCAACTTCCTGATCCGTTTTAGCAACTTAAAACCTATAAAAACTTCATTCATTCTACACTCACAACCCACACTACACCTAACTTCCATCACTCACCTTTCACTCCCACGTTTCCGGTTGTTCTTCACCATTTTCAAAAAATCAAGATTCTGACCTCTGGCGCTTGATGGAGCGCACCTGCACCCTAGTCTTTGTTAGAAATTTTGCACTGAGCGCACCTGCACCCAAGGTGAGTGGGACTCGCCCCCAAACACTGGAACTCGAAAATCATCAGAGCGCACCTGCGCCCTGACCTCCGTAAACACAAAAATTTCCAGTTTTCTGCGGGTTGTTCCCGGATCATTTGCAGCTGTTCCAGAGCATCATTTTGAGATGACATCTCCTACAACAATATCGGAACAGTCTTTTGAAGATTTGTTCAAAAGCACTACTTATGGTGCTTGGTTTCGCGAGGCGATCACATACGTAGGCTGGGAACCGCTTATGGTAAGACCTGCTGAACTTTATTCTCCAACACTAGCATCTTATTTTTACGATAACTGCATTTTCTTTGAGAGACTGGATGGAAATTACTAATCAACATTAATGATTAACCAATGGAAATTACCAGGTTCTTGCTAGCATTTGTTCTTGGACTTGCTATGCCCGCTGAAATACAAGACCCATGGTGTTATTGGTAGATAATATGCATGTCTACACTTATGAGTTTTTGCATGAGTCGTATGGGGCAGGCATTTTCCGTATCGAGGACCAAGGGGACTATAAAATCGCTTTTGGTAGCCTGTCCATGAACATAGGAACTGTTATGTTTTGGATCATGCTAAACATTTTAGGGGAATGGCATTTTTCTTCTGTGAATGATGCCACTTGCAGCGTCTTCCTTGCTTTAGCCACAGGACGTATGTGCCATGACCTTCCCAGAACCTTGATGTCTAGTTTAGCTCGAGCTCATAACATGAGGCATAAGTACCTTCTTATGCCTGTTCTAATTTCCCATATTATGCTATGTTTCTTCCCTATTTTTTGTACACGTTTCACGGATTGGATTACGGTCGACACTGTACGACCCACCAATAGTATTATTCGATCTTTCCGTGCAATGACTTGGCAAGGGTGGAGGATACAACCTCATCAGGTTGCACCCTACACCCGTCCGACCCAAGTAAATGCTTTAATAGGTTAGCAATAATAGATGATAAATGGCGGGAAGCCTGGCAAATTATCATGACATGGCAGGATGTGAAGGAACCTCATTTCTTTATAGAAGAAGAGGATGAGGAGGATGATGAATAAAGCGGGAGATAAGGTAAGTTTTAATTCTAGTTAGTGTCTGCTTATGTCCCAAGCAATTTGATTCTTGTTAACCCCATAATGGGTGGAACTCTTATAGAGTTGCGTCAGTTTTTATATTAGTATGTTTTAACCTTATTTTGCAGATGTTCCAGAATTTTCACGCGTTTCCATGGTATTTTTCTACCCTCTTTATTTAAATGCTTTGAGGACAAAACATGCTTCTTGTTTGGGGGGGGGGGGGCATAGAAACACGTGTAATTAAGGCATCTGTTAGGATATAGATAG
This sequence comes from Coptis chinensis, assembly GCF_015680905.1. Classification (NCBI taxonomy): domain Eukaryota; kingdom Viridiplantae; phylum Streptophyta; class Magnoliopsida; order Ranunculales; family Ranunculaceae; genus Coptis; species Coptis chinensis. The sequence goes on along the minus strand of NC_141463.1, from coordinate 29,582,940 downwards.
GTATAATATGCATTTGTTTTCTAGTTAATATTTCAAAAATTCAAAAATATAAATAAATAAGTTATGTTATACACTTAGGAATATTGGTATTGTTTTCATTCTCTATGCTTTTAATAATCTAGAAGTCTCACGTAGCTTTTGTATTAGAATAATTTTTAGAAACTTAGGTTAATATGTAGGTAATAATCTTTGCATCTATCTATAAATATATTACATGACTATCTATGATTGATAGCATCAAGTTTCTGAACTCTAGGCTAGAGTATTTATTCTACAAATCCTGTAAGAATATAGCCTAAAGCCTTATATGAGTGGAACATTTGAGAAATGACACAAGGGAGAAGTAAAATCCAGATAGAGAAATCACACGTCCACTTGCTTGATCACTATGCCATATCCTAAGCGAGAATTTAGGCCCTCTTTGGATTGATATAGCGAGAAATTCAAACCTATGAATTATTTTCCACTAGTCGCCCCTCTGAGCCTTTCTTTAGCCTTTCATAAACCACAAATCCTTTACCCTGTTCAAAACAAAACAAAATAAAAAAAAAAATTCAACCTACCCAATTTAGATAAGTCTGAGAATAGAATGAGGAAGAAAGAAGAAGAGAAAAACCTGTGTAAACAAAAGTTAGTTAATTTCTTCAGAAAATAAAGAAAAGAAGTTTCCATCCAAAGAAAAGAAAAATAAAAATAGAAATAAAATAAAAACTCCAAAAAAATAGAATAAAAGGAGTCAAAAGCCAAAGAAAAAGAAAAAAAATATATGGCTAAGGATGGAAACAAAGTGTAGAAGCAAAAGTAAATAACAAGGTCTTCTCTAGTTACATAATATGAAGACTCTATTATCTCAGACTTGTCCTTTTTGAATATCCATTTCCTTCCATCTTAAACCATCTCCTAATCCCCGCAACACCTTATAAAGACCTCTAGCTCAACTAGGAATAGGTTAGTGTGATAGTAAGTGGCAGATGTGTTTGATCGACTCCGGCTTCCTTGTTGTCATTGAGATTGTAAGGTAAAGTGTGCCCACTGCACACTAGAGTAGCAAAACTTGAGTGGAAAAATCAGAGTGTTGTATCTTGACTATTATTGTGAGAACCTACTTAAGGACGCTTATTCGAAGTTTCAAAACTAACCCTGCTAGGCATTTCATAGTATTACTCATTGTATATATGTTTATTGTAGATGATTGATTATTATGCACATATTAGCTTAGGTTTCGACTTGATTACTCTATGTGCATTGCTAGTGAGAGGTATAGTTAATTTAGAGAATGAATAAGGAAACAATAGTTTTATTTCTTAGTCGTTGTAGTATAGATGAAGTTTGTGAGTACCTTCACTGGAAAACTCTCACGAGGCTATAACTCATCCACTAGGGAATTCCTAGTGGTTTAAGGCCTTGTTGCATATGGTCAATGCAATCGCACTCAAATAAACGAGAGTAGATAAAACTCCATTTTGGTCACTTATTCTAATTTCTCATCTTTGCTTGAGGACAAGCAAAATGCTGTTTGGGGTGGTTTGATAAGAGCCCAAAACTATAGTTTTAACCCCTTAACCATCATACTTTTAGACCAATTATGTGAGTAATAATTAAGAGTTAATATCGATTCACGTGTTTTTATGCATTTCGTGCTTCAAAGTCCATGATGTGCGGAAATGTGCCACTTTAGCGAGATAAAGGAGCAAAGGTCGGTTGCTAAGGAGTTCCGTGATTAAAGGCCAAGATTCAAGAAGACAAAGCCTTTTTAAGCCCGGTCAAAAGCTAAAAAGTCGACGCGGGCAGAAACAGCACACAAAGTCAGCAGAACTTCCAAATGCCGTATCTTTGGACTCAAACCTCGGAATTGGGCCTACCTTATGTCAAAACGACCGGCTCGGAAAGAGATTTCCAATGGTCTAATCCTTAACCCAATCAGAGGAGCAAAAGTGGACAAAAAGTCTGTTGAAGCCAACTGCAATTGAAGAAGCCTTTCTGGACTGAAAGAATTGGGTTTTGGGCCTGATTCTCGGCCCAAAACATGGCTCCAAGCCTATGCACGATTTTTGGATCTGAAAGTATAAAAACAAAAGCTTAGCTCTTTGTTAATGGTAGATAGTTAGACCTAGATTAAAAATTTGATTAGTTAGCCTCCATTAATTAGTTTTAGAACTTAGTTTAGAATTTCAATTAGTTAATTAATTAGTTTTTCATATATTGTTTTAGATCTAGTTTCATGTTTAATTAATTACTTTAGAACAAAGTAGATTATTAATTTAATATTTGAATAATTGTTTTATTATTCATTAGATTAATAAAATAGTGTTCTTGGTAATCTAGTTTCATTTTCCATTTACTTATTTAGTTCAATTCATAGATTCAATTATTTGTCTTTATTAGATTGAAATAATTTTTGCATGAGTAGTTTCCATTTGAGTTTAAACAAGTAAAGTTCAAATCTTTATATCATGTCTTGTTCGAATTTGATTGGGAATGATAGCGTGATGATTCTCGGCTAAACCTCCATTAGAGGGGTTTGCGAAGCCTTGATGAAGGCTTGATTCGTGTTAATGTTGAATAGTCGTAATTTCCTTTCCACTCTAGAAATGATTAGTTCACCATGAGAATGGGTGTAATCGTTCACATGCTAGTTATGAATTGGTAGGAATGCCATGTGTAATTAGGGATTAGGAATAACCAGATTGTTCTGCGAAGTAGTTCAATTCGGATTACGATGATTCGTCGTTAGTTGATTAAGTTGAGCTAAGGTGGAATCAACCCCCCTCTAACTCCTTATCATAGAATCGACGTAGTATTTCCATAGTTGTTTAAATAGTCGACTAGTTGCATCGTAGTCTAGTTATCATTTCGTAAATCTCTCATTAGACTTAAAGTAGAGTAATTAGATTAGAAAACACAGCATGCGGAAGGACTAGGAGTGGACGAACTTTCTATTCCACTATATCTGTTCAATAGATCGAGAGTAGAACAATCTTTGATAAATTTAGGCACATAAGCAAGTTTTAGTTTACTTACGTTTTGAGTTTCATCGTTCATTTCGTAGGTAAACTTTATATCTTTTTATATTTATCACTCACCTACGATGGTTTTCTCCTAATCTTGCTGAATAGGTCATGCGAGAGGTATACAAAGGAATTTGTGGCAATCATGCTGGGGGTAAACACTCGCTTTCAAAATCCTAAGGCAAGGTTACTTTTGGCCTTACATACAAAAGGATGCGCAAGTTTTTGTTCGCAAGTGTGACAAATATCAACGATATGCTCCTCTCATCCATGGTCCTGCATCAGAATTACATCCATTGGCCAGCCTTTAGCCTTTTGCACAGTGGGAAACTGACATTGTAGGGCCTTTGCGACCCGCACTAGGAAATGTCAGATTCTTACTAGTCGCGATGGACTACTTCACCAAGTGGATAAAAGCAGTTCCCCTAATCTTCAATCGAGAGCAAGACGTCAGAAAGTTCTTTTGGACCAACATTGTATGCAAGTTTGGCATAGCCAAGGTCATCATCTCAGATAATGGGCAATAGTTCGCGGGAGGAGCTGTAGCCGAGCTTTGTGAAGAGTTCCACATCACTCATCTTTTCTCCACGCCTAGGTATCCACAAGGTAATGGCCAAATAGAGGCATCAAATAGAGTTATCCTGGATAACCTGAAATGCAAATTGGATGTTACGAAGGGTATGTGGGTTGAAGAATTTCCTAAGGTCGTGTGGGCATACCAAAATATACCAAGGCGATCCACCGGTGAGCCTCTGTTTTCAATAACCTACGGAATTGAAGTAGTGATACCTCCCAAACTCGTAGACCCTACTCAAAAGTCAGATGTGGTGCACACTTTAGATAATGAGGAACTGTTATGTAGAGAAATGGATCTCTTAGACGAAAAGCGGGAGGGTGCCGCCTTGTGATTGGTAGCCAAACAATAGATATTGAAACGATCTTATGACAAAAAGGTCCATGTTCGAGCATTCAAGTCTGGCGATTTGGTACTCCGTGAGATCCTAGAGCATAATGGAAAGCTTAGGCCGAACTGGGAGGGGCCCTACATTATTGAGAAGGTCGGGGAACTGGTTTTTACTACTTACGTACCATTGATGGAGAAGTTTTTGTCAAACCATGGAATGCCGAGCACCACCGCAAGTATTATCAGTAAATTATGATTTCACTCTTTCATTTGAATAATTTATCCTTTCATGTTCTCAATACAATTCCTCCACTTGCAATCGATTCTACTCCTTACATTTCACCTTTACTATCCTTTTTTATCCACTATGGACTAAGCCTTTAGGGTATTTGATTCTCATTATTTGTTCAAGTATATTGTATGTCTTGCACCAGAGATAATGAGTTTGGGACCGCTAAACTATATGCCAGTTCTTCTTTTGTTCCCAAAGAAACTGAACAATAAACCATTTCATTAAGATCTCATTACCGAGATCATCCTCAATGGGTTAAGCCTTAAGGGATAATAACCACGCTATCTGTTTAGTATACTGTATGCCAGTTTGACTTGGAACCAGCGATAGTGTTCTTGGGTACCTGAACTGTATGCCAGTTTCTTGTGTTCCCCAGACATCACCATTAGAGTTGCTAAGGATATTTGGGTGGGATCCAGATCCTAGCACATGATCATTGGCCTGGACTTCTGTCGGCATGATTATGCTGAGGAAGACTCCCCCTACTGTTGTTCTGGCGATACCTTATTTCTTTTTTAAATTAATAGGACCTATCGTTATTGACCACAATGTTGTGCTCATGGCACCGAGATACCCTCACATGAACATTCTGCAGGAACTGTTATTTCATAATGCAAATTTCTACAAACCGCAAAAACCCACGCGCAACGGAATTAATGGGGTTCACAGTTTTGGATAGAAAATCATACCTTTAGATCATCTTCTTGATATCTCTGAGAATCCAATAGCTATGAATCCGAATCAACAATCAACCCCTTGATCTTCTGTTGTATTCCTTTAGAATAGATTGGACGTTGTATGGGCAACGATCTACCAACCCCTTTCTTTCTCACAAAGCTAGATCTAATTTTGGATCTATCTTTCCTTGCCTCTCTTTTCAATCCAGTGAATAGTAGTTTTGGCCAAGAGAAAAAAGATTCTATTTATAGGCTACAACAGGGACCATGAGGAGAAATTAGGGTTGGGCCTCCTGATGGGCTTGGGCTTCCCATGTTCGTCTAGAATACACGGCTCAAGTCCGTCAACAGATGGCTTACTCCACTAAAGGCCATTGTTGTACTACCGCCTTAATCCCAAATTACGTGTTAGCGTTTATGGGCTCCATATTATATGCTCTTTGATCTCCCTGTGTTTAAGATATCGAATGTCCGTTGATTAAGTCAAGTTACTGACAACTACATTAATCAACTTCTTATGTCCTTGAGTAGTACCACTCAACCTCATTGTCATGTCAGAATAAATCCACCTACAGGGTTTATATGACAATCTTTTTGAGCTCCTCAAGGGGACATCATCAACCCAACTTCCTGCGGGTCACGGATTCCTTCTATAATCAACAGCACACCTTACATACAATGTCATTACCCAATCCATCGAGTTTGTTGATTCACAAATGAATCTCACTCATTGATGATTTAAAGCAATGTTCAATGCACGTAAGTGCCCGTTATTATATCCGGATTAAGAGAATAAGCATCCATAATAACAGAGGCGTTTGCTCTCTTATATAGTCAGTATAAAGAGAAACAACCTCACTTGGTCCTGTTCAATACACACAAAGTGTACTAGTGTAATCCTATAGTCAAGATAAACTAATACCAGACTATACTACAACCGTACCAATAGTTTGTCCAAATCCATCTAGGTTGTGAACGATTACTTATACTTTATAAGGTACTGATGATATGATCTTCTGTGTGTTCACACCATATCATCTACAACATAAAGTATTAGACACATGCATATAACTAATAACATATATAATATGCACAACATTTGCCCATATGATTCTTATTCAAAATATAAAGAATTAGAGTTAATACAAAAGTAATGCTTTTAGTATATAACCCTATCACATTCGCCCCCTTGGGACGTTATTTCTCTGCTATGATTATATTCTCTATAATGATTAAACCTAAATGGCCCCTATGATATCCTGATTAGATTCTAGGTAGGCCTTGGTTTAACCAATTTAGCTTGTTAGGGCCACCTATTATTGTTCCAAATAAACTTTTGGGGCATTAGGGGGTAGAATATGCATAGTAGTTCATATCATGTATATTGTATGTAACATAGATTGATTTAAATGCATACATAAATTAGAGGAGCTACAGAGCTCAGTAAGTAAAATGTATGTGAGTAACACAACTTAATATTACAAACCACCCATAGAAATAGAAAATATATATGACTAACACGGCTCAATATTACAAACCCAGAGAAATATTGTTTCTAAATAAATGTACCATGAGCTGATAAACATACCTTGAACTGAATAACTAAGTCTTTACTTAGCTTGTTGAGTAGGAATGGAATCAAGTTTTGGTTCTTTAGTAGTACTCGCAGGAACTGACGGTTGATCGAAACGGTTAACGGATGAACAGAGCATTCACCTAGAACAGGTACAGGCAGAACATGAATAGGAGGCAAGTCATCATCGGTTTCTTCGTTAGAAGATGAGGAAACGTCAGGCATGAGCTTGTTCTGAATTGCCGAGATACTGGTAGACATGTTAGGAAACAAGATGAAAGGGTTAGTCATTTGCCCTTGCTCATCCACCTGAGGAATGGATCTAGTAGCCTCAACAGCCTCTTCAAACTTAACTTGCTTAGTAGCGTTGAAGGAATCTTCAATGACATCAAGAACTCTTAAGGCAAAATGAACAGCGTTGTCAGCAGACCTCCTCTTCACCTCTTACACCACCTTAAAGTAAAACTCAGAAGTTTCTATTCGGATTGAAAAATGCAGGAGCCACATACCAGGGTTTGGTAAACAAAATGTTCGAAAGATTAATAGGCAACATTATGGAGGTATATGTGGACGATCTCCTGATCAAGAGTCTGAAACAGGGATATCATCTCTCCCACTTGAAACATGCCTTTGGTGTTCTTCGAGAATATTGCATGAAGCTCAACCCTACGAAATGTGCTTTCATTGTATCATCAGGAAAGTTTTTAGGGTACCTAGTTACTAAGAGAGGGATTGAGGCAAACCCAGATCAGATCCAAGCGCTCATAGAAATGCCCTCACCTAAAAACATGAAAGAGGTTCAAAAAGTTACAAGCAGGTTAGCAGCTCTGAACAGGTTCATCTCTAAGAGTTCAAATAAGTGCAAACCTATTTTAGTTACTGCGAAAGAACACTTCCTTCACATGGATAGAAGAATGCCAGAAAGCGTTCGATCAACTCAAAACATACCTGGGGGCACCACCAATCTTGTCAAAGCCTGTTGAAGGAGAAGTCCTGAGTCTTTATCTCTGTTCATTTTACTACGAAATCAGTTCTATACTGATATGCGTGGATGAAAAGAAGGTTGAAAAACCTATCTATTTCTTGAGTCGGATGTTCCTACCAGCAGAAACAAGGTACCTTAAACTCGAAAAGTCGCTTTAGCACTTGTTTTGCCGTAGAGAAATTACGACCGTACTTCCAGTACCACACCATCAGAGTGATCACAGAGTACCAATTGCGATCAGTTCTGGAATGACCAAATAGGTCGGGAAGGCTAGGTAAATGGTCTGTATAATTGTTAGAGTATGATATTATATACGTCCCCGGAATCTCAGAGAAGGGTCTGGCACTAACAGAATTCTTGGGAGATTTCCCAATGGCTTGCACGGGGTACAACTCAACCACCCCCAGTTCTGATGATGGCATCGTACTTGAATCTCCCAACACCTATCTAGACCCATGGGAGTAGAGCTCCGGATGGCAGCTGTTTGTGGATGGATCTTCAAATGATAGAGGGGCAGGAGTTGGAGTCGGAGCTATGTTAGTTACTCCTGACAATATGCGGCTGGAGAAATCTATCCGATTAGGTTGGAACGCCTCTAACAATGAGGCAGAGTATGAGGCGACACTTGCTGGCCTCACAATGGCCCTCGACCTGGGCCTAACACACCTTATAGTTTTTAGTGATTTACAACTGGTTGTGTTCCAAGTTGATGGAGGGTATGAGGCCAGGGACGAATGAATGGTCAAATACCTGGAACTGGTGAGGGGTTTTCAAGGAAAGTTTGAGAACATTCAGTTCTATCAACTGCCTTTATCTGAAAATCGACACACATATGCTTTGGCATATGCTGCCTCGATGTTAGGCAACAGTGAGTCACATTCCATCCCTATAGAGTTCCAAGAGAAATCTAGCATTCAGATCCCAGTTATAACAGTCTGTGTTGTTCCAGCCATTACTCCAAATTGAATGGATCCATATAAGTCCTACCTCAGAGACGGGACACTCCTTGAGGATAAGAATGTAACAAGGTGCCTGCTTACAAAGATACAAAGATTCACCCTCGTTGGAGATGATCTGTACAAGAAGTCCTTCCTGGGACTTCATCTCAGATGTCTCTCTCCACACCTCGCTGAACAGGTTATGCGAGAAGTTCATGAAGGAATTTGTGGCAACTATGCTGGGGGCAGAACACTAACTCTCAAGATCCTAAGGCAAGGGTACTTTTTGCCTTATATGTAAAAGAATGCACAAGTTTTTGCCCGCAAATGTGAAAAATGTCAACAATATGCTCTACTAATCCATGCTCCAACAACAAAACTGCACCCATTGGCCAGCCCATGGCTATTTGCATAGTGGGGAACTGACATTGTAGGACCTCTACCACCTACTCCTGGCAATGTCTGATTCTTATTAGTTGCGACGAATTACTTCACCAAGTTGATAGAAGCAGTTCCCCTTATCATTATTCGCAAACAGAACGTCAGAAAGTTCATTTGGAACAACATTGTCTGCAGGTTTGGCAAACCAAAAGTTATCATCTTAGATAATGGGCTACAGTTCGCTGGAGGATTGGTTGTGGAACTCTGTGAGGAGTTTGACATTACCCATCTGTTCTCAACTCCAAGGTACCCACAAGGCAATAGCCAGGCTGAAGGCTATAACAGGGTCATCTTAGATAACATGAAGTGTAAATTGGATGATGCAAAAGGTTTATGGGTTGAAGAACTACCTAAGGTCCTATGGTCATACCGAACTACACCCAGGCGGTCAACTGGTGAGTCCCCATTTTCATTGACCTACAGAACTGAAGCTGTTGTACCTCCAGAACTGGTAGCTCCCACTCAGAAGTTAGATGCTGTGAACACTCTGGACAATAAGGAGTTGTTATGTATAGAAATGGATCCCATAGATGAAAAGCGAGAAGGCACCGCCCTTCGCTTAGCTGCTAACCAGCAGATTCTAAAGAGATCATACGACAAGAGAGTCCGGATTCGATATTTCAAATCAGGAGATCTAGTTGTGCGTGAGATCCCAGAGCCCAACGGCAAGCTTTGGCCCAAATGGGAAGGGCCATACATCATCGATAAGGTTGGTCGAACTGTTTTTTATTATCTACGCACTGTTGAAGGGGACGTTCTTGTCAAACCATGGAACGCATAGTACCTTTGCAAGTACTATCAGTAAATTATTATTCTATGCTTTTCTATGTATTGTTTACTCCTCTCCAAGGCATCAATAAAGTTCTCCACAATGCCATCAAATTTATTCCTTGCATTAGTTCTTTATTTATGATTCACAATGGATTAAGTCTTTAGGGAATTATCTTCTCACTATTTGTTTAAGAATATTGTATGCCAATTTGCTTTAGAACCAGTGATACTGAGTATGGGAAAGATGAACTACATGCCAGATCCTTTCCCATTCCCAAGCAGCGGGAACTATACGCCAGTTCTTTCAAACTGCGATTATCCTCGATGGGTTAAACCTTTAGGGAATCCGACCACACTAACTATTTAGTAAATTGTATACTATTTGACTTTGAGCAAGAGATAGTGTTCTTGAGAGCCTGAACTATATGCCAGTTCCTATTGCTCTCGAAACATCAATATAGGAGTTGCTGGAAGATAAGGGTTGGATCCAAATCCTAGCACGCAAATCATGGGCCTGGAACTGTATCGGCATGAAGGCACTGAGGAAGACTCCCCAACTGCTGTTCTGGCGATAACCTATTTATTTTTTAAATAAATAGAACCTATCGTTATTAAACACAGTATCGTGCTCATGGCACCAAGTTACTTTCACAAAGATATATGACTTTCTTGCGATCGAACTCTTAATTACAGTTAACTTGAATGGCTCCCATGATATCCTGATCAGATTCTAGTCATGCCTCATTTTAATCTGTTTAGCCTAATAGGGTCACCTATTGTTGTTCCAAATGAACTTTGGGGGCATCAGGGGTAGAGTATGCATAGTAACACATGTCATATAACATAAAGTGCTTCTAATGTATACATAAACTAGAAGAGCTACAAAGCTCAGTAAGTAAATAGTACGCATGCATAAAATAGAAGAGATGCAGAGCTCAGTAAGTAAATTGTATGTGAGCTACATAGCTCAATATTATAGATCCATAGAATAATTATTTAAATAATTATTTATGTGAATCATCAATAGAAAAGTTTATGAAGCAGGGGTAGAATCAAACTTCGGTTCACCATCAGTACTTGCTGTTGCACCATCGTCAGGAACTCGTGTTTCACTCTCAAGAAAAGACTGGGTGGTTGGATTAGCTAGAATGGTTGAAGGCTAAACAAAACAGTCACCTGAAACTGGAACTAGCATAAAAGGAAGTTGAACGGGAGCCAGGTCATCATCGGTGTCTTCTTTAGAGGATGAGGAGACATCAGGCATAAGTTATTCTTCGATGGCTGAGAAACTGGTGTCTAGATCAGGAAACAAGATGAAAGGGTTAGTCACTCGCCCCTGATCATCCAACTGAGAGACATATCCAGTAGCCTTAATAGCCTCCTCAAACTTAACCTGTTTGGCAGCATCGAAGGACTCTTGAGAAACATCAAGTACTCTCAGAGCAAAGCGAATGGAATTTTCATCTGACCTCTTCTTCACCTCCTTTACCACTTGAGAATAGAACTTAGAGGTCACCGCCAAGAGATCACCAGCCTTCTTATCAGAGTGAAGACGTTTCTCTTTTAGAGCCCTCTCATAGCCTGACACGACCTCATTTGCATGGGCAATGGCTTGCCTAAGGGTCCTCATCTTGGTGTTCCTACGGTTAAGTTCCCCTTGGACTTAGTAATGTTTTGCTTGCAGGGTAGTGAGGTGGGTGCGCAGTTCTAAGAACTTCACTTTACAAGTGGCAGCATCAGCAGCTCCTTTTTGGGCTTTCTCGAGAGAGCTCCAAAGGTTGGTGATAGTGTCTCTCTTATTCTTGAAGCCAGTATTAGATTTCTTCTCTTTCTCCAAGAGCTGGTCAACCTGGATCTACAGCTCGACAATTCTCTTCTCAACAACCTCTTTCGCCCAGATTAACTTACCGATAGCCTTGACATCAGTGGATGAATCGGCGGAGGCTGCAAAGATGGGTTCTTTCATAGCCAAAAAGTTATTCGCTAACTGGAGAAGAGTATAGGATTTGTAAGAAACACAATAAGAGAAACCGAACACTGAACATAGAAGAAATTTTTACCTTGGCAAGGTGAACAACAGACCGGCAAAAGGACAGGTCCAAGGTCCCAACTATGTTGGCTTCAGCCTTGTCAACAGGAAGTCGCGCAGCTTCCAGAACTCCGAGCGCAATATCAACATCTTTAACAAAGTGCTTGTTGGTAACATGTTGTTCATCAGTTCGTCTCCAATGCCTCATCTCCACAATCATCTCCCTCTCAGGGGAATCTGGAGATCTTGGCGAATAGGGAATGTCGTCACTCACCACCCTCCTATCATTGGATAGAGGAGGAGGGAGAGCGACAGTTATAGCAGTGGTTTCAACAATACCCTTCTCGTTGCGATTATCAGGGAGGGAAGGGTCAACAGTCAGAAGGACATTATCACCAATTCGTTCAGAACTTATAGAAGGATCTGGAACTGATGGGGGTACAACTACATTCTTACAAGGCTTAACAGGTGGCGGAATACTAGCAGGAACTTTCAAAAGTGTGTCTTCACTAACAGAGAGAAGGCAAAACTTTGTTTTCTTACCAGAGGGGGCAACATTAGAAGCATAAGAAGGATCAGGTCTCTTCAGTTTATGATGGTTGGACGAACGCACTTTCCTTTTAAAATTACTAGCCACCAGTAGTTTATGAGGTAGTTTAGGGCCCCTCCCGCCAGTGACCACACAATTATCACTAACAACAGCTCCTGAAATGGGCCCAATGTTGCAGCATCACTAGAAGCGGCCGCATAACTCTTCTCCTTATGATTTCCTCTCCTTCTAGTAATTAAGGAGGATTCGTCCTAAACTGGAGGAGGAAGAAGTCCCGCATCCTGATCCACATGAGGAGGAAGTGTTGTACGCCCAGAACTCACAGTACTTATCCTAAAAGGGGAAAAACCAGGGGCAAGTTGCAGCAATTCTTTAGTAAACATGTTGAAATACTCAAAAAGACGGGTGGGATCAGGAACTATCACCCAAGGCATCCTCTGTTCCTTGGAGATCTTCTTGATGAAGTCCACCGTAGCAGCATCAGTTACAGTTAATTGATTCCAGGGGGAAGAGTCATCTAAAGAAGAATAGCAAAGATATTTAGGCGAAAGACTCTTATATCAAGTTATAAAGTACCTAAGTAGGAAGACTTACTAGTTGGAGCATGGGTGTGTTTTATGGGAACAAGAATTCCTAATGGCTCACCATCAGCATCAGAGGGGCGTGTGTCCCACGCATCACCCAACACATGAAGGTGGTGATCAGCTCATCCTTTGTCACTTTGCTTCCCCTAAAAAAAGACTATCGAAAAATTCTTGTCTCTAGTCATGAGGTAATAGTACGATTGGTCTTGAATACGCTGGACCTCATAAAAGTAGTCGAACACCTAACAGTTTTTAGAGCAAATCCATGTCTTTTGGCGAGAAGGGCAAAGTACATAACAGTTCTGTAAAACAGTGGTGCTGCCTGACTACGAGCAAGATTGAAGTGAATCAAACACTCTCGTAGCAATGGGTGGAGGGGAAGAGTGAGTCCGGCCCTAGCATGACAAATGGTGATGAGCGCCACCTCATTGTAGGCCAACTCATCAGATAACATCCCCTACTCCAGGTCGATATCTTCAGGGATGTGAAATTTCTTTCAGATTAGTTCCAGGGAGGAAAGATCTCCAAAATTTATAAGTGACCAGTTGGGATTCATGATTGAGGAAGAGAAAAAGTTTCAAGCTTTGGTTAAACCCTAATGGGAGATCAAATGGTTCAGTATGCAGAAAAAAGTAGCAGAAGGGATAATAAAAGTTCTCTCACCAGATCCCTTATATACAGATAAGATGAACAGTAAGGATGAGCCCAAGCGGTGTGGCTTTTCGAAAACTGCCATCATTACCTTTTTCGAGAAACGGAGTGTTTGTTCGAGCCATCTTTTTAGATCCTTTATTAGTTGGGTACGTCAGCAGTTCCAACAATAGTTTTGGAAAAGGATTCTCGCGCCAAAAGCAGTGTTGCTTCAAGCGCCCACGTGCTAGATGACACGAGAGGGTGCATCTGTAGGGGAATTTCCCATCACTAAACAAATGACACGTGTATGGGAAATAACCTAAGACTATAGATGTCCAGAATGAGATGAGGACTATCCGATCAGTTTTGTGAATAAGTGATCTCGTGCTTAACACGAGTGTTTAGTAGACATGTGCCAGGCACATGACTGATCGCCTTCAAACATAACAGTTACCCCAGTCGTTAGGAATTGATATAGACAGTTCTTGAACAGAAGGAAACTAAAGATGGCAATCTTTGATGATAAGTAAGGAATCATGATGACATATCTTAGGAGTTACCTTTTAGACATAATCTTCCCATACACGATGGGACATTATGATCAACAAGGAAACTTACCTCTTATAAGATATGGTCTAGATTCAGACTTCCATAAGAAGAGGAATCCTAATAGAAAGGCAGAGTCCAAAGATGGAAGGGAACTCACAAGCGGTGAGGACAGCCCTAACCATCGGACTCTCATCGCCCTTCCTATATAAACCATAGGGATTTGCTTTTAGGAACTACATAAAATAGGGTTTGATTCTCCAATAGAACAAAGGAGATACGTAGGCAGTCGTCAAATGGTTCAACCCTAAACTCACCATCATCTCATCCCTTATCTATTTAGCAAAGGATTCCAAATCATAAGGCATAGAGGAAAATCAAGGGATACTCAGAATTTCCCCTATAGTCCTTCTGTGCTTGTAGTGTGATAATTTGGGAGCACAGTTCCAAGAATTTAACTTTCCATGAGGCAGCTTCAGCGGCTCCTTGTTGGGCCTTACCAAGAGAGTTCCAAAGATTAGCAACCGTCTCTCTTGTGTTTCTAAAATTGGAATCAGACTTTTTCTCTCTAGCTAAGAGCTGGTTGACTTGGCCCTGCAGTTCCTCAACTCGTTTCTCAGCAGCCTCCTTCTCCCAGTGCAACTCAGCGGTAGCCATGTCTTCAGTGGCTGTGCTGGCTGAGTTGTCAAAGATTGGCTCTTTCATAGCCAAGAAGTCATTCACTAACTGAAAAATAATACAAAGTGTGTAAGTAAGACGATAAGATAAACCAAGCAGTATGCAGGGAAAGGGGTCCTACCTTGGCAAAATGAATGGTAGATCTGTGAAATGATATGTCTAGACTACCAGCCATGCTGGCTTCAGCTTTATCAATAGGAAGTCGTACATCTTCTAGAACTCCAAACACAATGTCAGCATCATTAACTGAATGTTTTTTTGGTAATAGGAAGCACACCAGGTCTGCCCTAATGCCTCATCTCCACAATCATCTCCCTTTCAGGAGAATCAGGGGATTGTGGCGAAAAGGGCATATCATATCCCCTCCTCCTCCTATGTCCATCCTTAGAACGAGGAGGAGGGAGGGCCACAATTATAGTGGTTGCATCAATGACATTTTTTCCCTTCTGATCATAAGGAAGGGAGGGATTAACAGTAAGGGATACATGTTCACCAACCTGTTCAGAACCTATGGGAAGATCTGAAACTGGTAGAGTGCAACTACTTTCTCAAAAGACTTACCAGAATTGGGAAAAATTACAGGGACTTTACAAGGTGTTTCCTCATTCACAGATAGAGGACGGAATTTCATTTTCTTACTTGAAGGGGTAGTATCAGAAGTGAGAGTAGGACCAGTTCTTTTCAGCCTCGAACAGGTAGACGCGTGTACTTTTCTCTTAAAATTGCTAGCTGCCCAAAGCTCATAAGGCAGTTCAGGGCCCTTCCCACCAGTGATCACACAATCATCACTAACATCCGGCTCCATAACTATACCTGCTGAGGCAGCTTCACAGGAAGAAGCAGCATAACTCTTTTCTCCCCGCAGTTCCCTCTCTTTATGGAAATAAGAGAAGGTTCATCTTGAACTGGGGGAGGAAGAAGACCAGCATCCTAATCTACAGAAGGGGGAAGTATTGTGCGCCTGGAGTTCACTGTGTTAACTCCAAAAGGGGAAAAACCAGGGACAAGTGCCAACAGTTCTTCAACAAACATATTGAAATACTCAAGGAAATGGGTAGGGTCAGGAACTACCACCATGGGCATCCTTTGCTACTTAGGGATCTTTGTGATAAAATCCACCGTAACAGTATTAGTTGCAGTTAGTTGGTTCCAGAGGGAAGAGTCATCTGAGAAGTAATAAGAGAAGAACTCAGTCAAAAGCACTTACAAAAGATTTGTACAATTCATGAGGAAACATACTTACTAGTTAGGGTATGGGCATACTTTCTGGGAACAGGAATCCCCATTAGCTCACCATCAATATCTTGAGGACGAACTTCACGCTCACCACCCAACACCTGAATATGGTGATCAGCCCAGCCTTCGTCACTGTGTTTCTCCTAAAAAAAGACAATTGGAGCATTCTTGTCTCTGGTCATGAGGTAATAGTAAGATTGGTCCTGAATGCGACAGACCTCATAAAAATACCGGAACACCCAACGGTTCAGAACGAATCCATGTCTCTTTGCCAGTATGGCAGAGTACATGATAGTTATGTAGAACATGGGTGCTGCTTGACTAAGGGAAATGTTAAAATGAATCAGGCATTCTCTCAATAAGGGATGGAGAGGAAGGGTGAGACCAGCCCTAATTAAGTTGGCCAATGGTGATGAGCGCAATCTCCTTGTAGGCCAACTCAATAGACAACCTACCCCATTCCATCCCAATGCTAGCAGGAATATGGAATTTCTCTCTGATCAGTTCGAGGGAAGAGAAATCCCCAAAGTTTATAAGTGACCAATTTGGATTCATCATCAAAAAGAGAGAAAGTTTGAATTTTTTAAGTTAAACATTAGAGGGAGAAGGGAAGGTTTAAAGTGCAAAAGAAGCTATACGAAAAGATGTTGGGGACTCTCTCACCAGGTTATTTATAACTTGAGGAAATGAATGGTTGAGATTGACCCAAACATTGCGTCCTTTCATGTTAAAACTGTCATCATCACCTTTTTTGGGAAACGGCGTATTTACTTGAGCCGTCATTTCAGAGCCGTAATTAGGTGAACTCATGAGCAGTTACAACAACTGTTTATGGAACAATCTCTCGTGCCAAAAACTGTCTCGCTTCAAAAGCCCACGTGCTAGGTGGCACGAGAGGGGGCATCTGTTAAGGGGAATTCTCGTCAGTAATCAGATGACACGTGGTCTGGAAATGACCCGGAACTATAGATAAACATAGTGAGATGAGGACCATCGGAATGGACCTCATAATAAGTAATCTTGTGTGTATCACATGTGTTTTATAACATGTGTCAAGTCATGTGATGAGCCATCTCTGAATATAACATTTCTCCATGTTGTTAGGAACTGATATAGACAGTTGCTAAATAGAAGGGAACTGAGAGGGGCGGCCCTTGATGATAAGAAAGGAATCAATATGAAATATCTTTGAGAGTTATCGATAGGCCTAATCTCCTATACGTGATAAGGCACTGTGAGTTATCAAGAAGCTTATCTCTGTTAAGATAGGGGCTAGATTCATACTTCAGGGAAGAAGAGGACTCCTGATAGGCCAGCAGAGTCCAAAAAGGAAAGGAGACTCACAAGCAGTGATGCAAATCCTAACTCTAGGAGTAGGGGTTTGCTCTTAGGAACTACGCGCAAGAGGGTTTGATTCTCCTAATTAACTTGGGAGATACGTAAGCAGCCGCAAAATGGTTTAACCCTGATAATTCAATCATCACATTCCTTCTAGCTTTGATCTAATAGTTTTACATCGCATGAAACAGAGGAGGATCATAGGGTACTTAGAAAATCCCCTAAAAGTAGGATTAAACCTCTACCTTTCTATCTCTCTAGTTTTCTAATAAAAAGTTTCATAAATTACCGTGACTTGCATGTTAAATTATCGTAGGAAGAAAAAATAAAAAGTTCAAAACAAAAAAATCCTTCTCACTAGTTCCCTTGAACAATATTGTAGTTGTAACATCACCCTAGTTTTAAGGTTGGACGAACACCTTACTCAAAATATACACACGAATTCCATGAGTAAGGTAAATCATTGAGTATTGGTACATAAAAGGTTGTGTAACTTGCTTAGATATAAAGTCTCCAAAGTGCTAACATCAAATGGCGCCGCTGCCATCCTAAAGACTCAAGGAACATACGTTACAAGCCGGAATAGCTCCAAGGGGAACCCCCCCCCCCCCCCCACCCATTCTCTTCCCCTTTCATTTCTTTCATTTTTCTTCATTTATTTGGATTTCATTGTTTTCTTCACATTTCGCTACTGATCCGTCTCCTGTTATTTTTTTGTGATTACAGGTACCCCAAACTCAGACCTAGAATAGAATCTACACAAATATCTAAGCCTACTGTTCAAATTTTAGACGACTGTGGATTTGTTAGATCGCATGTGCTAGCTCATTAGTCGCCCACGCAATTCATACAACTCGCACAAGTCTCTATTTCACTCGCGTGCGCTAGCTGTTTGTGCCAGATTTTGATCATTTTACAATGGTAGAACCTACTATTCTGTCACACTTCAGTGTTGTTCTTAGTTAATTACAGTTGTATTAGATTCTTCCAGTACCTTCAGGAGTTCAAGACGTTCACGGGGTTGAAACAACGGTTTCATTTCTTTGGCAGACTTGCAAGACGCTTACAGGTTTTAATTTTAATATAATTTTGCATGATTCACATGTGTTTATCTGTTATGTCATAGGTAATGCACTATTATTTGCGTATAAGGATAGAAATATGTATGAATCATGAGCGTATGCCTGTTAATGTACATATACGTTTGAGTGATTATGAATTGCATGTGAATGTATATATACATGCCCGTGATTATACTTTGCATGGTTATATTTATATATACGTATAAGTGGACATTGTTGCATGTTTAGTATCTATCTACATATGAGTGAACTGTCTTGTTCAATAATATGATTTTGTCACGAAAGAGGAGAACATTCTAACGAGGGTTAAAATATGAGTTAGGTAAGTTGTTTTAAGTCCTTCGAGGTGAAGCTGCTTTCTATATGACATTCGTAATCTCACTGAGTATTGACGAAATCAAATTATTATGCAAAACACGGGTAGTTTAGAGTAGTATATTATTCTATATATAATACGGTGCCTGTTTAGTTTTTACGTATATGTTACATCTTTGCCTATTAGTATATATATATACATGTACATAGAATATCTTCGCCTGCTACCATATCTAGATACGTACGAGTAGTTTCGATTTGCCTGTTAGCATAGATATATTTATACATAATATATATTTGCCTGTTAGCCTCCATATACGTATTACTGATGTATATTTGCCTGTTCGTATATAAATATATATAGATGATGCATCTTTGCCTATTAGTATATATATACGTATGAGTAGAATATCTTCACATGCCAACATCTTTAGCTACGTCTGAGTGGATTATGTTTGCATGATTAGATTTTATATGCCTATTTAGTAACTTAAATAACTTTTAAAAAAAACACATAAATCTTAAACATATTCCAACGGTGTCTAGGAAACTTGAAAGATTGAGGTTCCTTAATTAGGACCGTGTTTGCACCGAAAACCTCCCTCATATCTTTCTTGTGGCCTGACTGTTGGTTTATGCACACGTATTTCTAGCTTCACTGCTACGTTAGCAGCAGCTTAGGCCTACGTTGTTCACTTTTAATACTTAGGAAAATATTAAAATTCATGTAATAATAAGTTCCTATTGTGCATCAGATCTAATTTTAAGCTTACATGAGATTAAGGTCTGTTAATAATAAAGAATTTGAACATACTTATCGTAGGAGAAAATACGATAGGCAATTGCATAAGTTCTCACCTCAACAAAGTTCTTCATCTGTTAATAACAATCATCAAAATCCTTTGTTGCCACTAACTCCATTCGTTATGGCCGACGACACTCCACCAGCTGAGAAGCCCCTTTCGGACTTCTATACTGCCTTATAGGAAGGACCTTCTTCCTACATCAAACTCAAGGATATTGCGGGTGATTTTTGAATCCCGCCCAACATTTTTGGATTGTTACCTGTTTATCATGTTTTAGACCATGAGAAACCGTACAATCACATTCGTAGGATTTAGCAAGTAGCCACCACATTTCAACATCCATCCATCTCTAACGAACAAGTCTTGCTAAAGTTGTTTCCCTTCACCTTAGCAGATAAAACTTTAGTTTGGCTAGCAAGTCAACAACCACAGTCCCTAGACATATGGAACAATCTTGTGCAATCTATCATGGTAAAATTTTACACTCAAAAGAAAACTACTGAAATGCTTCAAAACATCCAATTCTTTCGCCAACATCCTCATGAATCCTTTATGGAAGCATGGAGTCATTTTATCGATCTTCTTTTAGAATGTCCCCATCATCAGCTCGACACCGCTGTCCTTGTCCGTTCATTATTTAACGGACTTTCCGATCATCAAAAAGAAACATTTGATATAATGAATGGCGGTTGCTTCATGGACAAAGGAGCTACTGAGGCATACAAGTTTTTGGAAAAACAAGCAACGAGAGGTACCCATTGTGGGTAACATTGATTCTTCTAGATCATCTAAGGACACTATTACAAAAGCTACATCTGTCTTTGACGTAAAACCCGATCCCGAATTAAAAAATATGATAGAATATGTAAAGGACGTTTTTGGTGATCTTTGCAAGTGTAGGCTCAATCAGAGGATTGGGTTGATTGAATGGATTTAACCGAGTTCATATGGACGAACTGCCTACGTATCAAGTTCTCTCTACTGGGGGGAGACTTGAATCAGGTCAGACGTAGTTCCACATCTTCTTTATATAGGCAAGGGGTTCGTGCCTCCTGCTCTTCCGCATCAGGTCGTTCAGGTTTTCATTCCACTAGCGACCCATGATGGTGAGTTATGAGCTTTAATGTTGAGCGGGATTGAAGCTGCGATCTTAAAGGTGATAATTAAGACATACGTTACTAACCGTTGAGGCAAGCGAGAGTCCGGAAGATCACTGATAGGAGAGGTCGTTCGTGTGTAACAAGTCACTATGAAGCGAGATCGTGTGATGAAGAATTCAAGTCAGTTGGCGATTGTTTAGTCAGACCGATTGCCATGGTTGAGTCACTATGAAGCGAGTTATGGGGATGATGATCATAGGCTGGTTGGTATTTGTAGGGGATTTTCTGGGTATCCCACAATCCTCTGTTGATGTCTTCACACCGTGTTCTAGTTCAAAGCATATCTATCGAAATCAATAGGAGTATTTGATAATATGGACTGAACCACGAAGTGGCTGCCTACGTATCCTCTTTCAGGAATCAAGTCTGTCATAGTTCTTTATGGGGCTGAATAACATACTGAGTGGGGAAGAAGAGATGACCAGAAGTAATCCTCCAAAGAGCCGCCTTTATATCTTGGCCATTAGGGATCCGTCCTATATTCCCATACTACTGCTTCCTATATATAGTGACTTATGGAAGGCCCTAGAATAAGGTTTCCTTGGCTACCAAGAAACCATCCTCTCGCTAGGGTTTCCTCTTTTATTGTCAAGATAGGATCAACATCAGAATAGAAGTTATCACATAGAAGGAGACATAGTTGGACTATGTTTCCATAATAAGCCTTTAGTCCTAGAAGTCTGCTATAAATGGAACACCTATTCTAAACATGTTCAAGAGTCCTTCTAATACTGAAATACAACTGTATAAGGTCGTCATCTAGTTTTGGACATATTTCAGAACTAACTTGCCCAGTTCCCGAACTACTTCGCGAAACTGACTTGTCAAACCAGAGGAACTGTCCTAAACTCGTAGGAATTGACCAGAACTGACCAAATCAGTTCTAGAGGCTTATGCTCCATTCCCCTTCTGATAGCAATCCTTCAGTGTAATCTCACTCTACCATGTGTTTTTAGGACACTGGCAGAATATTACCCCTACAGATATCCCCTCTCATATCAAGAGTCAGCTGACACCACTGAGGTGTGACTCTTGGTAGGAGATCTAATGTGAATTATGTGTTTCACCTCAGAACTTTACTTTGATTGGCTTGGATCTGTGTTTAGTATATTGTGATCTCCAACAATAACTAGTATGAATTTTGAGTGAATAAGTGTCACTAACACCTCTAGTGCTCATATGAGGTGAACTCCAATCCACTCATAGACTAAGTTCAAACTCTTTGAGTGAGAAGTTCTATGAAGTTGCCCACAACTTAGTGTCTATGCTTAGACTAAACTATTAAACAACTTATTGTAAGATACATTCGCAACTCCACATTTCAATCGGATATACTGGATTGAGCACTTAAGCTCACTTTATTTTGCTTTTTAGTTCTTGTCTATATACATGAACTGAAATCAAAAAATTTGTAAACTTCAAACCCTTGAGTCCAAATGCCTCTGATCCATAGCTTATTTGGAATAACTAGGAGTTAGTGAAGTTTATAAGAAACAATGTGTTCTTCCTTAGTCGTGTAGAAGCCTCTACCGGATTAGTTCATGAGTCTGGTAGATCCCAAAAGAAACTAACCATAGGCAAAAGTAATCTATCTTAGTAATGTAGGTGCGTCTCATGAACTGATTTGACCACCAATTATACTAACCATAAAGTTGAGTGTCATCACAAAACCAGTGTCTTAAACCAAAAGAATTTGTACGCATAACACTTTTTACGATATTAGGACATCAAAAAAGATAAGAAACCAGTAGTGTGCGGTTATGTAATATTGAACTTTATAGATCACTTAACTTCTGTGCTTATTTATGCATGCATTTAAACAATTCACTTGTTATACAATATAACATGGACTAATATGCATATTCTACCTCTGATACCCGAAAAGTTTGTTTGGAACAATATAGGTAACCCTAAAAGGCTGAACAGGTAAAACAGAGGCATAACCAGAATTTGATCAGGATATCATAGGAGCCATCATGTTTAACCATAGTGGAGATCGTGATCGTAAGAAAGAAACAACATCGGATGGGATCTCTATACAATGGTATCTCGGTGCCTTGAACACGACACTGTGTTTAGTAACGCTAGGTCCTGCTTATTTAAATAATAATTAGGTTACCACTAAAACAACAGTGGTGGAGTCTTCCTCAGCATAATCATGTCGACAGAAGTCCAAACCATTGATTGTGTGCTAGGATTTAGATCCAACCTAAATCTTCCTAGCAACCCCTGTGGTGATGTCGTGGGAATGCAAGGAACTGGCATACAACTTAAGTCCCTAGGAACATTATCTCTGGTTCCCAGTCAAACTGATATATAGTTTACTAAACAAATAGTGTGGTCATTTTCCCTAAAGGCTTAACCCATTGAGGATTCTAAATTCCAGGTCGAACTGGTATACATTTCACCGAACAAATGTTGATGATTGCCCTTCCTAGAAGTGCAATCCATTAAGAATTTGAGCATCCAAATCTAAGTCGAACTGGCATATAGTTCACCGATCAAATGCTAGTGAGCATGTTAGATCCAGGTCGAACTGGCCTACAGTTCACCGATCAAATGCTAGTGAGTATGGTAGATCCAGGTCGAAATGGCATGCAGTTCACCGATTGAATGCTATTGAGCATGTTAGATCCAGGTCGAACTGGTATCCAGTTCACCGATCAAATGCTAGTGATTACCTTTCCTGGAGGTGCACTCCATCGAGGATCTTATCCGGAACTTAATATAAACATTGGAGTCAATTTTTCATGTGACCAACCATGTTCAATTAATTCTTGATGTCACGCGTTGCATGCTTTTAGAGTTAGAATCTTCACTGGTCGGTCGAAGGAAAACTTTTGCAAAGTTGTAAGCGACGATGTTAAGAATCCTGTCAAAAACAAAGTTGCAAGCAACAATGATAAGATACACACTTACCCCCAATTTTTCTTAGGCCAAACGGAGATGAAGTTGTCTATTATGGCTAGGTGGATAGTATAGAAACTACCCCCATTCTAAAAGAAAGTCAAGAAGCCAAAACCAACAGTTCCATCATAATTCTCGACTCTTAAGAATATAGATTAAAGTTGGTTTGCAGTCTTAGTGCAATAGGTAGGCAACTATTCGCCTTTGTGAGCATTATAACCAGTTCCATACTAGAAACAAACGGCTTGCAACTCCGATCTCGGTAGAGAAAGAAGTGCCCATATCTATGAGATGTGTCAAAACTGGCTAGACTCCTAGTTTTCTTCACACTCATCTAAACATCTGGATTTCTGTACCAGCTGTAAAAGAACAAGACAGTTTCCCATATACCAATGGAAAGGTTTTGAGTCTATCTTCTAAAACATTCAACAGCTAGCATACCCGACCTGATGTATCACAAGGAGAACTTTTTGTAGTGCCATGAACCTTCAAAAATGTAACTGACTCAAGTTTCTAATGCAAAGAACAACTCACAAAATGGACCTTAAGAGAGGACGTTATACATGTTCCTCCACAAAACTACCAATTTGTGACTTCCGTCCAAAGATATAAGTTACTAAACCAAATACATAAGAACCAAGTGTAGTGCCTCATATCACCGGAAATGCACTATAATCTAGTTTCCAACACAAGAAATGGCGTGCAAAATCGACCTGCAGAGAGAAAGATATGCCCGTTTCTCTGTCTCGTGTTGAAACTGTCAAGATTTCAACTTCAGTCTGCAGTGTTTGAAATAATTTGAGGTCCTATGCAAACTAGTAGAGAAGTGGACATTGCACCATATACCATGAGAGAGCTAGCAAAATCTTCTTTCAATCCCAAAAAACCGCTTGCAAAACCGAGCTTTGTACAAAAAGATGTCGCACTTTTGCTAGAGCTTGTCAAAACTAAGTGCATGAATGAACCATTTCAATCAAGAAATTCGAAAGTTCACCATGAGCTCTTAACTGAATAGAGTGGTTGCACCACCCCCTTAGTGATATAATGCTCTTGGTGTCATACTAAAGCATGGCAAAGATGACAAACCTGCTTGATCATCTTTAGAAACCCCTTTCTGGCAGTTCCTTACAACGTCTCACTTTCGATAAGGTGAAACTCAACTACCCCATCACTGAAATCTCGAATTCCATAAGTCATTGACAAATCACCATTCTGAATCAAATACCATATAGGCATGGCGGACTACACCAGTCCCTCGCCAAACACTGAAGTAAAGATGTCTCCAAGATTGGGAGTGGCCGAACGACCATCCCCATTGTAGCAAGACCAACAAACTAGCTAGAGTCATTGTAGCATACTGCTCCAAGTTGTCATCACAATTGAAGCTAATATAAACATACTATTAGTGCATGGATGGACAACGAGTGTCCCTCTCCCCACCAATTAATGATGTCCAGAAACCAAGTTGTAGCAAATGTTGGAAGTGAGTGGACTACCATGCCCACTGTGGCAATACTAATGATAAGAGCCCAAAACTGTAGTTTTAACCTCTTAATAATATTATATTTAGACCAATTATATTTATAATAAATAAGAGTTAGTACTGTTTACGAACTTTTATGTATTTCAGGTCTTGGAGTCAACTATGTGAAAAAATATGTCACTTTTGCAAGAGAAAGGAGGAAAGGTTGGTTTCTAAGAAGTTCTATGGTCAAAGCCCAAGTTTCAAAGAGAAAAAACTTTTTTAAAGCCCAGTCAAAGCTGAAAAGTCAAAGTCAACGCAGGCAAAAGTAGAGCATAAAAGTCAATAAAACTTCTGCAAACCTTATCTTTAGACTTAGACCTCAGAATTAGGCATACTATATGTCAAAAAGACCGGCTCGAAAAGAGCTTTCTAATGGTCTAAGACTTAATCCAATCAGATAAGTAAAAGTGGACAAAAGGATGTTATAGTAATTTCCAATAGAGAAACCTTTTTTGGACTTAAGTAATTAGGTTTTGGGCTTGATTTAATGGCCCAAAACATAGCTGCAAAGCCCATGCATGTAATTGTAAACCTAACCATCTCCTATATAAAGAGGGTTAAAGCTAAACAAAACTTGGGTACTCCCTTCTTTAGTTTAGTTGTAAATTAGGGTTCTTTCTTTCTTTCTCTCTCTCCCCCCCATTAGATAATAAA
Source organism: Coptis chinensis (assembly GCF_015680905.1). NCBI lineage: Eukaryota > Viridiplantae > Streptophyta > Magnoliopsida > Ranunculales > Ranunculaceae > Coptis > Coptis chinensis. The sequence continues at coordinate 29,557,308 of NC_141463.1, read as the reverse complement.
TTATTTTTCTTCTTTAGTTTTAAAACCTAATTATTGTTTTATTAGCCTAGCCACCATTAATTTAATCAATTCAAATTCCAATACAAGTGTTCTTTAATTATGTCTTCTTCTCTTTATTATTATGTTTATGATAGCCTCATGATTCATAGCTAAATCTCCATTAGAGGGTTTGATTAAAGCTTTGATGAAGACTTGATGTGTTAGTATAAAATAGTTATAGTAAGATATTCCACTCTAGAGGGTAGTTAATTCACCATGAGAATGAGTTTCAATTGCCTCACATGCTAATTATTAGTTGGTAGAGATGCCATGAATAGTTAGGGATAAAAGGACCTAACCTTTATGTGAAAATATAAAGATTAGGGTTGCAACAACTCCGTACTAGCATATTAAGGATTAATCAAGGTGGATTTCAAATCTCCCTAATTCCTTATCTATTATTCTCCATATTTTATTCAAGTCATATTCAATTGCTTTAATTAAATTAGTATAAGTTAAATTCATATATTTAGTTTCATAGTATAAATTCACATCTATAAATATTGCTCTCACCATTATTTCCTTGTCTTTGATTAGTTGAATTCGTTTAAGTTTAGAGAGTTAAGAGTGGAACGATTCCGTACTCTATATATTGCATGAATATACATGTGAGAGTAGGAAATAAATAATTAATAATGTAAGATCAAGTTAGAGTAATCAAGTATTGTTATTACAATTATAAATTTTATGTTTATCAAATGGCGCCGCTGCCATCTTAAACAAATTCAGGACAAGAATTCAATTGGTTGAATCCAAGGGGCAATCCTCCATTCTCTAGCCACCCACCCTTTTAATTTTTCATTCTTGTTTCTCATATTTTCGTTACTGTTCAAGCTTTAAATTCACTGTTTTAAATTAAGAGTGTGCCCGTCCTCCGTTTTGCCTTGCACAAAGCGCGCCTGCGCTCCCTTAAGACTGCAGACTCATAGTGAAGAATACTGTGGTAAAGTGTGTTTCTACAGTTTTGCAACACTTAATTTCTGGAACAACAGTCAATAAGGAGGGTTTGTAGAACTCTAATTGCTCTAAAATATTTATAAGAACCCGCATGATCTGTCAGAAGTCTTCATTAAAATTTTGGCAATTTTTGGCTCTGTTTTTATTGGTTAACCATTTGGTTGTTTGTGTTGTGTCCAAAAACTGTTCCACAAACTTTGCAGGACAGTAGAAAGACTTTTATAACTCTGATTGTTCTGCAATTTTACAGGTGACTTACTAGACGTCTTAGCAAACTACTATAAAAATTTCAAATTTTTTGGAGGGCGCCTGTGCCCTATTATACCTATATTCTGAGTGCACCCACCCTCTTGTTACTATTCCAAAAAAAAAAAAAAAAAAAAAAACATAGTACTCCAGGCGCGCCCGCACCCTTTCTGAAGAAAGCCCGATTCATAGGTTAGTTACAGGCTTTTTTTTTGTACAAGTTATTTTTTATTCAGTGTTCCGAACTTCTTCAATGCACTGGGATTGCATATCAAAGACGTTATTCATACGAGTAGCAAGGAGGCATTCAGGTACTCCTTTTTCCACTCCTTGCCTCTTATGTCAGAGGAGTTTCAATTCTAGTATATCAGGATTGTTTGACTGTTGTTCATATTTCTTTCATATTGGACTCCTTACATGAGATTAATGTCTGGTAAGAAAAAACCATCTAGCATTATATATCATAAACGTCAACGCACATGCCTATCTAGAAATTTATAGTTACAGTTTTGTTTGCATATTAATTGTCCTAGAATATATTTTTAAAACCAATATGATATATCAATATGTAGACCAACAATCATGTGGTTATTATGCAAACCCTTCACCATGTTCATGCTGTGGTAGTCCTTACCATTGGGCTTCTCAGTGCCCATCATACCAAGAGTTTGGACCAACTATAGGACATAATAATAATTATTATGGTACAGTTGGTCGACCTGGGTCCTTGTACTTTACCACACCATTGGTAGTGGTAATCGAGGGAAACTGCTCAGTGAGGAACGCTTGTTGAGGTACATTCGTACGTCGTTTGGTGGTGCACATGTCTTTCAAAAATTTGGCATGCTTGGGTAAATGCTTTAGGGCATCTAGGAAAGGTAAGTTTATGGTCAAATTTTTGAAGGTTTCACGGATCTCATCAAAATGTTTGTCATGTTTGTTCTTTACCAAACGAGCAGGGAACGGAGCTTTTGGACGGAATCGCGTACAAGGATCAATGGTATCTTTTCCTAGGGACGTAGGTGTAGATTTTGATGGCACCACTTCGTCCGTTATAGGTTGTGAGGTAGGAGTTGGAAGGACGTTAGTCGTGGCTTCCGTCGATTCCTCGTCTGGCATACATATATTATTGTCGATGGTTCGGCCAGAACGAAGAGTGGTAATGGCATTTACCTCACCCTGGCTTGGATTACTAGGTCCTGGTGCATTGTTGAAGTTCAAAGGCGTTGTTTGTAGGCTTAGGGTTTGGAACCGCTTGCCCGGGGAATACGCCTTTTGACTTTTATCCGAGCTAACAACAAGAGACCGCTGGATAGAAGCTAGGATTTGATTCTCGCTGATTCATGTATGTCGGGGAAAGTTTTCAGCCGCTTTATCGGCTATGGATTGTACCAAGGGAGCAAAGCAGAACTAGTTCACAGCTATTATTCACGGGTTGATTTTGGTAGCCATATCCTTGGTTAGCGGGAACAAGGTTGCGCTTGTTTTGGTATCCCATATTTGTGTTATTGGGAAAATTACTTTGCCCTTGCTGAAATTGTGGAGGATTTCCTTGACGATAGGAATTGTAGTTCGGGTGGTCGTGACAGAACGTTGTTTGCCACCAAGGAGCTTGTTGTTGACGGGGGTGCCCATGCTAAATTCGGATGTTGTCGCCAAGGTGCATTAGGGATGTTGAAAGCACAAACCTCTTTAGAAGGTTGGGGGAGGACACTCGTATACCAAAACAATAAGAATCGGCGCTTTCGGGACTTAAGCAAAGAGGGCATGGGGAAGCGTTGGCAGCCATGACCGTTTGGGTTTTTGTTCATTTACTTGTACCGAAGAGCATCAACCTTTTGTTTAGGGACTCGATTAAAGTTTTAATTCGGATCGGGTTTGACCTCAAACATAGACGTAACTTTGGTAGGAGTGTCTTTAGAAGATCTAGAAGAATCGAGTGTTTCCCCAATGGGTGCTTCGTGAAGGCCTGCTTCTCAAGAAAGTGTATGCTTCAAGAATACCCTTTGTCCATGAAACAACCGCCGCATGATATCTAATGTTTCCTTTTGATGGTTAGAGAGACCATTAAAGAATGAACGGACTAATACAGCGTGTCGAAGAGTTGATGATGGGGACATTCGAGAAGTAGATCAAGAAATCTGCTCCACGCCCGAAAAAGGATTCCCGGGGTGCCGGGCGAAAAGAATTGAATCTTTTGAAGCATTTTTGTAGTTTTCTTCTTACGAGTATAGAACTTTATCATGAATGCTTGAACAAGTTTGGCCCATGTGTCAATGGATTGGCGGCGCTTTGTCCGGGCGAAAGCCAAACCGCTTTATCAGCTAAGGTGAAGGGAAACAACCTTAAGCAAGACTTGTTCGTTGGTAACGGTCGGATGGCGGAAAAGTGGTGACTAGTTGTTGCATCCGACGAAGATGATTGTACGGTTTTTCATGGTCTAAACCATGGTAAACAGGTAACAAAACCGAAAATGTTTGGCGGAATACGAAAATCACCTACAATCGCGATCGAAGTTTAATGCGTGAAGCGTGTCCTTCCCGTAGGGGCAAGATAGAACCGAAAGGGGTTTCTCGACTGTGAGATTTTCTTCAGCCATAATTAAAGGAGATAATGGAAACGGAGATGTTTGACGAGGTTGATTTACGGAGGAGGAACTATGCCTAGGAGATAACATAAACAGTTGTTTCTTGTATTTTCGACGATGATATGTAAGTTCTAATTCCTTATGTTTACCAGACCGTAGTCTCATACAAATATGAATTTTAATTTAGTGCTCATAAGGAACGAATAATGACTGGAGTTTTTCATAAGTTAGGAAGGAGGGAGTTGAAGCACGTCTTCCTGAGCTGTTGCTAACTCGAGCAGGGAAGCTAGGATAACGTGTGAATATTCCAGCAGCCAGGTTACCTGAGAGAATTGAGGGAGGTTGTTCGTGCTAGCACGTTCCTTAATTAGGCAACCTCAATTTTTTTTTTTTCTCAAGTTTCCTAGGCACTGATGGAATAGGATGATGATTTATGATGGTGTATTATGCGGGGTGTTATTAAGATGATTTAGATGAAATTTTTAATTACTATGATTTTTATTTTTATTTTTATTATTTTTTTTTATTATTTTAATTTACGTAATTAGTGTATTATGGAGACGTGATTACGAAATATGCAATTAAAAACGATAGATGCTAAAATAAAAACTAAGTAACATATACTAGTTACGCAGAAAGTCTACCCATGCAAATCTATATTACCTATACGCAACTATGTATAAGTTATAATGCGAGCTAGGGGAATGTCGAGAACGAACTCATGCAATTGAATACCGCGTACGTGAATTGATGTAACATACACATACAAAAATATTCTAAGCAGGTGGTTTGACGCTACGCATATATCAAAATATATTCGAATCATATTAATTGTGTTACGTGAATATGTGATGACGAACCACCTTTACATGCACAGAGTTCTCATGCCAACATACAAATATACGAGGTAAAACAGGTTATAGCAAATAATATCCTCGACAAAGTTTGAGGAGTTTAAGAGTTTGAAACCCGGGCGTCCCGATTCCTCGTGATAGCGGTCGACTACTCCCAAGCTTATGCTTACTAGAAAAAAATGGACCAAAGAGCCCAAAAGAGTAATTGAAAAGGAAAGTGGCTCAGTACTGAAAACCGGAGTGTTGATACTCCGTGGTTAGTTTCGCTTTGCTTTACTAATTCAGTCTCGTCCCGAGACTCTTTTGTCCGTTTAGTACTTCAAATTCCCTACGAGTACTTTAGATTGTGCTAATGAAAATAAACAAACTTGGCTCACGCTTATTTGTTAGTAGAAAAAATTACGGTAAGAGTTAGTATTGTAAATGAAATGAAAATTAAAAAAGATGAGGAGGTAGGGGGGGGGTTTTAATGGATGTATTCCAGCTTATTACGTTAAGTCTAGAGTCCTTCGGCGGCAATGGCCATTTTGATAAAACGCTTTTTACACACGCTTGTTTATTGGTTTTCAATTACTTATTTTCTTAAGTCCGAGGTCCACACCCAAAGTCCAAGTCCATAGTCCAAAGTCCAAAGTCCAAATTCCAACGTCCGTATAGTCGTACGTTTTAGTCAAGTTACCTTACTCATGTGGGTTTGGTAGGATAGGTCGAGTAAGGGATCGTCCAAACCTTAGGGCTCGGATAGGTTCACAACCGAAATTACAACTTTAAGTGAGTAGGATTTTTAGGTTTCTTTTTTAGTTGGTTTTAATTAAAATAACGGTAATGCAAATAAAATAAATTACTACGGCGATTATATATAGGTAAACAAAATGTAGAGAAACAGGGAGAGAGTTAATCATGCTCATGCAAGAATCATTTTTCAACAGCTTTTATTACTAAATCACTACATCTCTAATTCGCCTCGCTTCGAGACGACGCCGAAAGTATTGATCCCTAGTGCATGCCCACATCTCTAGGTCGCATTTCACTAGCATAAGGAGTTTCGATAATACCTCATCTCTCGGTATATTATTTCAGCTCGCACAAGTTCACACCACCGGATCGACGATTGAGAGAGTCATTCGACACTGAGAGAGTCGCTAGCGAGACATTTTGGTCGCTTATTAGACCGTTTCGAGCATCAAGATCTAACTTTGTATAGTCTCCACCATTTTGGGACCGGATGTTAATTCTATGCCTAATTCCTAAGTAGTGATTCTAGAATATTAATGAGTCAATCCGATTTTCACACGAAAGCAAAGATAACCCTCCCCGAGGGGATTAGCTCATCATCATAAGGAATAATAAAACTTGTCAGATACATTAAGTAAATAAATACGTGACGTAAATTAAACAAGAAAAGAAATAACCGCTATTAAGGGTAAAATAACTTATCATTAAGTCAAAAATAAAAATGGCGGAAGGTAAGTACTGAAAAAAGAAAACTAAACGTAGCTAAAGCATTAATATGCTGAAGGCCTCATAATGAATGCGACCCCTTCATATTTATAGGCATCATAGGATGACCATCCGTGAATGGTTTTAATTTGCTTTTGGCCGGTAGCTGATTTATTTGTTCAAAACTTTGAGAATCAAAGTTTTGTTTTGATATGTTTATCTTTTCGTCTTTTAGCTGTTTTAAGTTTCGTTTGTTAGCTAATTTCAATTCAAACCACCTGGTTTGAATTGGTACGTGTCTTCTTTCTTGCCAGGTGGTATCAATTTGAAACCATCATTTGCCACCTGCCTATGCTGACTCATCATGCCTTCTGGGCCCGCAGGGTGTGTCCACTTAGTGTGTCTAGTGGCGGTGCCGATTTTGGCGTTTTTACGACTTTTTGTCCTTGCGCAGAGTTCGTCGCCCGGGTCGCTATGGCAGCTTCACTAGCCAACGTCGGCACCTAGATTTATCCGATTTGAGCTTCGGAAGTTTCCTCCTCTTTTATATGTGGGCCCTCGCCCCGTGACCGGTTCTCGTTTCTTTGGAAACTTCGCTCTAGTCGCTTTGTTGGGCTTCACGGGATTGAGTGGGAATTCCAAATATTCCCAGATTCTTGTACTTGGCAGCTTCACTTCACTAGCCAACGCCGCACCTAGATTTATCCGATTTGAGCTTCGTGGTTTCCCGCTTTTTATATGTGGGCCCGCTCGCGACCGGTTCTATTCTTTTGGGAACTTCGCTCTAGTCGCTTTGTTGGGCTTCACGGGATTGAGTAGGAATTCCAAATATTCCCTTATTCCCTCAGATTTGGCGCTTCCTAGCCAACGCCGGCATCTAGATTTATCCGATTTGAGCTTCCAAAGGAAATTTGCCGAGAGGATCTTATTAGAGCCGGTAGGATATGAAGCACCACTTATTTGTGTCTATGGTTACCGCTGACATCACTGCACCAAGCCCAAATTCATGTCCATTTAAGTCCATTAACCAATGAGCCACATAAAATCCCATCTAAAAAGCCCACTTTACCTTCTTCCCCTTCCCCATCAACTCTAAAATAAGCAACCAATGTCCATGAACTAAGGAGATCACCTAGGTTTGTTTCCATTCCAACAACTCTAAATTCAATTACCACTCACACTGAAGTTAGGAAATCAATTACCACTCACACTAGTCCAGCACCACCAAAAAACAATTTTGAGTTGAGGAAATCCCCTAGACTCAACCATGTCATTAATTTAGATTCCTCACCACCCACTATCAAATCAGCCAAAAAACTGAAATTTTGCACTCCAGCCACCAAGGTTAGGGTTCAACCTGTTAGTGAACCTAGGGTTAAAGAGCCTGTTGATGTGGATCATGTGAGTAATCAGGGTGAAGAGATTGTTGATTGTGGTATGGATTTTGAAGATTTATTTGACAATGAGGTTGAGGAATTTGATGCTGGAGTCAGTGAAGATGATGAAGTTGATAGGGTGCTGGAAGTTGGGCATATATTTGGCCCTTATGTGCTCATCTAGAATGGTTATATAAGTCCTGCTTCATCTGACTCTGAAGAAGAAAAATTTATTCTTAATGATGATGAAAGTGACAGTGGTAATGATGTGGTACCTGAGTTGGTTCATTCTGAAGATGATGTGAGTGATGATGAAGTTAGGTCTTTTGTTAAAATGGCTAAGAACCAATATGAAGCTAAAGACAATGAGAGAAATGATGGTCCAAGGAATGCAGTGGTTGGTATGCAATTGGTTGTTGGGATGGAGTGGAAGACACATAAGGAATATAGGCAATTCATGAAGGATTTGGCAATTGATCAAAAGTTCACTTACCACCAAATCAAAAATGACAAACAAAGATTGAAGTTAAGATGTAAGGATTTTGAGTGCAGGTGGAGTGTGTTTTGTAGTTTGTCTAGTAAGCATACTTTCAAGTTGATGACATTTGTACCTACTCACACTTATGAGGCTGATGAGACAAATAAGTATGATCAGGCCAAGACCCCTTGGGTAGTTGATAAGTTAGAGGAATATGTGAGAGCTCATCCAAATTTGTCACCAAAGGACCTCATGGTACAGGTGCTATATGAGTTTGGGGTTGCTATTTCATATTGGACTGCTTGAAGATCAAGGTCTAGAATGTTGAAGAGGATTAATGGAAACTATGAATAGAGTTATACTAAGATATATGTACTGAAAACACAAATACTGCATAGGAATGAAGGATCAATTGCAAAGTGGTATAGACATTGGGAAACAGGTGAGTTTGTTGGATTTTTTCTAACATATAAGGCATCATTGGATGGCTTTGTTAATGGATGTAGACCTATCATTGGTCTGGATGGTACATTTCTCAAAGGCAAGTATGGAGGTTGTGTGTTGACTGCAATTGGTCTAGATCCAATAAATGGGCTCTTTCCCCTTGCTATCTACATATGCAAGGGTGAAGATAAGTTCACATGGAATAAGTTTTTGCTCAATCTGAGACCACATGTGAACAAGCATGTAGAGAAGCTGACATTTATCTCAAACAGGCAGAAAGGACTAATATATGATGTTCATGTCAACTTTCCTGAGTCTAATCACAGGTATATCATATATGTTTATATGTTTTAAATTGCTCTTAAACTGCTAAATTACATTACAAGTATTAATTTTGTGTATTGCACTTTGAATGCTTGGTTTAGGTATTGTTTTAGGCATATGTATAAGAATTTCAAGCAAACTTTTAAGGGTGACTATTTGGAAAGTTTGAGTTGGGGTGCAGCAAAGTCATATAAAGTAGTAGAGCATGAAATGTTTATGGATCAGTTGGAGGAGGATGAAGTTGATGCAAAGGTGTGGTTAGAAAGAGAAGCCAAGAGTACTTGGGCTAGATCACATTTTGACATCATATCAAAATGTGATGCTATAACCAACAACTTTAATGAGTCCTTTAATGCATGGATTCTAAAGATTAGGGATAAACCCCTTATTAATTTTGTGGACAAGTACAGTTTAGCAGTGATGGGGTTATTGCATGATAGAAGACTACTTTCTATGGAGATGGATGATAATAATTTGATTCCAGCTATTGTTCTTGTCATTAAAAAGCTAGAGAGGAAGTTTCCTAGGTACAAGACCCATGGTGTGTCAGACACTGCATATTGTGCCATTAACATCAAGAGTGATAAGAAGTTTATAATTGACTTGTTTGACAAAACATGTACCTGCATTGTTTGGCAAATGACTGGGGTACCTTGTGTTCATGCTATATCTGTTATCAAGCACACTCCAAAGAAAGTTGGGCAAGGTTAGTGTCATTTCAGATTTGCATTTGTCTATTTTAGTTATCATAAAGTTGTATACTAATGACTTTTAGGATATGTAGGTATTGTAGCCCATATTACCATGTTAATGCATTTAGGGCAACTTATGCTGGTTGGATATTTCCCTTTGACAATGTAGATGAATGGGGCAAGGTAGAATCTCATATATAATTAACTCTACTTGTAATTTATTATAAAATATAGTTATATACGTATAGTCACTATACTTATAGGTTATGCCTGGTGATGAGGTCCTACCTCCAAGCATTGAAAGGAAGGCTAGAAGACCTAGAAAACAAAGGATAAGAGGTGATGATGAAGAGAGAGCAACTAGCAAGAGAAAATGCATAAAATGTAAGGAACCAGGGGCATAATAGTAGGACATGTCCTCATGGTAAAGAGGGGCAAAATGGAAAGAAACAAAAAAATATAAGTAACTGCAATGAAATTAAAGGTGGGGTGGAGGCTGAAGGTGAAAATGTGGAGCCTATTGTTGATGTGCAGCAACAACAAGAAGACACTCAAGTTCACAATGTTGATGATATACCTAAAGCAACTAGAGGTGGCAGAAGAGGTGGTAGGAGAGGTGGAAGTCAGAATGTCAATGTGGACCAACCACCAAATGAAACTCAGGTTGATAATGTGCAACAGAATGTGTACAATGAGATCCTTAGAGGTGGTTCAGCTGGTAGGAAAGGTGGTAGAGGAGGTGGAAGTCAGAATGTCAATGTGGACCAACCACCAAATGAAACTCAAGTTGATAATGTGCAACAGAATGTGGTCCTTAGAGGTGGTGGTAGAGGTGGTTCAGCTGGTAGGAGAGGTGGTAGAGGAGGTAGAGGTAGAGCCACTAGTAGAGGAGTGGGTTGGTGGGTTGGGATTGATGAAGAAGAGCCAGAAACACCCTCCACACCAGGACCTTCAAATCCTACATCTGCTCTCAGTGAGTGTTTGTGTAACGCCCGTATTTAAAATACGTAATTATTTATTAATTAATTAATTTATTTATTTATATAAAATCTATTGGATTGGATTTGAGATATGTGGGCCTGGTTTCTGGCGAAGTCTGTGTTGGGCTTGGGTTTCAAACCCAAGTATATAATCACATTGTTCTAGAGAATAAGGTTTTTAGAGAATAAAAAAAATAATAAAAATGGATGCAGAGATAGAAACTCGTTTGCTGGAGGGTGGAGCGCGACGGTTCGGACGATGAGGGATTCGTCGAGTTTTAATACAGGTGAGTAGTTTAGTTTTTATTTCACGTCGATACACGGAGATAACTTTAACTTTACTGTAATACAGTGTTTGGTTCATTTTCTGCTCATTCTCTTCAGTTAGTATTCTTCTCGTTAGTATTTAAAAATTGGTTAGATTGTAGGACTGTCCAAACTCTTACGGGGCTATTAATGGTGGCTAAAGCCTCAAAGCAATGAATCCTTCTCAGATGCGCATCGCGGATACCGTGGAGGGCGTTATGATTTTATTTTGAACTGTTAGTGTGTGTTGTTTTTGTTGGTTGATGTTGGGGATGAAGTATTTGATGTCGGGTGGGTTGTTTGAATGTTGGGGAAGCTTCGCACCGGCGTTAATGGAGGCGCCAGCCCATAGAAATCGGTACTTTTAACGATTTTGAATCTTTATAATGTTATGATGTGGTGGTTGTGGGTTAGGTTAGGTTTGGTGGCTAGTGTAGTGTGAGTGAGGGCTGCAAATGGTGGTGGTAGAAGCTTGAAACAAGCTGTTAATGGCAGCGAAAATCAGATCTAGATTTGATGAAGGGGGATCGAGGTAATGAATCGAGTTTTTGTGTGTATTAATGTTGTTTGGATTTTGATGAGGAGGGAAACTGCTAGGTTGAAATGGGCGGAGGAGTGGAGGTTGTGGTGGTCGATTTTTGTGGTGGTGGAGGAGAGAACTGATGGAGAAGATGACCGGTTTGGGCCTTGGGCCGAACCAATCAGTTACTTGGGCCGGTTTAAATTGTTGGGCCAGACCAATTTTGTTAAGTTTGGACCAGTTCTATTTTAGTTGTTGGGCCCGATTCTATTTTGTTTAGTGATGGGCCGATATTAATCTTTTTGGTTGGGGCCTGTTCTAATTTTTTGTGTACATGGACCGTTCTCTTTTATTTTTGTGGGCTGGGCCATTATTATTTTAAGTGGATCTGTTCCCTTTAGATATTTCTAGTTGGGTCCAAACCATGACCTTCGCCATGAGCCCATGCACCTTTGACCTTAGCCATGAACCATGGCTATGACCATGAACCTGTTGAACATGGAAAGGATAGTTTGACTTTGACAATGATGTGTTGACTTTGACCATTGACTGTTGACTTTGACCATTTAACATTGACTTTGACCATTGATCGTTGACTTTGTCCTTTGACCATTGACTTTGACCTTTGACCGTTGACTGTGGAATGTTGACTTTTTCTAGATTTTCACATATTTAAGAATATGGACAAATGTAGTAATAAAATATTGTCGGAGATTGTATAACTTGGTTCGTCATTATCTAATTAAGATTTGACCTAAATAGTGTGTAAAGCATAAAATATATTGGCACGTAACAAGCGGGGAATTTTTATAAGACTTAGATATATATGTTTTTATGAGTATTAAACTATATACGGACTTATATTCATGGACTTTAGATTTTTGGGGATTTGATGGTGGACTGTGGACTGTTTAATTGTGCTACGTTTTATGTTGTAAATTGTATGGACAAATCAAATGCTAAAATGCTGTGGAAGCTTATATAAATTTGGTTGTCATTATCTATGAATGATTTGATGTTGACATTGTGTATATTTTGACATGTGATGAGATAGAAACTTTAGGAGATATAATATTCCTAAAACCATATAAAAATGTTATGCGATACGTTTGAAGCAATTGTGACATTATATAATATGTTGGGATATATATATTAAATGCAATAGTCTTGGAGGAATAAATGTATAAACGCTCCATTTTTTTTATCTGTGAGATGCTACTAGGAGGTAGTAGAGTATTTGTAGATATTTCCCATGGGAGTGTGGCGTAGTGCAATAATATATTGGCACGTGAAAGAATGAAAATGGTTATGAGATATAATTGAGATATTTCTAAATATTGTGGCTTAGTGCAATAAGGTATTTGACCTGCACGTGATATAGTGGAATTATTATGAGTCATAAATGTATGACACTTGAATAAATTACGTAACGAAAATCCTAGAACCTAGCTACCACAACTCATGTGATTTGGCCCTTCGGGCGTTTCAGTGAATCTGAATGGCCCTTCTGGCGTAAGTAATGTGATTGGCCTTTTTGGCGTTTCAGTAAAGCTGAATGGCCCTTCTGGCGTAGCCGAATGGTGGCTTGATTATTCCGTTCGCAAAATTAGAACGAGATGTGCGATATTTTATGCCGAATAGTGGCAGTACTTGCATAATGGCTTTCGTGTGAGGGTTACCTAGTGTGCGGCATCTCGCTCAGAGTAGTTACACACGGAGTGGTTCATTATGTAAGGGGAGGCATGTGGATGTACATGTTCGGCGATGGGAAGCGATTGTGGTAGCCAGGGAAACTAGGTAAGACATAGATACGACGTGATTTTAGGGACACGCAAAGAAAGCCTTAATTAATAAAATTATGGTAATATGCTGGTTAATGATATATCTTTAGATAGATGATTGTATATGGTTTTGCTGAAGGGTGGGTCAAACTAATTACTTGGGCAGAGACAACCCACTCTGTAATTGAGCATGAAATGCGGTAAGTATAGAATATGCTTGGCTGGTTATTAGTTTAGTTAGAACCTAAATGCCTCATGGAGGAACTAAATGCCTTTTTATTATGCGTATGGTTTGTTGTGTGGTTAGTGGGAAGTTAAGGCGCCTCAGTGGAGGAACTACCTGCCTTACTTATTGTAGTTAAGAATGTCGTATTAGTTGTTGGGAGTTAAGGCACCTCGGTGGAGGAACTAACTGCCTTATGGATTGTGTATGTATATGTATAGATATATGTTGTATTTTAGAGCTACTCACACCAGCATTTTTATAATGGTGACCCGATTTGCATGTTTGCTTATCGAGTGTGTTCATTAAATGAACATAGTTGATAAGTCTTGACAGGTTTAGGGTTAAAAGAAGGTTGGTTCTTTGCTTGTGGTTTCGCGTTAGCGTTGCATTTCGTGATATGTTTTGTTTTCCCTTGAGGTGATATAGATTTTCAGTTGAGACAAGGTTATTTGTATTTTCATTTGTAAATTTAAATAAAGAGTTATTGAAAAGAGATTTGTAACCTAATCTTATTTGTGAATTTTTGCAACGAATAGGACTTTTGTTTAAGTTAAAAATTTTATTGGTTTTAATTATCCGCATATTTAAACCGCTTATGGGTTTTGGGAGTTGAGAGCGCGTCACACCTCAAGATCAAGAGTCGGAACAAATATTGTTTTTCCGAATTCTGTCGAAATTCGGGGTGTGACAGTTTGACTCAATCTCAGCCTTAGTAGGTATGGTTCTGGTTGGTGTGTGTGTTTAGACACTGATGTATTATGTTATGTCTATTTTGCTTGTTTTGAGATACTTGGTAATGGTTTGGTCATGTACTGTGTATGATGTACTTGCACATTTCTGGCATTTTGGTGGTATTTTGTTTTGTTGCTTATTTACAAACTAGCTTAAGCATCTATACTGGCTCTGTTTGTATGAATGAATGGAGACTAAACATGCTTTTTAAAGTTTTGTTATGACTGTTAAAATTTTGTTATGACTGATATGTCTATTTTGTTATGAATGAATGAATGAAGATTTATGTTTATTCATATAGAGTACTGATTACATCCTCTCTGTCTCTCACACTCTCTCACACAATCACTCAATCACATCCCATACACCATCATCTACACTAGTAGGTAGATGGCATTGTTCACATAGGAGACAACCCTTGCAGATAGGAGATTCTTCTTTGCATAGTTGGATGCACTAGTGCAATCATCTCTTTGTTTGAGTAAATCTCCCTTTAAAGACCACAACCATTCCTTGAGCACCTAAGAAACTTTTTCTCTAGGGTTTTAGTCTCATTGTACTTTCGATAACCACACGATAAAGCCACAAACAAGATGCTTTAGGGTATGAAAACCTATGTAAGAGCATGTTGAAGCATAATGCCTTTCTTCTTTGCAAAACCGGCGGACTGCAAGAAGAAAGTATATATATTATTAGTGAATAGTCAAGATAATGTTTGGTCTAATTAGGCTTTGGTAATGCGCCTGTATATGCCTATTTTAGTGTTTGGTCCTTCAAATCCACCATTAATGAAATTTAAAAACCTTCGAGAAAGGTTTCAAAACTTACCTTTGGTGGAGAGAAGACTGCAACTAAACTTCCACCCATCTTAGTTTGACTATTTGAAGAGGATAAATAGGTAGTTTACTTGTGGGGAGGTGTTTGCAGACAAGATGTGGCTGGTGGAAGAAGGCCTTATATGGCCTTATATAGGTGATGCAGGAGACTAGTACCAACGGCTAGTGGATTGGGATCCTTGGATGTATTTTGTGATTTGGCCAAGCTAATTTGATGATGTATGATGATGTAAACAAAAATAAGAAATCACGTGGCTAACATGCTTGCAGGGTAAAATTGCCATTTTCAAAAAAATGCTACCATGTGCCCACTTTCAACCGCTTCTTTGCATTCACAATCACTAACTATAATGGCAAAGCTCTCATCAATTTGGGACCAAACCGCAATAAACGATTAATTGTGGACCAAACTCTAATTTAAGCTATTAATAGTAGGACCAAAATGCAAAAGACCCTTTTTTTGCTAAATGTTCAATTTGGCTAGTAGTGGAGCCGCATTTGATTTTTGATATAGACCCCAATTTTTTTTTTGTTTTGGACCCCCATCTCACTGGTTGACTAGGTCAACTGTTAGTCAATGCAAGTTTACCGATCAGTTTATTCATGTACTATTTCATCATCCAGACAATTCAAATGTAAATATTGAGGAAGAAGTAAAAATAGTGAAAATGGTGAAATCTATCTATCTATATATATACTACTAGTAGAGGGCACGTGATTAACGGGGAGCATTTCATATAATAATTTGTTTGAGTTCAATTAGAATTTTTTTCTTGAGGCTTAATAATGCATTTCTGGTACAATAATTGTTTTTTTATTGTTTACTAAGAGAGAAAAGTACTTTTTTTTTGGTAAATGGGAGTAAAAATATCTACTAATACATTATGCTTAGAATGAAAACACAGTGAAAAACCAAAAGGCTTGTGAAAATAGTAACAACATTTCTGTAAGTACCTGCAGATAGCATAGTAATATTAGATAGAAACATATTCCAAACGAAAAGGCACGTAAAACTAATGTTTCCTTACAAACCGAAGAAAGATATATCTTGCATCTTCCCCTGAAATTATTCCTCGCAACATAAGTATTCTGACACACCTAAAATATTACAAAGAATCTAATGGGTGTACTACTCAATTTTATGGTTGACTCAATTGGAGAAAAAAATAATGCAGATGAGAGATGGTAATTTATTGCCACTGAAATAACTTCAATCCACATAGTGTACATAAGGCATGAGACATAAGCGTGAGTCACACACAATGAAGAACTTCTGGTTGTTTAAGCATACAAAGTTCACATATATTATCCCAGGTGCATTGTACATGCAGATGTTTGGTGACCTGTAGTCTTCATATCCAACACATTTCTTCCTAGTGCATGTTAGAAAAATGGGTGTGCAATTGAAAGTTCAAAGTGTTGTGAACACATGGGACTTGGATTTGCACAAATCCATTGAGAAATGAATGAGTAATTTGTCTCCCACTTGAGATGAAATGGTTAAGAAATGAGTGTGAAAAACATTTAGTCCCACATGGGAAGAACACCAAAGTGTTGTTGAGTTTATAAGGCCTAATTGTGGCTACTTGGGTTGGGCCCCAAGGGGTACCACTAATTTTCCATAGAGATGGAACGCAGTCAAGCTCAACAAAGAAACACACGCAAGCATCGCCACTGCCGTCCGTCTGACCAGCCGGCTAAGCATGGGCATGGCTAGGGTGGTGTGTAGTGTATATTCTTTTTGGACAACCAATTTGTTAATAAGGCCCAATCCGTTTGGACCCATAAGGCTTAATATTTTCACTTGAAACAATAAAGAGAGAAAACGTTTTTGAAATAGTGGGCAACGGTTCGAAACATTATATTATGCCGAAAAGGAGCGACATTTCAAAAGATGCAACGGTTTGAAACGTTGCATTTTGTTGAAAATGTGCAACCTTTCGAAAGATGTAACGGTTCGAAACGTTGCATTATACTGAAAATGTGTGTCCTTTCGAGAAGTTTGACTGTTCGAACAGTCACTGTGTTGTTTTGAAAAGGTACAACTCTCCTATAAATATCAAACGTTTTTGCATGAAGAGACATCCCTTTCAACATCTCTTCTCCTCTATGTTCTTAGTTAAAACACAATGTTGAGTTCGCTGATTATGTGGAATTGAAGTGTTGCTTTCCATAGAAGGAAAAATGTGTTCTATCTTGGGAGACAGTTTCTCATCCAACCTTGAAGCATCGTGAGGGGGAAAATATGTCTTAACACTACAACAGAACATGTTTTTAGCAGCGCCATACCCCATCGCTAAAGGTGCCTTTGAGCGTGGCAAAGATCTGTCGCGAACGCACTAGATGGCGCTGCAAAGGCGCATAAAAAGTGCGCCTCAAATACTCAAATGCAACGCCAAAAGTGGCGTGGACAAATGTTCCTAGTTTGTTGCGACGCTTATGATGGGGCCGCTATTACACTAATTCCGTTGCTACTTCATTTATGAAAATTAAATTAATTGCAAATTTATTTCAAACTATTTGCAGCGCTTACGCCCAAAAAGAGAGCTTGTAACAACTAGGATGGCGCTGCAAAAAGTGATACCTTTAGCTGCACAACTAGGCATCGCAAAAGGCAACCTTTTGCTACACTATTTCGCTATGGAAAGTTTGAATTTTTAGCTATACATTTGGCGGCAACAGACGTCCATAAATTTAGCGACACACTAAGTGTGGCAAAAAGTGTCTACGCTTACGGTAGAATCAAATCTTTTAGCTACACCAAAATTGTTGCTTAATGATATAAATTCGAGAAAAACACACACTTTATTTGGGACGATTTAGCATTACAAATAGTGCAATTCATATATATACCTTGTACATTTTCATTTACATAATCCCGCCCAAAACAATTTTTATAGAACACAATAACCCTATAACAATTCACCACAAATCATAACAAAATGAATTTCATTACTAAACCATTCGATCAATACAAAAGATCTTAAAGAATTCACATAACTATTTTTTATGAAAAAACATCGCCTCACATAATCTTAACAACGTTCAACTAAATTAGACGAATTATTCAAAACTAAAATTTCACAAATAATGTCTATAACATGCTAATTTGAGCAGCATCCACTCGGAACTTCTTCTTGATTCTACTACTTCTTGCAACCAATCAACTAATGCGCATAACAAATTAAAAAAAAAAAAAAAAAAAATCGTAAGTAAATTTATTAGAAACATTAATAAACCTAATACACACTCAAGTTGACAATGCATGTGAAACTATGCACCTCCTATATGCGTAAATTGGTGCCCATAGCCAAAAGCTTATAAAGAACTTATCAAAGTTATAACTCGATCACATTCATAAAGGTACAGATCAAATAAGAAGACAAAAATAGCAAAAAACTAATAGATTTTGAACTAAATTGTACATGTAAATGCCAAACCATTAAAAAACCTCGTGTCATAAAGTTATCACCAATGAAACAATAAAATAAGTAAGGCTAAACATAAAGTAAATCAAGCAAACAAGCTCAACTACAAAAAGCAGTTCCAACAGATGGCATAGTCAGATGTAAAGGTATCGACCAACCTATAATGAGATTTTAACCCCCTCCTATGATTTAGAGTCAAGAAGTCCCGCCTTTGGCTATTCCTTCTATCCCTTTGCTACTTTAACAGAGCGGAATATCCTTTGTCCTAACCTTTTTATCCTTCGCTATTCCTTCTATCCTTTGCTACTATTTAATAGGAGGCTCGGAGAAAGAACCTAAGCACAAAAACACGCACTACCGCTAAAAAGGAACAAGGGCGAAGATGGATAGGCTAGGATCGGGAAGCTCAACCATCAACAAAAAATGCTTCGAAGGAAGGGTTTGGGCTCTAGAATAAAGTTTAAGCCATATGTGTTGAACCAACTCTTTTAAGGTAACATATGAGACCGATCAAGTGTAGGAATTAGTGCCGAAATTGACCCTATCTTTCTTTTCTGGGGAAAAAGTTGTTTGGGCGAACCACTATCTCTTGATTGATCCGATCATACACTTGCTTTTCCCGCTGATAGTTTTCTTGATATTCTTTCTACAACTATAGATTTGGAGCCAATCGTAATATGACCGTGTGTCAAACCGTGTCAGCGGAGACGTAGGAATATTCAAATTTTCCTTTCATGACATAGACAGTTACGCTTTTTCATCATAAATCACTTTCATGACATAGATAGCCCGCTTTTTCATGCCCCGCTTTTACTAAATGGTCAAATTGGGCTTTATACTCATTATGCCAAGAAGAGCATCAACTACTATAGTTTTGTTCTACTTAATTCATAAAGCCGTGAAATCAATAATAGATCGAAAGGATGTTTCGAGATACATTCTAACTAAAGAAGACTAGAAAATCATAGGATAACATCGCTTTCATTTTATTGCTTAAGCAGAATTTATCATCGTCTCTAGAAACAGGTTATTGATTGTTGATGTAAGAAAAATTAATAACTACAACAATAAGCTTACACTGTTAAGAAAATCAAACCGATGCAATCTACTCTTCCACCGATTAACTCGCCCCTCCATATCTTCCACATCGTATTACATATCCTTTTGAAGAACTCCAAGCAAGTATGCAACCGAAATGACCTCCTTCATCATGCCGCACAAAGAATAAATACTAATGATAGCCGGAAAGACATAAATACATTAACAAGTTTGTCTATGTCCAAGATCCGTAAAGTCGCAAAATCAGGTTTGCATGATCATTACTTCCTTTGTTTTTCCATACATGCTCAACCCATTCACTAACTTCGGTGTCAAATAACAATCTACTAGACGCGGCTTAAGCGTAGGTAGTAATGCGAAAGGTATCACCTCATTAGAGAAGAATTACAGCTTAGGAATATGTACGTGGGAACTAAAAGAGAAATCCGGCCGCATGGAATATGCCTAGAAGTTGGAGTTTCCTAGTTCTATGGGTCTAGACTGCAGCATCCACGACAAACACACATGAACAGGAGTGAAGAAAAAGAAAGCCTTTCTCTTATATATAGAAGTTTTTACTTCTCGCAAATATTCATCCTCAACGGGCGCTTTGAATCCAATATGCACTATGTTCTAATCGAATGGAAATATAAAAAGTTAAAAAAAAAAAAACTGAATTGACATCCTATCGCCGCATCTATAGTTGCTAACCTCTCGCTTTTCATTTTGTGTAGATAGATCCCGAATGGCGGTAAAAATATCTCGTGTAAATATGTACACACCACAATTTATAAGATCACTCACCCGTTGATCACAAGAAAACGAATACATTGGTCATAAACAAGTTCTCATTTACAAGCTGCCACTATACACCAAAAGAAGTTGAATCTAAACCGATTACGCATTAAAGGTCTCTCGGTTTCTCTCGTAATGTAATAATTAGTTGGTGATAGGATCTGCCACCAATTCCCCAAACCGATTTGGTCGATTCGGGCCGAAACATGCACATGAAAAGTGAGGAAAAATGAGCATGATAAAAATCAACTAAGCCGACATCAAATCTACTCAAACAAAGTTCATGCTTCAGTTTAGCTTAATTGAATCACTAAGATTGTTCCCATCCCACCATAACTTCTATGGGCAAAATGAATGAAGGGCAAGCCAAAAAACAACAAGCAACAATGAGATCACAAAGAAAACAATTCAAGGTAGAAACAGTTATGGTTTTATTATTAATAGGAGTATTAAACATCAGCGACTTGATAGACCTACCACGATTTCTCGGCAATGGAAAACTCGTGAGCAAACGTCCACAATTCAAAAAAAGATGTGTGATCGCCACATTAAACAACAACCATATTAGCTATGTTATTGGAAATGGAATCACGTAACCGGAAAAAATCATTATACAAACAGATCTCACCAACATGAGTAAGGAGAAAAATAGAAGTCAAACCGGATTATCTTCCATGATCGATCTCTAAAGTTGTAAAGTTCACCAAATTTAACCATGTGGTTTATCTTCTTTCAAGTATCTATAAAATTTCAGCATTGCAATTGCATATCAATAAGCCCCAAACTTTCGGATAGTCAGAACCAAAGTTAAAGCTAGAAACACACTAGTGCATAACAATTACCTTATCGACTCTAAGCTCATTAGAAACGGATCTAAACATATAATGCGAATTCACACTCCTCATAAAACCCAACGAGATAGATTTGCACCAAGTTAGGGATCTACACAAGCCCATAATTCATCTTAATTACATAAATAAAATAAAATAAAATTATCCAAACACATAATAGAAGTATTAAAGAGCATACCCTTTTACAAGCTGAAATTGATGATGAACCATTGCCCCCCTCGCCAAAGGAAATAATGGCTTGGGTATATTCAACGACAACGGTCAAAAACGAAGTTCCCGCAAAATCCAAACACAATAACCAAAATTCTACTAAAAAAAAAAATGACACCACCAATCCAACCTACCAATCTAAACACTAAAATTTCAACTAATTCAATCATAATCAAATCAAGATTTCACCTTTAGTTGGTCCACCAACCATGATCACAAAGAACAACTTTCTCTTGAGAGCTCCCCATCTAAAACCCAAATTCTATCCAATCTCACTATCTCACTTGTTTATCTAAAACCATGTAAATTAGACAAGAAATTTTATTGCAGCAATAATATATGACTAAGTAATGAGAGAACGAGATCACGAGAATATTTGAACAGAGTTGGTTTTTTCCAGTTATGAGGACGATATAAAAACTAATATAAAAGAAAATTGTACTTGTTCGTAAAGACGACGAGAGTTTATTTGAGATAGAGTGTCGGTCGCGCAAAGTGGATTATTATTTATTTATTATTATCGCGTAAAATAGTTGAACACCACTCAATTTATGATAAGTTTGCATACATACATTCAATTTCTCCCGGGACCCTATTGTGGTTGGGACTTGGGATATGATTGAATTGTTATTAAGGAATATATATACTATGATTCTTGTATGATATTAGAAGACACATAGACAATGCTCTCTACGCTTAGGATTCTAGTATTCTCAATAAAACAAATTTATGCACTCTAACTAACTTCAGACTTGATTAACACAAATATAAACTCTCAATAACTTGACCTGACAGAGAATCTAATTAGGTCAACCAAAACGGACCACATTGACTGCTTTTTCTGGACTTTTGTTAAAACAAAAAGTTACTAGATTCCATTACTTTTACTCTACTCTACTTGAGATAATTATCATTTCCTACCCTTAACTATTCTCTCTCTCCCCTTAACCCAAAAAACTCACACATTAAAACTCTTCCTCCAAAACGTCCCAATAAAAGGACCAACAAAAAGAAAAGACTAGTGTCAAAAAACAAACGCCATGGGAGAGGTTTATCTCTACCAAAACCTCTCCTAATTCTCTCCACCTCTCCTTCTCTCTCGGTCACCGAGTGGTGTTCAAGGACTTGGGTCATCTTCGCTCCCACGTGTTGAGTTTGAGTTTGGCCGAGTCGGTTAGGTTTCATTTAAGCCAGAACACTCTTCTTTAAAACTTAAATCCATAATTCAATGCTCTACAAAATATTATGTTACACCTTCTTTTGTGATTAGGATTCGGGTGACTAAAAAGTGTAACTCCAAATATAGTAGGAGACAATTTCAATGCCTTTGACAAGCTTTCAAGTGATGTACAAAAGTAAGTAGAAGTTGTATCCCCCAAGATGTAAAACAACACAAGAATCCAAAGGAATACAAGGGTAGAACCCAAAAAAGGCCAATTCCCACACAAACAATAAAACAGGTAAAAATAGTCAATGTAACCACTAGTGTCACATGACTGTTGGGATTTAAGAAATAGACACTTGGCTTTATAGCCTTTTTGTTTTCGTAAATCTCTCTCAGAATCTTTATAGCATCAAGAATCAATTGTAGATTAGAACTTGAAACAAGAGTACTCTTTGATGTGAAGAAATAGGCAGTCAAGAACAAACCAAAGAGTAAAACAAAGGAGATGTTTAAAAACACAAGATAAGCCTTTGATTTATTTAAAAAACCAAAACTAGCCATTCCAGTATAAACTTCTCAATATTTAAAACCTTAAAAACAGGATCTAAACATGATATAAAGACATGGTTCATACATCATTTTGATCACCACGAACCTCAACAAAGCTAACTTGTTTTCACTTGTTACTTGAAAAACACATGAACATAAGAAAAGGGTGTTGTACCATTAGGATAAAAACTAAAACAAACAAAAAGATGTAACAATAATTTGAAGAAAATGATCACTTTCGATATACTAAAATGGAGTTTATACTTGAAAATTAACAATTCCCAAAAACCAACCCCATATATAGACAAGCAATCAAACAATTCAAGTGCTTTTTATAACTATACTATAACCGGATGAAAACAAAATCGGTGAAGCTAAGTACCCTAATTATTAGTTACCATTTTCAAAGCAAGCTTCCTTCCACGATCAAACAATTTCAGTCTTTGAAATATTGAATAAAGGTATGTCCTTTTGGCACCACGTAAGCTAACTTTAAAAACCCTGGAGATCGAGCAAAAAATATTCTTATTAGGAGAGATAAAGATTACTGGAGAAGTGGAGAGAAATGGATGGAAGAATGGAGATAAGATGAACAAGTTTTGGTTGAGATAGAAGAGGAGAATGGAATCTAGGGTTTTTTGTTCTTTTTTTCTAATTTTATTTTCTAATTTTTTTTCTAATTTTGAAACGAAGGAACATGAAAACTCTAGCGGGCTGAAAAATATTTTCAGCCAAAACTATATGTCCGTCCAAACCAAAGCCAATTAGCAACACCCCGGAAGGTCGCAACAAGGGACTACACCAGCCAAAGCCGGTCTAATAGGGATTTAATTTATAGCAAAGACACGGTTGTTGCCAACAACAAATATTTTCAATTTAATTATCTTTTTAAATTTAAGTGCACACTTTTGCAACGCACAAGGTGTTGTTCTAGGTATTTTCCAAATTGAAAATTCTATTAAGATGGATGATCTTTAGCAACGCCAAATGGTGTTGTAAAAGATGGTTTTTTGCAACAAATTTTAGGCGTGGCAAAAGAGTGCGCTGCAATAGACCCCTTTTGTTGTAGTGTGATTGCCATTAACACTGAGTCAAGCTTTTGTTTTTATACATTCAGATCCAAAAATTGTGCATGGGCTTGGAGCCATGTTTTGGGCCAGAGAATCAGGCCCAAAACCTAATTCTTTCAGTCTAAAAAGGCCTCTTCAGCTGCAGTTGGCTTCCACAGACTTTTCGTCCACTTCTGCTCCTCTGATTGGGTCAAGGCTTAGACCATTGCAAAGCTCTTTTTCCGAGCCGGTCGTTTTGACATAAGGTAGGCCTCAATCCGAGGTCTGAGTCCAAAGATATGGCATTCGGTTCTCCCGACTTTTGCTCATTTATCTCGCTAAAAGTGGCAAATTTCTGCACATAATGGACTTTGAAGCCCGAAATGCATAAAAACAGCGTAATCAGTATTAACTCTTACTTATTATTCACATAATTGGTCTAACAATTATGATTATTAAGGGGTTAAAACTACAGTTTGGGCTCTTATCAAACCACCCCAAACAAAGATTTTGCTTGTCCCAGCAAAGATGAGAAATTAGAATAAGTGACAAAAATGGAGTTCTACCTAATCTCGTTTATTTGAGCGATTGCATTGACCATATGCAACAAGGCCTTAAACCACTAGGAATTCCCTAGTGGGCGAGTTATAGCCCTCGTGAGAGTTTTCCATGAAGGTACTCACAAACTTCATCTATACTACAACGACTAAGAAAATAAAACTATTGTTTCCTTATTCATGCTCAACTATCTATACATCTCTCTAGCAATTACATAAGAATAACCACCAAAATCCTAAGTTAATATATGCATAATAATCAATCATCTACAATAAACATATATACAATGAGTAAACTATCAAATGTTTAGCGGGTTTGTTTTAGAGAACTTGAATAGCGTCCCTTAAGTAAGTTCTCACAATAATAGTCAAAAAAAACAACACTGATTTTTCCTCAAGTTTTGCTACTCCAGATTATACAGTGGGCACACTTTACCTTACAATCTCAATGACAACAAGGAAGGAATCGATCAAACACATCTGCGCCACTTACTATCACACTAACCTATTCCTAATTGAGCTAGAGGTCTTTATTAGGTGTTACGGGATTAGGAGATGGTTTAAGAAGGAAGGGAATGGATATTCTAAAAGGACAAGTCTGAGATAATAGAGTCTTCATATTATGTAACTAGAAAACCTTGTTATTTACTTTTTGCTCTACAATTTGTTTCCATCCTTAGCCATATATATATATATATATATATATTTTTTGGCTTTTTTTGACTCCCTTTTTTATTCTATTTTTGGAGTTTTATTTTATTTTATTTATTTATTTATTTATTTATTTATTTTTTTTTTTTCCTTGGATGGAAACTTCTTTTCTTTTTTAAGCAACTAACTAATTTTTGTTTACATAGGTTTTTTCTCTTCTTTTTTTTTCACTCATTTTATTCTCGGACTTATCTTCATTGGGTAGGTAGTTGATTTATTATATATATATATATATATATATATATATATATATATATATATATATATATATTTTTTTTTTTTTATTTTGTTTTTGTTTTGTAGCGGTAAAGGAATTGTGGTTTATGGAAGGGCTAATGAAAGGCTCGAGTGGCGACTAGCGGAAAATAATTCATAGGTTTGAATTTCTGGCTATATCGATCCAAAGAGCGGCCTAAATTCTCACTTAGGATATGGTTTAGTGATCAAGCAAGTGGGCGGTGATTTCTCTATCCGGATTTTACTTCTCCCTCTTGTGTCATTTCTCAAATGTTTATTTCATATAAGGCTTTAGGCTATATTCTCCACGGGATTTGTAGAATAAAGTACTCTAGCCTAGATTTCAGAAACTTCATCGCTAACAATCATAGATACTCATGTAATATATTTATAGATAGATGCAAAGATTATTACCTACGATTAACCTAAGTTTCTAACAATTATTCTCATCTGCGGACTATGTGAGACTTCTAGATTGTTAAAAGCCCGGAGAAAGAAACAATACCAATATTCCTAAGTGTATAGCATAACTTATTTGTTTATATTTTTAAATTTTTGAAATTTTTAACTAGAAAACAAATGCATATTATATATTTATATCTAGCTAGCGATGTCTTAATTACACGTGTTTCTATGCCCCCAACAAAAAGCATGCTTTGTCCTCAAAGCATTGTAAATAAAGAGGGTAGGAAAAATACCATTGAAACGCGCGGAAATTTAGAAACATCTCGCAAAACAAGGTTAGAACGTGCTAATATAGGAAATAAAAAACCGACGAAACTCTAAAGAGTTCCACCCATTATGGGGTTAACATAATTAAATTGCTTGGGACATAAGCGGACACTAACCGAACTAAAACTTACCTCCACTCCGTTGTTATTCGTCATCTTCGTCATCCTCTACTTCTATAAAGAAGTGAGGTTCCTTCGCGATCTGCCATGCTATGATAATTTGCCGGGCTTCACGCCATTTATCATCTATGGTTGCTAACCTATTAAGTGCCACTTGGTCGATGGGGTGTAGGGTGCAACCGGTGAGGTTGTATCCGCCACCCATGCCAAGTCATTGCACGGAAAGATCGAATAATACTATTGGTGGGTCGCACCATATCTACCTTAATCCAATCCGCGAAACGTGTACAAAAACGAGGGAAAGAAACATAGCATAATATTGAAATTAGAACAGGCATAAGAAGGTACTTATGCCTCATGGTATGGGCTCGTGCTAAACTAGACATCAAAGTCACGGGAAGGTCATAGAACCGGGCGTCCATTGGCTAAAAGCAAGGAAAACGCTGCAAGTGGCGCCATTCACGTAAGAAAACGCCATTCCCCAAAATGTTTAGCATAATCCAAAACATAACAGTTCCTATGTTCATGGACCCAGGCTACCAAGGGCAACGTTATAGTCCCCTTGGTCCTCAATCTGGAAAATGCCTGCCCCATAAGCCTCGTGCAAAGACTTCATAAGTATAGACATGCATATTATCGACCCAATAGCACCATGGGTCTTGTATCTCAAATGGCATAGCAAGTCCAAGAACAAATGCTAGCAAGAACACGGTAATTTCCATTGGTTCATCGTCAATGGTGATGGAGAACACTTGTTCTCCATCCGGTCTCTCAAAAGAAATGCAGTTATTATAAAAATAAGATGCAAGTCTTTGGAGAATAAAGTTCACCCGGTCTTACCATAAGAGGTTCCCACCAACGTATGTGATCACCTCGCATGAAACCAAAGCACCGTAAGTAGTGCTTTGGAACAAATCTTGAAGGACTGTTCGGTATTATTATGGGAGATGTCATCTCAAAACTACGTTCTGGAATAGTTGCAAAACGACCGGACGGCACAACGCAAAAACCGGAATTTTCTGGTCCGAGAAGTCGGAAGTCGGCGCATAAATAATAGAATGCTGGCCGCTTTTTGTATTTTAGAATTCCAAGAACTTAGCTGGTCGCTTGACTTGACTTTGCGCCGGGCCTCGAAAGCAAATTTTTCCGACGAAGTGTAGGGCTGAAGGCCATCAAACTAGAAGCGCTGGCCCGAAGCTGCGATTTTGTGAAAATGGAGACGAAAACGCGGGGAATCGGGTGTGAAGGGTGAGTGATGGGGTTTAGGTGTAGTGTGAGTTGTGAGGGTAGATTGTATCAAGTTTATATAGGTTTAAAGTTGCTAGAATGGATCGGAAAGTTGCCAAAACTAATTCGGCGGAGTTTCGAAATCCCAAAATTTCCAAACTTCAACGGAAACAACTCACATCCCGGATTCCGATTGAAACCCAAGATCTCTTATTTGGATTTTATGATTGAATGTACCTATTTAATCTAGATTTCATCCTACAATGATTCTCAATCATAGATAGGCCTAAACTCCATATTTTCACCTTACTCCTCGATAGAAATTCTAACACTAAGGTTTTATAAAAATACTGACTTGAAATGATAAAACCACCCCCAAACAAGTTGGGAAGGTGGGATCAATATGAAACAAGCACACATACTTTGAAATAACCCTTTATATTATAATTTTCATTCGGAGGTCCTTTCACTTACAAAATTCAAATTACGAGAATAAAAATTACATTACAATAAAACAACAAAAATAAATAAAACAACAACTTATAAAACAAAAATAACTTCGACTATCACTCCTCATCCTCTCTAAACACCTGCGCCCGGTGGTGGTGGGCGATGATCTGTAGTGGTGGCTCTGGCTCGAAGGTCCAGCGAGCGATCGCCGTCGGACGGCGCCATGCCTCGTAATTTGTGTCCTCGAGGCGTGCGTATGAGGTGGGAAGCGTGCTAGCATATCCACTCTAAACTGGGCTTCCATCTCCATCCTCGCCTGCTCCCATCTCTCATCCTCCCTACGGGTGCGGATCTCGGTTGTGATGAATGGTGCCTTCGAGAGTCCCGAGGTCTGCGCAGAGAGTGTTGAGTGAACGCGATGCCCCTATGAAGCATAGCCATGCGCTCGACGTCGGAACCAACACCTCGGAAGGCATCCGTATCAAAAGCAAGTCCCATCCTCCTCATCCTCCTCCGAATCATCCTGCTGTCCCCGGCTCCACCATCCTCTTCTTCTTCCTCTCTATCCTCAGCCCTCCTCCAAACTTGTTGGACACACTCCTATAGATACGCGGGTTACGGTGCGGGGTAATGTAAATCCTCTCGGATCGCGAGGAGTTGCTTTCATCTTCAAAGATGATCTTAGTAATAAACGCGAGGAGAGGTGCCAAAGACCTTCGAACCCCCTAATAATGTTCAGCAAAAACTCAGGATGCAGAAATCATACTTCTGCTCCTGGAGTACCCATAGGACGTGGAGGCAGGTCAGACCGATGTCACTGACCTTGTCCTTGCCTAGGACATTCCGACCAATCCACTGAGCTGTAGCCAGTTGGTTGGTCCTGAGGGATGCCTGGCGAACACAATGGGAGTTTGGATTGTAACTCCCATTGATATTTTAAGAACTCCCATCAACGGCTCTACCCGATCAAACCCCAAGCTCTGAAGGTGGCCTCGGATGGATTCTAGGCGGAATGCCTAGAATCTCAACCAACAACCCCATGGTCAACTCCTCTCCTTCTTCTTTCACCAACCTGAAAATCCTACTCCCTTCCAACTCCCCGTGTTGTAGAACCGTCGGACCAAGTCTTCATGGTAGAAGTCTTCGGTCGAAAGTACCGAGACTATTCCAGTCTCTACTAGCCATTCGTCACCGTAAAAGCGGCGAAATGGTCGGCGAAAACTTGTTCGGTATAATTCGGCGTTGTTGAGCCATTTGAAGTTTGAATACGGTTTGGGGTTTGTAGGGGTGTGGTAGTGGCGGTTTTAACTTGACCGAAGGCGATGGTGGTGGTGGTGGGTGGTGGTGGCGTAAAAGACCAATTTTTTGATTTATTGGTGGTTTTTCTTGGGTTAAATTGGTGGAGTTTGTTTTGATTGGTGTTTGAAGTCGATTGGGGTTAAGATTTGCTTTTTTGGCGTGGGTTGTTTTAGTTTTCTTTTTATTTTGATTTTGTTTTAGGTTTAAGCTTTAAGCTTGGCGTTAATGGCGGTGGAAGATGAAGAACGATGAACTGTTCGTGAGAAAGGTAAAGCGGCGGCCTTCTCCATGGGCGCGGGTGGGCGCGGGTTGGGCCCAAGCCCAAAATCGAAATTTTTGATTTTTTCGATTTTTTCGCGAATTTCAAATCAAAATTCCCGCTTCGTTACCGGTCCGATTTTTGCGAATGAGATATGGAAATGATCAGGAGAGAATTTCCTATCCAATGATCCATAAAACACTCTATTCCGACTTCAGATGACATACGTGATAGTGGAAAACGCCTCGAAATGCGTGCATGACGTAAGTTATGCGAACGAATGAAATCTAAATTAATAGATTATGTCAATCCGAATCGTAATACAATAAAACGGCCTAAGCAACTCTAATGGGACATAAAACATTTTAGTACGGAAACACGAACACCCCACCCCCAAACAATTTTTTACAACGAAGCTTAGAAAATTTGTTTTAGCGATAGGTCTTTTAAAAGTCGATTCCCGAGACTTCCTAGATTACTATGTTTATTTTTATTTTTTATTTTTATTTTATTTTTTAAAAGGAAAAACAATAAGCAATAAAGACATAGTTCACACCATAGAAAACATGACTCAAAATCCGAGAAAAACATGCAAGAGTGGAAAACGTGAACTATGTGAACCGTGGACTTAGGATCCGGTACTTACAGCCACACACTCCATAGGGAGGGCGGTTACCTTAATGGTGCACTCACCAATATATTGGAATGAAAGGAAATGCACCAACACAGAAATTTGAGTCGTTTATAGTCGGATACTCAAGACTTTATCTAAAACATATGTATGAACATGCGGTTGATCATATATCAACAACCTAAATAGTTGTGGATCATTCCATAAATAAATATCCGAGAAAACATATCCAAACACAATCAAACACCAATTTTCCCTATGACTCAACCTAGTGATATGAAGGGAAGTCGGGATTACCCTATTGTGGTAACCTATCATGCACCTTCTTTTTAATTTTGAATGAGTGGGTGTTCTAGTAAATAAGTGTGGAAAAGTGAATGGGTGTGGAGAATATGGTGGATATGGATAAGTTTTAGAAAGACAGCACATACATGATGAGGATGTGGTTTTAGCACCGAACTTCATTCATTGTGTGTGTAGGGGCTGTCTCTCAATTCTGAAAATGAAGGTGTAAAATAGGTTGTCCTTCGAAGTATCTCGTTTGCTAGGAGGATTTAAAAATTATGAAGCCTGAAGAAACAAAAGGATCGAAAGTGCACACTCGAGATTCCTTTGAAAGGGTGGAAGGAGGGAGTCGAGGTGGATGTTGTGGAAGTTAGTTCTTGATAGGGTGAATTTTCACCTACTCGAAAAACTCATCAAATTCCTCATCTAGATTGGTCATATCCACATTACTATGGTAGTCCTCTACATCTTTGAGAAAGTCATCTATCCCGTCCTCATCAATAATATGTGTATCGACTAGTGTAGGAATGGAAATATTGAGTCCGACTTTCCAAAGGAAAGAATTTTTGGGCATATGACTATCGGGGAGCGTGTTGTTGAAATAATCTCGAGCAAAGCTCTCGATCATGCTAACCTCTCCATCCATAGACGAATCGGATAAGCTGTGTCCTTGTTTTAAAACATTGACTTCAATGGCAAGATGGCCAAAAGACATGGACATTGAACCATCCACGGCAATTAATGAGCGCGTTGGCGGTTGCGGGAAAGGGCGCCCTAAAATAATCGGGACCCAAGTCGTTAGCGACCGGATCGAGGACTACAAAATCAATAGGATAGTAGAAATCCACGAACTTTTACCAACACATTTTTCATTTACACCCTTAGGATACTTAATAGACCCGATAAGCTAATTGCAACGTCATTTTAGTGGGTTGCATCTTATCTAGAACCTATTTGTCTATACAAATAAAATGGGAGTAAGTTAACACTAGCCCCCAATGTCTAATAACGCGGTCGTCAGTATAGGAATCTCTAAGGTGCATTTATGCGATAGGGGCGACCGAGTCCTTGTACTTAACAATTCCATTATGTTGAATATAAGGTTGGGAATTTTCGTTAAAAAAATCTCTTTTTGGTATATTTGTCTTACGCTAGTAGTACACAATTCCTTAAGAAACTTAGCATGGTGTGGTAGCTTTTTATAGCCGAGAGGAAAGGAAGGTTTATAGTTAGATTCTTGAAAACGTCCACTAATCTCCTCATTAAGTTGTATCTCCTGGTTAACATGGCTAATTTTTGTGGAAACGGTGGTTTTAAATGTCGATATTTAGCAATGGTATCACTTGGATGTTTAATCGTGGCTTTACGTTTCTTAGGTTGTGTTGTAACGGTACCTCTACAATGGTAGGCTCTTGGTTTCTATTTGGGTATCTAGTAAAATAGCGGTGTAGGGAGACTCTTGGTGGGGGGGTAACTATAGGCATAGTTACCTTGTTATCAACCACTCTGCGGAAGCGGAGAGTGGTGATGACATTTATCTCACTACATTTTCATATTCATTACTATTATTATCGGTGACCTCAAAAGGCTGTGTTTGTTGTTTTAGGATTAGGTATTGCGTTACACGGAAACACACCTTTGGTTGGGCTTTATCTTGAGCCAAGCTGTTGGGTTAAATTATTAGCAGTTGTAGAAGGCTGTTGGTTAGATTGAGCCATGGTTTGGAAAAGTTTTTGGCTCACTTGTATGAAGGTGTCAAGGCGATCCGGTTGGGTGGGTGTAGTGTTCCGCGGTGGTATTCTTTGGAACTATTTCCGTGAATTATTTATTGGTGGATTTTGATAGTTATTATTTACCGAGCGATACCTCTATTAGCATTATAATTATTATAATTACCTTGACCTTGTGCTTGACCTTGTCGAGGTTGCACTTGGTTGTTATAATTATTAAAATTACCACGACCACGTCCTTGTAAGTAGTGGAGCTTGGTTAAAGCTTTGCGTTAGCCTAACATATTGATTATTGTACCCTTGAGGTGTGACTTGTTGGTTATTCCGCCAACCGAAGTTGGGATTTTGTCTCCAAGGGCGTTAGGTTCACTATTAATGGAACAAGCTGTTCATAGGCTATAGGACCGATGGGAATCGGGATGCTTTCGGGGCTCCAACCGAAACTACATGGGTTTGAATTTACATTCATGGCGGGGATATGCTTTTGTTGTCTGAAAAATGGCCTCTACCTTTTTAGTGAGTGATTCAATTAGAGTTTTAAGCTTCGAATCGTGTTTAATTTCAAACATACCTGCGCGACCTTAACTGTTGAAGAAGAACTAGGCGGAGCGGGGATATCATCACTACCCCCATTATTATTTAAACTTAGTTTGGTCTTCTAAAATTTATAAACCTCAGAGGCTCCTTTACTTAAAAACTACCCCATTCATAATGTCAAGGACTTCTTTATGGTGATGTTGAAGTCCTTTGAAAAAGGCCGAACTAACGTGTCTTTTGCTGGGTTATGGTGTGGACACTCTATAAGCGATCGGTGAAAGCGATTCAAGCCTCTCGAAAATGATTCATGAGGATTTTGTCGAAAAAATGAATCTTGGAAAGCATCTCATCCGTCTTTAGGGGTGGGTAAAAATGTTCCATAAACAATTGAACAAGTTTAGCCCAGCCACGAGTCCAAAAGAAGGCCAGGCGGTTAACCAAAGCCCGCCTTATCGGGCTAAGGTGAAAGGGAATACCCTTAATTTAATTTGTTCCGAACCAACCGTAGGATGGTGGAATGTTGTTAGGACTTGTTCAATCCCTACGAATGTGGTAAAAGTTTTTCATGGTCTTTTTAAACCATGAAAAGCGGGTAACAAATTAAAAATATTTGGAGGGATTAAAATCCCGGTGGAGTCTGCTAGAGCGATGCAAGATTTGGGGCTATCGCTCAGGCTTTGTAGAAGTCCGAGGAGTCTCTCTTTCTTCCCCGTTATATCGGTGGTGTGTGTGGAATAGTAGCTAGAGGTGTAGTTTGTGGTATACTAGATAGACTTGTTTGTTGATGTTGGTGTGTATTTTTCGTTAGGTGTTTTGTTAGCCGGACCTTAATCTCATGCAAGACTAAGTCGAGCTTAACTAAACATGCAACACTCCAAAACAATTCGATGTACTAGTATAAACCTCTAACGGGGAGATCGCGAGGTGTGGAAGAAAGGAATACGATTGCGTCCTTGCTTAAACTTATGAATAGCGTCTTATTATGGCGTGTTCAGTGTATATAAGAGAATAGAACACTGAAAAACTTGACAACTTCGAAGTTGAATCAAAGCTGTGGAAATCCGGAATTTCAGCTAAAGGCGGCGTGCGCTTCTATCTTGAAGCGCCCGGTATCTATGTAAATTTGAAAGTCCAGTAACTTGGCGGGTCGCTCTCTTTGAAACGCGATTTCGGTGTATTGATCAAATTCGGTAACATAGCGGGTCGCGGCGCTCTCTTTGAAGCGTTGTAGCATTCGGTGTATTTTCTCGTGAAATTTTTCCAAAAACTGAAAGCGGCAACCGGTATGAATCAAACAAGGGTGGGTGGGTGAAATGGGACTTAAAAAATTACTAATTCTATTATGAAAACAATGCTAAAGTGCAACTAAGATGCGGTAAGTTTTTTGATAAAATTCAAATGACTAGTCTACCCTCACGAATGAACTATGAATTCCAAACGTAAGTAAACTAGAACTATTCTTTTCGTGGTTGATTATCAAAGATTCTACTCTCAATCCCATGAGATATAGTGGAGTAGATAAGTTAAGTTCCACTCTAGTTCCTAGCATGGATTGTTTTCTAATCTAACTAGTTGCTTTTAAGTCTATGAGTTTTTCACGAGGAATTATACTTTCACGATGCAACTACCCGCGGATCTGACTAGTGGGTTATCGAGAATACTTAAGGGAATGCTCGTTGATTCTATGATAAGGAGTTAGAGGGGGATTGATTCCACCTTAACTCAACAATCCACTAACGACGAATCGTTAAGTAATCGAATTGAATCGCCCGGCGGGACAATTGGTTTATTCCTAATCCCTAATTATACATGGCATTTCTACCAATTCATAACTAGCATGTGAACAATTAAATCCATTCTCATGGTGAACTAATGCGTCTCTAGAGTGGAGCGATAGAAAATCACGGCGACTTCTACGATAAATCGAATCAAGCTTTCATCAAAGCTTCACAACCCTCTAATGGAGGTTTAGCCTTGAATCATTCTGCAATCATTTCCATTCATTAAAACTAAACATAATATAAAGCATTGAAATTTACTTAATTTAACAATAATGAAATCTAATTTAATGACTAAATTGAAATAAGGACCGGGAATTGAAATTAGATCTAGAATTGGAATGACAAAAATCTAAATGGATAAAGAATACTACTTTATTGATCTAATCAAATGAAGAACAAGATTCAAGGTTTAATCTAATAAAATGAATAAGATTGAAACTATACTTTATCTAAAACAATTAAATAAAACTAGATCTAGAAGCTATTTTAATGGCTACTTTCTATTCTAAGCTAT
This sequence comes from Coptis chinensis, assembly GCF_015680905.1. Taxonomy (NCBI): domain Eukaryota; kingdom Viridiplantae; phylum Streptophyta; class Magnoliopsida; order Ranunculales; family Ranunculaceae; genus Coptis; species Coptis chinensis. The sequence continues at coordinate 29,522,336 of NC_141463.1, read as the reverse complement.
CTACTATTTTCTAACTACTAGCTACTGACTGCCATTAACACTGAGTCAAGCTTTTGTTTTTATACATTCAGATCCAAAAATCGTGCATGGGCTTGGAGCCATGTTTTGGGCCAGAGAATCAGGCCCAAAACCCAGTCTTTCGATCCAAAAGGCCTCTTCACTGCAGTTGGCTTCCACAGACTTTTCGTCCACTTCTGCTCCTCTGATTGGGTCAAGGCTTAGACCATTGCAAAGCTCTTTCGAGCGGTCGTTTTGACATAAGGTAGGCCTCAATCCAGGTCTGAGTCCAAAGATATGGCGTTCGAAGTTCTGCGACTTTTGCTCCTTTATCTCATCTAAAATGGCACATTTACGCACATAATGGACTTTGAAGCTTTGAAATGCATAAAAACGCTGTAATCAGTATTAACTCTTACTTATTATTCACATAATTGGTCTAACGGTATGATTATTAAGGGGTTAAAACTACGGTTTTGGGCTCTTATCGGTCGTAAAGCGCCAAAATCGCCGCCCTTGGACACACTCTGGGGGCCGAAAGCATGATGAGTCGGCGTAGGCGGTGGCAAAGGATGGTTTCAAATTGATACCACCTGGCAAGAGAGAAGACATCGCACCAATTAAAACCCGGTGGTTTGAATTGACATAAGCTAAAAACAAAACCTTAAATCGACAAAGGACAAAATTAAAAGCGGTTGAAAACAAAGTTTTGTTTGAACCATTCAATTAGCATAAAACAAAATCTTAAATATTCACGGATCACTCTTGTATCAGCCTATATATATGAAGGGTAGCCTTCATTAGAGCATATGACATATTAATGCTTTAGCTGCAACGTTTTTCTTGATCTTACATTCCGGCCATTTCCATTTCAGCGACTTAAATCGCATAAGTTATTTTACCATGTAATAGATCATTTCTTTTCTAGTTTAATTTTTGTCCTGCATTTATTCCTTAATGTATCACGGCAAGTTTTATTATTCCTTCTATGATGATGAGCTAATCCCCCACCGAGAGGTTATCTTGCTTCGTGTGAAAATCGGATTGACTTCGTTAATATTCTAGAATCACTACTTAGGAATTAGGCATAGAATTAACATCCGGTCCCAAAATGGCCGAGACCTACAAAGTTGGATTTAGCGATGCTCGGGAACGATCTCGCTTTTGGTGTCGGGAGTCGACTCTCCGGTCGTCGGTGATGTAAAATCGAGGCGGGGAGTTTGAAATAATATACGAGAGATGATTATTGAAACTCCTTATGCTAGTGAAATCGACCTAGAGATGTGGGCATGCACTAGGGATCAATACTTCAACGTCGTCTCAGAAACGCGAGGCGAACTAGAGATCTAGTGATTTGGTAATAAAAGCGTTGAAAAATGATTCTTGCATAAGCATGATTAACTTCTCTCCCTGTTTCTCTAATTTTGTTTACCTACATTTAATCGCCGCGGTAATTTACATTACCATTAATTTAATTAAAACCAACTAAAAAGAAACCTAAAAATCCTACTCACTAAAAGTTGTAATTCGGTTTGTGAATCTATCCGAGCCTTAAGGTTTGGGCCGATCCACCCTTACCTATCCTACCAATCCCGAAGTAAGGTAACTTGACTAAAATGTCGACTATCTACGGGCGTTGGAATTTGGACTTTGGACTTGGGTCTTTGGACTTGGGACTTTGACCGTGGACCTCGGACTTAAGAAAAAATAAATAATCGACACCCCAAATAAGCGTTCGAATAAAATAGAGTTTATCAAATGCGGCCTGCCGTACGCCGAAGGACTCTGGACTTAACGTAATAATTGGAATACATCCATAAAAACCCCCTCCCTTACCTCCTCATCTTTTTAATTTTCATTTCTGTTACAATATTAACGAGTTACGGAATAGTTTACCTCAACTTTTTCTACTAACAAATATCTGTGAACCAAGTTTGTTTATTTTCATTAGCACAGTTGATAAAAGTAAAAAAAATAGTCTACCTACGAAATGAGCGATTTAACTCAAAACGTAAAGTAAACTAAAAACTATCTTAAGTGCCTATATTTATCAAAGATTCTACTCTCAATCCTATGAGATATAGTGGAGTAGAGTGATTCGCTTCACTCCTAGTCCTTCCCAAGTGCTATGTTCTCACGTGTAAGTACTCTACTTAAAGTCAATGAGATTTTCTTAAAAGGCAACTAGACTAGGCTACGATGCAACTACCCACGAAATGCAACTAGTCGATGATGGGAATAACTAAGGGAATGTTACGTTGATTCTATGATAAGGAGTTAGAGGGGATTGATTCCACCTTAACTCCTCGACTTATCCTATTAATCCATTTAATGCGTCGAATTGAATCCGGACTTGCTTCAATTTGGTTCTTCCTAATCCCTAATTACACATGTCATTCCTACCAATTCATAACTAGCATGTGAACGATTAAACCCATTCTCATGGTGAACTAATCGTTTCTAGAGTGGAAAGGAAATTACTTAATTTATTCTAACGATATTTGGAATCAAGCTTTCATCAAGGCTTCTCAACCCCTCTAATGGAGGTTTAGCCGAGAATCATTACATAATCATTTCCGATTACATTTAAACTAAACATGATATAAAGAATTGAAATTTATTTAATTAAACAATAATGAAATCTAATTTAATGACTCCAAATGAAATAAAGACGAGAATTGAAATTAGATCTAGGAATGGAAATGACAAAAATCGAAATTGATAAAAATACTACTTTATTGATCTAATCAAAATGAAGAAACAAGATTCAAAGGTTTAATCTAATACAATAATTGAGATGGAACTAAAAACTTAATTAATCTACATGAAAAATTAGATCTAGAATTCATTAATGGAGGCTACTAATCTAATCTATTTCTAGGTCTAACTATCTACCATTAACAAAGAGCTAAGCTTTTGTTTTTATACATTCAGATCCAAAAATCGTGCATGGGCTTGAGCCATGTTTTGGGCCGGAATCATGCCCAAAACCCCCCTTTCTTCAAATCCAAAAGGCCTCTTCAGCAGTAGTTGGCTTCCACAGACTTTTCGTCCACTTTTGCTCCTCTGATTGGGTCAAGGCTTAGATCATTGGAAAGCTCTTCCGAGCTGGTCGTTTTGACATAAAGTAGGCCCCATTCTGCGGTTTTGAGTCCAAAGATACGATATGCCTTCGAAGTTGTCCCTTTGAGTGCTATTTTCGCCTCCGTTGACTTTGACTTTTCAACTTTGACCGGGCTTTAGAAAGGCTTTGTCTTCTTGAATCTTGGCCTTTAATCATATAGAACTCCTTAGCAACCAACCATTGCTCCTTTATCTCGCTTAAAGTGGCACATTTCTGCACACATAATGGACTTTCTGCCCTAATGCATAAAAACACGTAATCGCTATCTTAACTCTTAATTATTACTCACATAATTGGTCTAAAAAGTATGACTGTTATGGGTTAAAACTACAGTTTTGGGCTCTTATCAAACCACCCCAACAACATTTTGGCTTTGTCCTCAAGCAAATGAGAAATTAGAATAAGTGACCAAAAATGGAGTTCTAACCACTCACCGTTTCTGAGTCGCGACATTGCATTGCCCATACGAATGACCAAAGCGCCTAAACCACTAGGAATTTCCTAGTGGGCGAAGTTATAAAATGAGAGTTTTCCCAAGGAAGGTACTCACAAACTTCATCTATACTACAACGACTAAGAAATAAAACTATTGTTTCCTTATTCATGCTCCAAACTATCTATACATCTCACTAGCTATGAACAAGAATAACCAAGTCAATCAATCATCTATAATAAACATATATATCAATGAGTAATACTATGAAATGTCTAGCAGGTCCGTTTGGAAACCGGAATAGCTGGCCCCAAGTGGGTTCTCACAATAATAGTCAAGATACAACACTCTGATTTTTCCACTCAAGTTTAGCTACTCTAGTGGTAGCGGTGGGCACTTTCCATACAATCTCAATGACAACAAAAGGAAGCGGGAGTCCATCAAACACATCCGCCACTTACTATCACACTAGCCTATTCCCTAATTTTTAGAGGTCTTTATTAGGTGTTGCGGGGATTAGGAGATGGTTTAAGAAGGAAGGAAATGGATATTCAAAAGGACAAGTCCGAGATAATAGAGTCTTCATATTATGTAACTAGAAAACCTTGTTATTTACTTTGCTCCCTACTTTGTTTCCATCCTTAGCCATTTTTTCTTTTTCTTTTCTTTTCTTTTTTTTGGCTTTTGACTCCCTTTTATTGGAGTTTTATTTTATTTCTATTTTTATTTTTCTTTCCTTGGATGGAAACTTCTTTTCTTTATTTTCCAGAAGCAATTAACTAACTTTTTGTTTAAACAGTTTTCTCTTCTTTTCTTTCCTCATTCTATTCTCGGACTTATTCTAAATTGGGTAGGTTGATTTTATTTATTATTTATTTTGTTTTTGTTTTTGTAAATGTGGTAAAGGGAATTGTGGTTTTATGGAAGGAGAAGAAAGGCTCGAGGGGCTACTAGCGAAAATAATTCATAGGTTTGAATTTGGCTATATCGATCCAAAAGGGCCTAAATTCTTGCTTAGGATATGACATAGTGATCAAGCAAGTGGATCGTGTGATTTCTATATCCTATTTTTGCACTTCCCACTTGTGTCATTTCTCAAATGTTTGGCTATAAGGCTTTAGGCTATATTCTCCACCGGATTTTGTAGAATAAGTACTCTAGCCTAGATTTCCTTTAAACTTCACGCTAACAATCATAGATACTCATGTAATATATTTATAGATAGATGCAAATATTATTACCTACATATTAACCTAAGTTTCTAACAATTATTCTAATGCAATAGCTAATGAGACTTCTAGATTGTTAAGAGCATGGAGAAAGAAACAATACCAATATTCCTAAGTGTATAGCATAACTTATTTATTTATTTTTGAATTTTTGAAATTTTAACTAGAAACAAATGCATATTATACTTATCTATATCCTAACAGATGCCTTAATTACACATGTTTCTACGCCCAACAGAAAACATGCTTTTGTCCTCAATTAAGGAATATATATACTATGATTCTTGTATGATATTAGAAGACACATAGACAATGCTCTCACGCTTAGGATTCTAGTATTCTCAAAACAAATTTATGCACTCTAACTAACTTCGACTTGATTAACACAAATATAAACTCTCAATAACTTGACACAGAGAATCTAATTAGGTCAACCAAAACGGACCACATTGACTGCCTTTTCTCGACTTTTGTTAAAACAAAAAGTTACTAGATTCCATTACTTTTTACTCTACTCTACTTTTGAGATAATTATCATTTCCTACCCTTAACTATTCTCTCTCTCCCTTAACCCAAAAAAAACTCACACATTAAAACTCTTCCTCCAAAACGTCCCAATAAAAAGGACCAACAAAAGAAAAAGACTAGTGTCAAAAACAAACGCCATGGAGAGGGTTTATCTCTACCAAAACCTCTCCTAATTCTTCCACCTCTCCTTCTCTCGAATCGAATCGAGTCGGTGTGTTCAAGGACTTAGGTCATCTCCGCTCCCACGTGTTGAGTTTGGCGAAGCCGGTTAGGGTTTCATTTAAGCCAAACACTCTTCTTTAAAACTTAAATCCATAATTCAATGCTCTACAAAATATTATGTTACTTCTTTTGACTGGATTCGGTTACTACCAAAAGTGTAACTCCAGCTATAAGTAGGAGACAATTTCAATGCCTTTGACAAGCTTTCAAGTGATGTACAAAAGTAAGTAGAAGTTGTATCCCCTAAGATGTAAAACAACACAAGAATCCAAAGGAATACAAGGGTAGAACCCAAAAAAGGCCAATTCCCACACACAAACAATAAAACAGGGTAAAATAGTCAATGTAACCACTAGTGTCACATGACTCATTGGGATTTAAGAAATAGACACTTGGCTTTATAGCCTTTTTTGTTTTCGTAAATCCTCTCAGAATCTTTTATAGCATCGTAAATCAATTGTAGATTAGAACTTGAAACAAGAGTACTTTTTGATGTGAAGAAATAGGCAGTCAAGAACAAACCAAAGAGTAAAACAAAGGAGATGTTTAAAAAACAAAGATAAGCCTTTGATTTATTTTAAAACCAAAAACTAGCCATTCCAATTATAAACTTCTCAATATTTAAAACCTTAAAAACAGATCTAAACATGATATAAAGACATGGTTCATACATCATTTTGATCACAACGGACCTCAACAAAGCTAACCCTGCTTTCACTTGTTACTTGAAAACACATGAACATAAGAAAAGGGTGTTGTACCATTCGATAAAAACTAAAACAAACAAAAAAGATGTAACAATAATTTGAAGAAAAAATGATCACTCGATATACTAAAATGGAGTTTATACTTGAAAATTAACAATTCCCAAAACCCAACCCCATATATAGACAAGCAATCAAACAATTCAAGTGCTTTTTATAACTATACCGATAACCGGATGAAAACAAAATCGAAGCTAAGTACCCTAATTATTAGTTACCATTTTCAAAGCAAGCTTCCTTCCACAGATCAAACAATTTTAAATCTCAAATATTGAATAAAGGTATGTCCTTTTGGCACCACGTATTAACTTTAAAACCCCGCGAGATCGAAAGCAAAAAATATTCTTATTAGTCGCTTAATTGAAACAAGATGGAGAAGAGGAAGAAATGGATGGAAGAAGAAATGAGGAGGAAGATGAACACTTACATTGACAACAAAGACGATTAGAATGCAAAGAAATAATAACCAACACCCATTTTCCTCTTTTGTTTTACTCTTTTTTTCTTGGAAGGGTTGTTGACCTAATGAGCCAAAATGAAAACAATCTAGGTTTTTTGTTCTTTCTAATTTTATTTTCTAATTTTTGAGAACTCGAAGCAGAACATGAAAACTCCTAGCCCGGCTGAAAAAATATTTTCAGCCAAAAAACTATATGTCCGGTCCAAACCAAAGCCAATTAGCAACACCGGAAGGTCGCAACAAGGGACTACACCCGGTAAATGGACGATTAATAGGGATTTAATTTATGACATAATGAATCTTCACTAAGCTCAGATTGAAATTTCCGTACTTTGTACATTTGAGAGAAATGTTTGTACTATTGCTGGTAATTGGTAAAAAGTGAGTATATTTGAGTTGTGGTTCATAACAATTTATGACAAATTCTTATTCTTTTCAATTATTGAAGTAGTTGAGTGGTGTGTATCTTCAAAAGATATTGATTGTGGTTCATCATAAATTGTTTAGAGTTTGAATTATAGGAGTTTTAGAAGAAGGGAAGGTAGTTTTCTTTAGTTTAGGACTTGTGTTGGTTTACTAGTTTATGAAGAACATTGAAAAAAAAACTTAAGTTGTTTTAATGATTGAAAGAATATAAACTTGAAAGAAATGAAATGAAATGATTAATTGGAAGAAGAACAACAAGAAATAAAATGATAGATTAATTGAATAACAAAAGCAAATAACAAGATTGAAAATGAAGAACAATAAAGTAAATGACTTGAATGAAAAAAAAAAAATAGAAAATAAATTCTACATGACACTAGAATAAGTCTAGGTGCATTCTCTTTCCCTACTTTTGAGTTATTATACCCCTACTTTATGCAAATGACTTATTTTCCCTCTCTCATTATATTTGAGACACCTCACCAAGTTTGTTTTATGTTTATTCTTTTTGCTTTTTTCCTTTTTCTTTATCCTTTCTTCTTGATCAAGCTAGATTTTAGATAAAGCCTTCTTTTGTGTCAAGGACATCTATCTCTGGTCTTCTGATTTAAGGACTTGACTTTCAGTTATTTGGTTTGGAGTCATTGACCTTTGACCTTTGACTTTGAATTTTTCAGTATTTTTTATGTTTTTCATAGCAACTTTGAGTCTTCATAATAAGCATAATTAATGCTTCTTTTGGTGCTAAGACTTAGCTTTTATGATAAGTGGTCTGAATTGCTCTATAACCTATTTGCATGGTGCATTTAGTACATTGAAAGCACATACTTCTTCTGACTGAAGTGATGAGTGTGTACAATGAACCAAACACTTTTCGGTGCACAATTTGTTCAGATCCATACCACACCGCCCATTTGTATGTCCCATATTTATTCAGCCTCAACATAACCCATCATAGTACGAGATCAACTAGAGTCACTCAAACGCTAATAACTATGACTATCAAATACCATACCAACCAGAACCACACCACCAAGTTTCCCCTCTGTTAACGACATTTGACAAAATAATGGCCCAAAACAAAATAATACTTCATAACCTAGAAAAGACAAGATTGATGCTAACCTCACCTACGCCAGACCCTTCCACCATGCCAAAATCACCCACCCATCTAGTTCGCCACCCTTCCCAGACCAAATTTCCATACAAATGACTGACTCAGAACAAACATTTATGGAACAAATAGGTAACAATAAAAAAACATTTAGAGAACAAAATGCCAAAACCCAAATTATGCTTCAGAATCTAGCCCAAATGATTTCCATGATCCCCTCATCTAACACAGAACTTTCAACCTTGCCAGAGATCGATAAACAAGTAGAACAACCTATTCCCATAACCACACCATTCGACCTAGTTAAGACCTACCCTGAATTTCATGAACCATTACCTTCCCATGACCCTCCCATTAACCATTATATTAACTCCACACCCTACCTGGATGAGGAAATTCTTAAAGACGACTCTGTAGGACTTGCTTCGGATGACCATGATGCCATTGAGGAAACTTATATTATTTTAGAGGATGAGAGTGAGGAAATAGAAATCAACAATTCTAATCTAAGGCATGAACAAGGTAATGTGTATAAATTAAATGAAGTAACTTCTTTAGTGCAATGTGAATCTCAATTTAGCTTAAGAGCGTGTGAGGATCCACCAATTGATGAACCACCAACCGACCACCATCCACCTGAGTTACCACCTCCTAAAATCCAACCATCTACCACAACTAAGCCATCCATTCACCCACCATTTAAGAGGAACCTCGAATTTCCACTAGAGCCAATTACCTCAGAGACCATCTATAATTTTTTCAACCCTCATGGTGAAGAGTTTTTGCCTAGCACACAATCCCATGAGTACACCATTCCTATAATTGAGAGCCAAGCTTTGACTAAGTGTAATGCGAAACCTAGTTTGTCTTATTTTTCCTCATCTAAGCCTCATGAAAGACATCAGGATCTATACTTTATTCCTTTCTAACCTAAAGTATCACTAATTCATTTTTTGGGTCATTCTAACTCTTTAAAACAGCTACAACATGATGGTTTGCATATGTTCCTTGATGGGTTGCATAAGTTTTCATTCATTCTTCTACATGATTACTTCCAATTATACAACTTCATTCTGTTTGGGGGTGCATTTAGTATCATGTTTTTATGGCTAGAACCCCAACTCTTTCGACTATTAGTTTATAGTTGACAATGCATAATCCATTTTGTGCCACCCTAGTTTCTTACTTGTTTAGGGGTGTGCTTAGTGTAGGAGAATCTGACTTAAAATGACCCGACATTAAGTCTAGGGGAATCTAACTTTGAAAGACGCATATAATTTTTTGTAAAATACCACCTTAATGGAGTATAGGCCACAAAAATTTTCAAACTTAAAAAAAGTTTTCAAATTTTGTTTGGGGGTGGCGCATTTCGATATTTCATTTCAAATCTTATTGTCACCCTTTGTCTATCATGTTTACTCAAGTAGAATTTGTGTTAGTTAGTACGTAACAGTTTAATTATGCTTCATGTTATTATATTATCTTTATAATATTTATGTTACAGGTATTGTTGATAAACGTAAAATGATAGTTTTACCTATGAATAAGTAACGAGACTCAAACGCAAGTAAAACTAAAACTATTTTTGTGTCTAATTTATCAAAGTTTTCTACTCTTGAATGCTATCACAATAGAGTTGGAGTAGAGAATTCGTTCCACTCCTAGTTCTTTAGAATTAGTCTTTCCTAAGGTTATCGGTCTATCCAAAGTCAATGAGAGTATGATGGAATTTATACTACGATGCAAATTATGCTAACAAGATACGATAATTCAACTACGAAATGCTAAAATAATACTAGATAAAGAATTAGGGGGGATTGATTCCACCTTAACTTGACTTAATTAACTAGCGAAGATTCGTCGTAATCTAAAATGTAATGCTTTCGCATAGCAATTGGGTGTTCTAATCCCTAATTGTTCATGGTAATCTCTACCAACTAACAACTAGTATGTAAAGCAATCAAACTCATTCTCATGGTGAACTAATTACTTTCTAGATTGGAATAGAAAATTACGACTATTCTACGCTAACAACAATCAAGCTTTCATCAAGGCTTTCTCAAACCCCTCTAATGGAGGTTTAGTCTAGAGTCATTAAACTATCATTTCCAATTGAATTTAAACAAGACATGATATAAAGATTCTAAATTTGCTTATTTGAATTCAAATGGAAATCTAATCATGCAAGAATTAAGTGAAACTAGTAAAGACAAATAACTAAATCTATGAATTGAAACTAAATAATTAATGGAAAATGAAACTAGATTATGAAGAACTAACTAACTTTATTGATCTAAAGAAGAAATAACAATTGATTCAATAACTAAATTAAAACAAGATAATAAAAACTAATTAATTCCTGGAGTCTAATCTAGATCTAAAAACTATTTGCTAATTGACACTTGCTCCTTTTTGTGTATGAGATGTGGTATGGTCATTGAACAAAAGAGAAGCGTATCAAAACCTAATTATCCCTCAATGAATAAAGGATGAGTAGGGTATCGTTCCACTTTTAAGTGTATGTTTATATGAAGGACAGGATTGGAAAGGGGGTTTGAGGGATTAAAAACTATTATTATAGATATTGTAGATTCTAATGTTAAACTAAACTAAACTAAACTAACTAACTAAACTTATACTAAAACTAAGAATTGGAAATAGGGAGAGAATATGAGAGAGATAGATTCAAGAGATTCAAATCCACCAATGCTTTCGATTCAATGACCTTTTGCTTCATGTTGTTCTCCAAGTAGACTACAATCAGGGTAATCGAGTGCCGATGCCCTCTTGGATGAAACATCGTTAACAATTAACTCTACTTTAAGGTTGTTCCTATGTTCATATTACTAGTATCTTCTTTCCTTTTATGTGAGCTTGGGCAGCTATTCAATGAATCACCATCTAAGGCAAACACAAGGAATACTTCCCTTTACTCTAAAACACACTACACAATTAGAAGAAAAGTAGAGAATAATAGTATAATATTCAATTACAATAAATAAAACTCTATTCTAGCATTATATTCAATTGCAATAAATAAAAGCATGTTACTAGAAAATATTCAATTGCAATAAATAAAACCCTAAACTAGCATGATATTCAATTGTAATAAATAAAAACCTTAATCTATACTTCCATCCCCTAGTGGGCAATGGAACTAATAACTAAAAACATAAAGAACTAACCCGATTGAAAACACCATAAACCGAAAGAATCATTAAACCTTAAGCACCGGGCTTCATCTCCTCCCCTTGAAGGAGAAGATTAGCCTTCATATAGAAGGAAGAACACGAAGAACGAGAAGAAGAAGAGTCGAAGAACATAAGACTAGAAAAACTAATTTATTAAGACTCAGCTAGTTAAAACCGATCTTTTATTATTAATCTCTCTCTCAATGTTAAGAGACAAGAATATAAGTGAATTGGCAAATTACATAAGGCACTTAGGTCCTCTATTTATAGGGGTTACAATGAGCTCTAGAAGCATTCCAAACCGTTATTTGTTTCCTAATACAAATAGACTTCTTCTAGAGTCCGACTTCGTCTTCAAAACTGAGAAAGAATTGGCTACAGTGTCGATTCATATGTCTGGACGCATTATTCATTCGTCCCAAACTTAATCAATGCGTCTGGACACACGATTTATGCGTCCCAGACGCAATCAATGCGTCTGGACGCTCGATACATGCGTCCCAGACGCATAAGCCGATTTTCTCTCTTCTGCTCTATCCTTCTATCCTCTTTTATGGCTTTGGTCCAAGCAACGAATCCTTTGGCCTTGGGCTTCCAAATAGACTTTAAAATAGGTCCAAGTCGCATCTTTAACAGCTCCAATTCCTTGGCCTTCTCCATGATTGTCCACGGGCCTCCCATGTGATCCTTAATGCTCCGAATTGCTTCATTTTACCCCATTTTCTCTAATATTCTACAAAACTCCCTTTTTCATCTGTAGAATCTTAAAACATAACATACAAATACTATTAGTCCACTAAGATGGCTAAACAAGAGGCATAATCGAGGGTTAAATAGCACTTTTTGAGCACTTATCACAACTCCCAACTAGCCTTTTGCTAGTCTCTTAGCAAATAAGATAAAAAAATAGATAAGTGATCAAAATCACATCCTAATAAAAAATAAAATCCCAACTCATTTTCGTAGGCATCGCGATTGCATTTACCATATGCAACAAGGCTTTAAACCTTTAAGTTCCCCAAAAAGGACGAGTTATAGTCTCGTGAGGGTTTTCAGGTGATATACCTACAAAATCAATCAATAGCATGTTCAAGAATGATGATATTTTTTAGAGAGGGAAATTCCTTACCCACTTCGTGCTTACTCCAATAGACAGTCTCCATTGCTAACTACATTGCTGCAAAGACTCATAGATTATGATGGGAGATAGTAAAAATTGACAAAATTCTCAATCAAGGCTTATGTGTGTACTTAGTCAATCTCCTATACTCTCCTATCCAAGAAACGGAATCCCTAGTTTACCATAGGTAGATAATCTCGACTTTCAATCCTCACTGGTCATACTCTCAGAAAAGAATCTCTCAGAAGATGGTTTACTATTTTACCTCATGTATGTGGGGAAAAGAATAATGCATACAAACATCCCACATACTACCTTGAAAAATAGACTTCTGAATAAAAGTAGTCTCATGGAAAGAATGTCAATCACATATGAAGTGTCGGGTCCTTCACTTTAGCATCCTCTCACCTATTCTAGACTTAGCACCCATCTTGTAGTGATAAGCCATGGGTTGTAACTTGGCTTGGGTATTGGTTTATGAAGGAAATGTAAAAAGGATTCTAAGGTTGTTTCTGAAAAACACTAAGGGTTTTGCTTCTTTCTTTGGAAGATTTCTTCAAATTCTGTATTGTAGAGAAAATTCTTCCTTTGTCTTAGCTTTTCCATCCATTCTATTCAACTTTTTTTTTTTTTTTTTTTTTAGACTAGAAAGCTCAGTGGTATATCCTTGATTAGTACTGGATATGCTTGTTTTCCACTAGTTTCTTTCACTTTGAACAGAATGATGGACTTCATTGTATCTCTCTGATATTTCCTTGTAATCTTCCTTTTGTGGTCTTTCTTCCTCTTTGTGCCCCTCGTATTCTCAGAAACATATGGGTATGGTTGATAAAGATTTTGGCTATACTCCTTGTCTGGAGTTGGGTAAAGGGTAGAGGGTTTTATGAAAGAAAATGGCTTATTGTAAAGCTAAGTGGGGTTTAACATGATGGTCCTACTAGGTGGGATAAAGGTTGAATGGGTTTACTACTTGACTTATCAGTATGATACTCTGTTTCGAATAGACTACAAGACCTAATGGCTATCTCCCCAGTTGATGTCACTTCGTGATTAACCAAATCAACGAATAATGAGACTATATTACAATGACATAAAGAACTGAAAAGATGATGAGTCACTAAGACTTCGGATTTTTAAATGTAAGAACTCTCCAAAGAATGGGTATAAAGCTCAAGTTTCACGGGCTAAGTCTAAAAATTCTACTTCCAGGTTTACTAGGGTTTAAATCTCTTTTCTAGCAAAAGTACACAAAACCCGACCAAGTATTATGGTGGTGCCTTGATAAAAAGAATTCTATCAACAAGAACTATGTCCGAGCATAATAAATAGTCTAAGCGGTAATGAAATCAATAATATCAACTATCTATCAAACTCAACACTAAGCAAGATAGAATATATATCCCGGACTCATCATTAAAATTCATTTTTCTCATGCTGCTGATATAGAAACAAAAATATTTTTGTTTTTGAAAACTAATTTTTGAAATTCATTTCTCAAGTACACCCTCCCCGGCAGCGGCGCCATTGACACTTGCTCCTTTTTGTGTATGAGATGTGGTATGGTCGTTGAACAAAAGAGAAGCGTATCAAAACCTAATTATCCTTGAATGAGTAAAAGATGAGTAGGGTATCGTTCCACTTTTAAGTGTATGTTTATATGAAGGACAGGATTGGAAAGGGGGTTTGAGGGATTAAAAACTATTATTATAGATATTGTAGATTCTAATGTTAAACTAAACATAACTAAACTAACTAACTAAATTTATACTAAAACTAAGAATTGGAAATAGGGAGAGAATATGAGAGAGATAGATTCAAGAGATTCAAATCCACCAATGCTTTTGATTCAATGACCTTTTGCTTCATGTTGTTCTCCAAGTAGACTACTGTCGGCAATCGCGAGTCTGCCGATGCCCTTTGATGAAACATCGTTAACAATTAACTCTACTTAAGGTTGTTCCTATGTTCATATTACTAGTATCTTCTTTCCTTTTATGTGAGCTTGGGAAGCTATTCAATGAATCACCATCTAAGGCAAACACAAGGAATACTTTCCTTACTCTAAAACACTACACAATTAGAAGAAAAGTAGAGAATAATAGTATAATATTCAATTACAATAAATAAAACTCTATTCTAGCATTATATTCAATTGCAATAAATAAAAGCATGTTACTAGCAAATATTCAATTGCAATAAATAAAACCCTAAACTAGCATGATATTCAATTGTAATAAATAAAAACCTTAATCTATACTTCCATCCCCTGGTGTGGGCAATGGAACTAATAACTAAAAACATAAAGAACTAACCTGATTGAAGAACACCATAAACTAGAAGAATCATTAAACCTTAAGCACCGGCTTCATCTCCTCCCGTGAAGGAGAAGATTAGCCTTCCATATAGAAGGAAGAACACGAAGAACGAGAAGAAGAAGAGTCGAAGAACATAAGACTAGAAAGATTAATTTATTAAGACTCAGCTAGTTAAAACCGATCTTTTATTATTAATCTCTCTCTGCCTCAAGTTCTGGAGACAAGAATATAAGTGAATTGGCAAATTACATGAGGCACTTAGGTCCTCTATTTATAGGGGTTACAATGAGCTCTAGAAGCATTCCAAATCGTCATTTGTTTCCTAATACAAATAGACTTCTTCCGAGTCCGACTTAGATCTTCAAAACTGAGAAGGAATTGGCTCTGATTGTCGATTCATATGTCCGGCGCGCATTATTCATCGTCCCCAGACTTAATCAATGCATCCGGGCGCTCGATCTATCGTCCCCAGATGCAATCAATCGTCTGGGCGCCGATACATCGTCCCCGGCGATAAGCCGATTTTCTCTCTTCTGCTCAATCCTTCTATCCTCTTTTGCAGGCTTTGGTCAAAGCAACGAATCCTTTGGCCTTGGGCTTCCAAATAGACTTTAAAATAGGTCCAAGTCGCATCTTTAACAGCTCCAATTCCTTGGCCTTCTCCATGATTGTCCACGGGCCTCCCATGTGATCCTTAATGCTCCGTATTGCTTCATTTTACCCCATTTTCTCTAATATTCTACAAAACTCTCTTTTTCATCTATAGAATCTTAAAACATAACTTATAAACACTATTAATCCACTAATATGGCTAAACAAGAGGCATAATTGATTGTTAAATAGCACTTTTTGAGCACTTATCACTAATGGCTACCCCCTAACTAGCATGCTTAAGAGTTAAGTCTTGTGTGTTCAAATGGAGGAGACCAAATCCACATTTTCGTGCATGGGCTGAGGAGCCATATTTTGGGCTGGAAAATCAAACCCAAAACCCAATCTCTTCACTCCACAACGCCCTTTTCAACTTGATTTGACTTCAGCAGACTTTTTGTCCACTTTTGCTCCTCTGATTGGATCAAGGTTTTAACCGTTGGAAAGCTCTTCCCGAGATGGTCATTTTAAAATAAGGTAGGCCAATTCCGAGGTCTAAGTCCAAAGATATAGCCTTCGGAAGTTCTGTTGACTTTTGTGCACTGTTTCTATCCGCGTTGACGTTGACTTTTCAACTTTGACCGGGCTTTTTAAAGGCTTTTTCTCCTTGAATCTTGACCTTTAATCACATAACTCCTTAGCAACCAACCCTTGCTCCTTCATCTCGCAAAAGTGAAACATTTCTGCACATAATTGACTCCAATGCCTGGAATACATAAAAGCACGTAATCAGTATTAACTCTTATTTATTACTCGCATAATTGGTCTAAAAGTATTATTGTTAAGGGGTTAAAACTACAGTTTTGGGCTATTATCAAACCACCCCCAAACAGCATTTTCCTTGTCCTCAAGCAAATATGAGAAATTAGAATAAGTGACAAAAAATGGAGTTCTAACTACTCTCGTTTCACCGAGTGCGATTGCATTGACCATATGCAACAAGGCCTTAAACCACTAGGAATTTCCTAGTGGACGAGTTATAGCCTCGAGAGAGTTTTCCAGTGAAGTTACTCACAAACTTCATCTATACTACAACGACTAAGAAATAAAACTTTTGTTTCCTTCTTTATGTCTCAACTATCTATACATCTCACTTAGCAATGAATACAGAATAATCAAGTCGAAAACCTAAGCTAATATATGCATAATAATCAATCATCTACGAATAAACATATATACAATGAGTAATACTATGAAATGCACTAGCAGGTCCGTTTATGAAAACTCAGAATAGCGTCCTTAAGTAGGTCCTCATATAAATGTCAAGACAAAAACCACTCTGATTTTTCCGCTCAAGTTTCGCTACTCCAGTGCGTAGTGGGCACACTTTACCTTACAATCTCAATGACACACAAGGAATCCGGGTTCGATCAAACACATCTGCCACTTACTATCACACTAACCTATTCCTAATTGAGCTAAAGGTCTTTATTAGGTGGTGCGGGGATTAGGAGATGGTTTAAGAAGGAAGGAAATGGATATTCAAAAAGGACAAGTCTGAGATAATAGGGTTTTCATACTACGTAACTAGAGAAGCCCTTGTTCTTTTGCTTTTACACTTTGTCTCCATCCTTAGCCTTTTTATTTTGGCTTTTTGACTCCTTTATTCTATTTTTGGAGTTTCTATTTTGTTTCATTTTTCTTTTTCTTTTCTTCTCTTTGGATGGAAACTTATTTTCTTTTTCTTTTCTGAAGCAACTAACTACTTTTTTTTTGTTTACACAGGTTTTTCCTTTCTCTTTTCTTCCCTCATTCTATTCTCAGACTTATTCTATAATGGGTAGGTTGATTTTTTTTTCTTTATTTTTATTTTGTTTTGTAAAAGGTTAAGGATTTGCGGTTTATGAAAGGCTAAAGAAAGGCACAGAGGGGCGACTAGCGGAAAATAATTTCATAAGGTTTGAATTTCTGGCTATATCGTTCCAAAGAGGACATAAATTCTCGCTTAGGATATGGTATAGTGATCAAGCAAGTAGACGTGTGATTTCTCTATCCGGGTTTTACTTCTCCCTTGTGTCATTCTCAAATGTTTCGCTCATATAAGGCTTTAGGCTATATTCTCATAGGATTTGTAGAATAAGTACTCTAGCCTAGATTTCTGAAACTTACTGCCAAACAATCATAGATACTCATGTAATATAGTTATAGATAGATGTAGAGATTATTACGTACATATTAACCTAAGTTTCTAAAAACTATTCTCATACAAAAGCTACGTGAGACTTCTAGATTATTGAGAGCATAAAGAAAGAAAAAAATACCAATATTTCTAAGTGTATAGCATAAACTTTTTATTTATATTTTTGAAATTTTTGAATTTTTAATAGAAAACAAGTTCATATTGTACATATCTATATTCTAACAGATGCCACACGTATTTCTATGCCACCCCCAAACAAGAAGCATGCTTTGTCCTTAAAGTATTGAAATAAAAAGGGTAGAAAAATACCATGGAAACGCGAGAAATTCTGGAACATCTGCAAACTAAGGTTAAAACATGCTAATATAGGAAAAAAAAAAAAAAAAAAAAAAAAAAAAAAAAACAGACACAACTCTATATAAGTTCCACCCCTTATGGGGTTAACAAGAATTAAATTTCTTGGGACATAAGCAGACACTAACTAAAACTAAAAAAACTTACCTTGTCTCCCGTTTAATCGTCATCCTCCTCATCTTCAATAAAGAAATGAGGTTCCTTCACATCCTGCCACGCCATGGTGATTTGCCAGGCTTCATGCCATTTATCATCTACAATCGCTAACCTGTTTAGGGCCACTTGGTCGGATGGGGTGTAAGGGGCAACCCAATGAGGTTGCACCAGCCATCCCGGCCAAGTCATAGCACGGAAAGATCGAATAATACAATTAGTGGGTCTCACAATGTCGACCCCAACCCAATCAATGAAATGGGCACAAAAGACAGGGAAGAAACATAACATAATACGGCAAACTAAAACAGGCATAAAAAGGTCAACAACAAAAGCCAACAAGAACTTGGTTATTTCCATTGGTTCATCATCAATGTTGATGGAGAACACGTGTTCTCCGTCCATCCGATAAAAGAATTTACAATGGTCATAAAAATACAAGGTAAGTGCAGGAGAGTAAAGTTCATTAGAATTTACCATTAAAGATTTCCATCCTACTTGTATGATTACTTCGTAGAACCACGCGCCATAGGTGTCACTTTGGAACAAGTCTTCAAAAGACTGTTCTGGTATGATACGAGGGGATTTCATCACCAAACTACTCTCTAGAACAGCTGCAAACGATCCTGGAACAACCCATAAAAATTCAGAATTTTTCATGCCTAAGGAAGTAAGGGCGCGGGGTGCGCTCTGACTATGCCTTGTTTGGGCGCGGGGTGCGCTCTGACTATGATCGAGTTCTAGGCACTTAGGCGCGGGGCGCACTCACTTTTTGCCTGGGAAGGGCGCAGGGTGCGCTCAGGTTTGAATGGAGTTACAATGTTTTGGTGTAGGGCGTGCTCAGATTTCATCTAGGTTGGGAGCGGGTCGCGCTTAGGTGAATTTCGAGTTACAGGTGGTTCAAGCGCAAGTGGCGCTCAACTATGGCACAGGCGCGCTCCGTGCAGCTTAAGTGCTGAAGTGAAGAAGAAAAGAGGGAAACTTGGGAGTGAAAGGTGAGAGATGAAAGTGAGATGTAGTGTAGGTTGTGAGTGTAGAATGAAGAAAGTTTATATAGGTTTTGAGTTTCCAAACCGAATCGGCAAGTTGCCAAAAAGTTTTAAGGCAATTGCCGAAAACAAAATATTTCCATAACTGAAAACAGAACGCCCCATATTCTCTATTCCAAAACAAACCTAATATCTTTTAGGTTGAATTTAGGATAGTAACTGCCTAACTCATTGAGATTTCATCCTACCACAATATCTACTCATAGCCATGCCAATATCGGCAACATTCCCAACAATCACCGTAAAACTACTTCTAAAAAAATGTGGATCATCTAAAAATCATGCTAGAAGAAATAATACCACCCCTAAACAATTTGGGAAGGTGGGATTAACACAAAAATCAACGCATTATTTGAAAACAACCACATTAAATTAAAATCGAAATTAAAATTAAAATTAACTACCGAATTCAAATTTAGCTACTGAATTCAACCACTTAACATCCAAACTAATAAAAATAATAAAACAACTAAATAACATCAAAACAACAAATTTTTCTAAACAACTAGCCACGTGATGAAGATGGACTCTGAGATGAAGATTGGGCCTGGGATGAAGATGGGCCCGAGCCATCCGTCCTTTGGTGACGACGCTCATGCCTCTCAGACTCATCTGAAACAGAACCCCCTAGGGGTGGCATGCGTCGTAGAATCTCTACTCAGAACAGGTGTTGTGCTTCCATCTCTACCTTCATCTCTGTATTCCGGACGCTGAAGGAGAGTTTCCATGTTACATAAAATATCCTCCTGACCCTTTTTGAGCATTTCAAAACTCGTCTAAACGTTCTTTTGTTTATTTCAAATTATAATCTGCCTATCCCGTACATCTTCATAAATACCATAAACGCAACGCACGCCAGTATGCAGCACTAACATGCGTTCTAAATTAGAAGTACGCCTCTCCAAGGCATCTTCATCCAAACATGTCATATCCTCCATTTCCTCATCCGAATCAACCACCCTATCCTCCGACAACTTCCAAGTCTTTTGGATACACTCCGTATAAATAATTTCATTTGAATGCAATTTCAACATAGTCCGCTCAGTTGTTGGTTTCCCCCCCCCCAAGACAACATTATCTTCAAAATTAAAGCAGGAAATAGTGCAATACTCTTCCCAACTCCTCTAATTATATTTATAAAAAACTCGAGAATACATAATTTATACCTCTTCTCTTGCAATATCCAGAGAATGTGCAAACATGTTAAACCGATGTCACTTACTTTCTCCTTCCCAATGACGTTCTTACCAATCCACTGAGCTACAACTAGTTGGTTGGTTCGCAAAGATGACTGTTGAGCACAATGAGAATTCGGATTGTATTTACCCTCCATGACAGTATCTTTCATCAATGCAGGAACTCCAGTATACTGGGATTCCTGCAAGGTGGCTTGGAGGTGGCGTTCAGCGTAATGCCTAAAATCTCAGCCAACAACTCTCTCGATACTTCTCTCTTAGTCCTAGCCACCTTCATGAAAATTTTCTGACCCCCCAACTCTCTTCTTATAGAATTGTTTGACCAAATCGGAGTGGTAGAAATCATCTGTGGAGTACCACAATCTATTCCAATTCCTCCTAATCATCTCGTCACAAAAAAACGGCATAAAGTGGGTGGCAGTAAAAGCTTGTTCTGGCAAAATTATTCGTCTTAGAGCCATTGAAGTTTTGGAATGATTTGTGGGTTTGAGTAAGGTGGAAGAGACGAGTTTGAGCAAACTCTTTAAATATTTGGGAGGGGGCGCGGTGTTTGTTTGAAATTTTTTATAGTTTGGTGATTTTTTTTTTTTTTTTTTTTTATTGGTGGTGCAAAAGGTTGGAATGGTGGTGGAGATGTTTCAAAGATGATGAAACTATTTTGGCATGATGTTGTTTAGGTTTTCTTTTTCTTTTTTCTTTTTTTTTTTTTTTTTTCTTTTTGTTAGCGTTTAAAATTTGGTAATGGCGGAATTGGAAAGACGAAGAAGAAGAACGCGAAGCGTTCTTGGGTTGTACTGTTGCTTGGGCCCAAGCCTAATTCGCTTTCCAAAATGCCCATTTTTGTCCTCATGTGCGCAAAAATTAAAATTGGAATTCTCGACTCGTTACCGGTCCGATTTTTGTGAATGAGGTATGAAAACGATCAGGAGAGAATTTCCAATCCAATGATCCATACCACATTCGAATCTAACCATGGATGACATATAGAAAGGTGATAAATGTCTCAGAATACGTGAAAGACGTAAGTTATGCGTATGAATGAAATCTAAATTCATAGGTAATGTCAACCCGAATCAAATTATGATTAAATGACATAAGTAACAAAATAGAAAGTTGAACAATCAAGAACAGAAAAACCAACACCCCACCCCCAAACAAATTTTTGGCAACAAAGTTTGAAAATTTGTTTTAAAACGTGGGTCTTTTAAAGTCAGATTCCCAAGACTTCCTAGATTACTATTTTTATGGTTTTGATATTTTTTTACTTTTTATGAATAAGATTAATATAAGAAAAACGAAAAAAATAATAAAGACATAATTCACACCATAGAGGAACATGACTCAAAAACTGATAAAACATGCAAGAGTGGAAAACGTGAATTATGTTAAACGTGGACTTAGGATCCGGTACTTACAACCACACACTCCATAGGGAGGTCCAGTTACCTGAATGGTGTACTTACCAATATATGGAAGTGTAAGGAAGTACACCAATTAACAAAATAAGCCATTTATAGTCAGATACTCGAGACTTTAACAAATAACTGAATATATATATATACCCTGCAGTTTCCCATATATCAACAACCAAAATAGTTGTGGGGATTTCTCTAAATAAATAACATGGAATACACCCCCAAACAGAATCAAGCACCAAGATTTTCTACGACTCAACTTAGTGAAATGGAAGCGAAGTCTGATAGATCTAGAACGTAACCACACATGCACCTTCTTTTTCATCTTTGAACGAGAGGGTGTCCAAGTGAATGATCATGGGAAAATGGAGGTTTGTGGAAGATATGGTGGATATGGATGAATTTTAGACGTAAGGAATGGAAGAAATGAGAATGTGGGTTTAGCACAAAACTCATTCATGGTGTAGGTGGGAATTGTCTCAATTCTGAAAATGAAAGTGTCAAGTGCCTTTCCCTTGGGAATTATTTCTGTATTAGGAGGATTTAGAAAATCAGTAAGCATAAAAGAAGCAAGAGGGTCAAGTGCAAACTCCAGGTTAGTAGGGTTGGACTCACGAGGGGGCAAAGGAGAGTTGAAAAAGAGACAAAAGAACTTTTCCTCGACTTCCAGGGAGTTCTCGTCGAAGTTGGAACTTCTAAAGGAAAGGAATTTGTGCATCTGATCATCCGAAAACGTGGTTTTGAAATAATCTTGAGCTAAGCTCTCGATTATGCTAACCTCTCCATCAAAATTGTATCTAGAAACTGTTTCGTCATTTTAAAAATATTTACCTCAACAGAAAGATGGCCAAAGTACAAGGACATCGAACCATCGCGGTAGTTTATAAGCGCGTTGGCAGTAGCTAAGAAAGAAAGCCCTAAAATGATCGAAACAGAGTTGTTGGTGACTTCTGTATCAAGGATAACAAAATCAGCAGGATAGTAGAAATCTTGAACCTTAACAAGCATATTTTCTACTACACCCTTAGGATACTTGATAGACCTATCAGCTAATTTCAACATCATTTTTGTACATTGCATCTCCTGTAGACCTATTTGTTTATATAAATAATAAGGGAGTAAGTTAACACTCGCCCCCAGGTTTAATAAAGCAGTGGTCGTGTGAGTATCCCCTAAGGTGCATTGTACAGTAGGACGACCAGGGTCCTTGTACTTAATGATTCCATTGTGTTCTATTAAAGTTGGAAACTGTTCAGTTAAAAAGGCGTCATTAGGAATCTTTGTCTTACGCCTAATAGTGCACAACTCTTTGAGAAACTTCGCATGGTGAGGTAACTTTTTAATTGCTTCAAGAAAAGGTAAGTTTATCGTTAGATTTTTAAAAACTTTCCTAATCTCTTCAAAATTTGTATCCTTGTTTAACACAGCTAATCTCTGAGGAAATGGTGGTTTCTCTTTATATTTAGCATATGGATCAACAAGATGTTTAACCTTGGCTTTCTGTTTCTTAGGTTCTGGTTTAACTGGTACCTCTACAGGGGTATCATTTCGGTATCTAGTTCGATATCCGGTGTAGGGACTACTGGTGGGCTAACTATAGGCATAGTTATGGCATTATCAACCACTCTGCCAGAACGGAGAGTGGTGATAGCATTTAGCTTCCCTATGTTTGCATTGTTTTGTACTAGTATTACCATTTACCTCAAAGGCTGTGTTTGTTGTTTTAGGATTAGGTATCGCTTGACTTGGAAATACACCTTTTGTTTGTACCTTCTCTTGTGTTATTTACTGTAAGGAAAGTTGGATAGCTTGTAAAATCTGTTGTTGGGTTTGCATAAAGGCATCGAAATGATCAAGTTGTGGAGGAGTGTTAGCTATAGGTTGTGTGATAGGAACTATGTCACGTTGATTATTAATGGGGGGATTTTGATAGTTATTATTTACGGACGATACCTCTATTAGCATTATAATTATTATTGTTATAATTATTATAATTATCCTGACCTTGTCTTTGCCTCGGTGGAGCTTGGTTGTAATTGTTTGTTGGCCTAACATTTTGGTTATTAAACCTTGGAGGTTGTTCATTATTTCGCCAACCAAAGTTGGGGTTTTGTCACCAAGGTGCGTTAAGTTCGCTATTAATAGAACAAATATTATCTTGTTGTGATTGTTGTTGTTCATAGGCGAGAGGACAATAGGAGTCGGGATGCTTTGGACTCAAACAGAAATTACATGAATTAGAGTTAACATTCATGACAGGGATATGCTTTTGTTGAACAGAGATATCCTCTACCTTTTTAGTGAGAGATTCGATTAAAGGTTTTAGTTAATGATCGAGTTTCATCTCAAACATACCGGCGGACTTAACTGTTGTAGAAGAACTAGCGGAGCGAGAGATATCGTCACTAGCCACCCCCCCCAGTTATTATTACGCTTTGTATGATCTTCTAGAAATTTATAAGCCTCTGAGGCTCCCTTACTAAGGAAACTACCCCTATTCATTATGTTAAGGACCTCTTTGTGGTGGTGTAACAGTCCCTTGAAAAAGGCACAAACTAACGTGTCTTTCGCGAGGTTATGGTGTGGACACTCTATAAGAAGATTGGTGAAACGATTCCAAGCCTCTAAAAATGATTCATGAGGATTCTGTCGAAAGAAATGAATCTTGGAAAGCATTTCATCTGTCTTCACTGGTGGGTTAAAATATTCCATAAATAGTTGAACAAGTTTGGCCCATGAGTCCACAGAATTAGGCGCTTGGGCAGTTAACCAAGATGCCGCCTTATCGCCTAAGGTGAAAGGAAACACCCTCAATTTAATTTATTCAGCACCAACCGTAGGATGGTGGAATGTAGTAAGGACTTGGTCAATCCTACGCATGTGCTGATAAGGTTTTTCATGGTTTAACCCATGAAAAACGGGTAACAAATTAAATATATTTGGGGGGATTCGGAAACCCCCCATTGGGTCTGATAGAACGATGCAAGATTTTAGGCTATCATTCAAGGCTTTGTAAAAGTCAGAGAGAGGAAACTCTCTTTCTTCAGCCATTATATCAGGTGTGGTGTGTGGTATGCTAGATAGAGGTGTAGTGAGTGGTATACTGGAAAGGCGTGTTTGTTGACGTTGCTGGTTTATTACGTTAGGCATTTTTCTTCTGCCTGACCTTAATCTCATGCAAGGCTAAGACCAATCTTAACTAAACACGACGACACTCAAAACAATCCTGATATGCTAGTATAATAACTCCTCTGACAGAAGATTCGAGGAGAGGAAGAAAAAAGTACTTGAATGCCTCTTTGCTTCGGTTATGAATAACGTCTTGTTACGCGAGCTCAGTGTATTTAACAAGTTAGAACACTGAATAACTTGAAGTAATGGTAGTTTGAACTAACCTGTGGAAATCGGGCGGTTCAGAATAGGGCGCGGGGTGCGCTCTGGTTAAGCACTTGGAGGGCGGGCTGGCCGCTACCAGTGAAACTCAAGTTCCAGCGCCTTCCAGGCGCTTTCAAACTGCTTCGAAGTAAATCTAAATCTCAAGTTCCAGGCACTTCAGCCTGGGGGGCGCTCAAGTTTTGCCTTGGTAGGGCCGCGAATTCGGCGCTCACGGTAAAACTTCAAGTTCTAGGCGCTTTGCGGGCGCTTCGAAGTTTTGCCTTAGTAGGGCGCGGGTCGCGCTCCGTGTATTCCTACGAGGAAAAATTCAGTTCTGAAACAAACAACCACAGTTAGAATCAAACAAGGGTGGGTGGGTTTAATGGGACTTTGGGAAGACTAACAATACTAAAGAAAACAATACTAAAGGGAACTAAAATGGCAGTGGCGCCATTTGATAAACGTAAAATGATAGTTTTACCTACGAATAAATGATTAAACTCAAACGCAAGCAAAACTAAAGTTATTTTCCGCTAAGGGTTTATCAAAGTTTTCAACTCTCGAATGTTATCGCAATAGAGTTGGAGTAGAGAATTCGTTCCACTCCTAGTTTTTTAGAATTAGCGTTTCCTAAGGTTATCGGTCTATCCAAAGTCAATGAGAGTATGATAGAATTTATACTACGATGCAAATTATGCTAACAAGATACGATAATTCAACTACGAAATGCTAAATTGATACTAGATAAAGAATTAGGGGGATTGATTCCACCTTAACTCGACTTAATTAACTAGTGAAGATTCGTCGTAATCCGAATTGCAATACTTTCGCAAAGCAATTGGGTATTCCTAATCCCTAATTGTTTATGGTAATCTCTACCAACTAACAACTAGCATGTGAAGCAATCAAACTCATTCTCATGGTGAACTAATTACTTTCTAGATTGGAATGGAAAATTACGACTATTCTACGCTAACAACAATCAAGCTTTCATCAAGGCTTCCTCAAACCCCTCTAATGGAGGTTTAGCCTAGAGTCATTAAACTATCATTTCCAATTGAATTTAAATAAGACATGATATAAAGATTCTAAATTTGCTTATTTGAATTCAAATGGAAATCTAATCATGCAAGAATTAATTGAAACTAGTAAAGACAAATAACTAAATCTATGAATTGAAACTAAATAATTAATGGAAAATGAAACTAGATATGAAGAACTAACTAACTTTATTGATCTAATAAAGAAATAACAATTGATTCAATAACTAAATTAAAACAAGATAATAAAAACTAATTAATTCCTAGAGTCTAAATAAAGATCTAAAAACTATTTGCTAATGGCTACCCCCTAACTAGCATGCTTAAGAGTTAAGTCTTGTATGTTGAAATGGAGGAGACCAAATCCATATTTTCGTGCATGGGCTGAGAAGCCATATTTTGGGCTGAAAAATCGAACCCAAGACCCAATCTCTTCAGTCCACAAAGCCCTTTTTAGCTAGATTTGACTTTAGCAGACTTCTCGTCCACTTTTGCTCCTTTGATTGGGTCAAGGTTTGGACCATTGGAAAGCTCCTCCCGAGCCGGTCCTTTTGACATAAGTTAGGCCCAATTCCGAGGTCTGAGTCCAAAGATATGACCTCCGGAAGTTCTACTAACTTTTTTGCGCTGTTTCTGCCCGCGTTGACTTTGACTTTTCAGCTTTGACCGAGCTTTTTAAAAGCTTTTTCTCCTTGAATCTTGGCCTTTAATCACATAACTCCTTAGCAACCAACTCTTGCTCTTTTATCTCGCAAAAGTGACACATTTCTATACATAATCGACTCCAATGCCTGAAATACATAAAAGCACGTAATCAGCATTAACTTTTATTTATTACTTGCATAATTGGTCTAAAAGTATTATTGTTAAGGGGTTAAAACTACAGTTTTGGGCTCTTATCAACTGCCAATTTTTACCATGTCTCTATGGTAAATTCTTTCCATATCTCTTTATACTTTGTGGAAAAAGCGTTCGATTGTTTGGGGGTGGGATAGAAACATTTGCAAAAATTAGGCACTTTTAGGATGTAAATTACACATTTTTCTTTATAAAATATTAAAAATTATAAAAATTAGTTAGTTACATAATTTAATTGTTCTATTGAATTATTTCATGAACCCTCTTCTCCCAAATTGTTTGGGAGTGGTATATTTAATTTTAGCACATTGCACATTCACGTATTAAAATTTAATGTATAAATATTGAAATATAGAATCCATAGGCCTTGTTGATTTTATTGGGATTCATAATGTAATTAGGTATCTTAATTTCGTGAAATTCACTATTTCACGGAATTTCGGAAGCTAATCCGATAAGAGCCACGATAGGTGCATGCTTGATTTGTGAACGTATGGTATTATTTTATTTTTGTTAGAGTCCGTTTATGTCCCAAGCACTATTTATTATTTCATGTTATCCCTATAATGGGTGGAACTCATATAGGAGTTGTGTATATTTTTCTTTACCTATATTAGTATGTTCTAAATTTGTTTTGCAGGTGCTCTAAAATTTTTACGTATTTTCATGGTATTTTCTATCATTTTTTTTCTTCTTCAAAAGTTTAGAGGTTATGACAGACCTCAACTTGTATTAAGAAATTCTCAAGTACATAGTTCCTCTTCTATCCTCTTCAACAATGTTATGTAATTTAAAATCAAGAGGAGGATAAAAGGAAATGACAAGATCAACTCGAGATCTGTACATCTGTGAAAGGTAATTAGCTACTTGATTACCCTCCCTATATACATGCTTAAAACAACATTTGAGAAAGTGTTTTCTAAGCCATTCAATTTGGCCCACTACGTTGGAACAGTACCATGGGCTTTGACCTGGGCCCATAAAGATGCTTATTGCTCCTGAAGAGTCTGAGTTTACTTCAAGCTTGGATACTCCCATCTCCTTCACGAACTGAAGTCCCTTGGCTATAGCAAGGAGTTCCTCGTAAAGTATCGAAGGTTTATGCGAACTTCCTGCATACGCCAGACTTACATTCCCCAGATAATCCCTAATGAGCCCGCCAAATCCATTTCCATTTTCTTGAACTTATCCATCTGTGTTTAACATGAAAGAGTCCTCCTTTACTGGTGCCCATTTTATCCAGTTGGGAGCTAATTCTTTGAAGTTTAGCTTAAGTCCCAATCTCCCTGCCAATATTCTCAGAGATGCCGATTCATTTACATCTGATAGATTCCTTTGAAAGTATAGCTGCATATTGGACATAATCTTGTTACTTAATGATAATGATAATAATGATGTAGTTTACCTACGAAATGAACGATGAATTCACAACGTAAGTAAACTAAACTTAATACTTTTTACGTTCCTAATTTATCAAAGAATTCTACTATCAATCCTATGAGATATAGTGGAGTAGATAAGTTCGTTCCACTCCTAGTGCTCTAGCATGGATGTTTTCTAATCTAACTAGTCGTTTTTAAGTCTATGAGAGTTTTTACACGGGGGAATTAGACTACGATGCAACTACCCACGAAATGCACTAGTCGTTTATCGAATACTAAGGGAATGCTACGTTGATTCGATGATAAGGAGTTAGAGGGGGATTGATTCCACCTTAACTCAACTTAATCCACTAGCGGCGAATTAAATCGTAATCCGAATTGAACTGCTACCGCAGAACAATGGGTTCTTCCTAATCCCTAATTACACATGGCATTTCTACCAATTTATAACTAGCATGTGAACAATTAAACCCATTCTCATGGTGAACTAATTATTTCTGGCGTGGAATAGAAATTACGGCGACTCTACGTTAAAACGGAATCAAGCTTTCATCAAGGCTTCTCAACCCCCTCTAATGGAGGTTTAGCCTTGAATCATTCATAATCATTTCCATTTAAATTTAAACTAAACATAATATAAAGCATTGAAATTTACTTAATTAAACAATAATGGAATCTAATTAATAACTAAGAATTGAATGGTAACAAGAATTAAATTTAGATCTAATAAATTATAAAATGACAAAAGCGAAATTGATAAAAAGGACACTACTTTATTGATCTAATCAAATGAAGAACAAGATCCAAAGGTTTAATCTAATAAAGGATTTGAAACTAATAAAATAAAACAATTAAATCTAGATCTAGAAGCTATTTTAATGGCTACTTTCTATTCTAAGCTATCTACCTAACCTAATTGCCATTAACACTGAGTTAAGCTTTTGTTCTTATACATTCAGATCCAAAAATCGTGCATGGGCTTGGAGCCATGTTTTGGGCCAGAGAATCAGGCCCAAAACCCAATTCTTTCAGTCCAAAAAGGCCTCTTCAGCTGCAGTTGGCTTCCACAGACTTTTTGTCCACTTCTGCTCCTTTGATTGGGTCAAGGCTTCAACCATTGCAAAGCTCTTTCCGAGCCGGTCGTTTTGACATAAGGTAGGCCTCATTCTGAGGTCTGAGTCCAAAGATATGGCATTCGGAAGTTCTCACGACTTTTGCTCCTTTATCTCGCTAAAGTGGCACATTTACGCACATAATGGACTTTGAAGCCCGAAAATGCATAAAAACGCGTAATCGATATTAACTCTTACTTATTATTCACATAATTGGTCTAACAAGTATGATTATTAAGGGGTTAAAACTACAGTTTTGGGCTCTTATCAAACCACCCCCAAAACGACATTTTGCTTGTCCTCAAGCAAAGATGAGAAATTAGAATAAGTGACCAAAAATGGAGTTCTAACTACTCTCGTTTATTTGAGTCGCGATTGCATTGACCATATGCAACAAGGCCTTAAACCACTAGGAATTCCCTAGTGGACGAAGTTATAACCTCGTGAGAGTTTTCGATGAAGGTACTCACAAACTTCATCTATACTACAAATCCACTAAGAAAATAAAACTATTGTTTCCTTATTCATGCTCAACTATCTATACATCTCTCTAGCAATTACATAAGAATAACCAGTCAAAACCCTAAGTTAATATATGCATAATAATCAATCATCTACAATAAACATATATACAATGAGTAGTACTATCAAATGTTTAGCGAGGTTTGTTTTAGAAACTTCGGAATAAGCGTCCTTAAGTAGGTTCTCACAATAATAGTCAAGAAACAACACTCTGATTTTTCCACTCAAGTTTAAGCTACTCCGATTAATGCAGTGGGCACACTTTACCTTACAATCTCAATGACAACAAAGGGAAGCGGGGTCGATCAAACACATCTGCCACTTACTATCACACTAACCTATTCCTAATTGAGCTAGAGGTCTTTATTAGGTGTTACGGGGATTAGGAGATGGTTTAAGAAGGAAGGAAATGGATATTCTAAAGGACAAGTCTGAGATAATAGAGTCTTCATATTATGTAACTAGAGAAAACCTTGTTATTTACTTTTGCTTCTACAATTTGTTTCCATCCTTAGCCATATTTTTTTTTTCTTTTTCTTTGGCTTTTGACTCCCTTTTATTCTATTTTTGGAGTTTTTTTTTTTTATTTCTTTTTTTTTTTCTTTTCCTTGGATGGAAACTTCTTTTCTTTTTCTGAAGCAACTAACTAATTTTTTGTTTACCGCGTGGTTTTCTCTTCTTCTTTCTTCACTCATTTTATTCTCAGACTTATCTTCATTGGGTAGGTTGATTTATTATATATATATATATATATATATATATATATATATATATTTTTTTTTTTTTTTTTTTTATTTTGTTTTTGTTTTTGTAACGAGGGTAAAAGGAATTGTGGTTTATGGAAGGGGCTAATGAAAGGCTCGAGTGGCGACTAGCGGAAAATAATTCATAGGTTTGAATTTACGGCTATATCGATCCAAAGAGCGGCCTAAATTCTCACTTAGGATATGGTTTAGTGATCAAGCAAGTGGGCGTGTGATTTCTCTATCCGGTTTTTACTTCTCCCTTGTGTCATTTCTCAAATGTTTAAGCTCATATAAGGCTTTAGGCTATATTCTCCACGAGGATTTGTAGAATAAGTACTCTAGCCTAGATTTCAGAAACTTACCTAACAATCATAGATACTCATGTAATATATTTATAGATAGATGCAAAGATTATTACCTACGTATTAACCTAAGTTTCTAACAATTATTACGATGCAAAAGCTATGTGAGACTTCTAGATTGTTAAGAGCATGGAGAAAGAAACAATACCAATATTCCTAAGTGTATAGCATGACTTATTTATTTATATTTTTAAATTTTTTGAAATTTTAACTAGAAAAACTAATTCATATTATATATTTATATCCTAGCGGATGTCTTAATTACCCCGTGTTTCTATGCCCCCCAAACAAAAGCATGCTTTGTCCTCAAAGCATTGTAAATAAAGAGGGTAGGAAAAATACCATTGAAGCGTGAAATTCAGAAACATCTGCAAAACAAGGTTAGAGCGTACTAATATAGGAAATAAAACCGACGCAACTCTATAAGAGTTCCACCCATTATGGGGTTAACATAATTAAATTGCTTGGGACATAATCGGACACTAAATGAGAACTAAAACTTACCTCCACTCCGTTGTTATTCGTCATCTTCGTCATCCTCTACTTCTATAAAGAAGTGAGGTTCCTTCGCGTCCTGCCATGCTATGATAATTTGCCAGGCTTCACGCCATTTATCATCTATGGTTGCTAACCTATTAAGTGCCACTTGGTCTGATGGGGTGTAGGGTGCAACTTTGGTGAGGTTGTATCCGCCACCCATGCCAAGTCATTGCGGAAAGATCGAATAATACTATTGGTGGGTCGCACCATGTCTACCTTAATCCAATCCGTGAAACGTGTACAAAAAATAGGAAAGAAACATAGCATAATACGTGAAATTAGAACAGGCATAAGAAGGTACTTATGCCTCATGGTATGGGCTCGTGCTAAACTAGACATCAAAGTCCTGGGAAGGTCATAGAACCGGGTCCATTGGCTAAAGCAAGGAAAAACGCTGCAAGTGGCGTCATTCCGAAGAAAAAACCCATTCCCCTAAAATGTTTAGCATAATCCAAAACATAACAGTTCCTATGTTCATGGGCCGGGCTTCCAAGGGGCAACGTTATAGTCCCGTGGTCCTCAATCACGGAAAATGCACCTTGCCCCATAAGCCTCGTGCAAAGACTCATAAGTATAGACATGCATATTATCGACCCAATAGCACCATGGGTCTTGTATCTCAGCGGGCATAGCAAGTCCAAGAACAAATGCTAGCAAGAACCTGGTAATTTCCATTGGTTCATCGTCAATGGTGATGGAGAACACTTGTTCTCCATCCGGTCTCTCAAAGAAAATGCAGTTATTATAAAAATAAGATGCAAGTGCTGGAGAATAAAGTTCAGCCGGTCTTACCATAAGAGGTTCCCAGCCAACATATGTGATCACCTCGCGAAACCAAGCACCGTAAGTAGTGCTTTGGAACAAATCGTCGAAAGACTGTTCCGGTATTATTATGGGAGATGTCATCTCAAAACTACGTTCTGGAATAGCTGCAAAACAAACGGGCACAACGCGAAAAACTGGAATTTTTCTGGTCCAGAGAAGTCGGGCGGGCGGCATTTCGACTAAGGCGGCTGGCTCTTTTGTATTTTTGAATTCCATTAACTTAGCGAATTAGCGCTTGACTTGAAGCGCGCTGGCGCTCGAAAAATTTTTCCTGACAGAAGTGTAGAGCGCTGGCTTCAACTAGAAGCTAAAGCTATCCGAAGTTGCGATTTTGTGAAAATGGAGACGAAACGTGGGAATCGCGGGTGTGAAGGGTGAGTGATGGGGTTTAGGTGTAGTGTGAGTTGTGAGGGTAGATTGTATCAAGTTTATATAGGTTTAAAGTTGCTAGAATGGATCGGAAAGTTGCCAAAACTAATTACGGCAGTTTACGGAAATCCTAAAATTTCCAAACTCGAAAACGGAAACAACTCATATCCTGGATTCTGATTCAAACCCAGTATCTCTTATTTGGATTTTATGATTGAATGTACCTATTTAATCTAGATTTCATCCTACAATGATTCTCAATCATAGATAGGCCTAAACTCCATATTTTCACCTTACTCCATGATAAAATTCTAACACTAGGGTTTTATAAAAATACTGACTTGAAATGATAAAACCACCCCCAAACAAGTTGGGAAGGTGGGATCAATATGAAACAAGCACACATACTGAAAATAACCCCTTATATTATAATTTTCATTCGGAGGTCCTTTCACTTACAAAATTCAAATTACGAGAATAAAAATTACATTACAATAAAAAAACAACAAAAATAAATAAAACAACAACTTATAAAACAAAAATAACTTCGACTATCACTCCTCATCCTCTAAAAACACCTGCGCCCGTGGTGGGCAGGGCCTACTGATCTCTAGTGGTGGCTCCTGGGCTCCAGAAGGTCCAGCAGCAGTCGTCCTTCGTCGACGACGCTCATGTCTCGTAGCTGTGTCCTCAGAGGCAGAGTCTGTATGAGGTGGGAAGCGTGCTAGCATATCCACTCTAAACTGGCGCTGGGCTTCCATCTCAGCCCTCGCCTGCTCCCATCTCTCATCCTCCCTCTGGGTGCGGATCTCGAAGTTGTGATGAATAGTCGCCTGTCGAGTCCGGAGGTCTGTGCAGATAGTGTTTAGTGAACGCATGCCCCTATGAAGCATAGCCATGCGTTCTGCGTCAGACCAACACCTCCGCGGAAGGCATCTCATCATCAAAGCGGGTCCGTCCTCCTCATCCTCGGAAGCATCCTCATCCTCCTCCTCTTCATTCCCAGCCCCACCATCCTCTTCTTCTTCCTCTCTATCCTCCGCCCTCCTCCAAACTTGTTGGACACACTCCCTATAGATCTGGCGTGTTCGGTGCGGGGTAATGTAAATCCTCCCTCGCATTTGGAGCTGCTTTCATCTTCAGCATGATCTTGGTGATTAACACAGGAAGAGGTGCCAAAGACCTACCGACCCCCCTAATCATGCTCAGCAAAAACTCCAGGATACAGAAATCGTACTTCTGCTCCTGGAGTATCCATAGGGCGATGGAGGCGGTCGGACCGATGTCGTGACCTTGTCGCTTCCCTAGGACATTCCGACCAATCCATCGGGTCAGAGAGCCCGGTGGTTGGTCCCGAGATGCCCGGCGAACACAATGGGAGTTTGTATTGTAGCTCCCATTGATGACGATGCGCCCATCAATGGCTCCACCCCGTCAAAGCCGGGGCTCTGTAAGGTGGCCTCGGATGGATTCTAGACGGAATGCCTAGAATCTCAGCCAACAGCCCAGTAGTCAACTCCCTTCTTTTCTTCCTTACCATCACAAAAATCCTACTCCCCTCCAACTCCCTGGTGTTGTAGAAACGTCGGACCAAGTCTTCGTGGTAGAAGGCTTCGGTCGAGTACCAGAGACTATTCCAGTCTCTACTAGCCATTTCGTCACCGTAAAACGGCGTGAAATGGTCTGCAGTGAAAACTTGCTCCGGTATAATTCGGCGTTGAGCCATCTAGTGTTTGGAATGGAGTGAGGGTTTAAATATGATGTGGTGGTGGTGGTTTAGCTTGACCGACTGAAAGAACGATGGTGGTGGTGGTGTGGTGTGGTGGCCTTGAAGACCAATTTTTGATTTTTTTAGGTGGTTTTCTTGGGTTAAATTGGTGGAGTTTGTTTTGATTGGTGTTTGAAGTCGATTGGGGTTGGGATTTGATTTTTTAGCGTGGGTTGTTTTAGTTTTCTTTTTATTTTGATTTTTGTTTTAGGTTTAAGCTTTAAGCTTGGTGTTAATGGCGGTGGAAGATGAGAAAAAGCGATGAACCTGTTCGTGAGAATGTAAGGCGAACACCCCCTGAAACAAATTTTTACAACGAAGCTTAGAAAATTTGTTTTAGCGATGGGTCTTTTTTAGTCGACTTCGAGACTTCCTAGATTACTATGTTTATTTTTATTTTTTTATTTTTTATTTATTTTTAGAAAGAAAAACAATAAGCAATAAAGACATAATTCACACCATAGAGAAACATGACTCAAAAATCCGAGAAAAACATGCAAGAGTGGAAAACGTGAACTATGTGAACCGTGGACTTAGGATCCGGTACTTACAGCCACACACTCCATAGGGAGGGCCCGGTTACCTTAATGGTGCACTCACCAATATATTGGAATGAAAGGGAATGCACCAACACAGAAATTTGAGTCGTTTATAGTCAGATACTCAAGACTTTATCTAAAACATATGTATGAACATGCAGTTGATCATATATCAACAACCGAAATAGTTGTGGATCATTCCATAAATAAATATCCCAGAAAACATATCCAAACACAATCAAACACCAATTTTCCCTATGACTCAACCTAGTGATATGAAAGGGAAGTCGGATTACCCTATTGTGTAACCTATCATGCACCTTCTTTTTATTTTTTTGAATGAGTGGGTGTTCTAGTAAATAAGTGTGGAAAAGTGAATGGGTGTGGAGAATATGGTGGATATGGATAAGTTGTAGAAAGACAGCCTGTACATAATAGGGATGTGGTTTTAGCAATGAACTCATTCATTGTGTGTGTAGGGGGACTGCCTCAAAGTTTGAAAATGAAGGTGTCAAGTAGTTTGTCCTTCCGAAGTATCCGTTTGCTAGGAGGATTTAAAAATTATGAAGCCGCAGGGAGAAACAAAAGGATCGAGTGCAAACTCGAGATTCCTTTGAAAGGGTGGAAGGAGGGGAATCGAGGTGGATGTTGTGCAAGTTAGTTCTTGATAGGGTGAATTGTCACCTACTCGAAGAAACTCATCAAATTCCTCATCAAGATTGGTCATATCCACATTACTATGGTAGTCCTCTACATCTTTGAGAAAGTCATCTATCCCGTCCTCATCACTAATATGTGTATTGACTAGTGTAGGAATGGAAATGTTGGAGTCTGACTTTCCAAAGGAAAGAATGTTTGGCATATGATTATCAGGGAACGTGTTGTTGAAATAATCTCGAGCAAAGCTCTCGATCATGCTAACCTCTCCATCCATAGACGAATCGGGTAACTGTGTCCTTGTTTTAAAACATTGACTTCAACACAAGATGGCCAAAAGACATGGACATTGAACCATCCGCGGCAATTAATGAGCGCATTGGCAGTTGCCAAGAAAGGACGCCCTAGAATGATCGGGACAGAGTCGTTAGCGACTTCTGTATCGAGGACTACAAAATCAGCCGGATAGTAGAAATCCTGAACTTTTACCAGCACATTTTCGACTACACCCTTAGGGTACTTAATAGACCGATCAGCTAATTGCAACGTCATTTTAGTGGGTTGCATTTTGTCTAGACCTATTTGTCTATACAAATAAAATGGGAGTAAGTTAACACTAGCCCCGTGTCTAATAATAACGGTCGTCAGATAGGAATCTCCTAAGGTGCATTGTGCGATGGGGATCGACCGGGGGTCCTTGTACTTAACAATTCCATTATGTTCAGATAAGGTTGGGAATTGTTACGTTAAAAGCGTCTTTTGGTATATTTGTCTTACGCCTAGTAGTACACAATTCCTTAAGAAACTTAGCATGGTGTGGTAGCTTTTTTATAGCTTCGAGGAAAGGAAGGTTTATAGTTAGATTCTTGAAAACGTCCCTAATCTCCTCGTAATTTGTATCTCTAGTTAACATGGCTAATTTTTGTGGAAACGGTGGTTTCTGTCGATATTTAGCAATGGTATCACTTGGATGTTTAACCGTGGCTTTATGTTTCTTAGGTTGTGTTGTAACCGACCTCTACGGTGGTAGGCTCTTGGTTTCTATTTCGGTATCTAGTAATATAGCAGGTGTAGGGGCTACTGGTGGGGTAACTATAGGCATAGTTACTTTGTTATCAACCACTCTGCCAGAACGGAGAGTGGTGATGGCATTTATCTCACCTACATTTTCATATTCATTACTAGTATTATCGGTGACCTCAAAGGCTGTGTTTGTTGTTTTAGGATTAGGTATTGCGTTACACGGAAACACACCTTTGGGTTGGGCTTTATCTTGAGCCAATTGTTGGGTTAAATTATTTACGGATTGTAGAAGCCGTTGGTTGGATTGAGCCATGGTTTGGAAAAGTTTTTTGGCTCACTTGTATAAAGGTGTCAAGACGATCCGGTTGTGTGGGTGTAGTGGTCACGGGGTGTGTTCTTGGAACTATTTCCGTGAATTATTTATTGGTGGATTTTGATAGTTATTATTTACCTAACGATACCTCTATTAGCATTATAATTATTATAATTACCTTGACCTTGTGCTTGACCTTGTCGAGGTTGCACTTGGTTGTTATAATTATTAAAATTACCCCCACTGTCCTTGTCGTAGTGGGGCTTGGTTAAAGCTTTATAGGGCCTAACATATTGATTATTGTACCCTTGAGGTGTGACTTGTTGGTTATTTCTCCAACCCGAAGTTGGGATTTTGTCTCCAAAGGCGTTAGGTTCACTATTAATGGAACAAGCCCTTCTCATAGGCTATAGGGCCGATGGGAATCGGGATGCTTCGGGACTCAAATGTAAACTACATGGATTTGAATTTACATTCATGACGGGGATTGGCTTTTGTTGTACAGAAATGGCATCTACCTTTTTAGTGAGTGATTCGATTAGAGTTTTAAGCTCGGAATCGTGTTTAATTTCAAACATACCGGCGGCCTTAACTGTTGAAGAAGAACTAGCTGAGCGGGGAATATCCTCACTACCCCCCCAATTATTATTTCGCTTAGTTTGGTCTTCTAAAAATTTATAAGCCTCCGAGGCTCCTTTACTTAAGAAACTACCCCCATTCATAATGTCAAGGACTTCTTTATGGTGATGTTGAAGTCCTTTGAAAAGGCACGAACTAACGTGTCTTTGCTAGGTTATGGTGTGGACACTCTATAAAAGCGGATCGGTGAAAGCGATTCCAAGCCTCAAAATGATTCATGAGGATTTTGTCGAAAAGAAATGAATCTTGGAAAGCATCT
Source organism: Coptis chinensis (assembly GCF_015680905.1). Taxonomy (NCBI): domain Eukaryota; kingdom Viridiplantae; phylum Streptophyta; class Magnoliopsida; order Ranunculales; family Ranunculaceae; genus Coptis; species Coptis chinensis. The sequence goes on along the minus strand of NC_141463.1, from coordinate 29,484,126 downwards.
CATCCGTCTTTAGGGGTGGGTAAAAATGTTCCATAAACAATTGAACAAGTTTAGCCCACGAGTCCACGAAATTAGGCGCTTTGGGCAGTTAACCAAGACGCCTTTATCGGGCTAAGGTGAAAGGGAATACCACTTAATTTAATTTGTTCCGTACCAACCGTAGGATGGTGGAATGTTGTTAAGACTTGTTCAATCCTACGATGATGTCCGATAAGGTTTTTCATGGTCTAAACCATGAAAAAGCGGGTAACAAATTAAAATATTTGGAGGGATTCTCAAATCCGGTGGGTCCGCTAGAACGATGCAAGATTTGGGGCTATCGCTCGAGGCTTTGTAGAAGTCCGAGAGGAGTCTCTCTTTCTTCCCCATTATATCGGTGGTGTGTGTGATATAGTAGCTAGAGGTGTAGTTTGTGGTATACTAGATAGACTTGTTTATTGATGTTGTTGTGTATTTACGTTAGGTGTGTTTTGTTCGCCGGACCTTAATCTCATGCAAGGCTAAGTCGAGCTTTAACTAAACATGCAACACTCCAAACAATTACGATGTACTAGTATAAACCTCTAACGAGGAGATCGAGGTGTGGAAGAAAGGAATACCTGATTAGTCCTTGCTTCGCTTATGAATAGCGTCTTGTGTACGCTGCATGCGTGTGTATATAAAGAGAATAGAACACTGAAAAACTTGACAACTTCGAAGTTCGAATCAAACTGGGAATCCGAAATTTCAGCTAAAGATTAGCGCTGGCGCCTTTGTAAATTGATCAAAGTCCAGTAACTTAGCGCTGGTCGCTTTCTTTTGCCTTGCCGCTTCGTATTTTTCTCGAAATTTTTCCAAAACTGAAACGGCAACCACAAAGTATGAATCAAACAAGGGTGGGTGGGTGAAATGGGACTTAAAAATTACTAATTCTATTATGAAAACAATGCTAAAGTGCAACTAAGATGGCAGCGGCGCCATTTGAATAAATATAAATTGATGTAGTTTACCTACGAAATGAACGATCAATTCACAACGTAAGTAAACTAAACTTAATACTTTTTACGTTCCTAATTTATCAAAGAATTCTACTCTCAATCCTATGAGATATAGTGGAGTAGATAAGTTCGTTCCACTCCTAGTGCTCTAGCATGGATGTTTTCTAATCTAACTAGTCGTTTTTAAGTCTATGAGAGTTTTACGAAGGGAATTAGACTACGATGCAACTACCCACGAAATGCACTAGTCGGTTATCAGAATACTAAGGGAATGCTACGTTGATTCGATGATAAGGAGTTAGAGGGGGATTGATTCCACCTTAACTCAACTTAATCCACTAGCGACGAGTCGTCGTAATCCGAATTGAACTGCTACACAGAACAATCGGTTCTTCCTAATCCCTAATTACACATGGCATTTCTACCAATTTATAACTAGCATGTGAACAATTAAACCCATTCTCATGGTGAACTAATTATTTCTGGCGTGGAATAGAAATTACGGCGACTCTACGTTAAACGGAATCAAGCTTTCATCAAGGCTTCTCAACCCCTCTAATGGAGGTTTAGCCTTGAATCATTCATAATCATTTCCATTTAAATTTAAACTAAACATAATATAAAGCATTGAAATTTACTTAATTAAACAATAATGGAATCTAATTAATAACTAAGAATTGAATGGTAACAAGAATTGAATTTAGATCTAATAAATTGTAAATGACAAAAACGAAATTGATAAAGGACACTACTTTATTGATCTAATCAAATGAAGAACAAGATCCAAAGGTTTAATCTAATAAAGGATTTGAAACTAATAAAATAAAACAATTAAATCTAGATCTAGAAGCTATTTTAATGGTTACTTTCTATTCTAAGCTATCTACCTAACCTAACTGCCATTAACACTGAGTTAAGCTTTTGTTCTTATACATTCAGATCCAAAAATCGTGCATGGGCTTGGAGCCATGTTTTGGGCCAGAGAATTAGGCCCAAAACCCAATTCTTTCAGTCCAAAAAGGCCTCTTCAGCTGCAGTTCTCTTCCACAGACTTTTCGTCCACTTCTGCTCCTTTGATTGGGTCAAGGCTTCGACCATTGCAAAGCTCTTTCCGAGCCGGTCGTTTTGACATAAGGTAGGCCTCATTCCGAGGTCTGAGTCCAAAGATATGGCATTCGGAAGTTCTGCTGACTTTTGCTCCTTTATCTCGCTAAAGTGGCACATTTCTGCACATAATGGACTTTGAAGCCTGAAATGCATAAAAACGCGTAATCAGTATTAACTCTTACTTATTATTCACATAATTGGTCTAACAGTATGATTATTAAGGGGTTAAAACTACAGTTTTGGGCTCTTATCACTTAACTACTGCGCTGGGACCTTTCGATTCTTCTTCTTCCTTCTGTTTCTCTCACACCAGATTTTATGTACAGTAGCTCCAATGCATGCCTTATAGATATCAACACTGGATGAGTTGATTCTACAAAGTCTGAAGATCTTATACTATTCTTCAGTAGAGCCCTTTACATTCCCACCTATCCCAAGTCTTCTCTTAACCTGTTCCCAAACTTTCTTTGAGTATTGACAATCAAAGAATAAGTGCTTGGAGTGTTCTGTCGAAGCATTACAGAGGCTACATTCAGAGTGTTGCAAAACTTTCTTTTGGATTAGCTTGTCTTGTGTAGAAAGGCAGTTTGAGAGTAATTGCCATAAAGTGAAAGAATGATTAGGTAAAGAGAGCTTCCCCCACACCACTCTATACCATTTCACCTTAGACCGCACTTTCCTTAGCACTACATACGCAGATTTCACTATAAATTCACCTGTGGTACTAGGAGCCCATACCACTTTATCCTTCTCTAGGTATCTATTTACTTCCGTCCCCAGAATAGAATTCTTGATGTGTCCATTTGGAAGAGAAGTGATAGCTCAAGTCCATTCTCCTTGTTCCAATACATCACTAACTTTTGCATCCTCATTGAGATTGATAAGGTTCCTTGCTTTCGGTATCTCCTACAGAGGTTTGCTTGTGCACCATAGGTCATGCCAGATGCAAGTATTCATGACGTCTACAATAATATACCTAATATGATTTATGGCTATATCTTTGTGTTGTAGTATTCCTTTCCAAACCCAAGAGTAGCTGGAAGGAATTTTCATAGTCCAGAAATACTGCTTTTTGATTTGCTAACTCCATGTCCAGTTAGCCCATAAGGAATCCTCTTTCATTATAATTCTATAAACTAATCCACAATATGCAGCCTTGTTCCATGTTCTTGCATCCGTCATGCCCAAACTACCCTGCTCCTTTGAGTATCTAAGAGCCTTATGACTTGCGTGGTGCATCTTGTTTGTCATGCTAGGGCCAGACGAAAGAAATCGATTACAAATCTTGGAGACCTTGTCAATTAAGAACATTCTTAGGTAGAACAAAAGTTTTGGACCAATAAACTTGGAAGGATGACAGAACTGACTGAATGAGTTCTAGTCTGCCTGCTCTGGATAGAGTTTTATTCTTCCAGTTGGATATTCTGGAAGTTAATCTTTCCACCAATGGGAGACAATCTCTTATTCCAAGTCTTGATGTTGTCAAGGGAAGACCAAGATAAGAGATAGGAGGTGATATGAGGGAGATGCCCATTGCATTGGTTAGATCCTCACCAGCAGCGTGGGACATACAACCAACAAGAATAATGGATTTGGCAGAGTTTATATTCAGTCCTGTAGCTTGTGAGAATTTCCGGAGTATCTCCTTCACAGCTAGCATGGAGTCCATGTCACCTTTGCAGAAAAGTAAGGCATCGTCCGCAAAAAACAAATGAGAGATACTTAATTTTTTGCACTTAGAGTGAGTATGAATTTGCCAAGAGATAAGTGCTTACCTTAGAAGTCCAGATAGTATCTCCATAACCAGAACAAATAGATATGGCGAGATAGGATCACCTTGCCGCAAACCTTTTTCACCTTCGAAAAAGCCTTCAAAAGTGCCATTTATAATAATGGAATATGATGGAGAGCCATAACACATTGTAAGCCAGTCTATGAAGAGAAGGGGAAATCCAAAACTATGCAGAATCATTTCCATTGCATTCTAGTTGACTGATTCAAATGCTTTCCTGATATCGATCTTGATAGCATAATTTCTTGTTCCATGTTTTCTTGAGTAGCCTCGAATAAGTTCATGTGCCAGAATGAGATTATCTTGGATATTTTTGCCTGGTACAAATGCGGACTGAGCTCCAGAGATTAAGAAAGTGATACAATCCTTCATCCTGCTTGTAAGAATCTTAGTAACACATTTATAGTTAGTATTACAACAAGCAATGGGTCGGAATTCATCAACCCTAGAAGGAGCAAGAGTTTTAGGTACTAAGCATAGAAGAGTAGAGTTTGTACCTCTTTGGATGGATTTATGTGAAAACATATACTTAATGGCAAGAATGAAATCCTTACCCACAATATCCCAGGATTTCTTGAAGAAGAAGGAGTTAAACCCATCTGGTCCTGGGGTTTTATTATCATCCATAGAGAAAATTGCTTCTTTGATTTCCAAGCTTGAAATATCCTTCACCAGGTTATTGACCATATCTACTGTTAACACATGGAGGTCTAGCTGCTCGAGGAACTGAGGAGAGCACATAGATAGAGATGTTTCACCCAAGAGATCAGAGTAATAAGAAATGAATGCTTGGGCCACATTGTCTTGTCCCTCCTGTAAATCCCCTTGTGAATCAATAATAGACCCAATGTTATTTCTGGTCTTTTTTTTCATAGAGTTGTGAAAGAAAGAATTGCATTTGTCCCTAAAAGATAGCCAATCAGTGTGAGTTCTTTGCAAGAGATCATATTCCTCCATGAGCATGAGATAACATAGCTCCGACCTCTTTACTCTTTCAAGATTGCATAGATGGATGTCTAGAGAATTTGCATGCAGTTTCTTTTGAATCTCTTCAAGTTTTGTTTTTGCAGTGTTCACCATATTCTGAAGACTTATAGAGCTAAGTCTAGGCCATCCTTTGTGAGTAGCCTTTAGAAGTTTAAGCTTCTTTGAGAGCATATAGGAAGGATTTCCTTGGATTGGTATAGACCAACATTTGCAAAGAGTATCCTTGAATAAAGGATTGACCAGCCAGTAGTTACAAAATCTAAAAGGAGGTCTGCAAGTAATCTTGTTAGAAAGAGTTAACACAATTGGAGTGTGATCAGAGAGACCCTGTGGTAAGAACTCGACTCCAGAAGAGGGGAACATAGTTGCCCACATAGGGTTGATCAGGCACCTGTCTATCTTGGACCACTTTCTAAAAAAGTCCATCTCCATTATTAGTCCAAGTAAAAAAACAACAACTAGAGCTGTGATCATAAAGACTTACAATGTTGAGACAGTGAGCAAAGGGAGTAGTTTCCCTAGGATGAACCAATTCTAAGCTAATCCTTTCATGAGAGTAAAGGAAATTATTAAAGTCACCCATCACACACCAAGGCCTAGTAACTGTTCCATGCAGGTTGATGAGATCTTGCCAGAGTATCTGTCTTTCAGATCTTTTATTGCTTGCATAGATACTCGTAAGATGAAAAGCTTGTGCAGACGCTAGCACAGTGACTTAAGCATGGATAAATTGAGCACTTTCCAGGATTTTGGAGACATATAGCTTAGAAGGATCCCAAGCGAGCCAAATACGACCAGAGAAATCACTAGAGTAATTGTTCTCAAAAGTCCAAGAAGGACAGCAAACATTACTTATACCAAGAAATTTTTCTCTTTTGACTTTCGTTTCTAGGAAGCAAAAACATGATAGTTTATTCCGAACTCTGAAACTATTAAGATCTCTTGCTTTTTTCAGATCATTTATTCCTCTAATATTATATATACATATCTTCATAAAAATAATCTATCTTTTTTGTTTGTTTTTGCTACCTGAGCCCTTGGCCCTACCTTTACCTCTTTTACCTGATAGCTGCTGTTGTTGAAGTTGAGCTATAGTGGTAACCTGTGGTGGCATACGTAGAGGTGGAGCTAGATTCAATATCACATTCTGGTCATCAAATGGTTCCTCTTGTTGCTCAGAGATATTGTCATATGATATTCCTTCTTCCTCCAGAATAAGGGCTGCATAAGTGTTATTCTCTACAATGAAGTAGAATAACTCTTTCTTAGTAAGGATGCTATCATCATTTCTTGCTGTCTCATTTTGCTCTTGAGAAGTGGTATAGATCACTACTTCTTTACCTCGAGGTCCAGCATCACTATTTCTGTCTCTAGATGAGGGTGTTCTCAAGATAAATGGAGTATTGCTCTGAAGAGAGTTGAGCAGCGAGCCTCCAAAAGGAGGTAAGTTCCTAACAAGGAGTGTCGAGTGGCTAATAAAGGCCCCCTGCTACTGGGGCCTGACTATGCATGACCATTTGTGACTCCATGTAATTCCACAGTGAACACATATGATACTAACTATAAAGAGGGGCTAGGTCTTGCAGTTAAAGAATTGTCAGAAGATGAGCTTGGAACATCATCAGGAGAAATGTCAGAGCTAGCAACTAAAGCAGCAAGTGCATCAGGAAAATTCGCAACTGTAGCAGCAGCAGCCTCAATAGATATTTCAGAGTTCAGAGCTATAGCAGGAGCAGATTCAAGGGAATTGTCAGAGTTCATAACTATAGCTGGTGCTGTCCTTTCTTGAACTTTTACATTTCTTGGCCTAGGAACCTAGACCTGAGGTGGGGAAGTAGGGCATTTGGTTGTTGTATGCCCAAACCGACAACATATGGTGCAAGAGGGTGGCTTTCATGGGTACTCCATATCCAGATACACATATTTACCCCCGAGTTTGAGTTTTACCGATTTGGGAAAATCAAAGGACAGGGGAATAGTTATGAAGACCTTAGCAAAGTCGAGTCTTTTTTTCTCTAATGTTGCGCCGTCCATACAGAGAGGCTCACCAATCAAGTTAGGTAGGTATGAAAGCCCATTCTTTGTCTAGAGTTCTTTTGGGACTTCGAAGATTTTTGCCCATATTGGTACGGTGTTAGTATTGTTCCTTTGCCCTTCTATCTCTGGTGACCAAGACCTAACTACAAATATCTTCCCTGCAATGAAAATAAGACCACCTTCCAGCACCATCTATTTGTCTTCAATCATAGAAAATCTGATGAAAAACAAATCTCTGTCCATTGTTATCTCCATAGATCCTTTGATCTTCCAGGTTCTTTCTAGAGTATTCTTAACAAAAGGAAATCCCATTCTCTTATCTAAGAAATACCCTACCAATGTATCTTTCCATTCATCAATACCTTCATCAATAAGTTCTTGCGGGACAACTGCAGCACCATCTTCTATGATGGGTGAAAAGCTATTTAAAGTCGTGGTAGCTGTAGAAGGTGAGTTTAAGTTCTAGAACAACGAACTCCAAAGGAATGGTGGAGGGGGGGAGAAAGAGGGGTGGGATGTGGAAGATGAAGCCATATTGAAAAGGTTGACATAAAACGATCAAAAACCCTCTTCCCAGTTGGTCATAAACTACCCAGAAAAGGAAATAAACTAGATGAAAAGAAGATAGGATCGAGAAACCTAATCTAAAAAGTTCTATTTTAGGAAATATAGGCGCACCAGATCATTGGGTTAGAATAAACTTAAGTTACCCCTTTTCTCTCACTTAAGGTCCCCATTGTTAGAATAAACTTAAGTTACCTTTTTTTCAACGCAGCTTGAGTACTTTGAGTACAAAGCATGTTATTGTTTGGGGGTGGCATAGAAACACACGTAATTTAAGGCACCTATTAGGATATATATATGTCTAATATGCACTTGCTTTCTACTAAAAAATTTAAAAAAAATATATAAATAAAAAGTGTTTATACTATGCACTTAGGAATATTGGTATTGTTTCTTTTTCTATGATGATAGTAGTCCAGAACTTTCACGTTAGCTCTTAAATTAGAATAGTTTTTAGAAACTTAGGTTAATATGTAGGTAATAGTCATTGCATCTTTCCATAAATATATTGCATGAGCATCTATGTTTGTATTGGTAGTAAGTTTATGAAATCTAGGCTAGTATTCTTATTCTATAAAACCTGTGAGAATATAGCCTAAAAGCCTTATATGAGTGAAATATTTGAGTAATGACACAAGGGAGAATTAAATTCCGAATAGAGAAATTAGACGTCCACTTACTTGATCCCTATACCACATCCTAAGCGAGAATTTAGGCCCTTTTTGGATTGATATAGCCTGAAATTCAAACCTATATGAAATTATTTTCTGCTAGTCGTCCCTCTGAGCCTTTCTTTAGCCTTTTCATAAACCACAAATCCTTTACCCTTTTGTAAAAACAAAATAAAAACAAAATCAGCCTACCCATTTTTGAATGAGTCTGAGAAGTAGGATGAAATGGAATAAAGAAAAGAGAAAGACCTGTGGAAAACCAAGAATTTGTTAGTTGTTTCAAATAAGAAAAGAAAAGAAAGTTTCCATCCAAAGAAAAGAAAATAAAAAAACATAAAAAAAATAAAAGTTAGAACTCCAAAAACATAATCAAATGAGTCAAAAGCTAAAGAAAAAGAAAAAAAATGGCTAAGGATGGAAACAAAATGTAGAAGCAAGTTAAGAACAAGGTTTTCTCTAGTTACATAATATGAAGACCCTATTTTCTCAGACTTGTCCTTTTGAATATCCAGTTTCTTCCTTCTTAAACCATCACCTAATCCTAGCAACACCTAATAAAGACCTCTAGCTCAATTAGGAATAGGTTGGTGTGATAGTAAGTGGGAGATGTGTTTGATCGACCTCGGCTCCCTTGTACGTCATTGAGATTGTGAGGAAAAGTGTGCCCACTGCACACTGGAGTCAGCGAAGCTTGAGTGGAAAAATCAAAGTATTTTTGTCTTGACTTATTTGTGAGGACCTACTTAAGGATGCTATTCCAAAGTCTCAGAAATGGATCTGTTATTGTGTATATATATACATAGATGATTGCTTATTATGCACATATTAGCTTAGGTTTTGAATTAATTATTCTTTATTCATTGCTAGTGAGATGTGTAGGGGGGATTTCCCATCACTGAACAGATGACACCTGTATGGGAAATAACCTAAGACTATAGATGTCCAGAATGAGACGAGGACCATCGGATCAATTCTGTGAATAAGTGATGTCGTGCTTAGCATGAGTGTTTAGTGGGCATGTGTCAGGCACATGATTCACCACCTTCAAACATAACATTTACCCCAGTCCTTAGGAAGTGATATAGACAGTTCCTGAATAGAAGGAATCGAAACTGAAGATGGTGATCTTGATGATAAGGAAGGAATCGTGATGACATATCTTAGGAGTTACCTTTTAGATATAATCTTCCCATACACGATGGGACATTATGATCAACAAGGAAATTTACCTCTCATAAGATATGGTATAGATTCAGACTTCCATAAGAAGATGAATCCTAATAGGAAGGCAGAGTCCAAAGATGGAAGGGAACTCACAAGCGGTGAGGACAGCCCTAACCCTAGGACTCTAGTCGCCCTTCCTATATAAACTATAGGGATTCGTTCTTAGGAACTACGCAAAATATGGTTTGATTCTCTAGTAGAACAAAGGTGATATGTAGGCAGCCGTCAGACTATTCAACCCTGAGCTTACCATCATCTCATCCCTTCTCTATTTAGCAAAGGATTCCAAATCACAAGGCACAAAGGAAGATTAGGGGATACTCAGAATTTCCCTTACATCTTTTATCGTCATCTGTGGGGATGAAAGTTGGTAAATATTTATTTTAAATGATTGATTTATTCTAAAAACTCCTACTATTGTGATGGCAGGAGCAAAGAAAACAAAAGGTGGCGCTACCATGCACAACATCGCCATCAGAGAAGAAGTGCACGAGATGCCTGAAAGGTGTGAAAATGTCGGTTGCCAAGACGTGAATGATCCCCCCCAAGGACCTATGACCGGCACCAATGGACCAGTTGTTCCTGGAGCAGGTACCAGGAATAACGCTCAGGAGGAACGTCAAAATGGCGAGAATGCTGTCATCACCAACCCAGAGTCTGTTCACTCGAGTCAGGCGGTGCAGGCTTTGGAACAGCAAAGGAGAAACCTTGAGCGAGAATTATAGTTGCTAAGGTACTTATATCAGTCTAACACAGGGAAGGAGCCACTCATCGATCTCAATGATGACGACCCTCTGGAAGGTGGTCGTGCTAAGAACCCAAGGAATGGGAACCTAGTTCAGTGCGAGCTATCTAAGTTAGAATACAAAAACTCAGATGAGGACTCAGAAACAGCCTCAAAGCTAGAGTCCACTAACCAGGATCATGATGTCGACCCTCGACACCAAAAAAGAACTCAGAACAGGAAACTTTCTACCAAAGAAAGTGCATGGGAAACTAAGAAGAATGACCTAATTCGTTAGATGCATCGGATGACAGGTAAAGGGAGAAAAATGCAAAACTCCCTTGTTCAATCCACCATAATGGGGGCAGGTAGATCTCCTTTTGCTTCAAGGGTGATGAGGAAACCATATCCCCGTGGGTACAGACAATTGAAGTTCAGTGTCTTCAGTGGCAAGTCAGATCCGGTGGATCATGTGTTCAAGTATCGAGCCAATATGGGATAATATGAGAGATATGACCATGTCATGTGTCAGGAGATCAAAGCCTCCTTGTCTGGATCTATGCCCTAGTGGTATCACAGATTACCTGAGCATCAGATTAGGTCCTCAAAGAACTATTTAGGATCTTCATAGACAGGTACTCATGCAACAAGCATCAACAAAAATTGATCGATGCACTATTCAACATCAAGAAAAAGGATGGAGAGGCATTGAGATCATACATGCAACGGTTCATGGAAATTTCAATCCAAATAGATCCTTATGATGAAGAGACTGCTATAATAGCTTTCAAACAAGGGTTGGATGAAAACAACACCTTATTCGGATCTCTCTCCAGGAAACCACCTCGCGATTTAGAGGAACTCCTTGACAGGGTTGAAACTCATGCGGGGTGGGAAGAAGATGTCCTGAACAGACGTTAGGAAGTGAAGAAGACTAGTCGGACAGTTCCTAGGCTTCCCTAAGAAGGCAATGGAAATTCTTTCCCTCAAAAGTCATAGAGAGACCGTAATCGTAATCGCCAAAGGGCCGAATCTCCATCAAAAGAACGAATGCCCAGAAAGCAATACCAAAATGTAGCTAATAGTGCTGATGGAAAACCATAGAAGAAGCCACGTGTGGAAGGAACTGAAGAAGCGCTTCCCTCGATGGACATAAACTTTGCCCCTCTGAACAAAATGCCAAATGAGGATCTGGACTCGATAAAAAATCAGAGCTACCTCAAATGGCCAGCTCCGCTAAAGCCAGGCTCCCTGGGTACCAAAGACCAAATGACCTACTGCAAGTGTCATAAAGAGTAAAGGTCACAGCACTAGAGCCTGCATGACCCTAAAAAATGAACTACAGGATCTGATTGAAAGGGGTATCCGGCGGTTTGTGGCACCTTTAACATTGAACGCATCCATGACTGAGGAGATCAAAGACATCAGTTTAGGATCCCCTAGGTACTGGACCACTCAATGGCCGACTCTAGATAAATATGATTTTCGAAAAAGCAAGTAAACAGAATGGATAGTTCACTGAAAAGGGTGCACGATATCAAATACGCATTGCCAAGCAGATGAGGATCATGAACAGCGAGCTGACTATAGGAGCTCAGGTTAACGTGGTACCCCACAAAGATCTGCTCATCCTCTTCACTGAGGCTGACTATTGTAGCATCCAGTGCCCCCATGAGGATGTGCTTGTTTTGACACTTTCTTTTGGAGATTATGATTTGCATCGCATATTGGTTGATCCAGGCAGCTCAGCGGATGTGCTATACTACGCCGCATTCCAAAAGCTGCAAATTCCTAACTTTGAAATGGTTGTCACCAACTCTAACCTATATGGATTCAGTGGGGAAAAAGCTCTGATAGTTGGGGAAATCCAACTACTCGTAGCTACTGGTCTGGTAACTCTCATCATAAACTTTGTCGTAGTAAAAGCTAACACATCCTATCATATAATCTTGGGTAGGACCTGGCTACACAGACTCCGAGCTGTTCCTAGCACCTATCACCAATGTCTGAAGTTCCTGCATAACGAGACAATTGAGACGATCAGAGGGGATCAGTTGGCTGCCAAAGCATGCTACGTGCTGGTAACGAAGCAGTCCCCACTCCCTTTTGAACCAATAGAGGTGCGGCAACCCGCCAAATAGTAATTATAGTTGGATCCACCTCTCCCAGACCTAGTCCCACGAGAGAGGGAGGATCCTCCCTCACTTGAGCTGTTAGAGGAAGTAGAAATTGTAGGTGGTAGCTCGCCAAAAACCACTTTCATCAGCACCTTATTGAGTTCTGAAGAGCACCAAGCTCTGATACAGTTCCTCTGAGAGCATAGAGATATGTTTGCTTGGTCATTCGAAGAAATGCCAAGAATTGACCCTCACATGGCATGCCACCAGCTCAATGTCCGTAGTGATGCAGTAGTAGTCAAGCAAAAACCAAGAAGGATAGGTGCTGACAGATCCAAAGCGATAAAAGTTGAAGTTGAAAAACTAAAGGTAGCTAATTTTGTCAGGGAAATCAGTTTCCCCACTTGGATTTCTAATATTATCCCAGTAAGAAAGAAGAATGGGTCATGGAGAATCAGTATTGCCTTCATGGATCTGAATCGTGCATGTCCAAAAGACAGCTACCCTCTGCCACGAATTGACAAGTTGGTGGATGAGACGGCTGGATATGAACTGTTATCCTTCACAGTTGGGTTGTCAGGCTACAACTAGATCCCCTTACATGAAGAGGACCACAAGAATGCCAGTTTCACAACCGAGGATGGCATGTACTGCTATCAGGTCATGCCATTCGCATTGAAAAATGCAGGAGCCACATACTAGCATTTGGTAAACAAGATGTTCGAAAGATTAATAGGCAACATTGTGGAGGTGTATGTAGACAATCTCCTGATCAAAAGTCTGAAATGGGGAGATCATCTATCCTACTTGAAACATGCATTTGACGTTCTTCGAGAATATTGCATCAAGCTCAACCCTACAAAATATGTTTTTGCTGTATCATCAGGAAAGTTTTTAGGGTACCTAGTTACTAAGAGAGGGATTGAGGCAAACCCAGATCAGATCCGAGCACTCATAGAAATTCCCTCACCTAAAAACATGAAAGAGGTTCAAAAGTCACAGGCAGGTTAACAGCTCTGAACAGGTTCATCTCCAAGAGTTCAGATAAGTGTAAACCCCTCTTTCAGTTACTATGAAAGAACAGCTCCTTCGCATGGATGGAAGAGTGCCAAAAGGCGTTCGATCAACTTAAAACATACCTGGGGGGCACCACCAATCCTTTCAAAGCCTATTGAGGGAGAAGTCCTGGGTCTTTATCTCTGTTCATCTGACTATGGCATCAGTTCTATACTGATACACGTGGATGAAAAGAAGGTTGAAAAACCTGTCTATTTCTTGAGCCAGATGCCCCTACCAGCAGAAACAAGGTACCCTAAACTCGAAAGAGTCGCTTTTTAGCACTTGTTTTTGCCGCAGAGAAATTACGATCGTACTTCTAGTCCCACACCATCAGAGTGATCATAGAGTACCAATTGTGATCAGTTCTAGAATGACCGAACAGGTTAGGAAGGCTAGAAAAATGGTATGTGCAACTGTCAGAATATGATATTATTTATGTCCCCTAAATCTCAGAGAAGGGTCAGGCACTAGCAGAATTCTTGGGAGATTTTCCAATGACCTACATGGGGTTTGATTAAACCACCCCAGTTCTGATGATGTCATCCTGCCTGAATCTCCAAACTCCCATGAAGACCCATGGGAGTTAAGCTCCGGATGGTGGCTATTTGTGGATGGATCTTCAAATGACAGAGGTGCAGGAGTTGGAGTTGTGTTAGTTACTCCCGATAATATGCGGCTGGAGAAATCTATCCAATTAGGTTGGAATGCCTCTAAAAATGAGGTAGAGTATGAGGTGACACTTGCTAGACTCACAATAGCCGTCGAGCTGGGCCAAACACACCTCCTCATTTTCAGTGACTCACACCTGGTTGTGTTCCAAGTTGACGGAGGGTATGAGGCTAGGGACGAATGAATGGCCAAATACCTAGAATTGGTAAGGGGTCTTCAAGGAAAGTTTGAGAACATTCAGTTCTATCAACTGCCTTAATCTGAAAATCGACACGCAGATGCTTTGGTATATGTTGCCTCAATACTGGGCAACAGTGAGTCACGTTCCATCCCTATAGATTTCTAGGAGAAATCTAGCATTCAGATCTCAGTTACAACAGTTTGTGTTGTTCTAGCCATTACTCCAAGTTGGATGGATCCATATAAGTCCTACCTCAAAGACGGAACATTCCCTGAGGATAAAAATGTAGCAAGGTGTCTGCTTGCAAAGATACAAAGATTCACCCTAGTTAGAGACTGTACAAGAAGTCCTTTCTGGAATCTCATCTCAGATGTCTCTTCCCATGCCTCGCTAAACAGGTTATATGAGAAGTTCATGAAGGAATTTGTGGCAACCATGCTGGGGGCAGAACACTAGCTCTCAAGATCCTAAGTCAAGGGTACTTTTGGCCTTATATGCAGAAGGATGCACAAGTTTTTGCCCGCAAATGTGAAAAATTTCAACAATATGCTGCGATAATCCATGCTCCAATAACAGAACTGCACCCATTGGCCAATCTATGGCCATTTGCAAAGTGGGGAACTAACATCGTAGGACCTCAACCACCTACTCCTGGCAATGTCCAATTCCTACTAGTTTCGATGAATTAATTCACTAAGTGGATAGAAGCAGTTCCCCTTGTTTTCATTCGAGAACATGATGTCAGAAAGTTCATTTGGAACAACATTGTCTGTAGGTTTGGCATACCCAAAGTTATCATCTCATATAATGGGCAACAGTTCGCTGGAGGATTGGTCGCTAAACTCTGTGAGGAGTTTCACATTACCCATCTGTTCTCAACTCCAAGGTACCCACAAGGCAATAGCCAGGCTGAAGCCTCTAACAGTGTCATCTTGGATAACATGAAGCGTAAATTAGATGACGCGAAAGGTTTATGGGTTGAGGAATTACCTAAAGTCCTATGGGCATACCAACCTACACCCAGACGGTCAAATGGTCAAATGGTGAAACCCCATTTTTTTTTTTTTTTTTTTTGATGGGCAAGCGAGGTTGTTATAGAGGTCCCCTACCCCTTTTCATTAATAAAAGATTAATAAGCTTGTTACAATCGGATATAGAGTTTGCCTACTGCATCATCATATATGATTTTCTTTACATCCTCCGAAAAAGAGCTAGGAACTAATTCTACATAGCTAACCGTAGGAACATTTCTTGCCAATGCATCTACAAGTTTGTTAGCTTCTCGATATACATGAGTAATAGTGAACTTCTCTAGTTTGTCTCTCATCTGGGTAATGCTCCTCATCATCTGTTCTGCTTGCCATGGGTAACGCATTTCATTTTTGAAAAAAGAGATTACATTTGCTGAATCCGTCAAGACTCGAAGTTTCCCTCGATCCCTGCTTGAAATAGCCATTTTGATCCCTTTTTCGACGCCTTGCAGCTCTATTAAGGCAATGGTCCGCTTGTTGGACCTTCCCTTACTCGCTATTGTGACTTGACCCTGATCATTTCTTATAACCGCTGCCCATCCCGCCAAAGACCCATTAAGTGTACCGTCTTTGTGTTTAAGTTTAGAGTTCCCTCGTCTGCTTTTTCCCAGCTACAGTATGTGAAACCCCATTTTCACTGACCTACAGAACTGAGGTTGTCATACCTCCAGAACTGGTAGCTCCCACTCAGAAGTCAGATGTTGTGCACACTCTAGACAATGAGGAGTTGTTATGTAGAGAAATGGATCTCCTAGATGAAAAACGAGAAGGTGTCGCACTTTGTTTAGCTGCTAACCAGCAGATTCTGAGGAGATCATACAACAAGAGAGTCCAGATTCGATCTTTCAAATCAGGAGATCTAGTTTTATGTGAGATCCCAGAGCCCAACGGCAAGCTTGGGCCCAACTGGGAAGGACCATACATCATCGACAAGGTTGGTCGAACGGGTTTTTATTATCTACACACTGTTGATGGGAACGTTCTTGTCAAACCATGGAACGCGTAACACTTTCGCAAGTACTATCAGTAAATTGTTATTCTATACTTTTCTATACATTGTTCACTCCTCTCCAAGTCATCAATAAAGTGCTTCAAATTGCCATCGAATTTATTCCTTGCATTAGTTCTTTATTTGTGATCCACAATGGACTAAGCCTTTAGGGAATTATCATCTCACTATCTGTTCAAGAATATTGTATGCCAATTTGCTTTAGAACCAATGATACTGAGTAAAGGAAAGTTGAACTGTATGCTAGATCCTTTCCAATTCCCACGCAGCTGGAACTATACGCCAGTTCTTTCAAACTGCGATTATCCTCGATGGGTAAAGCCTTTAAGGAATCCGACCACACTAACACTTTAGTAAATTTTATGCCAGTTTAACTTGGAGCAAGAGATAGTGTTCTTGAAAGCCTAAACTGTATGCCTGTTCCTACCGCTCTCGAAACATCAATATAGGAGGTGCTGGGAAGATCTGGGTTGGATATAGATCCTAGCACGCAAATCATAGGCCTAGAACTGTATCGGCATGATGGCACTGAGGAAGACTCTCCCACTACTGGTCTGGCGATAAACTATTTATTTTTTAAATAAAAAGAACCTATCGTTATTAAACACAGTGTCGTGCTCATGGCACCAAGTTACTTTCGCAAAGACATATGACTCTCTTGCGATCGAACTCCTAATTACAGTTAACTTGAAGGGCTCCCATGATATCCTGATCAGATTCTGGTCATACCTCATTTTAATCTGTTTAGCCTACTAAGGTCACCTATTGTTATTCCAAATGAACTTTGGGGGCATCAGGAGTAGAGTATGCATAGTAACACATGTCATATAACATAAAATGCTTCTAATTTATACATAAACTAGAAGAGCTATAGAGCTTAGTAAGTAAATAGTACCCATGCATAAAATAGAAGAGTTGCAGAGCTCAGTAAGTAAATTTTATGTGAGCTACATAACACAATATTACAGATCCATAGAATAATTGTTTAAAAATAATTATTTATGTGAATCATCAAGTGAAAAGCTTATGAAGCAGGGGTAGAATCAAACTTCGGTTAACCATCAGTGCTTGTTGTTGCACCATCGTCAGGAACTTATGTTTCACTCTCAAGAACAGACTGTGTGGTTGGATTAGCTGGAACGGTTGAAAGCTGAACAGAACACTCACCTGAAACTGGAACTGGCAAAAAAAGAAGTTGAACGGGAGGCATGTCATCATTGGTGTCTTCTTCAAAAGATGAGGAGGCATCAGGCATAAGTTCTTTCTGGATAGCTAAGATACTGGTACCTAGATCAGGAAACAAGATGAAAGGGTTGGTCACTCGCCCCTGAGCATCCAACTGAGAGACATATCCACTAGCCTTGATAGCTTCCTCAAACTTAACTTGTCTAGCAGCATCGAAGGACTCTTGAGAAACATCAAGTACTCTCAGAGCAAAGTGAATGGCATTTTCAACTGACCTCTTCTTCACTTATTTCATCACTTGAGAATATAACTTAGAGGTCTCTGCCAAGAGATCACCAGCCTTCTTATCAGAGCGAAGACGTTTCTCTTTTAGAGCCCACTCATGGCCTGACATGACCTCATTTGCATGGGCAATGGCTTGCCCAAGGGTCCTCATTTCGGTGTTCCTATGGTTAAGTTCTTCATGGACTTGGTCATGTTTTGCTTGCAGGGTAGTGAACTGGGCACACAGTTCTAAGAACTTCACTTTCCAAGTGGTAGCATCAGCAACTCCTTTTTGGGCTTTCTCTAGAGAGCTCCGAAGGTTGGATATAGTGTCTCTCATATTCTTGAAGCCAATATCAGATTTCTTCTCTTTTGCCTAGAGCTAGTCAACCTGGATCTGCAGCTCCGTAGTTCTCTTCTTAGCAGCCTCTTTCGCCCAGATCAGCTCACCAGTAGCCATGGCATCAATGGATGAATCGATGGAGGCCGCAAAGATGGGTTCTTTCATAGCCAAAAACTTATTCACAAACTGGAAAAGAATATAGGATATGTAAGAAACACACTGAGAGAAACCGAACAGTGAACAGAGAAGAAGGTCTTACCTTAGCAAGGTGATCAACAGATCGGCAAAAGGATAGGTAAAAGGTCCCAGCTATATTGGCTTTAGCCTTGTTAACAGGAAGTCGCGCAACTTCCAGAACTCCAAGCGCGATATCAACATCTTTAACTGAGTGCTTGTTGGTAACATGTAGTTCATCAGTGTAGGAACCGTTATTCAAAATGCAAATATTTCTACAAACTGCGAGAACCCACGCGCAGCGGGATCAATGGGGTTCTAACGATTTTGAATAGAGAACATACCTTTTGAGAAACGGCTTAGATGTAATCTCTGAGAATCAAAGGTTTATCAAATCCGAAATCAACCCCTTGATCTTCTGTTGTATTCCTTTAGAATAGATTGGACGTTGTGTGGGCAACGATCTACCAATCCCCTTCTGTCTCACAAAGCTAGATCCAATTCTGGATCTATCTTTCCTTGCCTCTTTTTCTAATCCAGGTGAATAGTGAATAGGTTAATTTCGGCCAAAGAGAAAAAGCATTCTATTTATAGGCTACAACAGGGACCATGAGGAGAAATTAGGGTTGGGCCTCCTGACGGGCTTGGGCTTCCCATGTTTGCCCCGAACACACAGCCCAAGTCCGTCAACAAATGGCTTATTCCACTAAAGGTCATTGTTGCACTACCGCCCTAATCCCAATTACGTGTCAGCGTTTATGGGCTCCATATTTTATGCTCGTTGATCTCCCCGTGTTTAAGATATCAAATGTCTGTTGATTAAATCAAGTTACTGACAACTACATTAATCAACTTCTTATGTCCTTGAGTAGTACCACTCAACCTCATTGTCATGTCGGAATAAATCCACCTGCAGGGTTTACATGACAATCTTTTAGAGCTCCTCAAGGGGACATCATCAACCCAACTTCTTGCGGGACACGGATTCCTTCTATAATCAACAGCACACCTTAAATACAATGACATTACCCAATCCATCGAGTTTGTTGATTCACAAATGAATCTCATTGATAAGTACCCAAAACTGTAATATGAAACCCCATTGAGACATATAAATTTGGTTAATTATGTGTTTAATAATCATGAAATAAATATATTTTCGTACTTTTGCAGGTATTCGCAGTAAACATGAAAATATTGGTTAAACCTGCGTTAAAGCACGGGGAAAGATGTATATATGCATTCTTCTAAATCAGCCATGTAAAGCCCAACAAATCCTCACAGAAGCATCAAACTTCCGAAGCTCTTACCTCTTGAACTAGGACTCCGAATGCAATAAGTGAGCTGCTTCGACAATCAGGGCGATGAACTCTACGCATAGGCGGGAAGTTGTAAAATTGCCAAAAGACTGGACCGCCACTGGACTGCATGTGGACCCATTATACGGGAACGCAAGATTTGATGAGTCATCAATCATGGAGCATGTTAAGACAAAAAATGCCAAATTATTGGTGCAAAGTTGACACCTTGCATGTAATTAATTAGATTAGGTGTTAATAGTGAAAAAAAAAAAAAAAAAGGTGTCACTTTGTTTTAATGTGATGGATAAAAATGAAGTAAATGTGGTTTGGTGTTTCACGTGGGAGGAAATGAGATTTCTCTCAAATCGAGAAGAAAACAAAACAAGGGGGGACAATCCATTTACTCCCTTGACTTCTTTTCCTTTACCATGTATTATTTTAGTTCCTTAGTTTTGGATAGTTTTTTAGTTTTTGGTTTTGGAACAAAAGCTTGTAATAGTTTTAATGGAGGAAACTTTGTTTTCTTCTAGTGGAAATAAAATCTAAATGCAAGTGAGTTTTTATAGTTAGTTTCTTCTTTTTGTTCTCTCTCCCTCTTTTTACATTCTGCATTAGTCATCTTTTAGCCCAAGGACCATGAGCTAAACCTTCCCTTTGTGGGGAGTTAATAATACTCATGTGAGGGAAAATCTTTGTTATTTAGTTTAGTAAGTTGCTTAGGAAGAACAACTAGACCTACATCCTATCCCAAAATGATAGTTGGTGTAGTGTCTAGTTAGGGATCAAAGTGATGAGCTTAGAGATAAGTCATTGCTTTGGTTCTACATGCTAGCATGTATGAGCTTAGAGATGAGTCATATATGTTAGGGATCAAGTTTTCTTTTATTACACTACACCAAAACAGGCTATTTGCAACGGCAAAAAACCGTTGCTAATAATTTTCGCAACGCTTTTTAAGCGTTGCAAATATGGCGTGGGTAAAGCGTTGGAAATTTTTGCAACGGTCAATAAGCGTTGCAAACAAAAATTCCCAACGGTTATTAACCGTTGCAGAGTGACAATTACTAACGGTTAAAAAGCGTTGCAAACCAAATTTTCCAACGGTTATTAACCGTTGCAGAATTATAATTACTAACGGTTAATAAGCGTTGAGTAGTTTAATTTGTCACAATTATTAATGATGCTTTAATATTTATTTTTTGCTTTGCAACGGTTTACAACCGTTACTGATGTATTGATATGGTAAAAAAAATTATTTTAATTTTTTTCTTCCCTAAACCTACACCTCCTAATTTCATATAGAAGCAAATAAAATTACCAATACTTTTTCATACCATTTGATAAGTAAAATAAACACAAACAAACACCTCAAAAAAATATTATATTTATTGAACCATATATATAACTTCATAAGAGTTTTGAGGGTTACAAATTCAAATTTACTAAAGGTTACAAATTTCTATACCATTTTTCAAACAATCCCGAATCTTCAAAATGCAATAACAAGCATTAGTGACGATGGCTTCACTCAATATAAATCCTAGTGCCGCTCCACAAAGCCCATCTAATTCCAAAAAATTCACAAAACAAATAATGAATTTAGAAAAACAATCATACTAATTAAATTCATGCAATTAATTAAATACTTGACCACCACCACCCTCCCCTAAAGATAGAGCATCTGTTGTCTACTCCCATATCTCGACGACATAAACAATGATTACATAAAATCGGTGCATAAAAAGAAAACCTTGTAGTAACTTGACAAATTGAAAATTGAAAAAATGGATAGTAGGGTCTAAGTTTTACCTTGACGAGGAACTTGAGGTGATCATGACTCATCAGATTGGGAAGCAATTTTTTTGGCCTTCTTGTTTTTCTCTTCATAAAATCGATACCCTACATAATACACCGAACGACAACAAAATGATCTATCAAGCTAAGAAAGAACTTGCCCAACGTTTCCCATACCTACCTATATATGATTCCTATCTCTTGAGAATTGCACTAAAATGTGGGATTCAATAATGCAAATTCCCTCATGCAATCAAACACACCCTAGTTCTCAAGCCACTTTATAAACAAATCAGGAGAGAAGGACACAAAAGCAAATAGATTCCTATATCAACGACTCATTGTATATTTAGAACATACCACTTTTTACCTTCAAACATAGCTTCTCATAAGTCATACCAAACAACGTGTAACATTCATTCAATAAGCTCCTAACCACTTTCCTTGTTATATATATATATATATATATATATATATATATATATATATATATATAGAGAGAGAGAGAGAGAGAGAGAGAGAGAGAGAGAGAGAGAGAGAGAGAGAGAGAGAGAGAGAGAGAGAGAGAGAAACCTTGATCCTTCTCATGCACTCTAAACCTTGATCCTTCACTCTATAGGAAGAGTTTTAAGTGGAACCTATAGCATACAACATCAAATTTCAGCACAAAATCCAACCTTGAACTGAAATAAAAAGGAAAACACAACGGGTTTGATAATTTACTACGTTACCCTTTGGAATTTAGTAGGTGTCTTTCCTGGAATCACCAATAATAGTGTATTTCAATAGGGTAGCTCCAAGCCTCGAGTTGAAGAGGCTATCCTTAGCATTCCTCGCCTAATATATTTGAACCTCAACCTATAACTTCGTCTCCACTTCACATCAAATAGACCAATTGCTCCTCTATATCGAGGAAAAAAAAAAATAGTTACCATAATGAGTTGATTAGAAGGGACCGGGTTTTAGACTATTCACATTTAAACATTGAGTGATTGAGATAATATTAAATAGTAATGCGAAAATCCAAGGACTACCTCGCTAGTATGCTACCATTTTGTTCATAGTAGTAGGTATAGGAACAAATGAAGAGTCCAAACCAACACCAATAGGCGATGTATACATTGCATACAAGGGTATGGCACGAGCGATCGTCCTGCAGATCGCAAAGACAAGCAAATTGACTACCGCCAAAATCCACAAACAACAAACAAGGTCATAAAAGTGCCAATAGCTAAGGAAAAGATAAACAAAAGATATTGACTCACCTACTTAATCATATACTACGACGCAACGAAGCGAGCAACTAGTTACTTCATGTTCCATAGGACCAATGAAGCCGGATAACAACAGAGTGTGATAGAGAAACACTATTGACCACGATTTCAAGAGAAAAGAGAGTTGTACAGGTAGAAGAGAGTACACACCACTGCACCACAATACCGCATCACCAGTCCACACCACTACACCAAAGAGTCCACCACCACACACCGCACCACCACACCACCACCACCATACACACCACACCACCGGTTCACACACCGCACCACCACCCACATAATTTTGTGGCATACTACAAGGGCAAACTGTATACGAGCCTACCAGGTCTAAACGGGCCAATAGATTCTCAAAGTGCATACTTCAATCGTGTTTTGAGGGTCAGTCATTACAACTTCAATTGATTGTTGATCAATGGAATGAATATCCTTACCTTATACCATGCCCAGGACCACAATTAATATTGTTTATCCCGATGTCCGAAGTGTGGTCTCCAATGGAAATGCAATCATCCCCCAGAAATTGTAGTTATAATTGAAAAAATTAGCTTCAATCTACATATTCTCTTAAGAAGTCATTGAGAAAAATCAACCAAAGAGTGCTATTTACCACTTCCGATGCTTGAGCGGTCAATAAAAACATGCTTAGATCCGCATCTATATGGATACCGCCGTGTTGGGGCTGGTTTTCGAGAGCAATCGATTTTCAAATTTGTAATATGAAACCATTCTGATTGTCTTATGCCAATATGTGTATTTGCACTTTGTTGATGAAGTGAAGATCTTTGAGATAACTATTGGTGCAGAATATGAACTTGATAGCCTAACAAAAAAATTCAGATTTTATCGAATTTATTAACAAATATTACTAGATGCGAACATATACCAATCAACATATAAATACTTACTGTTGGATCCATTTTTGTGCAATCCTGCAAATTAAAGCAAGCCGAGACAATTAGCTATAAAAATTGCCGAACGCATTCATTCCAAAACATATTAATGGGGCGAAGTGTAGGTTACCTTGTTTGTGGCTGCTGCGGCATGAATTAGACCACCAATTTGTACCCCATCCATCAATAGTTCCATAACCATCAACTATGAGACCAAGAACATCGCCTAAATGCAAGCCATTTGCTTGAATCAATCCTGTCCCCATGTTTCGTATCTTGAGGAGATAATATAGTTCCAAGTATCTACAAAAGAAGAAGACGTAGTCGATCACCAATCAAGAGAAGTCTTTCTAACTTGACCCAATCAATAGAGATGAAATTGACCGATGCCATGTGATAGATTGTATTAGTTGAGTTTTCTACAATCACGGGTAGAATTAGCACACAAACTACAACATTCGAAGTTCAATATACAAAACTAGGACTTATTAAATAAAACATAAAAAATCACAGTAGGATTAATAGGGAGAGAGGCGCATTTGCTATGCTCACTTGATTACTAAAGTCCACCATTTTTTAATAGCCAAGAGATCAAAACAAGATCTGCAAAGGGTTTAATTAGAAAAACTTCAAAAATTTTAGCAAGGTTCTAATTTAGATCAAACTATTTACATTATTCAAAAAATATCAAGAGCTCCCAAAGTACTGACCCATAATGAACAAGCAGCGTTAAAACAAAGAATCCGCTAGCACCAACCAGCCACATAACTACTAATAACACTATTTATACATCAATTTCTCGATGAAAATGTGTTGCATTAGAATAAATATTATTTAGTACCACAAACTTGTCTGGCTAGTTCCGCAAACATATAAGTCTCAATCCTCAAAGACATTGTAATAGCAAGTCTGATTTCTAAAATGCAAGTAGCTATGATAGAACCTATTTTAAGCTATTGGAAGCAACATGTAAGCACACACCCAAAAATTCAATACGTAATACGTGACTTTAGCAAGAATATAATGCATGCGAGTACCCGAAATCTTATATTAAAAGAAAATGGAACAAACACGGGCATCTAAGCTAGAGACCATTTACCTAAACTGAAGCTACTAACCAATTAAACTCCCAACTCAAACTTGAAGTAATTGGGCATGATAGAAATCAGGAAAGTAAAGCCAAGTAATGTGATTTTGTACATTTTCCTCGAAATTTTTTGCTAGCAATCGGGATGACCTTAGTAAAATTTATGTCAATTATGTACATCAAATTCAAAAATGCGGAAATAGGGCTCATTAACAATGCCATCAAGATGTTTGTTGCTTTCTAAAACATAAAAAAGGACAATGTGTTTTTAATGGACACGTTACCAATTCATTGACTCACTAAGTCAAGGTAACATGGGAATTGAATTGGAAAATGTACAATGTTAATGTGGTATAAAGGACAAGCGAATAGTGTTCTCAGATCGCTTCTCTCGATAAAAATTATGGGTAGCCAAAATTATTGTGTATGTTGTGTTGTGAAACAGAAACATAGCTAAGCTGCTTAAGTACTATGGGCTCATGGGTTATTTTGGAACTACTTATTTTCCTATTCCTATCAATCTAATCTTTCTATCATTCTATTGTTCGTCATTGTTGTTCTACGTTTTTTCTCCTACGCTTAAAGTTCAAGACTTCAAGGACTTTCATTGTATTGACAACACGGTAATAATAATAACAATAATAAATACTAATAATTATAATAATAATAATAACAACAACAAAAAATAAGAGAAACAAATACAAAAACAGAAAAACAATGATTCCGAAAGCAACAGGAGGAAAAGGAACATGGTCACAAATTAGAAACCTAAAGAATAAAGTACACTTCCCAACTTCTCGTGAAAGTGGTATCCCCGTCTCGCTCATACCTTAGCTCTGCGAGAGAATGAAAATTCAATTGTTTGTCTCCATCAGCCTAGCCATTCCTTGCTTTCCTCTTTTTATCAACCAACAACATTTCTTCCAATTGAAGATATCTGATCTCTATCGTCTTCTAACAAAACCTCTCTAGGTCTAAAGCTAAAATGCCTTTGACACTTTAAGGACTGATAGGTTTCCCTGAACATGCCGAGTTAGTTCCAAAAGCTTCTTAAATAACTCAAGTTTCTGGAACATAACATACAAAAAAGACATTCAAGTAAATTAATAGTTTCAGAAACCAACTATTTAAAAGTATTGTTCCGCTAAAACTTACAAAATATTGATAGGAATATATAATTACTAGACCAGCCACAAGTAAACAATCGAAATTCTGATCGGAACATCTTCAAAAAATCTTCAAGATAGAACTAGAAGAAAGTTACAAGTCATGTACCAATCAATACCTTTCTCCAGCCACATTCCAATATGCATTGTGATTCTTCAACCACTGCTGCAACAAAGACAAGTATATTGGGGTTTTGTCAAAGGAGGTTTTGTGGGTATTCGAGTAAATTAGGGTTTCATCAAAGGAAGTTTCTTACAAATGACACCTTGCAAAGATTTGCGAGAATCACACTTTATCAATTGATTAGACACTAAAAAGACAAAAATGTTGTTGGGTACATCCTACGTTCAATTTTCTTCCAACTCAACACAAAGAAGATGCTAACTAAATACCTACGACACTAATCTACTTGGACCATATCTAAATTAATAGTAGCAGTGAACATTAAGAAAAACCAAAAAACAAAACAAAAAGAAGTAACAACTTCTAAAAATAAAGACTTGGGCTTTGATTTATGGAACACGTATCACGTGTTGCCACGGGATTACTATATGCACCACAACAAAAAATTTGGGAGAATCCAAATATCAACATAAATGCAATAAACCAGCTACCTACTCATTTAAATTACTTGTTCATTTCAATGACTCAAATTCAATATCTCCATGAGACTACATTACCTTTTCTTTAGTCCCAGTAGCAAGTTCACACGAAGCATATCAGAGATCCGAGTTTGTTGCATCATCTTCTTCATCTTTCCACAAGTCCTCATAGATTCCTCCACCCGATCAAGGTTAGCATGAGTGATGTAACTTATTTCAGATCTATCTCCATCTCAAAGCCTTAAAACATGTACCCAAGGAGTGACTCCACTTTGGTTTAGATTTTGTTTGCTGAAGCAAGAAACAAGTAACGGAAGTTACAAAACACCAAATACAATCTCAAATTAGGATTCTTGAAAAAAAAATGAATTTAGAATATTGGAAAGCTCGCTCGTGCATCGACAAAAATAAAAATCGTACCTTTGAAGCAAGAAAATTTGGACCAGTATCAAGCCAAGCAAAATTGAAGTAGTATTAACCCAAGTGAGCGAGAGAGAGAGAAGAGGGTACCGGCAATGAGAGAGAGGGAGGAGACATAACAGTGTAGCGGCGGAGAGAGAGAGAGGAGAGAGACTAAAGTTATCTTTTATATTTCGATCGAAATAATAGAGCGCGATTTTTTTTGGTTTCCCTCTTTCGCGAAATTTTCGAAATTTTGATTTGTAACACTTCTAAAACGATTTTTAAGCGTTGGAAATAAATTCATGAAATTCACCACAATTAAAGCAACACTTAACAACATTACTAACGCTTATATAGCGTTGGGAACTTGCTAACGGTAAATAACCGTTGCAAAGCAAAAAAGGGCTGTGTTGCAAATATCCTATTATGGTGTAGTGTTAGGACTTGTCTAAGAGTTCTAGGAAGATTAGATGCACTTACTAAAATCAAATATCAAAAGTTATCTTCACATGAGGAGAATTAACTCTCCACTTTTGTTTTATTAAAATTTTATCTTGTCTTAGTTGCTTGTTTACGTAACTTAATGTTTTAAATTTTTGTGTAGTAAAGAAACCAAGTATTTAGTATTTATACAATCATAGCTAAACTTACTCACTAGTTTCCTAAAATAGTAAAACCAAGTTGTAAGTGGTCCTAGAATTTAGGTTGGTTCGAATCCACTCCAAATTATATGAACACGAAGATCGTGAGTAAGGAAATATTTGTTTCGCATTTTGGCCAAGGAAGAGATTCAAATCTCTAACATAGCAAAAAGGTGAATATCAAAATGGCACTGCTGCCATTCTAAAGACCCAAGGACCTGTGCTTGCAAATTGGAATTGCTCCAAGGGGAATCCCCCCACGCTCATCCTTTCATATATTTCTTTTTCTTATGTTTTCTTCGTTTTTTTTTAAATTTCCCGCGTTTTTGCTACTGATCCCCATACTGGTTTTGGTTGTACTGACAGGTTCCAAATACTAGGACCTGGAAACTAGGCTACAACAACCACTAAGCTTACTGTAAAACATTTGGTCTGCTGTGCACATTTTTTTTTTTGTGGACTTGCGGGAAGCTTGCAGGTTCCAAATTTTCAATATTTTTGCATGCTTCACATGTATGTAGTTATTATGTCGTAGTTAATGGACTATATTTTGCGTATTAGTTTAGTAATATGCATGAATCATGTGAATACGCCTGTGAATATATATATGCGGTTAAGTGGTCATGAATTATATATTAATGTATATATACATACAAATGGTACTGTTTTGCATGATTATCATATATATATATATATATATATATATAAGTCACATGTTTAGCATATATATTATTGTATGAGTGGTTATTTGCATGTTGGCATATATAACTTAGGAGTTATACATAGTAATTAGGGTGTGTTTTGGTATTTTGGCCATAACTTTGGCTACGGTTCTCTGAATCACGCGTGTGAGCTCAATTCGGAAAGATCTCAATGGCGCACATGCTGTCACCACCCAGCTTTGCTCAGTGGAGGTCATTTTAGAGGTCAAAATCAACTGTTTTCCCCTCCAAAATCATCATTTTAGAAAATTGTGTTGTTTAATAAGTCGATTTTGTCATGAAAGAGGAGAACATTCCAACGAGGGTTAAAATCTGAGTTGGGTAAGTTGTTTCTAAGCCCTAAAGGGTGAAGCTGCTCTCTATATGACACTTGCAATCTCAATGAGTATTGACGAAATTGAATTATTATGCAATACAAGAGTCGTATTTTAGTCTAGGTAAAATACGTCACCTGTTTAGTTTACGTTTTCACATATTAGTATATATATGCGTACGTATAATATTTTCACATGCTACCATATCTAAATACGTATGAGTAATTCAAATTTGCCTGTAACTGTAGATATACGTCTACGCAATATCGATTTACAAATTAGCATACATATACGTATTACTGATGTATATTTGCCTATACATATGGAAATATTTATCGATGATACAACCTTACCTATTCATATAGCTATACGTATGAGTAGAGTATCTTCACATACTACTGCATCTAGTATTGTATGAGTAGATCGTATTTGTATGCTTGTATTTTCACCCTTGCATAAATCTTAAAAAAAAAAAAAAAAAAAAAAAAAAAAAAAGTTAAGAACGAC
Source organism: Coptis chinensis (assembly GCF_015680905.1). Lineage (NCBI taxonomy): Eukaryota > Viridiplantae > Streptophyta > Magnoliopsida > Ranunculales > Ranunculaceae > Coptis > Coptis chinensis. The sequence continues at coordinate 29,455,307 of NC_141463.1, read as the reverse complement.
TTTGCATAAATTTTATTTAATTCCATAAATCTTAATCATATTTTAACGGTGTCTAGGAAACTTGAAAGATTGAGGTTACTTAATTAGAACCGTGCTTGCACGAAAAGCCTCCCTCATATCTCTCTTGTAACCTGGCCGTTGGTTTATACACACGTATTCATCGCTTCACTGTTACATTAGCAGCAGCTTAGGCCTACGTTGTTCAACTCCAAAATCTTCAAGAGAATCATAAAACTCAAGTAATAATAAGTTCCTTCTATAAATTAGATCTAATTTTATGCTTGCATGAGATTAAGGTCTAGTTCCACTGAAGAATTTGAACATACCTATCGTCGAAAAAAATATGATAAGCAATTGCGCAAGTTCTCACCTAAAAATTGTTCTTCTTCTGTTAATTACCTTCATCAAGATCCTTCATCACCATTACCTTCTGTCGTAATGGCCGACGATCTTCCACCAACTGAGAAGCCCCTGTCGGACTTCTATACTGCATTACAGGAAGGACCTTCTTCCTGCATCAAACTTGAGGACATTTTCAGTGATTTTCGTATCCCGCCAAACGTTTTTAGTTTGTTACCTGTGTATCATGGTTTGGATCACGAAAAACCATACAATCATCTTTGTAGGCTTTAACAAGTGGCCACAACATTTCACCATCCAGCTCGTCTTTAAGGAACAACTCTTGCTTCGGCTGTTTCCATTCACTTTAGTGAAAAAAACGTCAATTTGGCTAGCAGGACAACAGCCACAATCCATAGACACATGGAATAAACTTATTCAAGCTTTCATGCTTTAATTTTACACTCAGAAGAAAACAACTGAAATGCTTCAGAAAATTCAATTCTTTCGTCAAAATCCTCATGAATCCTTTATGGAAGCATGGAGTCGTTTTACTGATCTTCTTTTAGAATGTCCTCATCACTAACTAGACAAAGCCGTCCTTGTTCATTCCTTCTTTAATGAACTTTCTGATCATCAAAAAGAAACTCTTGATATAATGAATGGCGGTTGCTTCATGGACAAAGGAGCTACTGAAGCATATACTTTTCTTGGAAAACAAGCGAAAAAAGGTACACATGACCAGCCTCTTTTTGTGTGTGAGATGTGGTATGGTCGTTGAACAAAAGAGAAGCGTATCAAAACTTAATTATCCCTCAATAAGTAAAGGATGAGTAGGGTATCGTTCCACTTTTAAGTGTATGTTTATATGAAGGACAGGACTGGAAAGGGGGTTTGAGGGATTAAAAACTATGATTATAGATATTGTAGATTCTAATGCTAAACTAAACTAAACTAACTAAACTTATACTAAAGCTAAGAATTGGAAATAAGGAGAGAATATGAGAGAGATAGATTCAAGAGATTCAAATCCACCAATGCTTTTGATTCAATGACCTTTTGCTTCATGTTGTTCTCCAAGTAGACTACAATCGGGCAATCGAGCAAGTGCCGATGCCTTTTTGGGTAAAACATCGTTAAACAATTAACTCTACTTAAGGTTGTTCCTATGTTCATGTTACTAGTATCTTCTTTCCTTTTATGTGAGCTTGGGCAGCTATTCAATGAATCACCATCTAAGGCAAACACAAGGAATACTTCCCTTACTCTAAAACACTACACAATTAGAAGAAAAGTAGAGAATAATAGTATAATATTCAATTACAATAAATAAAACTCTATTCTAGCATTATATTCAATTGCAATAAATAAAAGCATGTTACTAGCAAATATTCAATTGCAATAAATAAAACCCTAAACTAGCATGATATTCAATTGTAATAAATAAAAACCTTAATCTATACTTCCATCCCCTAGTGTGGGCAATGGAACTAATAACTAAAAAATATAAAGAACTAACCCTTGATTGAAGAACACCATAAACCGGAAGAATCATTAAACCTTAAGCACCGGCTTCATCTCCTCCCGTGAAGGAGAAGATTAGCCTTCCATATAGAAAGAAGAACACGAAGAACGAGAAAAGAAGAAGAGTCGAAGAACATAAGACTAGAAAGACTAATTTATTAAGACTCAAATAGTTAAAACCGATATTTTATTATTAATCTCTCTCTCTCAAGTTAAAGACAAGAATATAAGTGAATTGGCAAATTACATGAGGTACTTAGGTCCTCTATTTATAGGGGGTACAATGAGCTCTAGAAGCATTCCAAATCGTCATTTGTTTCCTAATACAAATAGACTTCTTCCCAGAGTCCGACTTTTGTCTTCAAAAACCGAGAAGGAATTGGCTACAAGAGTTGATTCATACGCCCCGGACGCATTATTCATGTGTGCTAGACTTAATCAATGCGTCGACGCCGATCTATCGTCCCCCCAGATGCAATCAATGCGTCCGGGCCGCCGATACATCGTCCCACGCATAAGCCGATTTTCTCTCTTACGCTTCTATCCTTCTATCCTCTTTTTGCGTGCTTTGGTCCAAGCAACGAATCCTTTGGCCTTGGGCTTCCAAATAGACTTTAAAATAGGTCCAAGTCGCATATTTAACAGCTCCAATTCCTTGGCCTTCTCCATGATTGTCCACGGGCCTCCCATGTGATCCTTAATGCTCCGAATTGCTTCATTTTACCCCATTTTCTCTAATATTCTACAAAACTCTCTTTTTCATCTGTAGAATCTTAAAACATAACTTACAAACACTATTAGTCTACTAAGATGGCTAAACAAGAGGCATAATCGAGGGTTAAATAGCACTTTTTGAGCACTTATCATAACTCCCAACTAGCCTTTTGCTAGTCTCTTAGCAAATAAGATAAAAAAAATAGATAAGTGATCAAAATCACATCCTAATAACAAAAATAAAATCCTAACTCACTTTTGCAGGCATCGCGATTGCATTTACCATATGCAACAAGGCTTTAAACCTTTAAGTTCCCCAAAAAGGACGAGTTATAGTCTCGTGAGGGTTTTCAGGTGATATACCCACAAAATCAATCAATAGCATGTTCAAGAATGATAGTATTTTTCAGAGAGATAAATTCCTTACCCACCTAGTGCTTACTCCAACAGACGGTATCCATTGCTAAGTACATTGCTGCAAAGACTCATAGATTATGATGGGAGATAGTAAAAATTGACAAAATTCTCAATCAAGGCTTATGTGTGTACTTAGTCAATCTCCTATACTTTCCTATCCAAGAAACGGAATCCCTAGTTTACCATAGGTAGATAATCTCGACTTTTAATCCTCACCGGTCATACTCTCAGGAAAGAATCTCTCAGAAGATGGTCTACTATTTTACCTCATGTATGTGGGGAAAAGAATAATGCATATGAACATCCCACATACTACTTTGAAAAACAAACTTCTGAATAAAATTAGTCTCATGGAAAGAATGTCAATCACATATGAAGTGTCGGGTCCTTCACTTTAGCATCCTCTCACCTATTCTAGACTTCGTACCATACTGTAGTGATAAGCCATGGGTTGTAACTTGGCTTGGGTATTGGTTTATGAAGGAAAGGTAAAAAGGATTCTAAGGTTATTTTTGAAAAACACTAAGGGTTTTGCTTCTTTCTTTGGAAGATTTCTTCAAATTCTGTATTGCAAAGAAAATTCTTCCTTTGTCTTAGCTTTTCCATCCATTCTGTTCAACTTTTTTTTTTTTTTTTTTTTTTTTAAAGCTCAGTGGTATATCTTTGATTAGTACTGGATATGCTTGTTTCCCACTAGCTTCTTTCACTTTGAACAGAATGATGGTCTTCATTGTATCTCTCTGATATTTCCTTGTAATCTTCCTTTTGTGGTCCTTGTTCCTCCTTGTGCCCCTCGTATTCTCAGAAACATATCGGTATGACTGATAAAGATTTTGGCTATACTCCTTGTCTGGAGTTGGGTAAAGGATAAAGGGTTTTAGAAGAAAATGGCTTATTGTAAGGCTCAAAAGGGTTTAACATGATGGTCTTACTGGGTGGGATAAAGGCTGAATAGGTTCACTACTTGGGTTATCAGTATGATACTCTGTTTCGAATAGACTACAAGACCTAATGGCTATCTCCCCAGTTGATGTCACTTCATGATTAACCAAATCAACGAATAATAAGACTATATTACAACGACATAAAGAACTGAAAGATGTTGAGTCTCTAAGACTCGGATTTTTTGTAAAAACTCTCCAAAGAATGGGTATAAAGCTCAAGTCTCACGGGCTAAGTCTAAAAATTCTACTTCCAGTTTACTAGGGGTTTAAATCTCTCTTCTAGCAAAAGTATACAAAATTGATCAAGTGTTATGGTGGTGCCTTGATAAAGAATTCTATCAACAAGAACTATGTCCGAGCATAATAAATAGTCTAAGCGGTAATGAAATCAATAATATCAACTATCTATCAAACTCAACACTAAGCAGTATAGAATATATATCCCAAACTCATCATTAAAATTTATTTTTCTCATGCTACTGATATAGAAACAAAAATATTTTTGTTTTTGAAAACTAATTTTCAAAATTCATTTCTCAAGTACTTCTCAAGTACACCCTCCCCCTACTTATGTATGCATTGACCTCAATGTATAAATAAGTAAATGAAATGGATGAGAAAAAGGTAGGATATTACCATTGATGCCGAATATTAGAATTAGTTCAAGACACAAATTTTTAGGTATTTTTACGTCAGATCCCCAAGACGTAATTTGAGTCTTTTAAAGTCAGATTCTCAAGACTTGTGGGTCATCAAAAATACTCCTTGATATGCTGGAAAGATTGTTGGTGAAGTTGCTTCTCTACCTTGAATTATTTTAGGTCTGACGATTGTGTGATAGGCCTTGTGGTTCCTATGTGTAGAAGATTGATGAAAATCTTTCTTTCTAACAGGACAATAATATCTTATGTGCCCTTTACCACCACAGTGATGATAATGGATGTCTGGCTGACTACGCTCAGGGTGGGCAGTAGACTGGTTCACATACTTCTCTCGTTCAGACAATAATGGTGTAGAAGAGGCTTCAACAGTGCAATTCTCCTTATCAATATGGTTCACTTTCTGCTTTTGAAAACTCATTTCAGTTTCTAGATTCTGTTGTTTTTCCAAAACTCCTTTAAGCTGATTCTCTAGTAACTGATTTTTCTAGGCAGAAGTATGTTGTTCATCCTGAAATGTAGAGTTCATCTTCTCAAGGTATGATACTCTCTCTGTCAATTTTCCATTATGCTCACTTAAATCCTGAATTTTTTGTAGAGATTCTAAGAACATGGCTAGCAACGCCTTTGTGGTGTGGTTCTCAGGTTCATCATAGTTTTTTGTAGATTGAGCACTTTCAATTGTATCTTCGAATGGGACGAATTCTTGTATCATGCTATCAAGGAAGTACACCTTTCCACCTTCGGCTTCATCACAATCCTTATACAACAGGTGAAAGATATTTATGTCCATGGACATCTTACCAAAGTTGATCTTCATTTCACCGTTGTAACAATTTATCAAAGCTTTTGCGGTAGCGAGGAAAGGTCGACCTAGAATAATTGGAATTTTATCAAAGGCTTCCTGGGTGTCTATCACAATGAAATCCACTGGATAGTAGAAATCGGCTACTTGAACAAGAACATCCTCAACTATTCCTCTGGGAATCTTGGTAGAACGGTCAGCTAACTTTAATTTGACTTTTGTAGGCTTTAGGTTCTCTAGGCCCGACGCTTGGTACACATGATATGGCAAGAGATTAACACTAGCACCAAGGTCTAAAAGAGCATTACCCGTGAATTTTTCTCCTATCCTTCATGATATTGTAGGACTTCCTGGATCTTTGAGCTTGACTGGAGCTTGCTGATGGATAATAGATGTTGTTTGTCCAGCTAGAAACGCTCGCTTTGGAACATGAGTACTTCTCTTTATGTTGCATGCATCCTTCAAGAATTTGGCATATGATGGCAACTGCTTGATCGCTTTGAAAAAGGGGATATTGATGTTATCTTTCTCAAATGCCTCCTTCATCTCTAAAAATTGCTTGTCCTTTTTGCTTTGAGCAAAAAACATAGGAAAAGGTGCCTTCGGTACAAACACATCAGCATGTGTTTGCTCTTCTTTCTCTTTGCCATTCTTGCATATCTTGTCTTGGTTATCTTGACAAATGGGAGTGGAAAGGATTTCCCCCACTTCCTTTTGAACTTTATTTGAAATCTTGACCGATTGCTTTGTAGCAATGTCATCATGAGAAGGTAAGTCAACCTTGTTGTCTATCTTCAATCCTGATCTGAGAGTAGTAACTGAGCTAACATGATCATGGAGGTGATTAATCCTAGAAGTTGTCCCAATGTGGCATACATCTTCACTCTTCAATATTGGTTCCAATAATCTAGGTTGAGTGGCTTGTGTCTTTACAGGCAAAGCAGTGGTGAGTTTGTCGACCTTAGCCTCTAGAGACTCCATTCTAGAACATTGACTTGCCTGAGATTGCTGGAGATTGAGCTGAGACTGTGCAATAAGCTCTATAACACTTTCAAACTTCTGATTTTTTTGTGATAACAAAGTAATTGCACTCTCCAGGTTGGCAGGTGCGGCATAATTTCTCCTAGGATTAGGCAATAACTCTCCACTTGTATTGGAGTTTTGTTGAGAGTATAATTGTTGTTGAGGGACCAACTGTGAAACTTGACTTGTCTGTGGAATATAAGTTTGATCTTGAGAACCTAGGGGTCCAGCATTCTGTCTCCAATGATTACCTTGAAAGTTATTACCACCTTGGTTGGGCCTCTGAAATGACTTTATATTGTACTCTCCAACTGATGCATGTTGATAGTAACTAGGACATTCTAGAGTTGCATGAGAAGTGTCCGAACAGACTTCGCAGTATTGGCTAGCTTGCATGACTGGGAGAGATTTAGCTTGAGACTTGTTGAACTTGGAGGGATTTATAGAGAACTGATTAAATTTCTTACTTAGAGTTTCAATGCTGGTGGCCAGGCTGGCCAATGTAGACTTCAGTTCTTGATCTGCTTGTTCATGTGCTTGGTAGCCAAATTGCTTTGGCTCCCCTTCCATGCTAGCGACATCCTCGTTGCTAGTAGTCCACTATTGTGTTTCTTCAGCTAAATTCTCGAGAAAGTTGTAAGCTTCCTCTCCATCCATGGATGTAAACTTGCCTTTGTGCATTGACTGTATCATCTGCTTGTTCATCATCGAGAGTCCTCGATAGAAAAAATGAGCAAGTGTGCTCTTATCGTATCCATGATGTGGACATGAGACTAGCATATTATTGAATTTCTCCCAGCTTTGATGATATTCTTCAGTCACCTTCCCTTTGAAATTGTTGATGGCTTACTGCATGGCATCTGTCTTCTGGGGTGGGTAGAACTTGTTCATAAACTTTGTTCTCAACTTCTCCCAATTGTCTATTGAATTGATCGGCTGTGCAGTTAACCATTCAGATGCTTTACCTTCGAGTGAGAGTGGAAACAAAATGATTTTGATACTCTCATCCCTGATATTCTGGTTCTTGAAAGTTCTGAGGACTGATAGAAATTTGTTCATGTGAACATATGGCTGAACATTGTCTGAACCATTAAACTTTAGAAGCATAGAGATTACTGATGCTCTAAGTTCAAACCGGTTAGATTCTCTCCTCGAAAAACAATAATTGCTTGGTGGGTCTCCAATGATTGGCTTAATAGAAATCGCCAACTTCTTCCTCTCACAGTGCTTGCATGGGTGGGATAGCTTCAGGATTATTGGTGTCCAAAACACCTCCATCATTGCGTGCGGCCATTATATCAATCCTATCTAGTATTCTTGCTATGCGAAGATGATGAAAACTATCCTATTATGCTTGAATGCAATTAAACTAATATGCAATTATTCTAAATTATACTAATATGCAAAACTACTTTCCTTCAACTTGGTTGGGCTTTGCAGCTAGTATCTCGCCCGTTGTCTAAAGCTGTCTCTTCTAGGGTTATGGTGAATCACTTGGATTGCTTAAGTACCACGTCCCACAGACGATAGTCCGTTTGTCAAGATTCAGACAAGAAACACTAGAGTTTGATATTTCGCTGTGTTGGCTTACAACTTCAATTGTTGAAAAGATCCTAAATGCAATTATACTAGAAAGCAATAAAACTAAACTATGATGCAACTATGCTAAAATGAAATAAAAAGAATGAAGATTCACTCACTCGACCAGCCTCTTTTTGTGTGTGAGATGTGGTATGGTCGTTGAACAAAAGAGAAGCGTATCAAAACCTAATTATCCCTCAATAAGTAAAGGATGAGTAGGGTATTGTTCCACTTTTAAGTGTATGTTTATATGAAGGACAGGACTGGAAAGGGGGTTTGAGGGATTAAAAACTATGATTATAGATATTGTAGATTCTAATGCTAAACTAAACTAAACTAACTAAACTTATACTAAATCTAAGAATTGGAAATAAGGAGAGAATATGAGAGAGATAGATTCAAGAGATTCAAATCCACCAATGCTTTTTATTCAATGACCTTTTGCTTCATGTTGTTCTCCAAGTAGACTACAATCGGGCGATCGAAATGAAAGATGCCTTTTGGGTGAAACATCATTAAACAATTAACTCTACTTAAGGTTACTCCTATGTTTATGTTACTAGTATCTTCTTTCCTTTTATGTGAGCTTGGGCAGCTATTCAATGAATCACCATCTAAGGCAAACACAAGGAATACTTCCCTTACTTTAAAACACTACACAATTAGAAGAAAAGTAGAGAATAATAGTATAATATTCAATTACAATAAATAAAACTCTATTCTAGTATTATATTCAATTGCAATAAATAAAAGCATGTTACTAGCAAATATTCAATTGCAATAAATAAAACCCTAAACTAGCATGATATTCAATTGTAATAAATAAAAACCTTAATCTATACTTCCATCCCCTGGTGTGGGCAATGGAACTAATAACTAAAAACATAAAGAACTAACCTGATTGAAGAACACCATAAACCAGAAGAATCATTAAACCTTAAGCACCGGCTTCATCTCCTCCCTTGAAGGAGAAGATTAGCCTTCCATATAGAAAGAAGAACACGAAGAACGAGAAGAAAAAGAGTTGAAGAACATAAGACTAGAAAGACTAATTTATTAATACTCAGCTAGTTAAAACCGATCTTTTATTATTAATCTCTCTCTGCCTCAAGTTCTGGAGACAAGAATATAAGTGAATTAGCCCATTACATGAGACACTTAGGTCCTCTATTTATAGGGGTTACAATGAGCTCTAGAAGCATTCCAAACCGTCATTTGTTTCCTAATACAAATAGACTTCTTTCAGAGTCCAACTTCATGTCTAAAACTGAGAAAGAATTGGCTACAGTGTCGATTCATGCGTCTGGACTCATTATCCATGCATCTCAGACTCAAGAAATGCGTCTGGACTCACGATCTATGCGTCCCAGATGCGAGCATTGAGTCTAGACTCACGATACATGAGTCTCAGACTCAGAAGTCTATTTTCCCTCTTTTGTAGGCTTTGGTCCAAGCAACGAATCCTTTGGCCTTGGGCTTCCAAATAGGCTTTAAAATAGGTCCAAGTCACATCTTTAATAGCTCCAATTCCTTGGCCTTCTCCATGATTGTCCACGGGCTTCCCATGTGATCCTTAATGCTCCGAATTGCTCCGTTTTACCCCATTTTCTCTAATATTCTACAAAACTCTCTTGTTTACCTGTATAATCTTAAAACACAACTTATAAACACTATTAGTCCACTAAGATGGCTAAACAAGAGGCATAATTGAGGGTTAAATAGCACTTTTTGAGCACTTATCAACACACTTGGGTAACACTGAATCGTCTAGGTCATCAAAGGATACTGTTACAAAAGCTACATCTATTTTTTAGGTAAAACCCGATCCTGAATTAAAAAATTTGATAGAATCCCTAACTAAAAAAGTAGATGCCCTTGCAGTTCAAGTAAATGATCAACTCCCAAAACAGGTCATGAACGTTGACACATCCCCATGTGTTCTTTGTCTCAGTCCTGACCATCCTGATGCTTATTGTCCCTTGTTATATGCCCCCCTTCTCAACCATCAGAAGAGGCATGTGCATTCAACATTCCTAATGCACCTTGGCGACAGCATCCGAATTTCGCTTGGCGCCAGAATAACCAACAGCTCGGGGATCCTCTAGGTTTCGCTAATCCACCTGTTCGACCAACCAACAACTTTATTCCATACCGCCAAGGAAATAATCAACAATACCAACAAAGTCAGAATCAATTTCAAAATACTTTGGATGCTAACTATCAAACCAACCACAGCCTTGTTCCAGCCAATCCAAATCCCAACTATAATCAACAACTTCTCAGCAATAATCGTGATCTAGTACCTATTGCATAACTTGCGCCACTCGTTACGGATAGGACAAGTGAGACTTTCTGAGCTTACATGAACCAACAATCTCAAATTTTAACGTTTATCCAACAATCACTTCAACAATTGGTGCAAGAAAAGAGTAAAAAGGCGTGTTTCCTAGACAAGCAGTTCCAAACCCTAAGCCAGCAAACACTGCCTTTAAACTCACCAATGCACCTGGTACAAGTACTCCCAACCAAGGTGAGGTGCACGCAATCACTACTCTTCAATCTGGAAAAACTATAGACAATCAAATATGTATGCCAGATGATCAACCAAAGGAATCCGACGGTTCAAATGAATCTATTTCCAATAATGAACCTACGAAGGATTCACCAAATACAACAAAGACAACATCTCAGAATTTAGGAAACAAGCAAGCGGACCCATTTGCCAAATTCCGCCCTAAGGCACTATTTCCTGCACGCTTGGCAAAGAATAAACCTGATGAGAATTTTTATGAAATTTGAAAGACTTTTCAGAATTTGACAATCAACTTACCTTTTCTTGATGCCTTAAAGCTATTGCCAAAACATGCAAAATTTCTAAAAGATATGTGCACCACAAAAAGGAGAACTAATGTTCCTCAACAAGCGTTCCTTACCGAACAGTTTCCATCCATCACCGAACACAATGGTATAGTCAAATACAAGGACCCTGGTAGACCAACGGTTCCATGCACCTTAGGTGACAAATATACGGCTACTGGCGCTACTAGACCTAGGAGCTAGTGTGAACTTACTTCCATATTACTTATTTAAACAACTAGGTCTTCATGAGCTGAAACTACCACCATGACTCTACAGTTAGCCGATTGTTCCATTAAGTATCTAAAAGGAATTGTGGAAAACGTCCTTGTAAAAGTCCAAGACTTTTTCTATCCTATCGACTTTGTTATTTTGTATACTGAAGTTGCATGTGATTCCATTCCTATCATCTTAGGACATCCGTTCCTAGCAACTGCTAATGCTCTTATTAATTGTAGGGATGGTTCCATGACCATGTCCTTCAGAAATCTTTTGGTCGAGGTAAATGTGTTCAAGATGATGAAACAAATTCCAGACCCTGACATTGATGGTGAGGTGAATAGGGTTGATAGCATTGTGCACAACTATTTAACAAACACTTTTCCTAAAGATGAAGTATACTAATTTCTTTCCTTCAGCGATTCTGAATTTGAGGATGATGATTATACACAATAAGTAAACGAGTTATTAGAGTCAATACCACTATTTGACCCTATGACCGTGATGTCCAACAATTTGGATGAACATCAATCTATTTACTCTATGGACTATGACTTTCCTCAAGAATCTTTAATACCCACTCCACCCGCCCCTGACTTAAAACCTCTTCTTTTGGAATTAAAATACGTACATCTTGATCCAGATGGTAGTCATCCTATTATTATATCATCTCAATTGACTGAGGATCAAGAATCTCGTTTAATAGATGTCATTCAATAACACCGTTCTGCTATTGGATGGTCCCTCGATGACATTAAGGGGATTGACCCTAATGTATGCACCCATCACATACATCTTGAAGAAAATGCTAAGACGTCACATGAACCGCAACATCGTCTAAACCAAACCATGAAAGATGTGGTATGGGAGGAAGTTTTAAGATTACTCGATGCAGGTATTATTTACCCTATATCCGATAATATTTGGGTGAGTCCAGTACACGTTGTTCCAAAGAAATCTGGCATTACAGTTGTGCGCAATGATAAAGATGAATGCATCTCCGCTCCTATTCTAATGAAATGGCGAATATACATTGACTATCACAAACTTAATGCAGCCACTCGTAAGGATCACTTTCCACTGCCCTTCATCGATCAGATGCTTGAACGGTTACCAGTCATGCGTATTACTGTTTTCTTGATGGTTATTCAGGATATTTTCAGATAGTCATAGATCCTGCTGATCAAGAAAAGACTATGTTCACATGTCCTTTTGGTACATTTGCATATAAACGAATGCCTTTCAGCCTTTGCAATGCACCTGGTACTTTCCAACGCTGCATGCTTCACATTTTCAGTGATATGGTTGAACGTTTTATGGAAGTATTCATGGAAGACTTCTCAATATATGGAGATTCTTTCGATAGCTGTCTATCAAATCTTGAAAAGGTCTTTACACGTTGTGAAGAGAAAAACCTTGTTCTTAATTGGGAAAAATGTCATTTCATGGTTAAAAAAGGAATAGTTTTAGGACATACCGTTTCAAAAGACGGAATCGAAGTCGACAAAGCTAAGATAGAAAAAATTGCTTCACTTCCTATACCAAAAATAGTTCGCGACATTCGCTCATTTTTAGGACACGCAGGTTTCTATAGGAGATTTATTCAAGATTTTTCAAAGGTTGCTCGACCTTTAACCAATCTCTTGCTTAAAGATGCCATTTTTTACTTCAGTTTCAATTGCAAACAAGCTTTTGAGACTTTAAAATCCGCCTTAACTACCGCTCCCATAATTCAACCACCTGATTGGTCTAAACCTTTTGAATTAATGTGTGACGTGAGTGAGAATGCTATTGGAGCTGTACTAGGGCAACGCCGAGAAGATAAGTCAATTATCATTTACTACACGAGTAAAACCCTTAATGAAGCTCAACGTAACTATACAACCACTAAGAAAGAGTTTCTCGCCATTGTATATGCCTTGGATAAGTTTCGTCCTTACCTAGTGGGTTCTTCCACAATTGTCTATACTGACCATGCGGCGCTTCGTTACCTATTAGCGAAAAAAGATGCAAAACAGAGGTTGATCCGCTAGATTCTCCTCTTGCAAGAATTTACTCTAGAAATTAGAGATAAAAAAGGTTGCGAAAATGTGGTTGCAGACCATTTATCAAGACTTGTCAGTGATATTGATACTGATACCGAACCTATCTGTGATTCCTTTCCGGATGAACACTTATATTCCATTTTTTCGTCCCCCTGGTACGCTGACATAGTAAATTACTTAGTTACTGAGGAAGTCCCTTCATCTTGGTCTCGTAATGACTGAAAAAAGTTCTTATCCAATGTGAAATTTTATTTCTGGGATGATCCCTACCTCTTCAAGTATTGTTCTGACCAACTAATCCATCGTTGCATTCCCGACTGGGAATACAATGACGTGTTATCCCGCTGCCATGAACAATCTTGTGGTGGTCATTTTAGTGGTAAGAAAATAGTGGCCAAGGTTCTACAATGTGGATTTTATTGGCCAACACTGTTTAGAGATGCACATGAGCATTGCAAAGCATGCAACCGCCAAAGCCTAGGGCGATTACTCAACGCAATATGATGCCCTTAAATCCCATTTTGATTGTGGAAATTTTTGATGTATGGGGCATTGACTTCATGGGTCCCTTTCCAAATTCTCATGGTTTTCTTTACATACTGATAGCAGTTGACTACGTATCAAAATGGATTGAGGCATTGGCATGTCGTGCTAATGATCATAAAACTGTCATTTTTTTCGTAAGAGAAAATATTTTCTCTTGATTTGGCGTTCCAAAAGCTATTATTAGTGATGGGGGAAAACATTTCTATAATAAATTTTTGAATCATTAGTAAATAAATATGGAGTCACGCACAAAGTGGCAACTCTGTATCATCCTTAAAGTAGTGGCCAAGTAGAAGTCTCTAATAGAGAGATCAAATCCATTTTGGAATAAACTGTTAATCCATCTAGAAAAGACTGGTCTCTACGATTATCTGATGCCTTGTGGGCAGACAAAATAGCTTTTAAGACACATATAGGGATGTCTCCTTATCGCCTCGTTTTTGGAAAACCTTGTCACCTGCCGGTTGAACTTGAGCATTGTGCTTCTATGGGCCATCAAAAGCCTCAATTATAATAGTAATGCGGCAGGCGCAAAGAGAAAATTGCAGTTAAATGAGCTTGAGGAAATTCAGAGTGATGCCTATGATCTCTCGAAATCTTATAAAGCCAATATGAAAAGAGTGCATGACAAACACATATTGAGAAAAGATTTCAAAGTTGGTCAAAAAGTTTTGTTGTACAACTCAAGATTACACACTTTTCCAGGATAATTAAAAACTTGATGGTCTGGTCCTTTAATTGTCTCTGCTGTCACCCCTTATGGGGCTATATCTTTGAAAAACGTAAATGATGACAGCAAATTTCAAGTAAATGGCCAACGCGTTAAACATTATCATAAGTTGTGCTCTCCAGATGTCGAAGAGACTCTTCTCAAAGATGCAGTCTACACATACTAATAGATTCACTGGTGTAATTCTTTCCATGTGATATAAACAGGGAAAGTATGCCATTAGGGTAGCCGAGCCCTCTTCTATTTTCTTTTCTAAAAATCTCTAGAGTGTGTGGTTGCAAGCGTCAGAACCTTAGTCCACAAAAACTCTACTTCAGAACTAAGTATAAATGTCTTCTGTTAATCGAGCAAACGTGCCTTCTGGTAAACAATGGGTACCCAAAAATTAAACTCCTTCCTTCTCTTCCCTTTTCTATTCTCTTCCTCGCGAACTTCATCTCATCATTTGGAGTAAATCTCACTCATCTCGAATAGGTAATGGTCGTAGTACTTTTGCTAGAAAGCGACGGGTGAAAATGATAGGGTGGTGTATGAATTGTCAAACACCTTTCTATCCAGGTCTTGATCTACTATCCGATATGAGCCGGTATAAGGTATATTATTGTCTGACACCAACTCAGCAGAATAAACTTCATCGTCGTCTCGTTGCTCCCACAAGTTGGGATTCGTCTTGAGGATCTGACGTTAAAAGACTCACATTCGTCTTGAGGATCTGACGTTAAAAGACTCATATTCGTCTTGGGGATCTGACGTTAAAAGACTCAACTTGTTTATACTCTTGTCTTTTATTTTCACCTTTGTACTAAGTGTTGTGCACAAAGAGAGATGTGATAGGCAACATCTGATGGTCCCTCGTTCGCACTGGCAATGGATTTCACCAGGCCAATCCCGAATAGTTTTCTATTTGATGACAGTTCGGGGCGGTTTGAGGCTATACCATATGTACTAAGGGTAATATTATTATTAGACCATTGCACATTGGTCAGGGATGGTACCATCCTAAACCCTAGGCCCCCAAAACATAAAGGTTAAGCCACAGTCTGGCTGGATTGGGTTCGCCCCAGAGCCGACATGACAGTTGCCTGATTATACAGTAATGATTTTCTTCTTGAAATCCGGTGTTGTTAACACGTTCATCTCCCCTTGTACATTTGTATATAAAATTTGTAAATAAATAAAATTAAAAAAAAAAAAAAAAAACGTGGGGGTTTGCGTTCTGTTTTTACAAGATTCAAACCCCCTAAATAAAAATAAAAAGGTTTGAATGTGATTTTGTCACTTTCCAGTGGATGACATTTTTAATGCCGATCGTTTTGATATCTTATTTGTTCAATTTGGAGTTAAAACGAATCGAAATTCCACATTTGAAATTTTGGGACATAAGGGGAATTTCTGGAAATTATTTGGGCTTGGGCCAAAAATTAGACCTGACCAAAAATCACGGATCCGGTCACAAAACCCAACCCGCAGGCCAAACCACACGTCAGCCTCTCACTTTTTGTCCCCCCCAAAATCCGAAACTTGGTTCCCCTAATAATCTTTCGCGCACGCGGCATCACAACTCCAATTTTGCCCCGCGCATGCGGGCACTACACCACTGATTCATCCAATTTTTTAACACCAACAACCCCTCACTCTACGCAACCAATATACACCCTCAAAAATTCATCTCGATCCCTCTATGGCTTGAAATCGAGAATCACAGTTGAGAGAAATTTTTCTAATCTCTATAATTCAAGGATGTTTCATCCCTTTTTCGATGGGGAAATTGCTAGTAGAGAGTGGGAATATCTTTTGCATCGAATTCCAGCTCATTATTCCAAAGATTTAGTGTTGAAGTTCTATAACAATGGAGGTTTTCGGGGGAATGAGTTTTGGATTACGGCGGATGGGTTGGAACGTAAACTCACGTTGGAATTGATTTCGACAACAACGAATATTCCAATCAACTCCGATAGTGCGACACTGCTAATTTCGGAGTATCCGAATACAATGGAGTTGATGTTTGACACGCTTCTCGAGGGCAAATACAATGCTACCTCGAACTGCGTGTACCAGCACTCGCTTAGACGTAACCAACTAGTCGTTACTCAGTGGCTGGCTTACAACGTCATTGGAACCTCAAAAACGTCTGACGTGAATAATACATTCTTACACCTGCTATGGATCCTCCAGGAGAAGAAGGATACCTTCTGTATAGTTCATTTCTTGGGCCATGTTCTTACGTCTGCGTCAACCAGGTCAGCTCCTTTGTCACTTTGTTACTTTCGGCTTATGCTTAACTTAAGGTTTTAGTCCGCTAGTCCTTTAACTCCAACAAGGTCTTTTGAAAATTTTGCAATTTTTGAGACTTGTGTCATGGATTACTGGGACCCTATATCGAAAGATGATATCGAGCGTGATAACGTACCTCCTCCTCCTCCTTCACCACCCAACTGTTTTAATGAGGATACCATGCGCCGAATCAGCACTCCCATGGAAGCTTTGAGACATACGAACACTAGCATCTGTAGGATGTTTCTTCGTCAGGAAGAGATGCTTACTTCCTAAAATGACTTCCAAAGAAGAAATGCGTGTCGCCCAAGGCCGTTTCCAGAGAATGATGATGGCAAATCAGCAGCAATTCCAATATCAACTGCTACAGTCTTTGGGCCACATTCCAGACCAGTCAGCTCAGGCAGGAGTTCGTCATGGCCGACGAAGTAGAAACCCTGGTTCATCCTCTGCTAATCCTAAGGATTTCTAGTAGTTGTTTATTTTCCTTGGTTTAGAAATGACTATGTCATTTATTTCCCTTATGTATTGCATTTTTATTTTTCTAGTGATAAAAAAAAAATTATATCGTTTGATTTCTCATAATTTTGTATCTCCAAACGGTTTGAATGAGAAATTGTTTATGATATGAAATTATTGTACTTCGTAATATATTAGTTGTTCCTTGATGCACTGGGCCTACTCTTAAAGCCCAACGGTCAAAACCCAACGGACTGATCCAAATGGTCAGATGCCCAATGGTTAGATTTCTAATTATAAATCCAACTCTCCTCTTCCACTTTCACTCATCCCTTTCTCTCACTCTTCACAAATTCTCATTTTTTTCAACATAATGAATAAACTTGAGCGATGGGAAAAGGAGCAACGCGAATGGGCTATCATAGTATTCATGATA
Organism: Coptis chinensis; assembly: GCF_015680905.1. NCBI lineage: Eukaryota > Viridiplantae > Streptophyta > Magnoliopsida > Ranunculales > Ranunculaceae > Coptis > Coptis chinensis. The sequence goes on along the minus strand of NC_141463.1, from coordinate 29,437,736 downwards.
ACCGTGTTTATCATTGTTCTACTGTCACTCATGCATAACATGCTCCAGAATGTCTAGATCTATGTAGCCGACATCTTTCTTTCCCTTTGTCGCTTTGTATATTACTACGATGTGTTAAATAATTCTCCACCATTTGTACGGGTTACATATTAAATGGAGAAGTTCCGTATTAAATATTTGTGTGTATTAGTTGTATTTTTACCTATTAAAAAAAAAATCAACAACTAAGAAAACCATAACAAAGAAATTACCATTTAAATATCACCAAAATAATTCTATCTTTACTCATGGTGTTCAGAGAAGATCGCGCACACTACACGGTACGCATAACACTTGTCACACACGCAACTCGATTATTCTATCCATATTCTATTACTGAGGTATGATCATAAATTCTGAAATTATGGGTAGGTCTAACTGCCATGTGAAACCTTCCCCCATACTTTCTATCATTTTAACATCTCATTAATTGTTTGTGGAAATCTGACATGAAAAGAGTTACTATGGATACCCATTGTTGTTGTTCATAAAGGTCGGTGTCACAACAACACATGAGTCACTTGTGTTTTCATATATTAATTTTGGATTTAACTAAACTTGAAATCCTGTTTGGTACAAACTTCTAGATTGCCTATAAATCTTTTCTTTTCAGCCATTCTCTTTCAAGCATTCTTCACTATGCTTCCCTCCGTAATACTTCCAAATGGATCAACCAAGAAAAATAATGCTTGAGAAAGACTACCTAAATTTTTTTGAAGATAGCCAGTTTTCTCCTTATTTTGACACTGAAATTGTACGTCGAGGATGGATGCCTCTTCTATATCATTCAGCAGCTGGTTATTCCCAAGAATTGGTTATGATGTTCTACCAATTTAGCGGAACTGAAAATGGAAAATGCTATTTCAATGCCTATGAACGACGATTGGAATTGACTAGGGAAATTATCTCCGACATACTTCAAATCCCAATGAATACCCAGGAGTTCCTTTTTCTAGAGTCATCATTTGATTCTGTCAAAACTTTACTACGAGCTACCGTATCTCATGGCGAAGTCGAAAATAGACATCACGTTGTTCTTCAACGCTCTTTGAAACAGAATCATCGAGTTGTGCTTCACTGGTTGGGACACAATGTGGTAGGTACATCACACCAATCAGAAGTCACAAAGTCTCAACTTCACCTACTTTGGGTTTTGCAGACTAAAAGGGATGATTTTTGTCTAATCTAACACCTCTGGAACGCGATCACCAGGAAAACAAAAAGGTCAGCACCTCTACCTACTTTAGTCACGCAGATTATGATGCGTTGGGGTTATCTAATAATTTATCCAAAGACACCCCTTCAAAGAGCAAATATTAGTGTGCTCCAAACAGACTACTCCGTTGGTTTTTGGACTCCTGACACTTTAACAGATGAACAAAACGACCCAAGCTCAAACTCTGAACTTTTCTTTGATGAAAATGCCATGATAAACATTTTTAATACCATGGAAGGCATTTAATTTCTTCATCACGGCATGCGGGAACTATACGCTCGTCAGAATATCATCATTACAACTCTTAAGGAATTCCAAGAACGTCAAGCAATGCATGATGTTGAACAGGAGGAAATCTTGGAAAATCATTCTCAGTCCTTGCAAAATCACGCTCTCCTAATGGAGAATCCAACTACACTCTCTGCCAGCCAAGGGGACATTCATATGCAGCTTAGACAACAAATTGAAGAACTAAACACTGTGGTGCACGATATGCGTCTCCAGTAGCATCATAATAATCCATGATTTTCTTATTGAATAAAAATGAAATAATAATACTAAGTGAATAAATAAATAATTGTATATATTATTACGTTTTTCGTCGTATTATTAATTTTGTTCTTATCTTTGTGTCTTCTTTTGTAAGAAATACTTGCTAGAATCATTTACGTTGTGACTAACTAATTTTAACATATGATTTGCAATGTCATTACAGGAGGGTTTATTTTCTTCCATACTCATTTATCCATCCAGTTGCCTTTCTCATTGCCCATTTCTTTACTTCATCCGCCAAATCATCTTCATGAAACATTGCATCTTCATCAAACATGATACCTCCAAAACTTATTCCTGAGTAATCATTTCAGTCTATGATGGATTCCAATACTTATGGCCATCTCTTCCGTGACTACATCACTAACATTGGGTGGTCTTCCCTAGTTTTTCAACCTGACCAAACTTATTCTCCGAGTTTGGCCGCATACTTTTATGCTAATATGGAGGACACACCAGCATTCAATCATGTGCGTGGCTTCTACTTAGACGGGTTCACAATCCTAGTTGGTGACACACATCATATTTTTTCTGAACAACAGCTTGCCCTAACTTTGGATCTTCCATATCAAGAACCGGCCACATCATGGCACTACAACTATCATAATTCTTACCATTCCTTTCAGTGGAAAGTGTTTCCCGAAACTTACGGTGATGGTCTTGAGATTAAACGAGAAGGAGATGGCCATGTACCATGGCGCGACATCACCATTCCCTTAGCAAGCATGACCATGAACATAGGGACTGCGATGTTGTTTATACTCCTGAACATCATGGGAGATTGGAATTTGTCTACTGCCAATGAGGCTGCCTGTGTAGTATTCAGTGCACTGGCTCAAGGTCATACATTATTTAACATCTTAGGTTGTGTTATTTCTAACCTGAAATGAGCTCGCACTTTTCAAGATTAGTATATTCTTTTACCTGTAACCGCTTGCCGAATTATGAAGACACATTTCCCATAGTTTGTAGCTACTTTTCATGACTGGGTCAAGGTAGATTCTATGTGCCCAGCAAACAAAATCATTCGCTCATTAAGGTTTAGGCAATGGAAATGTCCTGCTCGGTACCTGAGGCATGTTCGTTGTTACCCGAATGATGAAAATATGAAAAAACATTTGAACAAATCCAGAGACAAAGAATGGGCAGAAATTTGGCAGACTATTATCTTTTGGCGCGATGCTAAGGAAATGCATTTCCTTATTGAGGGGCCTTGGACCTACACATCCTGCTGGATGGTAAAGTTGAGCTTACCATTGTACATATATCTAGCTAAAAATTATGTTTCGTGTGCTATTGTCTTTCATTATTTCGTGTGCTATTATACATTTCATTGTTCCTTTCTCTATAATATATTATGTTCTCTAACCTTTACTGTTCCAAAGAATCTAGCCCTAATTTTGCTCATGGTTCTCGTGTAATTTCTCTCTTTATTTATTGATACTTGAGGACTAAGCATCATTCTGTTTGGGGGTGCTTTTAACCCTGTAGCAAAAAAATTAGGCAAATTGTAGCCTCAGATATAGTTTTTATTTTCTTGTTAATAATTGTACTTAGTGACAAAGTCTTGTTTCCTTTTCAATGATGAAAATTGTCTATAAATCTCACATTAGTATCCTAATTAGGATTCATTTTAAGAAACTTAAGATAATATGTATGTAATAGTTTATACATCTTTTCATGAACATTCATGTACTGAGTATCTTCTCTCTTTTTTTATTGATACTTCGAGGACTAAGCATCATTCTGTTTGGGGGTGCTTGTAACCTGTAGCAAAAATTAGGCAAATTGTAGCCTGTATATAGTTTTTATTTTCTTGTTAATAATTGTACTTAGTGACAAAGTCTTGTTTCCTTTTCAATGATGAAAATTGTCTATAAATCTCACATTAGTATCTGAATTAGGATTCATTTTTAAGAAACTTAAGATAATATGTATGTAATAGTTTATACATCTTTTCATGAACATTCATGTACTGAGTATCTTCTCTCTTTATTTATTGATACTTCGAGGACTAAACATCATTCTGTTTCGGGTGCTTGTAACCTGTAGCAAAAATTAGGCAAATTGTAGCCTGTATATAGTTTTTATTTTCTTGTTAATAATTGTACTTAGTGACAAAGTCTTGTTTCCTTTTCAATGATGAAAATTGTCTATAAATCTCACATTAGTATCTGAATTAGGATTCATTTTTAAGAAACTTAAGATAATATGTATGTAATAGTTTATACATCTTTTCATGAACATTCATGTACTGAGTATCTTCTCTCTTTTTTTATTGATACTTCGAGGACTAAGCATCATTCTGTTTGGGGGTGCTTGTAACATGTAGCAAAAATTAGGCAAATTGTAGCCTGTATATAGTTTTTATTTTCTTGTTAATAATTGTACTTAGTGACAAAGTCTTGTTTCCTTTTCAATGATGAAAATTGTCTATAAATCTCACATTAGTATCTGAATTAGGATTCATTTTAAGAAACTTAAGATAATATGTATGTAATAGTTTATACATCTTTTCATGAACATTCATGTAAAATTGAGTATCTTCTCTCTTTATTTATTGATACTTCGAGGACTAAACATCATTCGTTTGGGGGTGCTTGTAACCTTTTAGTAATAGCAAAAAATTAGGCAAATTGTACCGAATCTTCTTATTTATTGATGAGATATAGTTTTTATTTTCTTGTTAATAATTGTAATTAGTGACAAAGTCTTGTTTCCTTTTCAATGATGAAAATTGTCTATGAATCTCACATTAGTATCTGAATTAGGATTCATTTTTAAGAAACTTAAGATAATATGTATGTAATAGTTTATACATCTTTTCATGAACATTCATGTACTGAGTATCATCTAGTGCACATAGTAGTAAGTTTCTGGAACTAACGGTTAGTTACTTAAACGATCAATCCTGTGAGAATATAACCAAAAAGCCTCGATATGTGTGATATGTGAGTAATAACATAGAGGAGTAGTTTTTCCGATTAGAGAAAATCACGCGTCTACTTACTTGATCACCACCCGAACCCTAGGCGAGAATTTAGGCCTTCTTTGGACCGACATAGCCAAAAAAAAAATTCTTACCTGTTACAAATTTTACCACTAGTCACTCCACTGAACCTTTCATCAAACCTTTCACTTTCACCAAAAATTCCTTACCCATCTATTAAACCAAATTAAAGAACCTACCTAAGTGATGAGTATGAAAAATAGCATGAAATGTGGAAAAATAAAGAGAAAGACTTGTCCCAAATAAAAATCAGTTACTTACTTCAGGAAAGAAAAATAGAATCATGTTCTTAAGTTTAAAAAAAAAAAAAAAAAAAAAAAAAAATCATCAGTATCCAGAAGCTTAAGAACAAGGTTGGAAAACTCAGTTAGAAAAAGAAAAAAAAAAACAAGGATTTCTCTAGTATAAATATCTTGAAGACCCTATTATCTCATACTCGTAAATTTTGATTATCCATTTTCATTTTCTTCTACACCATCACCTAATCCCCACAATACCTAATAAAGACATCTAGCTCATTTAGGAGTAGGAAGGTGTGATAATAAGTAGTAGATGTGATTGATCGACCTTGGCTCCTCTGACTGTCATTGAGATGTGAGGAAATGTGTGCCCACTACACACTGGAGTTAACGAAACCTGAGTGGAAATTTTTTGAGTGAATTTGTGTTTCGACACAGACTTGTGAGAACCCATTTAGGTACGCTCTCTAAAGGATCGAGAAACGACCCTGCTAGTACATTTCAATGAAAAGTTCACTGCATGCATGATCATATGTAGATGTTTTAATTATTGAATGCACATTAACTTAAGTTTCAAAAAAATCAATCCTCGTTCCATGCTAAAGGGATGTATGGATATATGAGATTAATTTAGGAAACGAGTTTTTGTCACTGAGTCGTTGTAGTATAAATGAAGTTTGTGAGTATCTTCTCTGGAAAACTCTCACGAGGCTATAACTCGTCCACTAGGGAATTCCTTGTGGTTTAAGACCTTGTTGCATATGGTCAATGTAACCGCACTCTGCAAAACGAGAATTAGTTAGGACTACACATTTTGGCCACTTATCTGTTTTAATGTCTCTTCTTTGCTTGAGGACAAGCAAAGTGTTGTTTGGGGGTAGTGTGATAAGCACCCAAAACTGTAATATGAAACCCCATTGAGACATATAAATTTGGTTAATTATGTGTTTAATAATCATGAAATAAATATATTTTCGTACTTTTATAGGTATTCGCAGTAAACATCAAAATATTGGTTAAACCTACGTTAAAGCACAGGGAATGACGTATATATGAATTCTTCCAAATCAGCCATGTAAAGCCCAACAAATCTGCACAGAAGCATCAAACTTCCGAAGCTCTTACCTCTTGAACTAGGACTCTGAATGTGACAAGTGAGCTACTCAGACAATCAGGGCGATGAACTCTACGCATAGGCGGGAAGTTGTAAAATTGCCAAAAGACCGAACCGCCACTGGACTGCATGTGGACCCACTATGCGGGCCTGCAAGATTTGATGAGTCATCAATCATGGAGAATGTCAAGACAAAAATGCCAAACTATTGGTGCAAAGTTGACACCTTGCATGTAATTAATTAGATTAGGTGTTAATAGTGAAAAAAAAAGCAAGGTGTCACTTTGTTTTAATGTGGTGGATAAAAATAAAGTAAATGTGGTTTGGTGTTTCACATGGGAGGAAATAAGATTTCTCTCAAATAGAGAAGAAAACAAAACAAGGGGGGACAATCCATTTACTCCCTTGACTTCTTTTCCTTGACCATGTATTATTTTAGTTCCTTAGTTTTGGATAGTTTTTTAGCTTTTGGTTTTGGAACAAAAGCTTGTAATAATTTTAATGGAGGAAACTTTGTTTTCTTCTAGTGGAAATAAAATCTAAATGCAAGTGAGTTTTTATAGTTAGTTTCTTCTTTTTGTTCTCTCTCCCTCTTTTTACATTCTACATTAGTCATCTTTTAGCACAAGGACCATGAGCTAAACCTCCCCTTTGTGGGGAGTTAATAATACTCATGTGAGGGAAAATCTTTGTTATTTGGTTTAGTAAGTTGTATAGGAAGAACAACTAGACCTACATCCTATCCCAAAATGATAGTTGTTGTAGTGTCTAGTTAGGGATTAAATTGATGAGCTTAGAGATAAGTCATTGCTTTGGTTCTACATGCTAACATGTATAAGCTTAGAGATGAGTCATATATATTAGGGATCAAGTTTTCTTTTATTAGGACTTGTCTAAGAGTTCTAGGAAGATTAGATGCACTTACTAAAATCAAATAGCAAAAGTTATCTTCACTTGAGGAGAATTAACTCTCCACTTTTGTTTTATTAAAACTTTATCTTGTCTTAGTTGCTTGTTTACGTAACTTAATGTTTTAAATTTTTGTGTAGTAAAGAAACCAAGTACTTAGTATTTATACAATCATAGTTAAACTTACTCACTAGTTTCCTAAAAGAGTAAAACCAAGTTGTAAATGGTCCTAAAATTTAGGTTGGTTCGAGTCCCTACTCCAAACAATATGAACACGAAGAAGAGATTCAAATCTCTAATATAGCAAAAAGGTGAATATCACTCACTCATTGATGATTTAAAGCAATGTACAATGCATGTAAGTGCCCGTTATTATATCCAGATTAGGAGGACAAGCATCCAAAATAACAAAGGCGTTTGTTCTCTTATATAGTCAGTATAAGGAGAAACAACCTCACTTGGTCCTGTTCAATACACACAAAGTGTACTAGTGTAATCCTATAGTCAAGATAGACTAATACCAGATTATACTACAACCGTACCAATGGTTTGTCCAAATATATCTAGGTTGTGAACGATTGCTTACACTTTATAAGGTACTGATGATATGATCTTCTGTGTGTCCACACTATATCATCTACAACATAAAGTATTAGACACATGCATATAACTAATAACATATATAATATGCATAATATTTGTCCATATGATTCTCATTCAAAATATAAAGAATTGGAGTTAATACAAAAGTAATGCTTTTAGTATATAACCCTATCAATCTCCCACTTATACTCAAAGCATTGCTTTTTAGTATGCCAAGCATCTGATTCCCATCCCCTCAACATGCCTGTCAAGGGGCCAGCTAGGTTATCTTCTGATGCTATCTTGGTAACATAAACATCTCCTCTTTTCTAGGTGGTACTTGCGCTCAATGTGTTTACTTGCTTACAAGAAGTTCCGGACCCAAAACTGTTTCTTTGGCTGCCACATATTCAGCTTCCATGGTGGAGTTAGACAAGCATTTCTGCTTGACAATCCTCCATACTATGGCTCCACCTCACAAGGTAAACACACAACTTGAGGTAGACTTACTCTTGTCCCTATCTGACCCTTCAGCACCTTCCACACCGAGAAGTAGTAAGCCACGATAGTGTGGACGTTTACCATTCTACATTCTTGGAAATACTTTTGGAGTTCACGATAGTGTAGACTGTATACCCTAAGGGAACCAAACTATCTGCATGGTATACTAACATGTAATCCTTAGTCCTTTTCAGGTACTTCATTATATGTTTTACCGCAGTCCAGTGCCCTTGTCCAGGATATCTGCTAACCATGCCAACGGCAAAGCAGATGTCTAGCCTCGTGTATAACATGGCGTACATTAAGCTTCCTACAGCTGAAGCAAAAAGAACCACTTTCATGTCCTCTATCTCTTTTGGTGTCTTAGGACACATATCCTTTGATAGAGGAACTCCATGCCTGAAAGGCAAGAAACCTTTCTTGGAGTTTTTCATGTTAGAACGAGTCAACATAGTATCAAAATAGGTAGCCTGAGATAAGCACAACATCCTTTTCTTGTGATCTCTTATAATTTTGATCCCAAGGATGTGACCCACTTCTCCCATGTCCTTCATATCAAATTTCTTTGATAACCATACCCTTATGTTTGACAACACTTTCACATTGTTTCCAATGAGTAAGATGTCATCTACATAAAGCACAAGAATTACCACTATGTTTCCATCAAATTTCTTGTACAAAACAAGATGCTCTTGACCTTTTTCAATGAATCCTTCTAGTTGCTCCATATAGATGGTTTCCTCAAGACTTCCATTAAGGAAAGCTATCTTGACATCCATTTTATAGACCCACTTACATCCAATGGGTTTTATACCATTGGGTGCTCTACAAGCTCCCAGATCTGATCAGAATCCATAGATTCCATCTCAGAATTTATTGCCTTTTGCCAAGATATTACATCTCTATCTTGGAGTGCTTCATTGTAGGTCCAGGGATCAGGATCTTGGTTATCAGTGGTTATGTCTAAAGACATTCCCAAACCAATCACCTATCTGGTTGTTTAACAACCCTCCCACTACGACGAAGCACCTCTTGTTCTTGTACGTTATTTGTAACACGTTGTGGTTCCTATTCTTGTACAATTGGTACTGAAGTAGTTTAATGTCTCTCCTCTCAATACTTCTATAATAATACTACTCTGGGTAAAATTTAATGCACTGTGGGTGGAATAAGATTAATGATGTATAAATTGCCTTCTAATGTACTAGAATAGATAAAAAGTTTATTTTTCTTAATGACAATCTTGTCATTTAAAAGAAACAGAATATGCATCCTTAATTAACATAGAAACTGAAATCAAGTTCTTTCTAAAATTAGGTACATAAAGACAATTCTTTAACACCTTAGTCTTATTTCTACCAAAAGATAAACAAACATCTCCCACTGTAACAGCTACTACTCTGGTAGCATCCCCAAAGATAAGGCAATCTCTCCAGCACTAAGTTTTCTGGTTTCCTGGAACCTCTGCAACGAAATGCAGATATGGTTAGTGGTTCCGGTATCTACACACCAGGTTCTGGTAGATAACACCGCTAAACATGTTTAAACTACTAGTGCATGAGACATACCTCCATTATTCTCTTTGTTGAGAAGAGGACAATCTTCCAAAGGTCCCGATTATCATTTGCTTGCACTTGTAGCATTTGCCCTTAGGCTTTTTCACAGCTCCTTGAGGTCCCATGCCCTTCTTTGCCATATTCTTATGCTTCTAAACATTATTCTTCTTCTTTCCGCTATTAGGCGTAGAAGTAGAAACCTTCTCAGTAGCATAAACCTGAACATAACTCTGCTTAAAGAGACTCTCACCGGTGGCCGAAGTTAAGTCATCGGGTTCGCCAAAGAATACAACCTTTTGTTCATGTTGTAGTTAAAGGCGAACGTTCAAACCTCTCTCAAAATAGTCGGAGAATGATATCGACTTGTGTTTCCGCATCGATATCAGCTCCAAGGATCTCCAACTCATTCAGATAAGCCATCATCCTGAGTATATGATCCTTTACAGGAGTCCCTTCAGTCATAGTTGTGGTCATTAAGTTTTTCATGGCAGTTTGCCTAGCAGCCCTATTCTGGTGTCCGAAGAGTTCCTTAAGATTGAGCATCATATCATAAGTCGTGGTCATGGCCTGATGCTGATGTTGCAACACACCTAACATAGATGCCATAATGTAACACCGCGACATCTCATCTGCCTTGTTCCACTTCTTATATGCTTCTTTCTCCTCTTCTCCAGCAATATCTTCAGGCTTAGGTGGGCATTCCTCATTGAGTACATATTTGTACTCTTCAGCAGTCAACACGATATCCAAGTTGTTTTTCTAGTCTATGTAATTAGGGCCAAGAAGTTTGTTTTCCTTAAGAATAGTTGCTAGTGGGTTGAAAGTAACCATTTTGAAAACCTGAGAATCACATAAAATAACTATTATGTAGGGCAAAAACTTCTTGAGTTAATAACAAAAATTAATTAATTAATCAACCCATCACTTGTACCCTCCACACCGAGAAGTAGTAAGCCACAATAGTGTGGACGTTTACCATTCTACATTCGTGAAAATACTTATGGAGTTAACTTAAAAATCATTTAATTAACCCGTCAGCACCCTACACACGGAGATGCAGTAAGCCACGATAATGTGGACATTTACCCTATCTACATTCGTGTAGAGAGGTTTTTCCTATTAGTTCTACTTCTCGTTAACTTAACAGCACACCACTCGTTAAAGTGGACACATGCCATCTAGACAAGTAAAACTAAAATGCTGACCTTCTTTGGTCCTACAAATAATAGCAGTGACTCTGATAAGAGCCCAAAACTGTAGTTTTAACCCTGTAACAGTCATACTATTAGACCAATTATGTGAGTAATAATTAAGAGTTAACACTGATTACGTGTTTTTATGCATTTCAGGCTTCAAAGTCCATTATGTGCAGAAATGTGCCACTTTAGCGAGATAAAGGAGCAAAGGTCGGTTACTAAGGAGTTCCGTAATTAAATGCCAAGATTCAAGAAGATAAAGCCTTTCTAAAGCCGGTCCGATTGAAAAGTCGACGCGGCGTAAATGACAGACACAAGTCAGCAGAACTTCCGAAGGCCGTATCTTTGGACTCAGACCTCGGAATGTGGCCTACTTTATGTCAAAAACGACTGGCTCGGAAAGAGCTTTCCAATAGTCCAAGCCTTGACCCAATCAGAGGAGTAGAAGTGGACGAAAAGTCTATTGAAGCCAACTGCAGCTGAATAGGCCTTTTTGGACTGAAAGAATTGGGTTTTGGGCCTGATTCTCTGGCCCAAAACATGGCTCCAAGCCCATGCACGATTTTTGGATCTGAATGTATAAAAACCAAAGCTTCACTCTTTGTTAATGGTAGATAGTTAGACCTAGATTAGAATTAGATTAGTTAGCCTCCATTAATGAGTTTTAGAACTTAGTTTTAGAATTTCATTTCTTGTTTTAGATTAATTTCTTGAATCATTGAATATCATTCATTAGATAAATAAAATAGTTATTATTCTTGTCATTTCGATTTTTGTTATTTCAATCTATTAGATCTAGTTTTAATTATTGTTGGTTATCATTTCTTAGTTGTTAATTAGAATTTAATTATTGTTTAATTTAGATTAGTAAATTTCAATCTTGATATTATGTTTAGTTTAGATTCATATGGAAATGATTATGAATGATTCTCGGCTAAACCTCCATTAGAGGGGGTTGAGAAGCCTTGATGAAAGCTTGATTCGATTATCGTAGAGTCGCCGTAATTTCTATTCCACTCTAGAAACGATTAATTAAGCCATGAGAATGGGTTTAATCGCTTCACATGCTAGTTATGAATTGGTAGAAATGTCATGTGTAATTAGGGATTAGGAAGAACCAATTGTTCTGTGTAGCAGTTCAATTCGGATTCTGACGATTAAATTAGTTAGTGAAGTTAAGTTGAGTTAAGGTGGAATCAATCCCCTAATTCCTTATTATAGAATCAACGTAGTATTTCCATAGTTGAATCAGTTATAGTTTGTATATTGTGGGTAGTTGCATCGTAGTATAATCCCCCCTCGTAAAACTCTCATTAGACTTAAGACCGATTAGTTAAACTATGAAATCATTTCATGCTAGAGAACTAGGAGTGGAACGAATTTGTTACTCCACTCTATTTCGATAGAATTGAGAGTAGAAACTTTGATAAACATAGGCACATAGAATAGTTTTAGTTTACTTACGTTTTGAGTTCATCGTTCATTTCGTAGGTAAACGTCTCAATTTTATGATTTATCAAACTTAGATGGGGAGGATACCATTACTTGCATCTACGTGTATACCATTACTCAACTTCTTAGTCCATTATTTGTAATGAATCCCTTCAGATGAAGAAGTGAATTCATACATTAATAACTTCATATAGTTGTCCTTTAGAAGTTTGTTCTGGTAATCCGTAATTAGACTCATCCGATATGGAGGAAGGCACTAAAACCGACGCGCAAGTATAATTACAATACCAACAAACTAGTAATGGAGACCGTGGGATTTATACGAAACTAAATTCCCGCTCCCACTTAGTTATTTAGAATTGAGGATCTTTCTGTTTACTGGTCAGGCCTATGTCCATGTTATCTATTATTCATGTGGGCTTAGTTTTTAACAAACATCCACAAATAAAAACATGCATATAGAATAAGCAAATATGAACAATAAAATGGAAAACAAATTCCCAACTGTTATGGCCCATATTCATTGCTCCATCCTGTTCACCGAACTCTTTTAGTTGCCTTCACAAAGTCCAACGGGGTTCGAGGCAGCGCCCCAATTTTTTAGAAATCGTGACCTGTTCCTTCACTGGAAACCTCACGAAATCACTTCATATACCCTCGAACAGCAAGCAAAAATCATCTCATCTTAGAGAAAAAAAAAAATTTTCTCGCTTTGAAGGTAACCCACTTCCCAAATATACACGATATGGCGTGGCGCTTCATACCTTCAGTGACTTCCAGGCGCATCAGCGTGACCCGCTCTACTTTTTCCTGTCCAAGGCGTGTGGGGTGCTCACTTTCAATTTCTCTCTTTCTGGCGTTAAGGACGCGACCCGCGCTCCGGTTGTGCCTAGATAGGGCGCGACCCGCGCTCACTTCCAGGCGCTTCAGCGCAAAAAATTCAGATCCAGATTTCGATCAATCCAAATCTTGATCTTTTTGATCTTTTGATCTTTACAATAGATTACATCAATGATAAAAACAATAACACGATACATACCGTGATTTAAATTACATCCATTGATAATCAAAACTTGTAAAAACGATCAATTTTTCATAAAATAAAAAATGATCCATTTCTTTCTAGAAATCATTTTGATGATAACAGTTGGTCTAGATGATTGCAAAACCATGTTAGAATAGTTTTACAACTACGAACATCTACATGCTCTGATACCAATTGTAGGAACCGTTACTCAGAATGCAAATATTTCCACAAACCGCGAGAACCCATGCGCAGCGAAATCAATGGGGTTCTCACGATTTTGAAAGAGAACATACCTTTTGAGAATCGGTGATAACTGTAAAATGAATAGTCTACCTATGAAATGAACGAATTCAATCCGTAAGTAAACTAAAACTAATCTTTTACTATCTCAATTATCAAAGCTTCTACTCTCGATGCGAATTGCACTAAGTGGAGTAGGAAGTTCGTTCCACTCCTAGTTCCCTAGCATGGATTGTCTTCTAAGTCTAAGAAATCAGTCTTAAGTCAATGAGAGCTTTACGAAATGTTATGCTAACAAGACGCGTTAATTTAAATAACAAGATATAATATAAACTAAAGTTAATCTATGAAAGCTACGGGAATACGATTGTTTGACTCTAGATAAAGAAATAGAGGGGAATTAAATCCACCTCGAATCCAACTTAATAACCTAGTATAGATTGTCGTATCTCGATTCTTATGTTTTCACGGCAAGAATTTCGAGTATAATCCATAGTGTTCATGGCATTCCTACCGGATACTAACTAGCATGTGAGGTCGTCCACCCATTCTCATGGTGAAACACGACCTTCTAGAGTGGAATAGATTCTACAACCAATTCTATACTAACCACTAAGTTTTCATCAAGGCTTCATCAACCCCTCTAATGGAGGTTTTAGCCTTGAGTCATCAAACTAACATTTTCCATTGAATCTAAACTAAACATAATGTAAGAAATTGAGATTTACTTAATTAAACAATAATGAATCTAATTTAATGGCTGGAATGGAATAAGAACAAGAATTTAAATTAGATCTAGAATTGAAATGACAAGAACGAAATTGAATAATAACTATTTTATTTATCTAATCAATCAAGAACAATCATTCAAGAATTTAATCTAAAACAAGAATTGTAATGGAACTAAAACTTAATTAATTAATTAAAACGATCTAGAATTCTATATATTAATTTAGGTCTAACTAGCTACCATTAACAAAGAGTGAAGCTTTTGTTTTTATACATCCAGATCCAAAAATCGTGCATGGGCTTGGAGCCATGTTTTGGGCCAGAGAATCAGGCCCAAAACCCAATTCTTTCGGTCCAAAAAGGCCTTTTCAGCTGCAGTTCGCTTCAACAGACTTTTCGTCCACTTCTGCTCCTCTGATTGGGTCAAGGCTTGGACCATTGGAAAGCTCTTTCCGAGCCGGTCATTTTGACATAAGGTAGGCCCAATTCTGAGGTCTGAGTCTAAAGATATGGTCTTCGGAAGTTCTGTTGACTTTGTGCATTGTTTCTGCCTGCGTGGACTTTGACTTTTCATCTTTTGACCAGGCTTTACAAAGGCTTCGTCTTCTTGAATCTTGGCCTTTAATCACCGAACTCCTTAGTAACCAACCATTGCTCCTTTATCTCATCAAAGTGGCACATTCCTGCACATAATTGACTTTGAAGCCTGAAATACATAAAAACACGTAATCAGTATTAACTCTTACTTATTACTCACATAATTGGTCTAAAAGTATGACTGCTAAGGGGTTAAAACTACAGTTTTGGGCTCTTATCAAACCACCCCCAAACAGCATTTTGCTTGTCCTCAAGCAAAGATGAGAAATTAGAATAAGTGACCAAAAATGGAGTTCTAACTACTCTCGTTTTCACTGAAAAGCGATTGCATTGACCATATACGCAATAAGGCGCTTAAACCACTAGGAATTCCCTAGTGGGACGAATTATAGCCTCGTTGAGAGTTTTCTAGTGAAGGTACTCACAAACTTCATCTATACTACAACGACTAAGAAATAAAACTATTGTTTTCTCGTTCATGTCTCAACTATCTATACATCTCACTAGCAAATACATAAGAATAACCCAGTCAGAACCCTAAGCTAATATATGCATAATAATCAATCATCTAAAATAAACATATAACAATGAGTAATACTATGAAATGTAATAGCAGGTCCGTTTCTAAAACTTCGGAATAAGCGTCCTTAAGTAGGTCCTCACATAAATGTCAAGACAAAACCACTCTGATTTTTCCACTCGTTTTGCTTATTTGCTCCAAGGTGCACACTTTACACTTACCTTAAATCTCAATGACAACAAGGAAGCCGGAGTCGATCAAACACATCTGCCACTTACTATCACACTAACCTATTCCTAATTGAGCTAGAGGTCTTTATTAGGTGTTGCGGGGATTAGGAGATGGTTTAAGAAGGAAGGAAATGGATATACAAAAGGACAAGTCTGAGATAATAGAGTCTTCATATTATGTAACTTAGAGAAAACCTTGTTATTTTCTTTTGCTTCTATACTTTGTTTCCATCCTTAGCCATATTTTTCTTTTTCTTTTCTTTGGCTTTTGACTCCCTTTTATTCTATTTTTGGAGTTTTGATTTATTTCTATTTTTCTTTTTCTTTGGATGGAAACTTCTTTTCTTTATTTCCTGAAGCAACTAACTAATTTTTGTTTACACAGGTTTTTCTCTTTTCCTTTCTTCCTCATTCTATTCTCAGACTTATTCTAAAATCGGTAGGTTGATTTATTCTATTTTTTTTTTTTTTTTTTTTTTTTTTTTTTGTTTTTGTTTTTGTAACAGGGTAAAGGAATTGTGGTTTATGGAAGGCTAAAGAAAGGCTCGAGGGGCTTACTAGCGGAAAATAATTCATAGGTTTGAATTTCCGGCTATATCGATCCAAAGAGGGCCTAAATTCTCGCTTAGGATCGGCATAGTGATCAAGCAAGTGGACGTGTGATTTCTCTATCCGGATTTTACTTCTCCCTTGTGTCATTTCTCAAATGTTTCGCTTCATATAAGGTTTTAGGCTATATTCTCACAGATTTGTAGAATAAGTACTCTAGCCTAGATTTCAGAAACTTCTTCGCTAACAATCATAGATACTCATGTAATATATTTATAGATAGATGCAAAGATTATTACCTACATATTAACCTAAGTTTCTAACAATTATTCTGATGCAAAAGCTACGTGAGACTTCTAGATTGTTAAGAGCATAGAGAAAGAAAACAATACCAATATTCCTAAGTGTATAGCATAAACTTATTTATTTATATTTTTGAAAATTTTAACTTGAAAACAATATGCATATTATACATATCTATATCCTATCAGATAATCTTAATTACACGTGTTTCTATGCCCCCAAAAGAAGCATGCTTTGTCCTCAAAGCATTTAAATAAAGAGGGTAGGAAAAATACCATTGAAGCGCGTGAAATTCAGGAACATCTGCAAAACAAGGTTAAAACATACAAATATAGTAATATAAAAAACTGACGCAACTCTATAAGAGTTCCACCCATTATGGGGTTAACAGAATGAAATTGCTTGGGACTTAAGCAGACACTAACTTAACTAAAAAACTTACCGCACCCCAAAGATCTACTGGTCATCCTCCTCTTCTATATGAGGTTCTTTCGCATCCCCGCCATGCCATAACAACTTGCCGCCTTCCGTCGCCGTGGTGTATCATCAACTAGTGCTAACCTCTCTAGTGTTATTTGGTGCGATGGGGTGTAAGGGGCAAACAAATGTGGTTGCACCTGCCATCCCGACCAAGTCATGGCTCGGAATGATCTTACCATCGCGATTGGTGGGTCTCATGGTTTCGACCCTTTTCCCAATCGGTAATCGGTGAGAATATGGGTAGGCAAGCGGCAATAATCACGTAAACCAAGACGGGCATAAGAAGGTACTTATGCCTCAAGGTAT
Organism: Coptis chinensis; assembly: GCF_015680905.1. Classification (NCBI taxonomy): domain Eukaryota; kingdom Viridiplantae; phylum Streptophyta; class Magnoliopsida; order Ranunculales; family Ranunculaceae; genus Coptis; species Coptis chinensis. The sequence goes on along the minus strand of NC_141463.1, from coordinate 29,420,389 downwards.
GGCCTCGCCTGAGTAGCAACTAAAACTTCGGGGAATGTCATACCGACGGCGTCCCTCGGCTAAAGCAAGGAAAAACGCCACCAGCGATATTATTATTGGCGTGAGTAAACTGCCGTTCCCCTAGAATGTTCATCATGATGAACAACATGGTTGTGCCTACATTCAGCCGATAGGCTACTTTCGAGGCGATGTTATATTGGTCTTGGTCCATGATATTTAAACACCCCTCCCCATAATACTCATGGAAATAGGCATATTCATATAGGTATGAGTTATCCGTCATATATCCCCACGCGTGTGCATAGGGTCGTAATGGCAACCCCGAAACCAAAGCTATCAATTGCTTATTTCAATTTCATAGTCGTGCCATCAATAGCAAGGGAAAATTTTTGTTCTCCTTCTTGGGTACAATAAAAGTAATATTATTATAGAAGAATTCAGTTAGCTTAGCTAGGTGAAAAAGAATCGTCATCACTCACCGAGAAGATGCCGCCATCCTAATCGCCACGATCCGGCTCGAACGATGCTCCATAGGTATCGGTTCCCATTAAGTCTTCAAATGACTGTTCAGGAATCACTATAGGAGGTGTCATCTCAAAACTACTCAGAGAACAGCTCGCGAAAACCTGGAAGAAACCCGAGAAAATCGGAATTTCCTGTTATTTACGGAAGGAGGCGGGCGCTTATAGATAGATAGGTCGCTCCGTAGGTTTTGGAATTACAATGTTTGAGCGCGGGTCGCTCTTTAAGCGTAGCCAGCGCACTCTTGAGTTTTTCGATTTACAGTGTTTTAGGGCGAGTCGCTCTGCTTGGCACGGGCGCTCGAACAAAATTCGACAAAAGTGTAAAGCGCGCCTCCTGCGGCGAAGTATCCTCTAAGTTTAAACAGAGTTTACAAGAAAAACAAGCTGAAAAAGCTTGGAGTGAAAGGTGAGAGATGATTGTGGGGTGTAGTGTGGGTTGTGAGTGTAGAATGATGGAAGTTTAAATAGGTTCTGGGTTTCCAAAACGAATCGGCAAGTTGCCAAATTGTTTTAAGGCAATTTCCGGAAATAGAAAACTGCCAAACCCGAAAACGGAAACTAACCATAGTTTTGATTTCCTAACAACCCTGGTATCTTTTAAACTTGGTTTAGAATAGTAACTTCTAAACTCTCCTACATATCATGCTACCACTACAAAAAATCATAGATATGCCGATATCGGCCTAATTTTCAACTTTGACTCCAAGACAACCTTACGAAAGATGATCAAAATAAATTATATTAAAATAATATGAAATCCAAGCAATCTAAAACAAACAACTTAATATTTAAATCTAACTACTGAAATAAAATTCCACTAAACAAAACAATAAAAACAATGAAATAACAGACCTGACCTGGTGATGGTGAACACCTAAGGGTGAAGAAGATGGTCCCCGAGATGGAGATCGGTTCGTGGTGAAGGATGGCTTGAGCCATCTGGCCTATGGCGACGACGCTCATGCCTCTCGGACTTCGGGAGACAGACTCATCCACGAAAGTGGCATCGTCGTAGCATCTCTATCCCGAACAAGCGTGCTTCCATCTTAGTCTTGAGTCTTTGCGATAATGGGCTTGGTGATTACGGTGGATAATCTCCAAGTTAGACAAGATATCTTCCCCGACCCGCTTCGAGCATTTCAACTCTGTCGTCGAAAGTTCGTTTGCTTATTTGAATTACAATTTGTCTATGTCGGATATCTTCACGAATCACGATAACCGCATGAAAACTAGTTTTGCGACATTATCATTCGTTCTAAATTAGAAGTTTGACTATCGAAATTATCCTCAACCAACCATGTCATGTCTTCCCTTTATTATCGAATCAACTTCATCCTCTACGACAACGGCCAAGTCTTTTTGATGCATTCCTTATAAATACTTGCATTAGAATGCAATTTGATCTTAATAGGAGCAGATTTAGCGGCAGCTCTCTAAATGAGAGCATAATCTTAGTGATCAATACGGGAAGAGACGCCATGCTCTTTCCCACTCCTCTAATCACATTCAAAATTACATCGAGGATGCAGAAATTACACTCATTCATTTGCAAAATCCAGCGTCGGACAATGAAAGTCCGATGTCGCCGACTTTGTCTTTCCCGAGGGCGTTCCTACCAATCCACCGAGCTACAGACGGTTGATTGGTTCTCGAAATCGTCCGGCGACGCGAATGAGATATCGTATTGTATTCACCCTCTATGACCGTTATCTTTCATCAAAGCGGGAACTGCAGATATATTTGGATTCTGAAATGGTCGTATCTAGGTTGGTTCTGGTAAAAATGATTCCTAATAGCTCAGCCAACAACTGTCTTGTTACTTCCCTCCTCGTTCCTGCTATCCTAATGAAAATCCTATTTCCTCCAATTCTCGCTTTCTTATAAAACTGTTCTACCAAATCATAGTGATAGAACTCCTCACGTCCAATACCACAGTCTGTTCCAATCCCTCTTAATCATATTGGCCATAAAATGGTGCGAAATGGTTTGGCCTCAAAACGTGCTCCGGCAACATTCTTCGTCGTAAGCGCCATTGAAGTTTCTTAGATAACTAATGGTTTTGTAGCCTGTGGGGGCGAGTTTGATAAAAACAACGAGAAACAATGGTGGTGGCGGTGGTGGTTACGGCACGGTGGCGTGGTTTCAAAACTTGAATTGGTGGGTGTTTTCTTGGTGGAAACGGTTGGAGATTGTGTTGGTGTTTCACAAAGGGCGTGGGTGGTCTTTCTATTTTGATGTATTCTATTTTTATTTTTTATTATTTTTTTATTTTGGTTGCTAGGGTTTGAATTTAAATTTGTGACAAGCGGTTGGAGAAGATGAACTTCGCGATTGGGTTTTGGAAAGGGGAGGCGCCATTTGTAGGTGTGAAGTTGGGCCCAAGCCCAATTCGATTTTTCGACTTTCGTCGATTTTTAGCGCAACTTCAAACTAAATTTCCAGCCTCGTTATCGGTCCGATTTTCTCGAATGAGATATGGAAATGATCAGGAGAGAATTTCCAATCCATTGATCCATAAACTACTCTATTCCGACCATGGGTGACATATAAGATAGTGGAAAACGCCTCGAAGTGCGTGCATAACGTAAGTTATCTTGAACGAATGAACACTAAATTAGATGACGTCAACCCCAATGAACTATACTAATGGACCTAAGCAACACAAATAGAAAGTTCGAGCAATCCGGATGGAAAGACTGAGTTCCCCCCCAAACAAATTTTTAAACACAAAATTTGTTTTAACATGGTCAAGTTTAAAGTCGATTCCCAAGACTTGTTGGATTGGCTAGTTCTATGGGTTTAGATATATATCTATATCTAAAAATGAAAACAATTATTATTATTATTATTATTATTATTATTATTAATTTTATTTTTTATTTTTTTTTTTTTTTATTTTTTATTTTTTAAGCAAAACATTAAGCAAATAAAGACATAATTCACACCATAGAGAAACATGACTCAAAAATCCGAGAAAACATGCAAGAGTGGAAAACGTGAAATATATGAACCGTGGACTTAGGATCTGGTACTTACAGCCACACACTCCATAGGGAGGGCCGGTTACCTTAATGGTGTACTTACCATTAAATGGAAGTGAAAGGAAGTACACCAATGACAAGGGTCATTCCTCATATATAGGGTCCCGTAAAAGGACTTCCTCTATATCGGGGACGGGTTCGTGAAAATGTTTTAATCGTTGACCGTTAACTTGAAAGGTACTTGTTGTCCTTGGGATTTACCAAGGTAATTGCCCGTAAGGGGTGACTTGATAACGAGAAAAGGACCGCAACCAACGGGTTTTAGTTTCCACTGGGAAAATATGTAGGCGGGGAGTTGTAAAGCAAAACCTTTTGTCCGACCACAAACTCTTTCGCGCAAGATATGTTTATCATGAACACGCTTTCATGTTAGCTTTATAATCCTTCGAGATCGTAAGAATCGCTACGGATTTCTTCAAGCTCATTTAATTGTAACTTCATGTTTGACACCCATCCATCAATATTGTAGTTAAGGCTTTTATAGCCCACGAGCAGATGCTCTAATTCAACGGGCAAATGACATGGTTTCCCAAATACAAGTCTAAAGGGGAGACATACCTATAGGAGTTTTGAAAGCAATTCTATATGCCCATAAGGCATCCGATAGATGACTTCGACCGGTCTTTCCTATCGTGGTTTCTTTGTTGTTTCTAAAATCTTTTTGATTTCCTATTAGAAACTTCTACTTGTCCGCTAGTTTGTGGATGATAAGGAGTTGCTACTTTGTGTGTAACTCCATACTTTTTCACTAGGGATGCAACAACTCTGTTGCAAAATGTGTTCCACCATCACTAATGATGGCTTTAGGAATGCCAAACCGACAAAAATATATTCTTTAATAAAAATACCACGGTCTTATGGTCATTGCTACGGCAAGCTAGGGCCTCTATCCATTTAGACACGTAGTCCACGGCAACTAGAATATAAATATAACCGTGGAAACAGGGAAAGGGCCCATGAAATCAATACCCCAAACATCAAAAATTTCTACTATCAAGATTGGATTTAATGGCATCATATTACGGCCGTGGATTAAGCCCAAGTTGTTGGCAACGAATACACGTCTTGCAATGCACTTGGGCATCCTTAAAAAGGGTAGGCCAATAAAATCCACATTGAAGAACTTTAGCGGCTGTTTTCATTCCGCTAAAGTGGCCACCACTCTTTGTCATGGCGAACGATAGAACTTCATTATATTCCCACTGGGGAATGCAACGACGAATAATCTAATCCGCACAATACTTAAAAAGGTAGGGCTCATCCCAGTAGTATAACTTGACTCTGGCCAAGAACTTCTTACGTTCATTTCTTGTCCAATTATAAGGCATAACATCAGCTGCTAAATAATTTACAATGTCAGCATACCATGGTGATGAAAAAATAGCATCGGATGCTCGTCGGGAAAAAGAGTCGGTATGGACTCGGGATCACTACTATCGTCATTTGTAAGTCTAGATAAGAGTGGTGCAAACTTCGTTTTCGACCCTCTTTTTGTCCTTTATTTCTAATGTGAACTCTTGCGGGGAGAAGAATCCATCGGATTAATCTGCGCTAGCATCCTTCTTTGCAAGAAGGTACCTAAAGGCTGCATGGTCCATGTAAACTAAAGTTTTTAGAACCAACCAAATAAGGGGCGAAATTTATCTAAAGCATAAATGACAGCTAAGAATTCTTTTTCAGTAGTTGTATAATTCCGTTGAGCCGCGTTAATGTTTTACTAGCATAATAAATAACGATGGACTTATTATCTAGTTTACGTCCCAAGAGCGGCACCAACCTGCATAGTCACTAGCATCACACATGAGTTGAAAGGTTTAGACCAATCGAGGAGGTTGTATAATAGGTGCGATGGTTAGAGGAAGCTTTTAAGGTTTCAAAAGCCTGTTTCTGATTAAAATTAAAATCAAAGATTGCATCCTTCAAAAGCGGGTTAGTTAAAGGCCTAGCTATTTTGAAAAATCTTTAATGAAACGCCTATAAAACCCATGGCCTAGAAAGGCTCTAATCTCCGGGACAGTCCGTGGTTTAGGTAAGTTAAGCTATCTTATCTAGTTTGGCTTTATCTACTTGATGCCATCACTAGATACAATATGACCTAATCTTATGGCCTTTTTACCATGAAATGACACTTTTCCCAATTTAAAAGCGAGGCTCTTTTCTTCACACCGTGTCAAGACCTTAAACCGGGTTAGACAAACGATACGTAAAGGAGTCTCCATAGATAGAAAAATCATCCATGAACACTTCCATAAAAGCTCTACCATGTCACTAAATATATGAAGCATACATGTTGGAAGGTACCAGGGGCATTACAAAGGCCAAAAGGCATTCGTTTATAGGCATATGTTCGAGAAGGGACATGTGAAGGTTATCTTTCTTGGTCATCAATATCAATAATAATCTGAAAATAGCGGGAGTAGCCATCCGGAGAAAACAATAAAAGGCATGACCAGCTAGACGTTCTAGCATCGATCTATAAATGGTAAGGAAAGTGATCCTTTCGTGTCATAGCATTTAAACGCGTCTGTAATCAATACAGATTCTCCATTTCATAGGACCTTGGTGACAACATAGTCACCCTTCCGTTACGCACCATGGTAACTCCCGATTTCTTAGGAACTACATGAATGGGACTTACCCGTTCGCTATCGGAGATTGGGTATATAATACCGCATCGGTAATCATAAGACTTCTTCCCTAACCACCTCTTTCATGGCGGGGGTTCAAAGCGGCCGAGGTTAGCGAGAAGTCTTCGCGTTATCCTCAAATGGATCACGATGAGTCACAAACATTAGGGTCAATTCCGCTTAATGTCGGCTGGGGACCAACCAATCGCGGAGACCGATGTTCCTAATCACCCTTATTAAACATGTCTCTTCATCCTTAGTTAACGAGAAGATATAATTATCGGGTGACTACCATCCGGATCAAGTTGAATATATTTTAACTCCGGGGAAGAGGTTTAAAACGTGTGGGCCGGAATGTCGTTGATGTTTCATAAGTGTCCTTATCTTGCGTAATGAAGACTTACTTAGGTAGCAAGTCTTCGTAATCGATATATGGAGCAACCGTCGGGTCTACAATTGGTGTGGACTCGGGATGGTGTTGACTTCCCTCTAAGTAGGAGTCATTTACAAAATCTGAAGTTCCAAAAAGAAAGGAATTTGTACATATTGTTTTCGAGGAAACGTGTTGTTAAAATAATCTTAAAGCTAAACTCTCGATCATGCTAACCTCCCCATCTACGAATCACATCTAAAATGTTTCATCATTTTAAAACATTTACCTCGGCGGAAAGATGGCCAAAAGATAAGGACATCTTTCCATCGCGACAATTTATAAAGCGCGTTGGCGGTTGCCAAGAAGCGCGCCTAAGATGATCGGTGGAGTCATTAGCGACTTACGTATCGAGGATAACAAATCAGCGGGATAGTAAAAATCCTGAACCTTAACAAGCACGTTTTCCACTACACCTTTAGGATGCTTAATTGACCATCCCATTTAATTTACAACGTTATTTTTATAGGTTGCATTTCACCAGACCTATTTGTTTATACAAGTATCACGGGGAGTAAGTTAACACTCGCCCCCAAGTCTAATAAAGGCGGCGGTCATGTGGGAATCTCCTAAGGTGCATTTTCTGATTAGGGCGACCGGGTCCTTATACTAACAATTCCATTATTTTCGGATAAAGTTTGAACCTGTTCAATTAAAAGAGCGTCTTTAGGTATATTGGTCTTTACGCCTGAGTAGTGCACAACTCTTTAAGAAACTTAGCATGGTTAGGTAGCTTTTTATAGCTTCAGAAAAGGAAGGTTTATCGTTAGATTCTTGAAAACGTTCCTAATTTCCTCAAAGTTTGTATCCACGGTTAGCATGGCTAATTTTTGAGGGAACGGTGGTTTATATCTATATTTATATGGCTCTACTTGCTGTGTAACCTTGGCTTTTCGGTTTCTTTGGTTGTGATTTAACTGGGTACCTCTACCGTGGTAGGCTCCTCGGATTTCTATTCGCGGTATCTAGTTCGATATCCGGTGTAGCATTACGGATGGGTAACTATAGCGTAGTTACTTTATTTATCAACCACTCTTCCGAACGGAGAGTGGTGATGGCATTTTAGGTCACCTACAATTGTAGTTTCCGTGACTAGAATTACCGTTTACCTCAAAGGTGTGTTTGCTTTGTTTTAGGGTTTGGTATTGCTTTGTCACGGAAATCACGCCTTTTGGTTGGGCTTTAAACTTGGGCTAACCGTTGTATGCCCCGATTTATGGATTGTAAAATCTGTTGGTTTGATTGAGTCATTATCCGGAAAAGTTGTTGGGTAACTTGTATAAAAAGGCGTCGTCACGATCCGGTTATTGTAGGTGTAGTAGTCCGCGGGTGGTGTGACTAGGAACTATCTCCTTGATTATTTATGGGTGGGTTGTGATAGTTATTATTATTAACCTAACGATACCTCCCGGTAATTATTATAATTATTATAATTATTCTGACCTTGTGCTTGACCTTGTCGGTAGTTTGCGCTTGGTTGTTATAATTATTATAATTCCCTTGACCTTGTCCTTGTCCTTGTCCTTGCCTAGGTGGAGCTTGGTTATAATTGTTTGCTTTGCCTAACGTTTTGATTATTGTACCACGGAGGTGTTAGTTGTTGATTATTTCTCAACCTGAAGTTGGGATGTTGTCTCCAAGGGCGTTAGGAATAGGATAGTTATTAATAGAGTAAACATTATCTTGTTAAAATGGTTGTTGTTCATAAGCTAGAGGACAATAATCGTCGAGTGCTCTGGACTCAAAAAGAAATTACATGGGTTGGAGTTTACATTCATGACGGGATAGGCTTTTGTTGAGCAGAAATAGCCTCTACTTTTTTAGTTAGAGATTCGATTAGATTTTTAAGTTACGGATCGGTTTTAAGTCTCAAACATACCGGGCCTTTCGCATTGAAGAACTAGCTGAAAGGGGAATATCATCACTACCCCCAATTATTATTCCGTTTAGTTTGGTCTTCTAAAATTTGTAAGCCTCGAGGGCTTTTACTTAGGAAACTACCCCATTCATTATGTCAAGGACTTCTTTATGGGTGGTGTAGAAAACCTTTGAAAAAGGCACGAACTAACGTGTCTTTAGCTAAGTTATGATGTGGACACTCTATAAGGAGATCGGTGAACGATTCCATGCCCCTGAGAAAATGATTCATGAGGATTCCGCGGAAAAATGAATCTTTGAAAGCATCTCATCCGTTTTAGGGGTGGGTAAAATGTTCCATAAACAGGTGAACAAGTTTAGCCCACGAGTCCACAATTAGGCTTGGGCGCTTAACCAAGACGCCTTTATCGGCTAATGTGAAAGGGAATACCCTCGGTTTAATTTTCGCACCTACCGTAGGATGATGGAATGTTGTAAGGACTTGTTCAATCCTACGACAAAAATGATAAGGTTTTTCATGGTCTAACCCATGAAAAACGGGTAACAAATTAAATATGTTTTGATTCGAAAATCCCCCACCGGTCCCTTTAGAACGATGCACGATTTAGGGCTATCGCCAAGGCTTTGTAAAAAGTCGGAGAGAGGGAGTTCTTCAGCCCATTATGTCGGTATGGTGTGTGTGATAGTAGTTAGAGGTTAATGGAAATTGGTGGTGTACTAGATAGATCATTGTTGTCGTGTAATTTCACGTTTTGTTGTTTTGTTCGACTGCACCTTAATCTCACGCAAGACTAAGTTGAGCCAACTAAACATGCAACACTCGACCTTCGGATATACTAGTAGAAAACCTCTTAACCGAAAATGCGAGGTATGGAAGAAAGGAAATAATTTCACGCGTCCTTTATGTATGAATATATACGCTTGTTAGATTATATAGCAGGTTAGAACACTGAAAAATATGAAAGATCAAAGTTCGACCAAACCTGTGAAATTTAATGATTTTAACACAGATGGTAAGATAGGATAGGCGCCCGAAAATTTTCAGATTACAGTGTTTTAAGCGTGGTCAGCCCAAATGGGGCGGTCAAATTAATGAAGTCGAAGTTCCAGTTGTTTGAGCCGGTGGCTTGGTATGGGCGCTGGCAGTGGTAGGTGTATCCAAAACTTAAGCAAGAATCCGCTAGGCGCCATTCGCGGTATTTTCTGAGAATTTGTCAATAAAATGGGCAACCCAGATGAAACAAACGTTGGGTGGGTTTAATGGGACTTAAAAATGACTACTTCTACTATGAAAACAATGCTAAAGTGTAATTCAAGATGGCAATGGTAATTTGATAACTGTAAATGAATAGTCTACCTTTAAAATGAAACCGAATTCAACTGGGTAGCAAACTAAAACCCACCTTTTACTATCTCAATTATCAAAGCTTCTACTCTCGTCGCAATGCACTAACGTGTTGGAGGAAGTTCGCCCCACTCCTAGTTCCCTAGCATGGATTGTCTTCTAAGTCTAAGAAATCAGTCTTAAAGTCAATGAGAGCTTTTACAAACGTTATGCTAACAAGACGCTTAATTTAAATAACAAGATATAATATAAAATAAAGTTAATCTATGAAAGCTACGAATACGATTGTTTGACTCTAGATAAAGAAATGGGAATTAAATCCACTTAATCCAACTTAATAACCTAGTATAGATTGTCGATCTCGATTCTACCGTTTTCACTTCCGCAAAATTTCTCGAGTCTAATCCCTAGTGTTCATGGCATTCCTACCGGATAATAATCCAGCATGTGAGGTCAGTCACCCATTCTTATGGCATCCCTAGGTGGAATAGATTCTACAACCAATTCTATACTAACCACTAAGTTTTCATCATGCTTCATCAACCCCTCTAATGGAGGTTTTACCCTTGGTCATCAAACTAACATTTTCCATTGAATCTAAACTAAACATAATGTAAGAAATTGAGATTTACTTAATTAAACAATAATGAATCTAATTTAATGGCTGAATGGAATAAGAACAAGAATTTAAATTAGATCTAGAATGGAAAATGATAAGAACGTAAATTGAATAATAACTATTTTATTTATCTAATCAATCAAGAAATATCCATTCAAAGAATTTAATCTAAAACAAAAATTGAATGAACTAAAACTTAATTAATTAATTAAAACAGATCTAGAATTCTATATATTAATTTAGGTCTAACTAGCTACCATTAACAAAGAGTGAAGCTTTTGTTTTTATACATCCGATTCAAAATCGTGCATGGGCTTGAGCCATGTTTGGGCAGAGAGAATCAGCCCAAACCCAATTCGGTCCAAAAGACCTCTTCAGCTGCAGTTCGCTTCAACAGATTTTTTCGTCCACTTCTGCTCCTCTGATTGGGTCAAGGCTTAGACTATTGAAAGCTCTTTCCTCGAGCCGGGTCGTTTTGACATAAGGTAGGCCCAATTTGAGGTCCGAGTTCAAAGATATGGTCTTCGAAGTTCACACTTTGGCGATCAAGCCACCGCGATTCTTTGACTTTTCATCTGGACCAGCTTCTTTACAGCTTCGGCCTTTCTTGAATCTTGGCCTTTAATCACCTAACTCCTAGTAAATCCAAACCATTGTCTTTATCTCATCAAAAGGGTACATTCTCAAGCATTACAATTGACTTTGAAGCCCCAAAATACATAAACACGAATCAAGATTAACTCTTTACTTATTACTCACATAATTCACCCTAAAAGGCACTGCTAAGGGTTAAAACTACATGGCGGTATATATGAATTCTTGAATCAGCCATGTAAAATGACAAATCTACGCGCAAGCATCAAACTTCGAAGCTCTTACCTCTTGAACTAGGACTCAGATGTGACAAGTGAGCTACTCGGACAATCGAGCGATGAACTTCGCATAGCGGGAAGTTGTAAAATTGCCAAAAGACGAACTTGTTGGGTGCATGTGGACCCACTATATCAGACCTGCAAAGATTTGATGAGTCATCAATCATGGAGAATGTCAAGACAAAAATGCCAAACTATTGGTGCAAAGTTGACACCTTGCATGTAATTAATTAGATTAGGTGTTAATAGTGAAAAAAAAGGCAAGGTGTCACTTTGTTTTAATGTGGTGGATAAAAATAAAGTAAATGTGGTTTGGTGTTTCACATGAGAGGAAATAAGATTTCTCTCAAATAGAGAAGAAAACAAAACAAGGGGGGACAATCCATTTACTCCCTTGACTTCTTTTCCTTGACCATGTATTATTTTAGTTCCTTAGTTTTGGATAGTTTTTTAGCTTTTGGTTTTGGAACAAAAGCTTGTAATAGTTTTAATGGAGGAAACTTTGTTTTCTTCTAGTGGAAATAAAATCTAAATGCAAGTGAGTTTTATAGTTAGTTTCTTCTTTTTGTTCTCTCTCCTCTTTTACATTTACATTAGTCATCTTTTAGCACAAGGACCATGAGCTAAACCTCCCCTTTGTGGGGAGTTAATAATACTCATGTGAGGAAAATCTTTTATTATTTGGTTTAGTAAGTTGTATAGGAAGAACAACTAGACCTACATCCTATCCCAAAATGATAGTTGTTGTAGTGTCTAGTTAGGGATTAAATTGATGAGCTTAGGGATAATAAGTCATTGCTTTGGTTCACATGCTAACATGTATAAGCTTAGAGATGAGTCATATATGTTAGGGATCAAGTTTTTTTTTTTATTAGGACTTGTCTAAAGAGTTCTAGGAAGATTAGATGCACTTACTAAAATCAAATAGCAAAAGTTATCTTCACATGAGGAGAATTAACTCTCCACTTTTGTTTTATTAAAACTTTATCTTGTCTTAGTTACTTGTTTACGTAACTTAATGTTTTAAATTTTTGTGTAGTAAAAGAAACCAAGTACTTAGTATTTATACAATCATAGTTAAACTTACTCACTAGTTTCCTAAAGAGTAAAACCAAGTTGTAAATGGTCCTAAAATTTAGGTTGGTTAGAGTCCCTACTCCAAACAATATGAAACGAAGAAGAGATTCAAATCTCTAATATAGCAAAAAGGTGAATATCACTCACTCATTGATGATTTAAAAGCAATGTACAATGCATGTAAGTGCCGTTATTATATCAGATTAGGAGGACAAGCATCCAAAATAACAAAAGCGTTTGTTCTCTTATATAGTGATTATAAGGAGAAAACAACCTCACTTGGTCTGTTCAATACACACAAAGTGTACTAGTGTAATCCATATAGTCAAGATAGACTAATACCAGATTATACTACAAACCGTACCAATGGTTTGTCCAAATACATCTAGGTTGTGAGCGATTGCTTACACTTTATAGATCTTGATGATATGATCTTACGTGTGTCCACACTATATCATCTACAAACATAAAAGTATTAGACATGCATATAACTAATAACATATATAATATCATAATATTTGCCCATATGATTCTCATTCAAAATATAAAGAATTGGAGTTAATACAAAAGTAATGTTTTAGTATATAACCCTATCAATCTCCCACTTATACTCAAAGCATTGCTTTTTTGGTATGCCAAGCATCGATTCCCATCCCCTCAACATGCATCGAGGGGGCCAGCTAGGTTATCTTGATGCTATCTTGGTAACATAAACATCTCCTCTTTTCTAGGTGGTACTTGCGCTCAATGTGTTTACTTGCTTACAAAAGTTCGGGACCCAAAGCTGTTTCTTTGGCTGCCACATATTGGCTTCCATGGTGGAGTTAGACAAGCATTTCAGCTTGACAATCCTCTCATACTATGGCTCCACCTCACAAAGGTAAACACAACTTGAGGTAGACTTACTCTTGTCCCTATCGACCCTTCAGCACCTTCCACACCGAGTAGTAAGCCACGATAGTGTGGACGTTTACCATTCTACATTCTTGGAAATACTTTTGGAGTTCACGATAGTGTAGACTGTATACCCTAAGGGAACCAAACTATCTGCATGGTATACTAACATGTAATCCTTAGTCCTTTTCAGGTACTTCATTTATGTTTTACAGTCGATCCTTGTCCAGGGTTGTCGGGATATCACGCTAACCATGCCAACGGCAAAGCAGATGTCTAGCCTCGTGTATAACATGGCGTACATTAAGCTTCCTACAGCTGAAGCAAAAAGAACCGCTTTCATGTCCTCTATCTCTTTTGGTGTCTTAGGACACATATCCTTTGATAGAGGAACTCCATGCCTGAAAGGCAAGAAACCTTTCTTGGAGTTTTCATGTTAGAGCGAAATGACATAGTATCAAAATAGGTAGCACGAGATAAGCCTGACATCCTTTCTTGTGATCTCTTATAATTTTGATCCGAGGATGTGACCCACTTCTCCCATGTCCTTCATATCAAATTTCTTTGATAACCATACCCTTATGTTTGACAACACTTTCACATTGTTTCCCGATGAGTAAGATGTCATCTACATAAAGCACAAGAATTACCACTATGTTTCCATCAAATTTCTTGTACAAAACAAGATGCTCTTGACCTTTTTCAATGAATCCTTCTAGTTGCTCCATATAGATGGTTTCCTCAAGACTTCCATTAAGGAAAGCTATCTTGACATCCATTTTATAGACCCACTTACATCCAATGGGTTTTATACCATTGGGTGCTCTACAAGCTCCGGATCGATCGAATCCATAGATTCCATCTCGAATTTATTGCCTTTTGCCAAGATATTACATCTCTATCTTGGAGTGCTTCATTGTAGGTCCGGGGATCGGGATCTTGGTTATCGAGTGGTTATGTCTAAAGACATTCCCAAACCAATCACCTATCATCCGGTTGTTTAACAACCCTCCCACTTTGATGAAGCACCTCTTGTTCTTGTATCGTTATTTGTAACACGTTGTGGTTCTATTCTTGTACAATTGGTACTGAAGTAGTTTAATGTCTCTCCTCTCAATACTTCTATAATAATACTACTCTGGGTAAAATTTAATGCCTTTGTGGGTGGAATAAGATTAATGATGTATAAATTGCCTTCTAATGTACTAGAATAGATAAAAGTTTATTTTTTCTTAATGACAATCTTGTCATTTAAAAGAAACGAGAATATGCATCCTTAATTAACATATAGAACTGAAATCAGTTCTTTCTAAAATTAGGTACATAAAGACAATTCTTTAACACCTTAGTCTTATTTCTACCAAAAGATAAACAAACATCTCCCATCGTTTGTAGCTACTACTCTGGTAGCATCCCGAATAAAAAGCAATCTCTCAGGCACTAAGTTTTACGGTTTCCGGAACCTCTGCTGCTGAAATCGGACATGGTTAGTGGTTCGGTATCTCACACACACCGGGTTCACGGTAGATAATAACCCGATAAACATGTTTAAACTACTAGTGCATGAGACATACCTCCATTATTCTCTTTGTTGAGAAGAGGACAATCGGCTTCCGGTGTCATTTGCTTGCACTTGTAGCATTTGCCCTTAGGCTTTTTCCACGACTCCTTGAGGTCCCATGCCCTTCTTTGCCATATTCTTATGCTTCTAAACATTATTCTTCTTCTTTCCGCTATTAGCGTAGAAGTAGAAACCTTCGATAGCATAAACCTGAACATAACTCTGCTTAAAGAGACTCTCGGTGACTGAAGTTACGTCATCGATTGGCCAAAGAATACAACCTTTTGTTCATGTTGTAGTTAAAGGAAGGAACGGTTCAAACCTCTCAAGCAGCGTCGGAGGAGAATGATATCGACTTGTGTTTCCGCATCGATATCAGCTCAGGATCTCCAACTCATTCGGATAAGCCATCATCCCGGTATATGATCCTTTACGGGAGTCCCTTCGGTCATAGTTGTGGTCATTAAGTTTTTCATGGCGGGTTTGCTTAGCAGCCCTATTCGGTGTCGAAGAGTTCTTAAGATTGAAAGCATCATATCATAAGTGCGTGGTCATGGCGATCTTGATGTTGCAACACACCTAACATAGATGCCATAATGTAACACGCGACATCTCATCTGCCTTGTTCCACTTCTTATATGCTTCTTTCTCCTCTTCTCCGGCCAATATCTTGAGGGCTTAGGTGGGCATTCCTCATTGAGTACATATTTGTACTCTTCAGCGATCAACCACGATATACAAGTTGTTTTTCTAGTCTATGTAATTAGGGCCAAGAAGTTTGTTTTCCTTAAGAATAGTTGCTAGTGGGTTGAAAGTAACCATTTTGAAAACACGAGAATCACATAAAATAACTATTATGTAGGGCAAAAACTTCTTGAGTTAATAACAAAATTAATTAATTAATCAACCCATCACTTGTACCCTCCACACCGAGAAGTAGTAAGCCCACGATAGTGTGGGCGTTTACCATTCTACATTAATTGAAAATACTTATGGAGTTAACTTAAAATCATTTAATTAACCATTGACACCTACACTGCGGAGATGCGGTAAACCCCGATAATGTGGACATTTACCCTATCTACATTCGTGTAGAGATTTTTCCTATTAGTTCTACTTCGTTAACTTAAAAGACACCCTTTCGTTAAAGTGGACACATGCCATCTAGACAAGTAAAACTAAAATGCTGACCTTCTTTGGTCCTACAAATAATAGCGGTGACTTCGATAAGAGCCCAAAACTGTAGTTTTAACCTGTATAACAGTCATACTATTAGACCAATTATGTGAGTAATAATTAAGAGTTAACGATTCGTGTTTTATGCATTTCGGGCTTCAAAGTCCATTATGTGAGAAATGTGCCACTTTAGCGAGATAAAGGAGCAAAGGTCGGTTACTAAGGAGTTCGTAATTAAATGCCAAGATTCAAGAAGATAAAGCCTTTCTAAAAGCCGGTCAAAAGCTGAAAAATCTGCGGGCAGAAAGCTTACCACAAGTCGTGCCAGAACTTAGAAGGCCGTATCTTTGGACTCGGACCTCGGAATGTGGCCTACTTTATGTCAAAACGACTGGCTCGGGAAAGAGCTTTCCAATAGTCAAGCCTTGACCCAATCAGGAGGGTAGAAGTGGACGAAAAGTCTATTGAAGCCAACTGCAGCTGAATAGGCCTTTTTGAATTTGAAGAAATTGGGTTTTGGGCGATTCTGCGGCCCAAAAACATGGCTCAAGCCCATGCACGATTTTTGGATCTGAATGTATAAAACCAAAGCTTCACTCTTTGTTAATGGTAGATAGTTAGACCTAGATTAGAATTAGATTAGTTAGCCTCCATTAATGAGTTTTAGAACTTAGTTTTAGAATTTCATTTCTTGTTTTAGATTAATTTCTTGAATCATTGAATATCATTCATTAGATAAATAAAATAGTTATTATTCTTGTCATTTTAGATTTTTGTTATTTCAATCTATTAGATCTAGTTTTAATTATTGTTGGTTATCATTTCTTAGTTGTTAATTAGAATTTAATTATTGTTTAATTTAGATTAGTAAATTTCGAATCTTGATATTATGTTTAGTTTAGATTCATATGGAAATGATTGGAATGATTCTCGGCTAAACCTCCATTAGAGGGGGTTGAGAAGCCTTGATGAAAGCTTGATTCCGATTATCGTAAAATTAAATCGCCGTAATTTCTATTCCACTCTAGAAGCGATTAATTAAGCCATGAGAATGGGTTTAATCGTTCACATGCTAGTTATGAATTGGTAGAAATGTCATGTGTAATTAGGGATTAGGAAGAACCAATTGTTGCGTGTAGCGGTTCAATTGGATTCGACGATTAAATGGATTAGTGAGTTAAGTTGAGTTAAGGTGGAATCAATCCCCCCTAATTCCTTATTATAGAATCAACGTAGTATTTCCATAGTTGAATCAATTATAGTTTGTATCTTGTGGGTAGTTGCATCGTAGTATAATCCCCCCTCGTAAAACTCTCATTAGACTTAAGACCGATTAGTTAAACTATGAAATCATTTCATGCTAGAGAACTAGGAGTGGAACGAATTTGTTACTCCACTCTATTTCGATAGAATTGAGAGTAGAAACTTTGATAAACATAGGCACATAAAATAGTTTTAGTTTACTTACGTTTTGAGTTCATCGTTCATTTCGTAGGTAAACGTCTCAATTTTATGATTTATCAAACTTAGATGGGGAGGATACCATTACTTGCATCTACGTGTATACCATTACTCAACTTCTTAGTCCATTATTTGTAATGAATCCCTTCAGATGAAGAAGTGAATTCATACATTAATAACTTCATATAGTTGTCCTTTAGAAGTTTGTTCTGGTAATCCGTAATTAGACTCATCCGATATGGAGGAAGGCACTAAAACTAAACGCCAGCAAGTATAATTACATTACCAACAAACTAGTAATGGAGACCGTGGGATTTATCTGAAACTAAATTCCTGCTCCCCTTAGTTATTTAGAATTGAGGATCTTTTACGTTTCTTGGTGGGGCCTATGTCCATGTTATCTATTATTCATGTGGGCTTAGTTTTTAACAAACATCCACAAATAAAAACATGCATATAGAATAAGCAAATATGAACAATAAAATGGAAAACAAATTCCCAATTTGTTATGGCCCATATTCATTGCTCCATCCCTTTCACGAACTCTTTTAGTTGCCTTCACAAAGTCCAACGGGGTTCGAGGTGGCTAATTTTTAGAAATCGTGACTGTTCCTTCCTTTGGAAACCTCGAAATCACTTCATAGACCCTCGAACAGACAAGCAAAAATCATCTCATCTTAGAGAAAAAATTCTCTTTGCTTTTGAAGGAAGGACCAGCGACCCAAATATACATGTATATGCGTGTGGCGTTCATACCTTGATTGACTTCGTAGATCCAGCGTGACCAGCTCTACTTTTTCCTGTCCAAAGGCGTGGGCTCTCACTTTGAATTTCTCTCTTCGGCATTAAGGGCCCAGGCCAGCTCGGTTTGCCCTAGATAGTAGCGACCAGCTCACTTCCAGTGACCCGGTAAAAAAATTCAGATCGATTTCGATCAATCCAAATCTTGATCTTTTTGATCTTTTGATCTTTACAATAGATTACATCAATGATAAAAACAATAACACGATACATACCGTGATTTAAATTACATCCATTGATAATCAAAACTTGTAAAAACGATCAATTTTTCATAAAATAAAAATGATCCATTTCTTTCTAGAAATCATTTTGATGATATGAGTTGGTCTAGATGATTGCAAAACCATGTTAGAATAGTTTTACAACTACGAACATCTACATGCTCTGATACCAATTGTAGGAACCGTTACTCAGAATGCAAATATTTCCACAAACCGTGAGAACCCATGCGCAGCGAAATCAATGGGGTTCTCACGATTTTGAAAGAGAACATACCTTTTGAGAATCGGTGATAAGCGTAAAATGAATAGTCTACCTATGAAATGAGCGAATTCAATCCGTAAAGTAAACTAAAACTAATCTTTTACTATCTCGATTATCAAAGCTTCTACTCGATCTAATTGCACTAAGTGGAGTAGGAAGTTCGTTCCACTCCTAGTTCCCTAGCATGGATTGTCTTCTAAGTCTAAGAAATGAGTCTTAAGTCAATGAGAGCTTTACGAAATGTTATGCTAACAAGACGCGTTAATTTAAATAACAAGATATAATATAAACTAAAGTTAATCTATGAAAGCTACGGGAATACGATTGTTTGACTCTAGATAAAGAAATAGAGGGGAATTAAATCCACCTCGAATCCAACTTAATAACCTAGTATAGATTGTCGTATCTCGATTCTTACGTTTTCCGCGGCAAAATTTGAGTCTAATCCATAGTGTTCATGGCATTCCTAGGATACTAACTAGCATGTGAGGTCGTCCACCCATTCTCATGGTGAAACACGACCTTCTAGAGTGGAATAGATTCTACAACCAATTCTATACTAACCACTAAGTTTTCATCAAGGCTTCATCAACCCCTCTAATGGAGGTTTTAGCCTTGAGTCATCAAACTAACATTTTCCATTGAATCTAAACTAAACATAATGTAAGAAATTGAGATTTACTTAATTAAACAATAATGAATCTAATTTAATGGCTGGAATGGAATAAGAACAAAATTTAAATTAGATCTAGAATGGAAATGACAAGAACGAAATTGAATAATAACTATTTTATTTATCTAATCAATCAAGAACAATCATTCAAGAATTTAATCTAAAACAAAATTGTAATGGAACTAAAACTTAATTAATTAATTAAAACAGATCTAGAATTCTATATATTAATTTAGGTCTAACTAGCTACCATTAACAAAGAGTGAAGCTTTTGTTTTATACATCCAGATCCAAAAATCGTGCATGGGCTTGGAGCCATGTTTTGGGCGAGAATCGGCCCAAAACCCAGTCTTCGGTCAAAAAAGGCCTCTTCAGCTGCAGTTCGCTTCAACAGACTTTTCGTCCACTTCTGCTCCTCTGATTGGGTCAAGGCTTGGACCATTGGAAAGCTCTTTCCGAGCCGGTCGTTTTGACATAAGGTAGGCCCAATTCTGAGGTCTGAGTCTAAAGATATGGTCTTCGGAAGTTCTGTTGACTTTGTGCATTGTTGTTTTTGCGTGGACTTTGACTTTTCATCTTTTGACCAGGCTTTACAAAGGCCGTCTTCTTGAATCTTGGCCTTTAATCACCGAACTCCTTAGTAACCAACCATTGCTCCTTTATCTCATCAAAGTGGCACATTCCCTTGCATAATTGACTTTGAAGCACGAAATACATAAAACACGTAATCGGTATTAACTCTTACTTATTACTCACATAATTGGTCTAAAAGTATGATTGCTAAGGGGTTAAAACTACAGTTTTGGGCTCTTATCAAACCACCCCAAACAGCATTTTGCTTGTCCTCAAGCAAAGATGAAATTAGAATAAGTGACCAAAAATGGAGTTTAACTACTCTCGTTTATTTGAGTCGCGATTGCATTGACCATATGCGATAAGGCCTTAAACCACTAGGAATTCCCTAGTGGGCCGAGTTATAGCCTCGTGAGAGTTTTCGAGTGAAGGTACTCACAAACTTCATCTATACTACAGCGACTAAGAAATAAAACTATTGTTTTCTCGTTCATGTCTCAACTATCTATACATCTCACTAGCAAATACATAAGAATAACCCGGTCGAGGAACCCTAAGCTAATATATGCATAATAATCAATCATCTAAAATAAACATATAACAATGAGTAATACTATGAAATGTAATAGCGGTCCGTTTTGAAAACTTCGGAATAAGCGTCCTTAAGTAGGTCCTCACATAAATGTCAAGACAAAACCACTCTGATTTTTTCCACTCAAGTTTATTTGCTCCGATTAATGCGGTGGGCACACTTTACCTTACAATCTCAATGACAACAAGGAAGCGGGGTCGATCAAACACATCGCCACTTACTATCACACTAACCTATTCCTAATTGGGTTAGAGGTCTTTATTAGGTGTTGCGAGGGGATTAGGAGATGGTTTAAGAAGGAAGGAAATGGATATTCAAAAGGACAAGTCCGAGATAATAGAGTCTTCATATTATGTAACTTAGAAAACCTTGTTATTTTCTTTTGCTTCTATACTTTGTTTCCATCCTTAGCCATATTTTTCTTTTTTCTTTTTCTTTGGCTTTTGACTCCCTTTTATTCTATTTTTGGAGTTTTGATTTATTTCTATTTTTCTTTTTCTTTGGATGGAAACTTCTTTTCTTTATTTCTGAAGCAACTAACTAATTTTTGTTTACACAGGTTTTTCTTTTCCTTTCTTCCTCATTCTATTCTCGGACTTATTCTAAAATGGGTAGGTTGATTTTTTTTTTTTTTTTTTTTTTTTTTTGTTTTGTTTTGTTTTGTAACGAGGGTAAAAGGAATTGTGGTTTATGGAAGGCTAAAGAAAGGCTCGAGGAGGCGACTAAGCGGAAAATAATTCATAGGTTTGAATTTACGGCTATATCGATCCAAAGAGGGCCTAAATTCTCGCTTAGGATATGGCATAGTGATCAAGCAAGTGGGCGTGTGATTTCTCTATCCGGATTTTACTTCTCCCCTTGTGTCATTTCTCAAATGTTTCGCTTCATATAAGGTTTTAGGCTATATTCTCACAGGATTTGTAGAATAAGTACTCTAGCCTAGATTTGAAACTTCTTGCTAACAATCATAGATACTCATGTAATATATTTATAGATAGATGCAAAGATTATTACCTACATATTAACCTAAGTTTCTAACAATTATTACGATGCAAAAGCTATGTGAGACTTCTAGATTGTTAAGAGCATAGAGAAAGAAAACAATACCAATATTCCTAAGTGTATAGCATAAACTTATTTATTTATATTTTTGAAAATTTTAACTTGAAAACAATATGCATATTATACATATCTATATCCTAACGGATGCCTTAATTACACGTGTTTCTATGCCCCCCAAACAAGAAGCATGCTTTGTCCTCAAAGCATTTAAATAAAGAGGGTAGGAAAAATACCATTGAAGCGTGAAATTCGGGAACATCGCAAAACAAAGGTTAAAACATACAAATATAGTAATATAAAACTGCCTTGAACTCTATAAGAGTTCCACCCATTATGGGGTTAACGAGAATGAAATTGCTTGGGACTTAAGCGGACACTTAACTTAACTAAAAACTTACATGCACCCCAAACATCTACTCGTCATCCTCCTCTTCTATATGAGGGTTCTTTCGCATCTGCCATGCCATAACAACTTGCCGCGCCTTCCGTGGGTGTATCATCAACTAGTCTTTAACCTCTCTAGTGTTATTTGGTCGATGGGGTGTAAGGGGCAACCAAATGTGGTTGCACACCGCCATCCGACCAAGTCATGGCTCGGAATGATCTTACCACGATTGGTGGGTCTCATGGTTTCGACCCTTTCCCAATCGGTATGCGTTAATCTGAGAAATATGGGTAGGCAAGCGCATAATCGCGGCAAACCAAGGCGAGGCATAAGAAGGTACTTATGCCTCAAGGTATGGCCTCGTCTTGAGTAGCAACTAAAACTTCGGGGAATGTCATACCGGCGGCGTCCCTCGACTAAAAGCAAGGAAAAGCGTCACGGCGATATTATTGGCGATGAGTAAAGCTGCCGTTCCCCTAGAATGTTCATCATGATGAACAACATGGTTATGCCTACATTCAGCGATAGGCTACTCGAGGCGATGTTATATTGGTCTTGGTCCATGATCTGAAACACCCCTCCCCATAATACTCATGGAAATAGGCATATTCATATAGGTATGAGTTATGTCATCATATATCCCCACGTGTGCATAGGGTCGTAATGGAAACCCGAAACCAAAGCTATCAATTGCTTCTTGAATTTCATAGTCGTGCCATCAATAGCAAGGGAAAATTTTTGTTCTCCTTCTTGGGTACAATAAAAAGTAATATTATTATAGAAGAATTCAGTTAGCTTAGGTGAAAAGAATCGTCATCACTCACTTTGAGAAGATGCCGCCATCCTAAGCTGCCGCGATCATTTCGCGAACGATGCTCCATAGGTATCGGTTCCCATCAAGTCTTCAAATGACTGTTCGGGGAATCACTATAGGAGGTGTCATCTCAAAACTACTCTGTAGAAACAGCTGCGAAAACTGGAAGAAACCTGAGAAAATCGGAATTTCACATGTGCTTTACGGAAGGAGGCGCCGGCTGGCCATATAGAAGGCTGGTCGGCTCGTAGGTTTTGGAATTACAATGTTTGGAGTGGTTGGCGCTCTGCTTGAAGCTTGGTAGCTCTTGAGTTTTTTCGATTTACAGTGTTTTAGGGCGAGTCGGCGCTCTCTGCTTGGCGCTCGCCTCGAACAAAATTTCGACAAAAGTGTAAAGCGGCCTCCTGCAGAGGTGGTAGGCTTCGTAAGAACTCCAGAAACAGAGTTTACAAGAAAAACAAGCTGAAAAAAACTTGGGTGAAAGGTGAGAGATGATTGTGGGGTGTAGTGTGGGTTGTGAGTGTAGAATGATGGAAGTTTAAATAGGTTCGGGTTTCCAAAGCGAATCGGCAAGTTGCCAAATTGTTTTAAAGGCAATTTCGGAAATAGAAAAGCGCAAACCCGAAAGCGGAAACTAACCATAGTTTTGATTTCCTAACAACCACGGTATCTTTTAAACTTGGTTTTAGAATAGTAACTTCTAAACTCTCCTACATATCATGCTACCACTACAAAAATCATAGATATGCCCGATATCGGCCTAATTTTCAACTTTGACTCCAAGACAACCTATACGAAGATGATCAAAATAAATTATATTAAAATAATATGAAATCCAAGCAATCTAAAACAAACAACTTAATATTTAAATCTAACTACTGAAATAAAAATTCCACTAACAAAACAATAAAAACAATGAAATAACAGGACCACCGATGTGATGGTGAACACCTAGGCGTGTGAAGAAGATGGTCCCGAGATGGAGACTGGTTACGTGGTGAAGGATGGCTTGAGCCATCGCCTATGGCGACGCGGCGCTCATGCCTCTCGGACTCGGTGAGACGGACTCATCCACGAAAGTGGCATCGTCGTAGCATCTCTATCTGAACAAAGCGTGCTTCCATCTTAGTCTTGATCTTTCGCATCTTTGGGCTTGGTGATTACGGTGGATAATCTCCAAGTTAGACAAGATATCTTCGACCCCTTTCGAGCATTTCAACTCGCGTGCGAAAGTTAGTTTGCTTATTTCGAATTACAATTTGTCTATGTGGGATATCTTCACGGATCGATACCGCGCATCATGAAACCTAGTTTGCGACATTATCATTCGTTCTAAATTAGAAGTTTGACTATCGAAATTATCCTCAACCAACCATGTCATGTCTTCCCCTTTATTATCCGAATCAACTTCATCCTCTACAGACAACGGCCAAGTCTTTTTGATGCATTCCTTATAAATACTTGCATTAGAATGCAATTTGATCTTAATAGGAGCAGATTTAGCGACAGCTCTAAATGAGAGCATAATCTTAGTGATCAATACGGGGAGAGAGCCATGCTCTTTCCCACTCCTCTAATCACATTCAAAATTACATCGAGGATGCAGAAATTACACTCATTCATTTTGCAAAATCGAGGAGAGCGTCGGAGACAATGAAGTCCGATGTCGCTACGACTTTGTCTTTCCCGAGGGGCGTTCCTACCAATCCAGCGAAGCTCTGGCCCGGTTGATTGGTTCTCGTGGTCGTCTGGCGAACATAATGAGATATCGTATTGTATTCACCCTCTATGGCCCGTATCTTTCATCAAAAGGAACTGCAGTATATTGGGATTCCTGAATGGTCGTATCTAGGTTGGTTTACAGCGTGATTCCTAATAGCTCGACCCAACAACTGTCACCGTTACTTCCCTCCTCGTTCTGCTATCCTAATGAAAATCCTATTTCCCTCAATTCGTTTCTTATAAAACTGTTCTACCAAATCATAGTGATAGAACTCCTCTGTCGAATACCACAGTCTGTTCCAATCCCTCTTAATCATATTGGCGTCATAAAATGGTGCGAAATGGTCGGCCTCAAAGCTGGCGTGCTCGGCAACATTCTTCGTCGTGGCGCCATTGAAGTTTCTTAGATAACTAATGGTTTTGTAGCCTGTGGGGGGGCGAGTTTGATAAAAACAACGAGAAACAATGGTGGTGGCGGTGGTGGTTCACGGTGGCAGGTTTCAAAACTTGAATTGGTGGGTGTTTTCTTGGTGGAAGCGGTTGGAGATTGTGTTGGTGTTTCACAAAAGGCGTGGGTGGTCTTTCTATTTTGATGTATTCTATTTTTATTTTTATTTTTTTTTTATTTTGGTTGCTAGGGTTTGAATTTAAATTTGTGACAAGCGGTTGGAGAAGATGAACTTCGCGATTGGGTTTTGGAAAGGGCTGGGGTGTAGTAGGTGGCCTTGAGTTGGGCCCAAAGCCCAATTCGATTTTTCGACTTTTCGTCGATTTTTAAGCATAACTTCAAACTAAATTTCCAGCCGTTATCGGTCCGATTTTTCGAATGAGATATGGAAATGATCAGGAGAGAATTTCCAATCCATTGATCCATAAACTACTCTATTCCGACCATGGGTGACATATAAGATAGTGGAAAACGCCTCGAAGTGCGTGCATGGCGTAAGTTATCGCGAAGCGAATGAACACTAAATTAGATGGCGTCAACCCCAATGAACTATACTAATGGACCTAAGCAACACAAATAGAAAGTTCGAGCAATCCGGATGGAAAGACTGAGTTCCCCACCCCAAACAAATTTTTAAACACAAAATTTGTTTTAACATGGGTGGATTTAAAGTCGATTCCCAAGACTTGTTGGATTGCTAGTTCTATGGGTTTAGATATATATATCTATATGAAAAAAATGAAAACAATTATTATTATTATTATTATTATTATTTTTTTTTTTATTATTTTTTTATTATTTTTTTTTTTTTTTTTTTTTTTTTAAGCAAAAACATTAAGCAAATAAAGACATAATTCACACCATAGAGAAACATGACTCAAAAATCGAGAAAACATGCAAGAGTGGAAAGCGTGAAATATGTGAACCGTGGACTTAGGATCCGGTACTTACAGACCACACACTCCATAGGGAGGGCCGGTTACCTTAATGGTGTACTTACCATTAAATGGAAGTGAAAGGAAGTACACCGATGACAAGGGTCATTCCTCATATATAGGGTCTGTAAAAGGACTTCCTCATATCGAGGGACGAAGTTAAGTGAAAATGTTTTAATCGTTGACCGTTAACTTGAAAGGTACTTGTTGTCCTTGGGATTTACCAAGGTAATTGCCCGTGTAAGGGGTGACTTGATAACGAGAAAAGGACCGGACCAACGGGTTTTAGTTTTCCAGGGAAAATATGTAGGCGGGAGTTGTAAAGCAAAACCTTTTGTCCGACCACAAACTCTTTCGCCAAGATATGTTTATCATGAACCGTTTCATGTTAGCTTTATAATCCTTAGCGAGATCGTAAGAATCGCTACGGATTTCTTCAAGCTCATTTAATTGTAACTGCGTTTGACACCCGCCTCATCAATATTGTAGTTAAGGCTTTTTATAGCCCACGAGCCGCGGTGCTCTAATTCAGCGGGCAAATGACATGGTTTCCCAAATACAAGTCTAAAGGGAGACATACCTATAGGAGTTTTGAAAGCAATTCTATATGCCCATAAGGCATCCGATAGGCGCCGACCGATCTTTCCTATCGGGGTTTCTTGTTGTTTCTAAAATCTTTTTGATTTCCCTATTAGAAACTTCTACTTGTCCGCTAGTTTGTGGATGATAAGGAGTTGCTACTTTGTGTGTAACTCCATACTTTTTCACTAGGGATGCAACAACTCTGTTGCAAAATGTGTTCCACCATCACTAATGATGGCTTTAGGAATGCCAAACCGACGAGAAAATATATTCTTTAATAAAAATACCGCGGTCTTATGGTCATTGCTCACGGCAAGCTAGGGCCTCTATCCATTTAGACCGTAGTCCACGGCAACTAGAATATAAATATAACCGTGGGAAAGCGAGGGAAAGGGCCCATGAAATCAATACCCCAAACATCAAAAATTTCTACTATCAAGATTGGATTTAATGGCATCATATTACGCCGTGATTAAGCCCAAGTTGTTGGCAGCGAATACCGTCTTCAATGCACTTGGGCATCCTTAAAAAGGGTAGGCCAATAAAATCCACATTGAAGAACTTTAGCGGCTGTTTTCATTCCGCTAAAGTGGCCACCACACTCTTTGTCATGGCAGAGCGATAGAACTTCATTATATTCCTTTGGGGAATGCAGCGACGAATAATCTAATCCGCCAATACTTAAAAGGTAGGGCTCATCGGTAGTATAACTTGACTCTACGGCCAAGAACTTCTTACGTTCATTTCTTGTCCAATTATAAGGCATAACATCAGCCGCTAAATAATTTACAATGTCCCATACCATGGTGATGAAAAATAGCATACAGATGCTCATCGGGGAAAAGAGTCCGGTATGGACTCGGAATCACTACTATCGTCATTTTGTAAGTCTAGATAAGTGGTGCGGCAACTTCGTTTTCGACCCCTCTTTTGTCCTTTATTTCTAATGTGAACTCTTGCGGGGAGAAGAATCCATCGGATTAATCTCGCTTAGCATCCTTCTTTGCAAGAAGGTACCTAAAAGCTGCATGGTCCATGTAAACTAAAGTTTTAGAACCAACCAAATAAGGACGAAATTTATCTAAAGCATAAATGACAGACTAAAATTCTTTTTCAGTAGTTGTATAATTCCGTTGGCGTCGTTTAATGTTTTACTAGCATAATAAATAACGATGGACTTATTATCTAGTTTACGTCCCCAAGGCGGCACCAAACTGCATAGTCACTAGCATCACACATGAGTTCGAAAGGTTTTAGACCAATCGAGGAGGTTGTATAATAGGTGCGATGGTTAGAAGTGCTTTTAAGGTTTCAAAAGCACATTTTACAGTTAAAATTAAAATCAAAGATTGCATCCTTCAAAAGCAGGTTAGTTAAAGGCCTAGCTATTTTTGAAAAATCTTTAATGAAACGCCTATAAAACCCTGCATGGCCTAGAAAGGCTCTAATCTCATGGACAGTCCGTGGTTTAGGTAAATTCGCTATCTTATCTAGTTTGGCTTTATCTACGCCCGATGCCATCACTAGATACAATATGACCTAGTACTATGCCCCTTTTGACCATGAAATGACACTTTTCCCAATTTAAAACGAGGCTCTTTTCTTCACACCGTGTCAAGACCTTAGACAGGTTAGACAAACATTCTGTAAAGGAGTCTCCATAGATAGAAAAATCATCCATGAACACTTCCATAAAGCGCTCTACCATGTCACTAAATATATGAAGCATACATCGAGCTGGAAGGTACCAGGGGCATTACAAAGGCCAAAAGGCATTCGTTTATAGGCATATGTTCTGAAGGGACATGTGAAGGTTGTCTTTTCTTGGTCATCAATATCAATAATAATCTGAAAATAGCGAGTAGCCATCCGAGAAAACAATAAAAGGCATGACCCGACTAGGCGTTCTAGCATCGATCTATAAATGGTAAGGGGAAAGTGATCCTTTTCGTGTCATAGCATTTAAACGTCGTAATCAATACTGATTCTCCATTTCATAGGACCTTGAGTGACAACATAGTCACCCCTTCCGTTCACGTACCATGGTAACTCCCGATTTCTTAGGAACTACATGAATGGGACTTACCCATTCGCTATCGGAGATTGGGTATATAATACCGCGATCGAGTAATCGCAAGACTTCTTCCTAACCACCACCTTTCATGGCGGGGTTCAAGCGGCGAGGTTCGCGAGAAGTCTTGGCGTTATCCTCAAATGGATACGATGAGTGCAAACATTAGGGTCAATTCCCTTAATGTCGGCTAGGGACCAACCAATCGCGACCGATGTTCCCTAATCACCCTTATTAAACATGTCTCTTCATCCTTAGTTAACAGAGAAGATATAATTATCGGGTGACTACCATCGGATCAAGTTGAATATATTTTAACTCGGGGAAGAGGTTTAAGACTGGTGTGGGCCGGAATGTCCGTTGATGTTTCATAAGTGTCCTTATCTTGCGTAATGAAGACTTGCTTAGGTAGCAAGTCTTCGTAATCGATATATGGAGCAACCGGCGGGTCTACAATTGGTGTGGACTCGGGATGGTGTTGACTTCCTCTAAGTAGGAGTCATTTACAAAATCTGAAGTTCCAAAAGAAAGGAATTTGTACATATTGTTTCAGGGAAGCGTGTTGTTAAAATAATCTTAAGCTAAACTCTCGATCATGCTAACCTCCCCATCTACCACGAATCGGTAAGCTGTTTCATCATTTTAAAACATTTACCTCGGCGGAAAGATGGCCAAAAAAGATAAGGACATCTTTCCATCGCGACAATTTATAAAGCGCGTTGGCGGTTTTGCCAAGAAAATCCTAAGATGATCGGTCTGAGTCATTAGCGACTTACGTATCGAGGATAACAAAATCAGCGGGATAGTAAAATCCACGAACCTTAACAAAGCACGTTTTCCACTACACCTTTAGGATACTTAATTGACACTGTCCGCTAATTGCAAGCGTTATTTTTATAGGTTGCATTTCTGTAGAACCTATTTGTTTATACAAGTAATACGGGAGTAAGTTAACACTTCGCCCCGAGGTCTAATAAAGGCGGTCGTCGTGTGGGAATCTCCTAAGGTGCATTTTCTGATAGGGGCGACCGGGTCCTTGTACTAACAATTCCATTATTTTCGGATAAAGTTGGGAACTGTTCAATTAAAAAGGCGTCTTTAGGTATATTGGTCTTACGCCTAGTAGTGCACAACTCTTTAAGAAACTTAGCATGGTTAGGTAGCTTTTTAATAGCTTCGAGAAAAGGAAGGTTTATCGTTAGATTCTTGAAAACGTTCCTAATTTCCTCAAAGTTTGTATCCCCTGGTTAGCATGGCTAATTTTGAGGAGCGGTGGTTTAAGCTCTATATTTCGCATATGGCTCTACTTGCTGTGTAACCTTGGCTTTCGGTTTCTTTGGTTGTGATTTAACTGGTACCTCTACCGTGGTAGGCTCCTCAGTTTCTATTGCGGTATCTAGTTCGATATCTGGTGTAGGCATTACGGATGGGGTAACTATAGGTGTAGTTACTTTGTTATCAACCACTCTTCCAGAACGGAGAGTGGTGATGGCATTTAGGTCACCTACAATTGTAGTTTCCGTACTAGAATTACCGTTTACCTCAAAGGCTGTGTTTGCTGTTTTAGGGTTTGGTATTGCTTGTCCTGGAAACACGCCTTTTGGTTGGGCTTTCGCTTGGGCTAACTGTTGTATGCCCTGATTTATGGATTGTAAAATCTGTTGGTTTGATTGAGTCATTGTCTGGAAAAGTTGTTGGGTAACTTGTATAAAGGCGTCGATACGATCCGGTTGTGTAGGTGTAGTAGTCACGGGTGGTGTGACTGGAACTATCTCTCGTTGATTATTTATGGGTGGGTTGTGATAGTTATTATTATTAACCGGAACGATACCTCTATTGGTATTATAATTATTATAATTATTCTGACCTTGTGCTTGACCTTGTCGTGGTTGCGCTTGGTTGTTATAATTATTATAATTCCCTTGACCTTGTCCTTGTCCTTGTCCTTGCCTAGGTGGAGCTTGGTTATAATTGTTTGCTTGCCTAACGTTTTGATTATTGTACCCTGGAGGTGTTACTTGTTGATTATTTCTCCAATTTGAAGTTGGGATGTTGTCTCAAGGGCGTTAGGAATAGGATAGTTATTAATAGAGTAAACATTATCTTGTTCTGGTGGTTGTTGTTCATAAGCTAGAGGACAATAATCGTCAGGGTGCTCTGGACTCAAAGAGAAATTACATGGGTTGGAGTTTACATTCATGACGGGGATAGGCTTTTGTTGAGTAGAAATAGCCTCTACTTTTTTAG
Organism: Coptis chinensis; assembly: GCF_015680905.1. Taxonomy (NCBI): domain Eukaryota; kingdom Viridiplantae; phylum Streptophyta; class Magnoliopsida; order Ranunculales; family Ranunculaceae; genus Coptis; species Coptis chinensis. The sequence goes on along the minus strand of NC_141463.1, from coordinate 29,389,496 downwards.
TTAGAGATTGATTAGATTTTTAAGTTCGGATCGGTTTTCGTCTCAAACATACCGGCCTTTCTTGTTGAAGAAGAACTACTAGGCGGCCGGGAATATCATCACTACCCCCAATTATTATTCCGTTTAGTTTGGTCTTCTAAAAATTTGTAAGCCTCCGAGGCTCCTTTACTTAGGAAACTACCCCCATTCATTATGTCAAGGACTTCTTTATGGTGGTGTAGAAAACCTTTGAAAAAGGCACGAACTAACGTGTCTTTAGCTAAGTTATGATGTGGACACTCTATAAGGAGATCGGTGAAACGATTCCATGCCTCGAGAAAATGATTCATGAGGATTACGCGGAAAAATGAATCTTTGAAAGCATCTCATCCGTCTTTAGGGGTGGGTAAAAATGTTCCATAAACGGTGAACAAGTTTAGCCCACGAGTCCACAGAATTAGGGCTTGGGCAGTTAACCAAGGCGCCTTTATCGGCTAATGTGAAAGGGAATACCCTCGGTTTAATTTGTTCCGCACCTACCGTAGGATGATGGAATGTTGTAAGGACTTGTTCAATCCTACGCATGTGCTGATAAGGTTTTTCATGGTCTAACCCATGAAAAACGGGTAACAAATTAAATATGTTTGGGGGGATTCGAAAATCCCCCACTGGGTCTGCTAGAACGATGCACGATTTAGGGCTATCATTTCAAGGCTTTGTAAAAGTCGGAGAGAGGAGTCTCTCTTTCTTCAGCCATTATGTCAGGTATGGTGTGTGTGATAGTAGTTAGAGGTGTCGTGGGTGGTGTACTAGATAGACTTGTTTGTTGTCGTGTAATTACGTTTGTTGTTTTTGTTCGACCAGACCTTAATCTCATGCAAGACTAAGTTGAGCTTAACTAAACATGCAACACTCCAAACAATTCTGATATACTAGTAGAAAACCTCTAACTGGAAATGCGAGGTATGGAAGAAAGGAATACCAGATTGCGTCCTTGCTTCGCTTATGAATAGCATCTTGTTTACGCTTGTTCAGTGTATATAGCAGGTTAGAACACTGAAAAATATGAAAGATCAAAGTTGAATCAAACTGTGGAAATCCGGAAATTTTTAACTGGCGCCGGGCCAAGGCCAGTAGAAGCGGCCTTCAGCTCGAGGTAATTTTCAGATTACAAGTGTTTTTAGAGGTGGTCGCTCCAAATGGGGGCGGTCGCATTCGGTGAAGTCGAAGTTCAGTGTTTTTGGTGAATTGGTCGTTGGTTTGGTATGGGCGCTTCGGTGGTAAACGAAATTCCAAGAACTTAGCGGGTGGCGCTCTCCTTCTCCTTGGAAGCTCGCGGTATTTTTTTCTCATGAGAATTTGTTTGAAATGGGCAACCACGGTATGAAACAAACAAGGGTGGGTGGGTTTAATGGGACTTAAAATGACTACTTCTACTATGAAAACAATGCTAAAGTGTAACTAAGATGGGTAGCCATTTGATAAGCGTAAAATGAATAGTCTACCTACACGAAATGAGCGAATTCAATCCGTAAAGTAAACTAAAACTAATCTTTTACTATCTCAATTATCAAAGCTTCTACTCGATCGAATTGCACTAAGTGGAGTAGGAAGTTCGTTCCACTCCTAGTTCCCTAGCATGGATTGTCTTCTAAGTCTAAGAAATGAGTCTTAAGTCAATGAGAGCTTTCTGAAATGTTATGCTAACAACAAAGCGTTAATTTAAATAACAAGATATAATATAAACTAAAGTTAATCTATGAAAAGCTACGGAATACGATTGTTTGACTCTAGATAAAGAAATAGAGGGGAATTAAATCCACCTCGAATCAACTTAATAACCTAGTATAGATTGTCGTATCTTGATTCTTACGTTTTCACGGCAAGAATTTCGAGTCTAATCCCTAGTGTTCATGGCATTCCTACCGGATACTAACTAGCATGTGAGGTCGTCCACCCATTCTTATGGCATCCCTAGAGTGGAATAGATTCTACAACCAATTCTATACTAACCACTAAGTTTTCATCAAGGCTTCATCAACCCCTCTAATGGAGGTTTTACCCTTGAGTCATCAAACTAACATTTTCCATTGAATCTAAACTAAACATAATGTAAGAAATTGAGATTTACTTAATTAAACAATAATGAATCTAATTTAATGGCTGGAATGGAATAAGAACAAGAATTTAAATTAGATCTAGAATGGAAATGACAAGAACGAAATTGAATAATAACTATTTTATTTATCTAATCAATCAAGAACAATCATTCAAGAATTTAATCTAAAACAAGAATTGTAATGGAACTAAAACTTAATTAATTAATTAAAAACAGATCTAGAATTCTATATATTAATTTAGGTCTAACTAGCTACCATTAACAAAGAGTGAAGCTTTTGTTTTATACATCCAGATCCAAAATCGTGCATGGGCTTGGAGCCATGTTTTGGGGGGAGAATCGTGCCCAAAACCCAATTCTTTCGGTCCAAAAAAGACCTCTTCAGCTGCAGTTCTCTTCAACAGATTTTTCGTCCACTTCTGCTCCTCTGATTGGGTCAAGGCTTGGACCATTGGAAAGCTCTCTTTCCGAGCCGGTCGTTTTGACATAAGGTAGGCCCAATTCGAAGTCCGAGTCTAAAGATATGGTCTTCGGAAGTTCTGTTGACTTTGTGCCTTTGTTTTGCTTCTGCGTGGACTTTGACTTTTCATCTTTTGACCAGGCTTTACAAAGGCTTCGTCTTCTTGAATCTTGGCCTTTAATCACCGAACTCCTTAGTAACCAACCATTGCTCCTTTATCTCATCAAAGTGGCACATTCCTGCACATAATTGACTTTGAAGCCTGAAATACATAAAAACACGTAATCAGTATTAACTCTTACTTATTACTCACATAATTGGTCTAAAAGTATGACTGCTAAGGGGTTAAAACTACAGTTTTGGGTTCTTATCAATCGGCTTAGATGTAATCTCTGAGAATCAAAGCTTTATCAAATCCGAAATCAACCCCTTGATCTTCTATTGTATTCCTTTAGAACAGATTGGACGTTGTGTGGGCAACGATCTACCAATCCCCTTCTTTCTCACAAAGCTAGATCCAATTCTAGATCTATCTTTCCTTGCCTCTTTTTCTAAACCAGGTGAATAGTGAATTGGTTAATTTCGGCCAGAGAGAAAGAGTATTCTATTTATAGGCTACAATAGAGACCATGAGGAAAAATTAGGGTTTGGCCTCCTGACGGGCTTGGCTTCCCTTGTTTGCCCCGAACACACACGGACCAAGTCCGTCAACAAATGGCTTATTCCACTAAAGGCCATTGTTGCACTACCGCCCTAATCCCAAATTACGTGTCAGCATTTATGGGCTCCAAATTATATGCTCGTTGATCTCCCCGTGTTTAAGATATCGAATGTCCGTTGATTAAATCAAGTTACTGACAACTACATTAATCAACTTCTTATGTCCTTGAGTAGTACCACTCAACCTCATTGTCATGTTGGAATAAATCCACCTGTAGGGTTTACATGACAATCTTTTTGAGCTCCTCGAGGGGACATCATCAACCCGACTTCTTGCGGGACACAGATTCCTTCTATAATCAACAGCACAACTTACATACAATGTCATTACTCAATCCATTGAGTTTGTTGATTCACAAATGAATCTCACTCATTGATGATTTAAAGCAATGTACAATACATGTAAGTTCCCGTTATTATATCCAGATTAGGAGGACAAGCATCCATAATAACATAGGCGTTTGTTCTCTTATATAGTCAGTGTAAAGAGAAATAACCTCACTTGGTCCTGTTCAATACACACAAAGTGTACTAGTATAATCCGATAGTCAAGATAGACTAATACCAAATTATACTACAACCGTACCAATGGTTTGTCCAAATCCATCAAGGTTGTGAACGATTACTTATACTTTATAAGGTACTGATGATATGATCTTCTATGTGTCCACACCATATCATCTACAACATAAAATATTATACACATGCATATAACTAATAACATATATAATATGCATAACATTTGCCCATATGATTCTCATTCAAAATATAAAAAATTAGAGTTAATACAAAAGTAATGCTTTTAGTATATAACCCTATCAATCAGTTCGTCCCCAACGCCTCATCTCCATAACCATCTCCCTCTCAGGGGAAACTAGAGATCTTGTTGAAAAAGGAATGTTGTCACTCACCCCCCTCCTATCACTGGATCGAGGAGAAGGAGAGTGACAGTTACAGCAGTGGTTTCAGCAATACCCTTCCCCTTGCGATTATCAGGGAGGGAAGGGTCAACAGTCAGAAGGACATTATCACCAATTTGGTTAGAACCTGTGGAAGGATCTAGAACTGATGGGGGTACAACTACATTTTTACAAGGCTTAACAGGTGGGCGAATACTAGCAGGAACCTTAAAAAGTGTGTTTTCACTAACAGAGAGAAGGCAAAACTTCATTTTCTTACCAGAGGGGGCAACATTAGAATCAAAAGAAGGATCAGTTCTCTTCAGTCTATGACGGTTGGATGCACGAGCTTCCCTTTTAAAATTACTAGCCGCCAGCAGTTCATGAGGCAGTTCAGGGCCCCTCCCGCCAGTGATCACACAATCATCACTGACAGTAGGCTCCTGAACTGGGCTCGATGTTGTAGCATTGTTAGAGGTGGCCGCAGAACTGTTCTCCTTACGACTTCCTCTCCTTCTAGTAATCAAGGAGGATTCATCCTGAACTGGAGGAGGAAGAAGTCCTGCATCCTGATCCATAGGAGGAGGAAATGTTGTGTGCCCAGAACTCACAGTACTTATCCCAAAAGGGGAAAAACCAAGGGCAAGTTGCAGCAATTCCTCAGTAGACATGTTGAAATAATCAAAAAGATAGGTGGGATCAAGAACTATCACCCAAGGCATCCTCTGTTCCTTGGGGATCTTCTTGATGAAGTCTACCGCAACAGGTTTTGATGAAGTCCACCGTAGCAGCATCAGTTACAGTTAGTTGATTCCAGGGGGAAGAGTCATCTAAGGAAGAATAGCAAATATATTCAGGCGAAAGACTCTTATATCAAGTTATAAAGTACCTGAGTAGGAAGACTTACTGGTTGGAGCATTTGTGTGTTTTTTAGGAACAGCAATTCCCATTGGCTCACCATCAGCATCAGAGGGGCTAATGTCCCACGCATCACCCAACACACGAAGGTGGTGATCAGCCCAGCCTTTGTCACTCTACTTCCCATAAAAAAAGACGATCGGAGAATTCTTGTCTTTGGTCATGAGGTAATAGTACGATTGGTCTTGAATACGCCAGACCTCATAAAAGTAACCGAACACCCAACGATTTAGAGCAAATCCATGTCTCTTGGTAAGAAGGGCAGAGTACATAACAGTTCTATAAAATAGGGGTGCTGCCTGACCAAGAGCAAGATTGAAGTGAATCAGACACTCTAGTAGCAATGGGTGGAGGGGAAGAGTGAGTCTGGCCATAAGCTGACCAATGGTGATGAGCGCCACCTCCTTGTAGGCCAACTCATCAGATAACCTCCCATACTCCAGGCCGATATCTTCAGGGATGTGAAATTTCTCACGGATCAGTTCTAGGGAGGAAAGAACTCCAAAGTTTACAAGTGACCAGTTGGGATTCATGATCGAGGAAGAGGAAAAGTTTTAAGCTTTAGTTAAACCTTGATGGGAGATCAAAAGGTTCAGTATGCAGAAAAAAAAATGGCAGAAGAGATAGTGAAAGTTCTCTCACCAGATCCCTAATATACAGATAAGATGGACGGTTAGGATGAGCCCAAGCGGTGCATCTTTTCGGGATGGTACTGCCATCATTACCTTTTTTCAGAAAAGGATGGTCTGTTCGAGCCGTCTTTTCAGAGATTTAATTAGTTGGGTACGTCTGTAGTTCCAGCAATAGTTTTGGAAAAGGATTCTCGCACCAAAAGTAGTGTCGCTACAAGCGCCCACGTGCTAGATGGCACGAGAGGGGCCATCTGTAATGGGATTTCCTATCACTTAATAGATGACACGTGTATAGGAAATAACATAAGACTATAGATGTCCAGAATGAGACGAGGACCATCGGATCAGTTCTGTGAATAAGTGATCTCGTGCTTAGCACGAGTGTTTAGTGGACATGTGCTAGGCACATGACTGACCGCCTTCAAACATAACAGTTACTCCAGTTGTTAGGAACTGATATAGACAGTTCCTGAATAGAAGAAAACTGAAGATGGCGATCTTTGATGATAAGGAAGGAATCGTGATGACATATCATAGGAGTTACCTTTTAGATATAAGATTCCCATATACGATGGGACGTTATGATCAACAAGGAAACTTACTTCTCATAAGATATGGTCTAGATTCAGACTTCCATTAGAGGAGGAATCCTAATAGGAAGGCAGAGTCCAAAGATGGAAGAGAACTCACAAGTGGTGAGGACAGCCCTAACCCTAGGACTCTCATCGCCCTTCCTATATAAACTATAGAGATTTTCTCTTAGGAACTACGCAAAATAGGGTTTGATTCTCCAATAGAACAAAGGAGATATGTAGGCAGCCGTCAGACGGTTCAACCCTGAGGTCACCATCATCTCATCCCTTCTTTATTTAGCAAAGGATTCCAGATCACAAGGCACAGAGGAAGATAAGGGGATACTCGGAATTTCCCTTACAAGATGTATAGATATCTGAGAATAAATAAGGAAACATTAATTTTATTTCTTAAGTTGTTGTAGTATAAATGAGGTTTGTGAGTACCTTCTCTAGAAAACTCTCACGAGGCTATAACTCATCCATTTGGGAATTCTTAGTAGTTTAAAGCCTTATTGCATATGGTCAATGCAGTCACACTCAGCGAAACGAGAATAGTTAGGAATACATTTTTGGTCACTTATTTTAATTTCTCATATTTGCTTGAGGACAAGCAAAATGCTGTTTGGGGTGGTTTGATAAGAGCCCAAAACTTTAGTTTTAACCCCTTAATAATATTACATTTAGACCAATTATGTTTATAATAAATAAGAGTCAGTACTGTTTACCTATTTTTGTGTATTCCAGGTCTTGGAGTTAACTATGTGAAGAAATATGTCACTTTTGCAAGAGAAAGGAGCCAAGGTTGGTTGATAAGAAGTTCTATGGTTAAAGCCTAAGTTTCAAGGAGAAAAAGCCTTTTTAAAGCCTAGTTAAAGTTGAAAAGTCAAAGTCAACGAGGGCAGAAATAGAGCATAAAAGTCAACAGAACTTCCGCAAGCTGTATCTTTGGACTTAGACCTCAGAATTGGGCCTACTATATGTCAAACCGACCAGCTCGGAAAGAACTTTCTAATGGTCCAGACCTTGATCCAATCAGAGGAGCAAAAGTGGACAAAAAACTGTTGTAGTAATTTTCAATAGAGAAACCCTTTTTCGACTTAAGTATTTTGGTTTTATGCTTGATTTAATGGCCCAAAAAATAGCTCCAAAGCCCATGCACGAAATTGTAAACCTAACCCTCTCCTATATAAAGAGGGTTAAGTCTAAACAAAACTTGGTTACTCCCCTCTTTAGGTTAGTTGTAAATTAGGGTTCTCTTTCCCTCTTTCTCCCATTAGATGATAAATTAGTTTCCTTTTTTAGTTTTAAAAGCTAGTTATTGTTTTATTAGCCTAGCCACCATTAATTCAATCAATTCAAATTCCAATACAAGTGTTCTTTAATCATGTTTTCTTCTCTTTATTATTATGTTTATGATGGCCTCATGATTCATAACTAAACCTCCATTATAGGGGTTTGATTAAACCTTTGATGAAGACTTGATGTGTTAGTATAGAATATTTGTAGTAAGATATTCCACTCTAGAAGGTAATTAATTCACTATGAGAATGGGTTTCAATTGCCTCACATGCTAATTATTAGTTGGTAGAGATGCCATGAATAATTAGGGATAAAAATACCTAACCCTTATGTGAAAATATAAAGATTAGGGTTGCAACAACTCTGTACTAGCATATTAGGGATTAATCAAGGTGGATTTCAAATCTCCTTAATTCCTTACCTATTATTCTCCATATTTTATTCAAGTCATATTCAATTGCTTTAATTAAATTAGTATAAGTTAAATTCATATATTTAGTTTCATAGTATACATTCACATCTATAAATATTGCTCTCACTATTGTTTCCTTGTGCTTGATTAGTTGAATTCGTTTAAGTCTAGAAAGTTAAGAGTGGAATGATTCCGTACTCTATATATTGCATGAATATACATGTGAAAGTAGGAAATAAATAATTGATAATGTAAGATCAAGTTAGAGAAATCAAGTATTGTTTTTACAATTATTGATTTTATGGGTTATCAACTACTAAACCAAATTCCACACAAGAAGTTTTGCTTTGTGTAAACACAACAATGCCATGTACTGTACAAGCTCAAAGTTTAATTTGTCTTGGACGTCACCATTCCTTTTCCAAACTGAATACGAACTTATTAAGTTGTTATATTTGACCTTGCCTCTTTTTTTGTGTTTATAAGATATGGGATGTGGATGATATATGTAGATGATGTAGATGGATGATGGTCGTTGAACAAAATAGAAGCGTATCAAAACCTAATTATCCCTCAATAAGTAAAGGATGAGTAGGGTATCGTTCTACTTTTAAGTATATGTTATGTGAAGGACTAGACTGGAAAGGGGGTTTAAGGGATTAAAAACTATGATTGTAGAGATTTTAGATTCTAATACTAAACTAAACTAAACTAAATTAACTAAACTATTAGAAATTTATAAGAGAGGGAATTCAAGAGATTAGAATCTACCAATACTTTTAATCTATGACCTTTTGCTTTATGGTTGTTCTTACAAGTAGACTACAATTAGGCAATCGAGCGAGTGTCGATGCCCTCTTAGACGAAACATCGTTAACAATTAACTCTACTTAAGGTTGTTCCTATGTTTATACTATAAATATCTTCTTTCCTTTTATATAAGCTCAGGCAGCCATTCAATGTATTACCGAGAGCAACATCAAGGAGTACTTCCTAATAGGGCGACCATTCAATTAATCACTACTTAAGGCAAACACAAAGAATACTTCCCCTAGGCAGCCACTCCCTGAGCTACCCCTTCTAAGGCAACACAAAGAATATTTCCTTAACTCTAAAGAACTATACTACTAGAAGAAAAGTAAAGAATACTAGCATTATATTAATATTGCAAAACATAAATCCTATTCTATACTTCCATCCCCTGGTGTAGGAAATGGAACTAATAACTAAAAACATAAAGAACTAACCTGATTGAAGAACACCATGAACCAGAAGAATCATTAAACCTTAAGCATCGGCTTCATCTCCTCCCTTGAAGGAGAAGATTGGCCTTCCATAAAGAAGAAAGAACACGAAGAACGAGAAGAAGAAGAGTCGAAGAACATAAGACTAGAAAAGACTAATTTATTAAGACTAGGCTAGTTAAAACTGAATCTTTTATTATTAATCTCTCTCTACCTCAAGTTTTGGAGACAAAAATATAAGTGAATTAGCAAATTACATGAGACACTTAGGTCCTCTATTTAACAATGAGTTCTAGAAGCATTCCAAACCGCCATTTGTTTCCTAATACAAATAGACTTCTTTTAGAGTCCAACTTCGTCTCCAAAACTGAGAAGGAATTGGCTACAATGTCGTTTCATGCGTCTCAGACACACGATCCATGCATCTCAGACGCGAGCAATGCGTCTGGACGCTCAATCCATGTGTCCCACACGCGGATGTCTATTTTGTCTCTTCTGCTCTATCCTTCTATCCTCTTTTGCGGGCTTTGGTCCAAGCAATGAATCCTTTGTCCTTGGGCTTCCAAATAAGCTTTAAAATAGGTCCAAGTTGCATCTTTAATAGCTTCAATTCCTTGGCCTTCTCCATGATTGTCCACGGGCTTCCCATGTGATCCTTAATGCTCCAAATTGCTCCGTTTTACCCCTTTTTCTCTAATATTTCTCAAAAATCTCTCTTTTACCTGTAGAATCATAAAACATAACTTACAAACACTATTAGTCCACTAAGATGGCTAAACAAAATGCATAATCGAGGGTTAAATTGCACTTTTTGAGCACTTATCACAACTCCCAACTAGCCTTTTGCTAGTCTCTTAGCAAATAAGATAAAAAATAGATAAGTGATCAAAATCACATCCTAATAACAAAAATAAAATCCTAACTCATTTTTGCAGGCATCGCGATTGCATTTACCATATGTAATAAGGCTTTAAACCTTTAAGTTCCCCAAAAAGGACGAGTTATAGTCTCGTGTGGGTTTTCAGGTGATATACCCACAAAATCAATCAATAGCATGTTCAAGAATGATAATATTTTTCAGAGAGAGAAATTCCTTACCCACTCAGTGCTTACTCCAATAGACGGTCTCCATTGCTAACTACATTGCTACAAAAATTCATAGATTATGATGGGAGATAGTAAAAATTGACAAAATTCTCAATCAAGGCTTATGTGTGTACTTAGTCAATCTCCTATACTCTCTTATCCAAGAAACGGAATCCCTAGTTTACCTTTAGACAGATAATCTCGACTTTCAATCCTTACCGGTCATACTCTCAGAAAAAAATCTCTCAGAAGATGGTATACTATTTTACCTCATGTATGTGGGAAAAAGAATAATGAATATGAACATTCCACATACTACCTTGAAAAATAGACTTCTAGATGACAGTAGTTTCATGGAAAGAATGTTAATAACATATGAAGTGTCGGGTCCTTCACTTTAGCATCCTCTCACCTATTCTAGACTTCGTACCATATTATAGTGATAAGTCATGGGTTGTAACTTGGCTTGGGTATTGGTTTATGAAGGAAAGGTAAAAAGGATTCTAAGGTTGTTTCTGAAAAAACTAAGGGTTTTGCTTCATTCTTTGGAAGATTTATTCAAATTTTGTATTGCAGAGAAAATTCTTCCTTTGTCTTAGCTTTTCCATCCATTTTGTTCAACTTTTTTTTTTTAGCTCAGTGGTATATCCTTGATTAGTACTGGATATGCTTATTTTCTACTAGCTTCTTTCACTTAAAATAGAATGATGGTCTTCATTGTATCTCTATGATATTTCCTTGTAATCTTCCTTCTGTACTCTTTATTCCTATTGTTCCCCTCGTGTTCTTAGAAACATATGGGTATGGCTGATAAAGATTTTGGTTATACTTATTGTCTGGAGTTGAGTAAAAGATAAAATGTTTTGAAAGAAAATGGCTTATTGTAAGGCTCAAAAGGATTTAACATGATGGTCCTACTAGGTGGGATAAAGGCTGAATATGTTCACTACTTGACTTATCAGTATGATACTCTGTTTCGAATAGACTACAAGACCTAATGGCTATCTCCCCAGTTGATGTCACTTCGTGATTAACCAAATCAACAAATAATGAGACTATATTACAACGACATAAAGAACTGAAAGATGTTGAGTCACTTAGACTCGGATTTTTCGTAAGAACTCTCCAAAGATTGGGTATAAAGCTCAAGTCTCACGGGCTAAGTCTAAAAATTCTACTTCCAGTTTACTAGGGGTTTAAATCTCTCTTCTAGCAAAAGTACACAAAATTGACCAAGTATTAAGGTGGTGCCTTGATAAAGAATTCTATCAACAAGAACTATGTCCGAGCATAATAAATAGTCTAAGCGGTAATGAAATCAATAATATCAACTATCTATCAAACTCAACACTAAGCAGTATAGAATATATATCCCAGACTCATCATTAAAATTCATTTTTCTCATGCTATTGATATAGAAACAAAAATATTTTTGTTTTTGAAAACTAATTTTCAAAATTCATTTCTCAAGTATACCCTCCCCCTACTTATGTATGCATTGACCTCAATGTATAAAGAAGTAAATGAAATGGATGAGAAAAAGGTAGGATATTACCATTGTTGCCGAATATCAAGAATTAGTTCAAGAAACAAATTTTTAAGTCTTTTTACGTCAGATCCCCAAGATGTAATGTAAGTCTTTTAAAGTTAGATTCTCAAGACTTTTGAGTCTTTTATAGTCAGATCCTCAAGACTAGTGATAACAGTGATTTTACGTATTCTAACTATCTATGCGTAACACAAATAATCAAATTACGTAAATACGTGTTTATATCAATATTCCTACTCTCAATAATGAAGTAATATCAGAGAGTCAGGATTCGTTCCACTCTTAAACCCTCAAGACTTAAATTGAATTCAACTAATCAAACCCAAAAGGAACAATAGTGAGAGTAATGATTTGATGTGAATTTTCTATTCTACCATTCCCAACAATTGAATCTAAACAAGACATAATATAAAGATTTGAACTTTATTTGCTTAAACTCAATTTGAAACTACTCATGCAATAATTGAATTAAACTAATAATGACAAATAAGTAAATCTAAGGATTTAAGCTAATAAATAAATGAAAATGAAACTAAATTATGGAGAACTAATTAACTTTATTTATCTAATAGAATAATAAGAACAAGATATGATTGAATGAATAACAACTATTTTATTTATCTAATGAATGATATTCAATGATTTAAATAACTAAGCTAAAACAAAGAATGAAACTAATTAATGGAATGAAAACTAAGTAATTAACTAATCTAGATCTAACTTTGATAACCCTAAACTCCATTAACATTAGCTTCCTAACCTAACTGCCATTAACAAAGAGTCAAGCTTTTGTTTTTATACTTCCAGATCCAAAAATCGTGCATGGGCTTGGAGCCATGTTTTGGGCCGGAAAATCGGGCCCAAAACCCAATTTCTTTAGTCCAACATGGGCTCTTCAGCTGCAGTTGGCTTCGACAGATGTTTCGTCCACTTTTGCTCCTCTGATTGGGCCAAGACTTGGACCATTAGAAAGCTCTTTTCGAGCCGGTCGTTTTGACATAAGCTACTCCCAATTCCGAGATCTGAGTCCAAAGATACGGCCTTCGGAAGTTCTGCTGACTTGTGCACTCTTTCTGCCCGTGTTGACTTTTCAGCTTTTGACCGGGATTTACAAAGGCTTTGTCTCCTTGAATCTTGGCCTTTATTCACAGAACTCCTTAGCAACCGACCTTTGCTCCTTTATCTCGCTAAAGTGGCACATTTCTGCACATAATAGACTTTGAAGCCTGAAATGCATAAAAACACGTAATCAGTATTAACTCTTAATTATTACTCACATAATTGGTCTAAAAGTATGATTGTTAAGGGGTTAAAACTACAGTTTTGGGCTCTTATCAAACCACCCCCAAACAGCATTTTGCTTGTCCTTAAGCAAAGATGAGAAATTAGAATAAGTGACCAAAAATGGAGTTCTATCTACTCTCGTTTCGCTGAGTGCGATTGCATTGACCATATGCAACAAGGCCTTAAACCACTAGGAATTCCCTAGTGGACGAGTTATAGCCTCGTGAGAGTTTTCCAAATGAAGGTACTCACAAACTTCATCTATACTACAACGACTAAGAAATAAAACTATTGTTTCCTCATTCATGTCTCAACTATCTATACATCTCACTAGCAATTGAATACAGAATAATCATGTCGAAAACCTAAGCTAATATATGCATAATAATCAATCATCATCTACTTAATAAACATATATACAATGAGTAATGCTATGAAATGCTTAGCGGTCCGTTTCTGAAAACTCGGAATAAGCGTCCTTAAGTAGGTCCTCACATAAAGTCAAGACAAAAAATCACTCGATTTTTCAATTTCAAGTTAAGCTACTCCAGTTGTGTTGGGGCACACTTTACCTTACAATCTCAATGACACACAAGGAAGTTCGGAGTCGATCAAACACAACTGCCACTTACTATCACACTAACCTATTCCTAATTGAGCTAGAGGTCTTTATTAGGTGTTCATGGGATTAGGAGATGGTTTAAGAAGGAAGGAAATGGATATTCAAAAGGACAAGTCTGAGATAATAGAGTCTTCATATTATGTAACTAGAGAAAACCTTGTTATTTTCTTTTGCTTCTATACTTTGTTTCCATCATTAGCCATATTTTTCTTTTTCTTTTCTTTGGCTTTTGACTCCCTTTTATTCTATTTTTGGAGTTTTTATTTATTTCTATTTTTCTTTTTCTTTTCTTTTCTTTGGATGGAAACTTCTTTTCTTTTTCTGAAGCAACTAACTAATTTTTGTTTACACAGGTTTTTCTCTTCTTCTTTCTTCACTCATTCTATTCTCAGACTTATTCTAGATTGGGTAAGTTGAATTTTTTTATTTTGTTTTGTTTTTGTAACAGGGTAAAGGAATTGTGGTTTATGGAAGGCTAAAGAAAGGCTCGAGGGGGCGACTAGCGGAAAATAATTCATAGGTTTGAATTTTTGGCTATATCGATCCAAAGAGGGCCTAAATTCTCGCTTAGGATATGGCATAGTGATCAAGCAAGTGGACGTGTGATTTCTCTATCCGGATTTTACTTCTCCCTTGTGTCATTTCTCAAATATTTATTTCATATAAGGCTTTTAGGCTATATTCTCACGGGATTTGTAGAATAAGTACTCTAGCCTAGATTTTAGAAACTTACTACTAACAATCATAGATACTCATGTAATATATTTATAGATAGATGCAAAGATTATTACCTACATATTAACCTAAGTTTCTAACAATTATTCCGATGCAAAAGCTACGGAGAATTCTAGATTGTTAAGAGCATAGAGAAAGAAAACAATACCAATATTCCTAAGTGTATAGCATAAACTTATTTATTTATATTTTTGAAATTTTTAACTTGAAAACAAATGCATATTATACATATCTATATCCTAACAGATGCCTTAATTACACGTATTTCTATGCCCCCTAAAACAAGAAGAATGCTTTGTCCTCAAAGCATTTAAATAAAGAGGGTAGAAAAATACCATGGAAATGCGAAAATTCTGGAACATCTGCAAAACAAGGTTAGAATATACTAATATAGGAAATAAAAAAACTGACGCAACTCTATAAGAGTTCCACCCATTATGGGGTTAACAGAATTAAATTGCTTGGGACATAAGCAGACAGTAACTGAAACTAAAAACTTACCTCCCTCCGCGTTTATTCGTCATCCTCCTCTTCTATCAAGAAGTGAGGTTCCTTCAGAATCCTGCCATGCCATGATAATTTGCCATGCTTCACGCCATTTATCATCTATGATTGCTAACCTATTAAAGCCACTTGGTCGGATGGGGTGTAAGGTGCAACGATGAGGTTGTAAAACCATCCTTGCCAAGTCATTGCAACGGAAAGATCGATAATATAATTGGTGGGTCTCACAAATGTCGACCCCAACCCAATCCGTGAAAAGGGCACAAAAAGCGGGGAAAGAAACATAGCATAATACGGAAACTAATATAGGCATAAGAAGATACTTATGCCTCATGCTATGGGCTCGTGCTAAACTAGACATTAAGGTCTTAGGAAGGTCATATAGCAGGCGTTCCTCAGCTAAAGCAAGGAAAACATCATGAAGTGGCATCATTCGCGAAGAAAAATGCCACTCCCCTAATATGTTTAGCATGATAAAGAACATTACCAGATCACATTAAGGGACAAGCTACCAAGGGCTACGTTATATGTCCCTTGGTCCTCTACACGGAAAATGCCGGACCCATAAGCCTCATGCAAAAAGTCATAAGTGTAGACATGCATATTATCTACCCAATAGCATCATGGGTCTTGTATTTCAGCGGGCATGGCAAGTCCAAGAACAAATGCTAGCAAGAACCATAAGCGGTTCCCCGGCTTCGTGTGTGATCACCTCACAAAACCAAGCACCATAAGTAGTGCTTTGAAACAAATCTTTGAAAGACTGTTCCGGTATTATTATAGGAGATGTCATCTCAAAACTACGCTCTGGAACAGCTGCAAAACAACCGGGCACAACCCGCGGAAAACTGGAATTTTTCTGGTTGAAGGAAGTTAGGGCACGAGCGCCAGGCTCAACTAGGCGAAGTCGCGCCTCTGCGTATTTGGAATTCCAGTGTTTGAGCCGAAGTCGCGCTTGACCTCTTGCTGGGGCCTGAACAAAAATTCGACAAAAGTGTAGGGCTTGGCCCGAGGTGTTGATTCGTGAAAAATGCGAAAAATAAACGTGGGAAGGCGTGGGAGTGAAAGGTGAGAAATGGAAGTTAGGTGTAGTGCGGGTTGTGAGTGTAGAATGAATGAAGTTTTATAGGTTTTGAATTGTTAAAACGAATCGGTAAGTTGCCAAAAGCTTTAAGGCAATTTCGGAAACAATAAAATTTCCAACCCGAAAACGGAAACAACTCATATTCTTGATTCTATAACAACCCTAATATCTTTTATACTGGATTTAGACTAGTAACTTCTAAACTCTCTTAGATTTCATCATACCACCACATCTAATCATAGGTATGCCAATTATGACAATATTCTCAACCTTCACTCCAAAACAAACTCTAAAATGGAGGATCTTCTACAAATCATGAAAGAATAAATAATACCACCCCCAAACAATTCGGGAAGGTGGGATTAACAATAAAATCCATGCACAATTTGAAAAGAACAACATTATATTAAAATTGAAATTCAAACAACATTTAACTACCAAATTCAAAGTTAACTACGGAATTTAACAACGTAACATCCTATCTACTAAAAATAATAAAAGACAACATCAAAACAACAAACAAAAGAGAAATCTAGCTACTCTTTAAAGGGAGCGAGGTGGGGATAAGAATAGGAAGTTTAGTGATCAAGCATGGAAAAACCAAACACCCACCCCTAAACAAATTTTTGAAAACAGTTTGTAAAAATTTGTTTTTAAAAACGATAGGTCTTTTAAAGTCGATTCCCTAGACTTAAAGTGATATATATGTATTTACATGCAGTTTCCCATATATCAATAATCTAAACAATTGTGGATCTTTCCATAAATAGTTAACATGGAATGCACCACCAAACAGAATCAAGCTCCAAAACTTTCTCTGACTAAACTTAGTTGAATAAGAAGGTGTCCAAATGAATGATCGTGAGTAAATGAATGGTTTTGGAAAATACTTGGAATGTGGATAAGTGTGAGAAGGAAAAAATGGGAAAAATGGAAAAATGAAAAAGTGTCGGTGGCTTATCCTTGGGTGTTACTTCTTCACCAGTTGGTTTTAGATAGTTATGAAGCCTAGGAGAAACGCCAAGGTCAGTACAAACTCAATGGTTCTTTGAAAAGGTAGAGGGTGAGGAACATTCGTGATGGAAGGTGAATGAGTAACATGAGGATGTGAGGTGGGTGAATGGTGTTCAACTAGTGTTCTTAGGTCTATATCATCAGAGGCCTTGAGATATGCAAGACATTCCTCAATAGGTGGGTAAGAAGAATCACTGGGATAGAGGGCA
Source organism: Coptis chinensis (assembly GCF_015680905.1). Taxonomy (NCBI): domain Eukaryota; kingdom Viridiplantae; phylum Streptophyta; class Magnoliopsida; order Ranunculales; family Ranunculaceae; genus Coptis; species Coptis chinensis. The sequence continues at coordinate 29,372,152 of NC_141463.1, read as the reverse complement.
AAAAATTCTTCTTCCGTCATGGCGTCAAGAGATGAATGGATGTCAATAGGAGAGAACTCGTGAGGCAGCAAAGAAGAGTTGCAAAAGAGTCGAAGGAAATCCTCCTTGATGTTATCTACGCCTAGGGAGTAGAAATTGTGATCCTTGTCTTCTTCCATAAGAGGGTATCTACTAGTGTGGGGACTAAAGTGTCACCGCACTAATGTGAGGTACAAAACTCTCAATGGACTTCACTTCCCCTTCTACAGGCAAACCTAGTTGTCCCTGTTTTTGTCTAAACATGTTAACTTCTGAGTAAAGATTTCTAAAAGAAAGAGTCATTGAGCCATCCCGACAATTGATTTGGGCATTGGCGGTTGCCAAGAAAGGGCCTTAAGATGATGGGAATGGAATCATGAGCAACTTCGTGTCAAGAATAACAAAGTTAATTTGGATAGTAAAAATCCCCGCACTTTAACGAGAATGATTTTTTAACCACACCCTTAGGATACTTAATAGAACGATCGGGCTAACCGCAAAAGTCATTTTGGTTGGTTGAAGTTTTGTTAGACCCAATTGTTTATATAAATAAAAAGGGAGTAAGTTAACACTCGCCCCGAGTCTAATAATAAAGTTTGTTATGAAGGTATCACCTAAGGTGCATTGTCTGATAGAGGGCGACCGTGGTCCTTGTACTTAACAATTCCATTATGTTGGATAAAGAGGGATATTGTTCAGTGAAGAATGCTTCGTGGGGTATGTTGGTTTTCCTCTTCTTGGTGCACAACTCTTTTAGAAACTTAGCGTGTCCGGGTAGACTTTTTATAGCTTCTAGAAAAGGTAGGTTTATAGTCAAATTTTTAAACACTTCCCTAATCTCATCAAAATTCTCGTCCTTTTAAACACAACTAGTCTTTGGGGATATGGTGCTTTATCACTATTTTTTTAGCGAGAAGGGATAAAAGTTTTATTAGTCTTTGCTTTATCTCTAGCCGCGTTTTCCAACTAGGTGTCCATCTTGGAATCTCTACGAGGTGTGGTCTTCACTTTCTATTATTGGGTCTTGTAATGTTTTCCCCTTTGGTTTGTGGTTTAACCGGGTAATTCTACGGTTGTAGGGTCTTGAGTTTCTATTATAGTATTTGGTATGGTATCATTTTTAGTTTTGCGGGTAATCTTTAGGCATAGTCACTTGGTTATCAACTACTCTCTGAGCGAAGGGCGGTAGTGACCTGTAGGTCCCCTTGGTTTATATTACCGTTAACTGAATACTTTTATTTTGAAGCGGTGTTTGTTGACTTAGGATTAGGCAATCGCTTGACACCGAAACACGCCGGTTTGGTTATTATTTTGGTTAGAAGACATGTCAATAACCTTTTGGCACAAAGACCTGCATCATTTGCATCGTTTGTTTCATCATATTAGAGTTTTGATCATGCCGATCTTTCATCAAGTTGGAGTTTTGTTGCATAATTTGATTTTGTTTTCTCCAACAAGGTCACTACTACTTTGTCCGTAGATGGTTGTATTGGAATTAAAGCTTGTTAAAGCGTTCATGTCTTGATGTTGATAGTTCGGGTTATGGGTACTAAACCTCTATTCTGGTCACCTAAGTTCCCTTGTCCTTGTTGTTGAGTTAACTGGTTGAAGTGTGGTGGTTTGTGGTGGTGTTTGTGCATAGACAAGAGGACAATAGAAGTCGGAATGCTCAAGACTACAAAGACATTACAACGAGTAGAGTTAATGTTCATGGACTGGAGTGGGTTGTTGTTGAACAGAGATGGCATCTACCTTTTAGTGAGGGCATCGATAAGAGTTTTAAGCTCGGGGATCATGTTTAACCTCAAGAGAAGAAGGAGAGGAGCCGGGAGGAATCGTTTCCTCCCCATTATTGTTCTTCTTAGATTGATCTTCTAAGAATTTATAAGCCTCCAAGGCTCCTTTTACTAAAGAAAACTACCCCCGGATTATGATATCTAGAACCTCCTTATGATAATGTGAAAGCCCCCTTGAAGAAAGCACGAACAAAGCGTGTCTTTCGCAAGATTATGATCGGGCATTCAATGAGAAGATCGATGAAACGATTCGAGGCCTCTGAAAAGGATTCATGAGGATTCGGTGAAGAAATGAATCTTGTGAAGCATTTCATCTGTCTTCAAGATGGTGGGTAAAATTGTTCCATGAACAATTGAACAAGTTGAGCCCATGAGTCCACAGAGTTTGGCGTTTGGGTTAACCAAGACGCCCCTTTGTCGGCTAGGGTGAAAGGAAACACCCTAAGTTTAACTTGATCTGGACTTACGCTAGGATGATGGAATGTAGTGAGAACTTGGTCTATCCTACTCATGTGCTGGTAAGGCTTCTCATGGTCTAAAACCATGAAAAACCGTAACAAGTTAAATATATTAGGGGATTGAAAATCCCCACTAGGGTCTGCAAGAACGATGCACCGACTTAGGGCCATCGTTTAGGGCTTTATAAAAATCAGAGAGAGGAGTCTCTTGTTCTTTAGCCATTGATGCAAGTGTAGTGTGTGAAATTCTAGATAGGCGTGTTGTATTTATTTCTATGAAAAACAAGCCTGATTATACTAGAATTAAAACTCCTCTGACAGAAGAGGCGAGGAGTGGAAGAAGGAGTACCTGAATGCCTCCTTGCTACGCGTTTGAATAGCGTCTTGTTCACGCGTGTTCTGTGTATTTAACAAGTTAGAAACACTGAATAACTTGAAGAAATAGAAATTTGAACTAACCTGTGAAAATCGGGCTGTTCACGCTGAATTTTCCTTGGAGGGCGCGGTCGCGCTCGGTTTGGGCGCGTGTGCGCTCAAGGTTTTCGAATGTCCAGTGTTTTGGGCGCGGTCGCGCTCGGTTTGGGCGCGGGTCGCGCTCCAGGGTTTTCAAGTTTTAGGCCTTTTATCGTACTCCAAAAAATTTGAAATTTTTACAGTAATTTGCTAAGACGTCTATCAAGTAGCCTGTAAAATTTCAGATCAATCGGAGCTGTGAAAGTCCCTCTACAGCCCTTCAAAGTTTGCAAAACGGTTTTCGGACACAATACAAACAACCGAATCGTTAACCCATCAAAACAAAGCCAAAAATTGCCAAATTTTTACAGGAGACTCCTGACAGATCCTAATTGTTCCTGTAAACAATTTAGAGCAATTGGAGTTCTACAACCTCTCCTTATTGGCTGGTGTTCCAGATATTAAGTGTTTGCAACACTGCAGAAACACACTGGAAACACTCTACTATTTAGGAGGTCAAAACAAATAAAAAACTCATCAAATTTTTACTACAAACTACTGACTTAGGATAGATACTCCTGTAAAAATTATAGAATTTTTAGAACTCCTTAAGTAACCTTACTCGTCTGTTTTTCAAGAACATACGGTGTGAAAACTGAAATGCAGCACTGTAAAGATCGTATTTTGTTTCATAAGGTAAACCAACTTTGAAAAATCTGAAAATATTCCAGTAAATCAACAACACATTAAATATTATGTATGAAAATTTTCAGAATTTTCGAAAATTTAGAAATACCTTCACCGCAGTGTTTTTCTCTGTGAATCCCAGCCCTATGCCTGAAACAAAGGAACGGTTCGAAAATTCAAGAAACAAGAATGAAAAATTAAAAGGGTGGGTGGGTAGAGAATGGGGATTGCCCCTTGATTCAAGCAATTGAATTCTTGTCATGAACGAGATTAAGATGGCACTAGCATTCATTTGATAACAGTGATTTTAATGATTCTAACTATCTATCGTAACACAAATAATCAAATTACGTAAATACGTGTTTATATCAATATTCCTACTCTCAATAATGAAGTAATATCAGGAGAGGGGATTCGTTCCACTCTTAAACCCTTAAGACTTAAATTGAATTCAACTAATCAAACCCAAAAGGAACAATAGTGAGAGTAATGATTTGATGTGAATTTTCTATTCTACCATTCCCAACAATTGAATCTAAACAAGACATAATATAAAGATTTGAACTTTATTTGCTTAAACTCAATTTGAAACTACTCATGCAATAATTGAATTAAACTAATAATGACAAATAAGTAAATCTAATGATTTAAGCTAATAAATAAATGAAAATGAAACTAAATTATGGAGAACTAATTAACTTTATTTATCTAATAAAACAATAAGAACAAGATATGATTGAATGAATAACAACTATTTTATTTATCTAATGAATGATATTCAATGATTTAAATAACTAAGCTAAAACAAAGAATGAAACTAATTAATGGAATGAAAACTAAGTAATTAACTAATCTAGATCTAACTTTGATAACCCTAAACTCCATTAACATTAGCTTCCTAACCTAACTGCCATTAACAAAGAGTCAAGCTTTTGTTTTTATACTTCCAGATCCAAAAATCGTGCATGGGCTTGGAGCCATGTTTTGGGCCGGAAAATCGGGCCCAAAACCCAATTTCTTTAGTCCAACATGGGCTCTTCAGCTGCAGTTGGCTTCGACAGATATTTTGTCCACTTCTGCTCCTCTGATTGGGCCAAGGCTTGGACCATTAGAAAGCTCTTTTCGAGCCGGTCGTTTTGACATAAGCTACTCTCAATTCCGAGATCTGAGTCCAAAGATACGGCCTTCGGAAATTCTGCTGACTTGTGCACTCTTTCTGCCCGTGTTGACTTTTCAGCTTTTGACCGGGCTTTACAAAGGCTTTGTCTCCTTGAATCTTGGCCTTTATTCACAGAACTCCTTAGCAACCGACCTTTGCTCCTTTATCTCGCTAAAGTGGCACATTTCGCACATAATAGACTTTGAAGCCCTGAAATGCATAAAACACGTAATCAGTATTAACTCTTAATTATTACTCACATAATTGGTCTAAAAGTATGATTATTAAGGGGTTAAAACTACAGTTTTGGGCTCTTATCAACTAGTATTCCCACCTCAAAACTGATCTCTCAACAACATGCTTACTTCCTGTAGATATTTTATACTCGGTCTACTAGAGTTATGAGACTTTGACTCCGGCGCTTGCAACTTCTCTCAGTAAAGGATAAAGTTATGAAAATCTGAGGGCCCGACTATCGGTGTCACTTATACTAATGAGATCCTAAGGAGTCAAGCTTACGGCGCTTGGCTTCCTCATGCAAAAAACTTAAACTAGACAGAGTAACAGGTTCAGCAAGATATAGAATGTAATCTTTAAGGTGTGTAGGTAACTTACCCCAATTTTCTACTTTAACAGTGGTCTAATAAACTGGATCCTTGAGAAAAACGGCCTCCACGTCTCCAGTAGGTAACTCCAAAAAAGGCTTCAGTCGATGAGCATTGACTTTGAAACGAGTCCTTCTCTTTATGTCTTCTACTTTAATAGCTCCAAAAGGTGTGACATGTCTTACTACAAACAGTCCCGTCCATCTAGATCTCAACTTTCCAAGGAAAATTTCTAGACGAGAGTTGTAGACAAGAACCTTCTGTCCAGGTTCAAATTCTCTCTTCAGAATTCTTCTATCATGTAATGCTTTAGTCTTATCCTTGTAAATCCTTGACTTATCATAAGCATCACTTCTCAATTCCTCTAATTCACTGATTTGAAGCTTCCTCCTTTCTCCTACTTGATCTAGGCTGAAATTCATCTTTTTCACTGCCCAGTAGGCTTTATGTTCTAACTCAACAGGTAGATGACACGCCTTTCCGTCTACCAAGCGATAGGGCGACATCCCTATGGGTGTTTTGAATGTTGTTATGTATGCCCATAGTGCATCTTAGAGTCTAAGAGACCAGTCTTTCCTAGAAGGATTAACTGTCTTCTCCAGAATACTCTTGGTTTCCCTATTCAAAACTTCTGCTTGACCATTAGTTTGAGGATGATATGGTAAAGCTAGCTTGTGAATTACTCCATACTTTGCCATAAGATTCCCAAATACATGGTTACAGAAATGAGAGCCGTTATCACTGATGATGGCTCTCGGTGTTCCACATCTTGGTAGAATGTTCTTCTTTAGAAAGTCCACGACGACTTTATGATCGGCGATCTTTGTAGGAACTGCTTCAATCCACTTTGAAACATAGTCCACAGCCAGTAGAATGTAGGTGTAACCAAAAGAAGGTGGAAAATGGTCCCATGAAATCTATACCCCATACATCAAAGTTTCTGAAATAAGGATCGGTTGTTGAGGCCACTCGAACCTTTTTGAGGTCTTACCCAAAAATTGGCATCTCGAACATGCTTTGCAATAAACATTTGCATCTTTAAAAAAAGTAGGCCAATAGGATCCAGCTTGTAATACCTTGTCTGCAGTGCGTTGCGAGCCAAAGTGTCCTCCACAAGACTGATCGTGATAGAATGATAAAATGGATTCCTGTTCTGATTTTGGGATGAATCTTCAAATAATCCGATCCGAACACTTCTTGAATAAGTATGGATCATCCCAAAAATAATATCTGGCCTTTGAGTAGAATAAATCTTTTTCTTGCTTGCTCCAATGCGATGGTACCTTGTCGGTCATAAGATAATTTGTGATGTGGTTGTACCATGGCACTTCTGATATACTGAACAATTGTTCATTAGGAAAAGTCTCATGGATTTGTAAGTTGTCTTTTGCATTTTCCACTAGCAATCTAGAAAGGTGACCAGCAACGACATTCTCTATTCCTTTCTTATCACGTATCTCCAAATCAAATTCTTGTAAAAGTAGTATCCATCGGATCAACCTAGGATTGGCATCCTGCTTAGCGAGTAAATGACGCAAGGCAGCATGGTCAGTATAGACAATCACCTTTGAACCTATCAGATATTGTCAGAATTTGTCAAGAGAATAGACAACTGCTAAGAGTTCCTTCTCAGTGGTAGAATAATTAATTTGAGCTCCATTTAGAGTCTTGCTAGCATAATAGATTGTGTACGGCACTTTCTTGTCTCTTTGTCCTAGAACGGCTCCTATAGCATAATCAAATGCATCACACATGATCTCAAATGGCTGGCTCCAGTCGGGAGCACGAATGATTGGTGCTGAAGTGAGTGCTTCTTTAACTTCATAAAAGCTTAGACACATGAGGTATCAAAATCAAAGACAATATCTTTCCCTAACAGATGTGACAGCGGTCTTGCAATTCTGCTGAAGTCCTTGATAAATCGATGGTAAAATCCCGCGTGACCTAGGAAGGCACGAATATCTTTTAAAGTTCTCGGTTTGGGTATATCCTTTATAATATCAATCTTCGCTCGATCCACTAGAATTCCTTCCTTTGAAACTTGGTGACCCAGCACTATCCCTTCCTTTACCATGAATTGACATTTTTCCCAGTTCAGAACTAAGTTAGTATTGCAACAACGTTTAAGGACTAAGGAGAGATGGTGTAGGCAATCCTCAAAAGATGATCCAAAAACTGAAAAATCATCCATAAAAACTTCCATGTATTTCTCCACCATGTCGTAAAAAATACTCATCATGCATCGCTGAAAATTGGCCGGTGCATTGCATAGACCAAAAGGCATACGACGGTAGGTGAATGTTCCGAATGGACATGTGAATGTGGTCTTCTCTTGGTCTTCAGGGTGAATATGGATTTGAAAATATCCTAAGTAACCATCAAGAAAGCAGTAGTAAGCTTGTCCAGCTAATCTTTCTAACATCTGATCGATGAATGGCAATGGAAAATGGTCTTTCCTTGATGCGCTATTCAGCTTCCTGTAATCGATGCAAACTCTCCATCCAGTCTGAATCCTGGTTGGAATCAACTCATTGTTCTCATTCTCGATCACTGTGGTTCCGAACTTCTTCGGCACAATTTGAACTGGACTAACCCATTGACTATCAGAAATAGGGTAGATAATGCCAGCGTCAAGGAGTTTGACGACCTCTTCTCGGACTACTTCCTTCATCTTCGAATTAAGCCTCCTTTGTGGTTTCTTAGACGTCTTGGAATCCTCTTCCAAATGAATCCTATGTTGAACTATCATAGGGCTGATCCCCTTGATATCATCAATTGTCCAACCTATAGCTGACTTGTGTTCCTTTGAAAGTGCTACTAACCTAGATTCCTGCTCCTCAGTTAAATCTGATGCAATAACTACTGGGTAGGTTCCCAAATCTCCCAAGAAAACATATTTGAGTGTAAACGGCAAAGGTTTCAATTCTAGCTTAGGTGGCTCCTTCTTAAGCTTTTTAGATGGTCCATCAGGCATAAGCGATTCAAACTTTTCTTTGAACTTGCTGCCATCCATGACAGATGATGAATCCAAAATCGAATTGATTGCCTCGACACTAAGTTCCTCACAATCTGAGTCTGTCAGAGCTTTTAACAACTCGTCAGTAGGAAATGAATGAGTCAGATAATCCTGTGCTAACACTTCAATCATGCATACCTCGTTCACATCACACACCTCTTGTGGTTGCTGTAACATATGGAAAACATTGGTCTCGACTCTTAAATTACCAAAAGATAATGTCATGTTACTGTTTCGACAGTTGATGAGTTCATTTGCAGTGGCCAAGAATGGTCTGCCTAGAATGATTGGTATCTGCCTACCAGATGTAGGTTCTGTGTCAAGTACTATGAAATCAACCGGATAATAGAAATCTTTGATCTTGACTATGACGTCTTCAATGATTCCTCTAGGTCTCATCACTGATCTATCTGCCAACTGTAAAGTAACATCAGTCAGTTTTAGATCCTTCAAGCCTAACTTCTTGTAGACGAAATATGGTAGAAGATTCACACTGGCACCCAAATCTAATAAAGCTTGCTCCTCCAAAGAATCTCCAATTCTGCATGTAACAGTTGGACTTCTAGGATCTTTCAGTTTCACAATCGCTAGATTCTGTAGGTACGATGAACATCTTTGAGTGATAAAAGCTTCTTTCGGTATGTTGGTCTTATTCTTCACTAGATCTTTCACGAACTTAGCATACAAGGGAACTTGCTTGATGGCGGTTAGAAATGGGATATTAATATGCAAATTCTGAAATACATCGTAAATCTCCTTATACTGGTCATCCTTTCTGGTGTTCACTAGTTTCGAAGGAAACGGTGCTGGTGGATTCTTCAATATCGGTTCTCTTCTTTCGGCTTTGGTTGGCTTAGTAACAAATAGTGGAGTGACAGGTGGAGTCACTCATGATGGCTTCTTCTTACTTACTTCCACAGTAGTTCCTTCAACTTCTTTTGCAACAGTTTCTTCAACAGGTGGCACAACACTAGATATATTTGGAGTGTTAGAACTGGGTGGGATGGTGGGGACATAAGTTACCTTAGGCTCCGCAAAATCTTTTCCTGGTTCATAGACAATCTTGTTATCAACTTTCTTGCCTGACCTCAGAGTGGTGACAGCATTAACTTGGTCATTCGACTGAGTAATCTCCATGTTATCCACCTGCAAGACACCTCTTCCTTTTGGATTTGGCTCTGGCTGGCTTGGTAATGCTCCTTTCAATCTTTCCGTCAAGGCGGCAGTGATTTGCCCTATCTGGCCTTGAATGACACTAAAGTTACTCTCCAACTTCTGGGTTCTTTGATTTGTCTGTTTCATCTCATTGACAATGGTGGTGATAGCTTCTTCTAGATGTGGGATAACTGCTTTGCTCGACTGAGGCGTAGGGGCAATATATCCACTCATAAGATTTGGTACTAAGTCTCTGTTTGTGTAGGCTAGGTATTGCTGGTTTTGGTATGACTGTTGATTTCTGTATGGTTGTTGGCAATTTTGGAACTGATACTGGTTATTCTAGAACTGATTTGACTGATTTTGGAATCCTGGAGGAAAATTCCTCTGATTTATATTTTGTGGCTTCCAATAATTATGTCCCTGATTAAATTGGTTATTTCTTTCTAAAGAGTTGATACTACATGCCTCTGCATTAGTATCCAGATAGTACGAACACTTTTCAGTGGTGTGGCCTTCATCAGAACATAGCTCACAAATGGCATAACAAGGCTTGGATAGCTGAGGTTTAGCTTGGAAATTGTTTGCTTTTGGAGGATTCATGGAGAGCTGATCAAACTTCTTGTTTAGAGTTTCAAGTCCTGTTGATAGGCTTGCCATAATTGATAGCATTGCTTGATTTGGGTATTCTTGAATTTGGTTGCCAAACTACTTCGGCACCCCCTCCACTCTAGCTACATCCTCGTTGCTAGTACTTCATTGTTGAGTGTCTTCAGCTAAATTCTTATGAAAGTTGTAGGCTTCCTCTCCATCCAATGATGTAAACTTACCTTGATGTATTGACTGTATCATCTGCTTGTTCATAGTAGAAAGTCCTCGAAAGAAAAAATAAGCCAGTGTACTCTTATCATAACCATGATGTGGACATGAAACTAGCAGATTATTGAATTTCTCCCAACTTTGATGATATTCTTCAGTCACCTTCCCTTCGAAATTGCTGATGGCTTGTTGCATGGCATCTATCTTCTGGGGTGGGTAGAACTTGTTCATAAACTTTGTTCTCAACTTCTCCCAGTTGTTGATTGAATTGATCACTGTGTAGTTAACCATTTGGATGTTTTACCTTCGAGTGAGAGTGGAAAAAGAATTAACTTGATACTCTCATTCCTGATATTCTAGTTCTTGAAAGTTCTGAGGACTCACTACAAGAAAATGGGGCTTTTGCAATGGACGACCCAGAACATTTGCCATGGACCACAACTGTCGAATAATTAGGCCACGGTTGCTCTATGTCGGTATTGTAATAGTTGTTGTAGCTTGGCTTGATATTATTTTGCAACCTTTCTCCACGGTCAGAACGCGTAGGTGTTCCCACGGTTTGGACCGTTGGATCAGATCTTGATACTATCTATTCCCTCTAACGGTTATACTGCACCGACATAGTTCTAAAATTGCTCCAAAATTTTGTGTGCCGCACCAAAATTTCCAACCCACAAAAACTCAAAATATTCAGAAATAGTTAGAAACTAATCTCACCTCTAGCTTCCACCGCCTCTATCACCATCTCTCTCATCTTCTTCCCTATCAGTTCGTCCACCACCACCACTTTAACAGTTCGTCACTACAGTTTCTCTCACGATCTCTCTCATTAAACATCAAAGGTAATTCTTACAAGTGTTTATTTTATTAAAAGTTTCTCCTTTTTTTGTTTTTGATGGAAATTGAGTAAAGGGTGTGTTTTTTTTGTTGTTACAGATTCTTGGCAACTCAAAGGACTGGTGGTTTGACAGAGGAAGGTCAGAGAAAGTCGTCGTCGATTCTCCGTAAATTGCAAATCAACAAGCTAAGAGAGGCACTTGAAGAAGCATATGAAAATGGGTCTTTGGATAAATACATTGACATTGATTTTGAATCTGTTTGCAATGAGGATGGGAGTTTGGGGAGGTCAAGATTGCTTGCACGACTTTATGCCCAAAAGGAGTTTCTTCAAGCTACCGCACTTACTACAGACTGTATTAGCACATGTAAGTTTGTTTCTCCACAATCCATTCTTGTGTATGTTTGTGGTGATAATCTAAATCATGTGTGTCTTTCTTATGTTATTTCTAGTGGAGGAACCATTGCTGGTCTTTCCCTGGGATCATGGTTGAGTAAGTTGAAGGCGAAAGTATGTGCTATTATATAGTTCTGTCTGCCAAGTTTGTAATTGAGAAAACACTTTGATATTGAGATCTTGGTCATACAGGTTCATGGGTTCTCTGTTTGTGATGACCCCGATTACTTCTATAAATATGTTCAAGGTCTACTTTATGGACTGATCGCAGGTGTTAGCTCACACGATATTGTTGACATTCAAGATATAAGTATCATTGACTTGTGTGTTCTATTTTGCTAAATGTGTGAAGACTGAAGAAAGGTTTTTGTTTCATGACTTTTATCTAACTTTCCTTTTTCTCTGCAGTCTAAGGGTCTGGCCTATGCCATGAACACCATTAAGGAGCTCAAATTTGTAAAAGAAATTCTTGCAGCAACAGGGATTAATCTTGACCCAGTCTGTAGGTGCACTCTGTTAACTTGTTTGAGTTATTACCTTTTTGTCTTAGTGTTTTAGTTGCCATTTACTAAGATCAACATAAGCTCCCACTAAATTTTGGTAACTGGGGGAGCCGGGTTCACTGGCTCTCACCTGGTGGACAGACTAATGGAAAATGAAAAGAATGAGGTACTCAAGTTCCCTCTCTTTTTACATTTTATTTCTTCATAATAACCATCTGTAATAAAATTTGTGTAATCAGAGATGTAATTGAGTAGTGTGTATTTGATCTTTAAAATTTCTCTTTGTATGCTTCTTGTTGCAATGGGTTATTGTTGCCGATAATTACTTCACTGGCTCTAAGGATAACTTGAATAAATGGATTGGTCACCCAAGATTTGAGCTAATTAGACATGGTATTATTTTATCTATATTATTTGTTCTTTGTAAGCAAATGCAAACTGTAATGAATTGGCCCTGAGTATAGGTGTATTGTGGTAATTGTTAGTGTATCTGTTTATTTGTAAAGCATGATATAGAGAATTTTATTTATTGTCGTGGAAAACTTTGCCTAGATAGGATAAATTATTTAATTAAAATTTTCTGCTAATTAAATAAGCTGTCTTGTGGCTTTTGCTTACTCTCATTTTGCTAGAATCATCATTATAAGCTCCACTATAAAGTTGGATTGTTGGGTGGTTGAGCCGTTGAGGCCTGAGAGGGTCCTTTGCTTCCTGTTAAAGTCTAAAAGAGACATTATATTACAATGTTTCTAAGCTTACCACTAACAAGAGACATGTATCAAAATGTTCATTTTTGATATCTTTTTTTTCTCTATTGTTTTAATTTGTAAATTTTATTGAATGGCTTAAGGGACCCATTAATTAAAAAAAAGGACTTGTTGCTATATTCATATTTGAGATTTAGTGGTGTGGGGATGTTTGTATACAATGTCTTTTTAGAGTTATTCAGTTAACTTTGTGTTTGCTATCCAAAGACTCACTTGCTCTTACCTATTAATTTGAAATAAAATGAATAGAGCTTTTATCCACTGACTTATCAAGTTGAAACCCTCTCAATTATTATGTTAAGAGGGATATAGTTCTCTTGTATAGTTATATATCACTCTCATTTCTCTAGTGGCTATATTCTAGTATATATATGAACCTTTTTTTTCATATTATAAAAATGAAGAAAAATTTACTGAACATTTGCCTCATTTCATATATGCTATCATGAATCATGATAAGTTTTACTTCCTAAGAACATTTGCAATAAGTATTCATTTTCCCTCTTCCGAATGCTTGGGACATTTTTGGTAATCAACAGACATTTTATAGATTAGAAATCAGTAGATACATTTCAGTCTAATGCCGAATGCTTGGGACATGACAATGACCTGGTGGTGCTCTTCCGAGCTAAGCTTATTAGCGTTTTTATGATTCTAATATCACACCGTTCTCTCTTTCTTATGTAATGCAATCAGTGATTAATTTTTTGGTACCAAAACAATGTTGCGCCGGAACCAACAATAATCTTCCATCAGCACATAGTCCTGAAGTATTGCTTTATATAAGGTCTTAATTCTGTTCAGGTATGTGTAAAGTGCTACTTTAGTCCCTTGTTTATCTATATAATTTTCATCTTATCAGATTTGTCTAAGTTGATATGGTTTGTTTAATTAATTTGAAGAAGTCTTGACATTGAAGTCAATGAGTCATGTACATAAATTTTAATTAAGTCAGTGGAAAAAAGCTTTATACAAGTATTTCTTTAATTTTCAATCTAATTTTTCTAATTGTTCTTGGCCGTACATGATACCCACCTTCGAATAAGTGGATAAATGTATTGCCTTTTTATATTTTGTTAAACAAAATTCAGTTTTTTGTATCAAGAAGCAAGTTTAATTATGAGTGTATGTAATCAGTTTAGTAATGTATTTTATAATGAATACCTAAACATTAATCCTTTTGTTTTTGGGTGATGAAGACAACGGCACAACGCTCAGGTCTGAACCTTGGATTCTTGGCGGACTTAGTGAGTATTATTTAAAGGCCCAGAATTTAGTGATTAGTTATGAACATAATTTAGTGATGGAAAACAAAAAAATATTCATAAATTAGGAAATGTACAGATTCTAACTTAACATCATCCCCATCAAAAAGGGAACTTTGAAATTTGACATATTTGTTATACTAATACTTTCTAATTGTTCATTGAAACCTATGCCACTCGGCATTCTTTTGGACCCATTGATGAATTATTAGGCCAGAATTTAGGGAAATTACACACCTTTAATCAACTGGCCGAATTCAGGAATTTGATGTCTTACCCATTCTAACTTAAGCAATTTCATCTTTACCATAACTTATATCGTGATATATCTGCATTTTTTAATTGATCTTTTGGGACTTTCTCGACAGGATTTTGTTGACATCAACTTTAGAGGTGTATTGTGATCCACTTGTGCATCCCTAAACTGAGGATTATTGGGGGAATGTTAACCCAATTGGTACTTTCGTGTCTCAAAGATGCAATTGCCTGTGAGTTATTTTCTTATAGTCATGGTAGAGGATCACAATTACCTCGCATTCACCAATTGACTGCTCAATTCCAATCTCTGTGATTTTATGTTATGGACAAGTTTGGACATAGATTATGTTTATGCTCAGCTAATAAGACAAAAGGATGACTGTTGTAGTACCTATACTAAATTGTACCAATTGAACATTCATAATGCTATTTTATATGAAGTACATGCTCACTAATGAGGTGTTTTGTTATTGTATTAAAGGAGTCCAAAGTTGCTATGACGAAGGAAAGCGTGTTGCTGAGACCTTGATGTTCGATTATCACAGGTAGCATGGCATCGGTAAAATTGTTTAACCTTATTATTTTTAAATTTAGTGTTTTGGTCATAAACAACTAGGGATGCAAATTCTTAGTGGTCTATGTGGGTGGATTGTTCGACAGAAGTCCGCATTGCGAGGATCTTCAATACTTACGGACCAAGGATGAACATAGATGATGGGCGTGTTGTCAGGAATTTTATAGCTCAGCCAATGAAACAAATGTGGGATGCGAAGAACATGATGTGCGCTACTGATCCATGACATGGGAGGTACTTGACTGTATCTGCGATGTTCCATGGGAAAATGAGTACTAAGGAAGTTAAGTCGATGAACAAATGATTAATGTGCAGAACAAGAACTTGTTTTATTTTGTGGAGTGGATTCCAAATAATGTGAAGTTTACTGTTTGAATGTTAAGGATAAAACAATAATTATATATATTTTTTTCTTTTTTTTTTAAATCTGAAACATTTTAGCCACGGCCACTATCTGTAGCCAAAGTACAAAATGTGCGTAGCAAACTTACTTTTGCCACGACCTATGCCACGACTTTCCTCCCTCACAATATTTAAATGCTACTGCTTATCCGATGGCCATCCTCAGTGGAACTTGCTAGGGCTTACGCCACGGTCACAAATTATGGCAATTGATATGGCTTTCCCCACGGTCATTCTTAGTGGGAAGTTGTTACGGCTTGAGCTATCGCATGGACCGTCGCATCTACCCACGGTCTTAGGTTGTAGCTAAACTTTTACCGACAGGTCAAAACCTCACGGACTTATGCCAGTTAATAACCGTGGCTAAAGCTCTTTGCCCATGGATTTGGGCCGTGGCTAAAAGTCTGCTTTCTTGTAGTGTACTGATAGAAATTTGTTCATGTAAACATAAGGCTGAACATTGTCTGAACCATTGAACATTGGAAGCATAGAGATTACTGATGCTCTAAGTTCAAACTGGTTAGCTTCTGTCTCTGGAAAAACAATACTGCTAGGTGGGTCTCCAATGATTGGTGAATAGAAATCACTCAGCTTCTTCCTCTGTTGTGCTTGCATGGGTGGGATAGCTTCAGGATTATTGGTGTCCAAAACACCTCCATCATTGCGTGCGGCCATTGTTTCAATCTCGTCTAGTATTTTTCTAAGTCGGTTGTTAAACCTTGTCCACTGTTGTGTTCTTACCGGACGATGATATGGACGACGGGGCATACACTAGAAAATGCTATGCAAAAATGACGAAAAAATATCCTACAATGTTTGAATAATATGCAACTATTCTAAATTATACTAAAATATAAAACTACTTCCCTTCAACTGGGTTGGGCTTTGCAGCTAGTATCTCGCCCATTGTCTAAAGCTGCCTCTTCTAGAATTATGGTGAATCACTTGGATTGCTTAAGTACCACGGCCCATAGACGATAGTCCGTTTGTCAAGATTCAGACAAGAAACACTAGAGTTTGATATTTCACTGTGTTGGCTTACAACTTTAATTGTTGAAAAGGTCCTAAATGCAATTATACTAGAAAGTAATAAAACTAAACTATGATGCAACTATACTAAGAATGAAATAAAAAGAATAAAGATTCAACTAACCTGGATGGTAGATCTTGTCTTCGAGATGTCCTTCAAGCTTCTTTCTTTCTTAAAAGGATGGATGATGCGGCTAAAATTACCTCAAGATCCAAAATTCTAATCTTGAAAGAAAACGTTAAACATAAACAACTTAAAACGGCAGCGGCGCCCTTCGACTTTGCCTCTTTTTTTGTGTTTATGAGAAATGGGATGTGGATGATGTAGATGGATGATGGTCGTTGAACAAAATAGAAGTGTATCAAAACCTAATTATCCCTCAATAAGTAAAGGATGAGTAGGGTATCGTTCCACTTTTAAGTGTATGTTATGTGAAGGACAGGACTGGAAAGGGGGTTTAAGGGATTAAAAACTATGATTGTAGAGATTTTAGATTCTAATGCTAAACTAAACTAAATTAACTAAACTATTGGAAAATTATAAGAGAGGGAATTCAAGAGATTAGAATCCACCAATACTTTTAATCTATGACCTTCTGCTTCATAGTTGTTCTTACAAGTAGACTACAATTAAACAATCGAGTAAGTGTTGATGCCCTCTTGGACGAAACATTGTTAACAATTAACTATACTTAAAGTTTTTCTTATGTTTATGCTATTAATATCTTCTTTCATTTTATATAAGCTCGGGCAGCCATTCAATGTATTACCGAGAGCAACATAAAGGAGTACTTCCTAATAGGGCGGCCATTCAATGAATCACCACTTAAGGCAAACACAAAGAATACTTCCCATAGGCAGCCACTCCTTGAGCTACCCCTTCTAAGGCAACACAAAGAATACTTCCCTAACTCTAAAGAACTATACTACTAGAAGAAAAGTAAAGACCACCAGCATGATATTAATATTGCAAAACATAAACCCTATTCTATACTTCCATCTCCTGGTGTGGGCAATGAAACTAATAAGTAAAAAAATAAAGAACTAACCTGATTGAAGAACACCATGAACCAGAAGAATCATTAAACCTTAAGCATTGGCTTCATCTCCTCCCTTGAAAGAGAAGATTAGCCTTCCATAAAGAAGGAAAAACACGAAGAACGAGAAGAAGAAGAGTCGAAGAACATAAAATTAGAAAAGACTAATTTATTAAGACTAGGCTAGTTAAATCCGAATCTTTTATTATTAATCTCTCTCTGCCTCAAGTTCTGGAGACAAGAATATAAGTGAATTAGCAAATTACATGAGGCACTTAGGTCCTCTATTTATAGGGGTTACAATGAGTTCTAGAAGCATTCCAAACCGCCATTTGTTTCCTAATACAAATAGACTTCTTTCAGAGTCCAACTTCGTCTCCAAAATTGAGAAGGAATTGGCTACAGTGTCATTTCATGCATCTGGATGCATGATCCATGCGTCTTAGATGCGAGCAATGCGTCTGGACGCTCGATCCATGTGTCCCAGACGCGGAAGTCTATTTTGTCTCTTCTACTCTATCCTTCTATCCTCTTTTGCGGGCTTTGGTCCAAGCAACAAATCGGTTGGCCTTGGGCTTCTAAATATGCTTTAAAATAGGTCCAAGTCGCATCTTTAATAGCTTCAATTCCTTGGCCTTCTCCATGATTGTCCACGGGCTTCCCATGTGATCCTTAATGCTCCGAATTGCTCTGTTTTACCCCTTTTTCTCTAATATTCCACAAAACTCTCTCTTTCACCTGTAAAATCATAAAATATAACTTACAAACACTATTAGTCCACTAAGATGGCTAAACAAGAGGCATAATCGAGGGTTAAATTGCACTTTTTGAGCACTTATCAATATTAATCTCTATCATCACATGTGCAACAGACATCTACCTATTCTGTGCACTGGTTTTTATGGGTCATGACATCCTAGCAACGAGAATAACTTGTCCCTTGCCAAAATCTGAAGTGGTTGAACAACCACCCCCGGTGTAGCATAGAGCTAGAAAGTCAATACATCTCTAAAACTAGTAGAAACACTTCTCGATAAGAATAGATGACTTCAACTATGAGCTTAATCTCATGAAAGCTGTAAAGGAAATTTTAAGTATCCCCTGATCTTCTGTTGTGCCTTGTGATCTAGAAGCCTTTTCTTAATAGAGGAGGGATGCGATGATGGTGAGTTCAGGGTTGAACCATCTGACGGCTGCCTAGTATCTCCTTTGTTATTTTGGAGAATCAAACCCTATTTTGCGTAGTTCCTAAGAGCAAATCCCTATGGTTTATATAGGAAGAGCTACGAGGGTTCTAAGGTTAAGGTTGTCCTCACCGCTTGTGAGTTCCCTTTCATCTTTGGACTCTACCTTCCTGGTAGGATTCCTCTTCTTATGGAAGTCTGAATCTAGACCATATCTTATGAGAGGTAAGTTTCCTTGTTGATCATAATTTCCCATTCTGTATGGGAAGATTATATCTAAAAGGTAACTTCTAAGATATTTCATCACGATTCCTTCCTTATCATCAGAGATCGCCATCTTTAGTTTCTTTCTGTTCAGGAACTATCTATATTAGTTCCTAATAACTTGAAGAACTGTCATACTTAGAGGTGGTTAGCCACGTGCCTAGCACATGTCCACTAAACACTCGTGCTAAGCACGAGATTAATTATTCATGGAACTGATTTGATGGTCCTCGTCTCATTCTTGACATATATAGTCTTAGGTTATTTCTCATACATGTGTCATCTGTTCAATGACGGGAAATCCCCCTACAAATGCCCCCTCTTGTGCCATCTAGCACGTGGGGGTTTGAAGCGACATTGCTTTTGGCGCGAGAATCTTTTTTCAAAACTATTGCTAGAACTACTGACGTATCCAACAAATTAAAGCTCTGAATTAACGGCTCGAACAGACATGCCGTTTCCCAAAAAAGGTAATGATGGGAGCTCCATCCCGAAAATACGCGATGTTTGGGCTAATCATAACCGTCCATTTTATCTGTATATAAAAAGATATGGTGAGAGAACTCTTATTATCTCTTCTGCTATTTTTTTCTGCATACTGAACCTTTTGATCTCCTGTTAGGGTTTAACCAAAACTTGAAACTTTCTCTCTTTTCCGATCATGAATCTCAACTTGTCACTTGTAAACTTCGGAGATCTTTCCTCCCTAGAACTGATCCGAGAGAAATTTCATATCCCTAAGAATATCGGCCTGGAGTGGGGGAGGTTATCTGATGAGTTGGCCTATAAGGAAGTGGCGCTCATCACCATTGGTCAGCTTAGGGCTGGACTCACTCTTCTTCTTCACCCATTGCTGAAAGAGTGTCTGATTCACTTTAATTTTGCTCTTGTTCAAGCAGAACCCCTGTTCTATAGAACTGTCATGTATTCTGCCCTTCTTGCCAAGAGACATAGATTCGCTCTGAACCATTGGGTGTTTGATTACTTTTATGAGGTCCGACGTATCCGAGACCAATCATACTATTATCTCATGACCAGAGATAAAAACTCTCCGATCGTCTTTTTTAAGGGGAAGCAGAGTGATGAAGGCTGGGCTGATCACCACCTTCGTGTGCTGGGTGATGCGTGGGACATTCGTCCTTCTGATGCTGATGGTGAGCCAATGGGAATTCCTTTTCCCAGAAAACATACCCATGCTCCAACCAATAAGTCTATCTACTCAGGAACTTTGTAATTTAATACAAGAGTCTTTTGCCTAAATTTCTTTGCTATTTTTCCTTAGATGACTCTTCCCCCTAGAATCAACTATCTGCTACTGATGTTGTAACGGTGGACTTTATCAAGAAGATCTCCAAGGAACAGAGGATGTCTTTGGTGATAGTTCCTGATCCCATCCATCTTTTTGAATATTTCAACATGTCTGCTGAAGAATTGCTTGCTCTGTCCCCAGGCTTTTCCCCTTTTGGGATAAATACTATGAATTCTGGGCCCACCGTACTTCCCCCTCCTGTGGATCAGGATGCGATACTTCTTCCTCCTCCAGTTCAAGACGAATCCTCCTTTATTACTAGAAGGGGAGGAAATTGTAAGGAGAAGAGTTATGTTGCCACCTCTAGTGATGCTGCGACATTGGGCCTAGTTCAGGAGCCTGCTGTCAGTGATGATTGTGTGATCACTAGAGGGAGAGGCCCTGAACTGCCTCATGAACTGCTGGTAGGTACTAATTTTAAAAGATAAGTGAATACATCCAACCGTCATAAACTGAAAAGAACTGATCCTGCTTCTACTTCTGATATTGCCCTATCTGGTAAGAAAATGAAGTTTTGTCTTCTCTCTGTTAATGAAGAAACACTTTTTAAGGTTCTTGTGACTATTCCCCATTCTGATTTTGAGAAAGTAGCTGTACCCCTACTAGTTCCAGATCCTCCCATAGGTTCTGAACAAACTGGTGACAATGTCTCTCTAACTGTTGACCCTTCCCTCCCTAACAATCGTAAGGGGAAGGACATTGTTGAAACAACTATTGTATATGTCGCTCTCCATCTTCCTCGATTCAGTGATTGGAGGGGGGTGAGTGACGACATTCCCTTCTCCCTAAGATCTCCAAATTCGCCTGAAAAGGAGATGATTTTGGAGATGAGGCATTGGGGATGAACTGATGAACTACCTGTTACCAACAAACACTCTGTTAATGATGTTGATATCGCACTGGGAGTTGTTGAAGCTGCACGACTTCCTGTTGACAAGGCTGAAGCTAACATGGCTGGGAGCCTGGACCTGTCCTATCACCGATTTGTTGTTCACCTTGCCAAGGTAAGACTTTCTTCTTTGTTCAATGTTCGGTTTCTCTTATTGTGTTAGTTACACATCCTATATTCTTTTCCAATTAGTGAATAACTTTTTAGCCATGAAAGAACCCATCTTCGCGGCCTCTACCGATACATCCACTGATGCCATGGCTACCGGTGAGCTGATTTGGGCAAAAGAGGTTGTTGAGAAGAGAATTGAGGAGCTGCAGATCCAGGTTGACCAGCTCTTGGCAAAAGAGAAGAAATTTGATACTGGCTTTAAGAATATGAGAGACACTATTTCCAACCTTCGAAGCTCTCTAGAGAAAACCTAAAAAGGAGCTGCTGACACTACCACTTGGAAAGTGAAGTTCTTGGAACTGCGTGACACTTCACCACCCTGCAAGCAAAACATGGCCAGGTCCATGGGGAACTCCACCGTAGGAAAACCGAGATGAGGACCCTTGGACAAGCCATTACCCATGCAAATGAGGTCATTTCAGGGCTCTAAAAGATAAATGTCTTCACTCTGATAAGAAAGTTGGTGACCTCTTGGCAGAGACCTCTGAGTTCTATTCTCAACTGGTGAAGGAGGTGAAGAAGAGGTCAGCTGAAAATGCCATTCACTTTGCTCTGAGAGTACTTGATGTTTCTACAGAGTTATTCAATGTAACCAAACAAGTTAAGTTTGAGGAAGTGATTGTGGCTACTATATATGTCTCACAGTTGGATGATCAGGGGGGAGTGACCAACCCTTTCATCTTGTTCACTGATATAGACACCAATATCTCAGCTATCTAGGAAGAACTTATGCCTGATGCCTCCTCACCTTCTGAAGAAGACACCGATGATGACATGCCTCCTGTTCAGCTTCTGTTTTTACTAGTTCCAGCTTCAGGTTAGTGTTCAGTTCAGCCTTCAACAGTTCCAGCTAATCCAACCACACAATCAATTATTAAGAGGGAAACAAGAGTTCTTGACGATGGTGCAGCAGCAAACACTGATGTTGAACCAAAGTTTGATTCTACCCCTACTTCATAAGCCTTTTAGTTAATGATTCACATAAACAATTATTTTTAAACAATTATTCTATGGGTATGTAATATTAAGCTATGTAGCTCACATACAATTTACTTACTGAGCTCTGCAGCTCTTCTAGTTTATGTATACATTAGAAGCATTTTATGTTATATGACATATATTACTATGCATACTCTACCCCTGATGCCCCAAAAGTTCATTTGGAACAACAATAGGTGACCCTAGTAGGCTAAACAGATTAAAATGAGACATGCCCAGAATCTGATAAGGATATCATGGAAGCCATTCAAGTTAATTGTAATTAGGAGTTCGATCGCAATAAAGTCATGTCTTTGCGAAAGTAACTTGGTGCCATGAGCATGACACTGTGTTTAATAATGATAGGTTCTATTTATTTACAAAATAAATAGGGTATCACCAGAAGAGCAGTGGGGGAGAGCGTTATCATGCCGATACAATTCTAGGCCCATGATTTGTGTGCTAGGATCTGGATCCAACCCAGATCTTCCTAGCAACTCCTATGTTGATGTTTCGAGAGCACCAGGAACTGGCATTCAGTTCAGGTTCTCAAGAACACTATCTCTTGCTCCAAGTTAAACTGACATACAGTTTATTGAACAGTTAGTGTGGTCCGATTCCCTAAAGGCTTAACCCATCGAGGATAATCGCAGTTTGAAAGAACTGCATATAGTTCCAACAGCGTGGAAATGAGAAAGGATCTGGCATACAGTTCAAGTTTCCCATACTCAGTATCACTGGTTCTAAAGCAAATTGGCATATAATATTCTTGAACAGATAGTGAGAAGATAATTCCTTAAAGGCTTAGTCTATTGTAGATTATAAATAAAGAACTAATGCAAGGAATAAATTCGATGGAAATGTGGAGAACTTTATTGATGAGTTGGAAAGGAGTAAACAATGCATAAAAAAGCATATAATAACAATTTAATGATAGTATTTGCGAAGGTGTTGCGCGTTCCATGGTTTGACAAAAATATCTCCTTCAACAGTGCGTAGATAATAAAAACTAGTTTGACCAACCTTGTCGATGATGTATGGTCATTCCCAGTTGGGCCCAAGCTTGCCGTTGGGCTTTGGGATCTCATTCAAAACCAAATCTCCATATTTGAAAGATCGAAACCGGACTCTCTTGTCGTATGATCTCTTCAAAATCTGCTGGTTAGCAGCTAAGCGAAGTGCGACACTTTCTCACTTTTCATCTAAGAGATCCATTTCTCTACATAACAACTCTTCATTGTCCAAAGTGTGCACAACATCTGACTTCTGAGTTGACAGCTTCAGTTCCATAGGTCAGTGAAAATGGGTACTCACTAGTTGACCGTCTGGGTGTAGTTCGGTATGCCCATAGGACCTTAGGTAGTTCCTCGAGCCATAAACCTTTCGCGTCATCTAATTTACGCTTCATGTTATCCAAGATAACCCTGTTAGAGGCTTCAGCCTGACCATTGCCTTGTGGATACCTTGGAGTTGAGAACAAATGGGTAATGTGAAACTCCTTACAGAGTTCAACAACCAATCCTCCAGTGAACTGTTAACCATTATCTGAGATGATAACTTTGGTTATGCCGAACCTACAGAGAATGTTGTTCCAAATGAACTTTTTGACGTCTTGTTCTCGAATGAAGACAAAGGGAATTGCTTCTATCCACTTGGTGAAGTAATCCGTCACAACTAGTAAGAATCTGACATTGACAGGAGTAGGTGGTAGAGGTCCTACGATGTCAGTTCCCCACTGTGCAAATGGCCATGGGTGCAGTTCTGTTGCTGGAGAATGGATTAGCGCAGCATATCATTGACATTTTTCACATTTGCGGGCAAAAACCAGTGCATCCTTTTGCATATAAGCCCAAAAGTACCCTTGCCTTAGGATCTTGAGAGCTAGTGTTCTGCCCCCAGCATGGTTGCCACAAATTCCTTCATGAACTTCTCGCATAACCTGTTCAGCGAGGTCTGGGGAGAGACATCTGAGATGAGGTCCCAAAAAAAGACTTCTTGTACATATTGTCTCCAACGAGGGTGAATCTTTGTATCTTTGCAACCAGACGCCTTGCTATATTATTATCCTCAGGCAGTGTCCCGTTTTTTATGCAGGAGTTATATGGATCCATCTAACTTGGAGTAATGGCTGGAACAACACAAACTGTTAGAACGGGGACCTAAATGCTAGATTTCTCCTAGAACTCTATAGGGATGGAACGTGACTCGTTATTGCCTAACATCGAGGCAACATATGCCAAAACATTTGCGTGTCGATTTTCGGATTAAGGTAGCTGATAGATTTGAATGTTCTCAAACTTTCCTTGAAGACTGATAAGAGGTAAAAATGATAGTTTTATCTACGAATAAGCGATGAAACTCAAACGTAAGTAAAACTAAAGCTTATTTCAGGCTTATATTATCAAAGTTTTCTACACTCTCGATGCTATTACAATAAGTGGAGTAGAGAATTTGTTCCACTCCTAGTTGGTTTAGGTGTAACGTGTCCTAGTTCGTGTAAGCTAACAAAGTCATGAGAGTAATTGTAGAATTTATACTATGATGGTAAAAACTAATCAATATACGATAATTCAAACTATGGAATTACTAATTTGACAATATGAGGAGAAATTAGTGGGATTTGATTCCACCTTGATTCGACTTAATCAACTAGCGAGGAATTGTCGTAATCCGAATTGCAATGCTTTCGCATAACAATTGGGTCTTTCTAATCCCTAATTGTTCATGGTAATCTCTACCAACTAACAACTAGCATGTGAAACAATCAATCCCATTCTCATGGTGAACTAATTGTTTTCTAGAATGGAATAGAACATTACGAACTATTCTACGCTAACAACAATCAAGTTTCATCAAGGCTTCTTCAAACCCCTCTAATGGAGGTTTTAGCTTTGAATCATTATACTATCATTTCTAAAACAAGAACAATCAAACCAAGTCATTATTGAATAACTAATTAACTTTCTTAATCTAATTTAACAATAGTCTAAGATTCAAAATGGATTACAACCGAAATTAAAACTAATCTAGAACTAAATTATGAATATTAATTATCAATTTAAAACAACTAAATCTATGAATGCAAGATTGAATTCGAAATTAAAGATTGAAATATAAACTAAATACTTTATTCTAAGATTCAAAACTTGTTCTAACAACTAATTGAATTGACAACTAACTAGATTAATCTATATAAACTAATTTAATGAATTCAAACTAAGTATTTGGATTATTCACTAATTTAAACTAACTACAAAAAGTAATTCTAAGTAAAAAACTAAGTTCCAAACTACTTTTTTCTGATCTAAAAACTAGGTAGCTTAAGAGCTAAGTCTTCTGTCTTCATATGGAGGAAACCAGATCCACCAATTCGTGCATGGGCTGAGGAGCCTGTTTTGGGCCAGAAAAATCGAGCCCAAAACCTCATAACTTCAGTCCACGAAGGAGTTTTCAATTGGAAATGACTTCAACAGCCTTTTCGTCCACTTTTGCTCCTCTGATTGGGTCAACGCTTAGACCATTGGAAATCTCGTTCCGAGTCGGTTGTTTTGACGTAAGGTAGGCCTAATTCCGAGGTCTGAGTCCAAAGATATGGCCTACGAAAGTTTTCTGCTGGCTTTTGTGTGTTGTTTCTGCCCGCGTTGACTTTGAATTTTCAGGTTTGACCGGGCTTTAAAAAGGTTTTTTCTCCTTGAATCTTGGCCTTTTATCATAGAACTTCTTAGCAACCAACCCTTTCTCTTTTATCTCATAAAAGGGGATCATTTATGCACATATTTGACTCCAATGCCTGAAATACATAAGAACATGATAACAATACTAACTCTTACTTATTAATCACATAATTAGTCAAAAGCAATATTGTTAAAAGGATTAAAGCTACAGTTTTGGGCTCTTATCACACCACCCCCAAACAACATTTTTCTTGTCCTCAAGCAAATATGAGAAATTAGCATAAGTGACCAAAAATGGAGTTCTAACTAATCTCGTTTTGCCGAGTGCGATTGCATTGACCATATCTAACAAGGCCTTAAACCACTAGGAATTCCCTAGTGAACGAGTATTAGTCTCGTGAGAGTTTTCCAGTGAAGGTACTCACAAACTTCATTTATACTACAACGACTAAGAAATAAAACTATTGTGATCAATTATCTATATATCTCACTAGCAATGAACACAGAATAATCAAGTCGAAACCTAAGCTAATATATGCATAGTAATCAATCATCTACGAATAAACATATATACAATGAGTAATACTATGAAATGCACTAACAGGTCTGTTTCTGAAACTTTGGAATAGCGTCCGTAAGTAGGTCCTCACATAAATGTCAAGACAAAAACACTCTAATTTTTCTACTCAAGTTTCACTATTCCAGTGTGCAGTTGGTACACTTTACCTTACAATCTCAATGACACATAAGGATGCCGAAGTCGATCAAACATATCTGTCACTTACTATCACACTAACTTATTCTTGATTGAGCTAGAGGTCTTTATTAGGTGTTGCGGGGATTAGGTGATGATTTAGGAATGAAGGAAATGGATATTCAAAAAGAACCAGTCTGAGATAATAGAGTCTTCATATTATATAACTAGAGAAAACCTTATTATTTCTTTGCTTTTACACTTTGTTTCCATCTTTAGCCATTTTTTTCTTTTCTTTTGGCTTTTGACTCCTTTGATTATGTTTTTGGAGTTCTATCTCTTTATATTATTATTATTATTATTATTTTTTTTATTTTTATTTTTTGGATGGAACTTCTTATTTGAAGCACTAACAAATTCTTGATTTCAAGGTCTTTCTTTTTCTATTCTTCATCTGTATTCTCAGACTCATTCAAAGAGTGGGTAGGCTGACTTTATTTTTATTTTGTTTTATAAAAGTATAAAGGATTTGTGGTTTATGAAAGGCAAAAGAAAGGATCAGAGGGGCAACTACTGGAAATAATTTCATAAGGTTTGAATTTCTAGCTATATCGTTCCAAAGAGAGGGCCTAAATTCTCGCTTAGGATATGGTTTAGTGATCAAGCAAGTAGACGTATGATTTCTCTATTCGGAATTTACTTCTCCCTTGTGTCATCTCTCAAATATTTCACTTATATAAGACTTTAGGCTATATTCTCACAGGATTTGTAGAATAAGTACTCTTGCCTAGATTTCAGAAACTTACTGCCAAACAATCATAGATACTCATGTAATATATTTATAGAAAGATGCATAGATTATTACCTACATTTAACTTAAGTTTCTAAAAACTATTCTAATGCAAAAGCTAACGTGAGACTTCTAGATTATTAAGAGGATAGATAAAGAAAACAATACTAATATTCCTAAGTGTATAGCATAACTTTTTATTTATATTTTTGAATTTTTGAAATTTTAAATAGAAAACAAGTGCATATTATACATATCTATATCCTAACGGATGCCTTAAATTACGCGCGTTTCTATGCCACCCCCAAACAAAAACATGCTTTGTTCTCAAAGTACTGAAATAAAAAGGGTAGAAAAATACTATAGAAACACGTGAAATTTTGGAACATCTACAAAATAAAGTTAAAACGTACTAATACAGATAAAGAAAAACATATGCAACTCTATATGAGTTCCACCCGTTATGGGGATAACAAGAGTAAATTGCTTGGGACGTAAGCAGAAACGAACTGAAATTAAAAACTTACCTTATCTCTAGCGTTTAAGCGTTGTCAACCTCTTCTATAAAGAAATGAGGTTCCTTCGCATGTTGCCATGCCATGATGATTTGTCAGGCTTCACGCCATTTATCATCTTTAATCGCTAATCTATTTAGCGCCATTTGGTCGGATGGGGTGTAGGGGGCAACCCAGTGAGGTTGTATCCTCCACCCCGTCCAAGTCATTGCATGGAAAGAATGAATAATGCAGTTGGTTGGTCGCACGATGTCGACCCCAACCCAATCCGTGAAATGGGCACAAAAAATGGGAAAGAAACATAGCATGATTCGACAAACTAAGACCTGCATAAGAAGATACTTATGCCTCATACTCTGGGCTCGTGCTAAACTAGACATTAATGTCTTGGGAAGGTCGTACAACAGACGTCCCTCAACTAGAGCAAGGAAAATGTCGCAAGTGGCATCATTCGTAGAAGAAAAATCCCACCCCCCTAATATGTTTAGCATGATGAAGAACATCATCGTGCCCACGTTAAGGGACAAGCTACCAAGGGCTATGTTATATGTCCCTTGGTCCTCCACACAGAAAATTCCGGCCCCATAAGTCTCATGCAAAAGCTCATAGTTGTAGGCAGAGAAATTATCAACTAAATAGCCCCATGAGTCTTGAATCTCAGCAGGCATAGGAAGGTTAACAACAAAAGCTAACAAGAACTTGGTTATTTCCATTATTTCGTCATTAATGGTGATGGAGAACACGTGCTCTCCATCCATCCGATAAAAGAATTTACAATGGTCATAAAAATACGAAGTAAGTGCAGGAGAGTAAAGTTCATCAGAACTTACCATTAAAGCTTGCCATCCTGCTTGTATGATCACTTCGCGAAACCAAGATCCGTATGTGTTGCTCGAGAACAAATCTTCGAAAAACTACTCAGGTATGAGTGTAGGAGATGTCATCACAATAACTACTCTCTAGAAGAGCTGCAAACAACCCTGGAACACCTGACAAAAAAAATCATAAAATAAGTGGCTATGAAGGTCAGGGCGTGGGGTGCGCTCTGACTTTGCCTTGGTAGGGCGCAGGGTGCGCTCGTGCCTTGACTGACTTCCAGACAACAGAGCGCGGGGTGCGCTCAATTTTTGCCTTGGTAGGTGCTTCGAGGGAATGGTGTGTGTAGGGGGGCACACTCAGGTACTCGAAAGCGGGGATGAAGTGAAAAACAAAAGGAAAACTTGGAGGTTCAAGGTGAGAGATGAAAGTGAGATGTGTGGGTTTTTAGTGTAGAATGAAGGAAGTATATATAGGGTTTTAGTTTCTAAAACGAATTAACAAGTTGCCAAAAAAATTTAAGGCAATTGTCGGAAACAAAATATTTCCAAAACCTATAACGAAAACAACCCAGATTCATTATTCTAAAACAAACCTAATATCTTTTAGAGTGAATTTAGAATAGCAACTTCCTAACCTAACTCATTGAAATTTCATCCTACCACAATATCTAATCTTAGCTATGCCAATATTGGCAACATTCTTAACAACTCATCACAAAATTACTTTTAAAATGGTGGATTAGATAAAAGCAATGCTAAAAAGAATAATACCACCCCCAAACAATTCGAGAATGTGGGATTTACGCAAAACTCATCGCATGCTTAGACAAAACTCAATTTAAATTAAAATAGAAATTCAAATAACAATTAACTACATAATTGAAATTTAACTACTGAATTTAACAACTTAACATCTAATCTACTAAAAACAATAAAAACAACAACTAAACTAAACAATTTTTCCTAAACCACTAGCCACGAGATGAAGATGGGCCCTGGGATGAAGATGGGCCTGAGCCATCCGTCCTTCGGCGACGACGCTTATGCCTCAGAGATGTAGCATTTCCACTCGGAAACAGCAATGTGCCTCCATAAATGCTTTCATCTCTTCACAACGCTCATCCTCTCACTATGCACGAGCCTCATAATTCTGATGTATGGTAGTCTGCCGAGTTTAGAGATTTTCACAAATAGTATTAAGAGAACGTATGCCACGATGAAGCACTGACATGCATTCTACATCAGAAGCACACTTCTCCAAGGCAATGACATCAAAACATCTCGTGTCCTCATCATCATCCGAATCACCCTCTGCCACAACCCTTTCTCCAAGCAACCACCAAACCTTCTAAATACAGTCCGCATAAGAAATTACATTTGTATGCAACTTCAACATAGTCCGCTCAGTTCTTGGTTTCTCACCCAAAGACAACATTATCTTCGTAATTAAAGCAGGAAAGGGTGGGGTACTTACTCCAACTCCTCTAATAATATTTAACACGAAATCGACGATACAAAAATCATACCTCTGTTGCTGTAGTACCCAGAGGACGTGCAGATAGTTTAGACCAATGTCACTAAACTTCTCTTTCCCAATCACATTCTTACCAACCCACTGAGCTACAGCCAGCTGGTTGGTCCTCAACGACGACTGTCGGACGCAATGCGACTTCGCATTATACTACCCTTCCAACACAATGTCCTTCATCAATGGCTCTACCCCGCCACATTGTGATTCTTGCACGGTGGCTACTAGCTGGCATTTTGGCATAATGCCCAGAATAAAGTCATCTCTCGAAGAACACACTTCTTTCCTCGCCCCATTCGACTTCACAAAAATCTTCCTCCCCTCAATTTCCCGCTTCTTTAAAAATTTAAAACCAAATCCTCATGGTAAATATCATCCTCCGTATACCACAACCATTGCCAATCCCTATGTTTCATCTTGACATTGTAAAACGGTGCAAAATGGTCCTACTTGAAAACTTGTTCCAGAAGGATTTTGCGTTTTTGGGCCATTTTTCGATTTTTTGATTTCGCAAATGGGTTAGGGTAAGTTGGAGGAGAGGTATTCGAAAAAGGAAATCGAATTTTGGTTTGAGTGGTTGGATGGATTTGGTTGGTGCGATTTTTGGAGAAAAATTTGTTTTAAGTTTATGTTTGGGCGGTTTAATGGGCATAGAGGAAATGAATTGGTGTAAGGGGATTGAATTTGGAGTGAGTTTGTTTGAATTGAGTGGGAGAATCAGTGGTGATTTTTTGTTTTTTTTTTCTTAGGTTTTGGTCATTAATGGAGTTGGATGCGCGAGGAAGAAGAAGAACGCGATGCGTTCTTGGGTTGTATTGTTTACTTGGGCCCAAGCCCAAACAAATTCGGAAATACCCATTTTGTCCCTATGCACCCAAAATTTAAAATTGAAATTCCCGACTCGTTACCGGTCCAATTTTTGTGAGTGAGACATGAAAACGATCAGGAGAGAATTTTCAATCCAATGATCCATAAAACACTCTATTCTAACCATGGTTGACATATAAAAAGGTGAGAAAATTCCTTGAAGTGCGTGAATGATGTAAGTTATGCGAACAAATGAAATCTAAATTCTTAGATAATATCAACCCAAATCAAAATACGATTAAGCAGCATAAGCAATAAAAATGGAAAGTTGAGTAATCAAGGGTGGAAAAACTAACACCCCACCCCCAAACAAATTTTATAGAACAGAGTTTAGAAAATTTGTTTTAAATGTGGGTCTTTTAAAGTCAGATTCCCGAGACTTCCTAAATTACTATTTTTATGGTTTTAATATATTTTTTATTTTTATTTATTTTTTATTTTTTATTTTTTTTATTAATACAGATTGATATAAAGAAAACAAAAAGCAATAAAGACATAATTCACACCATAGAGTAACATGCCTCAAAAACCGAGAAAACATGCAAGATTGAAAAATATGAATTATGTTAAACGTGGTCTTAGGATCCGGTACTTACAACCACACACTCCAATAGGAGGGCCCGATTACCTGAATGGTGCACTTACCAATATATGAAAGTGAAAGGAAGTACACCAACAACAAAGGTTAGTCCTCATAGACAAGGTCCTGTAAAAGGATTTCCTCCACATCAGGGGACATTAACTTGTGAAAATGTTTTAACCGTTGGCCATTGACTTGGAAGGTAATGTTGTCCTTGGGATTTGCCAAGGTGATTGCCCCATAAGGGGTGACTTCAGTTACCAAAAAAGGACCGGACCAACGAGTTTTTAATTTCCTTGGAAAAATACGCAGACGGGAGTTATAAAGCAAGACCTTTTGACCTACCGCAAACTCCTTGCACAAGATTTGCTTATCATGAACATGTTTTATGTTAGCTTTATAATCCTTCGCGAGATCATAAGAATCGCTACGAATTTCTTCAAGCTCATTCAATTGCAACTTGCGCTTGACACCCGCCTCATCCAAATTGAAGTGAAGGCTTTCTATAGCCCACATAGCATGGTGCTCCAATTCAACGAGCAAATGACAAAGTTTCCCAAATACAAGTCTAAAGGGAGACATACCTATAGGAGTTTTAAAAGCAGTCCTATACGCCCATAAGGCATCAGTTAGACGCTTAGACCAATCTTTCCTATCAGGATTTACAGTTGTTTCTAAGATTTTTTTTATTTCCCTATTAGAAACTTCTACTTGGCCACAAGTTTGTGGATGATAAGGAGTTGCCACCTTATGTGTAACCCCATACTTTTTAACTAGAGATGCAACAACTCTATTGCAAAAATGTGTTCCACCATTGCTAATGATGGCTTTAGGAATGCCAAACCGACAGAAAATATATTCCTTAACAAAAAACACAACTGTTTTATGGTCATTGCTATGGCAAGCCATGACCTCTATCCATTTAGACACGTAGTCCACGACAACTAGAATATATATAAAATCATGGGAAACAGGAAAAGGACCCATGAAATCAATGCCCCATACATCAAAAATTTCTACTACCATGATTGGGTTTAATGGCATCATATTACGCTTAGTGATTCGCCCAAGTTGTTGGCAATTAAATTCAA
Organism: Coptis chinensis; assembly: GCF_015680905.1. Taxonomy (NCBI): domain Eukaryota; kingdom Viridiplantae; phylum Streptophyta; class Magnoliopsida; order Ranunculales; family Ranunculaceae; genus Coptis; species Coptis chinensis. The sequence continues at coordinate 29,339,565 of NC_141463.1, read as the reverse complement.
TAAGTTCTTTAGAAAGGCCTCGGCTATGAGACCCAACTGCCTCACCTAAATCAAGTAATTCCTGTAGATGAAAACAATGTTACAAGATATTTCAACAAGAGCTGTGAGGACATTAATTCAGATTGTGAAAAAAAGGACCAACTCTAACCCCAATAACTTTTGGATGTTAAACTCCAATGCAATATGACGGCAACAAGATTAGTTCTCCACATTCTACTTTGTAGGTTATGAACTAGATCCTAATCTTTTGGAAGAGAGTTTCTCTCTATAGACTAAGACACCAACACAAACCAAATTACAGAAAGAAGGAAAACCTACTCTCCATTACAAGAGTAATCGGAAATAGTTCATTAATAACTAGTATTAGCTTATTAAATTATGTAAGAGTAGATAAACATTGGCTAACAACAGAAGGAGACAGTGAGTATACCTCATAAGTCATATTGTCTGGGTCAATGTTATCTTGCCAAACTACCTGGGAAATATACATAAAGCAAATAAGTTTCTCTTGCAAAAGATAACATTAATGAAATCCTAACTACATCATATCAAGCAGAAAACAGTAAAACTATGACCCCAGTGATATCTCTGCACAGGTTGGACCTTTACAACATATCTAGATGTCCCTAATTAAGTAGGATTTTGATCCAGATCCATGAAGCAGCCTCAGCAGAAGTTTAATAGCTTAGAGTCTGACTTATTTTCATCTCATTTCCACATTAATACTAGCAGACTAAAAGATGCAGGTCACTTCACTTTTCTTACACTAATTGCCATAAATTCAATTCCATGAATTTGAAAAACAGACATAGTAGAAATCATTGAATATCCTTAAAAACATAACTGACGGAAGCAATTAGAGTAGCCTGTTACTTTTAAATAATTTTCATCTATTCTCCTCATTCAACTTAGATGCAAATTCAAGAATAAGGATAAAGATAATCACTTTTTTTAATCTCATTGCAATAATATTTAATCCATGGAATAAAAACATAGTTGAAATCGTTCAACATCCGCAAACCATAATGAACCAGAAACAATAGCAGTTTCAAGTACCCTCATTAAAATTCTTCAGCAGTTTATAATATGAAATAAGAATTAGGTAAATGTCATCATGTGGTTTGTACTACATTTCGCAATGGAAATGTCGTGACTTGTCATTGTAATTTTACCGGTGAAGTAAAATGTTGTGACTTGTCTAGTATAGTTAGTAATAGATTTTTTTTTCAACTCTTGTTTCTATGTTCATCTTTGGAATATGATAATGGTCACTTTTATGTACATGCACATGATTCAAATACATCAAGATAAATACCTGAGAATTGTTGTTGTTGTCATGATAACTTCGAATGCATGAAATTTTTGAAAGATAAAAGTTAACATTATCCTTGATAAAGGATGGAGTACATTCTAGACACTTGTGTCAAAATTCAGACAGAAAAAATAAATAGTGTAAAATAATCTGGTCTTTTTAACTGTTCTCTAAGGCCTCGCATTGTCCGCTGCCTCTTAACCAAGATTAAGATTGTAGTGTGTCTGAGCAACCTTTCGACAAAATTATGGTGTGTCCGAGCAATAACTCAAATCGGGTAAGACTTTAGTGAGTTACATTCCTCAGGACTGTCAAGCATAGTTGTGCTGGAACTTCTTCCATGAACAGCCAATGGTGATGGCTCTCTGTTATTCATCAATGAAGAGTTCTCAATAGTCCTCCTGCTTCCGTCCATTCTAGACAGATGGCCATCTACATCAAGAGCATGAGCTCGACCATAATAGGAAGTACCCCATGGAGCATATTTTTGTGAATTCGTATGCATCTGCCAATATGCATTCTCCTGTGGTAAGTACATAGGAGAGCATGAGTACGTAGGGAAAATAGTTATTGGTGCATTTTCAACATGTTTTTCAAAATCATCACTAAATGGAATAACTAATATCCATGAATATAACAATATAACACCTTCGAACGTGGAAGATCGGGCTTCCTAATCCTGGATCCTAGTGCATCAAACAAAACTTCCAGATTCAATACCTCAAATTCATCAACTGGCGCAACAAAAGGACCATCTGCATGTCCGTAAGTAAGACCTTCAAACAAATTCATAAAACTTTCTGTAACTGTATAAGGAAATCCAGTATTAATGTAATGCAGCTCCACCTGTCATTTCCCGTTCATTGTGAAGTATTTGCAGATTTAAGAATCAGTTTGGCATTAATTTCATGAACATAAGAAGAAAGCAAAGTTAATGAATAGCCTAAAACATCGACTGCAACAAACAATCATTCCACAGTATTGTTCGTACTTTATTGGAGACGGGGAAAATAGTCCTAGGAGTGTGTCATTTTTCTCAAATTCTGGTGTAGTGAATGTTACTAAAGAAATTGTGAAATCAAATTAGTATTTGTTTTTTGACAAGAAAAAGAGGTAAGTCATTGTCTAGGCTTAGGTATTGTCCTCTTGCATTCATTAATGGTTTATACGACAAACATCCAAAAGCACGGATACAAAAGTGAGTAAAAATAGAATGAAATGCACTATTGGAACCAATTCAGAGAGAATATTACATGCTGACACAGTTAGCTTTGCGAAAGTATAACCTTTACGACCCATGCACAAGTAGGAACTATGAGCTGCTGAGGAAAAGTAGAATGAAAAGCAGTTTATAAGTCACCTTTTGGCCTTTTGTAGAAGAGAAAAAGAACACAACATGGAAAAATAAATGACTGGTTTAATGTACAAGCCTCTGAAACATAGTTACCATTTAGAACTTTGGATACTAAAGTTACGTGAATACAAAACAGGGGAATACATTCAACTTAATACAAAAGCATCGGTATCAAACAACTTCTGGAAATCAGCAAATTAAAAGTACCTTCTCGATGGCTTAGCTTTCATGCCCATGATAGCCAGAGACTTATGCAGTAAACTTTTGAAGATAAAACTTGTCAGCTTTATTTCCATAATATATAAATTTCTAGGACCATATGGAAACCATTAAGTCATCCCCTTGTCCCTTTCTCTTTTCTTTGTGATCCTCACGGAACACAAACAATTCTGTAGTCGACTATTTAACTAGGAAAAAGGATTGCACATCCCTATTTAATTATAGGTTTTCCTAATAGAGTAATATGATGTTTACTTTTTACTACGTTAGAGATTTGACTCTCTAATTTGATGCAAAAGCGAATTCAAAGTTCCTTACTCACGATCTTCGCGTTCGTAAAGTTGAAGTAAGGATCGAACCAACCTAAAGGTTAGGACAACTACAAGTTGGTTGTTACTCTTAGGGAACTAGTGAGTAAGTTTATATTAAAACTAGGTTTCTTTCCTACACAATCATTAAATAAAAACATTAAGATTCGAAATATGTAACTAAGACAAAATACAATTTACTAAATAAAAGGTGGAGAGCTAATCCTCCTCATGTGAAAATAAAATTTAGTTGTTGATTTGAAAAGGTTCATTTGATTCTTCCTAGACTCATAGACAAGCCCTAATGGAAGAAAACTTGATCCCTAACATGTATGACTCATTTCTAAACTCATACATGTTAGCAATTGGAATCAAGCAATGACTTATCTCTAAGCTCATTCCTTGATTCCTAACTAGACACTACACCAACTATCATTTTGGGATAGGATGTAGGTCTAGTTGTTCTTCCTAACAACCTACCAAGCCAACAACAATTATTTTCCCTCACATGAGTTGGATTAACTCCCCAAAAGGGAAGTTAGCTCATGATCCTTGGGATAAAGGATTACAAACTAGAAGAACAAAAGAGAGAGAGAAAGAGAAAGAAGAAAAACTAACTAAACTCACTTGCTTTTTATTTATTTTCTAGAAGAAAACCAAAGTTTCCTCCATTAAAACTATTACAAGCTTTCTTACAAAACTAAAAACTAAATAATAAAAATGGCTAAGGAACTAAAATAATACAAGGTAAGGAAAAGAAGTCAAGGGAGTAAATGGAGTGTCCCCCCTTTGTTTTGTTTTCTTCTCCATATGAAAGACATCTCATTTCCTCCCATGTGAAACATCAAACCACATTTACTTCATTTTTATCCACCACATTAAAACAAAGTGACACCTTGCATTTTTTTCACTATTAACACCTAATCTAAATAATTACATGCAAGGTGTCAATTTTGCACCAATAATTTGTCATTTTTGTCTTGACATGCTCCATGATTGATGACTCATCCAATTTTGTGGGCCTGCATAGTGGGTCCTATGTGTAGTCTAGTAGCGGTCCGGTCTTTGGGCAATTTTACAATTTCCCACCTATGCGTAGAGTTCATCATACGATTGTCCGAAAGTGACTCACTTGTCGATTCGAGTCTTTGGTTTAAGAGGTAGGAGCTTCAGAAGTTTGATGCTTCTGTGCGGATTTGGAAGAATTCATATACATGTCGTTCCTCGTGTTTTATTGCAGGTTTAAACCATATTTCCATGTTTATTGCGAATACCTGCAAAAGTATGAAAACATATTTATTTCATGATTATTAAACACATAGTTAACCAAATTTATATGTCTCAACAGGGTTTCATAATACACTTTTGGGTGCTTATCACACTACTCCTAAACAGCACTTTGCTTGTCCTCAAGCAAAGAAGAGACATTAAAACAAATAAGTGGCAAAAAATGTGTAGTCCTAACTAATTCTCGTTTCGCAGAGTGCGGTTGCATTGACCATATGCAACAAGGCCTTAAACCACTAGGAATTCCCTAGTGGACGAGTTATAGCCTCGTAAGAGTTTTCCAGATAAGATACTCACAAACTTCATTTATACTACAACGACTCAGTGACAGAAACTCGTTTCCTAAATTAATCTCAGATATCCATACATTTCTTTAGTAGGGGACAAGGATTGATTTCTTTGAAACTCAAGTTAATATGTATTCAATAATTAAAACATCTACATATGATTATGCATGTAGTGAACTTTTCATTGAAATGTACTAGCAGGGTTGTTTCTGAATCCTTTGGAGAGTGTACCTAAATGGGTTCTCACAGGTATGTGTCAAAACACAATTTCACTCAAAAATTTTCCACTCAGGTTTTGTTAACTCCAGTGTGTAGTGGGCACACGTTTCCTCACATCTCAATGACAGTCAAAGGAGCCGATGTCGATCAATCACGTCTACTACTTATTATCACACCACCCTACTCCTAATTGAGCTAGAGGTCTTTATTAGGTATTGTGGGGATTAGGTGTTAGTGTACAAGAAAATGGAAATGGATAATTAAAATTTACGAGTATGAGAGAATAGGGTCTTCATATATTTACACTAGAGAAATCTTTGTTTTCTTTCCTTCTTCTAACTGAGTTTTCCAACCTTGTTCTTAAGCCTCTAATGGATTTTTTTTTTAGATGGCTTAAGAACATGATTCTATTTTTCTTTCCTGAAGCAAGTAACTGACTTTTATTTGGAACAAGTCTTTCTCTTTATTCTTTCCACATTTCATCCTATTTCTCATACTCATCACTTAGGTAGGTTCTTTTATTTGGTTTAATAGATGGGTACAGAATTTTTTTGGTGAAAGTGAAAGGTTTGATGAAAGGTTCAATGGAGTGACTAGTGGTAAAATTTGTAATAGGTAAGAATTTTTAGCTATGTCGATCCAAAGATGGCCTAAATTTTAAGCTTTAGGGTTGGTGGTGATCAAGTAAGTAGATGCGTGATTTTCTCTAATCGGAAAAACTACTCCTCTATGTCATCACACACAAATCACTCATGTCAAGGTTTTTGGTTAGATTCTCACAGGATTTATAGTTTAAGCAACTAACCGTTGGTTCCAAAAACTTACTGCTATGTACAATCGATGATACTCAGTACATGAATGTTCATGAATAGATGTTTAAACTATTGCATACATATTATCTTAAGTTTCTTAAAAAAAACAAATCCTAATTCGGATACTAATGTGAGATTTCTAGACAATTTTCATCATTGAAAAGGAAACAAGACTTTGTCACTAAGTACAATTATTAACATGAAAATAAAAACTATATACAGGTTACAATTTGCCTAATATTTGCTACAGGGTTAAAGCACCCCCAATAGAATGATGCTTAGTCCTCGAAGTATCAATAATTAAAGAGAGAACGTACCTGAGAACAATGAGCAAAATTAGGGCTAGATTGCTGGAACAGAAAGGTTGGAGAACATAATATATTATACAGAAAGAACAAGAAAATATTCAATAACACACGAAATAAAAACAATAGCATACCAAACAGAAGGTTTAGCTAGATGTATGTACAATGACAAACTCAAGTTTACCATCCAGCAGGATGTGAAGTTCTGGCGTCCTCTTAAAGGAAATGCATTTCCTTAGCATCGCGCCAAAAGATAATAGTCTGCCAAATTTCTGCCCATTCTTCGTTTCCAGATTTCCTCAAATGTGTCTTCATATTTTCATCCTTCGGGTAACAACGAACATGCCTCAGGTACCGAGCGGGATGCTTCCATTGCCGAAACCTTAATGAACGAATGATTTTGTTTGCTGGGCACATAGAATCTACCTTGACCCAGTCATGAAAAGTAGCTGCAAACTGTGGGAAATGTGTCTTCATGATTCGGCAATCGGTGACCGGTAAAAGTATATACTGGTCCTGAAAAGTGCGAGCTCATTTCAGGTTGGAGATAACACAACCTATGATGTTAAATAATGTATGACGTTGAGCTAGTGCACCGAATACAACGCAAGCAGCCTCATTGGCAGTAGAAAAATGCCAATCTCCCATAATGTTTAGGAGTACAAATAACATCACAGTCCCCATGTTCATGGTCATGCTTGCTAAGGGAATGGTAACGTCACGCCATGCCACATGGCCATTTCCTTCTCGTTTAATCTCAAGACCATCACCGTAAGTTTCACGAAACGCTTGCCATTGAAAGGAACGGTAAGAATTATGATAGATGTAATGCCATGATGCAACAGGTTCGTGATATGGAAGATCCAAAGTTAGTGTAAGTTGTTGTTCAGAAAAGATATGAGGTGTGTCACCAACTTAGATTGTGAACCCGTCTAAGTAGAAACCATGCGCATGGTTGAATGCTAGTGTGTCTTCCATATTAGCATAAAAGTATGCAGCCAAACTCGGAGAATAAGTTTGGTCAGGTTGAAGAATTAGGGAAGACCATCCGATGTTTGTAATGTAGTCATGGAAGAGATGGCCATAGGTATTGGAATCCATCATAGACTGAAAGGATTGCTCAGAAATGAGTTTGGGAGGTACCATGTTTGATGAAGATGCAATTGATGAAGATGTCATAGTGGATGAAGTAAAGAAATAGGTAACGACAATGGCAAACTGGATGGATAAATGAGTATGTAAGAGAATAGACCCTCCTGTAATCACATGTTAAATTATATTAGTCACAACGCAAATGATGACAATCTTATTAAGCATTTCATATAAAAGAAGACACAAAGGTAAGACAAAATTCATAATACGACGAAAAATGTAATAACATATACGAGTATTTATTTATTGACTTAGTAATATTAGAAAATTATGGATTGTTATGTTGATCTTGGAGACGATATCGCGTGCACCGCATCTGTTTAATTCTTCCATTTGTTGGCCGAGTTGCATCTGAATGTCCCCTTGGCTGGCAGAGAGCACAGTTTGATTTTCCATTAGGAGAGCGTGATTTTGCAAGGACTGAGAATGATTTTCCAAGATCTCCTCCTGTTTAACATCATGCATTGCTTGACGATCTTGGAAATCTTGAAGAGTTGTGATGATGATATTCTGACGAGTGTGTAGTTCCCTCAAACCATGATGAAGAAGTTTAATGCCTTTCATGGGATTAATAATGTTCAGCATGGCATTTTCATCAAATAAATGGTCAGAATTTGAGCTTGGGTCGTTATGTTCCTCTATCAGAGTATCAGGAGTCCAAAAACCAACGGAGTAATCTGTTTGGAGTACTTTTATTTGTGCTCTTTGAAGGGGTGTCTCTGGAGAAATTACTGGATAACCCCAATGCATCATAATCTGCGTTACTAAAGTGGGTAGGGGTGCTGACCTTCTTGTTTTCTTGGTGATTACATTCCAGAGGTGTTGGATTAGACAAAAATCATCTCTTTGAGTCTGCAAAATTCAAAGTAGGTGAAGTTGAGGCTTTGTGACTTCTGATTGGTGTGATGTACCTACCACATTGTGTGTCCCAACAAAGTGGAGCACAACACGTTGATTCTGTTTCAAAAGCGTTGAAGAACAATGTGATGTGTATTTCCGACTTCGTCATGAGATACGGTAGTCGTGAGTAAAGTTTTGGCGGAATCAAATGATGACTCTTGAAAAAGGGACCCCCGGTATTCTTTGGGATTTGAAGTATGTCGGAGATCATTTCCTTAGTCAATTCGAGCGTTGTCCATAGGCATTGAAGTAGAATTTTCCATTTTCAGATCCGCTAAATTGGTAGAACATCAAAACCAATTTTCGGGAATAACCAGCTGCTGAATGATATAGAAGAGGCCTCCATCCGCGACATATGATTTCGGTGTCAAAATAAGGAGAAAACCGGCCATCTTCGAAAGTTTTCAGGTAGTCTTTCTCTGCTATTATTTTTCTTGGTTGATCCATTGGTAGTATTACTGAGGGAAGGATAATGAAAATTGTTTGAATAAGAATGGCTGAAAAAGAAGAGATTTATAGCCAATCTATGAGTCTGTACCAATCTGGATTCCAAGTGTAGTTAATGACCCATGTGATTATGAACAGTATCAATGGGGATCCATAGTAAGTCTTGTCATGTCAGATATCCAAAGACAATTAATGAGATGGTTCAATGTTAGAAAACACGGAGGAAAGTTTCACAGGATAGTTAGACTTACACGTAATTTCAGAAATTATGATCATAACTCAGTAATAGAATATGGATAGACTAATCGAGCTGCATGTGTGACAAGTGTTATGCGTACCTTGTAGCGTGCGCGATCTTCTCTGAACACCATGTGTATCAATTAATTATTTTGGTGAGATTGGGATGGTGTTCTTTATTATGGTTTTTATTTTTTTATTTTTTATTTTTTTATTTTTTATTTTTATATATATATATATATATATATATATATTTTTTTTTTAACTTTATTTTTTTTAGAGAGTAAAAGACAACTAATATACACAAATATTTAATACGGAACTTCTCAATTTAATACGTAACCCGTACAATTGTGTGAGAATTATTTAACACACCTTACTAATATACAAAATGAAAATCAGAAAAAGAGATGGTTACATAGATCTAGATGTTCTGGATCATGTTATTCATGAGTGACAGGAGAATAATGATAAACACCGCTATCAATTAATATCGTGATAGCCCATTCGCGTTGCTCCTTTTCCCATCGCTCTATTTGATTCATTATGTTCAAGAAATTGAGAATTTGTGAAGAAGAATTTGTGAAGAGGGAAAGAAGAGAATGAGTGAAAGTGGAAAAGGAGAGTTGTATTTATAACTTGATTTCTGACCGTTGGAATCAGTCCGTTTGGTTATGACCGTTGGGCTTTGAGACTAGGCCCAATGCATCAAGGGACAACTAATATAGTAGGAATTACAATAATTGCATAACATAAATAATTTCTCATTCAACCCGTCTGGAGATACAACATTATGAGAAATCAACCGATATATAATATTTTATCACAAGAAAACTAAAAATGCAATGCATAAGGGAAATAAACAGCTACTGGGAATCCTCCGGGTTAGCAGAAGATGAACCCGGGTTTCTACGCCGCCGGCCATTTAATTTAACTTCGGGCCGAGCCGACCGGTCCGAATGTGGCCTATAGATCTGAAAGCAATTGATCTTGGAATTGAAGTTGATTTGCCATCATCATTCTCTGGAAACAGCCTTGGCGATTTCGCATTTCTTGCTGGAAGTCATTTTGGGAAGTAATCATCTCTTCCTGACGAAGAAACATCCTGCGCATACTAGTGTTCATGTGTCTCAAGGCTTCCATGGGAGTGTTGATTCGGTGCATGGTAGCCTCATTAAAATAGTCGGGTGGTGAAGGGGGAGGAGGAGGTACGTTATCACGCTCAATGTCATCTCTAGCTACTGGGTCCTAGTGGTCCAGAACACAAGTCTCGAAAATTCCAAAATTCTCAAAAGACCTTGTTGGAATGAAAGGAGTAGCGGACTAGAACCCTAAGTTAAGCATAAGCTGAGTAACCAGTACAGCAAGAGGAGCTGACCTGTTTGACGCGGTCGTAAGAATATGGCCCAGGAAATGGACCATACAGAAAGTGTGCTTCTTCTCCTAGAAGATCCACAGCAGGTGCAAGAATGTCTTGTTCACATCAGACGTCTTTGAAGTTCCAATGACGTTGCAAGCCAGCCATTGAGTGACGGCTAGTTGGTTTCGTCTGAGCGAGTGCTGGTACACGCAATTCAAGCCATCATTGTACTCTCCCTCGAGAAACGTGTCAAACATCAAATCCCTCGCAGTTAGATACTCTGACAATAACAGGGTCGGACTATCAGAGTTTATCGGAATCTGTGTTGTATTTGATATTAACTCCAGTGTGAGTTCATGTTCCAACCCATCCGCCGTAATCCAAAATTCATCACCCCGGAAACCTCCATTGTTGTAAACTTTCAACACTAAATCTTCAGAGTAATGAGCTGGAATTCGATGCAATAGATATTCCCACTCTCTACTAGCAATTTTCCTCATCGAAAAATGGGTGAAACATCCCGGAATTGTAGAGATTTTGGAAATTTCTCTCAACTGTGATTCTCCTTCGTGCTGCCATAGCGCGGTGTAGATGATATTTTGAGGGTGGAAATAGCTAGGATTGGTGGAGGAGATGGTGCTGGAGGAAGGATTTTTAATTTGGTGGAGTTATCCCCGGCGCTGAAGTTGAATGCACTTCGTAGAGTCGGCGCGTCTTGGGAGTGTGAGGAGACCAAGATCCGGATTTTTAGGGGGAAGAAATGAGAGGGGTAGACGCGTGGTTGCCCCGCGTGTGGGTTTTTGTAGCCGGGTAAGTGATTTTGGGTTAGGTCCAATTTTTTTGCCCAAGCCCAAATGATTTCCATAAATTCCCCTTATGTCCCGAATTGTTCCGAAATTTCAAACTTGGAATTTCGATTCGTTTTAACTCCAAATTGAACCAATGAGATATCAAAACGATCGGCATTAAAAATTCCATCCACTGGAATATGACATAATCACATTCAAACTCAATTTTTTTTTTTTTTTTTTTTGGTTTTTATTTACTTACACTTTTATATACAAATGTACAAGATTTAAAGGAACGGTCAACAACACCGAAATCCAAATAAAACAACACATCACAATAGCTTAACTCAGGCAACTTTCATGTCGGCCTGGCTTAACCCAATCCAGCCAGGATCGCGGCTTAACCTTTATGTTTTGGGGGCCTAGGGTTCAGGACGGTACCATCCCTGACCAATGTGCAATGGTCTAGTAATAATATTACCCTTAGTACATATGGTATAGCCTCAAACCGCCCCTTGATACAGTCACATAGAAAATCGATCGGGGTTGGCCTGGTGGAATCCATTGCCCGCACAAACTAGGAAATGTCCGATGTTGCATATCATGACTCTCTTTGGGCACCATGCTTGGTGCTAAGGGAAAAATGAGTATATACATGTTGAGTCTTTTTACGTCAGATCCTCAAGATGAATGTGAGTCTTTTAACGTCAGATCCTCAAGACGAATCCCAACCTGTGGGAATAACGGGACGACGATGAAGTTTATCCTGCTGAGATGGTGTCAGACAATAATATACCTTATACCGGCTCATCTCGGATAGAAGATCAAGACCTGGATAGAAAGGAGTTTGACAGTTCATACACCACCCCATCCTTTTCGCCCATCGCTTTCGAGCAAAAGTACTACGACCATTACCTATTCGAGATGGGTGAGATTTGGACCAAATGATGAGTTGGAGTTCGCGAGGAAGAGAATAGAAAAGGGAGGAGAAAGAAGGAGTTGAAATTTTTGGTACCCATTATTTTCCAGGAGGCACGTTTGCTCGATTATCAGAACACATTTATACTCAGTTTTGAACTAGAGTTTTTGTGGACTATGGTTCCAGCGCTTGCAACCACACACTCTAGGGATTTTTAGAAAAGAAAATAGAAGAGGGCCCGGCTACCCAAATGACGTACTTTCTCTGTTTAAACACAAGGAAAGAAGTACACCATTAAATCTATTAGTCTATGTAGACTGGATCATTTAGAAGAGTCTCTTTGACATCTGGAGATTGCAACTCATGATAATGTTTAAGGCGTTGGCCATTTACTTGAAATTCGCTGTCATCATTTACGTTTTTCAAAGAAATAGCCCCATAAGGGGTGACAGCAGAGACGGTGAAAGGACCAGACCATCGAGTCTTTAATTTTCCTAGAAAAAAGTGTAATCTTGATTTGTACAACAAAACTTTTTGACACACTTTGAATTCTTTTCTCAATATGTGCTTGTCATGCACTCTTTTCATGTTGGCTTTATAGGATTTCGAGAGATCATAGGCATCACTCCGAATTTCCTCAAGCTCATTTAACTGCAATTTTCTCTTCGCGCTTGCCGTGTTAGTATTATAATTGAGGCTTTTGATGGCCCATAGAGCACGGTGCTCAAGTTCAACCGGCATATGACAAGGTTTTCCAAAAACGAGGGGATAAGGAGACATCCCTATAGGTGTCTTAAAAGCTGTTATGTATGCCCACAAGGCATCAGATAATCGTAGAGACCAGTCTTTTCTAGATGAATTGACAGTTTTTTCCAAAATAGATTTGATCTCTCTATTAGAGACTTCTACTTAACCACTGGTTTGAGGATGATATGGAGTTGCCACTTTGTGCGTATATTTCTTTACTAATGATTCAAAAAATTTATTGCATAAATGTTTTCCCCCATCACTAATTATAGCTTTTGGAACACCAAATCGAGAGAAAATATTTTCTTTTACGAACAAAACGACCGTTTTATGATCGTTAGCACAACATGCCAATGCCTCAATCCATTTTGACACGTAGTCAACTGCTAGTAGTATGTATAGGAAGCCATGTGAATTTGGAAATGGATCCATGAAGTCGATGCCCCATACATCAGAGATTTCCATAATTAAAATGGGATTTAAGGGCATCATATTGCGTTGAGTAATGCGTCCTAGCTGCTGGTAGCGATTGCATGCTTTTCAATGCTCATGTGCATCTTTAAACAGTGTTGGCCAATAAAATCCACATTGTAGAACCTTGGTCGCAGTTTTCTTACCACTAAAATGACCACCACAAGATTGTTCATGCAGAAGGATAACATGTCATTGTGTTCCCAGTCGAGAATGCAACGGCGGATTAGTTGGTCGGAACAACACTTGAAGAGGTAGGGATCATCCCAGAAATAAAATTTCACAGTGGATAAGAACTTTTTCCGGTCATTACGAGACCAAGATGAAGGGACTTCTTCGGTAACTAAGTATTTTTTACTATGTCGGTACATACCAGGGGATTAAAAAAATAGAGTACAAGTGTTCATCTCGAAAGGAATCACAGATAGGTTCGGTATTAGTATCAACATCACTGACAAGTCATGATAAATGGTCTGCAACCACATTTTCGCAACCTTTTTTTATCTCTAATTTCTAGAGTAAACTCTTGTAAAAGGAGAATCCATCGGATTAACCTTTGTTTTGCATCTTTTTTCGCTAATAGATAACGAAGTGCCGCATGGTTAGTGTAGACAATAGTTGGAGAACCCACTAGGTAAGGACGAAACTTATCGAAAGCATATACAACGGCGAGAAACTCTTTCTCAGTGGTGGTATAGTTACGTTGAGCTTCATTAAGGGTTTTACTCACATAGTAAATGACAACTGGCTTATCTTCTCGGCGTTGCCCTAGTACAGCTCCAATAGCATAGTCGCTCGCGTCACACATTAATTCAAAAGGTTTAGACCAATCGGTGGTTGAATTATGGGGAGCGTAGTTAATGCGGTTTTCAAAATTTCAAAGGCTTGTTTGCAATTGAAACCGGAAGTAAAAATGGCATCTTTAAGCAGGAGATTGGTTAATGGTCGAGCAACCTTTGAGAAATCTTGAATAAATCTCCTATAGAAACCTGCGTGTCCTAAGAATGCGCAAATGTCTCGAACTGATTTTGGTATAGGAAGTGAAGCAATTTTTTCTATCTTAGCTTTGTCGACTTCAATTCTATCTTCTGAAACGATATGCCCTAAAACTATTCCTTTAGTAACCATGAAATGACATTTTTCCCAATTAAGAACAAGGTTTTTCTCTTCACAACGTGTAAAGACCTTTTCAAGATTTGATGACAGACTATCGAAAAGAATCTCCATATATTGAGAAGTCGTCCATGAATACTTCCATAAAACGTTCAACCATATCACTGAAAATATGAAGCATGCAGCATTGGAAAGTACCAGGTGCATTGCAAAGGCCGAAAGGCATTCGTTTATATGCAAATGTACCAAATGGACAGGTGAACGTGGTCTTTTCTTAATCAGCAGGGTCTATGACTATTTGAAAATAACCTGAATAACCATCAATAAAACAATAATATGCATGACCGCTAAACGTTCGAGCATCTGATCGATGAATAGGAGTGGAAAGTGATCCTTACGAATGACGGCATTAAGTTTGCGATAGTCAATGCATATTCGCCATTTCATCGATACGAAAGCGAAATGCATCCATCTTTATCATTTCTCACAACCGTAATGCCAGATTTCTTGGGAACAACGTGTATTGGACTCACCCAAACACTATCGAGATAGGGTAAATAATACCCGTGATCGAAAGTAATTTTAAAACTTCCTCTCGTAATTCACATCTTCTTCCATGGTTTAGTTTAGTCGACGCCGCGGTTCACGCGACGCCTTAGCATTTTCTTCAAGGTGTATCGCGATGGGTGCACACAAGGTAGGTTCAATGCCTTTAATGTCATCGAGGGACCATCCAATCGCAGAACGATGTTGTTGAATGACATTAATTAAACGGGCTTCCCGATCGGTTAATTTTGAAGAAATGATAACCGGGTGACGCACCATTTGGATCAAGCCGCAGACGATTTTAATTCGGCGAAGAGGTTTTAAATCGGGGGTGGGCGGAGTGGGTATTAAAGATTCTTGAGGAAAGTCATCATCCATGCAAAGAAACAGATTGATGTTTATCCAAGTTATGGACATCGGTCGTAGGGTCAAATAATGGTATTGACTCTAATAACTCATTTACTTTTGTGTATAATCATCGCCCTCAAACTCGATTCACTAAAGGAAAGAAATTGGTACACTTCATCTTCTCGGAAACGAGTTTGTTAAATACTCTTATGGAATGTCATGTCAACCCCGTTTCACCTCACCATCAATGTCGCTCGAATTTGTTTCATCAACTTGAACACATTTACTTCTACCGATAGATTTCGAAGGACATGATCATTGAACCATCCCTACAGCTTAATAAGAGCATTAGCAGTTGCTAGGAACGGACGTCCTAAGATGATAGGAATGGAATCACATGCAACTTCAGATCCAAAATAACAAAGTCTACACGGGATAGAAGAAGTCTTGACTTTTACAAGGACGTTTTCCACAATTCCTTTTGGATATTTTATGGAACGATCGGGCTAACTGTAGAGTCATGGTGGTAGGTTTGAGATCATGAAGACCTAGTTGTTTAAATAAGTAATATGGAAGTAAGTTCACACTAGCTCCTAGGTCCAGAATGCTAAAGAGTCGTGATATTTGTCACCTAAGGTGCATGGAACCGCTGGTCTACCGTGGTCTTTGTATTTTACTATACCATTGGTTCGTGATGGATGGAAACCGCTCGGTGAGGAACGCTTTGTTGAGGAACATTAGTTCTCCTTTTTGTGGTGCACATATCCTTCAGAAATTTTGCATGTTTTGGTAATAGTTTTAAGGCATCGAAAATGTAAGTTGATCGTCAAATTTTAAAAGTCTCTAATTTCAAAGAAAATTCTCATCAGGTTTATTCTTTTTGCCGTGCAGGAAACGGTGCCTTAGGTATGAATTTGGAAAAGGGGTCTTCTTGCTTATTTCCTAAATTCTGAGATGTTGACTTTGTTTGATCCGTGAATCGTCCGTGATGTTCATTATTAGAAATAGGTTCATCGAACCTTCGATTCCTTTTGGTTGATCATCCGCATAATGATTTGATTGTCTACCGCTTTTACCGTGATCATAGAGTAGTGATTGCATGCACCTCACCTTGATTGGAGGTGCTTGTACCACCATGTGCATGGTGAGTTCAAAGGCCGCGGTTTGCCGGTTTAGGGTTTGGAACCGCTTATGCAGGAAACTTTTTTTCCTATGACTCTTTTCTTGCTTCAATTGTTAAAGTGATTGTTGGATAGACGTTAAAATTTGAGACCGTTGGTTCATGTAAGCTAAGAAAGTCTCGCTTTGTCCTATCCAAACGGGTTGCGCAGGTTGTGCAACAGGTAGTAGTTCACGATTATTGCTGAGAAGTTGTTGATTATAGTTGGGATCTAGATTAGCTGGAATAAGGTTGCGGTTGGTTTGATAATTAGCATTGGAATTATTTTGAAATTGACCTTGTTGGTATTGTTGATTATTTCCTTGGCGGTATGGAATAAAGTTGTTGGTTGGTCGAACAAGTGGATTAGCGAAACCTGGAGGAGCCCCCATTTGTTGGTTATTTTAAATGCTTAAATTTGATGTTGTCTCCACGGTGCATTGGGAGTGTTGAATGCACATGCCTCCTCCGATTGTTGAGTAGGGGAAACATATAACAAGGGACAATATGCATCAGGATGGTCAGGACTAAAACAAAGGACACATGGAGCGGTGTCGACGTTCATGACTGGTTTTGGTAGTTGATCGCTTACTTGAACTGCAAGGGCATCTACTTTTTAGTTAGGGATTCTATCAAATTTTTTATTTCGATCGGTTTTACCTCAAAAATAGATGTGGCCTTTGTAACATTGTCCTTCGATGACATAGACGACTCGTTGTTACCCCAGTGTGTACCTTTTTTCGCTTGTTTTTCGAGAAAAGTATATGCTTCAGTAGCTCCTTTGTCCATGAAGCAACCTCCATTCATTATATCAAGAGTTTCTTTTTGATGATCAGACAGACCATTAAAGAATGAACGAACAAGGACAACTTTGTCTAGTTGGTGGTGAGGACATTCTAACAAAAGATTAGTGAAACGACTCCATGCTTCCGTAAAGGATTCATGAGGATTTTGACGAAAGAATTGAATTTTTTGAAGCATTTCAGTTGTTTTCTTCTAAGTGTAAAATTGAAGCATGAAAGCTTGAACTAATTTATTCCATGTGTCTATGGACTGTGGCTGTTGTCCTGCTAGCCAAATTGACGCTTTCTCCGCTAAAGTGAATGGAAACAACCAAAGAAAGAGTTGTTCCTTAGAGACTGCTGGATGGTGAAATGTTGTGGCCACTTATTGCAGCCTACGAAGATGATTGTAAGGTTTTTCATGACCCAAACCATGATATATAGGTAACAAACTAAAAACGTTTGGCGGGATATGAAAATCACCGACAATGTCCTCAAGTTTGATGCAGGAAGAAGGTCCTTCCCCAGAATGCAAAGATAGAAGTCCCATAGGGCTTCTCACCGGGTGGAGGAGGATCATCGGCCATAACGACGAAGTTAATGGCGACGAAGGATCATGATTAAGGTAATTAACAGAAGAAGAACAATTTTTAGGTGAGAACTTACGAATTGCTTATCGATTTTTTCGACGACACGTGATGTTCAATTTCTTTAGTGGAACCCGGACTTTAATCTCGCGTGCAAGCATAAAATTAGATCTAATTTACAGAAGGAATTTAGTAGTACTCGAATTTTATTATTATCTTTAAACATTAGAGTTGAACAACATTGGCCTAAGCTGCTGCTAACATAGCAGTGAAGCTAGGAATATGTGAGCATAAACCAACGGCTAGGTCACAAGAGAGATATGAGGGAGGCTTTCCGTGCAAGCACGGTTCTAATTAAGTAACCTCAATCTTTCAAGTTTCCTAGACACCATTGGAATATGAATAAGATTTATGGAATTAAAATTTATGCAAAGGCGGTATTAATTTTAATTTAATTTGTTTTTTAATTATTATTATTATTATTATTATTTTTAAGATTTATGCAAGGGTTAAAATACAAACATGCAAATACGATCTACTCATACAATACTAGGTGCACCTAGCATGTGAAGATACTCTACTCATACGTATAGCTATACGAATAGGCAAGCTTGTGTCATCGATAAATACTTCCATTCATACAGGCAAATATACATCAGTAATACATATATGTACGCTAATTTGTAAATCGATATTACGTAAACGTATATCAACAGTAACAGGCAAATTTGAATCATTCATATGTATCTAAATACATTAGCATGCGAATATCGTATACATACGCAGATAAATACGACAAAACTAAACATGCAAAGTATTATACATAAACTAAAATACGACTCTTATATTGCATAATAATTCGATTTCGACAATACTCATTGAGATTATGAAAGTGTCATATAGAGAGCCTTTACCCCGTAGGTTTAGAAACAACTTACCCAACTCAGATTTTAACCCTCGTTGAATGTTCTCCTCTTTCTTCACAAAATCGAACTTATTAGACAATACCGCGTATGTATAATGAGAAATACTAAACATGCAATAATAGACACTTATACATATTAATATAGATAACCATGCAAAACAGTACCATTGGTATGTACATATACATTAATATGCAATTCATACCCACTTAATCGCGATATAAATATTTACGGTATGATTAATATGATTCATGCATATTTCTAGCCTAAGACGAAATAATAATCCATAAACTAATTTATAATAACTGCATACGGCATTCATGCAATAAAAAACAGTAAAACTTTGGAACTCAGAAGCTTTCGCTATTCCGCCAAAGAAATGAAACAGACGTTTCAAATCATCGACGGATTAATCCCAATAGAATAGTCAAATTTCAGTTACTTATTTTCTTAAGTCCAGGGTCCACGATCCAAAGTCCGAAGTCCGCAGTCCGAGTCCATAGTCAAAGTCCAGCGTCCAGTATAGTGTGCGTTTTAGTCAAAATACCTTACTCCATTGGGATTGGTAGGATAGGTCGAGTAAGGGATCGTCAAACCTTAGGGCTCGGATAGGTTCTGGCCCGGAAATTACAACTTTAAGTGAGAAGGATTTTTAGGTTTCTTTTTAGTTGGTTTTTAATTAAAATAGCGGTAATGCAAATAAAATAAATTACTCTGGCGATTATATGTAGGTAAACAAAATGTAGAAGCGGGGAGAGAGTTAATCATGCTCATGCAAGAATCATTTCTTAATAGTTTTATTACCAAATCACTACATCTCTAATTAGTCTCGTTTTGGACTGGCGGCGATATTGATCCACAGTGCATGCCCACATCTCTAGGTTAGCATTTCACTAGCATAAGGAGTTTTAATAATACACATCTCGGTATATTATTTCCGGCTCTCGGCTCGATTTCACATCCGGTTGGGCCAATTGGAGGTATGCGACACGGAGAGTGTAGCGAACATTTTAGGTCTGGAGGCATCTGGACCATCAGCCGATCAACTTTATGCAGTCATCGATCATTTTGGGACGGATGTTAATTACATGCCTAATTCCTAAGTAGTGATTCTAGAATATTAGCGAGTCAATCAGGATTTTTACCGGGCGGCATAACCACTCCCCACGAGGGGATTAACTCATCATCATGGAAGGAATAATAAAACTTCTTTATACATTAAGTAAATAAATCACGGACATAAATTAAACTAGAAAATGAAATGGTCATTATTAAGGGTAAAATAACTACTTGTATTAAAGGCTGCTTTGAAATAAAAATGGCGGAATGTAAGTCTTGAAGAAGAAGAAAAACTAAAAGTATAGCTAAAGCATTAATATCTTTGAAGACCTTATAATGAAGGCGAACCCTCATATATATAGGCGGATGTCACGGAGGATGATTTAATTCCGGTCTTGGGCTGTTTCTCCATTTGAGACATTCAAAACTTTGAATGTCGAGGTTTTATTTTCATGTGACTTCTTTTAAACCAAGTTTTGTTTTCTGAAAAAAAACTTCGTTTAATGTTTAGATCGGCTTTTTAAGACTTATATTTTGTCCCTTTGCTCAATTTCATTTCCATCTTGAGCAGTGCGTGTCTTCTCTCATTGCAAGGTGGCATCAATTTGAAACCATTCTCTGCCACCTGCCTATGCTTTCGACTCATCATGCCTTACGGGCCGCGAGTGTGTGTCGATTAATGGCGACGATTTTGGCGTTTTTACGACTTTTGTCCTTCTTGCGAGTTAAATTAAGCTATGGCGGCTTTACTAGCTTGGCGTCGACACCTAGATTTATCGATTTGAGCTTGAGGAAGTTTCTGCTTCTTTATATGTGGGCCGTCCTACTGCGGTTACGTTCTTTTGGAAACCGGCTCTGGTCGGGCTTTGTTGGGCTTCCGCGGGGATTGAGTGGGAATTCGAATATTCGTATTCTTGTACTTGGCGGCTTCACTTCTTGATGTCGGCACCTAGATTTATCGATTTGAGCTTGAGTTTTCTGCTTCTTTATATGTGGGCCGTTACGCGGGTTACGTTCTTTTGGGAACTTGACTCTAGTCGGGCTTTGTTGGGCTTCCGCGGGGATTGAGTGGGAATTCCAAATATTCCCGTATTCTGTACTTGCGGCTTCACTAGCCAGCGTCGGCATCTAGATTTATCCGATTTGAGCTTGAAATTTCTTTGCTTCTTCATATGTGGGCCCGTTCCGCTTGGTTACGTTCTTTTGGAAACTTTGGCTTCCGCGAGTCAAGTGGGAAACTCAAATATTCCCGTATTCACTGTACTTGATGCATGTTTTATCACTATATTCATTTTAATTGCGGAAACACGCAAAAGTGCGAAAATATAATTATTACATGATTATTAAACACATAATCGACCAAAATGCTATGTCTCGGGGTTTAATATTACGGTTTTTTGGGTGCTTATCACACCACCCCCAAACAGCACTTTGCTTGTCCTCAAGCAAAGAAGAGACGATAAAGCGATAAGTGATCAAAAATGTGTTGTCTAAGCTAAATCTCATTTTAGCGAGTCGCGGTTGCATTGACCGTATCTGACAAGGCCTTGAACCACTAGGAATTCCCTAGTGGGCCGAGTTATAACCTCGTGAGAGTTTTCGAGAAGATACTCACAAACTTCATTTTATACTATGGCGACTTCGATAACAAAGGCTTGTTTCCTTAATTAATCTCGGGTATCTAGACATCTCACTTAAAGGGAAACAAGGATTTTTGTTCTTTCAAAATTCAAGTTAATATACATACAATAATCGAAACATCTACGTATGAGCATGCATGCGATGATCTAATAATAAAATGTCTGAAGCGGGGTTTTACGGATCCTTTGGATAAGCGTCCTTAAGTAGGTTCTCACGGTATGTGTGAAACACAATTTCTCTCTTATTTTTCCACTCAAGCTTTGCTATCTCCGGTGTCTGCGGTGGGCACCACGTTTCCTCACATACTCGATAGCCGGTCGGAGGGCGAGTTAGAAGTCACAACTACTACTTATTATCACACTATCCTATCCCTAATTGAGCTAGAGGTCTTTATTAGGTGTTATGGGGCTTAGGTGGTAGTGTAGAAGAAAATGGAATGGAAAATTCAAAAAAAACAATAAGTATGAGAGAGTAAGGTCTTCGAGATATTTATACTAGAGAATCCTTATTTTCCTTCCTGCTTTTAACATGGGTTTCCATACTTGGATTTTGCAAGCTTTTGTATTCCCTTTTGATTTGATTTTTGGCCTTTTGATTTTTGGAAACATATTTCTATTTTCTTTTTCTTTTCTTAAAAAGCAGTGGCGATTTTGATTTGTGACAAGGTTTTTCTCTTCATTTTTCTGCACTTCATCCTATTTCTCATACTCATCATCTAGGTAGGCTTATTTATTTGTGGTTACTAGATGGGTAATGATTTTTGGTGAAGTAGAAAGGATTAATGAAAGGTTCGATTAAGGCGACTAAGCGGTAAAAAAATTTTCAGTCGCGAATTTTTGGCTATATCGATCCAAAGAGGCCTAAATTCTGCCTAGGATTTGGGTAGTGATCAAGTAAGTAGGCGTGTGAACTTCTCTATTCGGAAGAACTACTCCTCGTGTCATTACTCATATATCATACATTTGAGGCTTTTGGTTAGATTCTTACGGGATATGGAAACTAAGTTGTCTAGCGTGGGTCCCGAGAAACTTCTTCTTTGTGTACATTTAATGATAGTCGGTGCATGAATGCTCATGAAAAGATGTAAAAACTATTGCATCATTATTAAATTAAGTTTCTAAGGACAAGTCCCGATTACGATGCTAGGGGAGATTTCTAAATATTTTTCATCATAGAAAGGAAGCGAGAATTTGTCACTAAATCGTTTATTTAGACATTAAGTAAACTATATACAACTATGCATGCCTAATTTTTGCAAAAGGTTCTCACCACCCCAAGCGATTCGGACCTTTGTGTCCTCAAAGTGTTAAGAGGAAGAAAGAGTATACGAGGGGCTTTGAGCAAAAATAAAGTGACATCTTCCATAGAAATTTATTGTAACACACTATATATTATACATCATAAAAGTAGAAACCTGCACACTATTTATTTATTTCCACATCAAAACATAAAACAAATATGTACATGCATCAACTCACATTGCCCCAACCTTGAGCGGGGATAGTCCTTCCTTGCCTCGTCCACAGTAGAAATGCCATTCCTTAGCATCCATGAATCTATCATAGCTTTCCGGACTTCCTCCACTTCCTTTTTCTTTGCATTGTCTAGATGAGCTATCATTTTATCATCATTAGGAAAGAACAAACTTTCTTAAGATACCTTGCAGAGCGTGTCCATGTCGAAATCGCAAAGGAGCGAATTATCTTGTTTGTTGGACACATAAATTAGACCTTTACCCGATCTTGAAAGGTGGCTGCAAACTTCGAGGAAATGCGTCCTCACTATCACGCATCTTTGTGGCGGCGCGGTGATATAGTCTTGCCCGAAAAAGACCGAGCCTTCTTAAGATTCTCAATTACTAGTTACGTAATGTCGAAGGTGGTGCGTTCTTTGGGCCAATGCATGGAATGTCTTACCGCGATGCCTTTGATGCGTGGAAAAATGCCAATCTCCCATGATGTTGAGAAGAATAAATAACATGGCGGTTCAACATTCATGGTCATCTTGGCTAGTGGAATAGTGAATTACGGCCATCGGCCAACCCGGCACCGTTCTTTGGCGTGGGCAAGGCCATCGCCATAGCGGGCAGCAAAATCTTCCCTAGAGTAGTCATTAAAGGTCATTCTCTATCATGTATTGGATGGGGGAGATCTGGCTGAAGAGGAGGAAGGTCTAGAGCCATAGCCCTTGTTGGCTCATAAAAGGCGTGTCGGGTGTTACCAATACGTAGTGTAAACCCATTCAAAGGGAAACCACAGGACAGGTGGTAGATCTTCCATGTTATTATAAAAATAAGTTGCCAAACACGGGGGTATATCTGCTCCGGGTGTAGAATGAGAGAGTTCCATCCAACTTGAGTGATGTAGTCTCTGAAAAGATGTCCATATCTTGGGAGAATTTAGCAAGGAATGGAAAGATTGTTACGGAATCATCTTTGGAGCTTCCATTGTGAAAAAAAAAAATGTGACTGTTTAGACAAGGATAAACAAATATTAGAGCATGATGAGAATAATTAAGTAAAACAAATTACCATCACGAAAATTAAAAACTAAAAAAAAGAAAATGATAATATAAAATTGCAATATTTAAATGGTTTTATTGGCCCAAATAGCGGCGAGGATCCTTATGTGGGAGGAATCCGTTTATAAGATTCTCTATGTCGAATCAATCCGTTACAGCCTATTGCAACATTTTGCTTTAAATGCGGTAAATCTCGGTGGTTCTCCATTATGAGAGTGTGATTTGCCAAAAATTGGTTGTGGCTGTGCAAAAATTGTGCTTGTTCCTCTTAGTTTATTGTCCATGAGTCACGAAATTCAAGAAAAGTTTGGTGATAATAATGTTACGGCGTTTGAATAATGTCATCAGTCCTTGTTGAATTAAAGCGAAGCCCTTCCATGGGATTAAATCGTTGCATAAGGCATTTTCGGTAAAAAGATGTTGTCGGTGGAACAATCTTAGTTGGTTTCTACACCGACATGGTTCTTTACTGCGTCGTCGGGGTTCCAGAATCCGTTCCTACATACTGAGTGAATGGTAAGAATGTTAGCTGTTCGAAGAGGTGTATGAGGAGAAGTACTAGAAAAACCCCAATGTATCATGATAAGTGTCACAATGGTTGGTAAAGGGGCTGCCTTTTTTCTGGCACGTGCGATCGCATTCCAGAGAAATTTTATAATGCAAAAATCATTGCAGTTAGTCTGCAACACCCAGAGTAAATGGAGGAGTGGTTTGGTTATTTCGGAAGTCTTAGATGTGCCTAGGACATTATGAGCTACCCATTGGATCCGCAGATAATTGGTTCTTTTGTAAAGATCGTGATAAACAATCACGGTTTTCGGTTGTATTAGCCGTGAAGGATAGTTGCAAACATCGGATGCGGATATTATCGAAAGGTGAATCCTGAAGGTGTACTCCTTGGTTTGTAATAGGAATTTGAAGTACCTCGAGAGATGATTTCCATAGTCAATTCATGCTTTCGCATCCGTTAGCGGGACAAAAGAATTGTCCGTTTTGGAAATAACGCTTTTATAAAATAACAAGACCAATTCTCTGGAATAAAATGTTTGCTTATGGTGTAAAGAGGGTACCATCCTCGGCGTAATATTTCATGTCAAAAAAGGATGAAAAAGACCATTTTGAAAATTTTCCATAAAATTTTGCTCGAGCCGCCTAAACAGTGAGGGGCCATTAAAGATGGAGTGGTGAAAAATTATTTTTGAAAAGGGAAGTTAAATTTTTTTGAGGTGTCTATCCTTGGTATAAATAGGCACCCATCCGAAAAATGTAAAAGATTAGTTTGAGGTGTCACGGGGGGAGTTAGACCCGTGTATCTTCTAAGATATCGCAAAAAGTGGATGAAGTGTGGATGAGAAGAATGGGGCATGTGACAAGTAGTGCCCCTTTGTTTTTTTGTTTGTTTGTTTTTTTTTTTTTTTTTTTTTTTTTTTTAAAACTAGAAGGACAAGGAAAATGTAGATATACTATCACAATAGGATGTAAGAACATACAATGGTATGGAAACACAACATAATGATCGATGATGACTTAACTACAAACCTAAATATTAGATAGAACTATATGCCACATTAACAACATGACTATAATAAAACAACCGAGCATGAAAACTTGAGTAGCATATTCAAGCTGCTATTGCTCAAACTTTTCTAGTGCATCCATGAATCTTGAGCTTGGAGTGATCTAAAAACGGTTTTTAGAATAAGAAGTGTAGAGGGAAGAATATGAAATGAGTGAATATGGAGGAAGAGTTGAACTTATTTATAGAAAGAAAATTGCCGTTTTCTGACCGTTTTCTAGATGTGGTCATGACCATTTTTACCCATTTTTTTAGTTGTGGTTCATGACCGTTTTTTAGATGTGGTTCATGACCGTTTTCTGACCGTTTTTTTTTTCGTTTTCATTATCGGTTTTACGAGCGTGTTAGTTACGTTAAAATTTGTTGTTTAAGTATGACATATGAAATATATTTATATATATATGTATATAATTTATTATTAGCAATATATGTTCCTACCTATATACTATAATATTAGATATAGCTAATATAAAACTATTTAGGAACCATCTACTATTAAGCTAGAAAGTGAAAACACGTAAATAAAATGTCTGATATAATATTATACAAGACCGGAAAAAATAAATCTAGCTACTGATGATCCTCTGGTGCTGTAGCAGAATCCTCGGGGGCTGCAGAAGAAGAACCAGGAGTCCTGCGACGTCGTCGCGATCTGAGCTCCGTGGAGGCTAAGCTGCTCTGGATATCACCAAAGAGTATCCATCACGAGCTGGCCCGATCTTTGGCTTCGCCATGAACATTCGCTGGCTGGTTACGGCGAGTAAGCATCTTGTCTGAAAATGCTCATGGAGGCTCTCATTTCTGCTTGGAATTCACCCATGCTGTCAGTCATCGACTCGTGGCGAGTGGTCATATCTGTCCTTAACTCGCCCAAGGTATGTCTCATCGATACCTGGCGAGTGTACATGTCTCTCAGACCACTGTTCACTGCATGTAGGGCCTCTATGGGTTGGGTGATCTTACTCATGGCAGTCTCATCAAAGTATGGTGGGTGAGAGGATCCTACGCTAGCGTGCTCGACAGCCCTAGGTGCTGTGGGTTCCCAAGGGTCTTGTATGCATTTCTTAAACACCAGCATATTCTCATATTGTGGTATAGGGTAGTGGGGTGGCGACGAAATCCCAGTTAATCATGACTTGCGTTACTAGAGCGGCAAGGGGGTGACCTAAGAGTGGCATGTGTGATAATATCAAAAAGAAAGGTAGCGATCACGAGAAGTTACCGCTTTCGCTCTGGAGGATCGAGAAGGTGGAGGAAGGTCTTGTTGATGTCGGAAGGCTTGAGGTGCCAATGGCGTTGATCCCCAGCCATTGAGTCACTTTGCTAGCTGGTTCCGTCGTCGCCCGTGATATCTGGCGCATTTCCGTCGATGTTGTACTCTCCTCGATAAAGCGTGTCGAGCATTAGGTCGTAAGTCCGTGGGTACCGCGGACTGCTGCTGAAGTCGATGCGTGGTTGACCCGATGGAATGCCGTGATCGGGAGAGCAACACCGGTGTGACTTAGGTGGCGCCACACCCTCGGCGGTGACCCAAAAATGGTAGCCATTAAAGCTTCCATTGTCATAGAATTTCATCACCAAATCCTTGGAATAAAAACCCTCCATTGGCATATAACAAACTCTCCCATCCTCTAGAGTGAATTTCATGATCAAAGAATGGAGCAAACATCCCGTTTTCAAACAAATTTCCAAAAAATTTCCACACAAATCCGTCTGTTTCCAGCCATTGCTGATCTAAGAGGAGGATGGCTATTGATTATTGATGAGGGGAGAATTGGGATGATCGTGAGGAAGGAAATCTTGATCGGAGCTGTCTGGGGTCTCATGTGAGAGACTGGTTTTAGTGTGGGCATGTCTCGTGCGAGGGACCGATTCGAGGGGCAAGATCCGGTTTTAGGAAGGCGAATCGTGGATTTGTGGCGTGTGTGATCGGGTATTTTGGGTTTAAATGGACCGAGAAATCGATATTTGGGTTGGGCCAAAAATTTTCTCGAAGCCCAAATCAAACCTAAAGCCTGATTTAAACCTAAAAAATCTAAATCGTACCCGCGACTTCGTTTGGACTCGAATTGGACCGAATGAGATATCGAAAACGATCGGCACAAAAAATTCTATCAATTGTATGAGTCATTCTTGAAAGTCACAATTTTTTTTTTTTTTTTTTTTTTTTTTAAGGAAAGTGTAAAGGTTTTATTTACATACAAAGGGAGATATCGTGAAAAACATTGGATGTCGGGGAGTCACCATCTTAAATAATAGACAATTGTCATGTCGGCTCTGGGCGAACCCAATCCAGCCCGGTTGTGGCTTCACCTCTATGTATTATGGGGTTAGGGGCGGGGCGGTACCATCCTAGACCCGTCGCGCCTTCTGGTCTAATAAAATTGCCCTTTTACATCACGGCTATCCTCAAACCGCCCCAAAGGGACTCAAAGTAACCAATTCTAGGGTTGGTGCGGTGGAATCCATTGCCCGTTTGTGTTCCAAGTATGCAACATCTGAGGTTTGACCACGAATCCCTTGTGCAAAACTTAATGCAAAGGAAAAGGTAACAAAATAAACATATTTACAAGGTGAGTCTTTTAATGTCGATCCTCAAGAGGTTGAGTCTTTTAGCGTCGATTCTCAAGGCGAATCCCATCACAATGGGAGAAAGCGGTGGCGGCGACGATTATTATCTGCGCGGTAGGTGTTAGACAAAAGTATACCTTAAACTGGCTAGTATCGGATAGGAAGTCGGGCCTAGGCGAAAGAAGGGTTTTGGCAATGCATACACCATCCCATCCTTCGGCGCCGTCGTTTACGAGCAAAAGAACTACGACCATTTCCTATTAAGTGATGAGTGAGACTTACACCAAATGATTAGCTGAAGTTAGCGAGGTAGAGAGTAGAAAAGGGAAGAGAAGGAAGGAGGTGAAATTTTAGGTACCCATCGTTTACCGAAAAGCACGTTTGCTTTCGTGTTCTGAAAGACATTTATACTCGGTTACGCAAAAGAGTTTTTCGTGGACTAAGGTTCGGTAACTTGCAACCACACACTTCAAAGAACTTTGGAGATCATAAGATAGAAGATGGCCCGCTACCAAATGGCGTACCCTCTATAGAAACAAGATTGAGTACACCAAATGAAACATCTAGTCCGTTAAAAAAGCGGATTACGAAGAAGAGTCCGTTCAACATCGGTGGCGTAATTAAATTGGTGGTAATGTTTTGGCGTTGTCCATTGACTTGAAATTCGCTGTTATCTTTTGGATTAAGCAAAGAGATTGCCCCATAATGTTTCACGGTGACCAATGAAAGGACCGGACCATCGTGTTTTCAATTTACGGGGAAAGATGTGTAATCTAGAGTTATCTGATAAAACTTTTTGGCCAATTTTGAAATCCTTACGCCAATGTGCTTGTCGTGCACTCTTTTCATATTAGCTTTGTAGGATTTTGAGAGATCATAAGCATCACTCGAATCTCCTCCGGCTTATTTAATTGCAGTTTTAAACTTCTCGCCTACCTCGATGATATTGTAATTGAGGCTTTTGATGGCCCAAAAGGCCGCGGTGCTCAAGTTCAACTGGCGGATGACAAGGTTTTCCAAAACAATGCGGTAAGGAGACATCCCTATAGGTGTCTTAAATGTTGTTTGGTATGCCCACAAGGCATCCGATAAAGCGGAGACCGATCCTTTCTTGATGGGTTGGCAGTTTTCTCGAGAATAGACTTTATCTCTACATTGGAGACTTCCACTTGCCCACTTTCGTTTGTGGGTGGTATGGAGTAGCAACCTTGTGAGTAACTCCATATTTCTTCATTAAAACCCAAAATTTTGTTACAAAATGTGTATCCCCATCAGCGATGATAGCTTTGGGAACACCAAAGCGAGAAAAATGTTTTCTTTACAAATCTCACGGCAGATCTTATGGTCATTTGAAGCGACATCACGAGTGCCTCAATCCATTTGGACACATAGTCTACAACGACTAAAATGTATAGAAAACCTTGAGAAATAGGGAAGGGTCCCATAAAATCAATGCCCCAAACATCAAAAATTTCCACAATCAAGATAGGATTTAGGGGCATCATATTTCGTTTGGTAATTCGACCTAGGTGTTGACAATGAATGCAAGCTTCTACGCAATTTAATGTGCATCGTGAAAAGGGTAGGCCACTAAAAACCACATTGTAACACCTTGGCGCGGTTTTCTTTCCAGCTGAAATGACCTCCACAAGATTGTTCATGGCAAAAGGATAATCGTCGGTGTGTTCCCGGTCGGAATCGTGCAGCGGCGAATGAGTTGGTCGAACAATACTTAAAGAGGTAGGGTTCATCCCGAAATAATATTTTCACGATGGATAAGAACTTTTTATGATCGGGGGCGTGACCAAAAGGAGGGACTTCCTCGATAACTAGGTAGTTAACGATATCCGTTACCATGGAGATGAAAAATAGAGTACAAGTATTAGATGCGGGAAGGAATCACCGATAGGTTCGAGAATCACTATCGATGTCACCAACCAGCCTTGATAAATGGTCGGCTTTCACGACATTTTTTAGTTCCTTTCTTGTCTTTGATTTCCGGGGTGAATTCTTGTAAGAGAAGGATCAGTGGAACAATCGTTGTTTTGCGTCCTTTTTCGCGAGTAAGTACCGAATTGCGGCATGGTTAGTATATACGATGGTCGATACTCCAACTAGGTAGGGGCAAAACTTATCCAAGGCATAGACAACAGCTTGGAACTCTTTCTCAGTTGTGGTATAATTACGTTGGCGTCGTTAAGAGTTTTACTAAGCGTAGTAAATGACAATGGGTTTGTCGTCCGCGTCGTTGGCCTAACCGCGACACCAATAGCAAAGCCGCTAGCGTCACACATCGTTCGAATGGTTGAGACCAATCGGGGGTTGAATGATAGGGCGGTAGTCGAGCAGTTTTAGAGTATCAAAAGCTTGTTTGCAATTGAAATTGAAGTCGAATCTGCATCCTTAAAGCGAGGAGATTGGTTAAAGGGTCGAGCAACTTTAGAAAAATCTGAATGAATCTCTGTAAAACCCAACGTGGCCTAAAAGGCCGCGGATATCCCCCGAAACTATGCGTGGGAAGGGTAGCGAAGAAATTTTAACAATTTTAGCTTTATCAACCTCTATCCCGTCTTTTTGAAACAATATGACCTAGAACAAGTCCTTTGGTAACCATGAAATGACACTTCTCCCAATTGAGTACCAGATTTTTTCTCTTGGCGCGGCGTTAAAACTTTGGAAAGGTTGGATAAGCGATCGTTAAAGGAATTTCCGTAAATGGAAAAGTCGTCCATGAAGACTTCCATATAACGTTCCACCATATCACTAAAATGTGAAGCATGCGGTGTTAGAAAGTGCACGGAGCATTACAAAGACCAAAAGGCATTAAATGCGTATGCAAAGGTTCCAAAGGGACATGTGAAAGTTGTCTTTTCTTGATCGGTGGGATCGATGACAATTTGGAAGTATCCGGAATAGCCATCAAGAAAACAGTAGTAAGCATGATCGGCTAAACATTCTAGCATCTGGTCAATGAATGGGAGAGGGAAGTGATCTTTATGGGTTCTGGCATTAAGTTTGCGATAGTCAATGCAAATTCTCCATTTTAAAGGAATGTGAGTGGAGATGCACTCACCCTTTTCATTTTGCACAACTTGAATGCCGGACTTTTTGGGAACAACGTGGACAGGACTAACCCAGTCACTATCTGAGATAGGGTATATGATACCCGCATCAAGTAACCGTAGAACTTCCTCTCGCACTACTTCCTTTATTGCGGGATTAAGGCGGCGTTGTGGTTCTCGCGACGTTTTGGTGCCGTCATCAAGATGTATACGATGCGTGCATATGCTAGGGTCTATTCCCTTGATATCATCTAAGGACCATCCAATAAGCGGGCGGTGTTCCGCGAATGACATGAATCAAAGCGTGCCTCCTCGTCTATAGTCAAGTGAGCGAAATTATTATAGGGTGACTACCATCGAGATCGAGATGCCGTGCTTTCAAATCGGGGTAGAGGTTTTAAATCCGGAGTTGGAGGATTGGGGATCAAGGATTAAGTGAGGATCATCTCTTTAATGGAAAAGAGCGAATCCGGTTCTTACGAATTAGTTTGCACCGAAGCATTAGGGTCAAATAGTGGTAATGCTGACTCTAATAATGCATGGACATCCCTTACGTATGAGTCATCGTCAAACTCCGATTATCAAAGAAAAGAAATTGGTGTATCTCGTCTGGGGAAAAGAGTTTGTGAAATAATCATGTTCCGGACTATCAACCAAAAGCTAATCTAATACTCCATTATAGGATCGGAAACTGTTTCATTAATTTGAACCGTTGAGTTCGTGAGAAAGGTTCCCGAAAGACAATGTCATTGAACCGTCCGACAATTTATGAGGCGTTGGCGGTTTGCAAGGAAAGGGCGTCCCAAGATGATAGGGATGGAGTCACGAGCTACTTCATTATCTAGAATGACAAAATCAACTGGATAGTAAAAATCTTGGACCTTTACTATAACGTTCTCTACTATGCCTTTTGGGTACTTAATGGAGCGATCCAGAGAGTTGCGAGAGTCATATTGGTAGGTTTCAATTCATGAAGACCTAAGCTGCTTAAATAAGTAGTAGGGAAGTAGGTTAACAACGGCACCTAGGTCTAAAAGCGCATGATGCGGTATACTTGTCATGAACGTGCATGAATACGGTTAATTCGACACAGGTTCCTTGTACTTTACCACACCATTGGTAGTGGTAATCGAGGAAACCGCTTTCGTGAGGAACGCTTGTTGAGGTACATTCGTACGTTGTTTGGTGGTGCACATGTCCTTCAAAAACTTGGCATGCTTGGGCAAATGCTTTAGCGCATCTAGGAAAGGTAAGTTTATGGTCAAATTTTTGAAGATTTCACGGATCTCATCAAAATGTTCGTCATGTTTGTCCTTTACCAAACGGGCAGGGAACGGAGCTTTTGGACGGAATCGCGTACAAGGATCAATGGTATCTTTTCCTAGGGACGTAGGTGTAGATTTTGATGGCATAACTTCGTCCGTTATAGGTTGCGAGGTAGGAGTTGGAAGGACGTTAGTCATGGCTTCCGTCGATTCCTCATCTGGCATACGTATATTATTGTCGATGGTTCGGCCAGAACGAAGAGTGGTAATGGCATTTACCTCACCCTGGCTTGGATTACTAGTTCCTGGTGCATTGTTGAGTTCAAAGGCAGTGTTTGTAGGCTTAGGGTTTGGAACCGCTTGGCGGGGAACCGCCGCTTTTGACTTTATCTGAGCTAACACAGAAGAAGATTGGATAGAAGCTAGGATTTGATTCTGTTGATTCATGTATGTCGGGGAAAGTTTCAGCCGTTTTATCGGGCTGTGGATTATACTAAGGAATAGCGGGGAACTAGTTCACGGTTATTATTCACGGGTTGATTTTGGTAGCCATATCCTTGGTTAGCGGGGAACAAGGTTCGCGGTTGTTTTGGTATCCCATATTTGCGTTATTAGGAAAATTACTTTGTCCTTGCTGAAATTGTGGAGGATTTCCTTGACGATAGCAATTGTAGTTCGCGGGTGGTTGTACAGGAACGTTGTTGCCACCTGAAGGAGCTTGTTGTTGGATAGGGGGTGCCCAAGCTAAATTCGGATGTTGTCGCCAAGGTGCATTAGGGATGTTGAAAGCACAAGCCTCTTCAGAAGGTTGGGGAGGACACTCATATACCAAAGGACAATAAGAATCGGCGTGCTCAAGACTTAAACAAAGAGGGCATGGGGAAGCGTTGGCAGCCATGACCTGTTTGGGTTTTTGTTCATTTACTTGTACCGAAAGAGCATCAACCTTTTTGTTTAGGGACTCGATTAGAGTTTTTAATTCCGGATCGGGTTTGACCTCAAACATAGACGTAACTTTGGTAGGAGTGTCTTTAGAAGATCTAGAAGAATCAGTGTTTCCCCAATGGGTGCCGTGAGGCTGTTTCTCGAGGAAAAGTGTATGCTTCATGAAATTTTGTCCATGAAACAACCGCCATTCATGATATCTAATGTTTCCTTTTGATGGTCGAGAGACCATTAAAGAATGAACGGACTAATACCGCGGTGTCGAGTTGATGATGGGGACATTCGAGAAGTAGATCGATAAATCTGCTCCACGCTTCGAAAAGGATTCACGGGTCTTTGGCGAAAGAATTGAATCTTTTGAAGCATTTCGTAGTTTTCTTCGAGTATAGAACTTTATCATGAATGCTTGAACAAGTTTGGCCCATGTGTCAATGGATTGCGGCGCTTTGTCCGGCGAACCAAACTGAAGCTTTATCGGTAAGGTGAAGGGAAACAACCTAAGCAAGACTTGTTAGTTGGTAACGGTCGGATGGCGGAAAGTGGTGACTACTTGTTGCATCCGACGAAGATGATTGTACGGTTTTTCATGGTCTAACCCATGGTAAACAGGTAACAAACCGAAAATGTTTGGCGGAATATGAAAATCACCTATAATCGCATCGAGTTTAATGCAGGAAGCAGGTCCTTCCTGTAAGGCAGTATAGAAATCCGAAATGGGTTTCTCGACTGTGAGATTTTCTTCAGCCCTAATTAAAGGAGATAATGGAAACGGAGATGTTTGACGAGGTTGATTTACGGAGGAGGAACTATGCCTAGGAGATAACATAAACAGTTGTTTCTTGTATTTTCGACGATGATATGTAAGTTCTAATTCCTTATGTTTACCAGACCGTAGTCTCATACAAATATAAATTTTAATTTAAGGTTCATAAGGAATGAATAATGACTGGAGGTTTTAGAATTTAGGAAGGAGGGAGTTGAAGCACGTCTTCCTGAGCTGTTGCTAACTCGAGCAGGGAAGCTAGGATAACGTGTGAATATTCCAGCAGCCGTGTCACCGAGAGAATTGAGGGAGGTTTGTTAAGTGCTAGCACGCGTTCCTTAATTAGGCAACCTCAATTTTTTTTCAAGTTTCCTAGGCACTGATGGAATAGGATGATTTATGATGGTGTATTATGCGGGGTGTTATTAAGATGATTTAGATGAAATTTTTAATTACTATGATTTTTATTTTTTTTTATTTTAATTTACGTAATTAGTGTATTATGGAGACGTGATTACGAAATATGCAATTAAAAACGATAGATGCCAAAATAGAAACTAACTAACATATACTAGTTTACGCAGAAAGTCTACCCATGCAAATCTATATTACCTATACGTGCAACTATGTGTAAGTTATACGTGAGCTAGGGGAATGTCGAGAACGAACTCATGCAATTGAATACCGCGTACGTGAATTGATGTAACATACACATACAAAAATATTCTAAGTAGGTGGTTTGGCGCTACGCATATATCAAAATATATTCGAATCATATTAATTATGTTACGTGAATATGTGATGACGAACCACCTTTACATGCACAGAGTTCTCATGCCAACATATACATATACGAGGTAAAACAGGTTATAGCAAATAATATCCTCGACAAAGTTTGAGGAGTTTAAGAGTTTGAAACCTGGCGTCCCGCGATTCCTCGTATAGCGATCGACTACTCCCAAGCTTATGCTTACTAGAAAAAACAGGACCAAAGAGCCCAAAAGAGTACTGAAAAGGAAAGTGGCCTGTACCTGAAAACCGGAGTGTTGATACTCCAGGTTAGTTTCGCGTGCTTACTAATTCAGTCTCGTCCGAGAATCTTTTGTCCGCTTTTAGTACTTCAAATTCCTACGGAGTACTTAGATTTGTGCTAATGAAAATAAACAAAACTTGGCTCCACGGATATTTGTTAGTAGAAAAAAATTACGGTAAAGAGTTAGTATTGTAAATTGAAAAATGAAAATTAAAAAGATGAGGAGGTAGGGGAGGGGGTTTTTATGGATGTATTCCAGTTATTACGTTAAGTCCAGAGTCCTTCGGCGTGCAGCGGCGCCATTTGATAAAACGCTCTTTACACACGTTTATTGGCTTTCAGTTACTTATTTTCTTAAGTCCGAGGTCCACAGTCCAAAGTCCGAGGTCCACAGTCCAAGTCCGTAGTCCAAAGTCCAACGTCCGTATAGTCGTACGTTTTAGTCAAGTTACCTTACTCACGTGGGATTGGTAGGATAGGTCGAGTAAGGGATCGTCCAAACCTTAGGGCTCGGATAGGTTCACAACTGAAAATTACAACTTTAAGTGAGAAGGATTTTTAGGTTTCTTTTTAGTTGGTTTTTAATTAAAATAACGGTAATGCAAATAAAATAAATTACTATGGCGATTATATGTAGGTAAACAAAATGTAGAGAAACAGAGAGAGAGTTAATCATGCTCATGCAAGAATCATTTCTTAACAGTTTTTATTACCAAATCACTACATCTCTAATTCATCTCGTTTCGGAGACGACGTCGAGTATTGATCCCTAGTGCATGCCCACATCTCTAGGTCGCATTTCACTAGCATAAGGAGTTTTAATAATACCGCATCTCTGGTATATTATTTCCGCCTCGGCTCGATTTCACATCACCGACGAATTGAGAGATATATCGACACGAGAGAGTCGCTACAGACATTTTAGATCGCTAGCGAACCGTCCTGGAGCATCAATGATCCAACTTTGTACGCCTCCCGGCCATTTTGGGACCGGATGTTAATTCTATGCCTAATTCCTAAGTAGTGATTCTAGAATATTAACGAAGTCAATCCGATTTTACACGAAGCAAAGATAACCCCCCGAGGGGATTAGCTCATCATCATGGAAGGAATAATAAAACTTCTTTGTCAGATACATTAAGTAAATAAATGCAGACGTAAATTAAACTAGAAAAGAAATGACTTATATTAAGGGTAAAATAACTTTCTCAGTATTAAGTCTTTGAAATAAAAATGGCGGAATGTAAGTACTGAAGAAGAAGAAAAACTAAGCGTAGCTAAAACATTAATATGCTGAAGACCTTATAATGAAGGCGAACCCCTCATATATATATAAAGGATGTCCGGAGGATGATTTAATTCGGTCTTGGCTGTTTCTCCATTTGAGACATTCAAAACTTTGAATGTCGAGGTTTTGTTTTCACGTGACTTCTTTTAAACCAAGTTTTGTTTACGAAACAAAACTCATTTAATGTTTCGTCCGCTTGCGCCTTATATTTGTCCCTTTGCTCAATTTCATTTCCATCTTGAACAGGTACGTGTCTTCTCTCATTGCAAAGTGGCATCAATTTGAAACCATTCTCTGCCACCTGCCTATCTTTGACTCATCATGCCTTCGGGCCAGAAAGTGTGTCCACTTAGTGTCGATGGGCGGCGCCGATTTTGGCGTTTTTACGACTTTTGTCCTTATACGCAGTTAAAATTCGCCGCCTCGTCGCTATGGTAGCTTCACTAGCCAACGTCGGCACCTAGATTTATCCGATTTGAGCTTCGGAAGTTTCCTGCTTCTTTATATGTGGGCCCGTCCTGCACTGGTTCTGTTCTTTTTTTGGAAACTTCGCTCTAGTCGGGCTTTGTTGGGCTTCACAGGATTGAGTGAGAATTCCAAATATTCCCGTGATTCTTGTACTTGTCGGCTTCACTAGCCAACGCCGGCACCTAGATTTATCCGATTTGAGCTCGGAAGTTTCTGCTTCTTTATATGTGGGCCCGCTTACGCGACCGGTTCTCGTTCTTTTGGGAACTTCGGCTCTAGTCGGGCTTTGTTGGGCTTCACGGGGATTGAGTGGGAATTCCAAATATTCCCAGTATTCACAGATTTGGCGCTTTTCACTAGCCAACGCGTCGGCATCTAGATTTATCCGATTTGAGCTTCGGAAATTTGCTTCTTCTTTATATGTGGGCCCGTTCCGCACTGGTTCTGTTCTTTTGGAAACTTCGGCTTCACGGGGTCGAGTGGGAAACTCCAAATATTCCCGTATTCCTATACTTCGATGCATGTTTTATCACTATATTCATTTTAATTGCGGAAACCTGCAAAAGTATGAAAATATAATTATTACATGATTATTAAACACATAATCGACCAAAATGCTATGTCTCTCGGGGTTTAATATTACAGTTTTGGGTGCTTATCAAGTAACCGTAAAGCTTCTTCCCTGACCACCTCTTTCATGGCATGGTTCAAGCGACGCTAAGGTTCGCGAGAAGTCTTTGCGTTATCCTCCAAATGGATACGATGAGTGCAAACATTAGGGTCAATTCCCTTAATGTCGTCTAAGGACCAACCAATTGCAGAACGATGTTCCCTAATCACCCTAATCAAACGTGCCTTTTCCTCCTCAGATAACAGAGAAGATATAATTACCAGATGACTACAATCTGGATCAAGTTGAATATACTTTAACTCAGAAGGAAGAGGTTTACGTACCGGGGTGGAAGGAATGTCGATAAATACTTCTAGAGGGTCCTCATCTTGAGTAGTGAAAACTTGCTTAGGCAACAAGTTTTCAAACTCAGTAGATGGAGCAACAGAAGGGTCTATGATAGGAGTAGACTTGAAGAGGGCATTGACTTCCTCTAAGTAAGAGTCATTGATAATCGTAAAAATGATAATTTTACTAATGAATAAAGCCATGAAACTCTAAACGAAAGTAAAACTAAAAACTGAACTTATACTAGACATATCAAAGATTTCTACTCTCAATTCTATTGAAGTAGAGATGGAATAGAAGATTCGTTCCACTCCTAGTTCTTTAGCATTCAAGTTTCCTACGACTATCAATCCTACCAAAGTCAATGAGAGAATTACGAATTATACTACAAAATGCTACGAAATACTAAGGTTTAAATCTAGAATAAGAATTAGGAGGGAATTAAATCCACCTTGAATCCAACTTAAGAAACTAGCATAGATTGTTGTAATCCAATTCTTACATTCTTACGGTAAGAATTGGTCGTTCTAATCCCTAATTATATATGGCATCTCTACCAATTCATAACTAGCATGTGAGGACGTCCACCCATTCTCATGGCGAATCAACGTCCTTCTAGAGTAGAATAGTCTCTTACAATGATTCTACACTACACAATCAAGTTTTCATCAAGGTTTTATCAAACCCCTCTAATGGAGGTCTAGCCTCGATTCATCAAACTATCATTTCCAAATGAAATTGAATAAGACATAATATAAAAATTCTAACTTTATTAAATTTAACAAAACAATAATTGAAATCTAAATTAACAACTAAGAAATCATTAAATAACAATAATCGCAATTAATCTAAACAATCATTAAATAACAAGATCGAATTTAACAAGAACTAACGATTTTATTTATCTAATGAATGATATTCAATGATTCAAATAACTAATCTAAAACAAGGAATGGAACTAATTAATTGAATAGAAACTAATTAAATAAATCCAAAAACTAGATCTAGAACTAAGCTTTTTAGTGGCTACTCTAATGGCCACTTTCTAACCTAAGCTAATTGAGAGCTAAGTCTTGTGTGGAAATGGAGACCAGATCCACATTTTGGTGCATGGGCTGAGGGTACATGTTTTGGGTTGGAAAATTGAGCCCAAAGCCCAATTTCTTCAGTCCACAGGCCCTTTTTCAGCTAGCTTTGACTCCAATAGACTTTTTTCCACTTTTGCTCCTCTGATTGCATCAAGGTTTGGACCATTGGAAAGCACTTTCTGAGATAGTCATTTTGACATAAAGTACGCCCAATTCCGAGGCCTGAGTCCAAAGATACGATCTTCGGAAGTTCTACTGACTTTTATATGCTGTTTCTGCCCGTGTTGGCCTTTAATCCCATAACTTCTTAGCAACCAACCCTTTGCTCCTTTATATCGCCAAAGTGGCACATTTCTGCACATAATTGACTTTAATACCTGAAATACATAAAAGCATGTAATTAGCATTAACTCTTATTTATTACTCATATAATTGGTCTAAAAGTATTATTGTTAAGGGGTTAAAACTACAGTTTTGGGCTCTTATCAAACCGCCCCCAAACAGCATTTTGCTTGTCCTCGAGCAAATATGAGAAATTAGCATAAGTGACCAAAAATGGAGTTCAAAGTAATCTCGTTTCGCCGAGTGCGATTGCATTGACCATATGCAACAAAGCCTTAAACCACTAGGAATTCCCTAGTGGACGAGTTATAGCCTCGTGAGAGTTTTCTAGTGAAGGTACTCACAAACTTCATCTATACTATAACGACTCAAAAATAAAGCTATTGTGTCCTTATCTATGTCTCAATTATCTATACATCTTACTAGCAATGAATACAGAATAATCAAGTCGAAACCTAAGCTAATATATGCATAATAATCAATCATCTACGAATAAACATATATACAATGAGTAATACTATGAGATGAACTAGCAGGTCTGTTTCGGAAAACCTGGAATAACGTCTATAAGTAGGTCCTCACATAAATGTCAAGACAAAAATCACTCTGATTTTTCTGCTCAAGTTTAAGCTACTCCGATTAATGCGATGGGCACACACTTTACCTTACAATCTCAATGACACACAAGGAAGCCGGAGTCGATCAAACACATTTACCACTTACTATCACACAAACCGATTCCTAATTGAGCTAGAGGTCTTTATTAGGTGTTGCGGGGATTAGGATATGGTTTAAGAAGGAAGGAAATGGATATTCAAAGAGGACAAGTCTGAGATAATAGAGTCTTCATATTATGTAACTAGAGAAAACCTTATTCTTTACTTTTGCTTATACACTTTGTTTCCATCCTTAGCCATATATATATTTTTTCTTTTTCTTTGGCTTTTGACTCCTTGATTCTATTTTTGGAGTTCTAACTCTTTATTTCCTTTTATTTTATTTTTTTATTTTTTTATTTTTTTTATTTGGATGGAAACTTACTTTTCTCTTCTGAAGCGACTAACAAATTCTTGATTTCAAAGGTTCTTCTCTTTTCTATTCTTCATCTCTATTCTCAGACTTATTCAAAAAATTGGGTAGGTTAATTTTTTATTTTTTTTTTTTTTGTAACAGGGTAAAGGAT
Organism: Coptis chinensis; assembly: GCF_015680905.1. Taxonomy (NCBI): domain Eukaryota; kingdom Viridiplantae; phylum Streptophyta; class Magnoliopsida; order Ranunculales; family Ranunculaceae; genus Coptis; species Coptis chinensis. The sequence continues at coordinate 29,299,221 of NC_141463.1, read as the reverse complement.
TTGTGGTTTATGAAAGACTAAAGAAAGGCTCAGAGGGGCGACTAGCGGAAAATAATTCATAGGTTTGAATTTCTGGCTATATCGATCCAAAAAGTGCCTAAATTCTCGCTTAGGATATGGTATAGTAATCAAGCAAGTGGACGTGTCATTTCTCTATCCAGATTTTACTTCTCCCTTGTGTCATTTCTCAAATGTTCACTCATATAAGGCTTTATGCTATATTCTCACAGGATTTGTAGAATAAGTACTGTAGCCTAGATTTCAGAAACTTATTGCCAACAATCATAGATACTCACGTAACATATTTATAGATAGATGCAAGGATTATTACCTACATATTAGCCTATGTTTCTAAAAACTATTCTAATGCAAAAGCTACGTGAGACTTCTAGATTATTGAGAGCATAGAGAAAGAAAACAATACCGATATTCCTAAGTGTATAGCATACTTTTTATTTATATTTTTAAAATTTTTGAATTTTTAGCTATACAACAGGTGCATATTATACATATCTATATCCTAATAGATGTCTTAATTACACGTGTTTCTATGCCCCCCTCCCCCAAACAAGAAGCATGCTTTGTCCTCAAAGTATTTAAATAACTAGGGTAGAGAAATACCATTGAAACGCGTGAAATTATGGAGCATCTGTAAAATAAAGTTAAACATACCAATATAGAAAAGAAAAATTGACGCAACTCTATAAGAGTTCCACCCGTTATGGGGTTAATGAGTAATAGAATGCTTGGGACATAAGCAGACACTAACTGAAATAAAAACTAACCTTAACTCCCGTTTAAACATTTTCCTCCTCATCCTTAATGAAGAAATGAGATTCCTTCGCATCCTGCCACGCCATGGTAATTTGGTAGGCTTCACGCCACTTATCGTCTACTATAGCTAACCTGTCAAGCGCCACTTGGTCGGATGGGGTGTAAGGCGCAACCTGATGAGGTTGTATCCTCTACCTTTGCCAAGTCATTGCATGAAACGATCGAATAATACAATTGGTGGGTCTCACAATGTCGACCCCAACCCAATCCGTGAAATGGGCACAAAAAACAGGGAAGAAACATAGCATTATACGGCAAATTAAAACAGGCATAAGAAGGTACTCATGCCTCATGCTATGGGCTCGGGCTAAACTAGACATTAGGGTCTGGGGAATATCATAGAGTGTACGTCCCCCAGCTAAAGCAAGGAAAATATCACAAGTTTCGTCATTCACAGAAGAATAACGTCATTCCCCTCTAATGTTTAGCATGATCCAAAACATAACAGTGCCCACGTTCATAGACAGGCTACCAAGGGCGACGTTATAATCCCTTTGGTCCTCTATCCTAAAAATTCCCGCCCCGTAATGCTCATGCAAATCATCATAGTTATACATGTACATATTATCTACCAAATAGGCCAATGAGTCTTGTATTTCAGCCAGCATAGCAAGTCCAAGCACAAAGGCTATCAATAACCTAGAAATTTCCATTGGTTCGTCCCCGATGGTGATGGAGAACACTTGTTCTCCATCTGGTCTATCAAAGAACTTACAATTATCATAAAAATAAGATGTAAGTGCGGGAGAATAAAGTTTATCAAGACTTACCAATAGTGGCTCCCATCCTGCTAGAATAATCACTTCGCGAAACCACGCACCATAGGTGCCACTTTGGAACAAGTCTTCAAAAGACTGTTCTGGTATGATACGAGGGAATGTCATCCCCAATAAACTCGCTGGAATAGCTGCGAAGGATCCTGGAACAACCCACAAAAAATTGGAATTTTTCTTGCCCACGGGGTTTTGGGCGCAGGTGCACTCCACCTATGCTTGGATAGGGTGCGGGGTGCGCCTTGGTGATTTCTCGAGTTCCAGGCACTTGGGCATGATAGGGTTATATACTAAAAGTATTACTTTTGTATTAACTATAATTCTTTATATTTTGAATGAGAACGTATGGGCAAATATTATACATATTATATATGTTATTAGTTATATGCATGTGTCTAATACTTTATGTTGTAGATGATATGGTGTGAACACACAGAAGATCATATCATCGATACCTTATAAAGTATAAGTAATCGTTCACAACCTAGATAGATTTGGACAAACCATTAGTACGGTTGTAATATAATCTGGTATTAGTCTATCTTGACTATATGATTACACTAGTACACTTTGTGTGTATTGAACAGGACCAAGTGAGGTTGTTTCTCTTTATACTGACTATATAAGAGAACAAACGCCTTTATTATTATGGTGCTTGTTCTCCTAATCCGGATATAATAACAGGTACTTACATGCATTGTACATTGCTTTAAATCATCAATGAGTGAGATTCATTTGTGAATTAACAAACTCGATGGATTGGGTAATGACATTGTATGTAAGGTGTGTTGTTGATTATAGAAGGAATCCATGTCCCACAAGAAGTTGGGTTGATGATGTCCCCTTGAGGAGCTCAAAAAGATTGTCATGTAAACCCTGCAAGTGGATTTATTTCGACATGACAATGAGGTTGAGTGGTACTACTCAAGGATGTAAGAAGTTGATTAATGTAGTTGTCAGTAACTTGACTTAATCAACGGACATTTGATATCTTAAACATGGGGAGATCAACGAGCATATAATATGGAGCCCATAAACACTGACACGTAATTTGGGATTAGGGCGGTAGTGCAACAATGGCCTTTAGTAGAATAAGTCATTTGTTGAAGGACTTAGGCTTTGTGTTCTGGGCGAACATGGGAAGCCCAAGCCCGTTAGGAGGCCCAACCCTAATTTCTCCTCATGGTCCCTGTTGTAGCCTATAAATAGAATCCTTTTTCTCTCTGGCCGAAATTAACCTATTCACTATTCACTGGATTAGAAAAAAAGGCAAGGAAAGATAGATCCAAAATTGGATCTAGCTTTGTGAGAAAGAAGGGGATTGGTAGATCGTTGCCCACACAACGTCCAATCTATTCTAAAGGAATACAACAGAAGATCAAGGGGTTGATTTCGGATTTCATAAAGCTTTGATTCTCAGAGATTACATTTTAGCCGATTCTAAAAGGTATGTTCTCTATCCAAAATCGTGAGAACCCCATTGATTCCGCTGCGTGTGGGTTCTCGCAGTTTATAGAAATTTTGCATTCTGAAATAACGGTTCCTACAGGGCGCAGGGCGCGCTCACTTTGTGCCTGGGATGGGCGTGTGTCGCGCTCAGGATGAAAACTGGAATTCCAATGTTGTGGGTGCAGGTCGCGCTCAGCTCAAGGCTTGGTAGGGCGGAGGTCGCGCTCTGATGAAATTATGTCAGAAGGTGCCTAGGGCACAAGTCGAGCTCCTCTGGGGGGCAAGTGCGCTACGAGCTGCTGATAGTGCTAAAATGGATAAAAAGATGGGAATCGTGGGAGTGAAAGGTGAGAAATGAAAGTGAGGTGTAGTGTGGGTTGTGAGTGTAGAATGAATGAAGTTTTTATAGGTTTTAAGTTGCTAAAACGAATTGGGAAGTTACCAAAAAATTTTAAGGCAATTGCCGGAAACAAAAAATTTCCAAACCCGAAAACGGAAACAACCCATATTCTCTATTCCAAAACAAACCTAATATCTTTTAGGTTGAATTTAGGATAGAAACTGCCTAATTCATCAAGATTTCATCCTATCACAATATCTATTCATAGTGATGCCCATATCAACAATATTCTCAACCCTCACTCCAACACAAATTCTAAACCGGAGGAGCATATAAAAAATCATGCTAAAATATATAATACCACCCCCAAACAATTCGGGAAGGTGGGATTAATGATAAAAACAATGCACAATTTAAAAAGAACCGGATTATATTAAAATGGAAATTCAAACAACATTTAACAACCAAATTCAAAATTAAATACGGAATTCATAAATTAACATATGAACTAAATTAAAAAGCAAATATAAAACAACATCAACTCATAATATTCCTAAACCACTCGCTGCTGGTAGTGGAAGGGACATGGGGAGGTGATGCCTCCTGAGCTCCTGATGGGCCAGAGCCATCCGTCTTGCGGCAATGACGCCAGTGCCTCCATGATCTCCTCAGAAGAAGCACCCCCCTGGGGTGGAAAGCGTGCAAGCATATCGTCTTGGAACTTGCGTTGAGCTTCCATCTCGGCCCTCATTTGTTCCCACTGCTCATCCTCGTGCTGGGCACGAGTTTCGAAGTTATGATGCATGGTAGCTTGCCGAGTGCGGAGGTCTTCACAAATAGTATTGAGAGAACGCATGCCACGATGAATCACAACCATGCGTTTTGCATCCGACCTACACCTCTCCAAGGCATCGGCATCAAAACATTCTGTGTCCTCCTCATCCTCTTCGACTACCCTCTCTTCAGGCAACCTTCAAACTCATTGGATACACTCCGTATAAATATGAGGATTTTGGTGCTCTTTCAGGCAAATCCTATCAGAATTCGGAGTCGCTCTCAAGGTCATCATGATCTTGGTTATCAAAATAGGGAGAGGTGTAATACTCTTCCTAACTCCCCTAATAATGTTACCCAAAAACTCCAAAATACAGAACTCGTACTTCTGCTCTTGGAGTATCCATAGAATGTGAAGGCAATTCAGACCGATGTCACTCACTTTCTCTGTCACATCCCGAATTTCGACAGAATTCGGAAAAACATTATTTGTCCCTGACTCTTCGATCTCCGAGGTGTGACGCACTCTCAACTCCCAAAAACCCATAAACAGTTTAAATATGCGGATAATAAAAACCAATAAAAATTTTAACTTAAACAAAAGTCTTCTTCATGACAAAGATTCACAAATAAGATTAGGTTACAACTCTCCTTTCAATAACTCTTTAATAAAATTTACAAATGAAAATACAAAAACATTGTCTAGACTGAAATTCTATATCACCTCAAGGGAAAACAAAACAAATCCTGAGATGCAACGATAACGCAAACCACAAGCAGCATCCAACCTTCTTCAACACTAAACCTGTCAAGACTTATCAACTATGTTCATTTAATGAACACACCCGATAAGCAAACATGCAAATCGGGTCAGCATTATAAACAATGCTGGTGTGAGTGGCCCTAAAATACAACATATAATATACATATATATACAAAATCCATACGGCAGTTAGTTCCTCCACCGAGGCGCCTTAACTTTCAATGACTAAAACAACATCCTTAAGTACAATAATTTAGGCAGGTAGTTCCTCCATTGAGGCGCCTTAACTTTCAATGACTAAAACAACATCCTTAAGAATAATAATTTAAGGCAGGTAGTTCCTCCACTGAGGCGCCTTAACTTCCCACTAACCACACAACAAACTATACACATAATAAATAAGGCATGTAGTTCCTCCATCGAGGCGCCTTAGGTTCAACTAAACAAATAACCAAACAAACATATTATATACGTACCTCATTTCATGCTCAATCACAGAGTGGGTCGTCTCGCCCAAGTAATTAGTTTGACCCACCCTTCGCAAAACCATATATAATCATCTATCTACATATACATCATTAACAAACATATTACCATAATTATATTAATTAAGGTTTTCTTTGCGTGTCCCTAAAATCACGTCAGTATCTATGTCTTACCTAGTTTCCCTGGCTACCACAATCACTACCCAACTGCCGAACATGTACATCCACATGCCTCCCTTTACATAATGAGCCACTCCGTGCGTAACCACCACGAGTGGGATGCCGCACACCGTAAATCCTCACACGGAAGCCAAATCTATGTAAGCACCGCCACTATTCGCATAAAATATTAGCATCATCGTTCTATTTTGCGAACGGAATAATCAAGCCACTATTCGGCTACGCCAGGAGGGCCATTCAGCTTAACTGAAACGCCAGAAGGGCCGCCCGAAGGCCATTTAGATTAACTGAAATGCCAGAAGGGCCGCCCGAAGGCCATTCAGATTAACTGAAACGCCAGAAAGGCCAATCACATGAGTTGTGGTAGTCAGGTTCTAGGATTTTCGTTACGTAATTTATTCAAGTGTCATACATTAATGACTCATAATAAATCCACTATATCACGTGCAGGTCAATTACCTTATTGCACTAAGCCATGATATTTAGAAATATCTCAATTATATCTCATAACCACTTTCATACTTTCACGTGCCAATATATTATTGCACTACACCACACTCCCGTGGGCAAATATTCCCCAATACTATATTAGCATCTCACATATAAAATAATGGAGTGTATATACATTTCTCCAAGATATTGCATTAATATAACTATCCCAGCATATTATATCATGTCACAATGCTTCAACGTATCGCATACATCTTTATTATAACGTATTAGGAATATAATGTCTCCTAACATCTCAATATCGTCACGTGTCAAAAATACACAACATCAATGTCAAATCTTTCTTAGATAATGACAACCAAATATATACTAGCTTCCACAGCATTTTATTACTATATGTGTCCATATAATATACACATAAAACGTAGCACAAATAAACAGTCCACAATCAAAGCCCAATATATATATGCTTTACACACTACTCACGTCAAATCTAAATTAGATAATGACCAACCAAGTTATATAATCTCGACAATATTTTATATAATCAAATATGTGAAAAACTAGAAAAGTCAACCTTCCACAGTCAAAGTCAACGGTCAAAGTCAATAGGTCAAAGGTCAACACATCATGGTAAAGGTCAAACTCAACATGTCATGGTCAAAGTCCAAGTCAATAGGTCCTAGTCAAAGTCAAAGTCAACCGTCAAAGTCAAACTGTCATCGTCAAAGTCGAACTGTCGTTTCCATGTTCGATAGGTTCATGGTCATAGCCATGGTTCATGGCTAAGGTCAAAGGTGCATGGCTCATGGGCTCATGACCAAGGTCATGGTTCGGACCCAACTGGCCAAGCCCAAACCTTAGAACCCGAAAGTCTAAAACCAACTTATTAATTCTACCCGACCCAAATGGGATCTATATTAAATTATATGGACTGGCCCAAGCAATATTAGAAACGGCCCAAAACAGTTAAGTGGTTCGGTCCAAAAATTGAACTGAAGCCGGCCCAAAAACTTTAAATTAAACTGGTCCACAAATACAAATGAAACGGGCCCATAGACTAATATTAGAACTGGTCCCAAAACTTAATTAAATTGGGCCCAAACAAAACTGAGTTCGGCCCAAAAACAAATGGGAGAAGGCCCAAACAAAACTTAATTAAACTGGTCCAAAACATAAATGGGTTCGGTTCGAAAAACAAATATCAAAACTGGCCCAAAGAAACTAGTTAGATTTTAGCCCAACCACATAAGCTAAACCGAGCCCAACAACTTAAAATAGAATCCGGGCCCAAACAAAACACCCAAGGCCCAAAAGATCAACTCGGCCTAAGCCCAAAGCGACCGCTTCATCTTCTCCATCGCTCCTTCCTCCACCACCACCGACTCCAAATCGACCACCCCAAATACCGATCGCTACCCATTCCAACCAAGCGGTTGGACTCCTAAAGAAAACCCCACACCTTTAATATAGGAAAAACTTGATTTCATCTCCCCTCACCACCACCAGTAGACTTCAAAGCCAAATCACACGCCATTGATAGCTTCAACACCTCTGACAGCCCTCACCCCAATCCAACATACAAACATACATCCACAACCCACAACAATATCAAAACAATTCAAACAACGGAAAAATCACAAATCAAAACCATCAAGAACCAAGAATAATGGCGTTGGCCATTAAAGCCCCCTTCGAGCTTCATCTTTGCCCTACTCGACCTTCCACCACCACCAATCCTCCATCCACCAACACCAAACCACGAAAGAAAAGTTCAAACAATATCAAACAGGAGGATTTCATTCTTTTTTGGCTCGCCGCCATTAACGAGCTCAGTTCCAACAGTGTTTCAAAAATACAGTTTAACCAATATATTTTTAACAACCACAGTACAAACGACAATAACATAAAAATGAACCGAAAACATAAACAGAAACTTTTAACAGTATACGCCGGTACACGGAAAACTATAATCCGGTGAAATAGCAAAATAGCTACTCACCTGTATGACTAGCTCGACGAATCCTCCTAGCCCGATTCGTCGCGCTCCACCCTCCAAAAATCCAGCTTTCATCTCTGCCTCCATTTTTATTATTTTATTATTTCTCGGAACCCCTATTTTCCAGAACAATGTGTTTATATACTTGGGTCCGAAACCCAAGCCCAACACCGACTCGGGCCCAAAAACCAGGCCCACGTATCCCGAGTCCAATCCGACGAATTTTGAAAATAAATAAATAATTAATTTAATTAATTAAATAGATAAAACATATTTTTAAAAATACGGGCGTTACATTCTCCTTCCCTATGATATTCCTACTAATCCACTGAGCTACAGCAAGCTGGTTGGTTCTGAGAGACGACTGGTGAACACAATGCGACCTCGCATTGTAGTTCCCTTCCGAAACAATCACGTTCATCAAAGGTTCGACCCTAGTAAATTGGGAATCCTGTAGTGTGGCATCAAGATGGCGTCTAGGCGGAATGCCTAAAATCTCAGCTAACAACCCAGTAGATACTTCCCTCATCCTCCCAGCTACCTTAACAAAAATCCTATTTCCATCTAACTCCCTCGTCCTATAAAACTGTCGGACCAAATCTTCATGGTAAAAATCTTCTGTCGAGTACCACATACAAGCCACTCCAATCTTTCCTAACCATCTCGTCACCGTAAAACGACGCGAAGTGGTCGGCAGTAAACGTGTGCTCCGGCAAAATCCGACGTCTTTGAGCCATTTTAAGATTTAGGACGAGTTGGGGCTTTAAATTGAATGTGGGGATGGTGTTTGAGACAACCTCACTAACCAAACAGTGGTGGTGGCGGCAGTTCAAATTCCTTTTTTTTTTTTTTTTTTTTTTTTTGTAATGTTTTGGTGGTGGGAATTTGTGGGGATGGTGGTGGGTGTAGTTTGGAGAAGATTTTGGGTCAATTTAATTGATTGGCATCGGTGTAGTTAGATTTTTTTTTTTTTTTTTTTTTTTTTTTTTTTTGTTTTTTGAACTTGTTAATTTTGAACTTGTTAATGCGGTGGTGGGAGAAGGAATCGCTTGTTGTTGGTGTGAAGGAAAGGGACGACGTCTTAAGACGAAGTTTGGGCCCAAGCCCAATTTGATTTTTCGATTTTTTCGTTTTTTCGTGCAACTTCAAACTAAAATTGCCGCTTCGTTACCGGTCCGATTTTTGCGAATGAGATATGGAAATGATCAGGACAGAATTTCCAATCCAATGATCCATAAAACACTTTATTCCAACCACGGATAACATAAAAAAAGATGGAAAATGTCTCAAAGTGCGTGTGTGACGTAAGTTATGCGAACGAATGAACTCTAATTTCATAGATAAAGTCAACCCGAATTGAAATACAATTAAATGGCCTACGCAACACAAATGGAAAGTTGAACAATCCAGTACAGAAACGAACACTCCACCTCCAAACAAATTTTTGGCAACGAAGTTTAGAAAATTTGTTTTAAAAGTGGGTCTTTTAAAGTCAGATTTTTGAGACTTTCTAAATTACTATTTTTATGATTTTAACAATTTTTATTTTTTATGAATAAGGTTTAATATAAGAAAAATAATAAAGCAATAAATGCATAATTCACACTATAGAAGAACATGACTCAAAATCCGAGAAAACATGGAAGAGTGGAAAACGTGAATTATGTTTAACATGGACTTAGGATCCGGTACTTACAGGCACACACTCCATAAGGAGGGCCCGGTTACCTGAATGGTGCACTTGCCAATATATGAAAATGAAAGGAAGTACAACAAACAACAAAATGAGTCGTTTATAGTCAAATACTCAAGACTTCAACAAATAACAAAATGAGCCGTTTATACCCTTCAGTTTTTCATATATCAACAGTCTAAAGAGTTGGGGGTCTTTCCATAAATAAATAACATGGAATGCACTAATATTCTCTACGACGCAACTTATTGAAATGAAAGCAAAATCTGATGGATCTAGAATGTTACTCGCATGCACCTTCTTTTTCGCCTTTGAACGAGAGGGTGTCCAAGTGAATGATCGTGAGAAAATGGATGTTTGTGGAAGATATGGTAGATATGGATGAATTTTAGATGTAAGAAATGGAATGGATCTATATATTAATACCCTGCAGTTTCTATATATCAACAACCTAAAGAGTTGTGGGTCTTCCCATAAATAAATAACATGGAATGCACCCCCAAACATAATTAGGCACCAAGATTTCCTACGACACAACCTAGTGGAATAAAAACGAAGTCTGATAGACCTAGAATGTAACCGAGCATGCACCTTCTTATTCATCTTTGAACGAGAGGTTGTCCAAGTGAATGAGTGTGAAAAAATGGATGGTTGTGGAAGATATGGTGGATAAGGATAAGTATTAGAAGGAAAGAATAGAAAGAATGAGAATATGGGTTTAGCACAAAACTCATTCATAGTGTAGGTAGGAACTGTCTCAATTCTGAAAATGTAGGTGTCTTGTGCCTTTTCTTCAGGAATTATATCCGTAGTAGGCAGATTTAGAAAATCATTAAGCACAGAAGAAACAAGAGGGTCAAGTGCAAACTCCAGGTTCCTTTGAAAAGTTGTAGGATGGGGTACATTGATGGAAGGGGAATAATGTGAGGTGGGTGAATGGTTATCAATAGGAGGGGACTCTCGAGGTGGCGAAGAAGAGTTGCAAAAAAGTTGAAGGAAATCTTCCTCAATTCCCTCCACGTCCAAGGAGTCCTTATGAAAGTTGGAACGTCCAAAGGAAAGGAATTTGTACATCTGATTATTTGGAAACGGTCTTTTGACATAATTATGAGCTAAATTCTCGATCATACTGACCTCTCTATCGATATTAGCATCAGGAACCTGTGTGATCGGTTTAAATACATTGACCTCAGCGGAAAGATGGCCAAAAGATAAGGACATCGAACCATCGCGGCAATTTATAAGCGCGTTACCAGTTACCAAGAAGGGGCGCCCTAAAATGATCGGGACAGCATCGTTAGTGACTTCTGTATCGAGGATAACAAAATATGTAGGATAGTAGAAATCTTGAACCTTAACCAGCGCGTTTTCCACTACACCCTTAGGATACTTGATAGACCTATCAGCTAATTGCAACGTCATTGTTGTAGATTGCATTTCTTGTAGACCTATTTGTTTATATAAATAATAAGGGAGTAAGTTAACACTCGCCCCCAGGTCTAATAAAGCAGTGGTCGTGTGAGTATCCCCTAAGGTGCATTGTATTGTAGGACGACTAGGGTCTTGTACTTAACGATTCCATTGTGTTCAGTTAAAGTTGGAAACTGTTTAGGCATCTTTAGGAATATTTGTCTTACGCCTAGTAAAGCACAACTCTTTGAGAAACTTAGTATGGTGAGGTAACTTTTTAATGGTAGTGTGAGTATCTCCTAAGGTAGTGTGAGTATCTCCTAAGGTGCATTGTACAGTGGGACGACCAGGGTCCTTGTACTTAACTATTCAATTATGTTCTGATAAAGTTGGAACCTGTTCAGTAAGAAAGGCGTCTTTTGGAATATTTGTCCTACGCCTAGTAGTGCACAACTCCTTAAGAAACTTAGCGTGGTGAGGTAATTTTTTAAGTGCGTCGAGAAAGGGTAGGTTAATCGTTAGATTTTTGAAAACTTCCCTAATCTCGTCAAAGTTTGTATCTCTTTTTAACATAGGTAATTTCTGGGGAAACAGTGGTTTCGTACTATGTTTAGTGTATGGTTCAACTGGATATCTAACCTTTGCTTTTTGTTTCTTAGGTTGTGGTTTAACTGGGACCTCTACAGGGGTAGAATCTTCAATTTCTGTTTCGGTATCTAGTATAATATCTGGTATAGGAACTCCTTGTGGAGTAACTATAGACATTGTTACTTTGTTATCCACTACTCTACCTGAACGGAGAGTGGTGATGGAATTTATCTCTTCTACGTTTGCATTTTCGTTACTAGTATTACCATTTACTTCAAAGGCTGTGTTTGGTGTTTTAGGATTAGGTATTGCTTGTCCTGGAAACACACCTTTGGGTTGTACTTTGTCTTGAGCTAGCTGCTATAAGGAAAGTTGGATGGCTTGCAAAATATATTGTTGAGATTGCATAAAGGTATCGAAATGATCCGGTTGTGGAAGAGTGTTAGCTATAGGTTGTGTGACAGGAACTATGTCACGTTGGTTATTTATGGGTGGGTGTGATAGTTATTATTATTAACCAGAACGATACCTCTATCTGCATTATAATTATTATTGTTATAATTATTATAATTACCCTGACTTTGTGCTTGACCTTGTCGTGGTTGTGCTTGGCTGTTATAATTATTATAATTACCCTGACCTTGTCCTTATCGTGGTGGAGGTTGGTTATAATTGTTTGCTTGCCTAACATTTTGATTATTAAATCCTGGAGTTGTTACTTGTTGATTATTTCTCCAACCGACCGGGGTGTGTTGTCTCAAAGGGCTTTAGGAATAGGATAACTATTAATTGAGCAAATGTTATCTTGTTGTAATGTTTGTTGTTCGTAAACGAAAGGACAATAGGAGTCGGGGTGCTCTGGACTCAAATAGAAATTACATGGGTTGGAGTTGACATTCATGACAAGGATAGGTTTTTGTTGGACAGAAATAGCTTCTACCTTTTTAGTTAGTGATTCGATTAAATTTTTATGTTCTGGATCGGATTTCATCGCAAACATACCCGCAGCTTTAGTCATTGTTGAAAGAACTAGCTTAACGGAGATATCATCACTACCCCCAATTATTATTCTGCTTAGTCTGATCTTCTAAAAATTTATAAGCCTCCGAGGCTCCTTTACTTAAGAAACTACCCCCATTCATTATGTCAAGGACTTCTTTATGGTGGTGTAGAAGTCCTTTAAAAAAGGCACGAACTAACATGTCTTTCATGAGGTTATGGTGTAGACACTCTATAAGTAGGTCGGTGAAACGATTCCAAGCCTCTGAAAATGATTCATGAGGATTCTATCGAAAGAAATGAATCTTGGAAAGCATTTCATCGGTCTTCAGTGGTAGGTAAAAATGTTCCATAAATAGTTGAACAAGTTTAGCCCACGAGTCCATAGAATTAGGCGCTTGGGCAGTTAACCAAGACGCCGCCTTATCGGCTAAGGTGAAGGGAAATACCCCTCAGTTTAATTTGTTCAGCACCAACTGAAGGATGGTGGAAATTAGTAAGGACTTGGTCAATCCTACGCATGTGCTGATAAAGTTTTTCATGGTCTAACCCATGAAAAACGGGTAACAAATTAAATATATTTGGGGGGATTCGGAAATCCCCCACTAGGTCTGGTAGAACGATGCAAGATTTCGGGCTATCGCTTAAGGCTTTGTAAAAGTCTGAGAGAGGAGACTCTCTTTCTTCAGCTATAATCTTAGGTGTGGTGTGTGGCATGCTAGCTAGAGGTGAAGTGAGTGGTATACTAGAAAGGCGTGTTTGTTAACGTTGTCGGTTAATTATATTAAGAGTTTTTCTTCGGCCTGACCTTAATCTCATTGAAGGTTAAGACCAATATTAATGCAAAACAATAACACTCCAAACAATCCTGATATGCTAGTATGAACCTCTAACAGAAGATGCGAGGTGTGGAAGAAAAGCGTACCTGAAAACCTCCTTGCTTCGCTTATGAATAGCGTCTTGTTTACACTTGCTCAGTGTATATAACAAGTTAGAACACTGAAAACTTTGAAGAAATGGAAGTTCAAACAAACCCGTGGAAATCGTGCAAGCCAGCAGAGGGCTGGTGCGCTCGTAATATGCCTAGGCAGTATGAGGGTCGCGCTTAGGCAAAAGGTAGGATTCCAGGTATGTGGGCGCAGGTGGCGCTCAGCCAAAGGGTGGGATTCCAGGAGGTGGGTGCAGGGTGCGCTCTACTTTGGCTTGCCCAGGGCGCAGGTGCGCTCTGAGTAATTTTTCGTGGAAACTTGCAAAGCTGAAACAGACAACCACAGTGAGAATCCAAACAAGGGTGGGTGGGTTATGGGACTTTGAAAAACTATCAAGTCTACAGAAAACAATACTAAATAGTACTAAGATGGCAGCAGCGCCATTTGATAAATGTAAAATTGAATAATTTACCTACAAAATGAACGATGAAACTCAAAATGCAAGTGAAACTAAATTTAATTATGCGTTGCTATCAAAGATTTTTATACTCTCAATTCTATCGAAATAGAGTGGAGTAAAAAGTTCATTCCACTTTTAGTTCTTTAGCATTCAAGTTTCCTATATTGACTAATCTATTCAAGGTCTAATGAGAGCAATGGTGGGAATTATACTACGATGTGAATTAAAACTAGACGTAATATAAAGATTATAACTTTATTAAATTTAACTAAACAATAATTGAATTCTAAATTAATAACTAAGAATTGAATAACAACAACTGAAATTAGATCTAACAATTTTAAATGACAAAATCGAAATGAACAAGAAATAACTATTTTATTTATCTAATCAATGAAGAACTATGATTCAAAGAATTAATCTAAAACAATGTATGAAACTAATTAATTTAACTAATTGAATTCAAAAACTAGATCTACAAGGTATTTTAATTGCTACTTTCTATTTTAGATTCTCTAACTATCTTTTTCTTCAGAGCTAAGTCTTGTTTTATGTAAAGAAGGAGACCAGATCCACAATTTCGTTCATAGGATGAGGTCTCATGTTTTGGGCCGAAAAATCGAGCCCAAAGCCCAATTTCTTCAGTCCACAGAGCCCGTTTCAGCTGGTTTTGACTTCAGCAGACTTTTCGTCCACTTTTGCTCCTCTGATTAGGTCAAGGCTTGAACCATTGGAAAGCTCTTTCCGAACCGGTCTTTTTGACATAAGGTAGGCCCAAATCCGAGGCCTGAGTTCAAAGATATGGTCTTCGGATGTTCTGCTGACTTGTGCACTATTTCTGCCCGTGTTGACTTTTCAGCTTTTGACCGGGCTTCATAAAGGCTTTGTTTCCTTGAATCTTGGCCTTTATTACAGAACTTCTTAGCAACTAACCCTTCAAAGTGGCACATTTCTGCACATAATTGAGTTCCATGCTTGAAATACATAAAAGGACGTAATTAGCATTAACTCTTATTTATTACTCGTATAATTGGTCTAAAAGTAGTATTATTAAGGGGTTAAAACTACAGTTTTGGGCTCTTATCATTTAACATAGCTAATTTATGAGGAAACGATGGTTTCTATCTATATTTAGCATATGGATCAACTGGATGTCTAACCTTTGTTTTCTATTTCTTAGGTTGTGGTTTAACTGGTACCTCTACAACGGTACGATCATCAGTTTCTGTTTCGGTATCTAGTGTAATATCTAGTGTAAGGACTACTGGTGGGGTAACTATAGACATAGTTATTTTGTTATCCACCACTCTGCCTGAACGGAGAGTGGTGATGGAATTTATCTCACCTACGTTTGCATTTCCGTTACTAGTATTACCTTTTACCTCAAAGGCTGTGTTTGGTGTTTTAGGATTAGGTATCGCTTGTCCTGGAAACACACCTTTGGGTTGCACTTTCTCTTGAGCTAACTGCTGTAAGAAAAGTTGGATGGCTTGTAAAATCTGTTGTTGAGATTGTATAAAGGTATCAAAACGATCCGGATGTGGAGTAGTATTTGCTACTGGTTGTGTGACAAGAACTATGTTACGTTGATTATTAATGGGTAGATTTTGGTAGTTATTATTTACCGGAACGATACCTCTATTAGTATAATAATTATTATTGTTATAATTATTATAATTACACTGACCTTGTCCTTGTCGTGGTCGAGCTTGGTTGTTATAATTATAATTACCCTGACCTTGTCCTTGCCTTGGTGGACCTTGGTTGTAATTGTTTGTTGGCCTAACATTTGGGTTAAACAACCTTGGAGGTTGTTGATTATTTCACCAACCGAAGTTGGGGTTTTGTTGCCAAGCTGCCTTAGGTTCACTATTAATGGAACAAACATTATCTTGTTGTGATTGTTGTTGTTCATAGGCAAAAGGACAATAGGAGTCGGGATACTCTTGACTTAAACAGAAATTACATGGATTGGAGTTGACATTTATGATGGGGATAGGCGTTTGTTGAACAGAAATAGCCTCTACCTTTTTAGTTAGAGATTCGATTAAACTTTTAAGTTCCGGATCGGGTTTCATCTCAAACATACCGGTGGCCTTTACTGTTGTAGAAGAAGTAGCATTGCGGGAGATATCGTCACTACCCCCCCAGTTATTATTACGCTTAGTTTGATCTTCTAAAAATTTATAAGCTTCTGAGGCTCCCTTACTTAGGAAACTATCCTCATTCATTATGTCAAGCACCTCCTTGTGATGGTGTAACAGTCCTTTGAAAAAGGCACAAACTAGCGTGTCTTTCGCAATGTTATGGTGTGGACATTCTATAAGTAGATTGGTGAAATGATTCTAAGCCTCTGAAAATGATTCATGAGGATTCTGTCAAAAGAAATGAATCTTGGAAAGCATTTCATCGGTCTTCAGTGGTGGGTAAAAATGTTCCATAAATAGTTGAACAAGTTTAGCCCATGAATCCACTGAATTTGGCGCTTGGGCAGTTAACCAAGATGCCGCCTTATCGGCTAAAGTGAAGGAAAATACCCTTAGTTTAATTTATTCAGCACCAACCGTAGGATGGTGGAATATAGTAAGGACTTGGTCAATCCTACGCATATGCTGATAAGGCTTTTCATGGTCTAACCCATGAAAAACGGGTAACAAATTAAATATATTTGGGGGGATTCGGAAATCCCCCACTAGGTCTGATAGAACAATGCAAGATTTAGGGCTATCGTTCAAGGCTTTGTAAAAGTCAGAGAGAGGAGACTCTCTTTCTTCAGCCATTACTTCAGGTGGTGTGTGTGTTATATTAGTTAGAGGTGTTGCGGTGGTATACTAGAAAGGCGTATTTCTTGACGTTGCCAGTTGATTACGTTAGGCATTTTTCTTTGGCCTGGCCTTAATCTCATGCAAGGCTAAGCCAATCTTAATGAACACAACAACACTGCAAACAATCTTGATATGCTAGTATGAACCTCTAACAGGAGATGCGAGGTGTGGAAGAAAAGAGTACCTGAATGCCTTCTTGCTTCGCTTATAAATAGCGTCTTGTTTACGCGTGCTCAGTGTGTATAACAAGTTAAAACACTAAAAACTATGAAGAAATGGAAATTTGAAACAAACCTATGGAATCGGGCAGTTTTAGCAGAAGGTGCAGGTCGCGCTCAGAATAGGGCTAAGTAGGGCGCAGTAGGCCAGTTCGAAAGTTCGATTTGGAGTTCCAGCGCTTTGGCCAGGCGAGCCCAATTTAGCCTTGGGGGGCGCCCAGGTAAGCCTTCAGGGAAAACCTCGAGGTCCAAGCGCCTGGGGGGGGCCAGTGTTTTCCTTCGCCAGCCGGATCGGAGTTCCAGGCGCCAGTGGAGTTCCAGCCTACCAAAGTGGTCGTCGCTTCTGTGTAATTTTTCGAGGAAAATTTTCAGTGCTAAAATGGACAACCACAGTGAGAATCAAACAAGGGTAGGTGGGTTATGGGACTTTGGAAAATTAACAATTCTAAAGAAAATAATGCTAAAGGCAACTAAGATGGCAGCGGTGCCATTTGATAATCATAAAAAATAATAATTTTACTAATGAATAAAGCGATGAAACTCTAAACGAAAGTAAAACTAAATACTAAACTTATACTAGACTTAATAAAGATTTCTACTCTCGATACTATTGAAGTAGAGATGGAATAGAAGATTCGTTCCACTCCTAGTTCTTTAGCATTCAAGTTTCCTACGACTATCAATCCTACCAAAGTCAATGAAAGAATTACGAATTATACTACGAAATGCTACAGAATACTAAGGTTTGAATCTATAATAAGAATTAGGGGGAATTGAATCCACCTTGAATCCAACTTAAGAAACTAGCATAGATTGTTGTAATCCAATTCTTACGTTCTTACGGTAAGAATTGGTCGTTCTAATCCCTAATTATACATGACATCTCTACCAATTCATAACTAGCATGTGAGGACGTCCACCCATTCTCATGGCGAATCAACGTCCTTCTACAATGGAATAGACTCTTACAAAGATTCTACACTACACAATCAAGTTTTCATCAAGGTTTCATCAAACCCCTCTAATAGAGGTTTAGCCTCGATTCATCAAACTATCATTTCCAAATGAAATTGAATAAGACAGAATATAAAAATTCTAACTTTATTAAATTTAACTAAACAATAATTGAAATCTAAATTAACAACTAAGAAATCATTAAATAACAATAATCGCAATTAATCTAAACAATCATTAAATAACAAGATCGAATTTAACAAGAACTAACTATTTTATTTATCTAATGAATGACATTCAATGATTCAAATAACTAATCTAAAACAAGGAATGAAACTAATTAATGGAATGGAAACTAATTAAATAAATCCAAAAATTAGATCTAGAACTAGAACTAAGCTTTTTAATGGCTACTCTAATGGCTACTTTCTAACCTAAGATAATTGATTAAGAGCTAAGTCTTGTGTGTGGAAATGGAGGAGACCAGATCTACATTTTCATGCATTGCCTGAGGGTCCATATTTTGGGCCGGAAAATTGAGCCCAAAGCCCAATTTCTTCAGTCCACAGGCCCATTTTCAGCTGGTTTTGCTTTCAATAGGATTTTCGTCCACTTTTGCTCCTCTAATTGGGTCAAGGTTTGGACCATTGGAAATCTCTTTCCGAGTTGGTCATTTTGACATAAGGTACGCCCAATTCCGAGGCCTGAGTCCAAAGATACGATCTTCGAAGTTCTACTAACTTTTGTGTGCTATTTCTGCCCGTCTTGGCGTTTAATCCCAGAACTTCTTAGCAACTAACCCTTTGCTCTTTTATATCACCAAAGTGGTATATTTCTGCACATAATTGACTTCAATGCCTGAAATACATAAAAACACGTAATTAGCATTAACTCTTATTTATTACTCGCATAATTGGTCTAAAAGTATTATTGTTAAGGGGTTAAAACTACAGTTTTGGGCTCTTATCAATCATCCTCAAAATCTAAACTTCCGAAAGAAAGGAGTTTATGCATTTGGTTTTCTGGAAACGTGTTATTAAAATAATCTTGAGCTAAGCTCCCGATCATGCTAACCTCCCCATTGATAGTCGTATCAGGTAACTGTTTCATCATTTTAAAAACATTTACCTCAACATAAAGATGGCCAAAAGACATGGAAATTGAACCATCACGGTAGTTTATAAGCGCATTGGTAGTTGCCAAAAAGGGTCGCCCTAAGATGATCGGAACAGAGTTGTTAACGACTTCCGTATCGAGGATAACAAAATCAGTATGATAGTAGAAATCATGAACCTTAACAAGCACGTTTCTAACCACACCCTTAAGATACTTAATAGACCGATCCGCTAATTGCAACGACATTTTAGTAGGTTGCATCTCCTGTAAACATATTTGTTTATATAAATAATATAGGAGTAAGTTAACACTCGCCCCCAGGTCTAATAAAGTGGTCGTCATGTGTGAATCTCCTAAGGTGCATTGTACAGTAGGACGACCAGGGTCCTTGTACTTGACGATTCTTTTATGTTCTGATAAAGTTGGAAACTGTTCAGTTAAAAAGGCGTCTTTAGGAATATTTGTCTTACGCCTAGTAGTGTACAACTCTTTAAGAAACTTAGCATGGTAAGGTAACTTTTTAATTGCTTCAAGAAAAGGTAGGTTTATCGTTTGATTTTTGAAAACTTCTTTAATCTCGTCAAAGTTTGTATCCTTGTTTAACATTGCTAATCTCTGGGGAAAAGGTAGTTTCTCTCTATATTTAGCGTATGGATCAACATGATGTCTAACCTTGGCTTTCTATTTCTTAAGTTGTGGTTTAACTGGTACCTCTACAGGGTAGGATCGTCAGTTTCTATTTCGGTATCTAGTTCAATATCCAGTGTAGGGACTACTGGTGGGGTAACTACAGGCATAGTTATGGCATTATCAACCACTCTGCCAGAACGGAGAGTGGTGATAGCATTTAGCTCACCTATGTTTGCATTGTCCATACTAGTATTACCGTTTACCTCAAAAGTTGTGTTTGTTGTTTTAGGATTAGGTATCGCTTGACCTGGAAACACACCTTTGGGTTGTACTTTCTTTTGGGCTAACTGCTGTAAGGAAAGTTGGATGGATTGTAAAATCTGTTGTTGGGTTTGCATAAAGGCATCGAAACAATCTAGTTGTGGAGGAGTGTTTGTTACAGGTTGTGTGACGGGAACCATGTGACGTTGATTATTAATAGGTGGGTTATGATAGTTATGATTGACCAGAATAATACCTCTATTAACATTATAATTATTATAATTCCTTTGTCCTTGTCCTTGTCCTTATCGTGGTGGAGCTTGGTTGTAATTGTTTGCTGGCCTAACATTTTGATTATTAAACCCTGGAGGTGTAACTTGTTGATTATTTCTCCGACTAAAGTTGGGATGTTGTCTCCAAGGGGCGTTAGGAATAGGATAGCTATTAATAGAGCAAACATTATCTTGTTGTGATGTTTGTTGTTCATATGCGAGAGGACAATAGGAATCGGGATGGTTAGGACTTAAACAAAAATTACATGGATTAGAGTTGACATTCATAATGGGGATAGGCTTTTGTTGAACAAAAATAGATTTTACCTTTTTAGTGAGAGATTCGATTAAAGTTTTAAGCTCAGGATCGGGTTTCATCTCAAATATACCGGCAACCTTAACTGTTGTAGAAGAACTAGCGGAGCGGGGGATATCGTCACTACCCCCCCCCCCCTGCCAGTTATTATTACGCTTTGTTTGATCCTCTAAAAACTTATAAGCCTCTGAGGCTCCTTTACTGAGGAAACTACCTCCATTCATTATATCAAGGACCTCTTTATGGTGGTGTAAAAGTCCCTTGAAAAAGCCACGAACTAACGTGTCTTTCGCAAGGTTATGATGTGGACACTCTATAAGAAGGTCAGTGAAATGATTCCAAGCCTCTGAAAAGGATTCATGAGGATTCTGTTGAAAAAAATGACTCTTAGAAAGCATTTCATCTGTCTTCAGCGGTCGGTAAAAATGTTCCATAAATAGTTAAACAAGTTTGGTCCATGAGTCCACAGAATTAGGCGCTTGGGCAGTTAACCAAGACACCGGCTTATCAGCTAGGGTGAAAGGAAACACCCTCAGTTTAATTTGTTCAACACCAACCGTATGCTGATGGAATGTGGTAAGGACTTGTTCAATCCTACGCATATGCTGATAAGGTTTTTCATGGTCTAACCCATGAAAAATTGGTAACAAATTAAATATATTTGGGGGGATTTGGAAATCCCCCACTAGGTCTGCAAGAACAATGCAAGATTTTGGGCTATCGTTCAAGGCTTTGTAAAAGTCAGAGAGAGGAGACTCTCTTTCTTCAGCCATTATATCAAAAAAAGTGTGGTATACCAGTTAGAGGTGTAGTGAGTGGTATACTAAATAGGCGTGTTTGTTGACGTTGACGTTTGATTACGTTAGGCATTTTTCTTCTACCTGACCTTAATCATATCTCATGCAAGGTTAAGACCAATCTTAACTAAACACGACAAACGTCAAAACAATCTTGATATGCTACAATAAATCCTCTAACAGGAGATGCGAGGAGTGGAAGAAAGAAGTATCTGAATGCCTCCTTGCTTCACTTATGAATAGTGTCTTCTATACGCGAGCTCAGTGTATTTAACAAGTTAGAATCACTGAATAACTTGAAGAAATGGAAGTTTGTACTAACCTGTGAAAATCGGGTTGTTCAGAAGAGGGCACGGGGCGCGCTCAACTTTTGCCTTTCAAGGGCACAGGGTGCACTCGTGGCTTGGCTGATGTTCAGACGACAAAGCGCAGGGTGCACTCTGAATTTTGCCTTAGATGGCGCTGGGTGAGCTCAGTGTATCCTTGTGAAAAAAAATCAGTTTTGAAGCAAACAACCACAGTTAGAACCAAACAAGGGTGGGTGGGTTTAATGGGACTTTGGTAGGATTAACACTACTAATGGAAATAAAACTAAACACAACTAAGATGGTAGCGGCGCCATTTGATAAAAGGTAAAAAATGATAGTTTTACTTACGAATAAGCGATGAAACTCAAACGTAAGTAAAACTAAAGCTTATTTCAGGCTTATATTATCAAAGTTTTCTACACTCTCGATGCTATTGCAATAAGTGGAGTAAAGAATTCGTTCCACTTCTAGTTGGTTTAGGTGTAACGTTTCCTAATTCGTGTAAGCTAACAAAGTCGTGAGAGTAATTGTGGAATTTATATTACGATGGTAAAAACTAATCAAGATACGATAATTCAAACTACGGAATTACTAATTTGACAATATGAGGAGGAATTAGGGGGATTTGATTCCACCTTGATTCGACTTAATCAACTAGCGAGGAATTGTCGTAATCTGAATTGCAATGCTTTCGCATAGCAATTGGGTCTTCCTGATCCCTAATTGTTCATGGTAATCTCTTCCAACTAATAACTTGCATGTGAAACAATCAACCCCATTCTCATGGTGAACCAATTGCTTTCTAGAATGGAATAGAATATTACGAACTATTCTACGCTAACAACAATCAAGTTTCATCAAGGCTTCTTCAAACCCCTCTAATGGAGGTTTTAGCCTTGAATCATTATACTATCATTTCTAAAACAAGAACAATTAAACCAAGTCATTATTAAAGAACTAATTAACTTTCTTAATCTAATTTAACAATAGTCTAAGATTCAAAATAGATTACAACCGAAATTAAAACTAATATAGAACTAAATTATGAATACTAATTATCAATTTAAAACAACTAAATCTATGAATGCAAGATTGAATTCGAAATTAAAGATTGAAATATAAACTAAATACTTTATTCTAAGATTCAAAACTTGTTCTAACAACTAATAGAATTGACAACTAACTAGATTAATCTATGTAAACTAATTTAATGAATTAAAACTAAGTATTTGGATCATTCACTAATTTAAACTTACTAGAAAAATGAATTCTAAGTAAAAAACTAAGCTCCAAACTACTTTTTTCTGATCTAAAGACTAGGTAGTTTAAAAGCTAAGTCTTCTTTTTTCATATGGAGGAGACCATATCCACCAATTCGTGCATGGGCTGAGGAGCCTATTTTGGGCTGGAAAAATCGAGCCCAAAACCTCATTACTTCAGTCCACGAAGGAGTTTTCAGCTGAAAATAACTTTAACAACCTTTTTGTCCACTTCTGCTCCTCTGATTGGGTCAAGGCTTAGACCATTGGAAAGCTCGTTTCGAGCCGGTTGTTTTGACGTAAGATAGGCCCAATTTCGAGGTCTGAGTCTAAAGATACGGCCTTCGAATATTCTACTGACTTTTGTGCGCTGTTTCTGCCCGCGTGGACTTTGACTTTTCAACTTTGACCGGGCTTTAAAAAGGTTTTTTCTCTTTGAATATTGGCCTTTTATCATAGAACTTCTTAGCAACCAACCCTTTCTCCTTTATCTCGCAAAAGGGGCGTATTTATGCACATATTCGACTCCAATGCCTGAAATACATAAGAACACGATAACAGTACTAACTTTTACTTATTAATCACATAATTGGTCAAAAGCGATATTGTTAAAGGGGGTTAAAACTACAGTTTTGGGCTCTTATCAAAGACCCCTCACCAGTTCCAGGTATTTGACCATTCCTTCGTCCCTAGCCTCATACCCTCCATCTACTTAGAATACAACCAGTTATGAGTCACTAAAAACTATGAGGTGTATTAGGCCTAAGTCGAGGGCCATTGTGAGGCCAGCAAATGTCGCCTCATACTCTGCCTCATTGTTATAGGTGTTCCAACCTAATCGGATGGATTTCTCCAGCCGCATATTGTCAGGAGTAACTAACACAGCTCCAACTCCTGCGCCTCTATCATTTGAAGATCTATCCACAAATAGCCGCCATCCAGAGCTCGACTCCCATGGGTCTGGATGGGTATTTGGAGATTCAGGCAGGATGCCATCATCTGAACTGGGGGTGGTTGAGTCGTACTCCGTGTAGGTCATTGGGAAATCTCCCAAGAACTCAGCTAGTGCCTGACCCTTTTCTGAGATTTTAGGGACGTAAATAATATCATATTCTGATAGTTGCACAGACCATTTAGCTAGCCTTCCCGACCTGTTCGGACTTTCTAGAACTGATCACAATGGGTACTCTATGATCACTCTGATAGTGTGGGACTGGAAGTACGATCGTAATTTCTCTGTGGCAAAAACAAGTGCTAAAGTGACTCTTTTGAGTTTAGGGTACCCTGTTTCTCCTGTTAGGAGCATCCAGCTCAAGAAATAGACAAGTTTTTCAACCTTTTTTCATCCACGCGTATCAGTACAGAATTGATGCCGTAGTCAGATGAACAGAGATAAAGACCCAAGACTTCTCCCTCAATGGGCTTTGGAAGGATTGGTTGTGCCCCCAGGTATGTTTTAAGTTGATCAAACGCTCTTTGGCATTCTTCTGTCCATACGAAGGAGGTGTTCTTTCGTAGTAACTGAAAGAAAGGTTTGCACTTATCTGAAGTCTTGGAGATGAACCTGTTCAGAGCTGCTAACCTGCTTGTAACTTTTTGAATCTCTTTCATGTTTTTAGGTGAGGGCATTTCTATAAGCACCCGGATCTGATAGCCTAAACACTAGGTACCCTAAAAACTTCCCTAATGATACAGCGATATCCTCAGAGAACGTCAAATGTAAGTTTCAAGTGGGAGAGATAATATCCCCATTTTAAACTCTTGATCAGGAGATTATCCACATACACCTCCACAAAGTCTCCTATCAATCTTTCAAACATTTTGTTTACCAAATGTTGGTATGTGGCTCCTGCATTTTTCAGTCTAAATGGCATGACCTTATAACAGTAC
The DNA here is from genome assembly GCF_015680905.1 of Coptis chinensis. NCBI lineage: Eukaryota > Viridiplantae > Streptophyta > Magnoliopsida > Ranunculales > Ranunculaceae > Coptis > Coptis chinensis. The sequence continues at coordinate 29,274,249 of NC_141463.1, read as the reverse complement.
ATGCCGTCCTCAGTTGTGAAACTGGCATGCTTGTGGTCCTCCTCGTGCAGTAGGATTTGGTTGTAGCCAGACGACCCATCTGTGAAAGATAATAGTTCATGTCCAGCTATTGCATCCACCAACTTGTCAATTCATGGCAGAGGGTAGTTGTCTTTCGAACATGCACGGTTCAGATCCGTGAAGTCAATACAGATTATCCATGACCCATTCTTCTTTCTTACTGAGTCAATATTAGAAATCCAGGTGGGGAAATTGATTTCCCTGACAAAATTAGCTGCCTTTAGTTTTTCAACTTAAGCTTTTACCGCTTTAGATCTGTCAACACCTATCCTTCTCGGTTTTAGCTTAACTACTACTGTATCACTGCGAACATTGAGTTGGTGGCATGCCACGTGGGGGTCAATTCCTAGCATTTCTTTGAATGACCAAGCAAACACATCTCTGTGCTCTCAGAGGAACTGTATCAGAGTCTGGCGCTCTTCAGAACTTAACAAGGTGCCAATGAAAGTGGTTTTTGGCAAGCTACCTCCTATAATTTCCACTTCCTCTAATGGCTCCAGTGAGGGGGGATCCTCCCTCTCTCATGGGACTAGGTCTGGGAGAGGTGGATCCAACATTAATTACTATTTGGCGGGTCGCCCGACCTCCATTAGTTCAAAAGGGAGTGGGGACTACTTCGTCGCCAGTGCGTAGCATGCTTTGGCAGCCACCTGGTCTCCTCTGATTGTCTCAATTGTCCAGTTATACAGGAACTTCAGACATTGGTGATAGGTACTAGGAACAGCTCGGAGTCTATGCAGCCAGGTCCTGCCCAAAATCATATGATAGGATGTGTTTGATTTTAACACAACAAAGTTCATGATGAGAGTTACCAAACCAGTAGCTACAGGTAGTTGGATCTCCCCAACTGTCAGAGTTTTGTCCTAACAGAATCCATATAGGTTGCCATTGGTGGCGACCATTTCAGAATCAGAGATTTGTAGCTTCTTGAATGCGTCGTAGTATAGCACATCTGTTGAGCTGCCTGGATCAACCAATATGCGATGCAAATCATAATCTCCAAAAGGAAGTGTCAGAACAAACGCATCCTCATGGGGGCTCTGGATACTACAGCAGTCAGCCTCAGTGAAGAGGATGAATGGATCTTTGTGGGGTACCACATTAACCTGAGCTCCTGCAGTCAGCTCGCTATTCATGATCCTCATCTTCTTGGCGATGCGCATTTGATATCGCGCACCCTTTTCAGTGATCTGTCCACTTCGTTTACTTGTTTTTCCGGCAATCATATTTATCTATAGTCGGCCATTGAGCGGTCCAAGATTGGGGATCCCGAATCGACGTCTCTTGATCTCCTTAAGCTATATCGCATTTGCTGTTCGCTCGTGCATGGAACCGCTTCAAATACCCCCTTTCAATTAGATCCTATAGTTCATTTTTCAGGGTCCTGCAGGCTCTGGTGTTGTGACCCTTACTCTTATGGAACTTGCAGTAGGTCCTTTGGTCTGTAGTACCCAAGGAGCCTAGCTTTAGTGGAGCTGGCCATTTGAGGTAACTCTGATTTTTTATTGAGTCCAGAACCTCATCTGGCATTTTGTTTAGAGGGGCGAAGTTTTTGTCCATTGAGGGAAGAGCTTCTTCAGCTCCTTCCACATGTGGCTTCTTCTGTGGTTTTCCATATGCATTACTGGCTACATTTTGGTATTGCCCTCTGGGCATTCATCCCTTTGATGGAGATTCGGCCCTTTGGCGACCACGATTACGGTCTCTCTTTGATTTTTGCAGGGAAGAATTTCCATTCCCTTCTCGAGGAACCCCAGGAACTGTCCGACTAGTCTTCTTCGATTCTTGATGTCTGTTCAGGACATCCTCTTCCCACCCCCACATGAGTTTCAACCCTGTCAAGGAGTTCCTCTAAATCGCGGGGTGGTTTCTTGGAGAGAGATCTTAATAAGGCTTTGTTTTCATCCAACCCTTGTTTTAAAGCTATTATAGCAGTCTGTTCATCACAAGACTCTATTTGGATTGAAATTTCCATGAACTGTTGCATATAGGATCTCAATGCCTCTCCATCTTTTTTCTTGATGTTGAACAGTACATCGATCCGTTTTGGCTGATGCTTGTTGCATGAGTGGTGTCTATGAAGGTCCTAAATAGTTCTTCTGAGGACCTAATCTGAAGCTCAGGTAATATGTGGTACCACTGGAGCGTAGATCCAGATAGGGAGGCTTTGAACTCCTGACACATGACATGGTCATATCTCTCATATTATCCCATAGTGGCATGATACCTGAATACGTGATCCACCGGATCTGACTTGCCACTAAAGACACTAAACTTCGGTTGTCTGTAACCATGGGGATATGGCTTCCTCATCACTCGTGATGCAAAAGGAGATCTGTCTGTCCCCATTATGGCGGATTGAACAAGAAAGTCTTGCATTTTTCTCCCATTGCCTATCATCCGATGCATCTGACGAATCAGGTCATTCTTCTCAGTTTCCTATGCGCTTTCTTTGTTAGAAAGTTTCCTGTTTTGAGTTCTTTTTCGGTGTCGAAGGTCGACATCACGATCCGGGTCAGTGGACTCCGGTTCTGAGGCTGCTCCTGAGTCCTCATATGAGTCGATGTATTCTAACTCAGATGGCTTGTGTCGTACTAGATCCCCATGCCTTGAGTTCCTAGCCCGACCACCTTTCAGAAGATCGTCATCATCGAGATCGATGAGTGGCTCTTTCCCTATGTCAGACTGATATAAGTGCCTTAGCAGCTGTAATTCTCGCTCAAAGTTTCTTTTTTGCCATTCCAGAGCCTACACCGCCTAACTCACCTGAACAGACTCTGGGTTGGTGAGGACAACATTCTCACCATTTTGACGTTCCTCCTGAGTGTTATTCCTGGGACCTACTCTTGGAACTACTCATCCATCAAGGCTGGTCACAGGTCCTTGGGGGGGATCATTCGCATCATGGTAACCGACATTCTCACCCCCTTCAGGCATCTCATGTTCTTCTTCTCTGATGGCAACGCTGCGCGTGGTAGTGCCACCTTTTGTTTTCTTTGCACTTGCCATCACAACAATAAGATTTTTTAGACTAAGTTAATCGCTTGAAATGAATATTTACCTGCTTTCGTCCCCACAGATGGCGCCAAAAGATGTAGAGGAAATTCTGAGTATCCCCTGATCTTCCTCTGTGCCTTGTGATCCAGAAGCCTTTACTGAATAAAGGAGGGATGAGATGGCGGTGAGTTCACCGTTGAACCGTCTAACGGCTGCCTACGTATCTCCTTTGTTATTTTGGAGAATCAAACTTGATAACCGTAAAAACTCAATTAGATTACTCTAACCTCATTCTTACGGTATCAATTATTTATTTCCTACTCTCACATATATATTCATGCAATATATAGAGTATGGAATCGTTCCACTCTTAACTCTCTAGACTTAAACGAATTCAACTAATCAAATACAAAGAACAATGGTGAGAGTAATGTGTTGTGAAATTTCTATTCTACAATTATACAATGGATTCAAATAAATCTAAATTAACTAAACTAATAAAAATATAGATGAATCAAATATGGAGAAAGCTAGAGAGAGATTGAAATCCATTTTTTAAGTTTTTAACATGCTAGCATAGATTTGTATAGAAAACCCTAGTCTAGATATTCTCACAAGATTAAAATATAAAGACTAGACCTTTAAAGATCCCTAATTACTTTATACTATCTCTAGTCATAAAATAATTAGCATGAGAGAAAGGTTGTTCCCATTCTCATGGCAAACTCACTATTCTCTAGTTTAGGTTAAACTCTTCTTATCTCTAAGTCAAGAAAAACATAAACTTAAAATCCTAAACAACAAAACTATACTAACAAATCAAGTCCTCTCAAAGCTTCATTCAACTCATGAACAAAATAATGAAAAGAATACATAATAGAAAGAGAAGCAATTGAATTGAATAATAATAAATCTTTTATTAAATAGTTCTAATGGAGGCTACAAAACTAAGTCTAAATTAAAACAAGGTAATAGAACTAATTACTTGAATTCTAAAACTAATTAATTGAATGTAAAAAACTAGATCTAAAACAAGTTATTCTAACTAATTAATAGAGTCTAACCTAATTTTCTAATCTAGATCTAACTATGCTTAAGAGCTAAGTCTTCTCCATACAAATGGAGGAGACCAGATCCACTTTTTCGTGTATGGGCTGAGGAGCAATGTTTAAGGCGCAAAAATCGAGCCCAAAACCCAATTTCTTCAGTCCACAGAGGCCTTTCCAGCTGGATTTGACTTCCATGGACCTTTTGCCCACTTCTTCTCCTCTGATTGGGTCAAGACTTAGACCATTCTAAAGATATTTCCGAGCCGGTCATTTTGACATAAGGTAGGCCCAATTCTGAGGTCTAAGTCCAAAGATACGGCCTTCAGAAGTTCTGCTGACTTTTATGCGCTGTTTCTGCTCGCGTTGACTTTGACTTTTCAGCTTTTACCAGGCTTTAAAAAGACTTTTTCTCCTTGAATCTTGGCCTTTTATCATAGAACTTCTTAGCAACCAACCCTTGCTCCTTTATCTCACAAAAGGGACGCATTTCTACACATATTCGACTCTAATGCCTGAAATACACAAAAGCATGATAACAGTACTAACTCTTACTTATTAATCACATAATTGGTCCAAAACAATATTGATAAAGGGGTTAAAACTACAGTTTTGGGCTCTTATCAAAACCCTATTTTACATAGTTCCTAAGAGCGAATCCCTATGGTTTATATAGGAAGAGTTACGAGAGTCCTAAGGTTAGGGCTGTCCTTACCGCTTGTGAGTTCCCTTCATCTTTGGATTCTGCCTTCCTATTAGGATTCCTCTTCTTATGGAAGTCTGAATCTAGACCATATCTTATGAGAGGTAAGTTTTCTTGTTGATCATAATGTCCCATCGTGTATGAGAAGATTATATCTAAAAGGTAACTCCTAAGATATGTTATCATGATTCCTTCCTTATCATCAGAGATCGCCATCTTCAGTTTTCTTCTGTTCAGGAACTGTCGATATCAGTTCCTAACGACTTGGAGAACTGTCATACTTAGAGGCGGTCAGCCACGTGCTTAGCACATGTCCACTAAACACTCGTGCTAACCACGAGATCACTTATTCACAGAACTGATCCGATTGTCCTCGTCTCATTCTGGACATCTATAGTATTAGGTTATTTCCTATACACGTGTCATCTATTCAATGACGGGAAATCCCCCCTACAAAAGCTATCATATTTTGATTTTTCATGTTGCTGAGAGATAATGAACTAGACAATAACAGAAGTAATCTACTAAAAATCTAGCCCAAATCGGACTCAGATTTACTTTCAAAATGGTAAAACGGAAAGAAAATCTAAAAATGATGAATTTGGAAGGGAAAATAGTGGATTTTGTCCTTGAAAACGGCGACCACAAAGTATAACTTGGTGGTGACAGTGTGCGCACCGCTGAGATCTTTCCAAATTGGGGTCACTCGTATATACTGACAATCATAGCCAAAGTTATGGCCAAAATACCAAAACCAATCTCACCTTACCCCAATTAGGAAAATATCACGTGTCTGGACTGCACCAGTCCCCCACCAAACACTGAATAGAACTTGAGCTACCGCAGGATAGGCAGTTGTCTGGCAACCACCCCCCTGTGTGGTAGTACCACTCAATCAGCTCTTATACATGAAAATCGTCCATATCCATATTAACTAAACAACCATTCCTTGTTGAAGCAAGAACACTGTACAAAACAAGATTTGACAATAAACTTAAGAGAAGCTTGGTAGGCTTCTTCAGCACATGCCACCTTCATCACCAGGTTGTACAAACTGTAGGGGAAATTCTGAGTATCCCCTGATCTTCCTCTGTGCCTTGTGATCTAGAAGCTTTTGCTGAATAGAGAAGGGATGAGATGATGGTGAGTTCAGGGTTGAACCGTGTGACGGCTCCCTGCATATCTCCATTGTTAATCAGGAGAATCAAACCCTATTTTGCAAAGTTCTTAAGAGTGAATCCCTATAGCTTATATAGGAAAGGCGATGAGAGTCCTAGGGTTAGGGCTGTCCTCACCGCTTGTGCGTTTCCTTCCATCTCGGGACTCTGCCTTCCTATTAGGATTCCTCTTCTTATGGAAGTTTGAATCTAGACCATATCTTATGAGAGGTAAGTTTCCTCGTTGATCATAATGTCCCATCGTGTATGGGAATATTATATCTAAAAGGTAACTCCTAAGATATGTCATCACGATTCTTTCCTTATCATCAAAGATCCCCATCATTAGTTTTCTTATGTTTAGGAACTGTCTATAGCAGTTCCTAACGACTGGGGTAACTGTTATGTTTGAAGGCAATCAATCATGTGCCTGGCACATGTCCACTAAATACTCATGCTAAGCACGAGATCACTTATTCACAAAACTGATCCGATGGTCCTTGTCTCATTCTGGACATCTATAGTCTTAGGTTATTTCCCATACACGTGTCATCTGTTCAGTGACGAGAAATCCCCCTACACAAACCTTGAGGTTAGAAAAGGTTCACTTCCATTTCCACTCCATATTCTAGCGTCACCACAAGCAGGAACTGTTCACAAACTAAACCAGGCTTCCTCTAGTAGATCAACTCGATACTTTCACTTTGAAGAATTTATACCAACGGAAAGGTGAAACTCGACTTTAAACCATTCAAGTGTTAAACCCCCTCGATGGCTGATGAGTAACTTTTACCAGATTGATGTGTACCATATAGACGTGGCTAGACTGCATGAGTCCCCCACCAATTACTGGATAGAACTTAGGTTGCCGCGGGATCGAAAGAAGTATAATGATCACCCCCAGTGCGGCAGCGCAACTTAACTAGATTTCACATGTGAAGTTTTTCCTTGCGTAAACACAACAATCCTGTGTATAGGCTTAAACTTCAGATTGTCTGTGATATCTTTTTTTTTTTATATCCAAATTCGTAGTGTACGATAACCATGACTATCACAAATCATGTACCCATCATTATAATAATGTTATGCTTATGATAATGACTAGAAGAAGTAGTAGACGTGGCTGGACCAAGAATGTCTTCTCCAGATTATTTTGTCAAATACTTTAATAACTTAAAGCTAAGGAAGGAACTTACCTGAAAGGCGGTGGCTGCACCAGGTGACAATGATAATTACAAATTTATGTAAACTAACTATCTATGTGTAAACACAAATAATCAATTATATAAACAAGTTCTTAGATCAATGTTCCTACTCGCAATTCATTATATAATATAGAGAGTCAAGATTCGTTCCACTTTTAATCTATCAAGACTAAATAGAATCCAATTAATCTAACACATAGAAACAATGGTGAGAGTAATGTTATGTTGAGAGATTTATATTCTACAATTATACTATGGATTCAAATAAATCTAAATTACCTAAACTAATAAAAATAGGGTTTTGATGGAAGAGAAAGTTATAGAGAAGAGTAATCAATCCACCTAATAACTAGTTTCATGCAAGAATCGAATTATTCATTGAAAAGAGAACATATTTAGATTTTCACGCAATGATTCAACCTAAAGACTCAACCTTTTTCATCCCTAGCAACAACCTACATCTCTATAGTTATTATTACTAGCATGTAGGATTATTCCAACCAAGTCTCTCGACTTAATTATAATAATCCCAAGTTTAATTTACTATATGTTTATTTTGGAAGTCATACAATAAACTAAACTCATTGAAATACATACACAATTAAATAATTCTACTAAGCAATCTATTTCTCATTAGGCTTCATAATCACTCCTTCTAATGGGGGGGATTAGCCTAATATCATTGGATTAATTAAACTAAAGAAAAAAAAACATAATAATAACTTGAATTGGATTGAAGTAATGGTGGCTAGGCTAAAGAAAACATAAATTAGGTTATACTAGAGAGAGAGAAAGAGCTAATTTAATTAAACTAAGAGGGGAGTAGCTAAGTTTTGTTTTGCCTTAACCCTTTTTATATAGGAGTGAGTTAGGTTTACAATTTCGTGCATGGGCTTTTAGGCTAGGTTATGAACCCATAAATCAAGTCCAAAACCCAATTTGTTGAATCCAAGACTTCCAATTCTTGTTGTGTCACTGTAGTGCGAGTTTTCACTAACTTATACTGCTCTAATCGAGCCAGGTCTAGATCATTAGAAAGAGCTTTCTGAGCCGGTCAGTTTGATATAAAATGGCCCCAAATCCAAGGTCTGAGTCCAAAGATATGGCCTTTTGAAGTTCTATTGACTTTTCTTCAGCTTTCTAATCCGGTTTGACTTTCACTTAACAGTTTTGACTTGGGCTTTTTAAGGGCTTTTCCTCCATGAAACTTGGGCTTTCTTCATATAACTTTCATAGCAATTACTTTAGCTCCTTTTAGTGCCTAATTAGTAACGAATTTATATTTATTCAATTTCGAAGCCTGAAATACTCAAAAGCACGTAATTAGTGAGAAACCTATATTATTAATAACATAATTGGCTAAATAGAAATACTATTAAAATGTTTAAACTATAGTTTTGGGCTCTTATCAGATAACACCAAGCACGGACTAATCAGGCAAAATAAATAATAGTGAACCAATTAAGTTTTGCGCGGCAATGACTATTGTCTTAGATCTCCCTCATCACATGCAACAGACCTCTAGCCATTCCGTGCATTGTTGACAACCCAATCAACCCACGTGCTAAAACTCAAAAGACTGGATAATAAGAAGGATCAATCACGACCACGATGCAAAAGGCATCCAGTGCACATCACGACAATCCCATCTATATAGCTTATCTTTTACAAATCATATTCAAAATCTCTAATCAAGATCGGCTTTTCTTATACGAAAACATGATCCAACAGAGAAACTTCAAACAAGTAAGTATTGATATTGAAATTCAACAAACCTCCCTCAATGGAGAACATGTCCTTCAGAAAAAAGACTTTCATTTTTAGACCAACATGTACTGAGAACCAGAGTTATTGGTGCTTCTGTTTAATGAAACCAATATAAGTGTGACCTTGGCTGTCTCAAACCCGTCATCACATACAGAAGAAAACAATCGGTAACCAAAGTAACCAGATTTAATAAGAACACAATTTAGAGGTTGCAATGCAACAATCGGATTTTGCCAAATCTAATTTTCAACATGCATTTAGTGCGCACCAATATTTAGTGCTTCAATAAATTACTGATTTGACGCTTTAAACCAAAATCCACAAGTATCTAGCTTCTTTCCCAATAGACGGCGCCATAAGATGTAGGGGATTTTTTGAGTATCCCACAATCCTCTGCTGATGTCTTCACACCGTGTTCTAGTTCAAAGCTTATTTACCGAAATCAATAGGAATATTTGATAATATGGACTGAACCACAAAGTGGTTGTCTACGTATCCTCTTTCAGGAATCAAGTCTGTCATAGGTCTTTATAGGGCTGAATAGCATACTGAGTGAGGAAAAAGAGATTACCAGAAGTTTGCCTTTAGAGAGCCGCCTCTCTATCTTGGCCATTAAGGATCCGTCCTTATTCCCATACTGCTGCTCCCTATATATAGTAACTTATGGAAGGTCCTAGAATAAGGTTTCCTTGGCTACCAAGAAACCATCCTCTCGCTAGGGTTTCGTCTTTTCTTGTCAAGATAGGATCAACATCAGAATATAAGTTATCACTTAGAAGGAGACATAGTTGGACTAGGTTTCCATAATAAGCCTTTAGACCTAGAAGTCTGCTATAAATGGAACACCTATTCTAAACACGTCTAAAAGTCTTTCTAATACTAAAATACAGTTGTACAAGGTTGTCATCCAGTTCTGGACCAATTCTGGAACTGACCTGCCCAGTTCCCGAACTACTTCGTGGAACTAACTAGTCAAACCAGAGGAACTTTCCTGAACTCGTAGGAATTGACCAGAACTGATCAAATTAGTTCTAGAGTCATTATCTTATGCTCCATTCCCCTTCTGATAACAATTATTCAATGTAATCTCACTCTACCACATGTCTTTAGGACACTGACGGAATATTACCCCTATAGTATTTGTGTTTATGTTAGACACGTGCTTGATATACATTGGTTGTGAATATTACTCCCTTACATAACCCCATATCAGTAGGTCGTTTTGTTCATAAAAGTGATCTGCTGAGAGAGAACGATAGCAGGTGTGAGAATGCAAGCAGTTTGTGAGCAGAAATACCAACCGCCTCATTTTGTGGAATTCGAAAAGACACTAGAAAAGGGGACGTCAGTTGATAAAACGGTAAAATGATAGTTTTACCTACGAATAAGCGATGAAACTCAAATGTCAGTAAAACTAAAACTTTTTTCTTGCTTATATATCAAAGTTATTTACTCTCGTTTCAATGCAATATGTTTAGAGTAGAGAATTCATTCCACTCCTAATTTGTTTAGGTGTAACTTTTCCTAATTCATGTAAGCTAACGAAGTCATGAAATGGAATTGAAATTAACTAGGATGGTAATTAAACTAATCAAGATGCGATAAATGAAATGACAGCAACTTAATACTAAATTGACAATATGAGGAGGAATTAGGGGAATTTGATTCCACCTTGATTCGAATTAATTAACTAACGAAGAATTGTTGTAATCCGAATTGAAATGTTTTCGCATAACAATTGGGTCTATCTAATCTCTAATCATTCATGGAAATCTCTACCAACTAACAATCAGGATGTGAAGTAATCAAACCCATTCTCATGGAGAACTAATTACTTTCTAGAATGGAATAGATTACTACAACGGTTTTTACGCTAATACAATCAAGTTTCATCAAGGCTTCCTCTAACCCCTCTAATGGAGGTTTTAGCCTTGAATCATTAAATTATCATTTCTAACACAAGAACAATAAGAACAAGTCATGATTGAAATAAGTGATTAAACTTATAAATCTAATTGAACAATAATCTAAGATTCAAAATGAATTAAAACTGAATTTGAAACTAATTTAGAACTAAGATTATGAGTAACTAATTATCAAATTAAGACAAACTAAATCTATGAATTAAATATTGAATTAGAACTAACACTTGAAATAAAAACTAAGTTATTGATTCTACAAACAAAATACTTGTTCTAAAAACTAATCTTATGAAGTAAAACTAGATAAAAACTAATTATTCGATTCTAGACTAAGTAAAACCTAAGTTTCTTAAGAGCTAAGTCTGTGTCTCTTCATATGGAGGAGACCAGATCCACAATTTTGTGCATGGGCTGAGGAGCCATGTTTTGGGCAGAAAAATACAGCCCAAAACCTAATTACTTCAGTCCACACAGGGATTTTTAGCTAGATCTGACTTCGATAGCCTTTTCATTGACTTCTGCTCCTCTGATTGGGTCAAGGCTTGGACCATTAGAAATCTCTTTCCGAGCTGGTCATTCGGACGTAAGGTAGGCCTAATTCTGAGGTTTGAGTCTAAAGATACGGCCTTCGGAAGTTCAGGTGACTTTTGTGCGCTTTTTCTGCCCGCGTTGACTTTGATTTTTTAGCTTTGACCGAGATTTAAAAAGCCTTTTCTCCTTGAATCTTGGCCTTTAATCATAGAACTTCTTAGCAACCAACCTTTGCTCCTTTATCTCGTAAAAGGGATGCATTTCTGCAAATATTTGACTCCAATGCCTGAAATACATAAGAACACGATAACAGTACTAGCTCTTACTTATTAATCACATAATTGGTCTAAAAGTAATATTGTTAAGGGGTTAAAACTACAGTTTTGGGCTCTTATCAAACCACCCCCAAACAGCATTTTGCTTGTCCTCAAGCAAATATGAGAAATTAGAATAAGTGACCAAAAATAGAGTTCTAACTAATCTCGTTTCACCGAGTGCGATTGCATTGACCATATGCAATAAAGCCTTAAACCATTAGGAATTCCCTAGTGGACGAGTTATAGCCTCGTGAGAGTTTTCCAGTGAAGGTACTCACAAACTTCATCTATACTACAACGACTAAGAAATAAAACTATTTTCCTTATTTATTCTCAAATATCTATACATCTCACTAGCAATGAATAACGATAATCAGGTCGAAACCTAAGCTAATATATGCATAATAATCAGTCATCTACGAATAAACATATATACAATGAGCAATACTATGAAATGCACTAACAAGTCCGTTTCTGAAACTTTGGAATAGCGTCCTTAACTAGGACCTCACATAAAAGTCAAGACAAAAACACTCTAATTTTTCCACTCAAGTTTTGTTACTCCAATGTGTAGTGGGCACACTTTACCTTACAATCTCAATGACACACAAGAAAGCCGAAGTAGATCAAACACATCTTCCACTTACTATCACACTAACCTATTCCTAATTGAACTAGAGGTCTTTATTAGGTGTTATGGGGATTAGGTAATGGTTTAAGAATGAAGGAAATGGACATTCAAAAAGAACCAGCTAGTCTGAGATAATAGAGTCTTCATATTATGTAACTAGAGAAAACCTTGTTCTTACTTTGCTTCTACACCTTTGTTTCCATCCTTAGCCATTTTTTTTTTCTTTTTCTTTGGCTTTTGACTCCTTTGATTTAGTTTTTGGAGTTCTAACTCTTTATATATATATATATATATATATTCGATGGAAACTTTCTTTTCTTATTTGAAGCAACTACCAAATTCTTGATTTCAAAGGTCTTTCTCTTTTCTATTCTTTATCTCTATTCTCATACTTATTCAAAGAATGGGTAGGCTGATTTTTATTTTTTATTTTGTTTTGTAAAAGGGTAAAAGATTTGCGGGTTATGAAAGGCTAAAAAAGGGCTCAGAGGGGCGACTAGCTGAAAATAATTTCATAAGGTTTGAATTTCTAGATATATCGATCCAAGGAGGGCCTAAATTCTCGCTTAGGATATGGTATAGTAAGCAAGCAAGTGGACGTGTGATTCCTCTATTCGGAATTTACTTATCCCATGTGTCATTTCTCAAATATTTCATTCATATAAGGCTTTAGGCTATATTCTCACAGGATTTGTAGAATAAATACTCTAGCCTAGATTTCAGAAACTTAGTACCAATATAACGTAGATAATCATGCAATATATTTATAGAAAGATACAAAGATTATTACCTACATATTAACCTAAGTTTCTAAAAACTATTCTAATGCAAAAGCTAACGTGAAACTTCTAGATTATTAAGAGCATAGTGTAAGAAACAATACAAATATTCCTAAGTGTATAGCATAAACTTTTTATTTATATTTATTTATTTTTTTGAATTTTTGAATTTTTTACTAGAAAACAAGTGCATATTATACATATCTATATCCTAACAGACGCCTTAAATTACGCGTGTTTCTATGCCACCCCCAAACAAAAATTCATGTTTTGTCCTCAAAGTATTGAAATAAAAAGGGTAGAAAAATACCATGGAAACGCATGAAATTTTGGAACATCTGCAAAACAAAGTTAAAACATACTAATATAGATAAATAAAAATAGACGTAACTCTATATGAGTTCTACCAATTATGAGGTTACAAGAAGTAAACTGCTTGGGACATAAGCAGACACGAACAAAAATAAAAACTTACCTCTTATCCAGCATTTAGGCGTTGTCAACCTCTTCTATAAAGAAATGAGGTTCTTGCGCATCTTGGCACGCCATGATGATTTGCCAAGCCCTTCGCCGTGTATCATCAACCAGTGCTAACCTGTCAAGTGTTACTCGGTCTGATGGGGTGTAAGGAGCAACCAAATGAGGTTGCACCTGCCATCCCGGCCAAGTCATAACTCGTAATGAACGAACAACGCAATTGGTGGGTCTCATGATTTCAACCCCAAACCAATCCGTGAACTGGGTACATAATTCAGGTAAACAACTGCGCATGATGTGGCAAACCAAAATAGGCATAAGAAGATACTTATGCCTTATGGTATGGGCTCTCGCTAAACTAGCCACTAAAACTCTGGGAATGTCGTATAAGAAAGGTCCCTCAGCTAAAGCAAGGAAAACGTCACCAGCTACATTATTTGCAGAAGTAAACTGCCACTCCCCTAAAATATTTATCAGGATAAATAACATGGTGGCCACGTTTAGGGATAGGCTACCAAGGGCTACGTTATATTGCCCTTGGTCCATTACACGAAACACCCCTCCCCCATAATACACGTGAAAATAAGCATAGTTATAGAAGTATGCATTATTAGTCATATAACCCCACGTGTTTGTAGGATCAGGCACAGACATTCCTACAACCAACGCTACCAAAGACTTACTGAATTCCATTGTCATGTCATTAATTACGACGAAGAATTTTTGTTCTCCATCAGGTTGACAAAAGAATTTAACATTATTATAGAAATATGCAGTAAGTTGAGGTGAATATGAGTCGTCAAGACTTACCAGTAGATGCCGCCATCCTAACTGCACGATCCTCCATAGGTTTCGCTTCCCAACAAGTCTTCAAAAGACTGCTCAGGTATGACTATAGGAGATGTCACCACAATAAATACTCTCTAGAAGTGCTGCAAACAACCCTGGAAAAACTCACAAAAAATCAGAAAATTAAAGTGGTTGTGAAGGTCAGGGCGCGGGGTGCGCTCCTGTCTTGGGCGAGGTCTAGAGAAGAGAGCGCAGGGTGCACTTTGAATTAGCCTTGGTAGGGCACAGGGCGCGCTCTGGTCTTACTCGAGTTCCAGAGGCTTCTTCAAAGGGGGGCTGGAATGGTGTGTGTGTAAAAGCTTCCATGTACTCTGAGCAAGATGAAGTGAAAAACAAAAGGAAAAATTTAGAGGTTCAAGGTGAGATATGCAAGTGAGGGGGGTGGGTTGTGAGTGTAGAGTGAATCAAGTATATATAGGGTTTTAGTTTCTAAAATGAATATCAACAAGTTACCAAAAAATTTTAAGGCAATTGCCGGAAACAAAATATTCTAAAACCAAAACGGAAACAAGTTAGGTGCATATTCTGAATATAAACTAATAGCTTTTTGGTTAATTTCAAAATAGCAACTTCCTAATTCTATTAATTGAAATTCCATTCTACAACAATATCCAATCTTAGCCACACCCATATCGGCAACATTCCCAACAACTCATATTTCCACGATTTGCAAGACTTAACTTCTAAAACGGTTTACAAGATAAAAACAATGCGAAAAAATAGTAATACCACCCCCAAGCACTTCGGGAAGGTGGGATTCAAAAATCATCGCATGCTTAGACAAGAACCAAATTAAATTCAAATAGAAATTCAAATAATAATTAACTACAGAATTCAAATTTAACAACTCAATATCCAATCTACTAAAAACAATAAAAACAACATCAAAACAACAAATTTCCTAAACCACTAGCCACGAGATGAAAATGGGCCCGAGTCATCCTTCCATCGGCGACGACGCTCATGCCTCGTAGACTCCTTTGAGGAAGAACCCCCGATGGGTAACATGCGTTCTAGGATTTCCACTTGGAACCGGCGTTGTGCCTCCATAAATGCCTTCATCTCTTCCCAACGCTCATCCTGGCGCTGGAAGTTCGTCTCCACAGTCTTCTGCAGGTTCAAATTTTCATCGTGAATGGCAACCTACCTAGTCCGCAGGTTTTCACAAATATGGTTCAGGGAACACAAACCACGATGCAGCATTGACATGTGTTCCATATCCAAATTACAATTCTCCAAGGCATCGACATCAAAACATGTTGTGTCCTTATTCTCATCATCTGAATCTCCCTCTTCCACAACCCTTTTTCCAGGCAACTTCCAAACCTTCTGAATACAGTCTGCATAAGCAATTACATTTGTATTCAACTTCAACATAGTCCGCTCAGTTCTTGGTTTCTCACCCAAAGACAACATTATCTTCGTAATTAAAGCAGGAAAGGGTGCGGTACTTACTCTAATTCCTCTATTCATAGTTAACAAGAAGTCGACGATACAAAAATCATACCTCTGTTGCTGTAGTACCCAGAGTACATGCAGACAGTTCAAACCGATGTCACTAAACTTCTCTTTTCCAATCACATTCTTACCAACCCACTGAGCTAGAGCCAGCTGGTTGGTCCTCAACAACGACTGTCGAACGCAATGCGATTTCGGATTATACTTCCCTTCCTACACAGTGTTTTTTATCAATGCCTCTACCCCACCCCCCCCCCCCATACTGGGATTCTTGCACGGTGGCTACAAGCTTACATTTTGGCATAATGCCCAGAATATGAGTCATCTACGAAGCACGCACTTCTCTCCTCACACCATTCGACTTCACAAAAATCTTCCTCACCTCGATTTCCCGCTTCTTATATAAATTTAAAACCAAATCCTCATGGTAAAAATCATCCTCCGTATACCACAACCATTGCCAATCCCTACGTTTCATCTCATCATCGTAAAACGATGCGAAATGTTCCGTTTTGGAAACTTATTCCGGAAGGATTTTGCATTTTTGAGCCATTGAGTATTGGAATTTGAAATGTTGGTTTGAATAAGGTGGGGGAGAGGTGTTGAAACTAGATATCAAACTTTGGTTTTGAATGGTCATTTGATTTAGGAAAAAAAAATTTAATTTTTTTTTTGTTTTCGAACTGTTGGAGAGAGATTGAACTGGAGGGGGCGAAATTCGGTGTGGGTGGGTTGTTTTGAGGTGGTGAAAATCAATGGTGGTTTTTTTAAGGTTTTGGTTCATTAATGGAGGTGGAAGGATGAGGAAGAAAAAGAATGCATCGCGTTCTTGGGTTTTACTGTTTACTTGGGCCCAAGCCCAAACAAATTTGGAAATACCCATTTTGTCCCTATGCGCGCAAAATTAAAATTGAAGTCCGATTTTTGAGAATGAGATATGAAAACGATCAAGAGAGAATTACCAATCCAATGATCCATAAAACACTCTATTCTAACGGTGGTTGACATGTAAAAAGGTGGAGAACGTCTCGAAGTGCACAAATGACGTAACTTATGCGAAGAAATAAAATCTAAATTCATAGATAATGTTAACCCGAATCAAAATACGATTTAATGACATAAACAAAAAAAATGGAAAGTTGAGCAATCAAGAATGGGAAGACCAACATCCCACCCCCAAACAAATTTTATAGAACAAAGTTTAGAAAATTTGTTTTAAACGTGGGTCTTTTAAAGTCAGATTCTTGAGACTTCTAAATTACTATTTTTATGGTTTTGATATTTTTATGAACACAATAAGCAGTAAAGATATAAATCACTCCATAGATAAATATGAATCAAAAACCAATAAAACATGCGAAAGTGGAAAGCGTGAATTACGTTAAATGTGGACTTAGGGTCCGGTACTTACAGCCACACACTCCATAGGGAGGGCCCGATTACCTGAATGGTACACTTAGTAATATATGAAAGTGAAAGGAAGTACACCAAACAACAATGGTAAGTCCTCATAGACAGGGTCCTGAAAAGGACTTCCTCCACATCAGGGGACATTAACTCGTGAAAATGTTTTAACCGTTGGCCATTGACTTGAAAGGTATTGTTGTCCTTGGAATTTACCAAGGTGATTGCCCCGTAAGGGGTGACTTCAGTAACCATAAATGGACCAGACCAATGGGTTTTTAATTTCTTGGGAAAAATATGCAAACGGGAGTTGTAAAGCAAGAATTTTTAACCAACCACAAACTTTTTGCACAAGATTTGTTTATCATGAATACGTCTCATGTTAGCTTTATAATCATTCGCAAGATCATAAGAATCACTACAGATTTCTTCAAGATCATTCAATTGCAACTTGCGCTTGACTCCCGCCTCATCAAAATTGAAGTTAAGGCTTTTTATAGCCCACATAGCACGGTGCTCCAATTCAACGGGCAAATGACAAGGTTTCCCAAATAAAAGTCTGAAGGGAGACATACCTATAGGAGTTCTAAAAGCAGTCATATACTCCCATAAGGCATCAGTTAGACACTTAGACTAATCTTTCCTATCAGGATTTACAATTATTTCTAAGATTTTTTTGATTTCCCTATTAGAAACTTCTACTTGGCCGCTAGTTTGTGTATGATAAGGAGTTGCCACCTTATGTGTAACTCTATACTTTTTAACTAGAGAATCAACAACTCTGTTGTAAAAATGTGTTCCACCATCACTAATGATGGCTTTAGAAATGCCAAACCGACAGAAAATGTATTCCTTAACAAAAAACACAACTGTCTTATGGTCATTACTACGGAAAGCCATGGCCTCTATCCATTTAGGCACGTAGTCCATGGCAACTAGAATATAAATGAAATCGTGGGAAATAGGAAAAAGGCCCATGAAATCAATGTCCCATACGTCAAAAATTTCTACCACCATGATTGGATTTAATGGCATCATATTACGCTTAGTGATTTGCCCAAGTTGTTGGCAACGAACACACGTCTTGCAATGCACTTGGGCATCTTTAAAAAAGGCAGGCCAATAAAACCCACATTGAAGAATTTTAGCAGCTGTTTTCATACCACTAAAATTGCCTCCACACTCTTTGTCATGGCAGAATGATAGAATCTCATTATATTCTCACTGGGGAATACAGCGACGAATAATCTGATCTGCACAATACTTAAAAAGGTAGGGCTCTTCCCAGTAGTATAGCTTAACTCTGGCCAAGAACTTCTTACGTTCATTTCTTGACCAAACATCAGGACTAATATCAGAAGCTAAATAATTCACAATGTCAGCATACCATGGTGCAGAAAAAATAGCATATAGATGCTCATCAGGAAAAGAGTCAGGTATAGACTCAAAATCACTATCATCGTCATTTGTTAGTCTAGATAAGTGGTCGGCAATAACATTTTCGACCCCTCTTTTGTCTTTAATTTCTAAGGTGAACTATTGCATGAGAAGAATCCATCGGATTAATATCTGCTTAGCATCCTTCTTTGCGAGAAGGTACCTAAAGGTTGCATGGTCTGTGTAAGCTAAAGTCTTAGTACCAACCAAATAAGGACGAAACTTATCTAAAGCATAAACGACAGCTAAGAATTCTTTTTTTGTAGTTGTATAATTCTTTGAGCATCGTTTAAAGTTCTACTAGAATAATAAATGACAGTGGACTTATTATCTAGTTTCTAACCTAATATAGCACCAACGGCATAATCACTAGCATCGCACATGAGTTCGAAAGATTTAGACCAATCGGGAGGCTGTATAATGGGTGCAGATGTTAAGGTAGCTTTTAAAGTTTCAAAAGCCTATTTATAGTTATAGTTGAAATAAAAAATAACATCCTTTAAGAGCAAATTAGTTAAAAGCCTAGCTATTTTTGAAAAATCTTTGATAAAATGGCTATAAAAACCTGCATAGCCTAGAAAGGCACTACTATCACGGACAGTCCATGGTATAAGTAGAGACACTATCTTATCTAGTTTGGCCTTATCTACTTCGATGTCATCACTAGATACAATGTGACCTAGCACTATTCCCTTTTTTCACCATGAAATGACATTTTTCCCAATTTAAAACCAGACTCTTCTCTTCACACCGTGTCAAAACCTTAGACAGGTAGTTAGTAAAAGAATCTCCATAAATAGAAAAATCATTCATGAAAACTTCCATGAAGCGCTCTACCATGTCACTTAATATATGAAGCATACACCGCTGGAAGGTACTAGGAGCATTACAAAGGCAAAAAAGCATTCGTTTATAGACATATGTTCCAAAAGGACATGTGAAGGTAGTCTTTTCTTGGTCATCAATATCGATAATAATTTAAAAATAGGCAGAGCAGCCATCTAAAAAACAATAATAAGTGTGACCAGCTAGACATTCAAGCATCTAATCTATAAATGGTAAAGGAAAATGATCCTTTCGTGTCCTGGCATTTAAACATCTGTAATCAATACAGATCCTCCATTTTAACGGGACTTGTGTGGAAACATATTTACCCTTAGCATTACGTACCATGGTAACCCCCGATTTCTTAGGAACTACATGAATGGGACTTACCCATTCGCTATCGGAGATTGGGTATATGATACCCGCATCGAGTAAGCGTAAGACTTTTTCCCTGACCACTTCTTTCATGGCAGGGTTCAATCAATACTGAGGTTTGTGAGAAGTCTTTGCATTATCCTCCAAATGGATACGATGTGTGCATACATTAGGGTCAATCCCCTTAATGTCGTCTAAGGACCAACCAATCGCGGAACAATGTTCCCGAATCACCCTAATCAACTGTGCCTCTTCATCGATAGACAACAGAGAAGATATAATTACCAGATGAATACCATCCGAATCAAGTTGAATATATTTTAACTCAGAAGGAAGAGGTTTAAGCACCAGGGTGGTAGGAACATCGATAAAGGCTTCTGGTGGGTCATCATCTTGAGTAGTGAAGACTTGTTTAGGTAGCAGGTCTTCAAACTCAGTAGATGGAGCAACAAAAAGGTTTATGGTAAGTGTAGACTCGAAGAGGGCATTGACTTCCTCTACGTAAGAGTCATCCTCAAAATCTGAACTTCCAAAGGAAAGGAATTTATGCATCTGGTTTTCTGGAAACGTGTTATTAAAATAGTCTTGAGCTAAGCTCTCGATCATGCTAACCTCCCCATCTACAGACGAATCTAGTAATTGTTTCATCATTTTAAAAACATTTAACTCAATAGAAAGATGGTTAAAAGACATGGACATCGAACCATCGCGACAATTTATAAGCGCATTGGCAGTTGCCAAGAAGGGACGCCCTAAGATGATCGGAACAGAGTCGTTAGAGACTTCTGTATCAAGGATAACTAAATCAGCATGATATTAGAAATCTTGAACCTTAACAACCACGTTTTCAACCACACCCTTAGGATACTTAATAGATAGATCCGCTAATCGCAACGTCATTTTAGTAGGTTACATCTTCTGTAGACCTATTTGTTTATATAAATAATGTGGGAGTAAATTAACACTTGCCCCTAGGTCTAATAGCGTTGTTGTCGTGTGGGAATCTCCTAAGGTGCATTGTACAGTAGGACGACGTTTTATATTATTAGTTTATGATTTTATATAATATTTTATACAATAATAAATTAATTAATTAATTATATATAATAACTATTAATTTTTTAAATAAGATCGGATATTTTCGGATGCGGATATGGCAGTATCCGTATCTGTATCCGAAACCAATTCGGACATAAAAAATTATCCAAATCCAAATCCAAATCTGATATCCGAAATTTTCGAATAATATCCGATTTTTCAAATACGAATGCGAATTGGATTCGAATATTTATATATCCACTTGCACCCCTAATGGCGAGTTATGAGGTTTAATGTTAAGCGGGACCAAAGTTGCGGTCTTAAAGGTGATAATTAAGACATACGTTACTGACCATTGAGGTGAGCAAGAGTCTGGGAGATCACTGATGGGAGAGGTCGTTTGTGTGTAGCGAGTGATAAAAGGATAAAATTGAATAGAATTCTACTTACGAATAAGCGATAAAATTCAAACGCAAGTAAAACTAAAACTTTATCGTATACTAGTGATTATCAAAGATTTCTACTCTCGATACTATTGAAGTAGAGTTGGAATAGAAGATTCGTTCCACTCCTAGTTTTTTAGCATTCAAGTTTCCTATGACTATCAATCTTACTAAAGTCAATGAGAGTTTTACAAATTATACTACGAAATGCTACGGAATACTAAGTTTGAATCTAGAATAAGAATTAGGGAGGAATTGAATCCACCTTGAATCCAACTTAAGAAACTAACATAGATTGTTGTAATCCAATTTTTACGTTCTTATGGTAAGAATTGGTCGTTTTAATCCCTAATTATACATGGCAGCTCTACCAATTCATAACTAGTATGTGAGGACGTCCACCCATTCTCATGGAGAATCAACGACCTTCTAGAGTGGAATAGACTCTTACAACGATTCTAAGCTAACAAAATTAAGTTTTCATCAAGGCTTCATCAACCCCTCTAATGGAGGTTTAGCCTTGATTCATCAAACTATCATTTCCATATAAAATTGAATACGACATATTATAAAGATTCTACCATTATTAAATTTAACTAAACAATAATTGAAATCTAAATTAACAACTAAGAATCATTAAATAACAAGAATTGAAATTAATCTAAACAATCATTAAATAACAAAGGATCGAATTTAACAAGAACTACTATTTTATTTATCAAATGAATGATAAACAATGATTCAATACTGAAATTAAAATAAGAATAACAACTAATTAAAATAATTGAAAAACTAGATCTAGAACTAAGCTTTAATGACTACTTTAATGGCTACTTTCTATCCTAAGCTAATTGATACATAAGAGCTAAGTCTTGTGTGTGGAAATGGATGAGACCAGATCCACATTTTCGTACATGGGCTGAGGGTCCATGTTTTGGGCCGAAAAATCGAGCCAAAACCCATTTCTTCAGTCCACAGGGTCCTTTTCAGCTGGCTTTGACTTCAATAGGGTTTTGTCTACTTTTGCTACTCTGATTGGATCAAAGTTTAAACCATTGGAAAGCTCTTTCCGAGCTGGTCATTTTGACATAAGGTATGCCTAATTCTGAGGTCTGAGTCCAAAGATACGGTCTTCGGAAGTTCTGTTGAGTTTTGTGTGCTGTTTCTGCCCGTCTTGGCCTTTAATCACAGAATTTCTTAGCAACCAACCCTTGCTCCTTTATATCGCCAAAGTGGCACATTTCTGCACATAATTGACTTCAATCCTTGAAATACATAAAAGTATGTAATTAGCATTAAGAAAATATAAGAAAAAAATTTGAGCTTATGCTAAGTTAAGAAAATGGAGACCGATTTAAGGGAGACCGGTAGTAACATAACTTAGGATGCGGTTTTGATCGGGTGCCTGCTTTTTTTGCCTAAAGTAGAAAAAAAAAACATAATTCTCTTTAGGCTGCTTCGTGTTGTTCTCTTAGTTCTTTCCCACTAATAGTAAAATCCCCCTCTGTCGACAGAGAGTGGTTTTTAGTGGCTGTTTATAGTAACGCCCCTCTTCTTCCTCCTATCTGCTGGTAAAATCCTCATCTAAGTATAGATTGAGTTCGCAGAGGTTCAAAGAAGTAGTTGGGGATTGTTAGGTTTAAATTTTGGTAGTTTTTATTTGGTTGGAACTAGAGTATGGCTTCTCCTAGTAACCCAAACAGGGATGGGAATACTCGTAGTACCTCTTGGAGCTCGTTGTTTGGTAGAACTGGATCTGCAGAGTCAAATGTGGCTTTTAAGTCGTTTTCTCCCATTTTTGTTGATGGAGTTGCTCAGTTCCCAACAGATTTACTGGAACAAGGAATAAAGGAATGGGATGATTATCTAGTGGGGTATTTCCTGGATAAGAGAATGTCCTTTTTGACTGTGAAGGAAATACTGGAGAAAAAGTGGAAATTGAAAGGGTCTTTTGATATTACCACAGACAAGGAACTCTTTTATATGAGTTTTACGAGCTCGGAAGATCGTCAAATGGTGCTGGATGAAGGACCGATTTTTATTGCGGGTAGAGTGTTTGTAGTTAAGCCATGGACAGTTGAGGTTGATAACTACAAAAACAAGGTAGCGTCCATTCCTCTGTGGGTTAAGCTGATGGATGTCCCAAAAGAAATGTGGACATTTGATGGACTATCATACCTAGCTAGCTTAGTGGGAGGCACGCCAATGTTTATGGACGACGCAATAGCGAAAAGGAAAAGATTATCCTTTGCGCGATTCTGTATCGAGCTCCCAGTGAACTATGAATACAAAGATGTAATAACTGTGAAGGCTGGGAACAGGGAGGTAGAGATACCATTGGAATACCCATGGAAGCCGAAGTCTTGCACAAACTGTAATAAGTTTGGACATGCGGCAGAGCAGTGTAATGTAAGAACGACTAGGGTATGGCGTAAAAGGGCAATGCAGCGAAATGGGGCTGAAACAATAACAACAGACAGCATAGGGGGAGGAAATGTGAGTCAAACGGGGAATGAATCTGAAAATGTACAAGGTGATGATAGTGAAGGAACGAGGAGGAAAGCGGCGATGGTGATTATAGATCTGACGTACAAAGGGGTGGGGAATGGGAATGTATGCAGGTGGTGAGATAACACCGAGTAGCATGGAGGACAGCGGCGCCAGAGGCCCCAGAATCAGATTGTATCACTCAGTACCATAAATGTAGTGTCTCCAGGATGTGTTGAGAGCTGTTTTGGAGACCAATCTTCTGAGGCTCTGAGCCGAGGAGCTATACACACGCCTATACAGCACATGAGAGGCATACACCCGGAAGTTAACGTGTTCGCGAGAGAAAATATTTTTAGAGGCTGGAACCGCGGACTGGAAGATGATGATATATCGATCAGAGCCAGAGTTGTTCGGGGACAAGGTGGTACCGACTAGACAAGAAATAGAAGAAGTGGAGAGGACTGCAGTGCAAACAAGAGCTCAGAAGCAAAGAGAAGAGCAGAAAAAGCAGCCTGAGTCAGGGAAGAGAGGTAGGGGGAAGAACAAAGGGAGTGGAAAAAAAAAGGCCGTAAATGATTAGACTTTGTAGCTGGAATGTTAGGGGAATAAACGACTGCACGAAAAGCCGAAGCAATTGAGGAAGTTTATAAAAGAGAATAATATAAGTTGTATGGGAGTGTTGGAAACCAAGGTTCGAATGGAGAAAT
Organism: Coptis chinensis; assembly: GCF_015680905.1. Classification (NCBI taxonomy): domain Eukaryota; kingdom Viridiplantae; phylum Streptophyta; class Magnoliopsida; order Ranunculales; family Ranunculaceae; genus Coptis; species Coptis chinensis. The sequence goes on along the minus strand of NC_141463.1, from coordinate 29,249,631 downwards.
TGGCGAGAATTAAAAGTGTAGTGTGTCCGCAATGGCAGTTGGAACATAACTATACAAGTGACGAATATGGGCGCATCTGGATTGGTTGGGACCCAAGTATATTGACTGTTCAGAAAGAGGTGGAAGGGGGTCAATTTGTGCCTGTAAGGTCACAATTTTGCAGCAAAGCGTCAACTTTTGGTAACTTTTCGTGTATCGCGAGTAATAATAAGCGAGAAAGATAGGCTGATTTTGTGGGAGGAGATAAAGGCCTTAAGTATAGGTATTCATGGGCCTTGGTGTGTCATGGGAGACTTCAATAATGTGTTATTCTCCCAAGAAAGAATCGATAGAGCTGTACATCCGAGGGAAACGCAGCCGTTCGCAAGTTGTTTGAATGTAGCGGGGCTTTTTTAGCATAATGTGTCGGGTGTTACTACACTTGGAATAGTGGAGTCTGAGCATGAGAAAATGGTCGAAAATTTGGATAGATGTGTAGTCAATCTTGACTGGCAGCTCGAACCGTGGCCCACAAGAGTGGAAGTTTTAACCCGGGGGTTATCAGATCACTGCCCGTTGGTTATGTCGTTCTACAGCCCAGAAAAAGAAACCATCCCCCATTCAGGTTTTGCAATTTTTGGATGCTACACAATGATTTCCAGGCGTCGCTAAAGGAGTGTTGGGAAATACCAGATCATAGTAGCCCACCTTTCATGTTGACTAGTAAATTGAAATGCCTAAAGGCTAGTTTGAAGGGGTGGGCAAGATCCTTAAGCAGTGACATTCAAAGGAGGGTCGAAGAAGCAAGAATGCAACTACAGGAAGTGCAAGACTTGCTACATAAGAATCCGGTGGACTGTGCCCTTAGTGCTCATGAGTACGAGCTAAGAGATAAGCTATGTAGCTTGATAAAAATGGAGGAAGCGGATATATTTCACAAAACGGATATTGAATGGTTGTGCTTCGGGGACAGGTGCAGTGCATACTTTTTCAATGCGATAAAGGAAAAAAAAACCCGAAATTCAGTGGGGGTAATTACAGATGCACAAGGTATAAAAAGAGAAGGGAGGGACCATGTAGCAAAGGCGTTTCTACAGTACTATATGGAGCTGCTGGGAGTGCCCTCGGAAGCTTACTGTGACCCTGGGTTTCTCAATACTCTCACAGTAAAAGAGATCGATCAGGCCACAAGTGATTTTCTTATTGGCCCTATTTATTTGTGAGATGAGATAAAGGAAGCTTTGTTTGGTATGGAGGACAATAAATCCCCGGGACGGGCCGGATTTAATGCCCGTTTCTTCAAAAAGAGTTGGGATGTGATTGGAGCAGAGTTTATCAGATCTATCCAATATATATTCAAACACAGGAAAATTCCTGGAGGCATTAATGCCACCTTTCTCTGTCTCATACCGAAGATGAAAGATGCAGACTCTGTTGGCTCGTTTCGTCCAATAGCTTGCTGCAACACGTTGTATAAATGTGTGTCGAAAGTCATAACCAATAGGATGAAGAAGTGTATATCGGGGATTATCTCGAATGCCCAATCAGCCTTCATACCGGGGAGGTCGATACAAGACAATCTGCTGCTAGCTCATGAGTTGCTAAGGGGGTATTCGAGAAAACAGGGGCAGAAGAGGTGTGCAATCAAACTTGATATCAAAAAGGCGTATGACTCTGTCTCATGGCAGGCCCTTGAAGCCATCTTGGGACGATTCAAGTTTCCTGGGTTGTTCATAGAATGGGCTAAAATGTGCTATACCACCCTACATTTTCAGTTATGGTGAATGGGATGTCGGAAGGTTATTTTGAAGGAAGAAGAGGTCTGCGGCAGGGGGACCCAGTCTCGCCGTATTTGTTTGTATTGGTTATGGAAATTCTGAGTACTCTTCTTCAACAAGACCTGCAGATGAACAGACTCAGTGCTCATTCGAAGTGTAGGAAGCTAAAAATATCACACCTCTGTTTTGCGGACGACGTTCTAATATTCTGCAAAGGTAACATTGAATCTCTGAAGGCAATAAGGGATACTCTGGAAATCTTCTCTGATGCAACAAGGCTCCATTTCAGCAAAGAAAAGACTACACTACTCCCAGGTAGCATGAATAAAGCAGAAGGGCTTGAGTTGGCGGCGATTCAACATCTCGGTGGTTGCACCACACATTTACCTACCTAGGCCTCCCCACCTTTCTCTGAGACTTCGGTGTAAGAGAATGCTTGCCGCTAATAGAGAAGATTACGGCTAGAATATCAAACTGGAAGAATAAGGAACTCAACCGAAAAGCGGGAAGTGCAATTGGTAAAATCGGTGCTAGCCTCTTTTCAAACCTATTGGGCTCAAATTTTTGTGCTTCCGAAGACGGTGATAGAAAAGGTGGCAAAGATTTGTAACAGGTTTATATGGGCTGGGCCAAGCATGGAAAAGAAGATGCATCACGCGAGTAGTGCGACTCTCAGACTAGATAAAGAACAAGGAGGGATAGGTCTGGTTGATCCTAGAGTGTGGAATAAAGCTGCATACTGTGGTTTGGTTTTTAAACTGGCACAGAAATCGGATTGTCTATGGGTAAAATGGTCTTGGCAACACCACATCAAGCAGAGACATTTTTGGACCATGAAAGCACCGAGGGACTGTTCATGGGTGTGGAGGGCATACTGAAACATAGAGATCTCATGGAAGTACATCGATCTGATATTGCGAATGGAAAGAGTACGGTTTAATTTATGACCCATGGTGTTCGTGCCCATTGTTCCTAAATAGTCAGGCCAAAGCATTGCTAGCAAATGAAATCCCAGAAGACGCAATGGTGTCAGAAGTGATAGCTGATGGTGGTTGGACGAGAGTAATTACTGATCTACAGGAGTGCGATATTAAGAAATGGATCATGGATCTGAGGAGATCAACTCCTACATCATGGAGGACCAGTCATATGGACACCTAACAGCTTCGGGGAGTATTTTCTATAGCATCAGCGTACTCAGTTACTAAAGAATGTGAGGAGTAAAGTCAAATGGTTCAAGATAGTCTGGGGGAAGTACTCAGTACCAAAGCATTCCTTCACTGTTTGGCAACTGTTCTCCGGAACTCTCCCAACACAGAATCGACTGGTGGCGAAGAAGGTAATAAGAAATACAAAGTGTTGTTTGTGTGGTAACCAGGGAGAGAGTTCAGCTCATCTCTTTTTTGATTGCTCATATTCGAAGATAGTCTGGGAAGAGTTCAAGAAGGTGATGGGTTTACCAGGTGCAGTAAGAGCATCACATGAAGAATGGTACTACCTAATGAGACTAAGCGGGGAAGAATAACATGGTGTCGGAAGTGATTCGAGCCTTTACTTGTGCAAAGATGCAAGCTATATGGACCGAGCGAAATTGGAGGCTAAAGAGGAATCGATCCAAGGCAGCTGATGAGGTAAGCCACAAGGTCATAAATAGCATGAAGATATACATGGGAAAGACGCTAGAAGCTATCTGAGGAGGGCGTGGGATCCAAAGTGATGTTGGAGAGGTTGGGTATTAGGGTCCAAGTGATACAAAAGGAGGAAAGATGGGTCAAATGGGAGAGACCGGGGAGGAGGCAGTGGCTCTAAACACAGATTGGTCGGTACAAGAGGGATGGCAGGTTATGGAGGTGTATTGAGGGATAGAGATGGGGTAGTGCTACAGCGATAGCGGCAGTTCTAAGAAGAAATCGGTGATCTATCGAGGACCGCTAGCTGTTCTAAAAATTTTGGAATGTCTTGGGCAGGTGAGGATAACACAAATTAAAGTGGAATCGGACTCTATCACAGGGGTATAGATTTTAACAAAGCAAGGTAAGCCACCGTGGCTTGTAGGAACACAGTAGCCACGATTCAAACAAATGAGCTCAAAGTTCGACATAGTTTCCTTTGTCCATGTCTTCAGGGAAGGTAACCAAGTAGCTGACTACTTATCGAAATTAAATAGAGACGAGTGTAATGGATTGGTGCTCTTTATTCCCCCGATGGATCAAAAAATGAATGTACTGATCACGAGGGATAAGGAAGGCACTATGTACTTGAGAAAATGAAGTTAATAAAGTTTGGGGGCTGACCCCTAGCTAGTTATTTCAAAAAAAAAAAAAAAACATTAACTCTTATTTATTACTCGCATAATTGGTCTAAAAGTATTATTGTTAAGGGGTTAAAACTACAGTTTTGGGATCTTATCAAACCACCCCCAAATATCATTTTGCTTGTCCTCAAGAAAATATGAGAAATTAGCATAAGTGACCAAAAATGGAGTTCTAACTAATCTCGTTTCGCCGAGTGCGATTACATTAACCATATGCAATAAGGCCTTAAACCACTAGGAATTCCCTAGTGGACAAGTTATAGCCTCGTGAGAGTTTTCCAGTAAAAGTACTCACAAACTTCATCTATACTACAACGACTCAGAAATAAACTATTGTTTTCTTATCTATGTCTCAATTATCTATACATCTCACTAGCAATGAATACAGAATAATCAAGTCGAAACCTAAGCTAATATATGCATAATAAGCAATCATCTACGAATAAACATATGGGTTAGTTAGACTTACCCCATAGTTGCAATTAGTGTTACCCCATTAATAGTTGCAATTAGTGTTACTAATTGCAAGATCCAACGTCTACGAGATGATTTTTTTTTTAGATGAAGAAATCTGACCGTTGGATCTTACAAATGGGGGGGTATCACTAATATTTTTGAAAATGGGGGGGGAGGGGGGTAACATTAATTGGTAACTAGTAATGGGGGTAAGTCTATCTAACCCTAAACATATATACAATGAGTAATACTAGGAAATGCACTAGCAAGTCCGTTTCTGAAATCTCGGAATAGCATCCTTAAGTAGGTCCTCACATAAATGTCATGACAAAAACCACTCTTATTTTTCTGCTCAAGTTTCGCTACTCCAGTGTGCAGTGGGCACACTTTACCTTACAATCTCAATGACACACAAGGAAGTCAGAGTCGATCAAACACATCTGCCACTTACTATCATACTAACCTATTCCTAATTGAGCTAGAGGTCTTTATTAGGTGTTGCGGGGATTAGGAGATAGTTTAAAAAGGAAGAAAATGGATATTCAAAGAGGACAAGTCTGAGATAATAGAGGCTTCATATTATGCAACTAGAGAAACCTTGTTATTTACTTTTGCTTCTACACTTTGTTTCCATCCTTAGCCATATTTTTCTTTTTCTTTGGCTTTTGACTCCTTTGATTCTATTTTTTGGAATTCTAACTCTTTATTTTCTTTTATTTATTTATTTATTTTTATTTGGATGGAAACTTCCTTTTCTTATCTGAAACGACTAACAAATTCTTGATTTCAAAGGTTCTTCCCTTTTCTATTCTTCATCTCTATTCTCAGACTTATTCAAAAAATTGGGTAGGTTGATTTTTTTTATTTTGTTTTATTTTGTAACAAGGTAAAGGATTTGCGGTTTATGAAAGGCTCAAGAAAGGCTCAGAGGAGCGACTAGCGGAAAATAATTCATAGGTTTGAATTTCTGGCTATATCGATCCAAAGATGGCCTAAATTCTCGCTTTAGGATATGGTATAGTAATCAAGCAAGTGGACATGTGATTTCTCTATCCAGATTTTACTTCTCCCTTGTGTCATTTCTCAAATGTTCACTCATATAAGGCTTTAGGCTATATTCTCACAGGATTTGTAGAATAAGTACTCTAGCCTAGATTTCAGAAACTTACTGCCAACAATCATAGATACTCATGTAACATATATTATAGATAGATGCAAGGATTATTACCTACATATTAGCCTAAGTTTCTAAAAACTATTCTAATGCAAAAGCTACGTGAGCCTTCTAGATTATTGAGACCATAGAGAAAGAAAATAATACCAATATTCATAAGTGTATAGCATACTTTTTATTTATATTTTTAAAATTTTTGAATTTTTTAACTAGAAACAAGTGCATATTATACATATCTATATCCTAACAGATGCATTAATTACACGTGTTTCTATGCCCCCCCCCCCCCAAACAAGAATCATGCTTTGTCCTTAAAGTATTTAAATAAATAGGTTAGAGGAATACCATTGAACCGCATAAAATTCTAGAACATCTGCAAAATAAGGTTAAACATACTAATATAGAAAAGAAAAACTGACGCAACTCTATAAGAGTTCCACCTATTATGGGGTTAATAAGAAATAAATTGCTTGGGACATAAGCAGACACTAACTGAAATAAAAACTAACCTTAACTCCCATTTAAACATTTTCCTCCTCATCCATAATGAAGAAATGAGGTTCCTTCGCATCCTGCCACGCCATGGTAATTTGCCAGGCTTCATGCCACTTATCATCTAATATAGCTAATCTGTCAAGCACCACTTGGTCGGATGGGGTGTAAGGCGCAACCTGATGAGGTTGTATCCTCCACCCTTGCCAAGTCATTGCACGGAACGATCGAATAATACAATTGGTGGGTCTCACAATGTCGACCCCAACCCAATCCGTGAAACGGGCACAAAAAACATAGCATTATACGGCAAATTAAAATAGGCATAAGAAGGTACTCATGCCTCATGCTATGGTCTCGGGCTAAACTAGATATTAGGGTCTGGGGAATATCATAGAGTGTACGTCCCCAAGCTAAATCAAGGAAAATATCACAAGTTTCGTCACTCCGCGAAAGAATAACATCATTCCCTCTAATGTTTAGCATGATCCAAAACATAACTTGATGCCCACATTCATAGACGTGGGCTACCAAGGGCTTACATTATAATCCCTTGGTCCTCTATCCTAATGATTCCTACCCGTAATGCTCATGCAAATCATCATAGTTATACATGTACATATTATCTACCAAATAGGCCCATGAGTCTTGTATTTAGGCCCGGCATAGCAAGTCCAAGCACAAAGGCTATCAAGAACCTGGAAATTTCCATTGGTTCATCCCTGATGGTGATGGAGAATAAGAACCTGGAAGAACCTGGTCTATCAAAGAACTTACAATTATCATAAAAATAAGATGTAAGTGTGGGAGAATAAAGTTCATCAGGACTTACCAATAGTGGCTCCCATCCTGCTAGAATGATCGCTTCGCGAAACCACGCACCATAGGTGTCACTTTGGAACAAGTCTTCAAAAGACTGTTCTGGTATGATATGAGGGAATGTTATCCCCAATAAACTCGCTGGAATAGCTACGAAGGATCCTGGAACAACCCACAAAAATTTGGAATTTTTCTTGGCCATGGTGTTCTAGGCGCGAGGTGCCCACCACCTATGCCTGGGTAGGGCGCGGGGTGCATCTTGGTGATTTTCAAGTTCTAGGCACTTTGGGCGGGGGCATGCTCACTTTGTGCTGGGATGGGCGTGTCGCTTCGGGATGAAAACCGGAATTCCAGTGTTGTGGGCGCAGTCGGCTTCGGCTTCGGGGAGTTTGGTAAAGGCGCTGGTCGCGCTCGATGAAATTTTGTCGATGCCTAGAAGCGAGTCGCTCCCATCAGGCGGTATAGGCTCGAAATGGCGATAGTGCTAAAATAGATAAGAAAATGGGAATCGGGGATTGAAAGGTGAGATGAAAGTGAGGTGTAGTGTGGGTTGTGAGTGTAGAAATGAATGAAGTTTTTATAGGTTTTAAGTTGTTAAAACGAATCGGAAAGTTACCAAAAAGTTTTAAGGCAATTGCCGGAAACAAAAAAAATTCCAAAACCGAAAACAGAAACAACCCATATTCTCTATTCCAAAACAAACCTAATATCTTTTAGATTGAATTTAGGATAGAAACTGCCTAACTCATCGAGATTTCATCCTACCACAATATCTATTCATAGGGATGCCCATATCGGCAATATTCTCAACCCTTACTCCAACATAAATTCTAAACTGGAGGATCATATCAAAAATCATGCTAGAGTACATAATACCACCCCCAAACAATCCAGGAAGGTGGGATTAACGATAAAAACAATGCACAATTTGAAAAGAACCGTATTATATTCAAACTGAAATTCAAACAACATTTAACAGCCAAATTTAAAATTTAATACAGAATTCATAAATTAACATCTGAACTAAAATAAAAAGCAAATACAAAAGAACATCAACTCATAATATTCCTAAACCACTCGCTGCTGGTAGTGGAAGGGACATGGGAAGGTGATGTCTCCTGAGCTCCTGATAGGCCAGAGCCATCCGTCCTATGGCGACGACGCTTATGCCTCACAGACTGCTCCTCAGAAGAAGCACCCCCCTGGGGTGGAAAACGTGCAAGCATATCGTCTTGGAACTTGCGCTAAGCTTCCATTGCTGCTTTAATCTCTGCATATTGCGCATTGTGACGCTGAAGGAGTGTCTCCATGTTACACAAGAGATCCTCCAGACCCTTTTCGAGGTTTTCAAAACTCGTCTGAAGGTTCTTTTGTTTATTTCGAATTATAATCTGCCTATCCCGTACATCTTCACAAGTAGCATAAATGCAACGCACGCCAGTATGCAACACTGACATGAGTTCTGACTCAGACATACACTTTTCCAAGGCATCTTCATCCAAACATGTCATGTCCTCCATTTCCTCATCCGAATTAACCACCCTATCCTCCGGCAACATCCATGTCTTTTGGATACACTACGTATAAATAATTTCGTTTGAATGCAATTTCAACATAATCTGCTTTCGATTCTTGGTTTCCCCTCCCCTCAAGACAACATTATCTTAATTAATTAAAGCAGGAAATGGTGCAATACTCTTCCCAACTCCTCTAATCATATTTATCAAAACTTCGAGGATCACAAATTCATACCTCTTCTCTTGCAATATCCAGATAACGTCGCGGACATGTCAAACTAATGTCGCTCACTTTCTCCTTCCCATCTTTTCTTACCAATCCACCGAGCTCTGACCCGGTTGGTTGGTTCGATGAAGATATTTGTCGAGCACAATGAGAATTTGGATTGTATTGACCTTCCATGAGAGTGTCGTTCATCAATGCAGGAACTCCAGTATACTGGGATTCCTGCATGGTGGCGTCAAGGTGGCATTCAAGCATAATGCCTAGAATCTCGACCAACTTCTATCTTGATAATTATCTCCTAACCCCAGCCACCTTCATGAAAACTTTCCGACCATCCAACTCTCTCTTCTTATAGAATTGTTCGACCAAATTAGAGTGGTAGAAATTATTTGTCGAGTACCACAACCTATTCCAATTCCTCCTAATCATCTCGTCACGAAAAAATGGAGCGAAGCGGTCGGCCGTAAAAGCTTGTTCCGATAGAATTCTTCATCTTAGAGCCATTGAAAGTTTTGAATTGATTTGGGGGTTTGTATGTGGTGTAGGAAACGATGTGAAACAACCCTACTTAATAAAAACGATGGTGGTGGGACAGCTGTTGTGCTACAGTTCAAATATTTTGTGGTTTTTCTCTTAATTTTCGGTGTTGGGGATGGTGGTGGGAATGTTTTGGGTAAGGTTTTGAATTTAGGCGTGGCTGTATTTAGGTTTTTTTTTTTTTTTTTAATTTATTTTAGGTTATGGTTTTGAATTTGGTAATGGTGGTTTTGAAAGGTGAAATCGCGACTGTATTGTTGAAGATGGAGACGCACGTGCGTTGTACGTGTTCGCGAGATTGGGCCCAAGCCCAATTTGATTTTTCGATTTTTCGCCCAACTTCAAACTAAATTTGCTGCTTCGTTACCGATCCGATTATTGTGAATGAGCTATGAAAATGATCAGGAGAGAATTTCAAATCCAATGATCCATAAAACACTCTATTCTGACTGTAGATGACATATAAGAAGATAGAAAACACCTCGAAGTGCGTGCGTGATGTAAGTTATGTAAACGAATGAACTATAATTTCATAGATAAAGTCAACCCGAATCGAAATACAATTAAACGGCCTACGCAACACAAATGGAAAGTTGAACAATCCAGTACATAAACGAACACTCCACCTCCAAACAAATTTTTGGCAACGAAGTTTAGAAAATTTGTTTTAAAAGCGGGTCTTTTAAAGTCAGATTCCCGAGACTTCCTAAATTACTATTTTTATGATTTTAACAATTTTTATTTTTTATGATTAAGGTTTAATATAAGAAAAATAATAAAGCAATAACTGCATAATTCACACTATAGAAGAACATGACTCAAAATCCGAGAAAACATGCAAGAGTGGAAAACGTGAATTATGTTTAACGTGGACTTAGGATCCGGTACTTACAGCCACACACTCCATAAGGAGGGCCCGGTTACCAGAGTGGTGCACTTACCAATATATGGAATTATAAGGAAGGACACCAAACAACAAAATGAGCCGTTTATAATCAGATACTTGAGACTTTAACAAATAACTGGATATATATACCCTTCAGTTTTCGATATATCAACAACCTAAAGAGTTGGGAGTCTTTCCATAAATAAATAACATGGAATGCACTCCTAAATAGAATCAAGCCCCAAGATTCTCTACGACACAACTTATTGAAATGAAAGCGAAGTCTGATGGATCTAGAATGTAACCGCACATGCACCTTCTTTTTCGCCTTTGAACGAGAGGGTGTCCAAGTGAATGATCATGAGAAAATGGATGTTTGTGGAAGATATGGTGGATATGGATGAATTTTAGACGTAAGGAATGGAAGAAATGAGAATGTAGGTTTGGCACAAAACTCATTCATGGTATAGGTGGGAACTGTCTCAATTCTAAAAATGAAGGTGTCAAGTGCCTTTCCCTTGGGAATTATTTCTGTATTAAGAGGATTTAGAAAATCATTATGTACAGAAAAAACAAAAGGGTCAAGCACAAACTCCAGGTTCCTTTGAAAGGGTGGAAAGTGGGGAATATTGGTGAGGGAAGATGAATGAGTGTCAGTCGACTAGAGCTCTCGTGTCTAGATCATTAGAAGCCTTGAGATATGCGGACATTCCTTAATAGGTGGGTCAAAAAAGAATCACCGGGATAGAGGGTGAAAAATTCATCTTCCGTCATAGCGTCACTCGGATAAATGGATGTTGGCGGGGGTGGGACTCGCGAGGTGGCAGGGAAGAGTTGCAAAAGAGTTGAAGGAAATCTTCCTCAATTTCCTCTACGTCCAAGGAGTATTTGTCGAAGTTGGAACATCCAAAGGAAAGGAATTTGTGCATCTGGTCATTCGGAAACGTGGTTTTGAAATAATCATGAGCTAAGCTCTCGATTATGCTAACCTCTCCATCGATATTCTTATAAGGTAACTATTTGATCATTTTAAAAACGTTAACCGCAACGGGAAGATGGCCAAAAGATAAGGACATCGAACCATCACAGCGGCGGTTTATAAGCGTTAGCGATTGCAAAAAGAAAGGGTCCTAAAATGATCGAACGAGAATCGTTAATCCACTTCGTATCGAGGATAACAAAATCCGCAAGATAGTAGAAATCCTGAACCTTAACCAACATGTTTTCCACTACACCCTTAGGATACTTGATAGACCTATCAGATAGTTGCAACGTCATTGTTGTTGGTTGCATTTCCTGTAGACCAATTTGTTTATATAAATAATAAGGGAGTAAGTTAACACTCGCCCCGAGGTCTAATAAAGTAGTGGTCATGTGAGTATCCCCTAAGGTACAGTAGGACGACCAGGGTCCTTGTACTTAACGATTCCATTGTGTTCCGTTAAAGTTGGAAACTGTTCCGTTAAAAAGGCGTCTTTAGGAATCTTTGTCTTACGCCTAATATTGCACAACTCTTTAAGAAACTTAGCATGGTGAGGTAACTTTTTAATCGCTTCAAGAAAAGGTAAGTTTATCGTTAGATTTTTAAAAACTTCCCTAATCTCGTCAAAATTTGTATCCTTGTTTAACATAGCTAATTTCTGAGAAAACGATGGTTTCTTTCTATATTTAGCGTATGGATCAACTGGATGTCTAACCTTTGCTTTCTGTTTCTTAGGTTGTGGTTTAACTGGTACCTCTACAGTGGTAGGATCTTCAGTTTCTGTTTCGATATCTAGTGTAGGGACTACTGGTGGGGTAACTATAGACATAGTTACTTTGTTATCCACCACTCCGCCTGAACGGAGAGTGGTGATGGAATTTATTTCACCTACGTTTGCATTTTCATTTCTAGTATTATCATTTACCTCAAAGGCTGTGTTTGGTGTCTTAGGATTAGGTATCGCTTGTTCTGGAAACACACCTTTGGGTTGTACTTTCTCTTGAGCTAGCTGCTGTAAGAAAAGTTGGATGGCTTGTAAAATCTGTTATTGAGATTGCATAAAGGTATCAAAACGATCCGGTTGTGGAGTAGTATTTGCTACTGGTTGTGTGACAGGAACTATGTCATGTTGATTATTAATGGGTGGATTTTGGTAGTTATTATTTACTGGAATGATACCTCTATTAGTATTATAATTATTATTGTTATAATTATTATAATTACCCTGACCTTGTTCTTGTCGTGGTTGAGCTTGGTTGATATAATTATAATTACCCTGACCTTGTCCTTGCCTTGGTGGACCTTGGTTGTAATTGTTTGTTGGCCTAACATTTGGGTTAAACAACCTTGGAGGTTGTTGATTATTTCGCCAACCGAAGTTGGGGTTTTGTCACCAAGCTGTGTTAGGTTCGCTATTAATGGAACAAACATTATCTTGTTGTGATTGTTGTTGTTCATAGGCGAATGGACAATAGGAGTCGGGATGCTCTGGACTCAACCAGAAATTACATGGATTGGAGTTGACATTCTAGACGGGGATAGGCGTTTGTTGAATAGAAATAGCCTCTACCATTTTAGTGAGGGATTCGATTAAATTTTTAAGTTCCAGATCGAGTTTCATCTCAAATATATCGGCAGCCTTTACTGTTGTAGAAGAACTAGCGTTACGGGAGATATCGTCACTACCCCCCAGTTATTATTACGCTTAGTTTGATCTTCTAAAAATTTATAAGCCTCTGAAGCTCCCTTACTTAGGAAACTACCTCCATTCATTATGTCAAGCACCTCCTTGTGGTGGTGTAATAGTCCCTTGAAAAAGGCACGAACTAGCGTGTCTTCCACGAGGTTATGGTGTGGATACTCTATAAGTAGATCGGTGAAACAATTCCAAGCCTCTGAAAATGATTCATGAGGATTTTGTCGAAATAAATGAATCTTGGAAAGCATTTCATCGGTCTTCAATGGTGGGTAAAAATGTTCTATAAATAGTTGAACAAGTTTAGCCCACGAATCCACTGAATTTGGCGCTTGGGCAGTTAACCAAGACGCCGCCTTATCGGCTAAAGTGAAGGAAAATACCCTTAGTTTAATTTATTCAGCACCAACCGTAGGATGGTGGAATATAGTAAGGACTTGGTCAATCCTACGCATATGCTGATAAGGCTTTTCATGGTCTAACCCATGAAAAACGGGTAACAAATTAAATATATTTGGGGGGATTCGGAAATCCCCCACTGGGTCTGATAGAACGATACAATATATAGGGCTATCGTTCAAGGCTTTGTAAAAGTCAGAAAGAGGAGACTCTCTTCTTTCAGCCATTACTTCAGGTGGTGTGTGTGGTATATTAGTTAGAGGTGTAGTGAATGGTATTCTAGAAAGGCATGTTTGTTGACGTTGCCGGTTGATTACGTTAGGCATTTTTTTTCGGCTTGACCTTAATCTTATGCAAGGCTAAGCCAATCTTAATGAAACACAACAACACTCCAAACAATCCTGATATGCTAGTATGAACCTCTAACAGGAGATGCGAGGTGTGGAAGAAAAGAGTACCTGAATGCCTCCTTGCTTCGCTTATAAATAGCATCTTGTTTACGCGTGCTTAGTATGTATAACAAGTTAAAACACTGAAAGCTATGAAGAAATCGAAATTTGAAACAAACCTATTTAAATCGGGCAGTTTCAGGAGGGCTTAGAAGGCCAGTTCGAAATTATTTGAGTTCCGTGCTCTTGAAGGGGAGGAGCTCCAAATTTAGCCTTGGTAGGGCACGGTAGCTTCGGGGAAAACCTCGAGGTCCAGCGCTTCAGCGGTGCGCCAGAAGTTTTACCTTGGCAAGGCGCGAAGTGCGCCAGCCCAAAAAGTGGAGTTCCAGTGCGCCAGAGCAGTCAGCTCCTTAGGGCTTGAGTTGTGCTCTGTGTAATTCTTTGAGGAAAATTTTCAGTGCTGAAACGGACAACCACAGTGAGAATCAAACAAGGGTGGGTGGGTTATGGGACTTTGGAAAATTAACAAATCTAAAGAAAACAATGTTAAAGGCAACTAAGATGGCAGCGGCGCCATTTGATAACCATAAAATTGAATAGTTTTACTAATGAATAAAGAGATGAAACTCTAAACGAAAGTAAAACTAAAAATTGAACTATACTCGTGATTATCAAAGATTTCTACTCTCGATACTATTGAAGTAGAGTTGGAATAGAAAATTCGTTCCAGTCCTAGTTCTTTAGCATTCAAGTTTCCTACTTTACTATCAATCCTACCAAAGTCAATGAGAGTTTTACTTTAATTATTATACTACGAAATGCTACGGAATACTAAGTTTGAATCTAGAATAAGAATTAGGGGGGAATTGAATCTACCTTGAATCCAACTTAAGAAACTAGCATAGATTGTTGTAATCCAATTTTTACGTTCTTACGGTAAGAATTGGTCGTTCTAATCCCTAATTATACATGGCATCTCTACCAATTCATAACTAGCATGTGAGGACGTCCACCCATTCTCATGGCGAATCAACGACCTTCTAGAGTGGTGACCATGCCTCTTTTTGTGTGTAGATGAGATGTGGGATATGGATAGATGATGGTCGCTGAAAAAAATAGAAGCATATCAAAACCTAATTATCCCTCAATAAGTAAAGGATGAGTAGGGTATCGTTCCACTTTTAAGTGTATGTTTATATGTAGGACCAGACTGGAAAGGGGGTTTGAGGGATTAAAAACTATTATTATATATTTTAAATTCTAATGCTAAACTAAACTAAACTAAACTAAACTATTGAGAATTTATAAGAAAGAGAATTCAAAAGATTAGAATCCACCAATACTTTTGATTCAATGACCTTTTGCTTTATGGTTGTTCTCATAAGTAGACTACAATTAGGCAATCGAGCGAGTGCCAATGCCCTCTTGGACGAAACATTATTAACGAATAACTCTACGTAAGGTTGTTCCTATGTTCATGTTACTAGTATCTTCTTTTCTTTTTTGTGAGTTTGGGCAGCTATTCAATGAATCACCATCTAAGGCAAACACAAGGAATACTTCCCTTACTCTAAAACAATACACAACTAGAAGAAAAGTAGAGAATAATAGTATAATATTCAATTACAATAAATAAAACCCTATTCTAGCATGATATTCGATTGCAATAAATAAAAGCATATCACTAGCAAATATTCAATTGCAATAAATAAAACCCTAAACTAGCATGATATTCGATTGCAATAAATAAAAGCATGTCACTAGCAAATATTCAATTGCAATAAATAAAACCCTAAACTAGCATGATATTCGATTGCAATAAATAAAAACCTTAATCTATACTTCCATCCCCTGGTATGGGCAATGGAACTAATAACTAAAAACATAAAGAACTAACCTGATTGAAGAACACCATGAACCAGAAGAATCATTAAACCTTAATCACCGGCTTCATCTTCTCCCTTGAAGGAGAATATTAGCCTTCCATAAAAAAGGAGGAACACAAAGAACGAGAAGAAGAAGAGTTAAAGAATATAAGACTAGAAAGACTAATTTATTAAGACTCAGCTAGTTAAAACCGATATTTTATTATTAATCTCTCTCTGCCTCACGTTCTGGAGACAAGAGTATAAGTGAATTGGCAAATTACATGAGGCACTTAGGTCCTCTATTTATAGAGGTTACAATTAGCTCTAGAAGCATTCCAAACCTCCATTTGTTTCCTAATACAAATAAACTTTTTTTCAGATCCTTATTTATTGTTCGCATAATTAGTCTAAAAGTATTACTGTTAAGGGGTTAAAACTACAGTTTTGGGCTCTTATCAGTGAGTCACTATGAAGCGAGCTCGTGTGACGAAGACTTCAGGTCGGTTGGCAATTGTTTAGTCAGACGGATTGCCATGGTTGAGTCTCTATGAAGCGAGCTATGCGGATGAGGATCTTAGGTCGGTTGATATTTGTGTTTATGCTGGACACATGCCTGATATTCATTGGATGTGAATATTACTCCCTCACAAAATCCCTGACTAAAAAAGTAGATTCCCTCGCAGTTCAAGTTAACAATCAAAACCCAAAATAGGTCAAGAACGTTAACACCTCACCATGTATTCTTTGTCTAAGTCCTGACTATCCTAATGCTTATTGTCCCTTGTTATATGCCTCCTCTTCACAACTATCAGAAGAGGCTTGTGAAATCAACATCCCTAATGCACCTTGGAGACAGAATCCAAATTTTGTTTGGCGCCCAAATACCCAACAGGTGCCTCCTCCAAGTTTCGCCAATCCACCTATTAGACGATCCACCAACTATATTCTATACTATCAATGAAATAATCAACAGTTCTAACAAAGTCAAAATCAGTTTTCGAGCAATTCCAATCCTAACCGCAGCCTTGTTCCAGCCAATCCAAGTTATTGATATCATCCTCAACCTCTCAACAATAATTGTGAACTAGTCCTTGTTGTACTACCTATGTAACTCGCTACTGATAAGACGAGTGAGACTTTTTTGGCTTACATGAACCAACAATCTCAAATACTAACGTCTATCCAACAATCGCTTCAACTATTACCGCAAGAAAAGAGTCAGAAAGGCGTGTTTCCTGGACAAGCAGTTCCAAACCCTAAGCAAGCAAACACTGCCTTTGAACTCAGCAATGCCCCCAGCACAAGTAATTCAAACCAGGGTGAGGTGAATGCAATCACTACTTTTCGATCTCGCAAAACCGTAGACAATCAAATACGTATGCCAAATGATCAACCAAAGGTATCTGAAACTTCCAATGTACCTATTTCTAATAATGAACATGCACTGTAAGCACCAATTCCAACCACGTCACCAACTAAAAACTTGAGAAACGAGCAAGCCGATCCCTATGCCAAATTCCGACCCAAGGCAAAAATTTTGATGAGGTTCGAGAAACTTTTAAGAATTTGACCATCAACTTAACTTTTCTCGATCCCCTCAAATAATTGCCAAAATATGCAAAGTTTCTAAAAGATATGTGCATCACAAAAAGGAGAACAAATGTTCCTCAATAAGCGTTCCTCACCAAACAGTTCCCTTCCATCATTGAATCCAATGGTATTGTAAAATACAAGGACCCTGGTAGACCGACCGTTCCATGCACATTAGGAGACAAATATACTACTACTGCACTACTAAACCTAGGAGCTAGTGTAAACTTACTTCCATATTACCTGTTCAAACAACTAGGTCTTCATGAGCTTAAACCTAACAACATGACTCTGTAGTTAGCTGATCGTTCCATTAAGTATCCCAAAGGCATTGTGGAAAACGTCCTCGTAAAAGTCCAAGACTTTACTATCCGTCGATTTTGTCATTCTAGATACAGAAGTTGCCTGTGACTTCATTCCTATCATCTTAGTGTAGGAACCGTTATTTCAGAACGACTATTTCTACAAACTGCGAACACCACGCGCAGCGGAATTAATGGGTGGCCACGATTTGGATAGAGAACATACTTTTTAGATCCTGTTTTGATAACTCTGAGAATCCAAGCTTTATGAATCCGAATCAACAATCAACCCCTTGATTTTCTGTTGTATTCCTTTAGAATAGATTGGACGTTGTGTGGATAACAATCTACCAATCCCCTTCTTTCTCACAAAGCTAGATCCAATTTTGGATCTAACTTTCCTTGCCTCTTTTTCTGTTCAGATGAATAGTGAATTTCGCCGCAGAGAGATTATTCTATTTATAGGCTACAACAGGGGACCATGAGGAGAAATTAGGGTTGGGCCTCCTCGACGGGCTTTGGGCTTCCCATGTTCGCCTGCCCGTAACACACGCCCAAGTCCGTCAACAAATATCTTATTCCACTAAAGGCCATTGTTGCAATACTGCCCTAATCCCAAATTACGTGTCAGCATTTATGGGCTCCATATTATATGCTCGTTGATCTCCCCTTGTTTAAGATATTGAATGTCCGTTGATTAAGTCAAGTTACTGACAACTACATTAATCAACTTCTTATGTCCTTGAGTAGTACCACTCAACCTCATTGTCATGTCGGAATAAATCCACCTGCAGGGTTTACATGACAATCTTTTTGAGCTCCTTAAGGGGACATCATCAACCCGACTTCTTGCAGGGCACGGATTCCTTCTATAATCAATAGCACACCTTACATACAATGTCATTACCCAATCTATCGAGTTTGTTGATTCACAAATGAATCTCACTCATTGATGATTTAAAGCAATGTACAATGCATGTAAGTGCCCGTTATTATATCCGGATTAGGAGCACAAGCATCCATAATAACAAAGGCATTTTTTCTCTTATATAGTCATTGGTCCTGTTCAATACACACAAAGTGTACTAGTGTAATCCTATAGTCAAGATAGACTAATACCAGATTATACTACAACCGTACCAATAGTTTGTCCAAATCCATCTAAGTTGTGAACGATTACTTACACTTTATAAGGTACTGATGATATGATCTTCTGTGTGTTCACACCATATCATCTACAACATAAAGTATTAGACACATGCATATAACTAATAAGATATATAATATGCATAACATTTGCCCATATGATTCTCATTCAAAATATAAAGAATTAGAGTTAATACAAAAGTACTGCTTTTAGTATATAACCCTATCAATTAGGGCATCCTTTCTTATTATTAGACCATTGAACCCCTCTCACGGTCAAGGATGGTACCATCCTGCACCCTAGGCCCCCATAACATAAAGGTTAAGCCACAGTCTGGCTGGATTTGGTGCATTCTAGCGCCGACATGACAGCTGTCTGGGATTTTATGTGGAGAGTCTTCTTGCCGTCTAGTGTTGTAAACACTTTACTCTTCCCTTGTACATTTGTATATAGGTCTTTCTAAAAAAAAACGGTTGAGTTCTGTTTCCACATGACTCAACCCCTTCACATTTTGTGAATCCTTCTTCCACCTTTTTCTTTTATCAAAAACAAGTTTGGCTATGAGTTGGCTATATACCATTAGATGACATTTTTAATGTTGATCATTTTGGTAGCTCATTTGTCCCATTTGGAGTTAAAACGAATTGAGAATCCACGTTTGAAATTTTCGGAACAATTCAGGACATAATGGGCATTTCCGGATTTCATTTGGACTTGGGCCAAAAATTTCACCCCGACCCAAGTCACGTGCCCGCTTCATAGACCCCCATCACACGAGTCACTACATTCAACTTTCTTCCTCCACAAAAACCGGATCTGGTTCCCATCCCTTACACTCGCGCAAGTGACACCCATCACTTGAATTCGACTTGCGCATGCGATCTATACTTAGCCAAATCAAGTTCTATTCCTACAACTAGTTCCTCCTTAATTCCTCACTTCAAATCCATCCCGAGTTAGTGCACACAACCACTCTATGGCCCACCAACGGCGAATCACAGTCGAGAGGAATTTCTCTAATCTCTATAATGGCGGCATGTTTCACCCTATTTTCGATAAGGAGATTGAAAGTCGAGGGTAGGAGTATCTATTGCACCAAAATGAGGAATACTACTCCGAAGATTTGGTTTTGAAGTTTTCCAACAATGGTGGTTTTAGGGGGGATGAATTTTGGATTACGGTGGATGGGTTGGAACGTGAACTTATGTTAAAATTGATGTCCGATATTATTGATATTCCAATCAATGATTATACTCCAACACTGCAAATATCGGAGTACCTAACCACTTTAGACTTGATGATTGACACGCTAATCAAGGGAGAGTATAATGGCGGCTCGAGATGCATGTATTAAAACTCCCTGCGATAAAACCAACTAGGGGTCACTCAATGAGTGGCCTATAATGTGATTGGCACCTCAAAGACATCGGACATCAACAAGATGTTCCTTTACCTGTTCTGGATCCTATAGGAGAGGAAAGAAAAATTTTGCATGGTGCATTTCCTCGGCGAAATCATTACTCATGCCATTAACAGGTCAGCCCCTCTTGTTGTTCTTATTACACAGATAATGATCCATTTAGGGTTCCAATCTGCTACTCCATTAATTCCCATGAGGCCCTTTAAAAATTTTGGGATTTTTGAAACATGTGTCATGGATCACTGGGACCATACAGTGAGAATAGCGGCAAAACACGATCACGTGCCTATTCTGCCTGCATCTCCCCCAAATTATTTTAATGAGGTTGACATGCGAGCAATGAGTAACCCAATGGAAGCATTACGTTTGATCAATACTGGCATGCATAACATGTTCACACGCCAAGTGAATATGGAAACTTCCATAGGTGAATTCCAACAGAACATGCGTACTCGTTAGAACGAGTTTCAGCGTATGATCATGGCAAACCAGCACCAGTTTTCAGGGTTAGGTGCTCCCGTCTCTAGAGGATATTCAGGATCAGCTAGCCACCTTAGGAGCTCGTCAGCAACATCGTCGTCGTAATCCTGGTTCTTCAACTAACCCTGAAGATTCACAGTAGCAGTTTTACTCCTTCTAGTTTAATAATGACTTCTGTCATTTGTTTCCTTTACGTATTGAATTTTATTTTCAATTATTGTAAAACGGTGTGTTGATTAATTTCTCATAATTTTGTATCTTGAAACGTATTAAATGAGAAATTATCTACGTATAAGACTATTGTCTTCCTTATATATAAATATAGACTAATTTGTTGCATTATGCATTGGGCCTAAAAAGTAAGTCCAACAGACTGATCCAAAGTATGCTCAACGGTCTGATACACCTACGAATAGTTTTACCTACCGATAAAAGATATAACTATAGTTTTACCTACGAATAAGAGATTAAACTCAACACAAGTAAAACTAAAGCTATTTTCTACTAAGGGTTTATCAAAGTTTTCTACTCTCGATGTTATCGCAATAGAGTTGGAGTAGAGAATTCGTTCCACTCCTAGTTCTCTAGAATTAGCGTTTACTAAGATTATCGGTCTATCCAAAGTCAATGAAAGTAATATGGAAATTATACGACGATGGAAATTATACTAACAAGATACGATAATGCAATACGGAAATACTAAGGTTTGAATCTAGATAAAGAATTAGGGGAATTTGATTCCACCTTGAATCCAACTTAATAAAGTAGCATAGATTGTTGTAATCTAATTCTTACGTTCTTACGATATGAATTGGTCGTTCTAATCCCTAATCATTCATGGCAATCTCTACCAACTAATGACTAGCATGTGAGGAAGTTCAACCCATTCTCATGGCGAATCAACTACCTTCTAGAGTGGAATAGACTATTACAACTATTTCTACACTACATAATCAAGTTTTATCAAGGCTTCCTCAAACCCTTCTAATGGAGGTTTAGCCTTGATTCATAAAACTATCGTTTCTATATGAATTTAAGCAAGACATGATATAAATATTCAAAATTTGCTTATTTGAATTCAAATGGAAATCTAATCATGTAAGAATTAATTGAAACTAGTAATGACAAATAACTAAATCTATGAATTGAAACTAAATAATTATTGGAAAATAAAACTAGATTATGAAGAAATAACTAACTTTATTGATCTAATGAAGAAATAACAATTGATTCAATAACAAAACTAAAACAAGGTAAATAAAACTAATTAATTCCAGGAGTCTAATTCTAGATCTAAAACTATATGCTAATGGCTACCTCAAAACTAGCATGCTTAAGAGTTAAGTCTTGTGTATTCAAATGGAGGACACCAGATCCACATTTTCGTGCATGGGTTGAGGAGCCATGTTTTGGGCTAGAAAATCGAGCCCAAAACCTAATCTCTTTAGTCCACAGAGCCTTTTTCAGCTAGATTTGACTTTAACAAACTTTTTATTTACTTTTACTCCTCTGATTGTGTCAAGGTTTGGACCATTGGAAAGCTCTTTCCGAGCCGGTCGTTTTGACATAAGGTAGGGCCAATTCTGAGGTCTGAATCCAATGATACGGTCTTCGGAAGTTCTACTAACTTTTGTACGTTGTTTCTGCCCGCGTTGGCTTTGACTTTTCAGCTTTGACTAGGCTTTTTCTCCTTGAATCTTGGCTTTTAATCACAGAACTCCTTATCAACCAACCCTTTCTCCTTAATCTCGCAAAAGTGACACATTTATGCACATAATCGACTCCAATGCCTGAAATACATAAAAGCACATAATCAGCATTAACTCGTATTTATTACTCGCATAATTGGTCTAAAAGTATTATTGTTAAGGGGTTAAAACTACAGTTCTGGGCTCTTATCAAACCAACCCCAAACAGCATTTTGCTTGTCCTCAAGCAAATATGAGAAATTAGAATAAGTGACCAAAAATGGAGTTCTAACTACTCTCGTTTCGCCGAATGCGATTGCATTGACCATATGCAACAAGGCCTTAAACCACTAGGAATTCCCTAGTGGACGAGTTATAGTCTCGTGAGAGTTTTCTAGTGAAGGTACTCACAAACTTCATCTATACTACAACGACGAAGAAATAAAACTATTGTTTCCTTCTTTATGTGTCAAATATCTATACATCTCACTAGCAATGAATACAGAATAATCAAGTCGAAACCTAAGCTAATATATGCATAATAATCAATCATCTACGAATAAACATATATACAATGGAATACTATGAAATGTATTAGCAGGTCCGTTTTCTGAAAACTCGTAATAGCGTCCTTAAGTAGGTCCTCACATAAATGTCAAGACAAAAACCACTCTGATTTTTCCGCTCAAGTTTCATTACTCCAGTGTGTAGTGGGCACACTTTACCTTACAATCTCAATGACACACAAGGAAGCCGAAGTCGATCAAACAAATCTGCCACTTACTATCACACTAACCTATTCCTAATTGAGCTAGAGGTCTTTATTTGGTGTTGCGGGGATTAGGAGATGGTTTAAGAAGGAAGGAAATGGATATTCAAAAAGGACAAGGCTGAGATAATATGGTCTTCATATTACGTAACTAGAGAAACCCTTGTTCTTTTGCTTCTACACTTTGTTTCCATCCTTAGCCTTTTTATTTTGGCTTTTTGACTCCTTTTATTCTATTTTTGGAGTTTTTATTTTCTTTCAATTTTTCTTTTTCTTTTATTTTCTTTTCTTTGGATGGAAACTTCTTTTCTTTTTCTTTTCTGAAGCAACTAACTAATTTTTGTTTACACAGGTTTTTCTTTTCTCTTTTCTCCACTCATCCTATTCTCAGACTCATTCTATAATGGGTAGGTTGATTTTTTATTTTGTTTTGTTTTTGTAAAAGGTTAAAGGATTTGCGGTTTATGAAAGGCTAAAGAAAGGCTTAGAGGGGCGACTAGCGAAAAATAATTTCATAAGGATTGAATTTCTGGCTATATCTATCCAAAGAGGGCCTAAATTCTCGCTTAGGATATGGTATAGTGATCAAGCAAGTGGACGTGTGATTTCTTTATTCGGATTTTACTTCTCCCTTGTGTCATTTCTCAAATGTTTCACTCATATAAGGATTTAGGCTATATTCTCACAGGATTTGTAGAATAAGTACTCTAGCCTAGATTTCAGAAACTTACTGCCAAACAATCATAGATACTCATGCAATATATTTATAGAAAGGTACAAAGATTATTATCTACATATTAACCTAAGTTTCTAAAAACTATTATAATGCAACGCTACGTGAGACTTCTAGATTATTGAGAGCATAGAGAAAGAAAACAATACCAATATTCCTAAGTGTATATCATAAACTTTTTATTTATATTTTTTAATTTTTGAAATTTTTGAATTTTACTAGAAAACAAGTGCATATTATACATATCTATATCCTAACAGATGCCTTAATTACACGTGTTTCTATGTCACCCCCAAACAAGATGCATGCTTTGTCCTCAAAGTATTGAAATAAAAAGGGTAGAAAAATACCATAGAAACGCGTGCAATTCTAGAATATCTGCAAAACAAGGTTAAAATATACTAATATAGAAAAAGAAAAACAGACGCAACTCTAGACTAGTTCCACCCATTATGGGGTTAACAAGAATCAACTTGCATGGGACATAAGCAGATACTAACTGAAACTAAAAACTTACCTTATCTCCCGTTCAAGCATCATCCTCATCCTCTTCAATAAAGAAATGAGGTTCCTTCGCATCCTGCCATGCCATAGTGATTTGTCAAGCTTCATGCCATTTATCATCTACAATCGCTAACCTGTTTAGTGCCACTTGGTCGGATGGGGTGTAGGGGGCAACCCAATGAGGTTGCACCTGCCATCTTAGCCAAGTCATAGCACGGAAAGATTGAATAATACAATTGGTGGGTCTCACAATGTCGACCCCAACCCAATCCGTGAAACAGGCCCAAAAATAAGGGAAGAAATATAGCATAATACAACAAACTAAAACAGGCATAAGAAGGTACTTATGCCTCATACTCTGGGCTCGTGCTAAACTAGACATTAATGTCTTGGAAATGTCATATAGCAGGCGTTCCTCAGCTAGAGCAAAGAAAACGTAGCAAGTGGCGTCCTTCGCAAAAGAAAAATGCCACTCCCTTAATATGTTTAGCATGATTAAAAACATGACCGTGCCCATGTTAAGGGACAAGCTACCAAGGGCTACATTATATGTCCCTTGGTCCTCTATACGGAAAATGCCGGCCCCATAATTCTCATGCAAAAGCGCATAGTTGTAGGCAGAGAAATTATTAACTATGTAGTCCCATGGGTCTTCAATCTCAGCAGGCATAGGAAGCTTAACAACAAAAGCCAACAAGAACTTGGTTATTTCCATTGTTTCGTCATCAATGTTGATGGAGAACACGTGTTCTCCATCTATCCGATAAAAAAATTGACAATGGTCATAAAAATACGAGGTAAGTGCAGGAGAGTAAAGTTCATCAGCACTTACTATTAGAAATTGCCATCCTGCTTGTATGATTACTTTGCAAAACCACGCACCATAGGTGTCTGATAAGAGCACAAAACTGTAGTTTTAACCCTGCAACAGTCATACTTTTAGACCAATTATGTGAGTAATAATTAAGGGTTAACACTGATTACGTGTTTTATTGCATTTAGGTTTCAAAGTCCATTATGTGCAGAAATGTGCCACTTTAGCGAGATAAAAGAGCTAAGGTCGGTTACTAAGGAGTTCCATGATTAAAGGCCAAGATTCAAGAAGACAAAGCCTTTCTAAAGCCTGGTCAAAAGCTGAAAAGTCGACGCGGTTGAAACAAAGACACAAGTCGCCAGAACTTCCGAAAGCCGATATCTTTGGACTCGACCTCCTGAATGGGCGTACCTTTATGTCAAAACGACCGCTCGGAAAGTGCTTTCCAATGGTCCAAGCCTTGACCCAATCAGAGGAGCAAAAGTGGACGAAAAGTCTGTTGAAGCCAACTGCAGCAGGAAGAGGCCTTTTGGATGAAAAAAATTGGGTTTTGGGCCCGATTCTCCGCCCAAAACATGGCTCCAAGCCCATGCACGATTTTTGGATCTGAAAGTATAAAACCAAAGCTTAGCTCTTTGTTAATGGTAGCTAGTTAGACCTAAAATAATATAGATAATTCTAGATCTGTTTTCATTAATTAAATTAAGTTTTAGTTCCATTTTCAATTCTTGTTTTAGATTAAGTCTTTGAATCATTGTTCTTGATTGATTAGATAAATAAAATAGTTATTTTATCAATTTCAATTGTGTTATTTCAATCTATTAGATCTAGTTTTAATTGTTGATTGGTTACCATTTCTTAGTTGTTAATTGGAATTTAATCATTGTTTAGTTTAGATTAGTAAATTTCGAATCTTGATAATATGTGTAGTATAGATTCATATGGGAATGATTGCGGAATGATTCAAGGCTAAAACCTCCATTAGAGGGGTTGATGAAGCCTTGATGAAAACTTGGTGGTATAGTGTAGAAGCATTGTAGAATCTATTCCAATCTAGAAGGTCGTGATTCGCCATGAGAATGGGTAGACGACCTCACATGCTAGTTAGTATTCGGTAGAAATGTCATGAACACTAGGGATTAGAACTCGAATTTCTTGCCGTAAGAACGTAAGAATCGAGATACAAGAATCTATGCTAGGCTATTAAGTTGGATTCAAGGTGGATTCAATTCCCCTCTAATCCTTTATCTAGATTCAAAACAATCATATTTCCATAGTATTCGTAGTTTAAATTCAAATAATCAAATTCAGTAAGTATCATAGTATATCACCTTCGTAAAGCTCTCATTGGCTTAAGACTGATTAATTAGATTAGAAAACAATTACATGCTAGAGCACTAGGAGTGGAACGAATTTGTTACTCCACTCTTCCTCGATAGAATTGAGAGTAGGAAAATTTGATAAACATATAGCATCATGTTAAAGTTTAGTTTACTTACGTTTTGAGTTTCATCGACGATTTCTTAGGTAGACTATTCAATTTTATGTATTATCAAATAGCGTCCCTGCCATCTTAGTTGCACTTTAGCATTGTTTTCATAGTAGAATTAGTCATTTTTAAGTCTCATTAAACCCACCCACCCTTGTTTGATTCATACTGTGGTTGTCCATTTCAGCGTTGAAAAAGTTCCGCAAAAATATACACTGAGCGCGACCGCGCCTATAAGGAGCGCACCTACGCCCTATACTTTGGACCCCGAGCGCGACCCGCCCTCAGTTACTGGACCCCGCGCGCGACCCGCCCTCATACCAAGCGCGACACACGCTCACTTACTGGACTAGGAGCGCGACCGCGCCCTATGCGAGCGCACCTGCACCCTAAGCAAAATTTTGCAGATTTCTACAGGTTTATTTCGAACTTCGATTTTTTTTTAGTTCTTCAGTGTTCGAACTTGTTATTTACACTGAACACGCCTAAACAAGACGCTATTCATAAGCGAAGCAAGGACGCTATCAGGTATTCCTTTCTTCCATACCTCGCATCTCCGCTAGAGGTTCATACTAAATATCAAGATTGTTTGGATTGTTTTCATGTTTAGACTTAGACTTGCATGAGATTAAGGTCTGGTCAGAGAAAAACACCGAACGTAATTAACCGTCAACAAACAAACATATCGAGTATACCGATCACAACACCTCTAACTACTATCCCACCAACCATACCTCGACATAATGGTGAAGAAAGAGAGACTCCTCTCTCCGACTTCTACAAAGCTTTGGCGATAGCCCTAAATCTTGCATCGTTCTAGCAGCGACCAAGTGGGGATTTTTCGAATCCCCAAACATATTTAATTTGTTACCCGCTTTCCATGGTTTAGGCCATGAAAAACCTTACCAACACATGCATAGATTGAACAAGTCCTTACAATATTCCATCATCCTACGGTTGGTGCGGAACAAATTAAACCGAGGGTATTTCCCTTCACCTTAGCCGATAAGGCAAGGCGTTGTCTTGGTTAACTCCTTCAAAGCCTAACTCGTGGACTCGTGGGCTAAACTTGTTCAGCTATTTATGGAACATTTTTACCCACCCCCTAAAGACGGATGAGATGCTTTCCAAGATTCATTTCTTCCGAAAACCCTCATGAATCATTTTCTAAGGCTTGGAATCGCTTCACCGATCCGCTTATAGAACCTAGCAAAGACAGCAAAAGACACGTTCGTGCCTTTTTCAAAGGACTTCAACATCACCATAAAGAAGTCCTTGACATAATGAATGGGGTAGTTTCCTAAGTAAAGGAGCCTCTGAGGCTTACAAATTTTTAGAAGAACAAACTAAACGCAATAACAATTGGGGAGTGATGATATCCCCCGGCCTCGCTAGTTCCTTTTCAACAATTAAGGCACGGTATGTTTGAGATGAAACCCGATCCAGAACTTAAAAATTTAATCAATCTCTAACTAAAAAGGTAGAGGCTATTTCTATTCAACAAAAGCCTATTCCCGTCATGAATGTCAACTCCAACCCATGTAATTTCTGTAAAAGTCATGAGCACCTTGACTCCTATTGTCGTCTCGCCTATGAACAACAACAATTAGAGCAAGATAATGTTTGCTCCATTAATAACTATCCTATTCCTAATGCCCCATGGAGACAACATCCCAACTTTAGTTGGCGAAACAATCAACAAGTTACAACTCCAGGCTATAATAACCAAAATGTTAGGCAAGCAAACAACTATAATCAAGCTCCACCTAGCTAGGGGGGCGACAGGGACAAGGTCAAGGAAATTATAATAATTATAACAACCAAGCCTTAAACCACCTACAAGGTGTAGCACAAGGTCAGAATAATTATAATAGTTATAATACCAATAGAGGTCTCGTTCCGTTAACAATAGTAACTATCAAAACCCACCCATAAATAATCAACGTGAGATAGTTCCAAATGCACCACCGCGGACTACTACACCTACACAACCGGACCGTATCGACGCCTTTATACAAGTTACCCAACAACTTTTCCAATCAATGACTCAATCAAACCAACAGATCTTACAATCCATAAATCAGGGCATACAACAGTTAGCCCAAGAAAAAGCCTAACCAAAAGGCGTGTTTCCAAGACAAGCTATACCAAACCCTAAAACAACAAACACAGCCTTTGAGGTAAACGGTAATACTAGTACAGAAACGACAATAGTCGGTGACCTGAATGCCATCACCACTCTCCGTTCGGGAAGAGTGGTTGATAACAAAGTAACTATGCCTATAGTTACCCCATCAAGATTCCTACACCGGATATCGAACTAGATAATCGGGTAGAAACTCAAAGAGCCTACCACCGTAGAGGTACCAGTTAAACCACAACCTAAGAAACGTAAAGCCAAGGTTACACATCAAGTCGAGCCATACACTAAATATAGAGCTAAACCACCGCTCCTCAAAAATTAGCCATGCTAACCAGGGATACAAACTTTGAGGAGATTAGGAACATTTTCAAGAATCTAACGATAAACCTTCCTTTTCTCGAAGCTTAAAAAGCTACCTAATCACGCTAAGTTTCTTAAAAGTCAGTGCACTACTAGGCGAAACCAACATACCTAAAGACGCTTTTTAACCGAACAATTCCCAACTTTATCCGAAAAATAATGGAATTGTTAAGTACAAGGACCCCGGTCGTCTCCATCAGAAAATGCACCTTAGGAGATTCCCACACGACGACCGCTTTATTAGACACTGGGGCGAAAGTGTTAACTTACTCCCCGTGATACTTGTATAAACAAATAGGTCTACAAGAAATGCAACCTACAAAAATAAAATTGCAATTAGCGGACGTGTCAATTAAGTATCCTAAGGGGTGTAGTGGAAAACGTGCTTGTTAAGGTTCAAGATTTCTACTATCCCCGGCGATATTGTTATCCTCGATACGTAAGTCGCTAATGACTCAGACCGATCATCTTAGGGCGCCCCTTTTAGCAACCGCCAACGACTTATTAATTGTCGCGATGGTAAGATGTCCTTATCTTTTGGCCATCTCATAGTTGAGGTAAATGTTTTCAAGATGATGAAACAATTACCGATTCGCCTATAGATGGGGAGGTTAGCATGATCAAGAGCTTAGCTCAAGATTATTTTAACAACACGCTTCCCTCAAAACAATATGTACAAATTCCTTTCTTTTGAAAGTCAGATTTTGTAAATGACACCTACTTAGAGGAAGTCAACACCATCCTTGAGTCCACACAAGTTGTAGACCCTTCGGTTGCTCCTTCATCGAGTATGAAGACTTGCTACCTAAGCAAGTATTCATTATGCCAAAATGAGGACCCGACGAAACATCTATTGATTTTCCTTCCACCCTAGTGCTTAAACCCTTCCCCAGAGAATTAAAATATATACAACTTGATCCGGATGGTAATCATCCGTAATTATATCTTCTCTCATTATCTAAGGATGAAGAGACACGCTTTAATCCAGTGATTAGGGAACATCGGTCCGATTGGTTGGTCCCTAGCTGACATTAAGGGAATTGACCCTAATGTTTGCACTCATCGTATCCATTTGAGGATAACGCCAAAACTTCTCGCTAACCTCAACGCCGCTTGAACCCCGCCATGAAAGAGGTGGTTAGGGAAGAAGTCTTACGATTATTCGATCGCGGGTATCATATACCCAATCTCGATAGCGAATGGGTCACCCCCATTCATGTAGTTCCTAAGAAATCGAGTTACCATGGTTCGTGAACGGAAAGGGTGACTATGTTGTCACACAAGGTCCTATGAAATGGAGGATCTGTATTGATTACAGACGCTTAAATGCTACGACACGAAAAGGATCACTTTCCTTTACCGTTTATAGATCAAATGCCTCGAGCGCCTAGCTGGTCATGCTTTTTATTGTTTTCTGGATGGCTACTCAGCTATTTTCAGATTATTATTGATTTTGATGACCAAGAAAAGACTACCTTCACATGTCCCTTTGGAACGATATGCCTAAAACGAATGCCTTTTGGCCTTTGTAATGCTCCCTGAAACCTTCCAATGATGTATGCTTCATATATTTAGTGACATGGTAGAGCTTTTTATGGAAGTTTTCATGGATGATTTTTCAATCTATGGAGACTCCTTCACAGATTGTTTGTCTAACCTCGCCTAAGGTTTTGACAAGGTGTGAAGAAAAGAGCCTCGCTTTTAAACCGGGAAAGTGTCATTTCATGGTGAAAAGGGCATAGTACTAGGTCACATTGTATCTAGTGATGGCATCAAGCAGATAAGGCCAAACTAGATAAGATAGCGACTTTACCTAAACCACGGACCGTCCGCGATATTAGAGCCTTTCTAGGCCATGCAGGTTTTATAGGCGATTTATCAAAGACTTCTTGAAAATAGCTAGGCCTTTAACTAATCTGCTTTTGAAAGATGCAATCTTTGATTTTAATTTTAACCGTAGCAGGCTTTTGAAACTTTAAAAGCCGCCTCTAACCTCTGCACCAATTATACAAACCTCCCGATTGGTCTAAACCTTTCAACTCATGTGTGATGCTAGTGACTATGCAGCTGGTGCGCCTTTGGGACAAAAACTAGATAATAAGTCCACCGTCATTTATTATGCTAGTAAAACATTAAACGATGCTCAACGAAATTATTCAACTACGAAAAAAATAATTCTTAGTCGCCATTTATGTTTTAGATAAGTTTCGGCCCTTATTTGGTTGGTTCTAAAACTTTAGTTTACACGGACCATGCATCCCTTTAAGTACCCTTTGCAAAGAAGGATGCTAAGCGAGATTAATCCGATGGATCCTTCTCCTGCAAGAGTTCACATTAGAAATAAAGGACAAAAAGAGGGGTCGAAAATGTAGTTGCCGACCACTTATCTAGACTCACAAACGACGATCGATCGATTCTCGAAGTCCATACCGGACTTTTTTCCCGATGAGCATCCAGATGCCATTTTTCAAAGACCATGGTATGCCGACATTGTAAATTATCTAGCGGCTGATGTTATGCCTTATAATTGGTCAAGAAATGAACGTAAGAAGTTTTTGCCGAAAGTTAAGTTATACTTTTGGGATGAGCCCTACCTTTTTAAGTATTATGCGGATCGATTATTCGTCTTTGTATTCCCCTGGGAATATAATGAAGTTCTATCGCTCGCCATGACAAAGAGTGTGGTGGACATTTTAGTGGGATGAAAACAGCCGCTAAAGTTCTTCAATGTGGATTTTATCGGCCTACCCTTTTAAGGATGCCCGTGCATTGCAAGACGCGTGTATTTGTTGCCAACAACTTTGGCTAATTACTTAAACGTAATATGATGCCATTAAATCCAATCTTGATCGTAGAAATTTTCGACATTTGGGGCATTGATTTCATGGGTCCTTTCCCCGTTCCCACGGTTTTTCATTTATATTCTAGTTGTCGTGGACTACGGTCTAAAATGGATAGAGGCCCTAGCTTGCCGTAGCAATGACCATAAGACCGCTGTATTTTTATTAAAGAATATATTTTCTGTCGGTTTGGCATTCCTAAAGCCATCATTAGTGATGGTGGAACACATTTTGCAACAGAGTTGTTGCATCCCTAGTAAAAAGTATGGAGTTACACACAAAGTAGCAACTCCTTATCATCCACAAACTAGCGGACAAGTAGAAGTTTCTAATAGGAAATCAAAAAGATTTTAGAAACAACTGAAACCCCGATAGGAAAGATCGGGTCAAAGCGCCTATCGGATGCCTTATGGGCATATAGAACTGCTTTCAAAACTCCTATAGGTATGTCTCCCTTTAGACTTGTATTTGGGAAACCATGTCATTTGCCCGCCGATTTAGAGAGCACCGCTTTGTGGGCTATAAAAGCCTTAACTTCAATATTGATGAGGCAGGTGTCAAACGCAAAGTTGCAATTGAATGAGCTTGAAGAAACCGTGAGAAGCGATTAAATTTATCTCGCTGAAGGATTATAAAGCTAACATGAAACGTGTTCATGGTAAGCATATCTTTGCGCAAAGAGTTTGTGGTCGGTCAAAAGGTTTTGCTTTACAACTCCCGCCTACATGTTTTCCCGTGCAAACTAAAACCCGCTGGTCCGGCCCTTTTCTCGTTATCAAGTCACCCTTTACGGGCAATCACCTTGGTAAATCCAAACGACAATAGTACCTTTCAAGTTAATGGTCAACGGTTAAAACATTTTCACGCGAACTTCGTCCCCCTCGATGTAGGAAGTCCTTTTACAGACCCCCGCCTATGAGGATCGACCCTTGTCATTTGGTGTACTTACTTTCATTTCCATATACCGATAAGTGCACCATTCAGGTAACCGGCCCTCCCTATGGAGTGTGTGGTCGTAAGTACCGGATCCTAAGTCCATGGTTAACATAATGCATGTTTTCCACTTTTGCATGTTTTCTCGGTTTTTTAGTCATGTTCCTCTATGGGGTGAATTATGTATTTATTGTTTTTTCGTTTTTCTTATAATATACTAATAAAACATAAAATAAAATTAAAATAAAATTAAAATTCTTAAAATCATAGAAATAGCAATCCAACAAGTCTTGGAAATCGACTTTAAACGACCCACGCTGTAAACAAATTTTGTGTTTAAAATTTGTTTTGGGTGGGCAAATCGATCTTTCCATCGGGATTGCTTGAACTTTCCATTGGTTTTGTTTAGGCCCATTACTTGTAGTTCAATTGGGTTGACGTAATCTAAACTTAGATTTCCTTCGTTCGCATAACTTACATCACACACGCACTTCGAGGTGTTCTTCCACCCTCTTATACATCACCCATGGTTGGAATTGAGTGTTTTATGGATCATTGGATTGGAAATTCTCTACTGATCATTTCCATAACTCATTCGCCAAAATCGGGCCAGTAACGAAGCGGCAAATTGAGTTTGAATTTGCGCGAAAAATCAGAAATTTTGGAATTCAAACTGGGCTTTGGCCCAACCCGCACGCATGTTAGTCGTCCTCCTTCTTCCCAAACCGCACGCACAGTGTTTCCACTTCAATCCCCCCGTTACAAGTTAAATAAAATTTTGGAAACCAAAATAAAAAATAAATATAGAGAGAGGGAAGAAAACCTAACTACACCTACACCAAGGAAATCAAATCCACCTAAAATCTTCTCTAAACCATCATCACCACCAACCCAACTCTGAAAAATAGCCACCAATTATAGTTTCCACCACCACCACCACCCCCACCAACGCCGTTTTTAGTAGTTTTCTTCAAACTCGCCTCCCCCACAGTCTACAAACCATTAGTAGTCTAAGAAATTTCAATGGCGCTACGACGTAGAATTTTGCCGAACACGCTTTTGCTTCCGGTTTCGCCATTTTACGGCTTTTAGATGTTCAAGAGACATTGAACGGACTCGTGGTACTCAACCGAGGAGTTCTATCACTATGATTTGGTAGAACAGTTTTATAAAAAGCGAGAATTGGAAGGGGATAGGATGTTCATAAAGTTAGGAGGAACGCGGAGAGAAGTAACGGTGACAGTTGTTAGTCAATCGTTAGGAATTACGCTTGAAAGCAACCTAGTAATCCATAATTCAGAATCCCAAAGATAATCGGAGTTCCCGCTTTGATGAAGGATACCGCCGTGGAGGTTGAATACAATCCGACATCCCATTGCATCCGCTTAGACCACCTCGAGAACCAATCAACCGGCCAGAGCTCGCTGGATTGGTAGGAACGCCCCTCGAAAAGACAAAGTCGCTGATATCGGCCCGCAATGTCTCCGGTGACGCTCTCGATTTTGCAAACAAAGAAGTATAATTTCTGCATCCTCGATTTAATGTTTAATGTGATTCGAGGAGGGGGGAAGAGTTTGCCTTCTTCCCAGATTGATCACTAAGATCATGCTCTCCTTTAGAGTTGTCGCAAGATCTACTCCTATTAAGATCAAATTGCATTCTAATGCAAGTATCTATACGGATTGCATCCAAGAGACTTGGCCGCTATCTCAAGAAAAATGGATGAGTCGGAGGATGAAAGGGAGGATATGACATGTCCGGATGAAGATGCATTAGATAATTGTAATTCTAATTTAGAACGATGCAAGTGTTGCAAAACCGCCTTGCGGTGCATTTATGGTATTTATGAAAATATCCGAGATAGACAGAGTGTAGTTCAAAAGAAACAAGGGAACCTTCAAAGGAGAGTTGAAATGCTCGAAAGGGTTCTGGACGATATCTTGTCTAACATGGAGACTATCCACCAAAGAAACAACAAACCCAAAGATGCGATAGATTTCGGTGATCGAGATGGAAGCCCAACGCTTGTTCCGAATAGAGATGCTACGACGATGCCACCCGTGGAGGACTCTGTTTCAGCCGAGTCCGACAGCATGAGCGCCGTCGCCGGGCGACGATGGTTCAAGCCATTCTCCATCCCAGAGCCAATCTCCATCTCAGGGTCCATCTTCATCACACAACTAGGTGTTCACACCCAGTTGGAGTTCACTGTTATTTCCTAATTTCATTTTATTAGTTGGATTTTAATTCAGTAGTTAAATTTAAATAGTAATGTGTTTATTTTTTACGTTGTTTGCATTTAAATTTTATTTTTTAATATAACCGGTTATTTTCGAAAGTACCGCTTGTTTTATCATTAATCCCACCTTCCCCGAATTTGTTTGGGGGTGGTAACATTTATACCGAGCATAAGTCGCTATATGATCATCTGCTGTTAAGTTGTCTTGGAGGAAAGTTTGATAATTTGGCCGATATCGGCATATCTATGATTTGTTTGGTGCTAGCATGAAATCTAGGAGAGTTTAGAAGTTACTATTCTAAATCAAGTGTGAAAGATACCAGATTTTTAGAAAATCATGGAAATGGTTTGTTTCCGCTTTCGGTTTTGGAATTTTCCTATTTTCGAAATTGCCTTCAAACAAATTGGTAACTTGCCGATTCGTTTTGAAAGCTTCGTAACCTATTTAAACTCCCTTCTTTCTACACTAACAAACCACACTACACCCCACCATCATCCCTGACCTTCCACTCCAAGTTTTTTCTTTCTTTTTGCTCTAAACTCCGGTTCAAGACTTCTACGAAGCGCCGCTGCGCCTTTTACATTTTCGAAAATTTTTTGTCGAGTGCGAATTCGCTTCAAAACACTGTAAAAAAGCATTAACACACGAAGCCGTGACCACGCCCTATGTGGCCTCCGCCTTCCTCGCTAACGCTGAAAATTCCAATTTTCGACGGTAATTCCGTGGATTTTTGTGGAGCTATTCAAAGAGTTATTGTGATGACATCTCCTATAGTCATACCTGAAATCTTTCAAAGATGTGTTGGGCACCGAGACCTATGGACATTGGTTCCGGCAAAAATCCTCGCAGATTAGGATGGTGTCATCTACCGGTAAGTGATGACGATTCATATTCACCACGACTTTATCGCTTATTTCTACTACCATGTTAAATTTATAGTAATCGGGATGGAGAACAAGAGTTCTCTCGTCAGAAGTCGAAGACACGACACATCAATTCGATAAAAATGTGGTCGCTCTAGTTTCGTGGATTACCAATACCGATCCTCGCTCACACATGGGCATATATGACCGATAATGCATATCTTTATGATTATACATATTTCCATGAGTATTATGGGGAGGGTATTTCGAGTAATGGACCAGGGCTTATATAGCATTGCCCTTGGTAGCCTTTCCTAAACGTAGGGCACCACCATGTTATTCATCCCGATGAATATTTTGGGGAATGGCGCTTCATTTCTGCAAAACAAGATCGCTGGTGACATTTTTCTCGCTTTAGGCGAGGGGCGCCACGATATGACATTCCCCGAAGTATTAGTCGCTAGTCTTAAGAGAGCCCAAACCATGAGGCGTAAGTATCTTCTTATGCCTTTGTTTTAGTAAGCGCATCATGCGTGTAGTTGTTTACCCGTATACGTAACAATTCACGATTGGAAAAGGGTTAAAGTCATGAGACCCACCAATCGGGTGATTCGCCGTTCGGAATAATGACTTGGCGGGATGGCGGTGCAATTTCATTTGGTTGCCCCGCACATCCCATCGGAGACATGATAACACTTAACAAAGTTAGCATTAGTAGATGATAACGGCGGGAAGCTTGGCATATTACAATGGACCGGCAGATGCGAAGGAACCTCGCCTCACCGAATTTGAGGAAGAGGATGTTTAAAAGCCGGGAGATAAGGTAAGTTTTTAGTTTTGTTAGTGTCTGCTTATGTCCCAAGCAATTTAATTCGGTTACCCCCATAATGGGTGGAACTCTTATAAAGTTGCGTCAGTTTTATTTCCTATATTAGTACGTTCTAACTTTGTTTTGCGATGTTCCCCGAATTTCACACGTTTCAATGGTATTTTTCCTACCCTCTTTATTTACAATACTTTGAGGACAAAGCATGATTCTTGTTTGGGGGGGCATAGAAACATGTGTAATTAAGGCATCTGTTAGGATATA
This sequence comes from Coptis chinensis, assembly GCF_015680905.1. Classification (NCBI taxonomy): domain Eukaryota; kingdom Viridiplantae; phylum Streptophyta; class Magnoliopsida; order Ranunculales; family Ranunculaceae; genus Coptis; species Coptis chinensis. The sequence continues at coordinate 29,212,714 of NC_141463.1, read as the reverse complement.
GATATGTATAATATGCATTTGTTTCTAGTTAAAATTTCAAAAAAATTCAAAAATATAAATAAATAAGTTTATGCTATACACTTAGGAATATTGGTATTGTTTTCTTTCTATGCTCTTAACAATCTAGAAGTCTCAATGTAACTTTTGCATCGGAATAATTGTTAGAAACTTAGGTTAATATGTAGGTAATAATCTTTGCATCTATCTATAAATATATTATATGAGTATCTATGATTGTTAGCAATAAGTTTTTGAAAGCTAGGCTAGAATACTTATTCTACAAATCCCGTGAGAGAATATATAGCCTAAAAGCCTTATATGAGCCGAACATTTGAGAAATGACACAAGGGAGAAGTAAAATCGGATAGAGAAATCACACATCCACTTGCTTGATCACTATGCCATATCCTAAGCGAATTTAGGCCCTCTTTGGATCGATATAGCCAGAAATTCAAACCTATGAATTATTTTCCGCTAGTCGTCCCTCTGAGCCTTTCTTTAGCTTTTCATAAACCACAAATCCTTTACCCTGTTACAAAAAAAAAAAAAAAAAAAAAAAAAAAAAAAATCAACCTACCAAATTTAGAATAAGTCTGAGAATAGAATGAGGAAGAAAGAAGAAGAGAAAAACCTGTGTAAACAAAAATTAGTTAGTTGCTTCAGAAAATAAGAAAATAAGTTTTCATCCAAAGAAAAGAAAAATAAAACTAGAAATAAAATAAAAACCCCAAAAAAATAGAATAAAAGAGTCAAAAGCCAAAGAAAAAGAAAAATATGGCTAAGGATGGAAACAAAGTATAGAAGCAAAAGAAAATAACAAGGTTTTCTCTAAGTTACATAATATGAAGACTCTATTATCTCAGACTTGTCCTTTTGAATATCCATTTCATTCCTTCTTAAACCATCTCCTAATCCCCGCAACACCTAATAAAGACCTCTAGCTCAATTAGGAATATGTTAGTGTGATAGTAAGTGACAGATGTGTTTGATCGACTCCGGCTTCCTTGTTGTCATTGAGATTGTAAAGGTAAAGTGTGCCCCCATTTGCATTAATCGGAGTAGCAAAACTTGAGCGAAAAATTAGAGTGGTTTTCGCCTTGACAATTATGTGAGGACCTACTTAAGGACGCTTATTCGAAGTTTTCATAAACGAACCTGCTAGGCATTTTATAGTATTACTGATAGTATATATCTTTGTATCATAGATGATTGATTATTATGCATATATTAATTTAGGTTTTTGACTTGGTTATTCTTATTCATTTGCTAGTGAGATGTATAGATAGTTGGGACATGAATGAGGAAATAATAGTTTTATTTCTTAGTCGTTGTAGTATAGTTGAAGTTTGTGAGTACCTTCACCGAAAACTCTCACGAGGCTATAACTCATCCACTAGGGAATTCCTAGTGGTTTAAGGCCCCGTGCAGATATGGTCAATGCAATCGCACTCAAATAAACGAGAGTAGATAAAACTCCATTTTTGGTCACTTATTCTAATTTCTCATCTTTGCTTTAGGACAAGCAAAATGCTGTTTGGGGGTGGTTTGATAAGAGCCCAAAACTGTAGTTTTAAACCTGCAACAGTCATACTTTTAGACCAATTATGTGAGTAATAATTAAGAATTAACACTGATTACGTGTTTTATTGTATTTCAGGTTTCAAAGTTCATTATGTGAAAAAATGTGCCACTTTAGCGAGATAAAGGAGCTAAGGTCGGTTACTAAGGAGTTCCATGATTAAAGGCCAAGATTCAAGAAGACAAAGCCTTTCTAAAGCTCGGTCAAAAGCTGAAAAGTCGACGTGGGTTGAAATGAAAGACACAAGTCAGTGAGAACTTCCGGTCCGTATCTTTGGACTCAGACCTTGGAATGGGGCCTACCTTATGTCAAAACGACCGGCTCGGAAAGAGCTTTCCAATGGTCCAAGTCTTGACCCAATCAGAGGAGCAAAAGTGGACGAAAAGTCTGTTGAATCCAACTGCAGCAGGAAGAGGCCATTTTGGACTGAAATAATTGGGTTTTGGGCCTGATTCTCTGGCCCAAAACATGGCTCCAAGCCCATGCATGATTTTTGGATCTGAAAGTATAAAAACCAAAGCTTAGCTCTTTGTTAATGGTAGCTAGTTAGACCTAAAATAATATAGATAATTCTAGATCTGTTTTCATTAATTAAATTAAGTTTTAGTTCCATTTTCAATTCTTGTTTTAGATTAAGTCTTTGAATCATTGTTCTTGATTGATTAGATAAATAAAATAGTTATTTTATCAATTTCGAATTGTGTTATTTCAATCTATTAGATCTAGTTTTAATTGTTGATTGGTTACCATTTCTTAGTTGTTAATTGGAATTTAATCATTGTTTAGTTTAGATTAGTAAATTTCGAATCTTGATAATATGTGTAGTTTAGATTCATATGGGAATGATTATGAATGATTCAAGGCTAAAACCTCCATTAGAGGGGTAGATGAAGCCTTGATGAAAACTTGGTGGTATAATGTAGAAGCATTGTAGAATCTATTCCAATCTAGAAGGTCGTGATTCGCCATGAGAATGGGTGGACGACCTCACATGCTAGTTAGTATTCGGTAGAAATGCCATGAACACTAGGGATTAGAACTCAAATTTCTTGCCGTAAGAACGTAAGAATTGAGATACAAGAATCTATGCTAGGCTATTAAGTTGGATTCAAGGTGGATTCAATTCCCCTCTAATCCTTTATCTAGATTCAAAACAATCATATTTCCATAGTATTCGTAGTTTAAATTCAAATAATCAAATTCAGTAAGTATCATAGTATATCACCTTCGTAAAGCTCTCATTGACTTAAGACTGATTAATTAGATTAGAAAACAATTACATGCTAGAGCACTAGGAGTGGAACGAATTTGTTACTCCACTCTTCCTCGATAGAATTGAGAGTAGGAAAATTTGATAAACATATAGCATCATGTTAAAGTTTAGTTTACTTATGTTTTGAGTTTCATCAACGATTTCTTAGGTAGACTATTCAATTTTATGTATTATCAGTGTCACTTTGGAACAAGTCTTCAAAAGACTGTTCCGGTATGATACGAGGGGATGTCATCACCTAACTACTCTCTAGAACAGCTGCAAACGATCCTGGAACAACCCACAAAAAATCAGAATTTTTTGTGCCTATGGATGTCAAAGTGCGGGGGGCGCTCTAATTTAGCCTGGGTAGGGCGCAGGTTGTGCTCTGACTATGATCGAGTTCCAGGCACTTAGGCACAGGGTGACCTCACTTTTTGCTTAGGATGGGCGTAGGGTGCGCTCAGGTCTGAATGGAGTTACAGTGTTTTGGGCGCGGGGCGCGATCAGATTTGGTCTGGGTAGGGCGCGAGTTGCGCTCAGGTGAATTTTGAGTTACAGGTGGTTCAAGCGCAGGTGGCGCTCAACTGAGGCGCAAGCGTGCTCCGTGCAGCTTAAGTGTTGAAGTGAAGAAGAAAAGAGGAAAAATTAGGAGTGAAAAGTGAGAAATGAAAGTGAGATATGTGGATTTTGTGTGGAGAATGAAAGAAGTTTATATAGGGTTTAAGTTTTCAAAACAAATCGGCAAGTTGCCAAAAAGCTTTAAGGCAATTGCCTGGAACAAAATATTTCCAAATCCGAAAACAGAAACAACCCATATTCTTTATTCCAAAACAAAACTAATATCTTTTAGGTTAAATTTAGGATAGTAACTACCTAACTCATTAAGATTTCATCCTACCACAACATCTAATCATAGGCATGCCAATATCGACAATATTCCCAACAATCACCGCAAAACTACTTCTAAAATTGTGGATCATATAAAAATCATGCTAGAAGAAATAATACCACCCCCAAACAATTCAGGAAGGTGGGATTAACAATAAAATCAACGCACAATTTAAAAAGAACCATATTAAATTCAAATTCAAATTCAAATTAACTACCGAATTCAAATTTAGCTACTGAATTCAACCACTTAACATCCAAACTAATAAAAACAATAAAACAACTAAATAACATCAAAACAACAAATTTTTCTAAACAACTAGCCACATGATAAAGATGGACCCTGAGATGAAGATTGGGTCCGGGATGAAGAAGGGCCCGAGCCATCCGTCCTTCGGCGACGACGATCATGCCTCTCAGACTCATCTGAAAGAGAACCCCCCAGGGGTGGCATGCGTCGTAGAATCTCTACTCTGAACAGGCGTTATGCTTCCATTTCTGCCTTTATCTCTTTATGTTGCGCATTTTGACGCTGAACGAGAGTCTCCATGTTACACAAGAAATCCTCCTAACCTTTGTCGAGCATTTCAAAACTCGTCTGAAGGTTCTTTTGTTTATTTCGAATTATAATCTGCCTATCTCATACATCTTAACAAATACCATAAACGCAACGCAAGCCAGTATGCAGCATTGACATGCGTTCTAAATCAGAAGTACACCTCTCCAAAGCATCTTCATCCAAACATGTCATATCCTCTATTTCCTCATCTGAATCGACCACCCTATCCTCCGATAACTTCCAAGTCTTTTGGATACACTCTGTATAAATAATTGCATTTGAATACAATTTTAGCATAATACGAATAGATTTTGTATTAGCTCTAAAAGACAGCATGATCTTAGTGATCAATACCGAAAAGGGCGCGACACTCTTTCCAACGCCTCTAATCACAGTTCAAATAAACTTGAGGATGCAGAAGTTATACCTCTTCTCCTGCAATATCCAAAGAATGTGAAGATAGTTCATAATGATGTCACTGACCTTCTTTTTTCCTGTGACATTCCTACCAATCCACTGAGCTACAGTCAGTTGGTTGGTTCGCAGAGATGATTGTCAAACACAATGAGAATTCAAATTGTACTGACCCTTCATGACAATGTCTTTCATCAATGCAGGAACTCCCGTATACTAGGATTCCTGCAAAGTGGCTTTGAGGTGGCGTTCAGGCATAATGCCTAAAATCTCAGCCAACAACTCTCTCGATACTTCTCTCCTAGTCCCAGCCACCTTTACGAAAATTTTCTGACCCTCCAACTCTCTCTTCTTATAGAATTGTTCGACCAAATTGGAGTGGTAGAAATTATCTGTCAAGTACCACAACCTATTCCAATTCCTCCTAATCATCTCGTCACGAAAAAATGGCGTAAAGCGGGTGGCAGTAAAAGCTTGTTCTGCCAAAATTCTTTGTCTGAGAGCCATTGAAGTTTTGAAACAATTTGTGGGTTTGAATAAGGTGGAGGAGTCGAGTTTGAAGCAAACTCACTAAATAGTTGGGAGGAGGCGTTGTGGTGGCGGTGGTGGTTCAAATTTTTGTGAATTTTGGTATGTCTTGGTGGTGCAAAATGATGGAAATGGTGGGGGGGGATGTTGTGGAGAAGATTTGGAGTGGGTTTAACTTTTTTGGCGTGGTGGAGTTTAGGTTTTCTTTTTCTTTTCTTTTTTTAAATTTTGGCTAGGGTTTAAACTTTGGTAATGGCAGAAGTGAGAAGAAAACTTGCGATCTGTTTTTGGCTTGAGGAAAGAGACGCACTTGCGTGCAGTATTTGGGCCCAAGCCCAATTCATTTTCCGAATTTTTCCAATTTTTCACGCAACTTCAAACTAAAATTTCCTATTAGTTACCGGTCCGGTTTTTACGAATGAGATATGCAAATGATCAGGAGAGAATTTCCAATCCAATGATCCATAAAACACTCTATTCTAACCGTGGGTGACATATAAGAAGATGGAAAATGCCTCGAAGTGCGTGCGTGATGTAAGTTATGCGAACGAATGAAATCTAAATTCATAGATAATGTCCACCCGCATCGAAAAACGGCATAAGCAACACAAATGGAAAGTTTAGCAATGACGGATGGAAAACCAACACCCCACCCCCAAATAAATTTTTGGCAACGAAGATTAGAAAATTTGTTTTAAACGTGGGTCTTTTAAAGTCAGATTCCCGAGACTTCCTAGATTACTATTTTTATGATTTTGATATTTTTTATTTTTTATGAATAAGTTTTAATATAAGAAAAACAATAAAGCAATAAATGCATAATTCACACCATAGAGAAACATGACTCAAAACCGAGAAAACATGCAAGAGTGGAAAAACGTGAATTATGTTAACCGTGGACTTAGGATCCGTGCACTTTACAGCTACACACTCCCTAGGGAGGCCCAATTACTGAATGGTGCACTTACCAATATATGGAACTTAAAAAGAAGTACACCAAACATCAAAATGAGTCTTTTCTAGTCAGATACTCAAGACTATATTTAAAACATATGTATATAATGAATATGCAGTTTACCATTTATCAACAACCTAAAGAGTTATGGGTCTTTCCATAAATAAATAACATGGAATACACCTCCAAACATAATCAAGCACCAAGAGTTTCTACGACACAACTTAGTGAAATGTAAACAAAGTCTGATAGATCTAGAACGAACCGAGAATGCACATTCGTCTTCATCTTTGAACGAGAGGGTGTCCAAATGAATGATCGTGAGAAAATAGATGTTTGTGAAAGATATGTTGGATATGGATAAGTTTTAGAAGTAAGGAATGGAAGAAATGAGAATGTGGGTTTATCATAAAACTCATTCATGGTATAGGTGGGAACTATCTCAATTCAGAAAATGAAGGTATCAAGTGCCTTTCCCTTGGAAATTATTTCCGTATTAAAAGGATTTAGAAAATCATTAAGCACAAAAGAAGCAAAGGTCAAGCGCAAACTTAAGGTTCCGTTGAAAAGGTGGAGGGCGGGAACATTGATGGAAGGTGAATGAGTAACAGGGATGATATGAGGTCGGGTAAATGGCACTCACCTAATGCTCTCGCTTATAGATCATCGAGAATCTTTTAAATAAGCAAGACATTCCTTAATAGGTGGGTTAGAAGAATCACTGGGATAGAGGGTGAAAAATTCTTCTTCTGTTATGGCGTCAAGGGATGAATGGATGTTGATAAGTAGGGACTCACGAGGTGGCAAAGAAGAGTTGCAAAAAAGTTGAAAGAAATCTTCCTCAATTTCAACTACGTCCAAGGAGTCCTTGTCAAAATTAGAACTTCCGAAGGAAATGAATTGGTGCATATGATTCTCAGGAAATGTGTTGTTAAAATACTCTTGAGCTAAGCTCTCTATCATGCTAACTTCTCCTTCGATATTTGTATCATAAAACTGTTTCATCATTTTAAAAACATTGACCTCAACAAAAAGATGGTCAAAGGACAAGGACATCGAACAATCGCGGCAGTTTATAAGCGTGTTGGCAGTTGCCAAGAAAGGTCGCCCTAAAATGATTAGAACAGAGTCGTTAGCGACTTTTGTATTGAGGATAACAAAATCCACAGGATAGTAGAAATCATGAACCTTAACAAGCACGTTTTCAAGTACACCCTTAGCATACTTAATCGACCGATCAACTATTTGCAATGTCATTTTTGTAGGTTGCATCTCCTGTAGACCTATTTGTTTATATAATTAATAAGGGAGTAAGTTAACACTCGCCCCCAGGTCTAATAAAGCAGTGGTCGTGTGAGTATCCCCTAAGGTGTATTATACAGTAGGACGACCAGGGTCCTTGTACTTAACGATTCCATTGTGTTCAGTTAAAGTTGGAAACTGTTAAGTTAAAAAGGCGTCTTTAGGAATATTTGTCTTATGCCTAGTAGTGCACAACTCTTTGAGAAACTTAGCATGGTGAGGTAACTTTTTAATTGCTTCAAGAAAAAGTAAGTTTATCGTTAGATTTTTACAAACTTCCATAATCTCGTCAAAATTTGTATACTTGTTTAACATAGCTAATCTTTGAGGAAACGCTTGTTTCTCTCTCAGATTTAGCATATGGATCAACAGGATGTTTAACCTTGGCTTTCTATTTTCTAGGTTGTGGTTTAACTGGTACCTCTACAAGAGTAGGATCTTCAGTTTTTACGTCGATATCTAGTACAATATCTGGTGTAAGGACCACTGGTGGGGTAACTATAGGCATAGTTACGTTGTTATCAACCACTCTGCCAGAACAGAGAGTGGTGATGGAATTTAGCTCACCTCGTTTGCATTTTCTGTACTAGTATTACCATTTACTTCAAAGGCTGTGTTTGTTGTTTTAGGGTTAGGTATCGCTTGACCTGGAAACACACCTTTGGGTTGTACTTTCTCTTGTGCTAACCGTTGTAAGGAAAGTTGGATAGCTTGTAAAATCTATTATTGGGTTTGCATAAAGACGTCGAAACAATCCGATTGTGGAGGAGTGTTAATTATAGGTTGTGTGACAGGAACTATGTCACGTTGATTATTAATGGGTGGATTTTGATAGTTATTATTTACCAGAACGATACCTCTATTAACATTATAATTATTATTGTTATAATTATTATAATTCCCTTGTCCTTGTCCTTGCCTCGGTGGAGCTTGGTTGTAATTATTTGTTGGCCTAACATTTTAGTTATTAAACCTTGGAGATTGTTGATTATTTCGCCAACCGAAGTTGGGGTTTTGTCTCCAAGGTGCGTTAGGTTCACTATTAATGGAACAAACATTATCTTGTTGTGATTGTTGTTGTTCATAGGCAAGAGGACAATAAGCGTCGGGATGCTCTAGACTCAAACAAAATTATATGGATTGAGTTGACATTCATGAAGGGGATAGGTTTTTGTTGAACAGAAATAGCCTCTACCTTTTTAGTGAGAGATTCGATTAAATTTTTAAGCTCAAGATCGGGTTTCATCTCAAACATACCGCGCCTTAATCGTTGTAGAAGAACTAGCGGAGCGGAGATATCGCCACTACCCCCGTTATTATTACACTTTGTTTGATCTTCTAAAATTTATAAGCCTCGAGGCTCCCTTTATCGAGGAAACTACCCCCATTCATTATGTCGAGCACCTCATTGTGGTGGTGTAACATGCCTTTGAAAAAGGCACGAACTAACGTGTCTTTCACAAGGTTATGGTGTGGACACTCTATAAGAAGATCGGTGAAACGATTCCAAGCCTCAAAAATGATTCATAAGGATTCTCGGCCGAAAGAAATGAATCTTGGAAAGCATTTCATCTGTCTTCGGTGGGTAAAATGTTCCATAAATAGTTGAACAAGTTTGGCCCATGAGTCTGAATTAGGCTTGGGAAGTTAACCAAGACGCCTTTATCGGCTAAGGTGAAAGGAAACACCCTTAGTTTAATTTGTTCAGCACCAACCGTAAGATGGTGGAATGTAGTAAGGACTTGGTCAATCCTACGCATGTGCTGATAAGGTTTTTCATAGTCTAACCCATGAAAAATGGGTAACAAATTAAATATATTTGAGGGGATTCAGAAATCCCCCACTGGGTTTGATAGAATGATGCAAGATTTTGGGCTATCGTTCAAGGCTTTGTAAAAGTCAGAGAGAGGAGACTCTCTTTCTTCAGCCATTATATCATGTGTGGTGTGTGGTATACTAGAAAGGCGTGTTTGTTGACGTTACCGATTAATTACATTAGGCGTTTTTCTTCGGCCTGACCTTTATCTCATGCAAGGCTAAGACCAATCTTAACTAAACAAGATAACACTCAAAACAATCCTGATATGCTAGTATAAACCTCTAATAGGAGATGCGAGGAGTGGAAGAAAGAAGTACCAGAATGCCTCCTTGCTTCGCTTATGAATATCGTCTTGTATCTGGAGCTCAGTGTGTGTAACAAGTTAGAAACACTGAATAACTTGAAGTAATGGAAGTTTTTAATAACTGGTGAAAATCGGGCGGTTCAATAAGAGGGCGCAGGTCGCGCTCAAAATTTGCCTAGGTAGGGCGCGGGTCGGCTCAGGTCTAACTTGAGTTCCAGTTCAGTTCTTCATCGCGGCTCGAACTTTGCCTTGGTAGGGCACAGGTCGCGCTCAAGTCCAATTTGAGTTCCAGGCACTTCAGCCCTGGGGGCGCTCGAATTTGGTCTTGGTAGGGCGCAGGTCGCACTCTAGTCCAAGTCGAGTTCCAGGCGCTTCAGCGCTAGGGGCACTCAAAGTTAGCCTTGTAAGGGCGCGCTCAGGCTTGTTCTTTGAAAAATTTTAGTTTCTAAACCAAACAATCACTATTAGAAACAAACAAGGGTGGGTGGGTTTAATGGCACTTTGGGAAGACAAACAATATTAAAGAAAACAATACTAAAGGGAACTAAGATGGCAGCGGTGCCATTTGATAAAATATAAAACGATAGTTTTACCTACGAATAAGCAATTAAACTCAACACAAATAAAACTAAAACTATTTTCTACTAAGGGTTTATCAAAGTTTTCTACTCGATGCTATCGCAATAGAGTTGGAGTAGAGAATTGCTCCACTCCTAGTTCTTTTAGAATTAGCGTTTACTAAGATTATCGGTCTATCCAAAGTCAATGAGAGTAATATGGAAATTATACTAACAAGATATGATAATGCAATCACGGAAATACTAAGGTTTGAATCTAGATAAAGAATTAGAGGAATTTGATTCCACTTTGAATCAAACTTAATAAACTAGCATAGATTGTTGTAATCTAATTCTTACGTTCTTACAATAAGAATTGGTCGTTCTAATCCCTAATCATTCATGGCAATCTCTACCAACTAATGACTAGCATGTGAGGAAGTTCAACCCATTCTCATGGTGAATCAACTACCTTCTAGAGTGGAATAGACTATTACAACTATTTCTACATTACACAATCAAGTTTTCATCAAAGCTTCCTCAAACCCCTCTAATGGAGGTTTAGTCTTGATTCATAAAACTATCATTTCTATATGAATTTAAGCAAGACATAATATAAAGATTCTAAATTTGCTTATTTGAATTCAAATGGAAATCTAATCATGCAAGAATTAATTGAAACTAGTAATGACAAATAACTAAATCTATGAATTGAAACTAAATAATTAATGGAAAATGAAACTAGATTATGAAGAACTAACTAACTTTATTGATCTAATGAGGAAATAATAATTGATTCAATAACTAAATTAAAACAAGGTAAATAAAACTAATTAATTCCTGGAGTCTAATTCTAGATCTAAAACTATATGCTAATAGCTACCTCAAAACTAGCATTCTTAAGAGTTAAGTCTTGTGTCTTCAAATGGAGGAGACTAGATCCACATTTTCATGCATAGGTTGAGGAGCCATGTTTTGGGCTGGAAAATCAACCCCAAAACCCATTCTCTTCAGTCCACAAAGCCCTTTTCAGCTGGATTTGACTTCAATAGACTTTTCGTCCACTTCTGCTTCTCTGATTGGATCAAGGTTTGGACCATTGTAAGCTCTTTCCTAGTCGGTCGTTTTGACATAAGGTAGGCCCAATTCCAAGGTATGAGTCCAAAGATACGGTCTTCGGAAGTTCTGCTAACTTTTGTGCGCTGTTTCTGCCCGCATTGACTTTGAATTTTCAGCTTTAACCTGGGTTTTTAAAGGCTTTTTATCCTTGAATCTTGGCCTTTAATCACAGAACTCCTTAGCAACCAACCCTTGTTCCTTTATCTCGCAAAAGTGACACATTTCTGCACATAATCGACTCCAATGCCTGAAATACATAAAAACACGTAATCAGCATTAAGTATTATTTATTACTCGCATAATTGGTCTAAAAGTCTTATTGTTAAGGGGTTAAACTACAGTTTTGGGCTCTTATCAAGCAATGAGTAACCCAATGGAAGCATTATGTTTGATCAACACTGGCATGCATAACATGTTCACACGCCAAGTGAATATGGAAACTTCCATAGGTGAATTCAAACAAAACATGCGTACTCGTAAGAATGAGTTTCAGCGCATGATCATGGCAAATCAGCACCAGTTTCAGGGTTAGGTGTTCTAGTCTCTAGAGGATATTCAGGATCAGCTAGCCACCTTAGGAGCTCGTCAGCAACGTTGTCGTCGTAATCCTGGTTCATCTTCAACTAACCCTGAAGATTCACAGTAGCAGTTTTACTCCTTCTAGTTTAATAATGACTTCTGTCATTTGTTTCCTTTACGTATTGAATTTTATTTTCTATTATTGTAAAACGGTGTGTTGATTAATTTCTCATAATTTTGTATCTTGAAACGTATTAAATGAGAAATTATCTACGTATAAGATTATTGTCTTCCTTTTATATAAATATAGACTAATTTGTTGCATTATGCATTGGGCCTAAAAAGTAAGTCCAACAGACTGATCCAAAGTATGCTCAACGGTCTGATACACCACTAGGTCCAACGGCTTTATTCTGCACACTTATCCACAAATAGTAATGTTTTTTGCTATAAATTTCACCCTCCTCACCATACTTCACTCATCCCATTCTCTCACTCTCCACAAATTAATCTTCACCAACTCTCATCTTTTTCTACATAATGGATCCGATCGAGAAATTCGAAAAGGAGCAACATGAGGATGCATTCAAGGTCTTCCTACTAACAGTATTTATTGTTGTCATACTATTGATTATGCATCTAATTCTCCAAAATATCTAGCTCTATGTAACGTACATCTCTCTTTTCCTTTGTCGCTTTGTATTTTAGTGTGGTGTGTTAAATAACTCTCAAACCTTTGTACGTTTTATGTATTAAATGGAAAAATTCCTTATTTAATATTTGTGTGTATTAGTTGTATTTTTACCTTATCATAAACATTAAAAAAATTATAAAACCCATAAAAAATAAAAAATAAATTAATAACTCACAAAAATAAATCAATCTTGACTCATTGTGCTCAAAGCAAGTCGCGCACGCTACTTAGGTAGGCCTAACAAATGTCACGCACACAACTCTATAAAATCTATCCATCTTCCATTATTGTGGTTTGCTACATCAATTCAAAATTTATGTGTAGGTTTAACTATACTCTCCGTACGTTCTATCTCTTTGCATGCCTCAATAACAGCCTTAGGGACGTGACTTTAAATGCCCTATTTGACAACTCAAGATATAAAATATGTGTTGGTTTAACTTCCATGTGAAACCTTCCTCCATATTTTCTAATATTGTGAACAACTCATTAATTGTCTTGGGAATCTGACATTAAAAGACCCTACCGTGGATACCCATACTTGCTACGTACTGTTACATAAGCATGTGCGACAACAACACATGTTTCACTTGTATCTTGTCCACACATTAATTCCGGATCTAACCATTCATTCCATCCTGATCTATGAATTATTATAAGATTGAAATCTTTCACCCTATACATTTCACTCGAACTTCTCCCTTCTTCCCTAAATTCAAATTACGATGAATCCACACAGAGGTATGTGCCCGAGCAAAAAAAATTTTAAAATTTTCATGAAGGCATGTTTCATCCATACTTTGACACTGAAATTGTATGAAGAGGATGGATGCCTCTTTTACATCATTTGAAAACTTTTTATTCCAGAGATTTGGTTATGAAGTTCTACAGACACAACAATTTCGAAAACGGTAAATTCTTCTTCCGAGCCAATAGACGGCATTTTGAATTAACTCCGGAAATCATCTCCGAGATCCTTCAAATATCAATGACGTACCCTGAGCTGCATCTTCAGATACCAATATTCGACACTGTCAAGTAGTTAATGCTTGCCATTGTCTCTCATGGCGAACTTAGCCCCCGAAACCATGTTTTTCTCCAGCGATCATTGCAGCAAAATCAACAAGTTGTACTCCATTGGTTTGCCCACAATGTGATTGGAACTTCAAAAACATCTAAAATTTCTAAACCTCTCCTCCATTTACTTTTGGTAATATAGACTAAACGGAAATATTTTTGCATCATCCTATTTCTCTGGAATTCGATTGTCAGAACCAGGAAAACATTAGCCCCTTTGCCCACCATAGTGACTCAAATCATGTTGCGTTGGGAGTTCCAATCTATATACCCAACCATTCCCCTCAAAATAGCGGGCCTAATTACACTCAACCACGATTGTGTTCTAGGTTTTTGGACTCCAGAGGCTCACATGCCCAGGACTGGCGGACGCCCAAGACACCGAAGAACACGAACCCTCCTCTGACAACTTCTTTGATGAAAATGCTCTGCACGACATTTTTAATCCAATGGCAGGACTTCGATTTCTTCATCAAGGCATACGGGAACTGAACGCACGCTAGGAAATCATCATCACAAGTCTTCTGGAATTCCAAAAACGTCGGTACGCATGGCATCAAACAGGAGGAAATCTTGGAAAATCACTCTCAGTCCTTGGAAAATCATGCTCTCCTAATGGAGAACCAAACCATGCTCTCTGCCAACCAGAGGGACATTCAGCTTCAGCTCAGCCAACAAATTGATCAACTAAGTAGTCTTGTGCACAATCTGCGTCCACATAACCATCATCATCGTCATCCTGGTCCATGATAAAAATAAAAATAAAGTTTTTCGTATTTCTTAAGTTGTGTTCTCTAATAATCTAAATCTTTTGTTTTTCATGTCTACTTTTGTTAAGAAATGTTTAAGGAGTATGCCTACTAAGTTGCTATAAATCCAATTGTTATTAATAAATAGTCATTTCAATCAAATTTTAAACTATTGTTTTAAATTTGAACATAGGAGGGCATATCTTCTTCCATACTCTTTCATCCATCCCGACAGACTTTAATATTGGATGCTTCTCTTTGTATCACCTTATCCATCAGGCGTGGCGGACATACTTGATTCCCTTACAGTGGGACCTTCTCGTTGCTTCACGCAACATGACTATTTCATTTTGGACATTTCCTCACACTGATTGATGTCTATCATGACTCCATGCCTTACCCCTCTATATGCTCCAACTGACCTATCTTCATCAAGCATGGCTACACCAAGAATTATTCCTGGGCAATCCTTCCAGGCTATGATGGATTCCCATGCTTATGGCCTACATTTTCGTTAATACATCACCAACATCGGGTGGTCTTCCTTAGTTCTTCAACCTGACCAAATTTATTCTCCATGTTTGGCTGCATACTTTTATGCCAATATGGGAGACACACAAGCATTTAATCATTCCCAAGGCTTCTTCTTACACGGGTTCACAATCTAAGTTGGTGGCACACAACATATCTTTTATGAGCCAACACTTGCCCTAACTTTGGATCTTTCCTATCACGAGCCTGCGACAACATGGCCATACATCAACCATAACTCATCCCATTCCTTTTCATGGCCTGCTTTTCATGGAACATATGGTGATGGTTTTGCAATTGAAAATGAAGGCGCTGCACCTGGCAGATGGCCCAACACCACCATTTCATTAGTAAGCATGAGCATGAACGTGGGGAATGCGATGTTGTTTATCCTTCTGAACATCATGGGAGATTAGCATTTTTCTACTACCAATGATGTTGTCTGTGTAGTATTCAATGCGCTTGCTTAAGGTCATACATTCTTTGATATCATAAACCGTGTTATCACTAATCTGAAAAAAGCTCGCACTGTTCGGCATCACTATCTATTTTTATTTGTAACCGCTTGCCAAATTATGAGGACACATTTCCCATAGTTTTCAGCTACTTTTAACGACTGGGTTAAAGTAGATTCTATGTGCCCTATGAATAGAATAATTCGTTCATTAAGGTTTCGGAAATGGCGTGATCGTCCTTCATGGTACCTAAGGTATGTTTGTTATTTCCCTAATGATGACGATATGTTAGAACATTTGAACGAATCCAAGGAACAACAATGGAGCACCATTTGGCAAACTATTATTTATTGGCCTAATGCTAAGGAAATGCATTTCACTCGAGATGATGAGAGAACATCAGTATCTAGTGGTTGGTAAATTTGAGTAGGTTATTATGTACATATATCTACCTGTATATAGTTGTGTTTGGTGTGCTATCATTTTTATTTATTTATTTATGTATAATACATTGTGCTATAATAACTTTATGTTGCAGCTATCCAACCCTAATTTTGCTCAGGGTTCTCAGGTAATTTCTTTATTTATCTTTTGATACTTCGAGGACTAAGCATCATTCTGTTTGGGGGTGGACTTTAAACTTGTGACAAGAATTAGACAACTTGTAGGTTGTATATAGTTTTTCTTTTCCTTTTATATAAATGTACTTAGTGACAAAGTCTTGTTTCCTTTTTTATGATGAAAATTGTCTAGAAATCTCACATTAGCATTCAAATTAGGATTTGTTCTTAGGAAACTTAAGATAATTCGTACGTAATAGTTTTTACGTCTTTTCATGAGTATTCATGCACTGAGTATCATTGATTGTACATAGCAGTAAGCTTTTAGAGCCCACGTATGGTTAGTTACTTAAATTATCAATCATGTGAGATTCTAACCAAAAAGCCTCAATATGTGTGAATTATGAGTAATGACACGAAAGAATAGTTTTTCCAAATAGAGAAAATCACGTATCTACTTACTTGATCACCATTCGAACCCTAGGCGAGAATTTAGGCATTCTTTGGATCGATATAGCCAAAAATTCATACCTGTTACAAATTTTACCGCTAGTCGCCCCACTGAACCTTTCATCAAACCTTTCACTTTCACCAACAATTCCTTACCCATCTATTAACCCAAAATAAAATAAACCCACCTAAATAATGAGCATGAGAAATAGGATGAAATGTGGAAAAATAAAGAGAAATAATTGTTCCAAATAAAAATTAGTTACTTGCTTCAGAAAGAAAAAGAAAAAAAAATAGAAAAATATTTCCAAAAATCAAAAGAAAAATCAAAGTTAGAACTCCCCAAAATCAAAAGGAGTCCAAAATCTTAAAAGAGCTAAGTATGGAAACTCATGTAGAAACAATGAAAAGAAAACAAGGATTTCTCTAGTGTAAATATTTTGAAGACCTTATTCCATTTCCATTTTCTTCTACACCATCACCTAATCCCCATAATACCTAATAAAGACCTCTAGCTCAATTAGGAGTAGGATGGCGTGATAATAAGTAGTAGATGTGATTGATCGACCTTGGCTCCTCTGTTTGTCATTGAGATGTGAGGAAAAATGTTCCACTACACACCGGAGTTAGCAAAACCCGAAAGGGAAAAATAATGAGCAAATTTGTGTTTCGACACATACCTGTGAGAACCTATTTAGGGACATGATCAGCTCCCAAATGTGTGTTTTATTACCTTTACATTACTGTATTACAGCCCTTTTTAAGCTTAATGAAAAGACAACTCATAGCTTTTATTGTCTTTTTCAGGTTACAGAGAAATTCATACCACTTATCATAAAAGTTGTGTCTTAGCACCAAAAGGAGTCTTAATTACGCTTATTATGAAAACCCGAAGCTGCTATAAAAAAGTGTTGAAAAATTCAAAGTTAAGGTCAAAGACTCATAACAAAAGAGCTGGAAATCAAAGTCCTCAACTCAAAAGATAGCTTTCTCTAAAACCTATCTTGATCAAGAAGAAAATGAAAAAGCAAAAGCATAAAATAAAGGATGAGGTGTCTCAATTGTAATGGAGAAGGGCAAATCAGTCATTTGCATAAAGTAGGGGTATATAAACTAAAAGTTAGGGAGAGAGAATGCACATAGACTTATTCTAGTGTTATGTAGGATTTAATTTCTTGTTTTTCAATTCAAGTCATTTACTTTATTGTTCTTCATTTCAATCTTGTTATTTTCTTTTATTTTTCAATCAATCAATCTTCTTTTTGTTGTTCTTCATTTCAATCTTTCATTTCAATCATTCTTTTCAATGTTTTTGTTATTTCAATCTTTTACAGCTTAAGCTTTCAATATTCTTCATACTAGCAAACCAATACAAGTTCTAACTAAGAGTCTACCTTCCTTTCTTCAACTCCCAACATTCAAACTCTAAACAATCTATGGTGAACCACATCAAAAACAAACTTTGAGATACTCCAATCCAGACTACTTCAAATGGTTTCGCCGTCATGGATTGAAGGAGCAAGAATACTTGGTTGAGCATCTAAGGAGGGAAACACCATTCTCACCTTTCCATTTCTTTTTCTTTTTTAATTTTTGTTGTTTTATTTTGTTGTTTTTCATTACTGACTTACTTTTTTACAAATTAGGGTATGGGTTCAACATGCTAGAAAGGAGCTGAAGCTATAGCTGAAAACCGATGACACTTCACCGGAACCGGATGAGCAACCGCCCCTTGCCGGCGGGCGACCGCTTGATCACCTCCACATACAGCCGTCCAAGTTTTTCCAGTTCCAGTTGGTTTTTGATGCTTAGTTGAACTATAGACACGGATTTTGTAATAGAGTAGTGTAAATCAGTGGAACTTGTTTGTAATAGTTAGAGATAAAAAGAAAAAAAAAATGAAAAATGGTTTTTTATTGATTATGTGGATGAACTTAGGTGAACGCTTAGTTGAAGTTCTAAACTTACCAAGAGATTAAAGTTTTCAATGCCTTGAGAAGTTCAAGTGTGGGAGGCAAGTCCTGAATCATCACTCACATACTTTGAATCAACTTGGTAATCAACACTCTTACTAAGTTAGCTCTAGTTAATCTAGATAATCTATCTTAACTAGTTAATTTATTATATTAGTATAGTATTAGTTTACTTTTATGTTTTGGGCCCTTGAAGGCAAAGTTGTCTAATTATCAAAAACCCAACTTGTGGGCTTTTTTAATGGACCTTTATTATAACTTAAAACAGGGAAAAACTCAAAAGGTTGGGCCTGATTCTCAGATCACATGCCAACCGATGTCGCCTTCTCCTCAAGCAGCGTGTAAGCACGGCTTGAGAGGTAAATTCTAAACCTCCTCGAAGCCCAAGTAAGAGGATACCTAGTGTGTTCAAGCATGCTTACGTGATTATTTGAAATTTAATTTTCGCACTACAATTTACATTCACGTATAAGCTTGAACCCGAGCCATATAACAACCATTGGGAAGTCATTCCCTAATGTAGATAAGTCAGACGATGCTTGATTCTTGAAGCTGTAGACCAAAAAAATAAATTAAAATCAACTAGCTAGAGCCCAAAGTAGTCATGCTCCTCCAAAAAAGGACAAAAATATAGCCACAAGGATTAAGAGTAATTAGTTACCAAATTCCGGTGGACCAACTACCTTCCTCACTCCCCTCCCCTAGATTCATCATGAGTGAGATTCTTGGTAGCACACCACTTGGTGAAGTGACTGCCTACTCTTCTAAAACATGTAGTAGAGTCATCCTAGTCCCGCACCCAATTATTCCCATGAACAGGGCATAGTAAAATTATAGACCAAACAAAGTTTTCAAAACTCCATACTTGCAAAAACAAATTTCGATTGCATGAGCATACTTTGCATCATTTGTGCATGTTATGATAGTTTTGGTGTCTTGCTAAAAGTGCATGATACTGCATTCAGGCACTACAGGTATTAACATGAATAAAACTTACTCACGTAGGAGAGCACGTCATCCTATACAATCTCTTTTTTATAGTCCTCCATCTACTAAGATGGACGACGAAGTAGTGCAAGTTGAAGAGCCTCTCTCCAACTTCTATACACCGTTACAAGATGGGCCTCCATCTTGTATACGACTTACACCGCTCACGAGCGACTTTTCATATTCTACCGAACGTGTTTAATCTTCTACCCATCTTTCACGGGTTTGAACACGAGTTACCATACGAGCATCTACGCTGGCTACATGAAGTATGTAATACTTTCCACCATCCAGGCGTCACCGACGATCAAGTTAAGCTACGAGTGTTTCCTTTTACTCTAACTAGTAAGAGTCACGCTTGGCTTCTTTCATAGAAGGCCAATTCTTTCGATACATGGGAAAAGGTTGTGTTCTTCTTCATGAAGAAGTACTTTCCGCAGAAGAAAATAGAAGAGATAAGAAGTAAGATACAGTTCTTCAAACAGAGTCTGAGTGAGAGATTTTCTAAAGCATGGGATATATTCTTTGACTTACTCCATTCATGTCCTCACCATAAACTAGAAAAATCCACTCTTATCCAATGTTTCTTCAAAGGTTTTCTCCAAGAACACAAAGTAACCCTCGACATCATGAGTAATGGTAATTTTTTGGATAGAGGTGCAACCAAAGCCTTAACCTTTCTTGAAAACCAAGCTGAAAAGAGTACACATTGGGGTGACATAAACAATTCCAGGATAGCCTAACCCAGGACATCTAAGGCTAGTGGTATTTTTGAGGTAAAATCCGATCTTAAGATCAAAACTTTAATCGAAACCCTCACAAAAAAATTAAATGCCCTCACAACCAAACGAAAAGACCAAAACCCTTAGCCTGTCATGAACATAAACACCTCACCATGCAATTTTTGTCTAAGCTTAAATCATATAGATGCCACCTGTCCCTTAATCACAAACCTATTATCATTTCAGCCAAAAGAAGTGTGTGCTTTCAATGTACCAAATTCACCATGGAGACAACATCCAAACTTCCAATGGACTAACATTCCACAAAACCAACAAACACAGCCTTTGAAGCAACAAGTGACGTGAACGAAGCTGGAGCACTAAAAACCCTTCTCTAAGATCCTATCTACAATGATTAAATACTCTTTTCCAATGTATTCCTTTCCCATTCCATTCCATCTTTTGCTTTAAAGGAAATACATTAATAAGGTGACTGGACCCTCCACTTGGAGTGTGTGGTTGTAAGTACCGGAGCCTTTAGTCCACGTATACTTGCATATTCCTTGTTAGCACTTTTACTCGTGGTTTGAGTAGTGTACTCCTATGGAGCAAGTATACAATTTTTTATTTCTTTATTTTACATTCTATTTAAAATAGTTTTCTTTGATAGGGTTATATACTAAAAGTATTACTTTTGTATTGACTCTAATTCTTTATATTTTGAATGAGAATCATATGGGCAAATGTTATGCGTATTATATATATTATTAGTTGTATGCATGTGTCTAATACTTTATGTTGTAGATAATATGGTGTGTGGTGACACACAGAAGATCATATCATCAGTACCTTATAAAGTATAAGTAAACGTTCACAACCTAGATGGATTTGGACAAACCATTGGTAAGGTTGTAGTATAATTTGGTATTAGCCTATCTTGACTACAGGATTACACTAGTACACTTTGTGTGAATTGAACAGGACCAAGTGAGGTTGTTTCTCTTTATACTGACTATATAAGAGAACAAACACCTCTGTTATTATGGATGTTTGTCCTCTTAATCCGGATATAATAATGGGCACTTACATGCATTGTACATTACTTTAAATCATCAATGAGTGAGATTCATTTGTGAATCAATAAACTCGATGGATTGGGTAATGACATTGTATGTAAGGTGTGTTGTTGATTATAGAAGGAATTCGTGACCCGCAGGAAGTCGGGTTGATGATGTCCCCTTGATAAGCTCATAAAGATTGTCATGTAAACCCTGTAGGTGGATTTAATCCGACATGACAATGAGGTTGAGTGGTACTACCCAAGGACATAAGAAGTTGATTAATGTAGTTATCAGTAACTTGACTTAATCAACGGGCATTCGATATCTTAAACACGGGAGATCAACGAGCATATAATATGGAGCATATAAACGTAACACGTAATTTGGGATTAGGGCGGTAATGCAACAATGGCCTTTAGTGGAATAAGCCATTTGTTGACGGACTTGGGCCATGTGTTCTGGGCGAACATGGGAAACCCAAGCCCGTCAGGAGACTTAACCCTGATTTCTCCTCATGGTCCCTGTTGTAGACTATAAATAGAAACCTCTTTCTCTGGCCGTTTTTCTTAAGGTTTTGCTCAAGAAAAGTGGGATCCAAAATCAGTTTTAACTTTATGAGTGAGAGAGGCCAAGAGAGAAAGAAGAGGCTAGAAGATCATTGCCCACACAACGTCCATTCTAAGGATAGGAATACAACAGAAGATCAAGAGGTTGCTGATTTCGTAGATCTTGAATTTTCAGAGATATCACAGCTGATCTAAAGGTATGATTTCTAACCAAACCGTGAACACCTTTATTCCGTTGCGCATAGGTTTTCACAGTTCGTAAATCATTCGATGAAACCATAACAGTTCCTACATTCTTTTCCTATAATTTACTTTACATTTTCTGCTTTCTATTATTTCCCAGTTTTCTGTCTTACATAAGTTCTTTCATTCAATCTTCACTATTGACGCTTAAGTAGTTTTTCCTCTATAAAGAAGAGATGTGAAACAAAGCATATGTGAGATGGTGATTGAGTGGAAGTGTCTTATGGTTACTTTTCATGGTTGTTTTGCATGTTTTGTCTTAAATAGGCATGCCAAACCATCTGATGGTTGGCAATTGGAACCCTTTTAATTCAATTTGTTTTCCTTCTGTGGGCGATTTCTAGTTGTTTCGAGTTTTGTCTTACAATCTAGTTGGAATTGCTTTAACTAGGGCTAACTAGAAAGTAGGATAGGAGAGACTAGGTTATCTAGAAATAGAGCTAGTCTTCTTCATTAGATTTGCCCACTTGCAAAACAAGAGATGAAAGATCTAGGGATTGCCAAACCATGGGATGGTTCACAATTTGAGTCACCTAAATTCAAAAAAATTTCCTTCTATTGGGTGGATCACTCTCCTCATAATGATTCTTCTTAGTAGTCTTTTCTTTTTTCTATTATTCTTTTAAGTAAAAAAAAAAAAAAGGACAAGGCGTCTCCAAATGAGAATTAAACAAATAGAGTAACCCAAAGTGATACTATTCTCTGTTTAATTCTATCATTTGTCTCCACCTCTCTATTTGTCTCAAGAATCTGACGGTAAAAGACTCAAAATTGTACAAATTTTCAAAAATTCTTCCTTTCTTAAAAATCTTCCAAAAATATTTTCCCTTCTCAAATCTCTCTCATTCTAAAAACTTTCAAACACTTTCAAAAATGTCTTCTGTAGCGAACAACAAAAACCCTCCACCTAGCAAGACAAGATGGATCAGTTTCAATGATTGTATGCAAGCACTTCTTAGAGAACTGCAGCTGAAGATATGGACGCATATACCGAAAATCATTCCTGGTTTAGGTAAGAGTTCATACACACGTAAGAGACGAGCTATGAGAGAAGGCTGGTGCTCGAACTATCAAAAATCAACTTGTCCCAGTCTTCAACCTCATAGTGAAAATTCAGTTTTCAAGGTTTTCATGTGCCAGCCACCTGCTCATCGAGCACAACTGAGGAGAGTAATCCAACCGTCTAGTTGAGATTGACTCATGTTTTCAAAAACTTCAAGTCTTGGGAATCTGACTTAAAATGACCCACCTTTTTAAATTTTCAATTCTTATTCAAAACCCAAAAAAAAATTAATTAAAATTTTCCTTCTTTCGTTTGTACATTTTTCCCTACAGTTCCTTTTCATTTCTTTCCCTCATCTATTTTTCATCCACCATTGGATGTGAGTGACCCTATATTTTTGCATGGCATTTTCGATGCTGGTCATTTTTGTACCTCACGGGTCAAGATCGGAAGAGTAACGAAGCACAGATAGGCTCTTGAAGTTGGCAAGGCACTGAGGACAAGATTGTAATTTTTGGATTTCATTTGGGCTTGTGCCAAAATTTCATTTTCACTTAAAAGGTACATGCGAGGTACATGCCATCAAATCTATATAGCCCACGCAACCACCCAACATTCATCTTCTTCCTCACAAAAATCCCCAACCCTAGCCATCCAAGCCAACTCGCGACCACCCGCTCACCCAAACACACCACCACCTGAAATTTTTATAGCCTCCTCCATTTTCAACCCCTATTCCAACTAAAAAATCCATATTTTATCAATTCATACTCAAATGGCTCGAGTTCTTAAAATCGTGCCGGGGAAAAATTTTGAACCCATCTTCAATTCTGATCTATTTGAAGTGCACTTCAAGGCTGAGTGTCACACCCCGAATTTCGACAGAATTCGGAAAAACATTATTTGTTCCCGACTCTTCGATCTCCGAGGTGTGACGCACTCTCAACTTCCAAAAAACCCATAAACAGTTTAAATATGCGGATAATTAAAAACCAATAAAAATTTTAACTTAAACAAAAGTCTTCTTCATGACAAAGATTCACAAATAAGATTAGGTTACAACTCTCCTTTCAATAACTCTTTAATAAAATTTACAAATGAAAATACAAAAACATTGTCTAGACTGAAATTCTATATCACCTCAAGGGAAAACAAAACAAATCCTGAGATGCAATGATAATGCAAACCACAAGCAGCAACCACTCTTCTTCAACACTAAACCTGTCAAAACTTATCAACTATGTTCATTGAATGAACACACCCGATAAGCAAACATGCAAATCGGGTCAGCATTATAAAAATGCTGGTGTGAGTAGCTCTAAAAAGAACATATAATTATACAAATATATACATAATCCATACGGCAGTTAGTTCCTCCACTGAGGCGCCTTAACTTTCAACGACTAATACAACATCCTTAAGTTCAATAACTAAAGGGGTAGTTCCTTCCTCCAATCGAAGCCTTTAACTTCCCACTAACCACCTGACAAACTATACTCATAATAAATAAGGCATGTAGTTCCTCCATCGAGGCTTTAGGTTCTAACTAAACTATAACCAGCCAAGCATATACAATCATCTATCTAAAGATACATCATTAACCAACACATTACCATAATTAGATTATTTCAGGCTTTCTTTTATGTGTCCCTAAAATCACGTCGTATCTATGTCTTTACCTAGTTTCCCTGGCTACCACAATCGCTACCCAACCCGAACATGTACATCCACATGCCTCCCCTTACATAATGAACCACTCCGTCGCGTAACCACCACGAAAGGGATGCGCGCGACACCGTAAATCCTCACACGGAAGCAATTATGTAAGTAATGCCACTATTCGGCATAAAATATCGCGTCATCGTTCTATTTTCTTGAACGGAATAATCAAGCCACTATTCGGCTTTCGCCGGAGGGCCATTCAGCTTTCTTGAAACGCCGGGAGGGCCAATCACATTACTTACGCCGAAGGCCATTCGGATTAACCGAAATGCGGAAGGGCCGCCGAAAACCATTCAGATTAACAAAAACCCGGAAGGGGCCAATCACATGAGTTGTGGTAGCTAGGTTCTAGGATTTTCGTTACGTAATTTATTCAAGTGTCATACATTAATGACTCATAATAAATCCACTATATCACGTGCATGTCAATTACCTTATTGCACTAAGCCATAATATTTAGAAATATCCCAATTTTAACCACTTTCATACTTTCACGTGCCAATATATTATTGCACTACACCACACTCCCGTGGAAAATATTCACAAATATTATGCTACCTCATAGTAGCATCTCACATATATAATAATAGAGCGGTTATACCTTTATTTCTCCAAAACTATTGCATTCTATATATATCCCAACATATTATATAATATTACAATATCCACGTCAAATCTTAATTAGATAATGACCAACAACGTTATATAATGTTCGACAATATTTTATTATTATATTTGTCCATATAATCAAATGTGTGAAAAACTGGAAAAGTCCACATTCCACAGTCAACGGTCAAAGGTCAAAGTCAACGGTCAAAGTCAAAGGTCAACGGTCAAAGTCAACGGTCGAAGTCAACGGTCAATGGTCAAAGTCAACACGTCATGGTCGAAGTCAAAGTGTCGTTTCCGTGTTCGACAGGTCTAGGGTCATAGCCATGGTTCATAGCTAAAGTCAAAATGCATGGCTCATGGGCTCATGACCAAGATAATGGTTCGAACCCAACTGGCCAAACCCAAACCTTAGAACCCGAAAGTCTAAAAGTTGAAAAACACAAATAGATCTATTTTAAGTTCAATGGACTGGCCCCAAGCAATATTAGAAACTGGCCCAAAAACTTTAGACTAAACTGGCCCAAAACACAACTGAGTTCGACCCAAAACAAACTCATAGAAACTGGCCCAAGAAAACTTAACCTAAACTGGGCCCAAACTAAACCAAATAAAATCGGGCCCAACAACTAAAATAGAATCGGGCCTAAACCAAAACAAAACAAACCGGCCCAAAATAACCAACCAAGGCTCAAGGCCCAACTAAGATGAACAGTGTCATCTTCTTCACCAATTCTCTTCCACCATCGGCCACCAAATCGCGCCGCCACCATCTCACCTTTTCATCAAGTCGGTTTTACACCAAATCAAAAATCCACCCGACTTTAACAAAAGCAAAAACCGAAAATCATAAAAACAAAAACTCTTCCTAAATCTAGATCTGGAATTCGCGACCGCCATTAATGGCTGGTTCAAGCGCTCCCCCACTTCACAACACTCAGTCCCTTCACTACAAACCATTCAATCCATACACCCACTCCCAATACCAAATCGCAGTTCACACCAAAAAATAAAACAAAACCCAAACCTTCCCGGTAGCCCGAACGCCCATAACGCCATTAACGCCTTTTCCCCGAGCTCCCAATCCATACCCGACCACCGTATTCCATCAAAAATCAAACAAAAGTCACAACATCAAGACAAAAATCGATGTTACTCTCTAGCTTTAGGCGATCTCGCGCCATTAATGGACCTTCAAAGCTTCAAAATAACTAGAACGAAATGCTCCTAAATCCGGCGTCCATCATATACCAACAACCAATTAATATTAACATCACGATATAAAAAGGTTTAATCAAATCCATCGGGACGATTTGTCCCTGTGGCTTGGCGACGCCATTAACGTCTGTCGGAGTTTCAAGCTTCCAAAGCTTTAACAGTTCCAAAAACCAATTTTACCAAAGTTTCGACAGTTCTATATCAAATCCGAAATTTAACAAGGTTTAATAATACAAATGGCACGAAGTCCAATACAACAGAAAATGAATAGGCATAAATCTTAGCGATTATCAATAGGCATAAATCTTAGGCAAAATAGCTACACCGATATCGCGTTTAAAAAAATAAATCCGTTGAAATAGCAAAATAGCTACTCACCTTTATTAACATATCGACGAATCCTCCTAGCCCGATTAAATTATGGCTCAACCTCCGACAAACAAGCTTCAAGCTCTGCCTCCATTTTAATATTTTATTTTTCTCTGAACCCTATTTTCCAGAACAATGTGTTTATATACTTGGGTCCGAAACCCAAGCCCAACACAGACTCGGGCCCAAAACCAGGCCCACGTATCCTGAGTCCAATCCGACGAATTTTTAAATAAATAATTAATTTAATTAATTAATAAATAGATAAAAACGTATTTTAAAAATACGGGCGTTACACTGAGGTTAGAAGAAGAGGATGGGAAGTTTTGGTTTTGTCAGAAGGTGCGGCTTATTCTCCCTCTCTTACTCTTTTATTTTATAATAACATGCTTACATAGGAGGATGACCGCATCACGGTTGTCAAGGATGGTCAGACACTTGAGCTCACCAAGGAGGTGGTGAGTGAGGTTCTGGGGATTCCTCTGAAGGTCTATGTTCAGACAGAACAGCCCCCAGACAACAAGACCATCGATATGATGATGGCAGAGATACTTCTCGAGGGGGTGAAAAACCCAAAGTCTCTGATAAACCATAAAAATGAATAGTTTACCTATGAAATGAATGATGAAACTCAAAACGTAAGTAAACTAAAACTATTTACGTGCCTATATTTTATCAAAGATTCTACTCTCAATCCTATGAGATATAGTGGAGTAGAGTGATTCGTTCCACTCCTAGTCCTTCCGCATGCCCTGTTCTCTACGTATAAGTACTCTTAACTCTAAAGTCTAATGAGAGATTTACGAATGGCAACTAGACTACGATGCAACTACCCACAAGATGCAACTAGTCGACTATTAGAACTACTATGGGAATGCTACGTTGATTCTATGATGAGGAGTTAGAGGGGGATTGATTCCACCTTAACTTCGACTTAATCCTACTAACGACGAATCATCGTAATCCGAATTGAATCGCCCCGGAACAATATGGTTACTCCTAATCCCTAATTACACATGGCATTTCTACCAATTCATAACTAGTATGTGAGCGATTAAACCCATTCTCATGGTGAACTAATCGTTTCTAGAGTGGAAAGGAAATTACGACGACTCTACGATTATCGGAATCAAGCTTTCATCAAGGCTTCTCAACCCCCTCAATGGAGGTTTAGCCGAGGATCATCACGCTATCATTCCCAATGGAATTCAAACAAGACATGATATAAAGATTGAAACTTTGCTTGTTTAAACCCAATTCAAAATTACTAATGCAATAATTGAATTAAACTAATAATGGCAATTACTTGAATCTACGAATTGAAACTAAACAATTAATGGAAATGAAACTAACTTATGGAGAACACTATTTTATTAATATAATGAATAATAAAACAATGATTCAAATACTAAATTAATAATCTAACTAATCTAAGTCTAGCTATCTACGTAATAAGGGAAATTAGATATAAACAATTATAAATGACAAGAATCGAAATTGACAAACTAGCTATTTTATTTATCAAACTAATGAAGAATAATGATTCTAAGAGTTTAATCTAAAACAATAATTGAATTTAAACTAAACTTAATTTTATTACATGAAAACTAGATCTATAATTATCTATAGTTTTAGGTCTAACTAGCTACCATTGACAAAGAGTTAAGCTTTGGTTTTTATACTTTCAGATCCAAAATCGTGCATGGGCTTGGAGCCATGTTTTGGGCCAGAGAATCAGGCCCAAAACCCAATTCTTTCAGTCAAGAAAGGCCTCTTCAGCTGCAGTTGGCTTCAATAGACTTTTCGTCCACTTCTGCTCGTCTGATTGGATCAAGGCTTATACCATTAGAAAGCTCTTTCCGAGCCGGTCGTGTTGACATAAGATAGGCCCCATTCCGAGGTTTGAGTCCAAAGATTTGGCCTTCGGAAGTTCTGCTGACTTGTGTACTGTTTCTGCCCAAGTCGACTTTTCAGCTTTTGACCGGGCTTTAGAAAGGCTTTGTCTTCTTGAATCTTGGCCTTTAATTACGGAACTCCTTAGTAACCGACTTTTGCTCCTTTATCTCGCTAAAGTGGCACATTTATGCACATAATGGACTTTGAAGCCTGTAATGCATAAAAACACGTAATTAGTGTTAACTCTTAATTATTACTCACATAATTGGTCTAATAGTATGACTGTTACAGGGTTAAAACTACATTTTTGGGCTCTTATCAAACCACCCCCAAACAGCATTTTGCTTGTCCTCAAGCAAAGATGAGAAATTAGAATAAGTGACCAAAAATGGAGTTTTATCTACTCTCGTTTCGCTGAGTGCGATTGCATTGACCATATGCAACAAGGCCTTAAACCACTAGGAATTCCCTAGTGGATGAGTTATAGCCTCGTGAGAGTTTTCCAGTGAAGGTACTCACAAACTTCATCTATACTACAACGACTAAGAAATAAAACTATTGTTTCCTTATTCATGCTCTAAATTAACTATACCTCTCACTAGCAATGCATATAGAGTAATCAAGTCGAAACCTAACCTAATATATGCAAAATAATCAATCATCTACAATAAACATATATACAATGAGTAATACTATGAAATGCCTAGCAGGTTCGTTTCTGAAACTCGGAATAGTGTCCTTAAATAGGTTCTCACAATAATAGTCAAGATACAACACTCTGATTTTTCCACTCAAGTTTATTTACTCCGATTAATGCGATGGGCACACTTTACCTTACAATCTCAATGACAACAAGGAAGCTTTGAGTCGATCAAACACATCCGCCACTTATTATCACACTAACCTATTCCTAATTGAGCTAGAAGTCTTTATTAGGTGTTCATGGGATTATGAGATGGTTTAAGAAGGAAGGAAATGGATATTTAAAAGGACAAGTCCGAGATAATAGAGTCCTCCGAGATTATGTAACTAGAGAAAATCTTGTTATTTACTTTTTGCTTCTACACTTTGTTTCCATCCTTAGCCATATTTTTTTTTTCTTTTTTCTTTGGCTTTTGACTCCTTTTATTCTATTTTTTTTGGAGTTTTTATTTTATTTCTATTTTTATTTTTCTTTTCTTTGGATGGAAACTTCTTTTCTTTATTTTCTGAAGCAATTAACTAACTTTTGTGTATACAGGTTTTTCTCTTCTTCTTTCTTCCTCATTCTATTCTCAGACTTACCTAAATTGGGTAGGTTGATTTTTTTTTTTTTTTTTTGTTTTGTAACAGGGTAAAGGATTTGTGGTTTATGAAAGGCTAAAGAAAGGCTCAGAGGGGAGACTAGCGAAAAATAATTCATAGGTTTGAATTTCTGTCTATATCGATCCAAAGAGGGCCTAAATTCTCGCTTAGGATATGGTTTAGTGATCAAGCAAGTGGACGTGCGATATCTCTATCTGGATTTTATTTCTCCCTTGTGTCATTTCTCAAATGTTTCGCTCATATAAGGCTTTAGGCTATATTCTCACAGGATTTGTAGAATAAGTACTCTAGCCTAGATTTTAGAAACTTACTGCTAACAATCATCGATACTCATGTAATATATTTATAGATAGATACAAAGATTATTACCTACATATTAACCTAAGTTTCTAAAAATTATTCTGATGCAAAAGCTACGTAAGACTTCTAGATTGTTAAGAGCATAGAGAAAGAAAACAATACCAATATTCCTAAGTGTATAGCATAACTTATTTATTTATATTTTTGAATTTTTGAAATTTTAACTATAAAACAAATGCATATTATACATATCTATATCCTAACAGATGCCTTAATTACACGCGTTTTCTATGCCCCAAAAAAAGAAGCATGCTTTGTCCTCAAAGTATTTTAAATAAAGAGGGTAGGAAAAATACCATTGAAACGCATGAAATTCGGGAACATCTGCAAAACAAAGTTAGAACGCGATACTAATATAGGAAATAAAAACGACGCAACTCTATAATGAAGTTCTACCCATTATGGGGTTAACAAGAATGAAATTGCTTGGGACATAAGCGCATTACACTAACTAGAATGAAAACTTACCTTATCTCCCCGCATTACTCATCATCTTCCTCATCCTCTTTTTTCTATAAAGAAGTGAGGTTCCTTTAAGCGTCCTACCATGCCATGATAATTTGCGGGCTTCCCGCCATTTATCATCTATTATTGCTAACCTATTAAGAGCCACTTGGTCGATGGGGTGTAGGGTGCAACCTGATGAGGTTGTATCCTCCACCCTTGCCAAGTCATTGCGGAAAAGATCGAATAATACTATTTGTGGGTCTTACGGTTAATCGACCGTAATCCAATCCGTGAAACGTGTACAAAAAATAGGAAAGAAACATAGCATAATACGGAAATTAGAAACGGGCATAAGAAGGAACTTATGCCTCATGCTATGGGATCGAGCTAAAGTAGACATCAAGGTTCGGGAAGGTCATGACACATCGTCCCGTGGCTAAAGCAAGGAAGAGCGGCGCAAGTGGCATCATTCACGTAAGAAAAACGCCATTCCCTAAAAATGTTTAGCATGATCCAAAACATAACAGTTCCTATGTTCATGGACCCGAGGCTACCAAAGGCGACGTTATATTCCCTTTGGTCCTCGATCACGGAAAATGCCTGCACCATACGACTCATGCAAAACTCATAAGTGTAGACATACATATTATCTACCCAATAACACCATGGGTCTTGTATTTCAAATGGGCATAGCAAGTCCAAGAACAAATGCTAGCAAGAACACGGTAATTTCTATTGGTTCATTATCAATGTTGATGGAGAACACTTGTTCTCCATCCGGTCTTTCAAAGAAAATGCAGTTATCGTAAAAATAAGATGCTAGTGTTAGAGAATAAAGTGCATCAGTCTTATCATAAGCGGTTCCCGACCCGTATGTGTGATAAACACAAAACCAAGCACCGTAAGTAGTGCTTTGGAACAAATCTTGAAAGACTGTTCGGTATCAATGTAGGAGATGTCATCTCAAAATTATGCTCAAAATAGCTGCGAATGATCCGGGAACAACCCGCAGACAAACTGGAATTTTTCTGGTCCACGGAAGTCAGGGCGCGAGTGCGCTCTACTTGGGCATGAGTGCGCTCTGAAGATTTTGGAATTCCAGTGTTTGAGTCGCGGGCGCGCACCTTGGCGCTGAGTGCGCTCCCCCCTCTCAGCGCGGCCCAAGTCTTGAAGATCGGAAAATGAGACGAAACATGGGAATCGTGGGAGTGAAAGGTGAGTGATGGAGGTTAGGTGTAGTGTGAGTTGTGAGTGTAGAATGAATGAAGTTTATATAGGTTTTAAGTTGCTAAAACGGATTGGGAAGTTGCCAAAAAGTTTTTACGGCAGTTTCCGGAAATCCTAAAATTTCCAAACCCGAAAACGGAAACAACTCATATTCTTGATTCTAAAATAAACCTAGTATCTTTTAGGTTGAATTTAGGATAGAATCTACCTATTTAATCGAGATTTCATCCTACCATGATACTTATTCATAGATTTGCCTAAATGGTCATATTTTCACCCTGACTCCGCAATAACTTCTAAAACGAGGGTCATATAAAAATCATGCTGGAATAGATAACACCACCCCAAACAATTTGGGAAGGTGGGATCAATATTAAACAACCACGCACAATGAAAATAACCTCATTATATTAAAATTTTCATTCGAAGTACATTTCACTACAAAATTCAAATTACGGAATTAAACTTACATTAAAATAAATAACAATAATGAAACTACAAATAAACATCAAATGATACTATCCCTAACCACTTCGGTACTGGTAGCGGAGGGCACACGCTCAAGAGATGGCTCCTGAGCTCCCGATGGGCCAGCACCATTCGTCTTTCGGCGACGATGCTCGTGCCTCGATGGTGTGTCCTCAGAAGAAGAATCCCCGTGAGGTGGGAATCGTCAAGCATGTCGGCCCGAATCGGCCGAGCTTCTAGCTCGTCCCTCATCTGTTCCCACCGCTCGTCCTCTCGCTGGGATCGGATCTCGAAGTTATGATGGATAGTAGCCTGTTGAGTCCGCAGGTCTTTGAATATAGTGTTGAGTGAACGCATGCCACGATGAATTATGGCCATGCGTTCTGCATCTGACCAACACCTCTCCAGGGCATCCGCATCAAAACAAGTCAAGTCCTCCTCATCCTCCGAGGCATTCTCATTTCCCCCCATCCTCCTCGGCATTCTCATTTCCACCATCCTCCTCGTCCTCTACCCTATCCTCAGGCAACCTCCAAACTCGTTGGACACAATCCTTATAGATGCGAGGATTTTAGTGTAGGGTGATGTAAGACCTATCAGACGCCGGAGCTGCTCTCAACTTCAGCATTATCTTGGTTATCAACACAGGGAGAGGTGCAACAGCCTTCCCTACTCCCCTAATCATGCTAAGCAAAAACTCCAAGATACAGAACTCGTACTTCTACTCCTTGAGTATCCATAAAATGTGGAGGCAGTTCAGACCGATGTCGCTGACCTTCTCCTTCCCCAGGACGTTCCGACCAATCCACTGAGCTGTAGCCAGCTGGTTGGTTCTGAGGGATGCCTGGCGAACACAATGCGATCTCGCATTGTAGTTCCCTTCGGTAACTGTCACGTGCATCAACGACTCTACCTTATTATATTGGGACTCCTGTAACATGACATCCAGATTGATTCTAGGCGGAATGCCTAGAATCTCGGCCAACAACCCAGTAGTTACTTCCTTCCTCCTCTTCGCCACCATAACAAAAATTCTACTCCCCTCCAACTCCCTCGTGTTGTAGAACCATCGGACTAAGTCTTCGTGGTAAAAGGCTTTGGTCGAGTACCACAAGCTATTCCAGTCTCTACTGATCATTTCGTCACAAAAAAAAATACAAGTGGTGGTCGCCAGTAAATGCTTGCTCTGGCAAAATTCGACGTTGTTGAGCCATTTTAGTGTTTGGAATGTAGTGGGGGTTTAAATGGGATGTGGTGTTGGAATTTGAGTCGACCGACTGAAACAAACAGTGGTGGTGGCACGGTGGTGGTGCGACAGCTTAAATTTTTTAATTTTCATGGGCTTTTGGTGATGTAAGTTGGTGGATTTGGTGGTGGTTTGGTTTTAGAGAAGATTTGGACTTGATTCGAATCTGGGCGTGGGTTTAATTAGGTTTCTTGTTTAATTTTTGGATTTAGGTTTTGAAGTTTTGGTTTTGTTTGATAATGGCATTTTGAGAAGATGAAGGACGAATGTTGGTGTGGAGCAAGGGCGCGGGTGCACGCGGGTTGGGCCCAAGCCCAATTCGAAATTTTTAAATTTTTTGATTTTTCGCGAAACTTCAAACTAAAATTGCCGCTTCGTTACCGGTCCGATTTTTGTGAATGAGATATGGAAATGATCAGGAGAGAATTTCCAATCCAATGATCCATAAAACACTCTATTCCGACTGTGGATGACATATAAGATAGTAGAAAACGCCTCGAAGTGCGTGCATGACGTACGTTATGCGAATGACTGAACTCTAAATTCATAGATTATGTCAACCCGGATCGAAATACAATTAAACGGCCTAAGCAACTCTAATGGGACATAAAACATTCTAGGACGGAAACACAAACACCCCACCCCCAAACAAATTTTTTACAACAAAGTTTAGAAAATTTGTTTTTTAAAATGGTCTTTTAAAAGTCGATTCGAGACTTCCTAGATTACTATGTTTATTCTTTAATATATATATATATATATATATATATATATTATATATATATATAAACAATAAAAACAATAAGCAAGAAAGACATAAGTCACCCCATAGAGAAACATGACTTAAAAATCCGAGAAAACATGCAAGAGTGGAAAACGTGAATTATGTTAAACGTGGACTTAGGATCCGGTACTTACAGCCACACACTCCATAGGGAGGGCCCGGTTACCTTAATGGTGCACTCACCAATATATGGAAATGAAAGGAAAGGCACCGAACACAAAAGTTGAGTCGTTTATAGTCAGATACTCGAGACTTTATCTAACATATGTATGAACATGCAGTTTATCATATATCAACAACCGAAATAGTTGTGGATCATTCCATAAATAAATATCACAGAAAACATATCCCAACACAATCAAGCACCAAGATTTCTTATGACGCAACCTAGTGAAATGAAAGCGAAGTCGGACAACCCTATAACATAACCTAGCATGCACCTTCTTTTTCATTTTTGAACGAGAGGGTGTTCTAGTGAATAAGTGTGGAAAAGTGAATGGTTGTGGATAATATGGTGGATATGGATAAGTTGTAGAAATAAAGCATGTAAACAATGAGGATGTGGGTTTAGTACAAAACTCATTCATGGTGTGTGTAGAGACTGTTTCAAGTCTGAAAATGAAGGTGTCAAATGCTTTGTTCTTCTGAAGTATTTGTTTACTGGGTGGATTTAAAAAATTATGAAGTACAGAAGAAACAAAAGGATCGAGTGCAAACTCGAGATTCCTTTGAAAGGGTGGAAGGAGGGGAGTCGAGGTGGGTGTTGTGCAAAGTAGTTCTTGATAGGGTGAATCATCACCTGCTCTAAGAAACTCATCGAATTCCTCATCTAGATTGGTCATATCCATGTTACTATGATAGTCCTCTATATCTTTGAGAAAGTCATCTATCTCATCCTCATCCGTAATATGTGTATCGACTAGTGTAGAGATGAAAATGTTGGAGTCTGAACTTCCAAAGGAAAGAAATTTCGGCATATGATTATCAAGGAACGTGTTGTTGAAATAATCTCAAGCAAAGCTCTGGATCATGCTAACCTCTCCATCCATAGACGAATCGGGTAAATGTGTCTTTGTTTTAAAAACATTTACTTCAACAGCAAGATGGCCAAAAGACATGGATATTGAACCATCGCGACAATTAATGAGCGCATTGGCAGTTGCTAGGAAAGGACGCCCTAAGATGATCGAGACAGAGTCGTTAGCGACTTTTGTATCGAGGATAACAAAATCAGCCGGATAGTAAAAATCCTGAACTTTTACCAGCACATTTTCGACCACACCCTTAGGATACTTAATAGACCGATCAGCTAATTGCAATGTCATTTTAGTGGGTTGCATCTCGTCTAGACCTATTTGTTTATACAAATAAAATGGGAGTAAGTTAACACTAGCATCCAGGTCTAATAACGCGGTCGTTGTATAAGAATCTCCTAAGGTGCATTGTGCAAAGGGATCTAATGTGGGGGTCCTTGTACTTAACAATTCCATTATGTTCAGATAGAGTTGGGAATTGTTCTGTTAAAAAGGCATATTTTGGTATATTGGTCTTACGCCTAGTAGTACACAACTCCTTAAGAAACTTAGCATGGTGTGGTAGCTTTTTAATAGCTTCGAGGAAGGGAAGGTTTATAGTTAGATTCTTGAAAACGTCTCTAATCT
The DNA here is from genome assembly GCF_015680905.1 of Coptis chinensis. Lineage (NCBI taxonomy): Eukaryota > Viridiplantae > Streptophyta > Magnoliopsida > Ranunculales > Ranunculaceae > Coptis > Coptis chinensis. Next base: position 29,176,533 of record NC_141463.1, on the reverse strand, counting down.
CCTCATAATTAGTATCCCTAGTTAACACGGCTAATTTTTATGGAAACGGTGGTTTTTGTCTATATTTAGCAATGGTATCACCTGGAAGTTTAACCGTGGCTTTCTGTTTCTTAGGTTGTGTTGTAACTGGTACCTCTACAGTGGTAGGCTCTTCAGTTTCTATTTTGGTATCTAATAAAATAGCAGGTGTAGGGGCTACTGGTAGGGTAACTATAGGCATAGTTACTTTGTTATCAACCACTCTGCCAGAACGGAGAGTGGTGATGGCCTTTAGCTCACCTATATTTTCATATTCATTACTAGTATTATCGGTTACCTCAAAAGCTGTGTTTAATGTTTTAGGAGTAGGTATTGCGTGACCTGGAAACACACCTTTGGGTTGGGCTTTATCTTGGGCCAACTGTTGGGTTAAATTATTAACGGATTGTAGAAGTTGTTGGTTAGATTGAGACATGGTTTGGAAAAGTTTTTGGCTCACTTGTATGAAGGTGTCAAGACGATCCGGTTGTGTGGGTGTGGTAGTCACGGGTGGTGTGACTGGAACTATTTCACGTGAATTATTTATGGGTGGATTTTGATAATTATTATTTACTAGAACGATACCTCTATTAGCATTATAATTATTATAACTACCTTGACCTTGTGCTTGACCTTGTCGAGGTTGCACTTGGTTGTTGTAATTATTAAAATTACCCTGACCCTGCCCTTGTCGTGGTGGAACTTGGTTAAAACTGTGTGTTGGCCTAACATATTGATTATTGTACCCTGGAGGTGTGACGTGTTGGTTATTTCTCCAACCGAAGTTTGGATTTTGTCTCCAAGGGGCGTTAGGTTCACTATTAATGGAACAAGTTTGTTCATAGGCTATAGGATAGTGGAAGTCGGGATGCTTAGGGCTCCAACAGAAACTACATGGATTTGAATTTACGTTCATGACGGGGATAGGCTTTTGTTGAACCGAAATGGCCTCTACCTTTTTAGTGAGTGATTCGATTAGAGTTTTAATCTCGGGATCGTGTTTAATTTCAAACATACCGCAGCCTTAACTCGTATTTGATGAACTAGCGGGCGGTGGATATCGTCACTACCCCCTAGTTGTTATTTAAAACTTAGTTTGATCCTCTAAAATTTATAAGCCTCAGAGGCTCCTTTGCTTAAGAAACTACCCCCATTCATTATGTTGAGGACTTCTTTATGGTGATGTTGAAGTCCTTTGAAAAAGCACCGAACTAACGTGTCTTTAAGCTAAGTTATGATGTGGACACTCTATAAGGAGATCGGTAAAAGCGATTTCAAGCCTCTGAAAATGATTCATGAGGATTTTGTCGAAAGAAATGAATCTTGGAAAGCATCTCATCCGTCTTTAGGGGTGGGTAAAAATGTTCCATAAACAGCTGAATAAGTTTAGCCCACGAGTCCACAGAATTAGGCGTTTGGGCAGTTAACCAAGACGCCGCCTTATCGGCTAAGGTTAAAGGGAATACCCTGAGTTTAATTTGTTCCGTGCCAACCGTAGGATGGTGGAATGTTGTTAGGACTTGTTCAATCCTACGCATGTGCTGATAGGGTTTTTCATGGTCTAAACCGTGAAAAATGGGTAACAAATTAAAAATATTTGGGGGGATTTGGAAATCCCCCACTGGGTCTACTAGAACGATGCAAGATTTAGGGTTATCGCTCAAGGCTTTGTAAAAGTCTGAGAGAAGAGTCTCTCCTTCGTCGGGCATTGTGTCAGGTGGTGTGTGTGAAATAGTAGCTAGAAGTGTAGTGGGTGGTATACTAGATAGAATCGTTTGTTGACGTTGTTGTGTTTTTGTTCGACCAGACCTTAATCTCATACAAGGCTAAGACCAAATTTAACTAAACACATCAACACTCCAAACAATTCTAATATACTAGTATAAACCTCTAACAGGAGATGCGAGGTGCGGAAGAATGGAATACCTGATTGAGTCCTTGCTTCGCTTATGAATAGCGTCTTGTTTACGCGTGTTCAGTGTAAATAACAAGTTAGAACACTAAAAAACTTGAAAAATCGAAGTTCGAATCAAACCTGTGGAAATTTGGCAAAAGTCATTTCGAGTGCGGGCTGGCGCCCGCGGTAACTCAAAGTTAACTCAAGTTATTCATGTTTTAGGGCGGTCGCTCAAGGTTCCAGTTTATGGGCGAGTCGCGCCGCTTTTTGAAGTGGTCGTCGTGTATTTTTTTTCGCAAGAAACTTTCAATGCTTTGAACGGACAACCACAAAGTATGAATCAAACAAGGGTGGGTGGATTTAATGGGACTTTAAGAAAAGTACTTATACTACGAAAACAATGTGAAAGTGAAACTAAGATAGCAGCGGCGCCATTTGATAAATGATAAAAATGAATAGTTTACCTACGAAATGAACGATGAAACTCAAAACGTAAGTAAACTAAAACTATTTACGTGCCTATATTTTATCGAAGATTCTACTCTCAATCCTATGAGATATAGTGGAGTAGAGTGATTCGTTCCACTCCTAGTCCTTCCACGATGCTCGTTCTCTAACGATAAGTACTCTTAACTCTAAAGTCTAATGAGAGATTTACGAATAGCAACTAGACTACGATGCAACTACCCACAAGATGCAACTAGTCGACTATTAGAACTACTATGGGAATGCTACGTTGATTCTATGATGAGGAGTTAGAGGGGGATTGATTCCACCTTAACTCGACTTAATCCTACTAACGGCCATTTAATCGTCGTAATCCGAATTGAATCGCCCAAGAGAATAATATGGTTACTCCTAATCCCTAATTACACATGGCATTTCTACCAATTCATAACTAGTATGTGAACGATTAAACCCATTCTCATGGTGAACTAATCATTTCTAGAGTGGAAAGGAAATTACGACGACTCTACGATAATCAGAATCAAGCTTTCATCAAGGCTTCTCAACCCCCTCAATGGAGGTTTAGCCGAGAATCATCACGCTATCATTCCTAATGGAATTCAAATAAGACATGATATAAAGATTGAAACTTTGCTTGTTTCAACCCAATTCAAAACTACTAATGCAATAATTGAATTAAACTAATAATGGCAATTACTTGAATCTACGAATTGAAACTAAACAATTAATGGAAATGAAACTAACTTATGGAGAACACTATTTTATTAATATAATGAATAATAAAACAATGATTCAAATACTAAATTAATAATCTAACTAATCTAAGTCTAGCTATCTACGTAATAAGGGAAATTAGATCTAAACAATTGTAAATGACAAGAATCGAAATTGACAAACTAGCTATTTTATTTATCAAACTAATGAAGAATAATGATTCTAAGAGTTTAATCTAAAACAATAATTGAATTTAAACTAAACTTAATTTTATTACATGAAAACTAGATCTATAATTATCTATAGTTTTATGTCTAACTAGCTACCATTAACAAAGAGTTAAGCTTTGGTTTTTATACTTTCAGATCCAAAAATCGTGCATGGGCTTGGAGCCATGTTTTGGGCCAGAGAATCAGGCCCAAAACCCAATTCTTTCAGTCCAGAAAGGCCTCTTCAGCTGCAGTTGGCTTCAACAGACTTTTCATCCACTTCTGCTTGTCTGATTGGATCAAGGCTTAGACCATTGGAAAGCTCTTTCCGAGCCGGTCATTTTGACATAAGGTAGGCCCCCATTCTGAGGTCTGAGTCCAAAGATAAGGCCTTCAGAAGTTCTGCTGACTTGTGTGCTGTTTCTACCCAAGTTGACTTTTCAGCTTTTGACCGGGCTTTAGAAAGGCTTTGTCTTCTTGAATCTTGGCCTTTAATCATAGAACTCCTTAGTAACCGACCTTTGCTCCTTTATCTCGCTAAAGTGGCACATTTCTTCACATAATGGACTTTGAAGCCTGAAATGCATAAAAACACGTAATCAGTGTTAACTCTTAATTATTACTCACATAATTGGTATAATAGTATGACTGTTATAGGGCTAAAACTACAGTTTTGGGCTCTTATCAGTCTCACTGCACGTTTCAGAGTTCTCTACGAAGGAATCAGTTGGCAGTATCTTAGTGGATAGCCTACAACCTACTAGGCTTAGCCAAGCCTTCTGATATCGGTAGGGTGATGTTCCACATTCTGTGCATTCTCCAGGAGCAAAAGAACAACTTCTGCATCGTCGCCTTTGTTTAGGAGCAACTCGGCAAACCCAAGAGGTCCACCGCTCCTTTACCAGTGCTGGTCACCAGGATCATGCAACATTGGGAGTTCGAGGCAACAGACGCCCTAGTGGAGGTCAAGGACGCTACCACAGGTCCTATCTATGCCTACTGCATCCAGAAATTCTAGATTCCACCTGCCGCCAAAGCCACTAAGCAATGAACTACTTCGCTAAAAGTGCCACTCGACAGTTCACTCAGCCCATGGACGGAATTCACTTCCTCCATGGAAGCCAAAGGATTCTGCACCAGCACATCCATCAGCTAAGGCAAACTCAAAGAGTGATTCTAGAGGCTCAATAGACCTTCAGAGAGGAGTACCAGTCTTTCTAGCAAGAGCAGCAAAGATTTCAGTACAATGTCACTAGAACACTGTAGAGCATTAGAGATGTGCTCCTACGTAGTAATAGACATGCTAGAACCTGACGTCAAGGAAAAGGATCTGCAAGACGTCGAGACGAGTCACACACGGATTCTGATTAGGAATTTCCCTAGTGTCTGTATAGTTGAATATATTTATTTATCTTTTTCTTTCTTACGTGTATGACGTTCAGTATAAGTTTAATTATATGTTTAATATTATCTGCTCATTTTATTTGTTTTCTTATGGAATTTGGTATATGAGTAAAAAGTACTACAGATACATCATGCCTAAATTTTCTAATTTTCTACATTTTATATGTTTTCAAAAATATAAAAACCCAAAAAATTCATAGTAGAATAATTATCCTTAGTACAATAAACCATGTATTTCTCGTTCTATATGAAACAACCCACGCCCCAAACTTATTTGGGGGTGGCGTATTTTCATCATGAAGAACATAATACATGTGTATAGACTTTTTTGCTCATGTTTCTATGGTAATCTCTTGACTTATCTCTTAATACTTTGAGGACAAAGTATATTTCTATTTGGGGGTGGTATAGTAACATTTTGCAAAAACTAAGCATTTTCTATAGTAGATATAATAGAATATTTCTTTCTAAAAAAAATTTAGAAAAAGACCAAAATTATTTTTCTGTTTAGTATTAAAAAGTTTGTTTCCTTTTTCTATGATGAATGAAAAATTTAGGAGTTTCATTATAGCAATAGAGTAAAGATTCGTTCTTCGAACTTAAACTAATATACGTACAATAGTTTATGCATCTTTTCGTGAATGGCATGCATCAGCATTTGTTTGTATATAGCAATGAGTTTTCGAGACCAAGGTTAGAACAATTAAGTTCCATATCCTGTGAGAATCTAGCCAAAAGCCTCATCTGAATGATTATTAAGTGATAACACAAAGGATGTCCAGATAGAAAAACCATACGTCTACTTGCTTGATCACCACGTCATATCCTAGGAGAGAACTTAGGCCCTTTTTGGATCGATACAACCAAATAAACGTTAAAACCCTAAAAAATATAGTTTTTCCTCTAGTTACCCCCCTTGAACCTTCACCATTTTCTAAAAGTCTTTTTATTCTTCGCCATAAATTCCTGACCCATTCAACACACAATAAAAAGTTTACCCAGGTGATGAGTTGAGAATTGGATAGATATCAGAAAAAGAGAAGAGAAGACCTTATACAAAAACAGATCAGTTAGTTGCTTCGAAAAGAAAATAAAAGAAATAAAAGAAAAGAAAGAAGCATCAAAAACCAAAAACTCCAAAAAAATCAAAGAAGTCAAAAATCGAATCTCTCAAAAGTTCAAAATCAAAATGAGATGATATCATAAACAAAAGCAAGTTAAAACTCCCAAAATTTTAAAATCATATGGAGTCACAAAGCCAAAGGGCTAAAGTTTCACAATTCAGAAGCAAAGAACAAAACGAGGTTTTCTTTGGTTACAAGTATCTTGAAGACCCAATTTCTCAACTTATCAGATTTTTGTTTTTCCCTTCCTTTTTCTTTCTAAACTATCACCCTATCCCCGTAACTCCTAATAAAAGACTTCTAGCTCAATTAGGAATAGGATGGTATGATAGTAAGTGGCAAACATGATCAATCGACCCCAGTTTCTTTGGACGTTATTTGAGTATGTGAGGAATATAAGTGCCCACTACACTTGAGAGAATGAAACTTGAGTGAATCTATCAGAGAGTTTGTGTTTTAACACATCCCTATAAGAACCCACCTTAAGGAAACTCTACAAAAGTCTCAGAAACGACTCTGCTTTTGCATTTCATTGCTCATATTTTGCACATTTATCTTTAGATGATTAAATTACTGTACATATGTTATTCTAAGTTCAAAGGAGCTTATCCTTATTCCCTGCTAATGAGATATATGGACTTCTGAGAATAAATAAGGAAACAAGATTCTTTGTACTAAATAGAAGAAGTTTGTGAGTACCTTCACTAGAAAACTCTCACGAGGTTTAAAACTTGTGCACTAAGGAATTCCTAGTGGTTTAAGGCCTTGTTGCATATGGTCAATGCAATCGCACTCTGCAAAGCGAGATTAATATAACTACTTATAATAAATCACTCATTTGTGATCTTAGTTTTCTCTCTCATCCTTGCTTGAGGACAAGCATGATGCTATTTGGGGGGTGATGATTAGCTCCTAAATGTGCATTTTATTACCCTTACATTACTGTATTACATCCCTTTTTACGCTTAATGAAAAGACAACTCATAGCTTTTATTACCTTTTTCAGGTTATAGAGAAATTCATACCACTTATCATAAAAGCTGCTTCTTAGCACCAAAAGGAGCTTTAATTACGCTTATTATGAAGACCCAGAGCTGCTATGAAAAAATACTAAAAAATTCAAAGTTAAGGTCAAAGTCAAAGGTCAAAGGTCAAGGACTCATAACCAAAGAGCTAGAAGTTAAAGTCTTCAACTCAAAAGACCAGAGATAGATGTCCTCAACTTAAAAGATGGCTTTTCCTAAAACCTATCTTGATTAAGTAGAAAAGGAAAAAGCAAAAGCTTAAAGTAAAGGAGGTCTCAATTGTAATGGAGAAGGGCAAATCAATCATTTGCATAAAGTAAGGGTATATAAACTAAAAGTTAGGGAGAGAGAATGCACCTAGACTTATTCTAATGTCATGTAGGATTTAATTTCTTATTTTTCAATTCAAGTCATTTACTTTATTGTTCTTCATTTCAATCTTGTTATTTGCTTTTATTTTTCAATCAATCAATCTTCGTTTTGTTGTTCTTCATTTCAATTATTCCTTTCAATTTTTTTGTTATTTCAATCTTTTACAACTTAAGCTTTCAATGTTCTTCATACTAGCAAACTAATACAAGTTCTAACCAAGAGTCTACCTTCCTTTTTTCAGCTCCCAACATTCAAACTCTAAACAATCTATAGTGAACCATATCAAAAACAAACTTTGAGATACTCTAATCTAGACTACTTCAGGACGCTCTCCAAAGGATCCAGAAACGGCCTTGCTTGTACATTTCAATGTAAAGTTCATTGTATGCATGTTCATATGTAGATGTTTTAATTATTGTATGCATATTAACTTGAATTTCAAAGTAATTAATCTTCGTTCCCCACTAGGGAGATGTATAGATATCTTAGATTAATTTAGGAAACAAGTTTTTGTTACTAAGTCATTGTAGTATAGATGAAGTTTGTGAGTATCTTCTCTGGAAAACTCTCACGAGGCTATAACTCATCCACTAGGGAATTCCTAATGGTTTAAGGCCTTGTTGCATATAGTCAATGCAACTGCACTCTGTGAAATCGAGAATTAGTTTAGGATAACACATTTTTTGCCACTTATCTATTTTAATGTTTTTTCTTTGCTTAAGGACAAGCAAAGTGATGTTTGGGGGTGGTGTGATAAATACCCAAAACTGTAATATTAAACCCCGCAGATACATAACAATTTGGTTAATTATGTGTTTAATAAGCATGAAATAATTATATTTCCATACTTTTGCAGGTTTCCGAAGTGAACTTGAAAATAATGGTTAAACTTGTATTAAAGCACGGGGATAAGGTTTATATCTAAAGTCTTCTTAATCAGCCCATGTGAAGCTCAACAAAGCCGGATTATAGGCCAGGGACTCAAACATGATAGAATAAAGTCAGAACGGGACTACGTGCATAAAAACATCAAACTTCCGAAGCTCATATCTCTTGAACCTGGACTCCGATTTTGGCAAGTAAGCTGCCCAGATGATCAGTACGACAAGCTCTATCTCAGGCCAGATTTTGTAGAAATTGACTTGTAGACCCCACTAATGGACACAACACGTGGACCCATTTTGCGAGCCCACAAGAAGAGATGAGCCATCAATCATGTAGCAAGTCAAGATAAAAGTGCCAAATTATTGGCACAAATTGACACATTGCATGTATTAATTATCTTGACTAGAATTTTTGTGCCAAATAGTGTTTAGTTTTGGCTTTGTATGATTTGGAGATAAGATAGAATTAAATAAGAGTAAATGGTGGGAGGTGATTCATATGGCAAAAGGAGAGAAGGCTCTTGAAATGGGATGATTTAGCATTCACTCCCATTCATGCATGTTTTCTTTTAGCTAGTTTAGATAAGTTCTTGTAATAGTGTTAATGGTGGAAAAATCTTAAGTTCTTGAAATAAAATCATCTTTACTTAAGTAAAATCAATTCTTTCTATTCTTCTTCTTATTCCTTTCTTAAATCATCATAGCATAATTTAACATATCATTCCAATCCCATAATCATGAGCTAAAACCCTCCTTGGTGGAGGGTTAATGATGCTCATGTGAGGATCAAGCTACGTTTTTAGATTTCTAAATCACTACTTAGGTATTTAGGAGTCATTTTGCAACCTGTCACAAAAATGATAGAGACCGACCAAGTTTAGAGACTGGAGCTCCAGATCATGTTGCACGTGCTACCCATGTGACGATGGGATGCCTCGCGTGCACGAGCTGCTGGTGAATTCATCCTCTTAAAGTTGGTTGGCTGGAGTTGAATGAATCCAGGAGTTGAGATGAAATATCAGTTCAACTTCTTATGCTAGTAAGATAAACTCAGAGATGAGTACATCTTGTTAGGGATCGATCTTAAGTCTATTTTCAGGTTTGTCTAGGAACCCAAAATGGATTTGAGATGGTAGTGATCTATTTCTAACAACATGTAGTTAGACCTTGCATGAGTAGGATTAAACCTTTACCTTCCTCTCTCTCTAGTTTTCTAATAAAAAGTTTCATAAATTACCATGACTTGAATGTTAAATTATCGTAGGAAGTAAAAATAAAAAGTTCAAAACAAAAAAATCCTTCTCACTAGTTCCCTTTAACAATATTCTAGTTGTAACATCATCCTAGTTTTAAGGTTGGACGAACACCTTACTCGAAATATACACATGAATTCCATGAGTAAGGTAAATCATTGAGTATTGGTACGTAAAAGGTTGTGTAACTTGCATAGATATAAAACCTCCAAAGTGCTAAGATCACCTCCTTGAAGCTCATATAAGAGGATACCTTGTTTGTTCAAACATGCTTTCGTGATTGTTTGAAATTTAATTTTCACACTGCAATTTACATTCACACATAATGCTAAACCCGAGCCACATAACAACCATTGGGAAGTCATTCCCCAATGTAGATAAATCGGACGTTGCTTGATTCTTGAAGCCCTAGACCAAAAAATTAATTAAAATTAACTAACTAGAGCCCAAAGTACTCACACTCCTCCAGAAAAAGACAAAAATATAGCCACGAGGATTTAGAGTAATCAGTTACCAGATTTTGGTGGACCAACTACCTTCTTCACTCCTTTCTCCCAGATTCATCGTGAGTGTGATTATTGGTAGCACACCACTTGGTGAAGTGACTGCCTACTCTTCTAAGACGTGTAGTAGAGCCATCCTAGTCTTGCACCCAATTGTTCCTTTGAACAGGGCATAGTAATTTATAGACCAAGCAAACATTTTCAAAAATCCAAAAATATGAATTTCTATTGCTTGTGCATCATCCTTGTTTGAGCATTCATGTCTTATCAATATGCGTCACAACCATCATGGAATTACAATGCAAACCCAGAACCTTGTTCTTTTTAAGGTAGTCCTTATCACTGGTTATCCCATTGTCCATCATATACCGAATTCGAGTCTATTATGAGAAATCCTTACGATTATGAACTTCAATTTTCAAACTTCCCTAGTACCCAATACACACAAAAGTTTTCTAATCATGTCGACAATTCATGGAGTTCCACCACAAATAGTCAACCACCATTCATATATCAACCTGGTCAGTCATAGTACGATTTCACCCAAAACCCATTACCATTCACATCACCATCCATATCAAATTCATATTCTACTCCACCATCCATCATAGCAAATAGTAACTACCTTATGTTTTCTCCAATCCAGTTCAATTGATGCCACATCTGAGACTAATATTCTTCCCACCAGTCCAGAACCCAACCAATAAGAGAAACAACGTGTTACTATAAGAAAACCCACTGCTAAAGCCCATCCTGATACTTCTGACCAATTAAATCTCCATCAACGTCCACCTAACTATCGTGAGAATTCCAAATCTTATGATGATGACTATATGCCTGAAGTCATAAATTTCTCTCACATACCTTAATCTATCATCACCCATAAATGAGAAAACTCTGGCAGAAGAAACTCAAGAGCATGTATTGGACTCGACACATTTGGAAAATGGCATTGAGAAACTTTATGAAGATCTAGGCAGAGAGGACAAAGAAAATGAAGTTCTTGGAAAAGAGGGAGTAAAATCTATGGTGGAAAGTGGATTTCAATTTAGTTTGGCCGTTAAAAACTTATCGATTGAACAAATTTGTGACATCCTTACTATAATAGATATGAACCACAATCTTGTGGAAATGCCAAAACTAGATGAAGAATTCTCTGAGTCCTCAAGATTATGTGAAGAACCACCGCCCAACCATCACCATCCCAATTTAACACCTCTTGAAATCCAATCTCCATTCATAAAAAATCCACCAATTTTTAAGGACCGCACCACGAAACCATTTCAAAGAAACCTCAAATTCGCACTTAAGCTAATTGCCTTTGAGATCATTCATAATTTTCTAAACCTTCCCAATAAAGAGATTTTGCCCAATATACAAACACAAGAGTCCATCATTTCAATGGTTGAGAAACCTGGTGTGTCATATTCCCTATCATTTGAGCCTTATGAAGAACATATACTACCAACCTCTCACTCTTTTGGAAAATTCAAATATGACGGGTTATTGCATAAATTCCATGATGGGTTACATAAGTTTTCTCTTATCATTCTGCATATTACACTCCAACTATATCATTTTATTCTGTTTGGGGGTTTATGCTTTTATATGTTTTTGTGGATTGATCCTCAACTGTTTAGATTATTAGTTTATAGTGAGAATAAAATGCAACCTTTGAAGCAACAAGTGATGTGAACGAAGCTAGAGTGCTAAAACTTCTTTCCTGATCATCCTATCTACGAGGATTAAATCCTCTTTTCCACGATGTATTCCTTTCCCATTCCATCCCATCTTTTTCTTTAAAAGGAATACATCAATAAGATAACCGGTCCACTCCACTTGGAGTGTGTGGTTGTAAGTGCCGGAGCCTTAGTCCATGTATATCTCGCATATTCTTGTAAAACACTTTTTACTCATCGTTTGAGTAAGTGTGAACCTGTAGAGCGAGTGTACAATTTTATTTTTCTTTATTTTACATTTCTTTTTAAAAAAATAGTTGTTTTCTCTGTTCTGTTAATGCTAGATTCTCAATACATCAATAGTTATGTGATTTCCAAAAACAAAATGGGCAATGGATTTTACATAGACCAACCCCTAGAACAATGTAATCTAGGGGCGGTTTGATATCAGTTTTACTTACTAAGGGTTGCCTATATCACCGCTATTCACCTGGGTTAGGACATTCCATGTCTTGTATAGTAAATCCTCCAACTCGCATAGTTGAAGCTCTGTCTATCTAGATTGGGTTCGCCACAGAGCCGACACAAAAGTTGCCTGAGATTTCCTATTATGGTTTGTTTTTTATCGTAGCTTTTTGAGTATGAGTTTCTTAAAATATCTCTCCATAGTTTTTAAAACTAGAGGATATAAAAATGAAAGTTATATGCCCCGGAGTAACCAAAATGATACCGGATTTACGTATAATTTTATCTTCTTGTCAAAACCTCTATATGGTTAGAGATATATTTTGCTTGAGAAAATCAACTAAAAAAAAAATAAAAAAGAGACGAGGTGTCTCCAAATGAGAATTAAACAAGTAGAGTAACCCAAAGTGATACTATTCAATGTTTAATTCTATCTTTTGCCTCCACCTCTCTATTTGTCTTGAGAATCTGACCTTAAAATACTCAAACTTGTACAAATTTTCAAAAATTCTTCCTTTCTTAAAAATCTTTCCCCTTCTCAATCTCTCTCTTTCTAAAAACTTTCAAAAACTTTCAAAACTTTCTTCTGTAGCCAACAAAAACCCTCCACCTAGCAAGACTAGATGGATCAGTTTCAATGATCGTGTGCAAGCACTTCCTAGAGAACTGCAACTGAAGATATGGACACATATGCTAAAAATCATTCCTGATTTAGGTAAGAGTTTATACGCACGTAAGAGACGGGCTATGAGAGAAGGCTGGTGCTCGAACTGTCAAACACCAACTTGCCCCGGTCTTCAACCTCATAGTGAAAATTCAATTTTCAAGGTTTTCATGTGTTAGCCACCTGCTCATCGAGCACAGTTGAGGAAAGTAATCTAACCATCTGGTTGGGATTGACTCAAGTTTTCAAATATTCTAGTCTTGGGAATCTGACTTAAAATGATCCACCTTTTTAAAATTTTAGTTCTTATTCAAAACCCAAAAATATTAATTAAAAGTTTCCTTCTTTCGTTTGTACATATTTCCCTACATTTCCTTTTTGTTTCTTTCCTTTATCTATTTTTCATCCACTGTTAGATGTGAGTGTACCCTATACCTTTGCGTGGAATTTTTTATGCTAATCGTTTTGGTAAATCACGGGTCAAGATCGGACGAGTAACGAAACGTGAATTGGCTTTTGAAGTTGGTAAGGCACTGAGGACAAAATCAGAATTTCCTTATTTCATTTGGGCTTGGGCTGAAATTTCATTTTAACTTAAAAGGCACGTGCAAGGCATGTGCCAGGCCATCAAACCTATTTAACCCACGTGACCGCCCAACCACCCATCTTCTTTCTCACACTTTCCAAACCCTAGCCACCACAAGCCAACTCGCTACTACCCCCCCCTTTAGCTCGAGACCGCCCGCTCACCCCAAACACCACCACTCCAAATTTTCACAGCAACCTCCTTTTTCAACCCCCATTCCAACTAAAAACCCCAATTTTATCAATTCATACTCCAAATAGCTCGAGTTCTTAAAATCGTGCAGGAGAATTTTTGAAACCATCTTCAATTCCGATCTATTAGATGTGCACTTCAAGGCTGAGGTTAGAAGAAGAGGATGAGAAGCTTTGGTTTTGTTGGAAGGAGCGGCTTATTCTCCCTCTCTTACTCTTTCATTTTATAACCATATGCTTAGAGGGGAGGATGACTGCATCACGGTTGTCAAGGATGGTCACACGCTTGAGCTCACCAAGGAGGTGGTGAGTGAGGTTTTAGGGATTCCTCTAAAGGCTTATGTTTAGACAGAACAGTCCCTAGACAACAAGACCATCGATGTGATGATGGCAGAGACGCTTTTTGAGGGGGTGAAAAGCCCCAAGTCACACTGCGCGTTTCAGAGTTCGCTGCGAAGGAATCAGTTGGCAGTATCTCAATGTACAGCCTACAACCTGCTAGGATTAGCCAAGTCTTCTTATATTGGTAAGGCGATGCTCCACATTCTATGGATTCTTCATGAGCATAATAATAGCTTCTGCATCGTCACCTTTGTTTGGGAGCAGCTCTGCAAACCCAAGAGGTCTGCAGCCCCTCTACCAGTGCTGGTCACCAGGATCATGCAGCACTGGGGGTTCGATGTTATAGACGCCTTAGTGTAGGTCAAGGATGCTAAAATAGGCCAGCCTTATCTATGCCCACTGCATCCAAAAATTATGGCATCCACCTATAGCCAGAGCTACCGAGCAAGCACGCCCTACCAAGCAAGTGGACTACTTCACTGAAGGTGCCACTCGACAATTCACTCAGTCCATGGACGTAATTCAATTCCTCCATAGAGGCCAGAGGATTTTGCACCAACACATCTACCAGCTCAGGCAAACACAGGGAGTCATTCTAGAGGCTTAGCAAAACCTTAGAGAGGAGCAACAGTCTTTCCAGTAGGAGCAATGACGTTTCCAGCACAGTGTCAGTAGAACACTGCAGAGCATTAGAGATGCGCTCCCGCGTAGTGATAGACACGCTAGGACCCGACGTCATCAAGGAGAAAGATCTTCTCGACGTCCTGACCAATCACACACGGATTCTGACTAGGAAGTTTCTAGTGTCTGTATAGTTGGACATTATCTTTTTATTGTATTTTCTGTTGTTTTATTTTTCCTTTTTTTTTTATGACGTTAGTATAATATTAATTCTATATATGCTTGTTTATTTATTTTTCTTGTGGAATTTGGTATATGAGTACAAGGTAATACAGATACATCATGTCAAAAATTTCCATCTTTTTCTTTTCTGAATTTCATATGTTTTCAAAAATACAAAAATACAAAAAAATATTTCATAGTAGAATAATATTCCCTAGTATAATAAACCATATATTTCTCGTTCTATATCAAACAACTCATGCCCCAAACTTATTTGGAGGTGGCGTATTTTCATCATGAATAACATAATACAGGTGTATCGTCGTTTTTTGCTCATGTTTCTATGGTAATCTCTTTCCTTATATCTTCATACTTTGAGGACAAAACATAGTTCTATTTGGGGGAGGTATAGTAATATTTTGCAAAAACTATGTATTTTCTATAGTATATATAATAGTATATTTCTTCCTTTCTAAAAAAAAATTGAAAAAGATCAAAACTATTTTTCTGTTTAGTATTAAAAAGTCTTGTTTCCTTTTTCCATGATGAATAAAAATTTTAGAAGTCTCATTATAGCAATAGAGTAAGTATTCGTTCTTCAAACTTAGACTAATATACGTACAATGGTTTCTACATCTTTTCATGAATGGCATGCATACGCATTTGATTGTATATAGCAGTTAGTTTCTGAGACCAAAGGTTAAAACAATTAAGTTCCATATCATGTGAGAATCTAGCCAAAAGCCTCATCTGAATGATTATTGAGTGATGACACAAAGGATGTCCGGATAGAAAGACCATACGTCCACTTGCTTGATTACCACACCATATCTTAAGAGAGAATTTCAGCCCTTTTTTTTTTATCAATACAGCCAAATAAACGTTAAAACCCCAAAAAAATAGTTTTTCCTCTAGTTACCCCTTGAGCCCTTTACCATGTTTTAAAAGCCTTTTTATTCTTCACCATAAATCCCTAACCCGTTACCACACACAATAAAAAACTTACCTAGCTGACGAGTTGAGAATTAGATGGATATTAGAAAAAGAGAAGAGAAGACCTTGTACAAAAATAGATCAGTTAGTTACTTCGAAAAGAAAAGAAAGAGAAGAAAAAAAAGAACCACCAAAAACCAAACCTCCAAAAGAATCAAAGGAGTCAAAAATCGAATCTCCCAAAAGTTCAAAATCAAAAGAAGATGATATCATAAACAAAAGCAAGTTAAAACTCCCAAAATTTTAAAATCATATGGAGTCACAAAGCCAAAAGGCTAAAGTATCACAATTCGAAAGCAAAGAACAAAACGAGGT
Source organism: Coptis chinensis (assembly GCF_015680905.1). Lineage (NCBI taxonomy): Eukaryota > Viridiplantae > Streptophyta > Magnoliopsida > Ranunculales > Ranunculaceae > Coptis > Coptis chinensis. The sequence goes on along the minus strand of NC_141463.1, from coordinate 29,160,584 downwards.
TCTTCTCTGGTTACAGGTATCTTGAAGACCCAATTTCCCAACTTATCAGATTTTTGTTTTTCCCTTCCTTTTTCTTTCTAAACCATCACCCTATCCCCGTAACTCATAATAAAAGACCTCTAGCTCAATTAGGAATAGGATGGTGTGAAAGTAAGTGGCAAATGTGATCAATCGACCTCGGTTTCTTTGGATGTCATTTGAGCATGTGAGGAATATAAGTGTTGCTGCACTTGAGAGAACAAAACTTAAGTGAATCTATCAAAGAGTTTGTGTTTTAACACATCCCTATGAGAAACTACCTTTTAAGGACGCTTTCCAAAAGTCTCATAAACAACTCTGCTTTTGCATTTCATTACTCATGTTTTGCACATTTATCTTTAGATTATTAAATTACTGTACATATGTTATTCTAAGTTCAAAGGAGCTTGTCCTTATTCCCCACTAATGAGATGTATGGACTTCTGAGAATAAATAAGAAAACAAGACCCTTTGTACTAAATAGAATAAGTTTGTGAGTACCTTTATTGGAAAACTTTCACAAAGCTTAAAGCTTGTTCACTAGGGAATTCCAAGTGGTTTAAAGCCTTGTTGCATATGGTAATAGAGAAGGGCAAATCAGTCATTTGCATAAAGTAGGGGTATAAGAACTAAAAGTTAGGGAGAAAGAATGCACCTAGACTTATTCTAGTGTCAGGTAAGATTTAATTTCTAGTTTTTTTTTTCATTCAAGTTATTTTTACTTTATTGTTCTTCTCTTTCAATCTTGTTATTTGTTTTTGTTATTCAATCAATCAATCTTCTTTCTTTGTTATTCTTGTTTCAATCTTTTCATTTCATTTCTTCAATTTTTTATTCTTTCAATCATTAACAACTTAAGTTTTTCAATGTTCTTCATAAACTAGTTAATCAATACAAGTCTTAAACTAAAGATTCTGCCTTCCTTTCTTCAAAACTCCCAGCCATTCAAACTCCAACAATCTATGGTAAATCTCACTTTAAAACACTTTGAAGATTCAACACAATCTACAACTTCACTACCTCATGTCAAGATACAGAGTGGGTGGTAGATGCCGAAGTTTCCTATCACGTCACACTGCACAGGAGTTTCTTCACTACCTATAATTGTGGTGATTTTGGTGAGGTGGAAATGGGTAACAATGAAATCTTGAGGATTACAGAGATTGGTGATGTTCATGTGGAAACTAGTGCCGGTTACACCTTGATATTCAAGGATGCATGTAAGACATGTCCTCGATCTTTGACTACGCCTAATTTTCGCTGGAAAGTTAGATGATTATGGTTTCCAGTGCTCGTTTTGTAATGGGGTATGAAAACTAAGTAGAGGTTCCTTTGTGGTAGCCAAGGGGGAAGTGTTGTTCACTTTAGAAGACACAAGCTAGTTTGTGTAAAACAGAGTGAAATGCGACACTGATCTATGACATAAGAGATTGTGTCATATGGGCGAGAAAGGCATGGAAGTTCTTGCCAAATAAAATGTGTTGTCATCAAAGGTACGCATTTAAATAGATGTACGTACTCATTGTTTGGTTGGAAAACAACATAGGGTATCTTTCCAAAGATCCTCCTCTCACCACAAGGCGAATGTTCTTGAGCTAGTATACTTGGATTTATGTGGTCCCATAAAAGTGAAGTCCCATGGAGGAGCTTTATACTTCTTGACTTTCATTAATGATGCTTCAAGAAAGGTATAAGCATATGGTTTGAAGACCAAATAGGAGGTTCTTAGTGTGTTCAAAACTTTCCATAGTATGGTAGAAAGAGAGACCAGGAAGCTTTTGAAGTGTATTCATTCAGATAATGGGGTAGAGTACATTAAGCCGTTTGAGGAGTATTGTAAAAGTTATGGGATTCATCATGACCAGATAGTGCCCAAGACACCGCAACACAATGGTATAGCCGAGAGGATAAATCATACCATTGTAGAGAGGATGAGATGCATGTTGTCCCACTCCAAATTACCAAAGACTTACTAGGTAGAAACAATGCATACAGCAGTACATGTGACCAACCTATCGCCTTCGAAGACTCTAAATAGTGATTATCCATAGGTAGTATGGTCAGGCAGAGATATTGATTATGGATACTTGAGGATATTTGGGTGCAGAGCATTTGTTCATATTCCCAAAGATGCATGAGAGGTTTAAGCTTAATGACAAAGCCAAACAATGTATTTTTCTTGGTTGTGGGGATGAGAAGTTTGGTTACAAGTTTTATGATCTGATTAACAAGAAAGTAATCCAAAGTCAAGATGTTGTGTAATTGGAAGACCAAACAATAGAAGACTTTGAGAATGGTGAGAAGCTAGAAGCTTTTGTTGATGACCTTGTTGATTTAGAACTGGAAGTTTCAACAGTGGAACAAGTGGTAGATGGCATTGAGAATGCAGAAAACCATGGGTTTGAGGCTCATGATGATGATCCTATTGTTCATGATGAGATTGAACCTATTAAGATAGAAGATCCAGAAGATGTGCATGAACCACCACCTAAACAAAAAGAAGTGCATCCTCCTGAGCCACAAGAAGATGAGATGAGGAGATCTGAGAGAGAAAGATAAACTTTAACCAGGTACCCACCACATACGTATGTATTTCTATCCAATGGTGGTTAATCTATGTACTATAAAGAAGCTCTTCAAGGTACAGACGGAGAGAAATGGTTGAAGGTCATGCAAGATGAGATGGGTTCTTTGCATAAGAATCACACCTATATGACTTAGTTGAGAAACCAAAAGGAAGAAAAGTTATCAAGAACAAGTGGGTGTTCAAAGTCAAGCATGAAGAAAGTAATCCACATCTAAGGCACAAAGCTCACCTTGTTGTGAAAGGATTCAGTCTGAGAAAAGGTATTGACTTTGATGAAATTTTCTCTCAGGTGGTTAAGATGACTTCTATCAGGGTGGTATTAGGTTTGGCCGCAAGTATGAACCTAAAGGTTGAGCAACTAGATGGTCAAGACAACTTTTCTTCATGGTGATCTTAAGAAATATGTCTACATGGACCAACCAGCGGGTTTTGTGGTCAAAGGCAATGAGCATTTGGTATGCAAGCTGAGAAAGAGTTTGTATGGGTTGAAGTAAGCATCGAGATAATGGTACATGAAGTCTGAGTCATTTATGGTGAAACATGGCTACAATAAGTCTACTTCTGATCACTGTGTTTTTGTTCAGAAATTTCCAGATGGGGATTTCATAGTGCTCTTGTTATATGTGGATGATATATTGATAGTTGGCCAAAACATCAACAAGATATCCAAATTAAAGAAAGGCTTGAGTAAGTCTGATCCTTTGAGATAAAGGATTTGGGTCAAGCAAAGCAGATACTTGGTATAGAGATCACTCGTGACAGAAAAAGTGAAAAGTTATGGCTTTCTTAAGAATGTTATATTGAGAAGGTGTTGAAGAGATTTAACATGGATCAAGCAAAACTGATGAGTTGTCCACTTGGTGGCCAATTCTGCATAACCAAAGCTAAGTTTCTGAAGGGTGAGCATGATAAGAAGGAAATGAAAAAGATTCCTTACGCATCCACAGTGGACAGTTTGATGTATGCAATAGTGTGTACAAGACCGGAAATTGCTTTCACTATTGGTGTTGTAAGCCGATTTCTGTCAAACCCGGGTAAACAGCAACGAGAAGGTGTTAAGTGGATACTGAAATATCTCAAGGGCACTTCCAAGGCATGTTTGTGTTTTGGTGGGAATAGGACCTTACTTGAAGGCTACACAGATGCAGATATGGCAGGTGATATTGACTCGATAAAGTCCATTTTCGACATTTGCAAGGGAGCAATTTCTTGGCAATTGAAGTTGCAAAAGTGTGTTGACCTTTCCACTACAAAAGTTGAGTATATTGTAGCTACTGAGTGTTGCAAAAAGATGCTATGGATGAAAAGGTTCTTCAATAAACTACGGCTAAAGCAGAAATAGTTTGTGGTACTATGCGATAGTCAAAGTGTCATCCATTTGAGCAAGAATCCGAGTTTTCATTATAGATCCGAGCACATACATGTGCGTTATCATTGGATTAGAGAAGTTCTCGAAGAGAATTAATTGTGCATTGAGAAGATCCATACCGACAAGAATGGGTCGGATATGATGGCTAAAGTTTTGCCGAATGACAAGTTTGATGTTTGTTGTGCTACCGCCGGATTTGTAGCAGACTCCTCCTATTGATTTAGGAATGCGTACGGGTGAAGATATCCCCCCTCATTGCTTGGGAGGGAGAGATTATTGTTGGGTGGTCCCTTACCATGTGATCGAATTTGCTACTGATTGTTAAGAAGTGAAGGGGCGGTCGCCCCCTAATATGCCTTGTTGAACCTGCCCCCTAGTCATGCACAACATAATTTCTCCAAGATGCGAAGACATCAGTATTGGAAGTTAATTGCTCACAAAGGGCGGATGCCCTCGAACATGCCTTGTGAGAGGGGCGCATGCCCCTATTGCTTTGCACATGCAAAGTTATGATTTTTCGTAAATAAACCAAGATAATTCAGAATTTCATTTTACACCGAAATTTTGGAATACTATGTAAAAGAAGTTAGGGTTTTGACCAATAATAGAAGAGATAAACCAATTTTGGTAATTTTGAGAGCAACCAAAGTTGAGAGGAAACCCTTACAAAGAGATAAAACTTGTAAAGAAAAAAAAATTGTAGAAGAGAGATCTAGTGAGTGTTGGAGAGACTTGAGAGGAGTGATCGTAATTTTCCTACCCACTCTTATAAATGATTTGCTACTGTGGAAATAGGCATCATTGGCTGAACCATGTTATATCTTATATTCATTGTATTATGTTTTTTACTCTACATTGCTATTGCTTGTTGGTGATAGTTAATTACATAGCTTAAGTTTGTGGTTGTTGGTTGCAGTGAAAACTTAGATTTTTCATTTGGATTTTTCATTTGGAATTTGGAGTGTTCATATACAAGCTATCTTATTGGTATACTTTTCCCCAACACACCTGTTTCTTTAGTATGTTGGATATATTGTGTGTGGGTATGTGGTAGTAGCGCCAGTTTGGCCTGAAGCTTGACGAAAACTGGAGGAGACACGATTCGAGTCCTACTGAAAGTAACTAATTAAGAAGGCGGGAGGTGATAACCTACTCCCTTGCTTACCCTGAGAAATGCCGAATTGGAGGTCAGTCTAAAATATATAAAGGAACGTACCTAATTAGAGAGAATGACCACTGCCATATGAATTTCCTTCCTAAATTGCACTAACGATTAGTTTTCCCGCTCTTTTAGGAGAATTTAAGAAACCCTATCAGCGGAGAGAAGAACAACTTCGAGACAAGTTTATTTCCTGCACCTTAATCAAATAGAACCTAAGCTAGATCAATGGCGCCTGTCGCATGGCGAGCCCAGAATTTGTTTGGCACTCTTTAAATGGACTCCTTCATACTTCTAGTAATCCTTCTTCTCTTCTTATTCGTTTCCTGTGTTTTTATTTTGGAAATTTATTCTTGAGTTCGGATGATTTTTGTGTGTTTATAGGGAGATAGATTCATACCCAACAGAAGTTTGATGGATTTGATCGTTGCCCAAACTTTTTTGGCAAGCA